>NC_089491.1:120049235-121400485 GCF_036850765.1 Saccopteryx bilineata | reverse complement strand
CATGAGATGACTTTCCTCGAATATCTGGGTTTTAAATTCATTTCACATCTCTTAAGAGAACTGGGTTTGGCCAGTAATGACTCACTGCCCTGTGGTCCCTGGAAACATTATCAGTAAAGGCATTTGCCTCAGTGAGAAAACCAACACCGGCATCTCCGACGGGCCCGTCTTCCCAGCCATCTCTTAGACCCTGGCAGCCTTTCCTGAGCCAAAGATCTCTCTTCTAAAATCACTGTCAGACTATTTTGTGACATTCAGAAACAGCTGAAATTCTTGTAAATCCCAGGTGGGTGGGAAGGAAAACCACTCTGAATCAATGATTTTCATGATCTCTGAAGTTCAATAAACTGTATTCCTTATAATGAATGGAAGTCAGCAGATGGTAGGTTCAGCCTAAAGCACTCATTCCATACTGTCTCACCCAAAGGGGTCCCCCAGTAGGTTTCTGTAGCAGAATTGCTCCAAAGTGAGCAATTCTACAAAGCCAGTAGCCGTCCTAGGCCGTTGCATTTGACTGCCTTTTAATTAGAAGAATGGTCGGCTGCCATTTGTGAAGGAAACCCTTGGTGCCAGGAATTGTGCTATAATGTGGTAGTTTTAATACTTATGAGTAGGAAAGGTAGGAACTAGGTCTATTTTTTTAGGTTAGGAACTCGAGGCCATAAGAATGGAAGTAACGTGCCCTAGGCCACACAATTTGATAGGTTTTCTCTTTAATTTATATAGATGATATAAAAGAATCATTTTCCAAAAGAGTCATGTAGACTCAGAGTGCCAATTCCTCCCATGGTTTTATATATTCCTGATAATAAGAATTTTTGGAGCGTTAAATTAATTCCTTGTTACACCCTAAGATACTATTTGTAAGTGTTCTTACGAGTATCATATGTTTTATGTACTAAATACTTATTTGAAAACATCAATGCCTTATTCCATGTGCAAATTTGTAAGAAGTTTGTGTATTTGGGGAATTTAATTAATTTCTACATTTTATCCAGAAAATGAGAGCCAGATGTTTTGGAACATTTGTTAAATAAATGTTTAGGTTAACATAAGAGAGCTACAGTATTTAAAAAAAAAAAAAAAGCTACACTATATTGATTGGCTATTGCATCATCCTCTGAACAAAGTGAAACTTTTTGGGTCCTACATCTCACATCATGCCTTAAAACATTAGGATAGACTCTAATACAAAGAAAACTCTTTGAATGTTCTTCTATTTGTAGATGGCAAGGATGCACTCAATTATGTTAACAGAGTTCTCAGTTAATGGAAATTCGAAGTGAAGGCCTCCCTGAGAGACCGGAATGTTGAGTAAAAGCGCTTTCTACAGAAGTGCACTGCCAGGTTCAGAGAGAGGTCACGGTCCTCCTGCCCACCCAGTTAGGATGCTGGGATTCCATTTCAGGCAGTGACACTCTAGGAGTAAGAGGAGCATGCGGAGCCCTGTCTGCGCGTGTCTGCTGGCTCGCCTGCCTGTCTGGCATCTCTGCACTCCTCCTCTTCCACACTCCCTCCCACAACTTTCCAAGCCAAATGAGCAGTCCTTCCAAACATGACCCTAATTCGCACAGCAGCCAGAGACCAGAGCAAAGGAGACTGAGCTCGTGAGAATGGTATTAGAATCGAGTCTGTTCTAAAACATCACTAAAAGATGTTTGAAAAATTCATCTAAAAACTGTTGAAAATATTTCATTCATAAAAATTGTTGAAGAATTTCTTAGAGAGTTTTGGTTTAGCAAATCTTTTGGGGGGAATGAATATCCAGTTTACTATTTCTTCTTCCTGTTCCCGAGCTTCAGGAGGACCAGAGAGCCTGGGCATGGACAGAGGGCTCACACCCAGCTACCCACACTCTTCTTTAGAAACATCCCCACACGCTTTCCTGCATGCACTGTGAAAATATTATGGAAGAACAGAGAACCACCATACTTGTGAGACAACTGAATCATGCTTTGAATGCTTTCTGTCTTTATTTGCCCTTGAAATTATCTTTACTCTGGTCTGTGAATCAAAGAAGTGATCCATTATACATTTAGGAAAACACCTCAAGATCTGCTTGGTAATTTCCTGCCTTCTTTATATAGTTTTGTTATGACATAGGGGACTTGAAAAAAACTCAAGTGAAACAACTGGGTCATTGTGAGTTCCTGCAGAACAACTCATTTCACATTAATGTCATCTTCTCTCCTCTCTCCCTCTTATTTATTTATTTATTTATTTATTTATTTTTATTTTGGTAGTTAAATAAGGTCAATCCCAAATGCATAAGTGCTTCATGTTGCCAGCAAGGTACACAATAAACTATTCTTGATAGAGAATTGTTCAATGAATTACAGTGGCTAATGTGTGCTATTAAGCTTGGTCCTCAATCTTGGACCTGACTGGATTTACAAAACTGGGAAGAATAAGTAACATATTAAATGGCAAGATCAAGATTTTGTAATATTTTAGGAGTCTAGCATTATGAGTGAAATCCAATATAATAAAATTTAGCAATATTAAGTAATTATGAAATTCTGTATTTAAATTTAAAATTTTAATATCATAATTTGGGCATAGGAAAGGCTAAATTTAATGATAAAAATATTTTGGAGATTGTCTATTCTTAAGTTTGATGGAACTTCCAAAATATCTCAATCTGAATAAGCAATAAAACAACATCTCTTATTTACTATCTAGTATGTGCCAAGATAACAAACTTATAATGGTGATATAACTATGCCCATTTTACAGATGGAAAAATGGAAAAGGTTAAATAACCAACACTGGGTCAAAATGGCTAGCAAATAGCAGAGACAAGACTTCAGTGAAGGTTGGAGGTTATTAATGAAAAAAAATTTTTCAAGAATTTTTCACTAGTTATTCATATCACATATTAAAGAATAATATTCATCTTAAGGAACCAAAAACAAATAAAGCACTAATGAGTGTCTAGAGAAAGTATTTAAACAATGTAGAAGCCTGACCTGTGGTGGCGCAGTGGATAAAGCGTCGACCTGGAAATGCTGAGGTCGCCGGTTCGAAACCCTGGGCTTGCCTGGTCAAGGCACATATGGGAGTTGATGCTTCCAGCTCCTCCCCCTTTCTCTCTCTCTGTCTCTCCTCTCTCTCTCTCCCTCTGTCTCTCCCTCTCCTCTCTAAAAATGAATAATAATAAAAAAAATTAAAATAAAATAAAATAAAATAAACAATGTAGACCAGGATAGTAAAGGTTCTGAAAGTCATGCAATAAAAGGCACAATTGCAGAGATGATAAATATATAACACAAAACCTGAGGATTTGGATGAATATAGGAGTGATCTTCAAATACCAAAAATCAAGGGTCATTTGGAAGCTAGAAGAAAGCAGATTTCAACCCAAATAAATTTTCTACAATAAAAATTTTATTATAGGTAAAGAGAGAGAAAATTCAAAAAAGGTTTGAGCACTTTTAGTCACTACAAGTCTTCAAGCAGATGCTAAGAGCCACATTTTAGGGTTGCTCCTAAGTGAAAGTCTGCCTTCAGAGACATTTGGCCAAGCTGAGACATTCTTTACTTGAGCCCCATGAGTAAACTTCATGGAGTCTTTCAATCCAGGAAGTTATGAGTTATATACAAAATTGTATATCTATATCTATATCATTCATATATATTTCCCTCCTGTGGAGATAGTACACATATTTCTTCGTCCCCTCAAAGCAATTTAATAAAATCTGTGAACTAATAAATGGAGTCCCTCCCAAAGCTGCAATTCTGTTTTAAGTATCTAGTCTTACCTTTCATGGAGGTGCACCCAACAGAACAGTGTGATTAATTTAACATGAATGACAAAAGAGAATGAAAATTGAGGGAAACTTCAAGGTTTTGAGCCTCATAACTGAGAAGCTGTTGATGCCATGGAAAGATTGAGAAAAGGAAGAAGAGGCAAGAAGTCTATTATCAGTGAAAGATAATTAAGTAGAAATCAATGGACAAACTGATGCCTTTTTAAGATTCCAGTACTGAGTATACTGATTGTATAATCCAAATATTCTTTTATATCATGACAGAAAAATGCTAAAATCTAAAGATGTGTAAGTAAAGAAAAGCCACTTGAAATCTAAAACCATGAAACAATGTAACTCTAACTAGCCTAGAGATCACTTACTTCAACCCTTTAATGTTACAACTGAAGAAACTACATCTCAAAAAAACTGAAACATGTTCTCTACCCTGGTACCCTGGTTGCCAATCCAAATCTGTCTACAAATTTAAGGGGAGAAAAAAATCCGAACTTCTAAAACATTCTTTCTTTTCATTTTATTTATATATATATATTTATTTTTTAACTCAATGAGGAGAAGCAGACAGACTCCATCATGCGCCCCAACTTGGATCCACCCAGCAAGCCCAGTAGGGGGCATTGCTCTGCCCATCTGGGGCGTTTCTCCATTGCTCAGCAACCAAGCTCTTCTTAGCACCTGAGGCAGAGGCCAATGAGGATGCTCAGCTTCCCTGGCCAACTCACTCCAGTTGAGCAATGGCTCTAGGAGGGGAAGAGAGAGAGAGAAAGAGTGAGGAAGAGAGAGAAAAAAACAAGAGGGGAAGGGATGGAGAAGCAGATGAGTGCTTCTCTGTGTGCCCTGACTGGGAAATGAACCTGGGTCATCCACACTTGGGACCAATGCTCTACCACTGAGCCAACTGGCCAGAGCTTAAACATTCAAATCTTGAATAAAGATACCACTTTAAAATTTCCTGGAGGGACAGAGGTGAAAAAGCTAGTCATAACTTCATATAATATACAAAGGCCTACTTTGTTATGGCATAAGGCAAGACCATAACACTGCCTTTTTTAGAGTTTGAAAGTATGAATTCCACTCTTCAGTGTGTTCTGGGATATTTTCACAGTATGTTTAACCTTGGTCTTCACAGACTGATTTACCTCAGGAAAATAACACGAATTCTTGAACTATAAAGAACAAAGAGCTCACAGCTGTGTTACTTAATGTTACTGAATTAGCCCCACGAGTCTTTGGGTTTCCCTTTAGATACTGTCTTTTCATTTTCAAGAGCAGAGAGAAGCTTCCTCTAGAAGCTGTCATGCATACAGTGGCCGTTAGTGCCATCCCACCCCCTAGAATGAGAAGATTCTCTGTTCATGCAGTGCCACACGAGGCTCTCCCAGGCCAGTTCTGAGTCAGCAGCTCTTTAGTGTGTGTGTGTGTGTGTGTGTGTGTGTGTGTGTGTGTGTGTGTGTATATATATATATATATATATAAACTTTTCCACTGCTTTATTTTTTTTATCCATCTGACAAGGTTAAGGTGTGGTTGAGACAAGAAAAATTTGGAACTAGTCCCATTTGAGACTTATTTCCTGAGAAAAACACACTGGTTTTAATAATCTGAAAGCTTATGGAAATTTGAAAACTTGACATGCATACATGTGTGGGAGGGTGTGTGTGTGTGTGTGTGTGTGTGTGTGTGTGTGTGTATTTTTTGAGGGACTTGAATATAATGAAATTTCAGTTGAGGAGTTGCTGAAATGACTCAGGTGTCAGCGACTATAACTTCAAGTTTAAATATGAAACCCAAACACAGGCTCCATGTTCCAATTCATACTGAAGCTTTATAATATATATGGCCTTGGAGTAGAGGTATAATGATCTCTTGCGAGAGGAGAGATCCAATTAAAATTTAAGTTTGCTGTCTTTAGGAAAGAAATAAGCACTTATATATTCTTTGAGAGGGTCTTGAGAAATACACACCTGAGCTTTAAAAGGCTACTCATTTGACTGTGAAGTTGAATTTCAATTCATCTGGGAATCAGAGCATAAGAAAGAATTCAAATAAGGACACTCTGATATTTCCTGGTGTGTTACCAGGGAGGAAAGTGCTCCTTGAAAATGAATGCCTTACACATTTGCAGATATTACCAACCTCTTATAAAAACAAGACTATTGTTATGCATAAAAGTCATTCCTTTTAAGGGAAGCCTAAGAGTGAATTGAAATGTGGCTGACATTTCTACCACAAGATAAGATTTCTTTTTAAATATCACATTTAAGTTATTTTAGTTAAAAAGGAAAGAAAACAAAACAAAACAAAACCCAGTACTCATAAGCAATTCCAGACATTTCACCCATAAAATAACTCACAGGAAGACATTATACTTCTAAACACAAAAGCCATTAGCAGCCTTTTCTAATTCTCTTTTAGTTCAGTAAGAGAATTATGGCTCATATTTCACAATCCCACATATTGTTTTTAAAAGACAAAAATACACAATAGATTGAACAGAAAACAAACTAATACATTCTATTGCAGTCATTATTTGGTTACTAAGATGAAATACTCCAACAATGTAGGAAATCTTCCCTGCCCCCACCTCACTAGGTGCTTCTTTTGCTTGCTTCTTTTTACAACAAGAGTCTGATGTACTTTAGAAAATATAAAAAGGAAAGCCATTATATTGCCTCAGAGCTATCCCTATCACTGCCCCACTTCAAATTCTGATTGAAACCAACATAACTGTGTCAGTGTGAGACTACAGACAGAGTGGTGAAATAAGATCAATGAATTTATCATACATCTGTATTTAGGTACTAAATGGAATTGGATTAGGAGAGATTTAATTATACAGCCCATTTATTACCTCAATAAATTTGTGGAACAACTGCACTAATTATGACAATAAAACTTTATATAATAAATCTCCAGTTTTCAGTGGCTAAATTTTAATACCATGAAGGTCTGATTTTTACTCAAAAAACAGTACAATATGAGTGACTCCTAGGACTCAGGGGGCCGGAATCCTCTGCTCTCCATCCTGTATCTCTATCATCTCCCCGAGCTTCAGAGTCCTCTGCATTTAGCCAAGATAAAGAAGAAGCTTGAGAGGTCTCTCCAATTTGCAACAAACTTCTGCTCACAGCTATTGAAAAGAACAAATCACATAACACCTAGATGCAAGATGGTTGAGAAATATATTCCTCGGGGAACAGTCACCTCCCAGTGACAACTTTAGACTTTAGAAGAGGTTTGTCACAACACCTGTCATAAGATACTGTGCTGGGCATTGTGGAATTTTAAAGAATAAATCAAACCAGAGTCAAGTCTTCCAGAACCAGGCACTTCAGCAAATTTTTCCAAGTACCCTATTTCCTTACCAATAATAATAGTTAATTTATATTAAAGGGTTGTTGCACCTGACCTGTGGTGGCACAGTGGATGCAGTGTTGACCTTGAATGCTGAAGTCATTGCTTTGAAACCCCAGGCTTGCCTGGTTAAGGCGCATATGAGAAGCAACTATTAGGAGTTGATGCTTCCTGTTCCTCCTCCACCCACTTTCTTTCTCCTCTCTCTAAAATCAATAAATAAAATCTTCTTTAAAAAACTTGTTGTATATCAAGCTTATCATGGATCCAGAGGCTACATAGGTGGTATTTCAGGAATCAAACCCTGGTGCATGGATGTCCGTACCCAGGGCCTTCTCTCTTGACCCCAGCTGTCTTGTAATCACTTCAGGCTGGGACTCAAGTCTGGTTCTCTTGTTTCTAACACAAAGCAGTGCCCACACCAGACAATTAATGAATGTCTATTATACTGAACAGAACATTGGCAGTTACACCTGGGGTAGTTGTTGATCATATTTAGGGACCAATTTTGATGATTTAAAAAAATCTATTTCAAAACAATTATCTATAAAATACTTTTTGGGTAAAATGAGGTGCTGATAATAAAATATTAATTAATCATTTAAAAAGAAAATCTGAGTCAATTGAAATGCAAATTTATTTGAGAAGGTGGATGTATAAGCATTAGTACTCATAAGAAAGAGCAAGATGCCCAAGGTAGGTCAACACAACACGAACCAGAATGTTCTAGTATATTCTCCCTGCCTGTCTACCCTTTAACTTACAAAGTGACCTTGCTTCACAAGATCTGTTCCCAATTTGACAGCTTTTCATCTTGATGAAGAAAGAATTCTTCTGATTCTTGCTTCCTATAGCAAGTCTCCAAGTTTTAGGAAAAGGTTTTAAATGAAGGAATTCCAGATGTAGAATAATTCTTAGCTTGGAGCAGAAAAGGAGTGGATCTTAGCAATAGATATAATTCATCTGCTTAAATAACGTGAATATGAAGTAGAATTGGGGAAACATAACCTATAAAATGAGTAGATAAAATTCTATTAGAGGAAAGAGAGCAGTTTTGCAAAAGAAGTGAACTTTTAGCTAACACTTTTAGAAACATGTAAAAATAATTGGGTTGACCAAGTGTAGAGAAAATAGAAAGTTATCATTGCAAAGTATATGATCTATTAGCTAGTCAACCAACAAATATGTTGTGTGCTTCCATGCAAGTTAGGGCATAAAGTGAAAAGGGGAGAGAGGGATTCAGATGTGCAAGACAGCATCTCCCTTCATGGAGGTCAGCAGCTAAACACAGCGAGAACTGGTGGGTAGGGGGCACCCACCTTTGCCTGGCAACAGCACTTAGCCAGATGCCTGGCACAGAAAGAGTATATATACATTAATGGTAGCTGTGACTTCAATGCCAATTTTATGTAAAAATTATTATTATCTCCTTCAAAATAAGGAAAGTAAGGCAGGGTGAGCTTACAGGCTATGTCCAAAGCCCCTTAGCTAGAGAAATCAGACATACACACACAAGGAGTTCAATAACAATGAGAGTATTCTGTGACATGGTGGCCTGAGCTCTGCTACCCTGCTCCTGAGCTCTTGCATTCTACTTCTAATCCACTTCCAGCTACTTAATTAAGCAAAGCATCTTCTGGGGTACAGTTATAGGTGGGGCTTGGAGGATGCATGCAAGACCTCCCATCAGTGGGCATCCAACTAGAAAAAAAGCTGGTGATGGGTTGATTTCCATGCACCAATAATAATGACTGAGGGCCAAGAATCAGAGCACCATGCTTCCCAGGGAGAATGAGGCTGGATGAGGCTGGTGGGATCTGTGAACCTCTGAAGGGTGTTTCAGCTTAAGGGATGGTCTTGGGGGCACTTGCTAGTCTGGTTGACATTAGAGGAGTTTGGACAGAGTTGGATAGATGGGTTTGGATCCTCTCTGCCCTTGAGGTTGGTTAGTCACCTTGCAGCTTTGTGGGGAAGAGACTTCCTCTTGGCTACAGACAGTTTACCGACAGAAACCGAGATGGCTGTATCTCCCCCACTTCCTGAAACTCAAGGTTTCTCAATGCTAAACCAGGCAACTTGAACCAAAGGTTGGCAGTGAAAATAATGAACATCCCAAGGGAATCCAGTAGCCAGATTGAGAAATAACAACCAGCATACCTAGATAAATATTTTCTGCTAAAAGAGAATGGCCAGAGGAGACAGATCACCACTTGAACAAAGAATAAAAACCACACCCACAGAAACCAGAAAAAGCATGAAAAGAACTTTCCAGCACTTAATAACATGGTTTTTAAATGTAAAAAATTCAGTTAGGGGAAGGGTAGTTCAAGATGGGAAAGGCTCACTAGCATTATAAAGCAGTGTAGTATATAGTGAATGTCAAATGGGTAGTTTTGATTCTCAAATTGAACGAGCTGATCATTAGACACCTCATGTGACTGTTAAAAACAGAGATTTTTCGCCTGACCAGGCAGTGACACAGTGGATAGAGTATCAACTAGGATGCCGAGGACCCAGGTTTGAGACTCCGAGGTCACCAGCTTGAGTGCAAGCTCATCTGGTTTGAGCAAAAGCTCATCAGCTTGGACCCAAGGTTACTGGTTCGAGCAAGGGGTTACTCGGTCTGCTGTAGGCTCCCGGTCAAGGCACATATGAGAAAGCAATCAATGAACAACTAATGTTGCAGTGCGCAATGAAAAACTGATGATTGATGCTTCTCATCTCTCCGTTCCTGTCTGTCTATCCCTATCTATCCCTCTCTCTGACTCTCTCTGTCTCTGTAAAACAAACAAACAAACAAACAAACAAACAAACAGACAAGATTTTTCAATATACCAAGCCCTTATAAGTCAGAAATGCTAAAAGTAGAGCTAAAGAAACTGCATTTTTGTTTGAAGTGGGCACTAGTTTTGTTTGTTGAGCTCTGGTTATGAAGAACTGTTATGATTGGCAGCTAGTGTTGAATGAGTTACATCAGCAAGTCAGCAGGAGGTGGTTAAAAGGAACTGGAGATGGCTGTGAAGGGTGGGGGCGTCTATAGATAGATAAATGGCTTTCAAACAGGAAATAAAGATTGATGAACGCTTTATTTGCATGATCCCAGTTTTTCATGGGGTGTAATCGCAAGCATTTGTCACAGTTGTAAATCAAATAACTAGTCTAAAACTTTCATATGTATAAATCTAGCCTTAAATAACAAAAAAGACATCAAAGCAATAAGAAGTTGAAGTGCTGCTGTTTTGCAAAAGTTTAAAAAGCCTAGATTCATCCAGTTCACGTTTCTCTTCTTCTTCTGTGTGTGTGTGTGTGTGTGTTTAATAACAAAATCCACAAGTTAAGTTTCCAGTTTTACTTGTTTTTACCATAGATGATGACAATAGTCCATTTCTCTCCCGATCTTCCATTTCAAGAAAGATGGATCACTGTTTGGCAAGGTGTGAAGAAACAACAATAGGAATAAATGGAGTGCTTGCAACACAAATGTGGAGTGGTGTGTGCAATTTGACAGGATCACCCTTGCATATTTTTCTCCTACATTTTCTGAACGACTCTAACTCAGCACTTCTTTGCTTTTCCCCCTTTAAATGGCTGTTTCAGAGTCAATGATGTAAAGTAACAAAGGACTCATGGATCAAGAAAGATGGTTCCTGATAACTTCCAGTGGATTATTCCCTTAGCTGTCCCCCCCCCAGGAGGTGCGAAGGATTTGAACTAATGGATTCAGAAATGTTCACCTCCACTTCTTTCTGGAAAACAGTTCCACAGTTATGAGACCCAGAGCATGACAGTCTCCTCCAGATAAATGAGTCCAGAGTTTCTTTGACTTGGAACCCAGAAGACCAGTCTCATGCAATACTCCGCAGCAAATGAAAAGCATTCTGCCATCAAATATAGGGTGAGATGCATATGCTGTCCCCTCTCAATGTGACATAGGACACATCAGCATATCTGAGCTCCTCAGGGCCCCGCAGCAGAGTAATCATTTTAACTGAATAACTCAGAATTTCCAAATCTTATTTGCTTGTATTAGTTTCCTAGGGCTTCCCTAACAAAGTACCACAAACTGGGTGGTTTAAACAGCAGAAGCGTATTGTCTCAGACTATAACTCAGAGGCTAGAAGGCTGAGATGCAGGTGTTGGTTCCATCTAAGCACTGTCAGGAAAGGCGCTGTTCCAGACCTCTCTCCTCGGTGTGTGGACGGCCATCTTCATGTTCATAAGGAGTTCTCCCTGTATATCTGTCTGCGTCCAAATGGACACCAGTCATCTTGGATTAAGGCTCATCTTAATGGCCTCATTTTAACTTTTCCCCTCTTCCTTCTGACTCCAGCCTATAGTTTTTAGGACCCTCTCTAGCCTCTCTTCTTCCTACATACATGCTAGGTTGGGACTCCTCTCTGCCCTCTTGCTTCTCCCCACCCAATTGCAACCATTATTTCCAAACTAATATTTGCTCTGTCTTGTCCTTCATATTTGAAATGGGAGCCCCACTGAACATTTCCTCAAAATGCTTCGGTTTTCCATACAGACCTGTATCGTACTTGTAATAATAGTTCAATGGCTATTTTTCTTGCCAGAATTAAGCTGCATGGAGACAGGCTTCATGTCTGTTGTGATTCATTTTTGAAACTACAGAGGCTGGCACAAAGTAGGAGCTCACCTGTGATGCAGTTGTTATGCACCTCTGGTGACAGCATGCCTTTCTCCACCATTAGGCTGAGAGTGTCTCTAGAACAGAGAGTGAGTTTAATTTGTTTTCTTTTTTCCCCCAAAGTTAGAAGCGGAAAGCAGTCAGACAGACTACCACATGTGCCCGACCGGGATCCACCTGACATGCCCAACAGGGGGCAATGCCTGGCTCACCTGGGGCATCGCTCCCTTGTGGTGGGAGCCTTTCTAGCACCTGAGGCAGAGGCCATGGAGACATCCTCAGCGCCCGGACCAACTTTGCTCCAATGGAGCCTTAGCTCCAGGAGGGTAAGAGAGAGATAGAGAGAAAGGAGAGGGGGAGGGGTGGAGAAACAGATGGGCACTTCTCCTGTGTGCCTAAGCAGGAATAGAACCCAGGACTTTCACACGCTGAGTTGACGCTGTACTGCTAAGCCAACCAGCCAGGGTCTAATTCATTTTCTAATTTTGCCTGGAAGATAGAATGTTTTTCAATAAAATTTCTTAAAATTGTCAAGGTTTTTGCTTATTTGTATCTTTGTTTACTTTTGTCAAGATAAAAGGCATGGGATAGAAATTCAGGACAAGGGTGGATGTTGATGAAAATGTAAAAATGAATTTGTTCTTTCTTGTTATTACAGCCCAAACTTAAAATATATTTAAAATAAAAATAAAACAGAAAATATTTAATGGAATCAAGAAAGCCGAGAGAGCTGATATACTTCTAAAGAGCAGAAGGCAGGCCCTGGCCGGTTGGCTCAGCGGTAGAGCGTTGGCCTGGCGTGCGGGGGACCCAGGTTCGATTCCCGGCCAGGGCACATAGGAGAAGTGCCCATTTGCTTCTCCACCCCCTCCTCCTTCCTCTATGTCTCTCTCTTCCCCTCCCACAGCCAAGGCTCCATTGGAGCAAGGATGGCCCAGGCGCTGGGGATGGCTCCTTGGCCTCTGCCCCAGGCGCTAGAGTGGCTCTAGTCGCGACAGAGCGACGCCCCGGAGGGGCAGAGCATCGCCCCCTGGTGGGCAGAGTGCGCCCCTGGTGGGCGTGCTGGGGGGATCCCGGTCGGGCACATGCAGGAGTCTGTCTGACTGTCTCTCCCTGTTTCCAGCTTCAGAAAAATACAAAAAAAAAAAAAAAAAAAGCAGAAGGCAACAATATATAAAACAACAGTTCACAAGTCAGTTTCTAGATTGCCAAAAGATTATTTTAAATATAGTTCTGATGGTCATCTTCTTATCGAGAAACTGGAACACTTGAAGAAGGATGATTACATCAGTTCATTATTTCTAAAAACAGAGAAACCCCAAGAAGACATAACAGCCTTGGCACACTAGAGTTATGGTAATGACCAGACTTCCATGTACCCAAGTGACTGAAACTTTATGTGGTGTAGCCTCTCTTCCCACCAGTCAGCTGTTTAACTCTCTTATGATGTTTTATTCCAGTGGTTCTCAAAGTGTGTGCCCTAGAAGATTTCCAGGTGCGCCCTATGGTATTCCAGAGAAATATGTACCTGTCGGGGACCAAAATACCAACAGGGTTTTTGGAGTTTAGATTTTTGGGAGACAGAGGTGTGGGGAATTGGCTATAAACTGACGGTCTGCCCAACCCCCCACCTCACTTGTCTAATTAGGTTGCAAAAGGCTGTTAAACTGTGGTGCTGGATTGTTTACACTACCCCCCATGTTCCCCAGAAAGACTGGAGGCAAGTTTCTTCTATCTTTCGTTTGGTGTAAAGTTAAGATGATATGTATGATGGGGTTTTCTGCACTCAACACAATTAAGAGTGAAAAAAGAGGAATTCTTCAATGTATTGATGAGGAAATGAGAGTTTGCCTTTCAAATATATGCCCAAACATTGAAGAAATCATTAGGACACATCAGGATCATGTTTCTCATAAACACAAGAATGAAAAAACTTAACACATTCATGCCAGGAATGCCAAATTTAATAAATCTTACTAAGAATGTATCTATATATATAAAAATATAACTTTTTATTTTTTTTTTATTTTTAACCCCTCTTTTTATAAATTCTAAAAAACATAACTCAAAAACTGTAACATAAATGTGTTTTTTAATGTCAGAATAAATTTAATTTTGTTATATTTAATTTATTTAATTACCATAAAAGCACACTTGGACTTTATATTTTTTTCTTTAATATTTGACTTAATTATTATAACATATTTCTCAGAAATTTGTATATAGTGTGCGTACAATTATTTGTAGGATTTTAAATGCGCCCAACTTCAAAAAGTTTGAGAACCACTGTTTCATTCCTTCAGTGATAACCCACAAAGGGCTAGTTGTCTTCTTTCCATAATATTGAAAATTTGCGATCCCTGGATAGCAAGCCTTGGCCACTTGACTTAGTGGATAGAGCATCATCCTGGTGTGCACATGTCCCAGGTACAATTCTCAGTCAGAGCACCGAGAGAAACAACTATCGCTTCTCTGCTGTCTTCTTTCCCCTTTTCTCTCTTTTCCCCTCCTGCAGGCAGTGGCTTAAATGGTTCAAGCATGGGCCAAGGCACTGAGGATAGCTCTACTGGTCCAAGTCAGCCTCAGGCACTAAAAATATCTCAGTTCATTTAAGCATTGGCCCAAGATGGGGGTTGACAGGTGGATCCGGGTCAGGGAGCATGTGGGAGTCTCTCACTATTTCCCCTCCTTTCACTTAAAATAAGAAAAAGGAAGAAAGAAAAAAAAACTGGCTTCCTGGTAACTTGCTATCCCTACATTTAGGCCATTATGTAAAATAAAGGGAGCAGACACCTATTTTTCTGGTAAAGGTAGAAATGTTTTGTTTGTTTGTGTGTGTTTTTTTTTTCTTTGTCTCTTCCCAATATCCTCAGTGGAGTTGGTCACAAAGGATAGAGAAAAAAAATTCTATGTTGAAGCAAATTGCCTCCTTAGAAGGAAAGTTGCATGATCCCATTCATTTTCCTTGAAGATTAAATGGATTTTGACATCATGAGTAGATTGGGATAATATCAACTGAGGTCTCTTGGCAGTTAAAAGAACCTAAAAGAGGGGAGAAGCTCTCTAAGAGAAAGTGTGTCTGGAGTCATGCGGAAGCCTCAGCGTCAGAGCTGGGAGCTTTAAACAGAGAATGGTCAAGACTAGAAGCATCTCCTGATATACTAAATAGGACAGCATTCAGAAAATGGCTTAGCCTTTTGAGAGATTAAGCTCATTCTCACTTGCATAACTACCAAGACCCTAGCCCAGCAAGGCCTCCATCATAGCAGCAGATAGGTGTACACCAACTTCATGGGTTTTCCACTGAGCTATCGTGGACCACAGCCTATCTCTGCTGGGTCAGAGTCCCCTGCTCTCATGCCTTCTGGGGTTTCTAAGCAGCACTGGCTCACTTTGTGTTAGTTTGGTTTCTGGGATTCTGAGTTGACACGAAGAGAAGAGGAAAGTCTCAAGGTGAAAAAAAGTGAATGTTTCAATGATCAATTATTTTTTTATTTATTTTTTACTAAGTTAGTTTTTTTTTTTTTTAATACCTCAGGCTGATGAATGGACCTTTCCAACTGCAGTGACAAAGAATGAATTATTGACACTGTAATAGTTTCTTAATAGTGTAATAGTTTCTTAAGTTAAGAAACTTAATAGCTTCTTAATGTAACAAATATAATGGCTTAAAACAATACAAATTCATTATCCTACAGTTCTGAGGTCAGAAGTCTAAGGTGGATCTTACTAGCTAACATTAAGGTGTTGTTGGGGCTGCTTTGTTTCTGGAGCTCTAGGGAAAATCCATTTTGTTGTCTTTTTCAGCTTTTGGAAGCTGTCTATATTTCTTGCCTGGTGGCTTCTTCCTTCATCTTCAAAGCCAGTAATGTAGCATCTTCAAAATCTCCCTTTCCTTCTTTCCTCCCCTTTTCTTTCTGTCTTCAGTGTGAAATTTATTTCCTTCTCTTATTAACTGAGCCTTGTGATCACATTGAAGCCACCCAAAATATCAGATAGTGTCCCCATCTCAAGGTCTGTACCCTTAATCAAGTCAGCAAAGTTCCTTTGGCCATGTAAGGAAACATTCACAGGTTTTAAGAACTAGAGTGTAAATGTCTTTGGTGGGGAAGCTGTTTTTCTGTCTATTGTATGCTCCTTTCATCACCTTAGCAATGAATGAACTATCAGTACCCATCACCACCTTAGCAGAAAGCAGGGCTCTTTAAAAGGATACTCACTGGTCAAGACAGAGAAAATTGGAGTTAAGACTTAATTAAGCATGATATATTCTTTGTGCAACAGACAAAACTTGGTGACTTTGGATTCTGGTTTAGATAGAAGACATGGATGTAGGTGCCCTTAACTAAGGTCAGAAATACATGAGAAGGCTTTAGGGAAAAAATATGATTTTAAATATATTCAGGCCCTGGCTGGCTGGCTCAGTGGATAGAGGGTTGGCCCAGCATGTGGACATCCTGGGTTCGATCTCTGGTCAGGGCACACATGAGAAGCGACCATTTGCTTCTCGTACCCTCCCTCTCCCCTTTCTCTCTTTTTTCCCCTCTCACAGCCAGTGGCTTAATTGGTTTGAGCATAGGCCCTGGGGTGCTGAGGATGGCTCAGTTGTTCCAAAAGTCAGCCTCAAGTGCTGAGGACAGCGCAGTTGATTGAGCATCAGCCCCAGATGGGGGTTGCCGGGTGGATCCCAGTCAGGGAACATGCAGGAGTCTATCTCCTCTCCTCTCACTTAAAAAAATATTTTCAGTTTAAGACATAATATAGCATAAATTAACTCAGTACCAGATGCAAATGCAAACATCCTTACAATATATGAGCATGTGTTATCATACATTTTGTAGTGGTTTGGTGTGTATACTGTTATATATTATAAGCTAATATAGTTCTGATAAAGATTTATCATGGCATTTAAGGTCTGCAGACTGAAATGTAGGTAATTTACATGCCAATGCTCTTCTAAAGTCTGTTTCAATCCTTCACCAACCAAAATGCAGAAGTAATTTTTAGCCATTTCTACAAAAATATAAACACAATGGACATAATGTGACTTTTGTATTTTTTTTCTGAAGATTTGGGGGTTATGAGATGCTGTCACAGTGTGTACATAGAATTCTGCCATGCATTTCCCCTTTTTGCAAAGCTACTCCTTTATTATTTGAAGGTATGATCCAATCAATACTCAAGCACTTTAAATTTGCCTACAAATATTTATCCTGAAACTATCGACACAAGTTTCAGGCTCCACATGCACACCCCTTGTGAGTTCCAAGAGTAAAAGGAAACAGTAAACTATTCTAGGTGAAAAGGCTGCAAATATAAATCATTTCTGGGAAAATGCTTTAAGAGATATCAGAAGCAAGGGAACTGCATCTCTGAGGTTTTAGGAATTTTTTGTGTGCTTTCTGTTTTTATTCTAAATATTCAGTTTTGAACCATATTTTTAACTCATAATTTTACTTTTTTTTAAAAAAAAGGGACCTTCAAATTTTATAAGCTTCAAACTTTACAAAAGCTATCTAAATAGATTTATAAAAGCATATACCAAACAAATTTGACCTCCTTCTTGAAGACTTTCATACAGGATTCCTAGATAACATACATTTGTGTATAATTAACATTCCTGTATCTGTAACATGTTGGCCAGAGTTGTCCATGTCCAATCCACTTTTGTGTCCCTGGTGCTCAGTTACCAAGTGTTCAATCAGGATTTTTATAAAAATGTATTGATGTATTAGATAAATGTATGGATTAATTTAAATTAATTCTTACACATGATTTGATCTAATAGATAAAATTAGGGATGTACCTGCACTCACCACAAAGTTCCCGCAGGGAATAGTAATAGAATAGCATCACCAAGGTTGGAGAAGCAGGGCTCTCAGCCATGCATCCATGCTGTGCAACACCTGGGGAAGGTTCCCTGGCTGCTCTGCTGGTGACCAGAAGGAACAGTTCAAGGTAAAAGCGTGGTTCACACCACAGGTCAAGCCAGGGTGTCCTAGGCCACCTGGGTCAATCACTATCAGTATTTACCAATAGCTAATATTTTGATCTCTCATTTGCCTCCTGTATCTATTTATGTATTCTTCACTATTTATAGTGAGGAAGGGCATGTTTAGTTATTGTTCTTAATCCAAAACCATTCCTTGTGAAACATAGGAAATTCCTGCTCTGAGAGTAGAGAAAGATTTTTACCAGATTCGCACCTAGCTCAATGAGGTGTGAGAACCCCCCAAGGTTAAGACGTGGCTTCTGACTAGTAGCAGAATGAATGGGAAGGTGAGTAAAAGAGATTCAGACCGAAGGAAATGAAGAGGGAGAGGAGCAGCCCATAGGAGGATCAGCAATGGAAAACTCAAGAAAAATTAGTGGGAGGTCAGAACAGAATTAAGGGCCTAGAGAACCACAGGAGAAAACAATGAAAGCAGACAGATAAAAGTTTTTAGACCCCAGAAGAATGGCCAGGCCCTCTGAGGGTAAGGAGGAGGGGGAAGGGAGGAAACAAGTGAAATCAAAGAAAAGGGTAGAAAACCAGAGAGACGAAGTTTGCAGGATTGGGCACTGCTGGGCGAGTGGGAACGCAAACTTATTTGTTGTATTAATGGTTTTTGGTAATGCTTTCAATCCAGTTCCTGTACAATTTAGTTTAGAACTTCTTTAAATAGCTCTGAGACAAGATCATTAGCTGGGAGCTATAAATCAAAAACAAAACAAAATCATCGCAAACAAGTGGAAGTTCTCACACCCCTAAATCAGAAAGGTCTGTGTGGTAGTTTCAAGTCTTGTCCTTAGGGACCACTAGAAGTTTATAATGGTAGAGTTTCCATAAAAGTCTGATTTAATATAATCACCACCCAGACCAAATGTGAGGAGGAAAAAAAAAACTGCTTTCAAATCCAAGTCCTTTGAAATTTAAAATTATATTTTAAGACTGGTTCATATAAATTTTAAAGCAAGAGAACAAACTAAAAAAAAACAGCACATGAAGGATTTAAAAGAAGTGGGATAGCAAAAAAAACAAATATATATAGGTTACATTTTCTCAAAACACATAGGTCTCATAAGCATATCTGGGTCCAATGGTTATATACCTTGGAGACTCATTTTAAACAAACTACGTGGAAAAACATCATCTTCAATTCAGTGTTCAGGTTAACTGTATAGCCTCAGTTTCAAGTGTACTAGAAGTACTCAAACTCTACCCTCAGTGGTGACTGGAATGGTATAAGTCCCAGAAAACCCACTGCCATTCACAATGGCCAGTGATTCTGGTTGTGTATGTGATGACAAACATTAGTTTTAATAGCAAAGCCTTCATTTGTTGGATATCTTTTTGAAATTCTGCAGTTAGGATTGTTTATGTTCACATGAAAACAAATGTAAGCAAACCAACTATTGGTCAGCATCTCTCCAGAAAAACAAATTTCATCTTTTTCCATAGAAAAGGCAGCTGCAAGATAAAGTCAATGCCTTTGGCTCACTACATTGCAAAATTACCTGGAAACTTTCTAACATCCCTATGAAATCACTTAATTTTAGATTATTTCAGGGTATGCCACTCCTGCTTTGGGCAGATGCATCTTTACTAATACTGATTAGATAAGAAGAACAGATATTCTGTGGGTTGAAGCCTGTCTCTGAAAATGTGGAACAAGTGTAATTGTTTAATTTCATTTGACCAATGGATTTATTTATACCCTGTCTTTTTCCAGAAAGGGTATAAAGGATGAAAGGATGCTCTCACACTCAAATCTAATGCTTGAAATTAAGAAAATTCAAAGCAGACAGTCTATGTGGATGCTCTCACACTCTATTTTTATGACAACACCCTATTTTCCTGAGATTATTAGTGGTTTCTTGCAGTAAGCAGCTTAGCTAGTGTGGAGGTCTGCAGGTATAGGCACTCAGGAAAGCCTCAGATTAATATCTAGAACATATAACGTGTCCAGATAGTTTTCAATTATCGGTGTGTTAATCTAAGCTCGGAAAGAGCTTTTAAACTGCAGTGAAACATCAACTAGCTTGGAACCTGCATTTTTAGTAAAGCTATTTTGTCATTTGGAGGCCTGCACAATAAACCTATTGTTCCTTTAAAAAAAATAAGAAAGAAAGAAAAGCAACCTCCTGCTGTTGCTTTTGTTCATCTTATCATCTTATCATTCAGCCGCCTATTCAGGATCATATGTGGGAAAGTATGTGTGCAAGATTGAGCCCTCAACACAGTACAGGAATTTCTTGGAAAAACATCCTTCTGAAATGAGTAGCCATGTAAAAAACGAAAGAAAAATTCTACTTTTCTGATGAAGTTGGCTCTTTAATCAATATTTTTCAAATCTAATGCTTGAAATTAAGAAAATTCAAAGCAGACAGTCTATGTGGATGCTCTCACACTCTATTTTTATGACAACACCCTATTTTCCTGAGATTATTAGTGGTTTCTTGCAGTAAGAGGGAGAAAGTACCATCTTTAAGATGATCAGCTATGCTTCAATATCCCTTTGTTTTTACAATTAATTTTAAGGGTAACAAACAGCTATATTCCTACTGGATTATGCAACTATAACATGAACATAATGGGGATAAGAATATTCACGAAGTCCCCTAAATGTATCAATATGCATAATATGAGGTCCCGAAACGGAGCTGAAAACAAATTGCTATTGAGTTCTAATTTCCATATTCAAACAGATTCATTTTGAAATCCTGTTGACTAGGGTAATCCCAATTTATATTCAGATTCCATCTGGGAGATGCAGTGAGCCAAATACCTCACAATTGAAGCATATTCATTATCTAATATTTCTGATGACAGAAATGAGGGTTAGAGCATTTACAGATGGGGCAAACAATCAGTCAGATGCTACTGGACATTAAACTTGGTGACAGCTGATTAATTAAAAGCCCATTCCACCACTACCACTTATTTTTCCTTGAACAAATTCATAGTCATCACTCTCCTGAAAAACAAAATGAATGAGTATGACCTCAATAGTATGTGAATATCTCCTGAGCAAGCAGTGGCACAGTGGATAGAGCATTGGACTGGGATGCAGAGGACCCAGGTTTGTAACCCCGAGGTCGCTGGTTTGAGCGTGGGATCATAGACATGAACCCATGGTTGCTGGCTTAAAGCCCAAGGTCACTGGCTTAAGCAAGGGGTCACTTGTTCTGCTGTAGCCCCCCGGTCAAGGCACATATGAGAAAGCAATCAATAAACAATTAAGGTGCTACAACAAAGAATTGATGATTCTAAGCTCTATCCCTTCCTGTCTGTCCCTATCTGTCCCTCTCTCTGTCTCTGTCACATACACACATACAAAAGAGTACATGAATATCTAGTGCAAATGCAACCATTTTTACCAGGTTTACTACCACCCCATGCCATTCAGCTTGGCCATGGCTCAGGGTTCTTTTACTAAGAAGGGGTATGTCTATTGGAAAACTGGTAGTGGACTCCATTCTCTAAGCTACCCAAATGTATGTGTGCATGTGTGTGTATATATACACACTCACTCCCATATATAAAACAAGTTTCATCCATTTACTACATCCCGCCTGAAGCCTGAAATCTCTGTGCTTGCCTCTCTATCAGGTTCAGATGTAGCTGCTATAAGACTGAAGACAAGTTATTACTCCCATTACAGCAGGTATAAAATGGTAGTGAAGGGAATAGGGAAACTGCAATAGGAAACTGTGTTGGAGAGGAGAAGGAAAGGAAATACATAGTGGTTACAGCTCCCCAGAAATGATCAGATTCTGCAGAGCAGAAACAACACATCCCAGGGCAGGACCATGGCAATGAGGAGATTTATTTCTGACCCTGTCTCTTGTGGCCTGGACACTGGTTACTCCAGAAAGTTCTGTGTCTGTTATTTTTTTACAACCACAGCAAAGTAGACATTGCAGAGTATTTCCTTGAAGTCTTAGTTTGGAACATCATAACAAAATATCATGGGCTGGATGGCTTAAACAATAGATATCTATTTCTCACATTTTTTGGAGGCTGGCAAGTTGAAGATTAAGGTCCAGTGAGGTTATTTTCTGGTGAGGACCCTTCTTGGTTTACAGATGGCCACCTCTAGCTGTGCTTCCACATGGAGGAGGAGGGGACAGGCAAAGAAAGGGTGAGGGAGAGGAAGAGAGGAAGGGAGAGAGGGGGCTGGGAGAGGGAGAGAGAAGAGAGAAGGAAGGGAGAGAGAGAGAGAGAAGGTGGAGAAAGGGGGGAGAGAAAGAGAGAGGGTGTTACTGGAGGAAATGGACTCTTCTGTAGTGTCATGGGAAAAGAATTTCAAGGATACTCACATTGGAGGAGTTTTAAGCAATAATGGCAAGATTTATTAGAGCTCGAAGCAACAGTACACTCTCAGAGAGGCAGAGAGAAGGCAGGGTAGAGGGTAGTTAGTGGCTGTGGCATGGGGTCTTTGTTAAATTTTCTTATATTTCCTTGGGTTTGGGAAAGAGCAGACTTTCTTTCAAACTATCCGATCTCCTTCCTGGATGTTCCAGGGTCTGTGCCCTCCTTCACCCAATTCTTTTCCCAGGCTAGTGCTCTTCTGCTTCTAAAGTTGCCATTTTGGCTCATACTGCTCATGCTTCATAGTTCCACTTTGTCATTTGGCTTCTGCTACGCATATTCAGTGAAAAGAATTTCTCTACCCATTTCCTCCCTCCCTCTGCTAGCTGGGCAGAATCTTCGAGGTGGCTGTAGAGCTATTTTTCCTACATAATCAGGTTTAATCAGATATCTGGTTCTGTTCTCTTCCTCCTCTTTTGTTAATACCTAACTAACTGCCTATGTTAATATTTCCCCCCTCAAGAATTCTGGGCCCTTGTAATCTTATAAAGGTTTTGTTATTGATGCCCCTGACTTTATTGGTTCTGGGGTTTGACTGGCTCTAATGTAATCAACTGGGTCTCTGTTATCTTTCTCCTTGACTAGGGTGATTTAAGCTAGTGGATTTTAACCACTGGTCCATAGACCAGTGCCGGTTCACCAGAAATCTCATGTAGGCCCATAAAAGAATTAAGCACCCTAGAATCTTCATACAACAGCAGGGTGGTTAACTCTTTCACGGATCGGAAAGAAAGTTCTGGCAAACTGGCACTGGTTCATGTACAGGCAGTTAAAAACCACTGATTTAAGCTACTCTTTGTCTGATTGGGGACAAGAGGTATAAACTATGTTCTCCTAAGTGTTCTTGCTTAAGAAAGGTAATATCTTAAGATTTATTAGCAGGTTGTTAATTGCTGGGGCTTGTTTAATTATCTTGTCTCAGTTTCCCTCATTCTACTTGCTAAGGAATTTTCCTAGCTTCCCACTATCCTGTCTCTAAAGAATGGAGGAGAAGGAAGACTCTGGTGTTTTTCTTGTCTTGTAAGGATGCTAATCCTATCACAAGGGCTCTACCCTCATGATTTCATCTAAACATTAGCACTTCCCATAATCCCTCACTTTCAAATACTATAACATTGTGTTAGGACTTCAACATATATTTTGAGAAGACAAATATTCAGTCCATAACACTTGGGATTACCTAGTACCTGCAGCCCATTTCCAGGTGGTGTGGGTTCAGGAAACTATAATTTATCTAAGAATTTTTACAGGCACAAGCTAGTTTCGATAGGCTTGGAGTTTCTTTGGCCATACAGTTCTCTCAAAAACTTAGTAGACTTTGCATCTATTTGCTGCTAGTAAGTTTCTGTGCAGGCCATCACAGTAAAATATTTTACTTAAACAAAGTTTTTGAACCTAAAGACTTTCTTTCACCTACTAGCCACTGAGTTCTGTAATTTCCAAGTTCTCCAAAGAAGGGCCTTGAATCCATTTGAAACAAAGTTCTCAAGTGAGGAGACAGCAACCCAAACCCTACCTTGCCAGTTGCTCACCACTTTTGCGTGGCCCTCTCAGGTAAATGTGCTACTATCTAAACTGCTTCAGACTCAGGTGTGAAAGTCATTGACTTCCAAGCCAACAATGCTCTGGATTACTGGACTTCAGCGAAGAATCCATATACCTGAATGATGCGGCATTTTTTCTTAACTCTTCTGTGGAATGGTTAACTCCAGCATGCAGTTGTATCTTGCTTTTAGAGCATACAGCACACACTGGCATATTGAATTTTACCAGTAACCAGTCCTCATGCAACATGTTTCCTTTCAGGGAAAGTGGAAATTATGATGTGTCACTTGCAACTCTGCCCAATGAGCTTCCCTTTTCCATTTTTCTTCAGGGTTACTCCTGTAGTTACAATAGTCACCTTCCAGCTGCCATCAGTCTATAGTTTGTAGAGTTGTCTGGAGATCAGACAATATCTTCTTCTTCTCCACCAACCAGCTTGTCATAGAGAGTACCTGATGATTCTTTAGGAGTGGTTTGAGGTAGAGTTTACAGAAGAGAAAGAGGAGGAGCCTTGGGAGTGGTATTCATCTGCTTATTCACTTACCAGAGTCAGGAGGTTTTCGAGCTCCCCTTATGCTAATTATCGAGTCAGCTGGCTGATGGAGTGGAGTGCTAATGGCCTGCTTGGCTTTATGATCCTGACCCATGCTGTCCAATATGACAATCCCTAGCCACGTGTGACTACAGAGTACTTGAATATGTCTTGTCTAAACTGAGCTGTGATAAGGGTGTGAAATATACATTATACTTTGAAAATGCAAACTAGTACTACCATCATGGAAGAAAATATGGTGGTTCCTCAAAATATTAAGAACAGAACTACCATTGACCCAGCAATTCCTCTACTGGATATCTACCCCCAAAACTTGAAAGCATTGGTACGTAAAGAAACATGCACCCCCATGCTCATCATAGCATTATTCACAGTGGCCAAGACATAGAAACAACCAAAGTGTCTCCCATAAAGGATTGGATAAAGAAGATGTGGTATATATGATATATACAGTAGAATACTACTCAGCCATAAGAAATGATGACATACAGCCATTTACAACAACATGGATGGACCTTGAGAACATTATACTGTTATAGTAAACATAAAACCAAATTAATATAAAATGTAAAAAGGAAATGAGGAATGACTTAGGTGTAACCAGTTTATGCCCTTTTCTGATAACTCCATATGTTTTAAATATGTGCCAAGGCTTAGGGTGTCAACATTGATAATGAGTATATTTATGCAATTAGCTATACCCATGTGTGACTTCCCAAGATAACTATGTATGCAAGACTGTGATTAAGATTGAAATTCCCCCAAGTATGTTACCCCAAGATAACATATGTGTTGAACTGTGATTATGAGTGGAATTTCTCCAAGTGTGTTACCCTATGTTGAGACGAGTGGCCAAACCATATAAAAGTAGCTAGGGTGAAGATCAAATCAGTCTCCTGAAACTCCAACGCAGACTCCATGTCTCCCACCACAATCATTTGGCAACTGCTGCAAAGCACTCTGCCTCTCTGTTGGTCAAATAAGTTTGTAAATATGATATATAGGTTTGCTCGCTTATAGTTTGCATCGTGTGTGGGGGACAGGCTGTAAGCAGGCCAGGTCGTTATAGCCTGAGGCTTAGTTTTAAGACTAAGCTTTTCCCCACACCCTTGACTGTTGCATGATGTGGGTGGTACGCTCTCATGAGGAATCCCATTATGCCTCAGATAAGTGACTTTGTATCAGACACTTCCTTGTTTGTATATTGGATTAAAAGGTTTTGATTTCTGTACTATCAATATAAAGTGGGGCAGACCGGGAGCTTGCTCTCTCTAGGTTTCTGCTATCACCACTGCAGGGGCCTGCCTGATCCCTTGCCCTCATCCCTTGCCCTTGTCTTCTCTTGTGGCTTGCCTGTCTTGATGAGACACCAATAAACAGAATGGCCCACCATCCTCCGACTCCACCATTTCTTTACTGTCTGCCCGAATCCAATGGGAACCTGCATGTGAATGGCCACGATGGCGGCTCCTGGCCATACACTCTCTAAGCAAGTTTGTTCAGGATTCCACCAAAGCAAAGACCTAGACTTAGAAGGCCACTCATCTTAACCATCAGTAAATTAAAGTCTATGTTATTTAGTTTGCTCTGACTGTCTTTACCTATTCAATTGACTCCTAATTACTTTCCTTTTGCATCATTAACTACTTAACAAACCCAACTATAACTTAATTATAACCAATTAAATAGTTTATCACAACATATACTGAGTGAAATAAGTAAATCAGAAAAAGCTAAGAACTATACTGTAAAGCTAGTAGCCGCGGCCACCATCACAGCTGCCTGGCTCGTGCAGGTTTGCATTTGATTTGGACAGATGGTAATGAAACAATGGAGCCAAGAACTGGTGGGCCATTACCTTTAATCTTAGCTCATACCCGGCAGGCCAGAAAATACACACAGTGGGAAAACACTCACCTTTCCATTCAGGGCTCCCAAAGCCACTGACTCATTCGAGTATTCCTAGAATCAAAGGTTTCTACCTCACCAGCCTTATTCATCTCTGTTCCCCATCTCCTTCTCTCCACACAAACTCTGCACAAACTGGCTTCTCCTTCAGCACTCTGCCATCTTGGCTGCCTCTCCGCTGCAATGCTAATTTCAGGAACTGAGAGAGAGAGCTCCTGGTCTGCCCCATTTTATAGTGTAGAAATTAAAGCCTTTAAGCCAATATACAAATAAGGAAGTTTCTGGTACAAAGCCACTTATCTGAGGCATAAATGGGATTCCTCATAAGAGTGCACCATCCCACATCATGCAACAGTTAAAGGTGTGGGGAAAAGCTAAGTTTTGAAAAGATCTTAGTAGTAAAAGGGTGAGAAGAGCTTAGTCTTAAAACTAAGCCTTAGGCTATAATGACTTTGCCAGCTTACAGCCTGTCCCCCACACCCCATGCAAACTATAAGCAAGCAAACATATATATCATATTTACAAATTTATTTGACCTACATGTACGAGTTCACACATAGGTGGGATATAAAACTGAGACTCATGGACATAGATAAAAGTGAAGTGGTTAACAGGGGAATGGGAACCTTGTGGAGGGGGAGGGAAAGGGTGTAAAAAGAGACACATATACCATGACAGAAAATTATTTGACTTTGGGTGATGGGTATACAACATAATCAACAGTTACAGAAATGTTTACCTGAAACCTATGTACTCTTATTGATCAATGTCACTCTCTTAAATTTAGGTTTCTAAATAAAAGTTTTTAAAAAGTTAGTACAAAAAAAGGTAAAACATCTCAATGACTTTGAATTGATTACTCTGACTTGAGAAATTTGATGCAGCTATGAATTCGGCCTACACTGTGAACAGCTAGTATCAGCATGTGGAAAGAAAGAGAGGAATGAGAAAATTTTTTTCAAAGAAGAATCAACAGGGTTGGTGACTAATTCTACATAGGTTGGGAAAGTGGAGATAAAGACGAAGGCTACATGATGAGAAAAGTAGGGAAGTCAGGAGGTCTGAGCTTTAGGGAAGTGGGGGAGTAGAAGGGAAAGCTGAATTTCAGTGATGTAACTGAATTAGAGGCAACAACATTGAATGCAAAGGAGCAGCAAGAAATCAGGATGGGTTTTGGCCAAAAATAATGACTGGGGATTCATCTGCAGAGAGGCAATTAAAATCTTGAGATTACATGAATTTCTAAGGAAAGATGAGGAAAAGCAGTTTGGCAGACACAGCTGGTTTCTGAGATCCATTCCCCACCTTGACCTTCCTAACCAAATTCTCATTTGTTTCAGTTATCACCCTACCTCCTCTCAACCATGAGCTTCCCTTGAAGTTGTTCCCAGATTCAGAAGGTGGATTTTCATTAGTCTAAGGCAGGGGTCCCCAAACTACAGCCCGCAGGCCGCATGCGGCCCCCTGAGGCCATTTATCCGCCCCCGCTGCACTTCTGGAAGAAGCACCTCTTTCATTGGTGGTCATTGAGAGGAGCACATTGACCATCTCATTAGCCAAAAGCAAACCCATAGTTCCCATTGAAATACTGGTCAGTTTGTTGATTTAAATTTATTTGTTCTTTATTTTAAATATTGTATTTGTTCCTGTTTTGTTTTTTTACTTTAAAATAAGATATGTGCAGTGTGCATAGGGATTTGTTCATAGTTTTTTTTTATAGTCCGGCCCTCCAACGGTCTGAGGGACAGTGAACTGGCCCCTTGTGTAAAAAGTTTGGGGACCCCTGGTCTAAGGCTTAGACTAATGAAATTCAATGGCCAATGATGGTCATTTCTGCCTCTGTTGGGAATGTGCATGGGATACAAATCTGGATAATGGAATTTGAGAACTTCACTACTGAGGAGGCCTGAGAAGAGACTGCCTCCTGTTATCCTTCAGAAATTGTTCTGCCTTGGTCTTGACATAAAACCCGTTCTGCCTTCTTAAGCCTCTGCAGGGTCAGGCTTCAATGGGCACAAGCCTCCAGTAATACAACCAGAAACCAAACCTTGGCAAAGTATCCAGATTCAGAGACTTAGAAGAAGAAACAAATCCTATGAAAGACACAGAAGTCAGATTCTAGGACGGCAAAGAAAATCAAGTTGGACTCTGAAGTCAAGGTATCAGGAACTGAAACGAAGCCAGGGGTTTTGACAGGGCACAGTCCTGGCTGGGTGAAACAGCCCAGTAGAGATGGAGTCAGCCAGACCTGGGAGGGAATCTGGGGAACAATCATCCTTTCTGACCAGCATTCAAAGAGCGGCACTTGACAGGATTACTGAGGTGATTCTGGGTCAGTGGAAGGTTGTTTCTGAACTATTAACAACATTGTCTTTGGAAAAAGTAACATTCATATCGACAGAGCAAGTCATTCAAAAATCAGCCTCAATATTGTTATTATTCAGAGTCCTGTCAGTGTGAAAATGTGGGTTGAAATGGACTTTGGTATTTGAAATTAAGTGTGATCACACTCACAGCCACGGGAAGCATGCCAATTCAGACTTCAGTGATGAGAAGCTCTGAGCCGCAGGGAGCTGGGACAGCGTTCAGAAAGAGGGCAGGGACCCTTTCTCTGGGACTTTCCCCATTTGCAGCCTGAATCCCACATGCATGTTCTTTATCTTCTACAATTCTCTCTCTCTCTTTTTTTTTTTCCTGTTTTTTCAGCAAATTCTTCTCACTTCCCCTTGCAGTCCTATCTCCCTCCTAGAGTGTACCTGGACTCTTGAGTGAGAGTCTCATGTGACTTCATGAGCTGTTGAAATTAACTAAAGATTATTCTTTCCCAGTAAATCTCCCCTGAGCCACCATGCAGCAGCTGTGAATTCCCAGCATGGACTAAGAAAAGCTGGCTGAGTTCCTTACCCTTGTTCGTTCTCAGCCCCAAAGAATCAGTGGGCACAGACACCAGGATGAAGAAAATTATGTAGGTCTTCCAAGCACAACTCTTTACCTAACCTGCCTCAGAGATTCTGGACGCTCAATTTCCCAGAAGTCTGGGCCGCGTTTGCTTTGAGAAAAGCTGAGGCTGACAGAGAACACAGTTCAGAAAATAGTGATCAAATGCAAACCTTGCTAGCTATTAGGCAGGACGCAAGACCTCGGCAAATGTGGATAAAGTGACCAAAAGTGCGGTAGGCAGAGGCTAATCTGAAGGGGAAGTAACACTGGGTTGCACAGTGTGGGCACAGCCTTTCTCTGTTGATTGAATGGGCATCTGTGGGTGTTCACTCGGCTTTTTCTCCTGGGTGAGGGGGTGGTGGCTGAGGATGGAAGGAGCACAGAGACTTGACAGCGAGTACACACGGCATTTATTGGTTAACGATGCCTACACTCTGCCAAACTTGTGTTTCTTTTTCTTTTTCTTTTTAATATACTTCACTGTGTTGTAACAGAACTAAATCCCTTTCCAGCCCCCATGGAAACAGAGTGATTGGGATTCACGTTGATGTGCCAGCTAGTGCTTGGGTGGCATCATTGTGTCAGCTGCTCCTGTCCCTGGGCTGGTTCTGCACTTTGTTTCTGTGTGAGGGAATCAGGATTAGTGGGTCTTTTGTTAGGGTGGAGGAGAGGGAGAGAAGCATCTCCTTTGAGCTCCATACACATGGGCGGCCTAGCAGGGCAAGGCTCAAAGCTTTGATTAGCTTCTCACTGGCTGACTTTTTAAAAAGAAAGAAAGAAAGGATTCACCACTTCAGGCTGTTCTGCTGGAAGCTTGTACAGCAATGGATTGGAGTGACTGGCATTCCCAGAATGCAGTTCACAGCCACCACGCCAAGGTTACATTACAACTCCATGCATATAAACCCTCCCAAGCTGTTAAGAAGAGTTTGTGGAAATGAATGCTTTGTTATCACATGGTGAAGGGCATCATTGGGTGGTCCCGGTCTGAGAGCTGAACAGAACATGCGAATTCCTACTTAATTCTATGAAAGAGTTAACATTATTTTACTCCCTTGGAAATGCTGAACTCCTGCAAAGGTCTAAGTGCAGTGACCCGCTTGGGGCTTGTCCAAGTGCAGTGACCCACTGGAATGACACCAGTAAGATTCTCCTCCAGTGAGCAAATGGCCCAGCCTCTGAAAGAAAGAGTGGCCTCTTCTATGGAGCAACTCCTCTTAAAATGGAATTACTCAACACATACACACGTGCACATACACATACGTGTACACTCACTCACACTGCAATGTGTGGATGTGGGGAGAGGGGAGGTTTCGGTTGTTTTTTAAGACTGGGAGCATTACCAAGCAAAATTTCCCAATGAACACTTCTCCCTTTTATTTTTAAGGACAGAGAAAGACAAAGTGAAAAAGGATCCTCCCTTCCCCTCCTGCCCTTCCCCCTCCCAACCCAGAATCAAAACATCAAAACACTCTCTCTGAGGATGGAGCAGGGCAGAAAAGGTCAAGAAAATGAGGCGTTTCTATTTACTGGCTCCGTAAGGAACTATTGTTGTCCACCAGCTGTTCCTGTTTCTTCAGAAGCCCTTCCTGAGGGTAAACTGGGGTGGGGGCGGGGTGGGGGGTGGCGTGAGTGATGCTGGCAGGTGGGGGAGTCACATCTAAGATTTTTTACACCTCCAGAAAGATGAACTTTGTTTCTCAAAAAGAGCAGAGATCCTGTTTCTGGGTAACTGTTATCAGTAACCGGTTTTAACCAAACACAGCCGAAGTGTGTGTGTGTGTGTGTGTGTGTGTGTGTGTGTGTGTGTGTGTGTGTGTAGGTGTGTGTGTATGTGTGTCAGTAGGAGGGGAAGGATAAAAGAGAGAAGATAAAGTCATAATCTATTCTACCTTTTACTCTGTATTTTTTTTAACTTAGAAAAAGCAGAAAAATTTCAGCCAAAGGAAAAGCAGTAAAGCGATTGAGAAAGACGTGACTAAGAGAGGATTGCAAAGGAAAATATGTAAAAAGAGAAATTAAACCAGCTGCCTTATTTAATTTTGGCTCTCTCCCCACTTTTACATTTTTTTCTTCAGCTTAAACTGGGGGGAAAAGTACCAAGGAAATATCCAGTGTTTTTCCTAGGATTTAGCCCCAACAAGATTCTTCACACCACTTAGTTAAGAGGATCTCTGGGGCTGGGGTGTGAACATGATATTTTACTCCTGGGTCAGAGGCCAGTTCCTGCTCTCTCTTGTAAGTAAAAGTTCTTGCTATTCCAAGGGTCTCTGAGTGCCCGGGAGTGGGGATGAGTTGGGGGATGGGAAGGTGGGAAGTGGGGAATGAGGACTGGAACAAGCTCAATAGACTGTTCATTCCTCACATTATTTTATTGTAAGAACACTTCCCTTTCCACTCTTGTATTATAGCCAGGAACTAACTCTCAAAACTTTATTCCAAAGTACCTATTACTTAAAACATTTCTAGTTTATTAAAGTATTCATGCATTCAATAATCATCATTTAAGCACTATTTATTTACTAGGCATTTTATTTTAAGTGCTGGGGGAAAAAATAATTAAAATATATTCTCTGCATTGCACATCTTCAAATAAGCAGGAGAGACAGATGTCTAGACCAACAATTATAGCAATTACACTCAGTTCTATGAGACAAGAGAACAGAAAAAACATAAGCCTGCTGAGGGCAGATGAAGAAGGCTTCCAGGAAGTGGTGATATTGGAACTGAATTTTGCAAGCTAAGTAGGAGCATACCACAAGACCAAAGGGAGGAAAAACATTCCAGACACAAGAAAAAGCCATGAAAGAGCCTTGTTTTCCTCTTAGGCAAGTGATGAAGTTTGCAGTGGTGTACCAAGATTGAGTTCTAGAAACTTAACACACAGAAAACTGAGTGGATGGAATAGGATTGGCCCAGAGGGTTCAGAGTTTGAAACCAAGGAGCCCCCAAATACAGCATTTAGGGATAAAAGTAGAATTAAAATTAGTGGAGAAAAACAACCCCACGTCATCTTGAGGGGACCAGCTAGAAAGACAAAATCCGGTAGCAGCAAAGCAGGAACTGGAGGCAATACAAGTTTGGGGCTGTCAGGGGGAAAGCCTGGAGGAAGCCCTTGCGCAGAGCTATCAGGAATATTTAGGGGCAGCCTAGGGCTCCTCTGAGGTGGAGGAGGTAGTGTTCAAGGCACAGAACTGTTTTTGGAAGCATGAGAAAGCATACCATAGTCAGAAAATTAAGGTCAGTCATCATGGCTGATGCCTGGACAATGGAAGAGAATGGTAGTAAGGAAGGAGTCAGGGGCTGCAAGATAAGGAAACTTGAATAGTATGTTCAGTGGACTGAACACTATCCTCCCAGCTGGTACTCCCCACAGGGTAGCATGGGTGCCACACACAAATAATGCTTTAAAGATTTTCAGTGCTAAGTACTTATTTTATACAAATTAGAAAAATATGTAATTAGAGCATTAAATCCAAAACTGTACAGATACAGCACAGTTACACAAATATTGCTTATGGTGATGCTAACATAGATAATATGAGGTGAGTTGATCTGTAGAAAAACCAAAAGAGGGGCTATACAAATAAGCAAAAATTGAGACAGTCGTATATAAATGACTGAAGGTTGGAAACGTTGTCAGTAGCCAATAAGGAGTCCTTGAAAACTTCCAGGCATTGGATTATATTTTAGAATGTTGTTCTTTGAGTCTGGGGATGTGTAGACATCAGAAGTATCTGTTAAGGGAGATTGGATTTGTCTTTCAGAACCAGTGTAGACTGCATATTTTTTAGGTTCATGTTTTAGTATAAACTCTAATTCAAACCCTATCATACTTGCGCCAATCTGCAAGACCCTCCTACTAACCTGACCAGGCAGTGGCACAGTGGATAGATCACTGGCCTGGGACACAGAGGACCTAGGTTCAGAACCCCAAGGTCACCAGCTTGAAGATGGGCTCACCAGCTTGAGTGAAGGGTCGCTGGCTTGAGCGTGGAATTATAGACATGACCCCATGGTCGCTGACTTGAGACCAAAGGTCACTGGCTTGAAGCCCAAGGTGGCTGGCTTGGGTAAGGGGTCACTGACTCAGCTGCAGCCTCCCCCCACTTCAAGGCACATATGAGAAAACAATCAATGAACAACTAAAGGTACCACAGTGAAGAATTGATGCTTCTCATCTCTCTCCCTTCCTGTCTGTCTGTCCTTACCTGTCCCTCTCTCTTTCTCTCTAGCTAAAATAAAAGACCTCCTACTATAACTTTTTGATCTTAAACAACTTAATGTATACCTTTAAGTGAGTAATTTTGATAAAATTGTGCAGTGGTCAAATGACTTCCATGATATGAAATAATGAGAAGCAAAACTGTATCTATTGACTATAAGGTATATCTGTGCCTTTCTCATTATTTAGTTAATTTGACTTGCATAATGTCTTATTTTTAAATATGTGTGGTACATTATCTATTAATCATAGCTTTTATTTTCTCTATTTTACAATGATTTGACATATTGGGGTTTTGTGAACTAAGGAGGAGCTGCCACTTCCAGGATTAGCTAAAATCTAGATATATTAAATACTTTGCCTGCAAGCACACCTTTTATAAACCAACCCATCCTGAGTCCATACTCTCATCCACCTGCTTTTATCAGGTGCCTGTGGTCCTGGACGCTATCCCCCTGCCTTCAACCACTCCATGGCTAAGGACCCAACAACTAGAGACCACACCTATATCCCAGAGCATGCAAAAATTAGTCTAACTATCCAATCCAAAGCCTTCTCCACTGCTTATCCTGCCTTTCTCACTCCTTCCCATTAAAACCAAACTAAAGGCTATTATTACTCATGCTTTCTCTTGCCTGCTTCCTGACTAACCCTGGTATTTTTCCCAGTAGCTCTGCATGACTTAGCATGTCTCATCCAATTCACTAGAAGCAATAACATTTTTTTTTCTTCAAAAACAGTTGTCTAGGCCCTGGCCAGTTGGCTCAGTGGTAGAGCGTCGGCCTGGCGTGCAGAAGTCCCGGGTTCGATTCCAGCCAGGGCACACAGGAGAAGTGCCCATCTGCTTCTCCACCCCTCCCCCTCTCCTTCCTCTCTGTCTCTCTCTTCCCCTCCCACAGCCGAGGCTCCATTGGAGCAAAGATGGCCCGGGCGCTGCGGATGGCTCCTTGGCCTCTGCCCCAGGTGCTAGAGTGGCTCTGGTCACAACAGAGCAACGCCCTGGAGGGGCAGAGCGTCGCCCCCTGGTGGGCAGAGCGTCGCCCCCTGGTGGGTGTGCCGGGTGGATCCCGGTTGGGCGCATGCGGGAGTCTGTCTGTCTCTCCCCGTTTCTAGCCTCAGAAAAATACAAAAAAAAAAAAGAAGAAGAAGAATAAAAAAAAACCCAGTTGTCTATGTCTTGTTATCTTACCATACCTGATCAAAACAAAATTCTGGGTACATTTTAATACATGCTATAGAAACTCACTATACAAACATTTGTCGAATGAATGAATGGATGAATATCCCCACCCACTTAAACCTTATTGCTCTTTTACATATTAGAACTGTTCTCATGTGTTTAAAATCAATTTACATTAGCTATCTATGGTAATCATACTCTCATTCAACAGAGGACTAGATTTGTGAGAAATTTGAGCCCAGCGTAACTTAGACATTGCAAAACGACACTATGAAACTGTGGCCTGCGAAACAGTGGCATTTCTTGGAACCAGGAAGAAATCCAAAGAGGACTTTTGCCTAACCATCACATTCATTTTGCTATATCTTTTTGTGCGAGACATTTAGTTTTGCATGCCAGGGTAGATTAACTGCTGTAACAAATAACTCTAAATCTCAATTACACAAGATAATAAAAATTTATTTCTTAATCACCAAAATCCAATGCAGGTGTTCATAGTTGGACAGCTGTCCTGGCTTCTTCCATGAGTCAGTAATCAAGGATTCTTTCATCTTGCGATGCTGCCAGTTTCAAAATGTGTCCTTCAAGGTAACTAGAGAAGGTGGAAAATTCATGGAAAATGCTTATTAGCCCAGGCTGCCACTTCCTAGCAACGACTTTGCATTAGGGAAGAGGAACTCAAACCTGTGGCAGTCAGCTGTCCTTATTCGCCAATTAAGGTGGTACCCAGGACAGCATTCTGGTGAGCCACTATGGATTGATCACGTGACAATGTAAAACAATAGTTCTTAACCACTTGAGGATCATAAATCTGATAAAATTTATGGACTTTTTCTCTAGAAAAATATATAATCATAAACACACGCCATTTTCATGGACTTTTGGGAGCTTCTTGCATTCACTGAAGCCCATTCATTGAAATAATTAGAGGGCCTCTAACCTTGGTATATTTGAGATTATTTATTAGCTCAGAGGTATGTTTTGAATACTGTTGTAAATCATGAACTATGGGCCATCTTAAATTTTTTTTTTTCTGTTAGATTAGGGTCTGATTTCCTAAACTTAATTGCAAGAACTAGAGATTCAGAATATCAATAGTGTGCCATCCAACCTTTAGATGTGTTTTACACTCAGCAGAAACCCCTATTTCTGCTATTGCAAAAGACTTCATGTTGCTATCTTGCCATCCATTTGCTACTCTCCAATCTATTTCACATACCAGTCAAGGTGACATCTAAAAATTAAAATTTACTTAGGTCATTCTATCCTAAAGACCTTTTAGTAGCTGAACACTTAAATCCTTAACATGGCATACATGACTCTGAGTAAACTGATCTTACTTCCTTCTGACATTGTGTGATACTTTACTTTTTGTACTCCCTCTCAACTGGCCTTTCTTTCTCCTACCACAGGGCCTTTGCACACACTTTCAAATCTTCTTTGAATTGTTTTCCCTTTATTCTTAATGCAGTTCATTGCCCCTGTTCCTTCAGATCTCAGCTCAACTCAGAAAAGTTTTTATAGAGACAAAAAGGAAGTCAGGGCCCTGGCCGGTTGGTTCAGCGGTAGAGCGTCGGCCTGGCGTGCGGGGGACCCGGGTTCGATTCCCGGCCAGGGCACATAGGAGAAGCGCCCATTTGCTTCTCCACCCCCACCCCCTCCTTCCTCTCTGTCTCTCTCTTCCTCTCCCGCAGCCAAGGCTCCATTGGAGCAAAGATGGCCCGGGCGCTGGGGATGGCTCCTTGGCCTTTGCCCCAGGTGCTAGAGTGGCTCTGGTCGCGGCAGAGCGACGCCCGGAGGGGCAGAGCATCGCCCCCTGGTGGGCAGAGCATCGCCCCTTGTGGGCGTGCTGGGTGGATCCCGGTCGGGCGCATGCGGGAGTCTGTCTGACTGTCTCTCCCCGTTTCCAGCTTCAGAAAAATACAAAAAAATAAATAAATAAAAAAAAAAATAAAAAAAAAGGAAGTCAGGTTTCCTATAGGTTATTAGAATACACTTTAAAATTTTCTTCTATTGTTTGTTATCATTTCTAACTATATTTGTTATTTTGTGATTATTTAATTTATCTGGATCACTCCCACTAAAAGGTAAGGTTCATGAGAGCTGAACTGAGCACCTGATGCCACAACTCAGCACTTGTCTCAGTGTGTGAAATATAATGGATATTAAACATTTGTGAAATGAATAAATGAATGCATAAAATGTTACCTGTGTTTTACTCTATATCTTGAAAAAAAAAAGTAAGTGATAAAAGGTTTGAAGCAGAATTATTTTCTTATTTTAGAAGGTGAATAGAATAAGTCAGGGTTTGATATGATTTTAAGGAACTTCACAGATAGGCAACACCCTTGTGCTGCATAGCAACCTTTGCTGTTCAATAACTACTAATCCAACAAGAGAAACAAGCAATGAAACAATTGTTCAACATGATTTTATATTAACACAAACAAGAGGGCTCATTGATGGAGGAAGAGCAATAGAAGGGGACTGTTGTAAAAGAACTGTTAAGTAGGATGGTTGGGCTAATCCAGGAAAGCTTCCTGGGGGAGATGGCCTATTTTGTTATAGTTTGGAGGCCTCTTTATAGCACTTTTAAAAAAAATTATATGTGGTATTCTGAGTGCCAACAGAAGGTTTTCTCCACAAACCTTGCTCCCTGGCTTTTCTGTTTTTCACAAGGAAAAAGCCATAACTTATGAGAAAGGCTGCCAAGGCATAGATCAGTCTAGTATTTTAATTCCCCAGCGGAGAACAATACTTTAAACTGTTATGTTTCTAGTAGGTTGAATTATTTTTCAAAATATCCACTGTGTCTCCATGTAGGAGGACTTAACAGTCCTATCAGATTTGGCCATTTGATGATCTTGGCAAACGACATAGGATAGTGACATGTGCTGAACCTTTGAAAACCTAGGTGAGGTTCCACCGCCTCTCTTTCTTCCAACACAAGGACTATCGTGTTTTCAGCTTGAGCTCTTCTATCAGCCTGGATCCTAATGGAAGGAAATGAGGAACAAAGCCACAACTTACCTACAACCAACATGGAACTTGAGAAAAATACTTGCTTTATTTTTGAAAAGGCACTGAAATTTGAGGGTTATTTGTTATTGAGACACAGCCCAGCAAAAGATGACTGATACACTTTTCTTCACAAAAATTGTATATAATTCAACTCGAACTTAGAACTAGATACCTAGTAAAGAGGTAACCATACCCACATGGATGAATCTGTTTTTATCCATGAGCACAGCTTCAGGAAGGCATAAATATATTCATGCAATGGAAAGGCGTTCTAAACCATGGAGGTCAGCGGACCAGTCTTCATGCGCAGAAGCCATTGCCTTGCTGCTTGCTCTCTGCTGGAAGTTCCAGAAGGGTCTCCTTTTAGATACAGGGGAAAACTAAGAAGAGATTCATGCCAACTAGACAGGATTTTCTTGCCTGGGAAAGAAAATTATTCAGGAGAAAAAAAAAACATTATCTGCTGATTTATACTGAAATAAGACTTTATACTGAAACAAGTCAGAGCTCACCATAATATCATTTTAATAGTAACATCTCATAGAAAAGTATAAAAGAAGCTTATAAAAGACAAAAATAATTTATACCAGTGGTCGGCAAACTCATTAGTCAACAGAGCCAAATACCAACAGTACAATGACTGAAATTTCTTTTGAGAGCCAAATTTTTTAAACTTAAAATAGATAAGTAGGTACATTGTTATTAACTTAATTAGGGTACTCCTAAGCTGGCCTTTGCTAAAAACATCCTCATTTTGATTGAAGTATATTCGCTGTGGTCGACCCCTTCCAACTCTCCCATCCACACTCGTCTTGTACACTTGTTCCGTCTATCTCCTTTCATTCATCCTCTCTATATGTCCAAACCATCTCAACATGCCTTTCTCAATCCTCGACACTACATCTTCTTTCACTCCACAATGCTCCCTAAAATTAACTTAATAAACTTTACGTAAAGTTTTAAGTCTTAGTTAAACTATAGGTACGTTGAATAAAACTTGATATCATACTTAATAATGATATTATTTATTGATAAAATTAAATTGTAAGGTATCCATAAAATTAAATCATGACAATGACTGACAAACACTAATGCGAACAATGGCCTTGCATCTCCTTGGAAAGTTTGGGTAAGTCAGGTTTGGATGTTGTTGTTTTCAATTTTAGGCACGATTCCAGGTTCTCATCAGTAAGACGACTTCTCAATTTACTCTTGATAAGGTTCATGCTTGAAAATGATTGTTTGCATGAATATGTAGACCCAAATAAGGAAAGAACAGCAAACGCTAGTTTTTTCAGCAGATTATATGAGTCAGAAATACTATTTCAGGTGTTAAAAATCAACATGTCTTCCTTCTCCAGGTCTTTCAAAGCAGACCACTTGTGCTGTGCACTAAGTTCACATTTGTTTTTCTCCAATATTTCTATATCAGCACAAAGATGTTCAAATTTCAAGCTCCATAATTCTTTGTTTTTTTAATCCAGCAATTGTATTTCAAAGTTGCCAATGTCAATATTAAAGGGAGAAAAATTTAATTCTGTTACAGTAGCATTAAGAGGTTTTTTAACAAAGGCTAACGTCGCTTTGCTGTTTCTGAATTCCTGAAACCTGTTGAGAAAAGCTTCTCTCACATTTAAAAGTGTTGTTTTGAAATAGCAAATGTCAATATCAAAATTATTTTCTTGGCAATGTTTCAAACAGGCTTGGAAAGTTAATCAAAGTTTCTCTTTCAAAATCTTGAGCAAAAAGAGATAATTTGTTTTTGAATGAAACAACTTCTAACATTGAAAAAATTATGTTTCCTTTCCCCTGTAGTTTACGATTAAGCTGATTTAGATGAGACGTAACATCTACCATGAAATAAAATTTTTGGATCCACTAGTCGTTTGTTAGTTCTGGATAGTGAACACCCTTCTCAAGGAGAAATGCTTTAATTTCTGTTAATAAGTGTATGGCCAGTAACCACGGTCACCATCACAGCAGCCTGGCCCATGCAGGTTCTCATTGGATTTGGACAGATGGTAATGAACCAACAGAGCCATGAAATGGTGTGCCATTATCTTTAATCCTAGCTTGCATCTGGTGGGCAAGTAAAAACACACACTGGGCTCCAAAACCCACTCATTCAGCACTCACAAAGCTACTGACTTATCCAAGTTTCCTAGAATCAAAAGTTTCTAGCTCACTAGCCTCATTCTCCATTGTTCCCTATCTCCTTCTCTCTACACAAACTCTGCATTAACTGGCTTCTCTTTCAGCATTCTGCCATCTTGGCTGCCTCTCCTGGTCTCCTCCATGTGGCCTTTCTCTGCTCTCCTCTCTAATGCTAATCTCAGGAACCGAGAGAGAGAGCAAGCTCCCGGTCTGCCCCACTTTATAGTGTAGAAACCAAAACCAAATCCAATATACAAACAAGGAAGTCTCTGATACAAAGTCACTTATCTGAGGCATAATGGGATTCCTCATGAGAGGGCACTACCCCACATCAAAAAGGGTGGGAAAGGCTTAGTTCTAAAACCAAGCCCCAGGCTATAAGAATCCTGCCTGCCCACAGCCTGCCCCTGAACACACATTAATATAATCATGCCCATCCCAAGAAGAAGGACAACTAATATCACCTGGGTGACGGGCTTCCACATGGACAGTGCCATCTTTAACAAAGTGAGCATAATATATTTTATCTGCCCAACAATAAGGAAGCGAAACTTTTCAAAATGTTTCCTCTTGATAACCAATGTACCTTGATATGCAGCAGAAGATCTTTGTACTCACTCTCCATTTCAATTAAAAATTCTTTAAATTGGGGATGATTAAGAGCTTTAGCTATAATGGAGTTGATCATTTTAATCACCAATTGCATAACTTTGCAAATTTCTTCTGGAAATGTCTGCGCACACAGCACTTCTTGATGAATGATGCAACGGTAAGTAAGTATTTTGTGATTAATTTTTTCTTTCAAAATAGCAACAAACCCATTTCTTATGCCAGTCATACTTTTCGCCCCATCTGTTGAAATTGAGACAATTTTATCGAGTGGAATAGGATGTTTTTCCATGCACTCAATTACAGCATTTGCTATATCCTCTCCACGTGTTTGACCTTTGAGTGGCAATAATCCTAAAAGTTCTTCTTTAGGACCTGTAGATGAAATAAATCATACAAAAAGTGAAACTTGCACTGTATCATTTATGTCACAAGAATTGTCAACTGCTATTGATAAAGCTGAAACCAATTTAAGATCTTCAACTTGCTGATTGGTTATATTCAAAGACATTTTTTTTTTTGTATTTTTCTGAAGCTGGAAACGGGGAGAGACAGTCAGACAGACTCCCGCATGCACCCGACAGGGATCCACCTGGCACGCCTACCAGGGGCGATGCTCTGCCCACCAGGGGGCGATGTTCTGCCCCTCGGGGGGGGGGGTCGCTCTGCCGCCTGGGACAGAGGCCAAGGAGCCATCCCCAGCGCCCGGGCCATCTTTGCTCCAATGGAGCCTTGGCTGCGGGAGGGGAAGAGAGAGACAGAGAGGAAGGAGGGGGGGGGGGGTGGAGAAGCAAATGGGCGCTTCTCCTATGTGCCCTGGCCGGGAATCGAACCCGGGTCCCCCGCATGCCAGGCCGATGCTCTACCGCTGAGCCAACCGGCCAGGGCCTTCAAAGACATTTTGACTGTTCTGTCTTTTACTGTTTTAGCAGATAATGGTAACTCTTTAATTTTTTTTTAGAATATCTGCTTTGTTCTTAAAATCCCAAAATAGCTCTTTGGATGCATTTATAAAACAACTTTTTATGTATTTGCCATCTGTATATGGTTTTTCTCTCTTAGCAATCTCTTGACTAACCACAAAACTTGCAATATTAACATTGTTGGAAGATTGCATCCTGTAATTAAATACAGAACTTGATTTTTCTTTACTCTTCTGAAGTTTCTCCACTGCTTTCTTCCTTGCATCACAAACAGGATATTTAGTACTAAATGACACATGTTTAGCTGTAAAGTGTCTCTCCAGATTTGATTTCTTGTTATGCGCCAATTTTTCTGACAAATAAGACAGGTTGGAAGCCATTTAAGTTTTGAATAAATGCAAAAGTCTTGGTCCATTCAACTTTAAACTCACGGTTCTCTTCTTTCGTTTTTCTTTGCTGCTTCTTTGTAGCCATGTCAGACAGGGCACCTAAAAAAATATTTCATTTTATAGTAATAAAGCCACCAACACAAAATAATTACAATTCTTAAATTGATGACAAAAATACCTATAGGATTTGCAGCTAGGTGGAAAAATACTCGTAACTTTATGCTTCAAGTAGGTACTTTTTTCACCCACGGGATTTGCTGACGCGACTAGCACTAACCACTGTACATGAGACTGCTCACTGACTGGCTCACTCAACTCATGCATGAATCATGCGCGCCTCCCCCGTGCTGCATATCCTGTGGCCGGCCTGCACCCTTGTCTCCCGTTGCTGACCCACTGACACCCCCATGCATACCTGTGTGCCTGCACGTGGTATTTTGTGGAAGAGCCACATTCAAGGGGCCAAAGAGCCACATGTGGCTCGTGAGCCTCAGTTTGTCGACCACTGGTTTATACAAATTGGCTTAAGTTCTTGTTTAACATTTCTTCTTCCTCCTCTCCTCTTTCTCCAATTCTTGCTTAATTTTTTTTCTCTGTTTTTCTTTGTTGTCCTTGCCCCAAATACTCATGGCCATCTTTGAAAGATGCAAGGATGATAAGTGTGTGTGTGTGTGTGTGTGTGTGTGTGTGTGTGTGTGTGTATGCATAGATACATAGATATAGAGGTAGATCCCTATTGAAAGCAAAATATAAATATACATTTATTTCTAGATGTTCAGTCTATAATTCTGAAATAGTAAAAGAATTTGTTTAAACCTAAACATCTAAAGCTTAAAAACCTTCCAAAATCCACTTAAAATTTGAGAGGTTTTACATTTTCTTTTAAGTATGCTAATGTGTATGCCCATTTCTCCCAAGGTTGGCTGGCCATGAACTTTAACTCAACTTTGTAAGCTTTCCTTGAGTGTCTGCTAGGACCATAAATCACTCCTTCATTAGGATTTGCAGTTTGAAAGTACAGATTACTTTACTGAAAAGTCTTTTTGCCATGAGCTTTCTATTCCAATATCAATTCCAGTTAAACACCCCTCCAACGTTGGGTGTATGTGCAAAGCTAGACGGTTTAATCATTCAAGTCACTTTCTGGAAGCTGAGCACTGATGCACAAAGCAGACACTGCAGTGTTAAGTCCCTGAAACACATCTAACACCTGGAGTAGGATGCTTTGTGTTTATGTGCCATGATATCTGAATTTGGAAAGTTTTCTGGTAATCTGGGGATTTAAAATGAGTTACTCTTGGCAAATATTTTTACCTTTTTTGGTAGCTTTTTGATATAGTGAAAGGGTGCTGGATGAGGAGTTAGGAGCTTAGGGATATCTAAAATGGTTTTATATACAGATTTGTGTAAACTAACAAATGTAAATGGTTTACAATTTCAAGATCATGAATATGATATACTGTTCTGTATTCTGAATGGTTCTAATGCAATCTATAATAGTTATAATCAGACTGACCAGCATAAAAATTTAATGCCAATTATGTATACATACAAAAGAGACTTGATTTTCCATAATGGCTCTATGGTTTAAAGCCATCAAAAGAAAGAGAGTATTGCAAAATGCACCACTTCAAAAATACTACACTCCATCAGTTAAGCAATACATAAAACATGTAATGATGATAATGCCTGGGTATGTCAACCGAGAAACAGGCAAGCTGGTTGTTAAGTTGCCTCACCATAAGAATAATGACTGTGTGAGTGCTTGGGGAGGTCATTCCCTCTCCCAGATCAGACTTTGAGGGAAGACAAAATGAATTTGCTGAGCTGGCTTTTTTCTTTAATGCCAAAATGCCAAGTAAGCCACTATCATAGGATATCTGTTCTATTAAAACCATAAAATACATAACTTGTGACTTTAGTGAACACCAAGTCACTAAAAGTTAGAACTGAGTGGAACGTTTAGACATCTTATAGTTCATTCTATTCATTTTAACTATGTGATTATAAGGCTCAGAGAGATAGGATATCTTGCTCAGCATCACAAATCTAGCAATAACAAACATATAGAAAGGACTTTGCCTTAATCTGTTTACCCACAGCCCAGGGTTTTCCTCTCTGCCATGTCACTTGAGAAACAACCACCATTTTTCAAAACAAAACCCTGGAGTAACAAGCATGAAATGCGAAACTTTCAATTAGAGTTTAAAACTGTGGAATATCCCTTTGAATTTTTAAATCTAGTGGCAATAATAAAAATGAATTTTTACTAGAAACATTTAGAGTATGTTCATTTTCCCTCTACGCTACAGGGGGAAAAAAAAAAGAATTGCTACTCCTCTATCAAGCTACCAGGAGAACTCTTTCAATTCTTTTCTGTTCAGAATACTGCTGCATTACTCTTACCCATTCTGAATGATCCTAAAGGATTATATGTAAGGCATACAAAAGAAAGACAAGATTTTATTGTAAATTAGCTCTAAACCAGAAACACTGACCTTATTTGACTTTTCTCCTTATCAAACAAAGTTAGGACATTAATTTTCCTATTATTAAATCTAAATTACTACCAGAACTATTGCTTAAATGTATATATCATGTGACTATATAATATGAAACTGAATCTTATAAACACCCTTAAGAGAATTCAAACATCCAAAAAATCATTGTTAGATAAAGTAGCCACTTATTAGATCAAGAGACCACCACAAACTCAACACTGCCACACATCTATGCGGTTTTTGCTCCTGTAGTATTTGCTTTTTTGGAAATTGCTTTCACAACAATGACTTTACACAATTAAATTTAATTTTATGATTATAACCACACCCTCTGTTTCACCAAAAACTTTATCACCTTTTTTAATCACCCATATTTTTTTTTAGATTCAGCTCCTGACTATTTTCCCCTATTAAAAAAAAATTGTCTTCAAAAGGCAATGATCTGTTACCGATCAAGATCACTTAGAAAGCATATTAATCAGGTTCTTAAATATATTTAAAGAAAATGTGATTAGCCATGGCCAGAAAATAGGAATAAGCACATGGCCTTCCAGGCTTTACTACAGGAAGACACATTCTGGCACATTCCGTAGAATTTCATCTTTTTGACTTGAATAACCAACATTATAGAATTTACTCTTCCACAGGCATATCTCAAAAAATTCTCTATTAGACGGTTTGAAGCCAAAGCAGAAAAATGTTTTGCTATACATTTTAGACTATTATCTCCTCTTATTCATTATGTAAAAAGGGCAGAACCATGTGAGCTGTAATGATTTTCATCTGCTCACTGAAGCCACAATGCAATAAGTCTCAATCTATTAATGCTGGAAATATATATACAATTTCAACTATGTAGTGTCTGTGTTGAGGGGGGAGGGTTGGGCTGAAGAGGTTTTTTTGTGGTTTAATTATGCTCAGCAGAAAAGTTTCTTCAACCTAGTGCAACATAGATATTCCAGCTCATCTGAGCTGGAGGCCGTTGGGGCATTTGGAGAAGACAGAAGGCCCTTCATTTCCCCTTTCTCACTAGCCTAGAGCCTCCATACCTTCTCCAATTTCCCTGACTCAGCCTGAGCTGCAGACATCAGTGCTTCCTCAGTGAAGCTCTGGAACTAGGGCTGCTGCCTGAACAGAAGAAAAGCTGTGAACATCTCATGAGAAAGGACGAGTCCCCCTTTTTCTTAGAATTGTACCCTAAAGAAACAGAAAAAAGAGAAGCGGCACAGGAAAGTAGTCCCATATTTCAATTTGGTGAGCAATAGAACGTAAGGAAGATTATCAGGTGGGTTCCTGGAGTCAAGCCAGCTGGGATGGAATTCTGGCTCTGAAATTACTTTGTGAACCTAGACAAGATCCATAAATTCTATATACCTCTGTTTCCTCATCTATGAAATGGAAGTCATAAGGCTTACATTATAGAGATATAGAGTTATTTTAGCTGTCATAGAGTTATTTTATCATAGTGTTATTAGAACAATGCTTGGCACGTGGTAAGCACTCAGTCAGTATTAATTAAAATGATTACCGATGACTACCATTTATTGAGAGCTCACTGTGTTTCTGAGTGCCCGCCATGTAGCACACTTTCCTTACATCTTACCACGAATTTCTACTTACCAAAGTGAAATCAAATTTCAACTAGCAATTTAATGGCAATGTGTTCTTTCTTTCTTTTTTCTTTTTGTTAGCTCTATCATTAGTTGATATTACACACACACCTATGCCATTTTAATTTTTGTAATAGTAAATTTTTACATTCTTAAATACACATACAAATTTCCTGAATCTATAAAATAAAAACTTAACAATCATAAAAACAAATCATAGCCTTTACTTGCCTTCACTACACTTGCATTCTATTTATTCGTTAGTGTCAACAGAGATAATTCACATCGCAAAAGAAAAGACAGGACAGAAACCAGAAGTCATGGCAACCCATTCTGCCCAACTGCTAAGCATGGTTACTGAGCTACATATATCCATGCACTATGGCGGTCAGATAGATGGTACACCCTGCCAAGGGAGCCACAGGCATGACAGCAATTCTGAAATACTGCTGATTTGCTGGAGATCATGAGGGAGACCAGTGCTGGGTGCTTCTGGGACTGTCATGAATGGAACAGGTGGCCTGTTTAAGACACTGTGGCTTACATGGCAATGCCTCATCCTTTCATCAACAAAAAGGCAGCCATTTCTTTCCAACCCCCTTGCAGCTTTCTTCAGGTTGTCTCAGTTCAGAAGCCTGAATCTAATTCTAGGTGTTTTTCATTTGTGTCATAAACCACTAGAAGGGCAACAGGAACTCAAGCCCGGGAACTCATGCTAAATTAAAGTAGCTCCAAATTATCTACTATCTTGTAAAACCCAGTTTGAAACCAGATTTTTTAAAGGAAGTAGAATTTCAGAAGGGACCCACAATTCTTGTTTGCATCACCAGAAAAACAGCTTCTTCACAATCCCTTAATAAAGAAAAGTTCTCAGGGATTACTATCCTTTAGGCAGGTACCATTACTAGTGTGTCAACTCCATAAGCAATCCAAATGCCATAAATAAACTGAAATAATGGTGATCATCATATTATAATAACCATACACTACTGCATTATCAATGTATTTCTTCCATACAGTGTTTCACAAGTGCTTTCCCACATACATGATCTCTCTCTTCCCATTCTAACCAGTACTTCCCACCAATGCTGCTAAGCAAGCACTCTCAATAACTCTGAGAAATGTCCAGTGGGATTATTTTGAAGGACCTAATTATAACTACTGAGGAAGAGACTCATTGTAATTAAGATTAAATTAGGATAAAATTGTTTTCAGAGATTGATAATTATACCTTGGGCTTTAGATAACCAAACTTAATGCCTATAACCTCACCCGGGCCAAAGCAGGTGCATTCTCACATGTCTGCTACGGTGTTGTTGTGTATCTTGGAGAACGATCATAGTTTTGTGGGATTTTTCCACATTGGCCCACAATTATATGTATCTAAAATAGTTTATGTATTTGCACATGACAGCACTTAAAAGTGCTGCATGCTTCTGTTGAGAAAATGAACCTGGATGTCATCACTGAAAATACTGCTTCTCCCTCTGTGAAGTGTCTGCTTGACTTTGTCACCTAAACTGCTTTATCCCTCATTATCTTTTTTTTAAAGATTTTATTTATTAATTTTAAAGAAGGAAGAGAGAGAAAGAGAAAGGTGATGGGGCGGAGCAGGAAGCATCAATTCATAGTTGCTTCTCGTATGTGCCTTGACCAGGCAAGCCCAGGGTATCAAACCAATGACCTCAGAGTTCCAGGTAGATGCTTTATCCTCTGCACCACCACAGCTCAGGACCTCAATGCCTTCTTTTCATACAACCTAAACCAGATTGCCACTGTTCACCAATAGTTATAACCCCCTCTTCTTTTCAGGCATAGAGCTAAGATATATTTTCCAGCCTCCATTTTCCATATACAGTGGTGCTTACGACTGAAATCTTGACAACAGAATGTGGGCAATGTGATAGGCCATTTTTAGTCCTGGGCTACTAGAACCTTTTACTTGTGATTCTTGCTTTCTTTCCTTACTTGAATACAAAAGAACCTGAGGATCTAGAATAGGTGGTGGAGATTTTAAAGGAAAGGACCTGGATCCCAAATGACTTTATGGAACAGAGTTTGCTCCACCTAACCCTGCCATTCTATGTTAAACTATATGGAAACAAGAAATAAATATTTTTTTAAGATTTTATTTATTCATTTTAGAGAGGACAGTAAGAGAGAGAAAGAAGCAGAGGACAAGCAAGAGGCATCAACTTTTATATGTGCCTTGACCAGGTAAGCCCAAGAATTCGAACTGGTGAACTCAGTGTTCCAGGTTGATGCTTTATCCACTGCACCACCACAGGTCAGGTCAAGAAATAAATCTTTTTTGTGATAAAAAACAACAACAACTGAGGTTTGGGGGTTTATTTGTTATAGCAACTAACATTATCAAATACAGTTATTTTCTCACTTCTGTTTCTTCATTTTCATAGTCATCTCACATTTTTCTTTTTTTCTTTCATTTATTTTGCAAAGAATTATGGTGTGCCCAACATATCTGCTAGGAACAGAGTACATTTTATGGTAACTATATTCAAAGTAGCTCAAATGAACAACTGGCCATCTTACAATTTGACAAGCACAATTATTTAGGTCTACAACTTTAGGAGAGGTGTCAGTAAACTCCAGTTTAGCAGTTTCAGTAAATTATGTTTCATAGGAACATAGCCATGGGCATTCATTTACTGGTAAAAAGGCAGTAATGACCAAGGAGGCCATGTAACCTTCACTTTCATGCTATACTGGTTGTGTTGAGTAGTAACAACAGAGACTGACATATAAAATCTAAAATGTTTTCTGGCCATTGACAGAAAATGTTTACTGGCTCCTGCTCTAAAAGATTTTGGAAAGGATTCTCAGAGGAGATGACACATGAGGTAGGTTTTGGTAAAATGTACTGTGGTTAAAAAAAAGAAAAAAAAAGAGGAAGAAGGCATTCTAGGGAGGGAGAATAATAGCCAAGCAAAAAAAGGTATCAGTTTAAAGGTTGCTCAGACAACACTGAGAAAACACACAGGGGAGAGTGGTTATCCCCTCAGATCACTGGTCGCCAGTGAGCGTGAACAACAGGAAGGACCATAGTGAGAGAAGGTGTTCTAAAAACAAGCAAAACTGTTTACCTCAGACCCCCTCATTCTCTCTGGGTTCCACATTTTAATAGATAATATTATATCAACACTAAATAGCTTCAAGCTCAGCTACAAATAAATGAGCCCTAAGTCCTCAGCCATCACTTCATAGTATAAACCAACAGGACAATCTGGACAGTGATGCAGAGGGAAGGAGGACTTTGAGATAAACTTCACTTGTTTCTGCTGTAAAAATCCCACTGATAAATCAAAAGGTTAACTCTATATTACAAAAGAAAAAAGGATAGAGACCCTAATATGAAAAAATGGAAAACATATGTGCTTATACACCCTAGTCTTGGTCTGCTCAGGTTGCCATAACAAAATACCATAGACTGGGTGGCTTAGACCACAGAAATTTACTTCCTCCCAGTTCTAGGGGCTGTAAGTGTAAGAACAGGGTGCCAAGATGGTCAGTTTGTGGTAAGGATGCTCTTCTTGGCTTATAGACAACCACCTTCTCACTGTGTCCTCACATGGATTAAGGAGAGAGCTCTGATGTCTCCCTTTCCTTATAAAAGCACTATTCCCATCAGAAAGACCTTCATGACCTAGCTAAGCTTAATTATGTCCCAAAGGCCCCTTCTACAATTAATATCACATTTTTATGAGTACCATGCAAAGGGACTGCAGCTTCTTTTGAAGAGAAATTTAAAGAAGATCCCCATGAGGAGGTGGCGTGTCACAAGAAAACAGCTATGCAAAGATGTGGAAATGAAAGGCAGAAGGAAAAGCAAGGGTTAAATTTTCAAGGTAGGAAAGATTTTGGCTCATTTAAGAAACTGAAATAAAGTTGTGTGGCTGCAGCCTGGAGAAGTCAGGGAAAGGGGAGAGGAGAGAGATATAGTATCTGGAGAGCTAACGACTATGCAACTTTCAAATCTGGTTAGAAATATCCACTCCAGGGTTCAATAAACTCAGTGAATGTCACGCAGAAGAACGGAAGCCAAACAGCACTGTGGAATGTCATGACCAAGTTGGTGAAAACCAAGGGTTAAAAGAAAACCTTATATGCAACAAGAGGAGACAACATACAGATAAACAATGGCGGAGAAATTTTCTTTTCATTAAAAGCAAAGTATGGCAATGGAACATCTCTGAGGTGCAGAGAAAGGGGGATTGTCAGTCTGAAGGTTTATAAGTAGCAAAGATGTCCCTGAATTGTAGGAATAAAACAGAGATATTTTTAGATTGTCAAGGCTGATAGAGGTTATTACCAGCAAAGCCACTCTACAAAGGATGCAGAAGGAGGTTCTTCAGGCTGAGGGAGGAGAGTGGAAGATAGAACCTCAGTTTTACAGGAAACACTGAGGTAGACCAGAAATAATGCATATGGAAGTTTTTTTAATTTTGTAAATTATTTGGTAAAAAGTTGACTATTTAAAGCAAAAATGATGGCAATATACTGTAGGTTTGCATCATGTGTAAAAGTAAAATATGTGAGGATCATGGTACCCAAGACTGGAGAGGGTGAATGGAGGTATATTGTTGTAGAGTTACATATAAGAGTTACCTTATATATAAGATGATATCACGTTATTTCAACAGAGACAGTGTTGGGGGGATATATGTTGTGGTCCTACAGAAAGCACTAGAAAAATAAAACAAAAGGATTAAATTTAAAACAACAACTTATAGTGACCAAAAGCTTTTGATTATAATCAGCAATAAGAAAAATCACATTGCTATCACAACTCAAACACAAATGCCCCACAACACCCTCATACACAAATGTATAACAAAAAAGAATTATCAAAAGCAATAAAGCAATACTTATTTTATTTATTTATTTATTTATTTTAATTCAATGAGAAGAGAGGAGGCAGAGAGCAGACTCCCACATGTGCCTTGACTGGGTGGGATTCACCCGGCAAGCCCACTAGAGGGTGAAGCTCTGCCCATCTGGGGCATTGCTCTGTTGCTCAGCAACCTAACTCTTCTTAGTGCCTCAGGTGGAGGACATGGAGCCATCCTCAGCACCTGGGGCCAACTTGCTCCAATTGAGTCACGGCTGCAGGAGGAGAAGAGAGAGAGAGAGAGAGAAGCGAGAGGGAGAGAGGTAGAAAAGCATATGGGTGCTTCTCCTATGTGCTGTGACCGGGAATCAAACCCAGGAATTTCACATGGTGGACAATGCTTAACCACTGACCCACTGAGCCAGGGCCCAAATCAATACTTATGATTACTAAGTATGATAAGTGTTTTTTTAAACCAATCATAACCTATTGAATCAATCTTATTATCAAATTCTTACAGTTGGTCACATCTTGAAATTAGAAAAACCCTTTTCTGCAGCATCTACTATGTATCAAATAATTTGCTTTAAATGTTTTTAATTTCACCAAGCCAGTTAGTTCATTAGGTTAGAGCATCATCCCGAAACACCAAGGTTGTGGGTTCGATCCCTCTTTGGACCACGTATAGGAAGTGACCAATGAATGCATAAATAAGTGGAACAACAAAATGAATGTTTATTTTTCTCTCCCTTCCTCTTCCATCTGTCTAAAAATCAATCAATTAAAAAAAACAAACAAAAATATTTTTAAATTTACTTTTGTTATTTAATTGTTCACCAAAAAATACACAGAAGCTAAGTAATCCTCATTTTAGAAGTGAGGAAACAGACTTGGAAATATTAACATTCTCAGGATTGTAAGGCTAGTAAGTAGAAAAGGGAAGATATCAATGTAGATATAATAATGGCTATGTTATTAATCACTATATCACACTACCTCCACCTGGCCACTAAATTTGGGGACCCAGCCTGACCAGGCGGTGGCGCAGTGGATGGAGCGTCGGACTGGGATGCGGAGGACCCAGGTTTGAGACCCCGAGGTCACCAGCTTGAGCGTGGGCTCATTTGGTTTGAGCAAGGCTCACCAGTTTGAGCCCAAGGTTGCTGGCTCGAGCAAAGGGTCACTCAGTCTGCTGTGGCTCCACAGTCAGACACATGTGGGACGGCAATCAATGAGCAACTAAGGTGCTGCAACGAAGAATTGGTGCTTTTCATCTCTCTCCCTTCCTGTCTGTCCCTCTCTCTGACTCTCTCTGTAACAAAATAAATAAAATTTTAAAAATGCTTTTAAAAAAAAATTGGGGGACCCGAATATTATGGATGGAAATATGAAACTATATGTATTTTCCTTGAGGTTCTTTAGGCTGAGGGAAGAGTGTCGATGATAAAGTCTCAGATCGACAGAGAACACTGAAGTAGACCAGAAATAAGTGTGGAGGTTTTTGTCTGTAAACTGACAAAAGCTTAACATCCAGTATTACACTGCCCTAATTTACAGTTTGTATTTTCATACCAGATAATTAAGATCTGCTCACATTATCTGAGTAGACCCTTTAACAAGCTTCAGTCACTTGACCATAATAAATTTCTAACCTTCAAGACTTCACATCTTATACTTTCACTTGTATATGTTATTGGCGAGTGGGTGGGGACAGAAAGCTACAAAACTATAAATAAGAAACTATAATCTACTGAGGTTATTTTTTCAATTCTAAGAATTTATAACCCTGTAATTCTAATCAAGTATCCAGCCACCTGCTATTCTATAACTAAGCCACAAGATAGTCAGTTATCTAAATTGCTCAGAAAGATACACAAAGACAGGGGTTCCTTTGTTTCTTTGTTAGTTGAATTTTTGCAAGACCTAGTGGTAATTAAAGTCTCTTGGTGCAATTTAACCATATTCCTCTTAGTTCTTTTTTTTGTTGTTGGGTGTTTTTTTTTTTTATCATGCAGATAAAATAGTCTGGCTTTTCTCAAGATAATATTTTTTTCATATACTTACAGAGTTGAAAATACTACTTATTCACTTTTTTTCTCTCTAGACTAAATAAATACAATCCCCTTAAATCTTCCCTGGTTGGCTTAACTTTCTCCTAATCATTTGGTAGTGCCTTTTAGGAGACCTCTTTGGTTTCCCTACATGCATTGTAAAGGGTGGAGCCCCACATAGATTGCATTACTCTAATGAAGACTTGACCAATGCCAAGTAGGGCTGAATGACCAGCCCCTCTCACTTGCTGTGCTCTTGCTAACAGAGAGTCAATTAACATTTTCACAAGCATTATTGCCAGTTTCCTGGACCATCATAAGCTAAATTTGAATCTCACCTCAGCCAACTGAACCAACACCTTGTATTCTCTGTTTTAAAAATCTGCTCATATGCTTCTGAGGAACTTAGATTTCTTCTTTTCTGACTTAAAATTTCTTCCTCCTATTTTTTAAAATGTTTTTCTCTATGTGTCATTATTGTTTTTATTGATTTCAAGAGTTCTCTCTATATTAAGAATTTCAACTTTCTTGTGCTTGTTATGTATTTTTTCAGGTTTGTAGCAAATCAAATACATTGACAGTTTAATTTTCTTTGGTTTTTGGGTTTGTGTGTGTGTGTGTGTGTGTGTGTGTGTGTGAGAGAGAGAGAGAGAGAGAGAGAGAGAGAGAGAGAGAGAAAGAGAGAGAGACAGGGACAGAGTGCGACATAGAGAGGGACAGATAGGGGCAGACAGACAGGAAGGGATAGAGATGAGAAGCATCCATTCTTTGTTGCAGCACCTTAGTTGTTCATTGACTGCTTTCTCATATGTGCCTTGACCGTGGGCCTTCAGCAGACCGAGTGACCCCTTGCTCAAGCCAGAGACCTTGGGTCCAAGCTGGTGAACCTTGCTCAAACCAGATGAACCTGTGCTCAAGCTGGCAACCTCAGGGTTTCGAACCTGGGTCTTCCAGATTCCAGTCCGATGCTCTATCCACTGTGCCACTGCCTAATCAGGCCTCTTTCATTGTTTTTATGTAAAGTTCTTCTCAATCCCAAGGTCAACCAATAATTATCTATATTTTTTAACATTTTTAAGATTTATTCATTTTTGGCAATAAACTTTTAAATCATGTAGCATCAGTTTTGGTCTTTGTCCTGATGGGAGATATGTATGCTAGAGAGAGTTGGCCAACTTTACCAATTTATCTCTTCTCCATTGGTTTGTTCTACTTTTTTATACTATATAAAATGCTTATATACTGTCATGTGTTTCAGGGTTACTGTTTATATGTTACAAAATGACAATACACTATATCATATATAAAAGGTTTTAAGAAATAGACCTTCTATGGGAACATGAACAAAGACCATTCATAAAAAAGAAATAAAATTTCTTTTAAACATATGAAAAGCATTCATTGTTATGACTAAGCAAGTAAAGAATAAAATTATATACAACTTCTATTGAATCAACAAAGATTTTTTTTTCAAGTTTATTATAGTGTTTGGGTTGCTAAGATTATTTTAAAATTCATGCTTTCAAATACTGCTATTGAAACTCTTTTTCTTAAAATTTTCTTTTGATAATTTTTTAAACTTTGAAGTATTTAAAAGTATTGTACAAGGAATACCCATATAGACCTCACCTATATTCACTAATTGTTAACATTTGTCACTTCGCTTACTCTCTCACTCTCACCATATATGCCCATGTATATCAGTGTATATATTATATATATGATATATATATATAATTTTTTAAACTATTAAAAGTTAGTTGCAGACATAATGATACTTCAGGCTCAAGGTTTTAACCTGAAGCTGGAAACGTTTGAATATGAACAATATCTTTCTAAACAAATTTGGCTCAAGGTATAAAATCAATATAATAATATCACACCTAAACAATTGTTCAAAAGATGTTATATTCTCAGTCCTCAATCTGAGCTTTTTTTAATGGCATCCAATGTAACATTATCTCTTACTTATGATTTAACAGAAAACTACTCGCCCTGGCCGGTTGGCTCAGCGGTAGAGCATCGGCCTGGTGTGCGGGGGGACTCGGGTTCGATTCCTGGCCAGGGCACATAGGAGAAGTGCCCATTTGCTTCTCCACCCCCACCCCTCCTTCCTCTCTGTCTCTCTCTTCCCCTCCTGCAGCCAAGGCTCCATTGGAGCAAAGATGACCCAGGCGCTGGGGATGGCTCCTTGGCCTCTGCCCCAGGCGCTAGAATGGCTCTGGTCTCGGCAGAGCGACGCCCCGGAGGGGCAGAGCATCGCCCCCTGGTGGGCAGAGCATCGCCCCTGGTGGGCGTGCCAGGTGGATCCCGGCCGGGCGCATGCGGGAGTCTGTCTGACTGTCTCTCCCCATTTCCAGCTTCAGAAAAAAAAAAGAAAACTACTCAAATAATTACAAAGAAGACATAAAACTAATTCTAGCTTTTGACATTAATGAAATGCATGTATGTAATAGCCTTTTTCCAGAATTCTGTTTTTTCATATATTTATTTATCCCATTAATACATATTTAGCACTTTACTATGCCAGGATAAATAAGATGTGAACTTGCCCTTAAGGAGTTTCTTATCATGAGTGGTTTTTCAGGCCATGACTAGAAATTTAGACTCTTCTTCAAAGAAAAAAAAAAGTCACTGAAGGATCTTATATATAGGACTAATCTGATTTGCCTTTGAGGAAGATGATTCGAAAGATTACAGTAGTCCAGGAAGTTAAAATGAAAACAGAAAAGTCAAGAGATTCAAGAGAAATTAACAGTAAAAAAGTCATGAGAAATAAAAGTTGATTGGACATAAATGAGGAGGAAGACTGCAAGACCTCTTCCAGGTTCTGGACTTAAGCTACTATTGTTGGTGGTGCCACGCATGGCTGGAGAGCTCAGGACAGAAAGCCTGATGAAAAAAGGGAATACAGTCCTGCATTTAGTTTAGTGCATGTGAGATGCTCAGTCGACTGGGGAACACATGGGACTTGCTCTGGAGATATGGTAAGAGTTATGGAATTAGATAAAAAATATGGATTTAGAAGACATCAGTGGGCCCCAGCCAGTTGGTTCAGTGGATAGAGTGTCAGCCTGGAGTGCAGATGTCCTGGATTTGATCCCTAGTAAGGGCCCACATGAGAAGCGACCATATGCTTCTCTTCCTCTCTCTCTCCCTCTTCTCTCTTTCTTGGTCTCTCACAACCAGTGGCTCTATTGGTCCAAATATCAGCCCTGGGCACTCAGGGTAGCTCCATTGGTCCGAGTGTCACCCCAGGCACTCAGGACAGCTCGGTTGGTCCAAACATCAGCCCCAGATGGGGGTTGCAGGTAGTTCCCCGTTGAGGTGCCTGCAGGGGTCTGTCTCTGTATCTCCCCTCCTCTCATCTAAAAAAGAAGAGACGTAAGTGTATAGACAGGAGTTAATGCCATGGGAGTAAATGAGCTCATCTAAGAACAGAGTGGACATCAAAAAGAAAATTGAGACTGATCTCTAAGAAATAGTTTAAAAGTAAACAATAGAACAAAAAAAATAGAAAACTTAAAAAACAGTTTGTAAGCTCCTCTGAAAAGCAAAACAGGAAACCCATAAATCATAAAGGAAATAATAAAGACTACTTAATTACATGCATCTTAAGTTTTTTCATGACAAATGACACTATTAAAGTGAAAAGTAAACAACTGAAGAATAGTGGAAGATGCCACCCCAAAATATGCAACTTTGGCATAAAATTGTTTGGAGCTAAAGGCCATTGAAAGCCAGCAGATAGACACAAGCAAACTCTCTGCCCTTCTCCTATTTACATAAAAGTAGGGCCTAAAATTGTAAAAGCATCCCCTTCTCATCTCTCCCAGGAAGACCAGAAGTTGATCACTTAAGACAACTCCAGACCCATATCAACCCAGGGATAGCACAGGAGAAATTCATGTAATAAACTTTACTAACTAGCTCTCATCTCCTAGTGTCCCTCATATATTTACCTTCCCACAATTTGCCACCTAGAAACTCAGGTGTTGTCCTTTGTCTTGTCACTTCTGTGAAAACGTATTATTGTTTGCTAAGATGCTATCTAAGGCCAAGTTCTAGACATTCCTTTGAGTTATTCATCATCGAGTACTCTCATGCATAAGTGCAATGCATATGTTAATAAACATGTCATAAACATCTTATCAACCTGCCTTTTGTCAGTTCAATTTACAAGGCTTCAGTCAGTGAACCTAAGATGGGTAGAAGGGAAATAGTTTTTCCTCCTCTCTACCACAGACTGTATTATCATAAGATATAAAGCTCCTATAAATTAATAAGCAAAGGACTAATATCTCAATGGAAAAATAGACAAATATATATTAAAACATGTTATCAAAAGAGAGATTCAGGCCTGACCTGTGGTGGCGCAGTGGCTAAAGCGTCGACCTGGAAATGTTGAAGTCGCCGGTTCAAAACCCTGGGCTTGCCTGGTCAAGGCACATATGGGAGTTGATGCTTCCAGCTCCTCCCCCCTTCTCTCTCTCTGTCTCTCCTCTCTCTCTCTCTCCCTCTCCTCTCTAAAATGAATAAATAAAAAAAAAGAGAGAGAGAGATTCAAAGGACTATAGACTAATGAAAAACACACAACCTAACAATGTATTTGGGGAAATGCCAATTAAAACAATGATAAATAAATAAATAATGATGAGATTCCATTTTTCAACCATCAAATGAAAATTAAGATGCATGCAATTTCATGAAGAAAACAAATGTGCCCATTCAGTATGGGACTAATGGGCTTGTAAATTGCCATCTCATTTTGGGAAAGATGGAAACACCTTCTAAAATGTAAAACACATAATGAAACAATCGTATGAAACAAACACATGATGTTAATATTATATTTGAGAGAAACTAAAGTGCCAAAATTTTCTGTGTATGTAAATATACATTTCTTTATAATGTGTATATGCATATAATCACAAAAATAAGTTGATTGTCCAAAAGTGGAGATGTTAACTATGAGTCAGAATATTGGACTCCTATAAATATAATTGGTGGGATCTATATCAATTGACCAGAAGAGATGTCCAGGTAAATTAGTAAGTAAAGAACAGCAAGTTCCAAATGTATGTGGATATGATTATTACATCAGTACAAACACAGCTTCCCCATATATGAGGACATGCATGTAGGTTTATTTGAATAAAAATAAAGAACCTTTATTTTTCAGGACATTAAAAATGGGTTGGATGGAATAAGAAAAGATTATTCACTTTTTCTTTATACTCTTTGGATGGTTTCAAGTGTGCTTTATATTAATAATTTTAAAAATTAAATTAAAAAATACTAGAGTAGAGCACAAAATGGTAACTCAAGAACTGTCAAAGAAATTAACAAACATCTCTGATTCACTTTTCTATATTATACATTAAAATATAGAAATAAAATATCAAAATATTGTTCAAATCTAAAAACATCATATCTAACCACCTAACAAAAGATATCACTTTCATATCAGTAGTCCCACTTTGCACCTAAGTAGTTCTTGTAAGATTCGGACATGGCAGGGCATGCACGGAGTCAGGCCCACCGAGGGGCCCATTTGCATGAGGAACTGTGAAGCCTCTTGTATGCAACATAATTGAAAGACAAGATAACCTGGACTTGTTGATCTTTGAATATATGTAACCTGATTTATTGATGTCGCCCCATTAAAAAAATAAAATTATAAAAAATAAAAAAATAAAAAATAAATAAAATTAAAAAAAAGAAAAAATCAAAATACTAACACTAAATTAGAAAATGGGCAAAGGACATAAGCTAATGATCATCAGATGAAGAAATGCTTAGAAAATCAAATGCAAATTCAGCTAATCAAAGCAATATAAATTAAAAAGAAATATAATTGCCACATACCAAGCTGGCTACGCATATGTTAAAACTGGTAACAGTGTGAGGGCACAGTGGACTGACCGGGCTGTCTCATAGCCACTGAAGAGAGCATACAGTTGACCCCTGAACAACACGGGTTTGAACTGCATGGGTCCACTTAAATGCACATTTTTTTCAATAAATATGTACACTACTGTAAATGAATTTTCTTATAACCATTTTTTTCTCTAGCTTATTTTATTGTAAGACATACTACATAGAAATTATAAAACATGTGTTAACCAACTGTTTTCAGTCAATAATAGGCTATTAGCAGTTATGTTTTGGGGGAGTTAAAAGTTATATGCAGACTTTTTACTATATGGGGAGTGGGGGTTGGCACCCCTAACACTTGCATTGTTCAATTGTCAAATGTAAATGAACTCAATCTTGGAAATGCAGTTTAGTCATGTGTATCAGCAGCCTTTTAAAATGTCCATATCCTGTAGCCTGACCTGTGGTGGCGCAGTGGCTAAAGCATCAACCTGGAATGCTGAGGTCGCCTGTTCAAAACCCTGGGCCTGCCCAGTCAAGGCACATATGGGAGTTGATGCTTCCTGCTCCTCCCCCTTCTCTCTCCTTTCTAAAAAATGAATAAATAAAATCTTAAAATGTCAAAAAAAAAAAAAAAAAAAAAAAAAGGAAGTCAACCTTAGACACGTTAGAGCAGGACACATACCTTTGGTTAACCAGTGTTGGGTAGGGTGCAATGATTTGGAGCACAGCAGAAGGACAAAAAGTAAACATAACATCCTTACTACTTAATGTTTTGTGAACCAGTTGAGAAGATAAGGTTGCACAGTTTGGGGGACCTGCATAGGAGACAAGGCACTAAGGTGGTAAGATTTCAGGGGCATTAGCAGGGAGCACGCCAAGTGTCATCAGCTGCAGCAGTCACACTCGTTGGGCTCGGCGGCACCGAGGGAACACGGGGGCTCTATCAGGTGTCTGCACTGTAGCGTAGAGTCTGCACCACAGCAGCAGAATTTGAAGCAGCAGGAAGGTGTTTCAATAATGGCCCTGGAGGCAGCAGGGCACCTAGGGCATTCTGTTTTATTCACTTAACATTATAAAATGTTTGTATACATTGCTATGGTCTTCTTAATTATAATTTTAAATGGATTAATAATATTTTATTGATATGATATATATAGTTTATTAATCTTTCTATTTTTGATTCTGTGCTAGGATTATTAAAGTTCACACATATAACTGTGTTTTGGGGGGGTTGTTTGTTTGTTTGTTTTTTGTAATAGAGACAGAGAGAGGGGCAGACAGAAAGGAAGAGAGATGAGAAGCATCAATTCTTTGTTGTGGCACTGTAGCTGTTCATTGATTGCTTTCTCGTATGTGCCTTGACTGGGGGGCTACAGCAGAGCAAGTGACCCCTTGCTCAAGCCAGCGACCTTGGGCTAAAGCTGGTGAGCCTTGCTCAAACCAGATGAGCCCACACTCAACCTGGCAACCTCGGGGTTTTGAACCTGGGTCCTCCGTGTCCCAGTCCCATGCCCTATCGACTGTGTCACCACCTGGCCAGGCCATATAACTTTGTTTTGATACTCAATTATTTTCCTAGAATAAATTCCTTTGTCCTGGCTCGGTATCACAGTTGGTTACAGTGTTGTCTGGATATACTAAGGTTGCAGGTTCGATCCCCATCCTTAGTCAAAGCACATATAAGAATCAACCAATGAATGCATAAATAAATGGAACAACAAATGAATGTCTCTCTCTCTTGCTTGCTCACTCTGTCTGTCTTCCTACCTCTCTCTCACTCAAATTAATAAATTAAAAAAAAAATTTTTTTATAAATTCCCAAGGGCACACTTATAGGTTCAAAAGCTTTGAACAGTCGCCTGATGTAAAGTAAACCACCACCTTTTTGGTTTTTATTTCCCAGGATTTTGAAGCCATTTAGCATGCCATCAGCAATGCTTGAGTGATCAAGTTCTTGTCACAAACAAGACAGCTATATGTTGTTTTTTACATTTAACGAATATTTACTGAGTTTCTACCATGATTGACTGCTCTTCTGAGTACAAGAAAACAGTGAACAAAACCCCGAATTCTCTGCCTGCATGAAGCTTAGAGTTAGTAGAAGGAGGCTGGTCTACTAAACATTAAGTCATTTGCAGTGTTGCTTTGGCTTTTCTCCTCTGGGTTACTTGTGAAGGTGATCAGCACTCGGTGTTTCTTTGCTGTCATTGCAGTTGTGGAAACTGCTTTCTCGTGGCTTCTTCATGTGCAGGGGACACACAGCTTGTATTTTCCTCCAAGTTCCTACGTGGCTTCCTGATTCCTGGGATGACTGTCCTTAGAAATCGCTGCCCTGTCACCACCCCATAAAGAAGCTACTCCCTGCTGAGAAAAATCTACCTGCCGTGGAATTGGGTTTCTCCGGCTTGCAGAGCTTCCGTTTCTTCAGCAGGTCTTCTTTGCCTGTAGAAGCGGCTTCTCTCCTTGTCACTGAGGTTGATTTCCTAGAAAAGCGCTCCCAACTCTTTCCATATCCAGGGCATATCCTCTGTTTTTCCTTCCTTTTTCTCTTCTGGAGTAAAGGACCCTCTTAGGAAGACAAAATTCCTGGGTGACCCCAACCTGCCCCCGCCAGGACCATTTCGGTTCCCTGGTACCAGAGCCTCGCCAGACTCACGCAAGCATCAGTTCAGCCCCCTGGCCCTGTGCACAAACAGCAGGCGATGGGAAGACCCCAGGCGGGTCCCCATGACCTGTCCTTGCTCCTGCCTGGAAGAGGTTCTTGTGTCCCCGCAGCCCTGCACTTGGAAAGGAGCTGGTCCACTGATTTCACTTCTCTGTTGAGGGCTTTCAGCACAGGTGATAGCCTGTTTGTCATGTCTAATGTGACCTCTGCTGATCTAAGTTGCTTTGCTCTTGTGGTTGTACATGAGTTTACAATTTTTTATGTCATCAAATCTGTCAATCCTTCCCTTTGTGGTTTCTTCTGTCGCTTCAAAGGAAAAAAATAGTAGTTTTTCTAAACATCTGATGGGAAATGATTTACATTTTCTGCTACATTTCTGTTATCTATCATTCTAGCCATTCAAAATTTATTTTGATCTTGGGGTGCAAAATTGGGGTACTAAACTCAATCTTTAAAAAAATGCTAAGTATCTTAAATAAAGTGTATTAAATAATTTTTTCCCTTCACATTCTTTTGAGATGACTCTTGTTACTATTATATTCTTAAACACAATATGCTTATTTCTGGACTATCTTATTCTATTTGTCTGCATGCTTATTTGGAGAAGATTTAGTTCTGCTTTAAGGTTCCACTTTACAAAATGCTAGTTACTGTTCTTAGCTGAGCATTGTAGTGTTAAAAACATAGCACTGGGCCCTGGCCGGTAGGCTCAGTGGTAGAGCATCGGCCTGGCGTGCAGGAGTCCCGGGTTTGATTCCCAGCCAAGGCACACAGGAGAAGCGCTCATCTGCTTCTCCACCCCTCCCCCTCTCCTTCCTCTCTGTCTCTCCCTTCCCCTCCCGCAGCCGAGGCTCCATTGGAGCAACTGCCTCAGGTGCTAAAATGGCTCTCATTGTGGCAGAGCAATGCCCCAAGATGGGCAGAGCATCACCCCCTGGTGGGCATCCCAGGTGGATCCCGGTCGGGCACATGCGGGAGTCTGACTGCCTCCCTGTTTCCAGCTTTGGAAAAATACAAAAAACAAAACAAAAAAACACATAGCACTGGGTTAGAACCCTGCTTCAGCAATTTACTAGTCATTGTGTGAACCTAGAAAAGTTACTTAACTTCCCTGGATCTCAATTTTTTTATTTGTAAAATTGAATAGTAAAAATATCTGTTTTTTGTGATGATTAAGTGAGGTATTTACTCACTTGAGAAGGTTTTAAATAATGCCTTCTATATGGTAAGTGATCAACAAATACTATGTATAATATCAATGCAATATAAACTAAAATGATTAAGTTCAAAAATTCTATTGCCTGACCAGGCAGTGGTGCAGTGGATAGAGCGATGGACTGGGATAAGGAGTACCCAGGTTCAAAACCCCGAGGCTGCCAGCTTGAGCGTGGGCTCATCTGGTTTGAGGAAGGCTCACCAGCTTGAGTCCAAGGTCACTGTCTTGAGCAAGGGGTCACTCGGTCTGCTGTAGCCCCGGGCCAAGGCACATATGAGAAAGCAATCAATGAACAACTAAGGAGCCACAACAAAGAATTGATGCTTCTCATCTTTCTCCCTTTCTGTCTGTCCCTAATTGTCCCTCTTTCTGTCTCTGTCGCAAAAAATAATTAAAATAAAATAAAATCTATTAATATTTTTCAGTTAGATTAGGTTGAACCTTTAATTTGATTTGATAAAACAGAATTTTTTTATCTTTATTTTAAAAGACAATAGTGTACCTCTCCATTTGTCTTCCCTATTATTAGTCAATTAAAGTTTACACTTTTGTTTATATTAAATAAGATATAATATAGACCTCTCTTTTAAAATATTTCCAAAACAATATTTAACACATATGGGAATGCTTGTCTTTGTTTTCTTACTGATTTGAAATGGAACATTTCTATTAGGAGAAAAGAGACTTTGGAATAAGACTTGAAGGTCACTTTATACTGACAGTGTGTCTTACTAGCTTGAAATCCAGGACAAATCCCATAATCTCTCTGAACCCAAGTTTCTTCTTCATCAATAAGATGAGGATATGAGCATTTATATCCCAGAGTTGCACGAATAACTGAAATATAGCATGTAAAGCACCTGACACACATGACCAATGCTTAATACATTTTAATTTCATCTAGAATATATTCTTTATGAAGAAAATGTCTTGTTCTATTCCTAAATTTCTAATTTTTCTACTATAAACGTATTTTCAAATAGATAGTTCTTAAATTTCTCAACTCTGTGATTAAAACCCAACTTGAAAACTATCTCACAGAAAAGGAAAATCATCTTCAGTGTGATGTCTCTTGGCATTTATGACTTCCCTCCAGACCCTAAAAAACACACCTGTTTCATAATATTTATGCGATAAATATTTGCTGAATATAGTATTAAATGAATGAGTTCAAATTTAAAAAAAACTCTAAATTTGTTTGTGGGCAATTCATAGGCAGTAGTTCACAGTGAATACCTCTTTCTCTGTCAACTTCAGTAAAAAGATCTTCAAAACATAGTAAATACACATACATACATATGTATACGTGAATACATATATATATATATATTTTTTTTTTTTTTTTCCATTTTTCTGAAGCTGGAAACAGGGAGAGACAGTCAGACAGACTCCCGCATGCGCCCGACCGGGATGCACCCGGCACGCCCACCAGGGGCGACGCTCTGCCCACCAGGGGGCGATGCTCTGCCCATCCTGGGCGTCGCCATGTTGCGACCAGAGCCACTCTAGCGCCTGAGGCAGAGGCCACAGAGCCATCCCCAGCGCCTGGGCCATCTTTGCTCCAATGGAGCCTTGGCTGCGGGAGGGGAAGAGAGAGACAGAGAGGAAGGAGGGGTGGGGGTGGAGAAGCAAATGGGCGCTTCTCCTGTGTGCCCTGGCCGGGAATCAAACCCGGGTCCTCTGCACGCTAGGCCGACGCTCTACCGCTGAGCCAACCAGCCAGGGCTATATACTATTCAGAAACAAAGTTTTTCTAAGATGAAAAAATAGCTTTGTTTACTAAGGGAAAAATAAGACTTTTAAAAAATGTTTTACTCTTCTGCACTGATACCTGTACATTTTAAAAATTAATGCAATTAAAAAAATAATGAACTTATTAAACCACCAAAATTTTGTTAGTCAGGGACCACCAACACAGAGAAATGATTAAATCAATCTTTGTGATTACATTTAATTTGCATTAGTTTTTGTAGCTATAAGCATGTACACTTTTAACCTAGAATTCCATCATCATATCTTGCTTAAAATAGCTACTGTTTGAGTTACTTTTTCTTAATGACCTAAATATTATATAATATTGGAAAATGTGTAAAGACCCAGTGGTAAAGAGTGAGAAAAAGACCATAAAAGGTGAAAGGAAAAAGCAAAAGTAGAAGTAATATAGATTTCCAAATTTAGATTCCTCATATTTCCTTAGTGATAGCTAGGACACTGTACAGTTTTTTATTTTATTTTTTCATTGGCTTATTGATTTGAGAAAGAGGGAAACATTGATTTGTTGTTCCACTTAGTTGTGCATTAATTAATCATTTTCTATATGTGCCCTAACCTGGGATTCAACCCGAAACCTTGGCACATGAGGATGATGCTCTAACCAACAAATTGCCTGGCCAGGGTGCATGGTACCATTTTTTTTTAGTTTTTACTTTGAGCTGAATTTGGCCACTTTTAATTAAGTGTCAATCATGTGCCAAGCAGTTTCCATGCATTTATTCCTTCAATTCTTACTGCCACTATGATATGGTATTACTTGTTTCATCTCTGTTTTAAAGATGAGGAAACTGAGGCTCAGAGAGTTGAAGTTATGAGCCCGAGGTCATACAGCTGATTCATATCAATGGAAGTAAGAGTTGAAGCCAGATCTACTGATCTTAGGGTCCACTATTATAGCCTTGTGCTCTGCAGCCTCTTCAGAAAGAATGGTATTCGTGTGTTAGTTGTGCCCCTGCATGGAAACAAAGACATTTCTTTGTCGTGTTGATAGATCGCAGTTGCTGATCTATCAGTGGTAGCATAATAAGCCCTGGACAGTGTTAAAAACCAGACAACAGGCCCAAAATGGAGTCACTTATACTAAGTCCCACATCACCAACCAAACTGAAATTTGATTACAGTTTTGAGCTTTTTCAGAAATAAAATCTTAAACCAGTCAATCAGAAATTACCTGGTCAACACTAGTGAGGTAATCTCCATAACAGACTCCTGTCATCCCCTAAAGGAAGATGAACTTGCCACAACCAATCTGTTTTTTGCTTGATATAACTTCCTTGTGCCCCACTCTCTTCTACCTGCCAAAGTCTTTTATTTTGTACAGCTCCTCAGAGCTCCTTTCTATCTGCTAAATGAGACGTTGCTTACTTATGAATTACTGAATAAAATCAATAAAATCTTTAAAATTTACTCAGTTGAATTCTGTTTTCACCGGCTTCTCCTTATGCACAGCATTACATACAGATCAGCAGATTTGAAATGGCCACACTTTATCTGGTAGTTGGGTTGAGTGGTGGTTTCATGAGCATCAAATTTTATATAATATATAATTTTAAACCATCAAACAAAGCCAAACATCCTCTGTGCACATTTTGAAAGTATAGAACATGAGCAGTTGATTAACATCTTCTACTCCTACTCTGCCTCCTTCTATAGTGACAAAAAAGTGTCTGAGCCGGGCCACACTCCTGATTCTTTCCTCCTGATAAGCACTTCCACCTGATTAGAAGGCCTGGTAGTTTACCAGATCAGGTTTTGGGAAATCATCTGTGCTGAGAAATAAGACAAAATGTCTTTCTTTAAAGACTAGTCTTCTTTTCATCAAAGTTTCAAGGGGCAAAGGAATAAAGAATTAGAGAAAGCAGCCTGTTTTCATTGCTACCAATTCATTCTCTGCACTAAAGGGCAAGGACCATGCTTCATTTCTCTTGCACTACCCAGAAACACCAGCACAAGACCCTGCACTTGGTAGGTAGACAGTTGATGTCTGTGAATTATTGTATGAATGGATGAGTCAAGTCTCATAATTTCTATGGAGAATCTTAAATGTCACTCTTCTCAAAATTTGACCATGCTGCTTATTCTACTAAAAATGTCATAGTGAACCACCTACAAACACAATCTTGTATGAACATCTTCTGTGTCCTCCAAGTACCTTGTGACCTATGGACACAATTATTGAACGCAAGTCATGTTTCCACCACTGCTCCTACACAACTGATATTTTTAATGCTGCAGCATTTCCTGAAGTTAAGCTCTCAGGAAATGGCTTTTCTAATAATGAGCTCACCCACCCCATGCTCCCCTTACCCACACCAAAGTATCCCAGAATAGCTGAACAGGTGCCCAAATACCTAGAATTACCCAAGAAATACCACAACCTGTCTTCTGTTTCCTATCAAAGTCACAAGGATAGCCTCTTGTCCTTTGTAGATTGAAAGGAATGTGCCCATGAACTGGACACACCCATATTTGTGTTTTATTTATATCTAGGCACACTTTATTCTTAAAATTGGCAATAGTCTCCACACACTAGAACTAAATCAGGATAACCCAGTGGTTAAGTGTATGGCCTCCAGAGTCCACCAGCCCTGAAGATAAAATTTGAACTCTGCCATGAACTATGTGGTCTAAGGCAACCCAATTAGCCTTTCAGAGCCTCAATATGTAAAATGATAATAAAAGAAAAAACAATTTTTTAAAATCTTATGAACATCAAATAATGCCCTGTAACCTGCTGACCTCTGGTCTGACAAACAACAAACACTCAGTATGTGTAAAAGATTATTATTGTGGCATGTTCTCCCAGAATTCAGGCCTGGTCGGTTTCCCTCAGGGACATTGTTTCTCAGGGTCTTGAGGTGCCCAGGTACCTTCAGAAGCTGACCTGGCCCTACCCATTCTGGGAGAACTCTCTGGCCACCCTCTGGGAATCAGAAAAGCCAGGGAACACCAGAGGGTGAGAAGGTAGCGATGGAGGAGTGGAGAGAGGTTATAAGACCACCTGGTTCAAAGCAAACAAGGAAGTTGCCACGGGAGAATGAAAGGAGAGGTATGTACACAGAGACGCTTCTTTGAACCATCATGGTAAAACCTGTCAGTCTTTAGGAGTACGTCTTTCTCACAGGTTTTCTTGCAAGAGCAATACAAAGGCAAAGAGGATGACAAAAGGACAATCTGACCATGGAGACAGACTCCCACCATTTTCATCAGACCATCTGATAAGCTTCCCAAGTGACTTTTCTAGGCCCTCCAAATAGTACAAGATAGAGTAGCCACCTCAAGAGGATGCCCTGAGGTGCAGCCCAAGCTCCAACTGCCCAGGAATCAGATTCCAATGGCTCAGACACAAAGGAGAAGGCAGGATGTGTCTACCCGAAGCCACCAACTATTCAAGCCCATGGAGAAGCACACACAAAGCTGCCCCAGGAAGAATTTCTTAGGGAGAAGCTAAGGAAAGAAAGACTCCCCGACTCTGCTGGGAAACTCAGTGGCAGTCAGTATGTGCTGGCCCTGGAAGCACCACACTGGCTCAGGCCGAGCAAAACTTTTCTGTGCTCATGACATGAAAGCAGACCAACAACAAAAAGACATTACCCCCTCTCTTAAGTGATATTTCATGGCCATCAAACAGCCATGACAGACTCATCAAAGGAGCAGCCCATATATCTAGGCCCATATATGGAGAGACCCTTCTGGCAATTGAGACACAGCTCCAGGAAGGAGAGCACAGTACGTGGAGTCTATTTAGGAAAGACAGCCCTTCGCATAACAAATGTCCCATGCATAATCTTTAGTTGGCCCAATAATGAGAGTTACTCTTTGCCCTAACCAAAGGTTCTTATGATTGGGAAAATTAAGCTGTTTATATTTCTATAAATCAGCCAGATGGATTAGTATGATGGACAAGGAGGCCTCCACTTCACATCAGGAGACCTCAAGTTCTGGGTCACCTTCACTTATTAGGTCAACCATCTAGGCTTCTTCTTCAATTTACTCATCTGTAAACCATTTCTTTCTTTCTTTTTTAATTTTTCCATTTATGAGAGAAAGAGAAAGAGAGAGAGAGAAAACAAGAGAGAAGAGAGAGAGAGAAGCATTAACTTTTTGTTCCGCTGAGTTGCACTTCTTTTCTTTTAAAACTCTTTCGTTGAGACTTAGCACACATGCAATAAAATGTACAAAGAGATACATTATCTTAGCATTATATGTTTTTAGGGGGTAAAAGATGGTGGTGGGGTTATGTTTATTCTCTCCTTGTATTAAAACATTAAAGTCCATCTTATAGCTTCAGGAGCACAGAGAACATGTCAATCATATCACTCAGCTTTTATCTTCCAAGTCATGACTCATGATGTTTAGTCTGGCAAGCCAGACTTCAGAGAGTTCAACCATCGTGAGTATCTGTGATGGGGGCAGCCTAGCCTAAATCAGGAACAGGAGTAGAAAGAAGTCATAGTCTGAGGAGAGATTTTTAGGTCACAAAGACACGCCTAAAGAGGGTAAGCACTAACATGTCTGAAAAGCTAGAATACCCTTGACTTTCGGCAAATGCCATAATTTAATAGCTGTTATTTATTGGGTGCTTTCTGTGTGCCCAGCATTGCACAGAGAATTAAATATGGATTATTTCATTTAATCCTCAAAATAACCAATGAAATGGACACTTTCATTACCCAATTTTACAAAAGAAGTACGTGACGTTCAGGATTAAGCTACTTTTTCTGAGTTTTAGGTGGAGTGGTGAAGCTGGGATAGAATCCCAAGCTCATAGACTTTACCATGACATTACTTGGTTTCTCACAAGCCACTTCCACCTTACTGTGCAGCCAGGGCATGACCGGGGCCCAGGAAGATGCACTTTCCCAACCAGGTGGGACACCTACTTATGCTTTATTTCAGCCTCTTGCTTGAAATGGTCTTCATCCTCCACTCTGCTCTCCAAAGTTTTCCTTCAAGACCTAACTCAAATATCACCTTCTCCTAGCCATTCTATTCCTGAAAATCCTCTATATTGCCTGGCTGGGTAGCTAGGTTGATTACAGCACCTTCCCGATACACCAAGATTGTGGGTTCAATACCTGGTCATGGCACATAGCAGATGCAACAACTGAATGCATAAATAAGTGGAAAATAAACTCAATGTTTTACTCTCGCTCTCCCTCTCCCTCCCTATAAAAATCAATAAATAAAAATTAAAAAAAATAAAATATCTGTGTGCCTGACCAGGCAGTGGCGCAGTGGATAGAGCATTGGACTGGGACTCAGAGGACCCAGGTTCAAAACCCATAGGTCACCAGCTTGAGCGTGGGCTCATCTGGTTGAACAAAGCTTACCAGCTTGGACCCAAGATTGCTGGGTCAAGCAAGGAATGACTCAGTCTGCTGTAGCCCCCTGGTCAAGGCACATATGAGAAAGCAACCAATGAACAACTAAGGTGCCACAATGAAGAATTGATGCTTCTCATCTCTCTACTTCCCTGTCTGTCCCTCTCTCTGTCTCTCTCTCTGTCTCTATCACACAAAAAATGTCTTTGCACTGAATTCATGTCAAAACTATTGCCTACTTTATTCATCTACAGTGTTTATTTTTTAAAATTTGTACATAATTCATTCAATAATATATATACACATTCATTAGCCTTTCTTCTCAATTGTCAACCAGTAAAAAGCAGGAACTATGCTGTTTATTTCTTTCATATCTCTCTGTTGGGCAGATAAAATGTATTATGCTCACTTTGTTAAAGAGGCCATTGCCCAGGTGATATTAATGTGTGTTGGGGTGGGCTAAAGGCAGGGAGAATCCTTGTAGCCTGGGGCTTGGTTTTGGGATTAAGCCTTTCCTACCCTTTTTGATGTAGGGCGGTACAATCCAATCATGCCTCAGAGAAGTGACTTTGTATTAGAGACTTCCCTGTTTTGTATATTGGATTAAGAGTTTGGATTGCTACACTATAAAATGGGGACGAAGTGGGAGCTTGGGCTCTTGGTTCCTGAGATAATCATTAGAAGAGAGAGCAGAGGAGAGCAGAGAAAGGCCACGTGGAGGAGGCCAGGAGAAGCAGCCAAGATGGTGGAATGCTGAGTGAGAAGCCAATTTGGGCAGAGTTTGTATCTGGGATAAGGAAAGGAGATGGGGAACAGAGGTGAATAAGTCTGGTGAGCTAGAAACCTTTGATTCTAGGAAACTCGGATAAGTCAGTAGCTTTGTGAGCACTGAATGTGACTGGGTTTTGGAGCCCAGTGTGTATTTTTACTTGCCCGCCGGGTGCAAAGCTAGAATTAAAGACTATGGCCCACCAGTTTTTGGCTCCGCTGTTTCTTTGCCGACTGTCCGAATCCAATGCGAACCTGCAAGGGCTGGGCTGCTACGATAGTGGCCCTGGCTGTGGCTCCTGGCTTTACAGGGACCCTGAACTTGTTCGGTGTTGTGTTCTTGTGGGCCTGGGACCAAACAGTGCTCAGTACACGGAAGTGAATTAACATATCAAAACTGCATTTGGAGCCTAGTCTCAGGCATTTATGTCAAGACAGCCTGAGGCTGGCTGGCTCGTTGGCTTCCTTAGCTACCTTAGCTACCTTTTGTTAATATCTAGTTTACTACACTGAGCTTGTGCTTTTTGTAGCTTCAAATGCTGTTTATATGATGACAGAAAAAGTCATGAGCATGGGCGCTGGGATAAAGTAAAGGACTGAAGTCTAATTATTTTTCAAGTATCTACTGTCGTGTTTGCCAACAATACTGTAAGAAACCACTTTGAGCATGATTCTCCTGGGTATTGTTTTCTCGTCACTTTTTTCTTAGTCCATGGGGGCAGGATGGTGCATATGCAATATGTTACTCTCTGCTCTCTTTGTTATACCCAGAAGCCTTTCCCCCTCTGTCCCCCAGCTCTGTGCAGACTCCAGTTTGACCTTGGGAGGTTCTGTTTACAGTTGGGTGAACCTGGAACTCTCCCTTCTTGATTCAAGCTCAGCACATGAACAAGAGAAACCTGCAGAACCTGTTCAGCAATTTCAGACTATAAACAAGCAATCCAAAGGGAATAGAGGGTACATATTACTTTATGACTGCAATTAAAGTCTTCTCTCCCAATGTTGTCAACACACCAGATTGAACAGAGGCCTGAGAAAGTTGCTCACTTCCCAGGCAGTTTTGCTGGTTAGCAAGCAAGCAATGCCATCCTGGGTGCTTGCTTAATGCAAGGGACAATTGGCTGTTATCCCACATCCCTTGCCTTATCACAACATAGGTTTTCCATACACACATAAATCCACCTTCACACACACACACACACACACACACACACACACACACACACACACACACACACGGTTGCTAGTATAAAAAATGCAACATGGAATATTATAGTCTTATGAGGGAAAAAAACTTTTAAAGGACAATTCACTCTGGCACAGGGTGAATTGGGAGGACATTTAGTCAAAAAATACAAGGTGTAGCTTTAATGTAATATACTTTTCATATCTACTGTACAGAACCACATTATTTGATTTATACATTTTGTGCCAATATAAAATTTGAGAGTGTAAAGCCAGGAGCCACAGCCAGGGCCACTATCGTAGCAGCCCAGCCCTTGCAGGTTCGCATTGGATTCGGACAGTCGGCAAAGAAACAGCGGAGCCAAAAACTGGTGGGCCATAGTCTTTAATTCTAGCTTTGCACCCGGCGGGCAAGTAAAAATACACACTGGGCTCCAAAACCCAGTCACATTCAGTGCTCACAAAGCTACTGACTTATCCGAGTTTCCTAGAATCAAAGGTTTCTAGCTCACCAGACTTATTCACCTCTGTTCCCCATCTCCTTTCCTTATCCCAGATACAAACTCTGCCCAAATTGGCTTCTCACTCAGCATTCCACCATCTTGGCTGCTTCTCCTGGCCTCCTCCACGTGGCCTTTCTCTGCTCTCCTCTGCTCTCTCTTCTAATGATTATCTCAGGAACCAAGAGCCCAAGCTCCCACTTCGTCCCCATTTTATAGTGTAGCAATCCAAACTCTTAATCCAATATACAAAACAGGGAAGTCTCTAATACAAAGTCACTTCTCTGAGGCATGATTGGATTGTACCGCCCTACATCAAAAAGGGTAGGAAAGGCTTAATCCCAAAACCAAGCCCCAGGCTACAAGGATTCTCCCTGCCTTTAGCCCACCCCAACACACATTAATATCACCTGGGCAATGGCCTCTTCAACAAAGTGAGCATAATACATTTTATCTGCCCAACAGTCCCCTCTCCAGGAGCTCACAGCCTGGGAGACAGACCAGCATCACAGCCACCAAAATCCAGGCAAACAAACCCTCTCTTCAATGCTTTAACTTTAAAAAAAAAACACCCCTCACTGACTGTGGGTCTTTGTTTTGTCTGAAGTCTGAACACCTGAATGTTAGGCCCATTGTTGCCTTTTCCTAGTCAGAAGATCTGAGTCAAATCACATCACCAGGTGGACCTCCGTTTCCTCATCTGGAAAATTAGAGTGTTGGTATAGATGAGGGGTTAGCAAATAACAGCCTGAGGGCTGAACCCAGCTCCAGCCTGCTTTGTAAATAAAGTTGACGGAGCATACACACATACCTGCCTGTTCATTTTCACGTTGTTTATGGCTACTTTCATTCTATAGCAGCAGGGTGGTTGTGGCGTATCAGCCACAAAGCCAATATTTACTGTCTAGCCCTTTACAGAAAATGTTTGCTGACCCCATGGCAGAGACCACCTTGAAGGGTCTCTTCCAGGGGTTTACAAGAATATGTGTAGACAGATGAAAGCACTTTTGAAACTGAAGATAACCATACAAGTGGAAGAAATTATCAAAAGATGCAGGCTGGTTCCAGAAAGACGGCACCATCAGTGTTTATTCACATCAACAGCAAACATTTATCCCAATGGGTCTCCACTCGAGATTAATATAGTCCCGAAATATGGAGGAAATTTTTCATGTCAATGTCAGTGTCCAGGACTCATTATTTGGAGTTTCTGGTTTACTTGGTATGGAGTGAGGACCTTGTATCAGCATTAAAAAAAATAAAATAAAGCTCTTCAAAAACTCTTAACATGCACCCAGGTTTAAGAAATGTTGATTCATCATAGGCTTGTACCCAATACCATGATTCACTTTGAAAATATAAGAGTCAGAGTTTTTCAAGTAATTTTAAATTTGGTTGTATGAGTTTACTATATAAAGCAAGTAATAAATGTATATAATAACATTGCTGAGTAGGCAGAGCTGGCTGCATAAGAATTGTTTTGAGTACTTGTGAAATATACAGGTGCGGGGCCCCAATCTGACAGATTCTGATTTGATGTGTGTCTGGGGAGGGACCAGAGCATTAGAACTTTTTTTTAAAGCTACACTGGTGATTCCACTGAGTAGCTAGGTTTGGGACTCCCCTGCTAAACAAACTATAATATAAAGATTCATTCAAAAGTAGATCAAGAACTCCTAAAGCCAGGTCTCACATCTTTTTATCTTTGACTCTCCAAGGCCTAAACCAACATCTGGAACTTCGTAGGTATTTGGCAAATGTTTAATAAATAGAACTAAATTTAGAGGTTGACCAGTAACTGTTTTGATGGACAGGGGCACTGGACTTAGTGATTTAATCTTGAACTTGAAAGCTATAAGGCTGAGACTCCTGTTCTACATATTAAACAGCCATCGAGTGCACCCTTCCCCACCTACCCCTCACTTTTACATTGACAGCCAACCTGACTGAAAGATCATTATTTTGGAGTCGCCAAGCCACTGAGTTTCCCTGAGGCAGACAAAAGCTCACATGATTACTTAAATCTCTTTTCTGGGAAGAGATCTTTTATGCCAACTGGGCAGGGTTACTGCCCCATAAACCTACCTTCTGTGATTAGATTTTTCTGTTGACACTTGCAATGATTAGACAGGGTTGAGCAAAGGGTATTTTTACCGTCTGTGGGGAAGAATACGGAAAGTAAGTAAACATTGCATCTCATTACAAAGTCCTGAATGTGCAAAACATACTGGCCCAAATGATATGATTAGATAAGCACCTGCAACACCCATTAACTTCAAAGGGAAATCGAAGCCAAATCTGGGCCCATATGTTCCCTGTCCTTACACTTAAGCAAGTCAGATGATTCCTATTTTCACAGTAAGTTAATTTCTGAAACAGCCTACATGATAGTTACTGCTCCAGACCTTTAATAATTACATCAGGGTGGCCTCTCTCAAACAGGTGGTGAAATTCTCTTCACCTCCAATTTCTGGGGTTTCAGATGATCTGTTGGTCACACCCTTAACATGTCCTTTTTAAAGAGAGGTCATTTCAAATAATTCTGTGTGACAGCTTCATCCTCCCCAACAAAAGAGACTAAAACAGGATGTTGATGCATAAAAATGCTTTTGTTTTGTGCATGACAAATGATTACTAAACAGTCATAACAAAACCATGGTTGCCTGACCAGGCAGTGGTGCAGCGGTAGAGAGTTGACCTGGACGCTGAAGACTCAGGTTCAAAATCTTGAGGTTGTCAACTCAAGCATAGGTTCCCCAGCTAAAGTGCAGGGTCGCTGCTTGAGCCCAGAGGTTGCTGGCTTGAGCAAGAGGTGACTGGCTTGACTGGAGCACCCTTGCCAAGGCACGTATAAAAAAGTAATCAATGAACAATTAAGGTGCCACAATGAAGAATTGATGCTTCTCAACTCTCTCCCTCCCTGTCTGTCTCTCTCTCTCACTAAAAAAATAAATAAATAAGAATTAAAAAAATAAAATAAAAACCATGGTTGACCATGAAGAATCAAGATGGTGGGTCATGAATCTCTCCTAAAGAAAGCACCGGGGCCCCTCTGTCTCAATCCATGATATTCTATTGGCCAAGTGCCCTACATGCTATATCACACGCAGCTCTAAACATCAGTCGTTCAAAGTGGGAAGTAGCAAGTGGCTCGAGAAAGGGCAACATTCTGAAACTTGATTGTGCCTACATAAAGCTATTATGACAAAATAGATCCCACAGTTATGATTCATGCAAAAGATGGCCTTCCCTGGTCAGAGTGAATTTAGGCACAGGTGTAGGAAATGACTGACTACATGGAATGTGTTCTATGGATCTGGGAAGTCCCCTGTGGTCAATTAAGTCCTGATTACATAAGTGTTAATGGCTCTGAAATCCCATCTTGAGAACCTAGTTCCTTTATTCTCTTACTGCCCTAGAAGCATTACCATAGAGAGGAGTACAGGCTGGGGGCAGTGGGGGAAGAGAGATACTTTGATAAAAAAAAAAGCCTGGCTAGGCACCAGAAAGGTCTGTCCAGCAAGGTCTCCCCACCACAGTTCAGATGACAAAAAAAAAGAAAAAAGAAAAAAAATTAAAATAAGTGATGAGTTATGAGTTACCTTCTCACTCTTTCTAGACGTATGGGAATTTGTTGATGTGTGTCCATGGGTAGAGAGCTGATGTGCATTGATCACAAGGTCCATCAATTCTCAAAAACAGCTACTGCAGCAGAATGCAGCAGTACCACCCAAGACAAGCACAGAGAGGATTAGAAGGGGGTATTCCCCCCTCTTTTTCCCAAGACTGAGCATATCATTTGGATACTATGATATGATGTGGACCATGGAGGAGATGTTCACTTATGTTCCAGGACAGTGGGAAATTGTGAAGCCTAAATCACAAAGAAATACCCCCTCCAGATTACCACATGGGTGAGCATTCGGAAACCAAGGCAAACGAAAAATTATGTGCTTATACAATTCTGATATAAAGGACTTTGAGTTTATGAAAATTCTCAATAACATTCTGTGGCATGAACTCTTCTCCCATCGTTCAGATATACTCAGGAGAACTGTGCCACTCAGCAAGATGCTATAAAATTCATTACCTAAGGGAACACAGGAAACTATGGTATATCGCATATGTTAAATACTGACCTCTCAGGTGATCTTTTTTCTTTTTAATATTCTTGAGATGGATAATACTTCATATCAGTCACGTCGTAGTAGTGTAAAGGAGTTTTCATCTAGTCACAGATGGGGCCCACGATTGAGGTTACATGTTTTAGCAAAAGTGAGATGAGATGCCAATAAAAGAAAAGGGAGGAAGAAGGTGCTCTCTGTCAATAAGCCAAGTCTGACACAAAGTGGAAGTTTTACGCATTTATTGTAATTTCCACAGATATTTACTGGGTATCGGCAATAAGACAAGGCACTTAGTTGGGGACCCAGAAAATGAACAAAGCAGTAGATTTATTTTTTCCTTTTTCTATGTGATAGGAGTGCAAGGGGGAATGCGACAAGAACGTGGGCTGGGAGAAGATCTTCTGATAGGGTTTTAGGAAAGTCAGCTCTGAGCTGGTGACCTTTAAAATGAGACCTGCAAACCGAGAAGGAACTCCGTTGTGGAGAAAGTAGACGTAGAGGGTAAGGGAGAAGGTTTCAAGAAGAAAGGGGGTATTTATTCTCTAGGGATGGCTGTAAGAATGAAACTGAGACAAGCAACAGTTCCTCCAGGTTGCCGGGGCGGCTTCTGAGAGCTGTGTCTGCAGAGCAGATGGGTGTGAAAGGGAGAACACTCAGTAGGAAGTGGGGGCAGGGGTGGGGGGCAGGCCCTGTGAGGTCCCTGGAGCAGGGGAGGATGAGCATAGTTTTGCTATTTCAGGCCATCAACACAGGCGACTTTCGGTTTCCATCTGAGCCAGCCAGGGAAGGGACCTTCCAGACACACAGAAGTCGTGGCAGTGGAGTGATCATCTCCAGTGGTTTCCCTCCCAAACTCCCCATAGTCACCATTTGACACGTTTTCCTTAAGTCCCCTCTACCTGCCCCCTCAATGACTTTGTTTCATTCTCCTCTAAGATCGAGGCCAGCAGACAAGGGCCCCTTCGTCTTTTTGCTTGTCCATCTTGGTATTTCTCCTTTACACCCTCCATTTTTTAGAGGGGAATGCCTCCTGATTCCAAAAGTGACTCCAATGAACCACGTGCTCCTGCACTTCCTCTTTCTTCCAGAGACTTGTTCCACTATCACACGCGTTCTTGTTTATTGAATTGCTCCCTCACTTCTGCCATCTCCCCACTCCTGGAGGGTTCTCACTCAATCTTGTTTATCTTTTCAGTCATCCTCCAACTCTGTGGAATTTTATAACAAGACCTCTTGGTTGGATCACTGAATTCACTGCCTAGTGACTCATTCACCTCTCAGCTCTTGTTTCCTGGCTTTCTGGACTGATGTAGGCTTTTACTTCTGCTGCACTATCTCAGTTCTAGAATTCTCACACCTCTGCCTGGAAGCACATTATGCACCTGCTAGTTCTTTTGATCCTGCATCTTTCTCCCTGACCCTGGCCTGACGTGCAACCCTGTGCCAATCCACAGACTCGCCCGGAGTCAGACACAAGAGACACAAATATAACTCACCCCACCCTCTGAGATGCGACATTACCGAAGGCTTGGTGATGTTCCAGGTTCAAGTGCATCTCTTGTGAAAAGCAACTTGAATCTCATGTGTGAGCCCAGTTTTGGCTCCAGCACTGGTTTAATTTTTATTCATCATGTTTATTAAGCATTCATTTTGCCCCAGACTCTGTGTCACATGCCTTCAACACATGATCTCTTTGAGTCCTCACAGTATCCTGTGCTGGGGAGCACTGCACAGCCGGCCATCCCATGTGACAGAGGGCTTGAGAAATTGCCCCACGGGAGAGAGGAGAGAAAGAGAGAGAGAGTGTGTGTGTGTGTGTGTGTCTGTGTGTGTGTGACAGGGGCAGGCAGGTGTTGATAGTGAGAAAGCTTTCTGAGATACTGCGACTCATGCCAGATTTTCTGGTCCTGATTAGCTACTGCCTGGCTGCCAGGAGCTGTTATTATCACTCACTCCTGTGCCCCTGTCACTGGGCCTGTGGGGACGTGCCCTTCCTTCCTGCTCTCAGCCTTCTAATGTTGACAGCTATACTGGAAAATCACAGGCTGGCTGCTGCATGCTGACCAGACATGGAGAGTGTGTGCTGCTGCGGACTCCCTGCCCCCGCCATGCCTGTCCCTACATGGGAGGCTGGCCCACTCCTGGGCCAGGCCTTCCTGAGTCTCTCTTACCCCTGAGCAAGGAACGGACTTTTTCTACGCCCACTTCTCCATGGAGTCCAGTCCTCAGCTCTCCTTGACAGAATCCATCCTTCACACCCTCTGTTATAATCCTCAACTCTTGGTTTATGCTCTGTTTCTAGCTCTTTTCTCACCCTATATTAGATTAAGTTGATGCCATACCTGTCTTGTTAACCCCTTCTAATATGTAACTTCTTCCCTTTTTTTTTACAAATTTAAATATTGATTGTGTTGAATTGAGTAATTACAACACACTCCTCCTTCAAAACAAGAATGGCACAGGCCCTGGCTAGTTGGCTCAGTGGTAGAGCATCGGCTGGCGTGCAGGAGTCCCGGGTTTGATTCCTGGCCAGGGCACACAGGAGAAGCACCCATCTGCTTCTCCACCCCTCCCCCTCTCCATCCTCTCTCTCTCTCTCTCTCTTCCCCTCCCACAGCCGAGGCTCCATTGGAGCAAAGTTTGCCCGGGCGCTGAGGATGGCTCTTTGGCCTCTGCCTCAGGTGCTAGAATGGCCCTGGTTGCAACAGAGCGACGCCGAGATGGGCAGAGCATCGCCCCCTGGTAGGCGTGCCAGGTGGATCCCCGTCGGGCGCATGCGGGAGTCTGTCTGACTGCCTCCTGGTTTCCAACTTCAGAAAATACAAAAAAAAAAAAAAAAGATTGACACAGAAAAACTCAAATCAGTAAGTTTATTATGAAAAATGAGTCCCTGAAAAGAGAATAAAAACACCATTCAGAGTAAAAATGGCCAATAACCAACATGTTCAACATGCTTTGCAATGAATTACCAAATGCCAGACTCATCTGGCTCCTCACTGTGTTGGAAGATGAGTTCTGTGACTTGCTGAGAGCCATACAAGTACAATGGTGGCAGGATTCAACTCCCAGCCTCTGACTTCAAATCCTCAACTTCTTCCTAAAATCCTTGTTAAAGTAAAGATGTCTGTCTCATGGGCCAGCTCATCTGGGTCATCAGCAAACCTCAAGCAGAAATCCCCTGTGTCAGCTTGCTCTCCAAGAGCAAGCATCTTCAAACAGAAACCAAAACCAATGAAAACCAAGTATAAACGGGGTCTGGCTTCTCCTCAATGGCAGCGAGTCTTAGTTCTTCTTATTCCCTGTGAAAAATGTTAACTCCCAAGGGGCCGGGTGGGCTTTCCAAGGGTTAAGCAATGAGATGCGAGCTTAGGAAATGGAACTTCCAGGAATGACATCATCTCTCCTTCCTTATATGGAAGGAAATACTACATACACATTTATTTTCTCACATTTTTATTTCACTGAGTTTAAAGTCAGTAAGACCCAAAAAGGCCAGGTTAGTAATGAATTATTTTTCTCCTGTTGCTGCTACAATAGCAAAGCTACGTATGTGGTGCATCAACTCTTTATGACTCTTGTCTCCATCAAGAGAAGTGAGTACGTACTTTTTGAGGACATCTATTCACTCAGGATGATGAGACAACTTGAGAAAAAAAAATCCCTTGATATAAGAGGTCTATAGACCCAACGGACTTCCCCTCCTGGTCTAACTGACATGTTTGTGAACATGGTATAGTGTAAATAGCAACATATCAAAGTGAAAAATAACCCATCTACTGAATAAAGCAGACTGCCTCCTGGAATCTGAGGCGCTCACTGCCCCTCCTGATGTGCTTCCCCTCACAGGGCTGGTACCTTCTCCTCTCTCAGGTGTCCACTCCAATGTCTCCTCCCAAGCGATGCCTTCTGAAGTGGCTCCTCCTCCATTACTTTCTATCCCCATGCCCTCCCCCCACTTTATTAATATTGCTTATCCCTGTCTAATACTATATTTTCATCTGTTTACATATTTATTGTCTATTCCTTCCTAATGGAAGATAAGGACTTTATGTGAATTTGTTTTCTTTTTATTTCACAGAAACCAGCATTCTGAATTCAATTCCCCGAATGACTTTCAGGACACCACTTATAAGATAGTTATCTTTTTTTCTTTCATATGTTGTAGAAACTTTAGGATTCGAGGATGACATTAAATATGAATAGGAGATAGGCCATGGCCGAGATGGTCAGTGGATAGAGGTTCAACCCCTGGTCAAGGGGCATATGAGAGACTACCAAAGAGTGCACAACTGGGTGGAACAACTAAGTGGAACAAGTTGATCTCTCTTTCTCTCTCTCTCTCTCTCTCTCTCTCTCTCTCTCTCTCTTTCTTTCAAATCAATGTAAAAAATAATTTATAAATGTCAGGAGACAAAGTTTGCTCAATATTAAGCATTTTTCATTTCAGACTCTGCAGAGAGGGGTCTCCTCATTCAAAACGTTTCTATTTCTTTTGCATTACAAACACAAACCACTTGGGTGAGAAAAATAAAGTCCAGTAAATCTGCACCTTACTTCAAATATCAACAACGTGAAACAGAGAGACATGGTCTAGATTTGTTAGAGAGCTTCCAGTACACTCAGTGCCTCACACTCACTCTCTGGGTTCTTTTTAATAGTTTGATTTAGTTTTTAAACCTCATTTTCTTTAAAGCTAAGAAAGAGAGTAAGGTTAATGTATTCCCTCAGCAAGAGCTCACATGTCACACCTTTGAGAGATTCCCCTGACCCTAATGTCTCGCGGAGTCTCCTCACCCTTTTATTACCTTCTAGTTTATTATACTCAATTCTTTTGAGGTATTTATTGCTATCTAAAATTAAATTTTTATTAAAATTTTTTATGTTTATTGTCTGATTCTTCCTGGTATAATATAAGCTTCATGAGAGCAACAGCTTTATTTCATATCCACTGATACTTCTCCAGAAGCGAAGAGTTTCTGACATGTGGAAAATCCTCTAGAAGCATCTGTTGAATGATTGGAGAAATGAAGTCACATCGGCTCTCTGCAGGCTTTTTTGACAAATCCTATCTAACTTTAACATTCTCGCTTTCTTGAATACTCTTTGCACCTATCATCCCTTCCTCATCATCATAACTTTTTCTCCAAGGTTCTCCTTGCAAATGGTTGTATAACATCTCTAAACTCTTTGCTGCTTCATTGCACCAAATTGACATGAACAGCACAAGCTTGGTTGGGATTACTTTATGCATATCTTGTTTCCCATAGGGAGGGCCTATGTCTTACTTAGGTCAAGGACTAGAGAAGATAGAGATTTTTGAAAGAATGATAATAAATTGATTTTTTAAGATACTAGTTTTATATGCTTATGATAAATGCAGATAGGAATGTCCAAAGGGAAATATCAGATATATACATATATATATCTATCTATATATATGTATATATCTGATGTCAGAAGAGACAGCTAAGATAAGGTCATTCATTTGTGACTCATCAACATATGTTTAGTTTGACTAACCACTTGAGAGCAATGAGCTCACTTGGGGAGAATGCAGAGACTAAGAAGTGGTGAAATGGAGGGCGGAGCCATGGTATTGCCACCACTTAGGAGGTAGGTGGCAGAACACTGAGAAGGCACCTCACCAGGGCTAGAAGAACTGGAAGTGTTTCATTGTGGATGCCAAGAGAGTTGAAATTTATAAGAGGATAGAGAATGGTCAATGGCAGCAAATGTCACAAGGAACCCAAAGAAGAAAAGTCTAGAAAACTGTCCAGTGAGTTTGGAAGTCAAATTTTGCCATAGCAATTTCACCTGAGTAATGGGAAGAGTTCTGATTGAGAGAGATTGGGAATGGACTTTCTGGGAGGTGAGTAATCAAAGAGAGTTAACATGGTGTCTTTGACAAGCGTAGCCTTGAAAATAAGGAGAAAAATAAAGTGGTTCTGTGCTTACAAAGGAGCTTCAGTAGAAAATGAATTGATGTTTATTACTCAAAAGTAGGTTTGAAGTTGTGCACTTGAAATGTGTACAGTTTACTGTATGCCAATTATATCTCAATACAGTGTTATATTTTTTAAAGCATGTTTTAGAATTTTATAAAATATCACTATCTTCTCATTTGGAAGTCAAATTTAAAATTCATAGCACATTAAGATATCTCCTGGTCTAAGAATAAGAAAAGGCCCTGGCCAGTTAGCTCAGTGGTAGAGCACTGGCCCGGCATGTTGATGTCCTGGGTTTGATTCCCAGTCTGGCACACAGAAGAAGTAACTATCTGCTTCTCCACCCCCCCACTCTTCTCTCTTTCTGTCTCTCCCCCTCCTGAAGCCATGGTTCAATTGATTTGAGTGCATCGCCCTAGGCACTGAGAAGGATGGCTCTGTGGAGCCTCTGCCTCAGGTGCTAAAAATAGCTTGGTTGGGAGCATGGCCTCAGGTAGGCAGAGCATCAGCCCAAGATGAGGGTTGCCAGGTGGATCCCAGTCAGGGTGCATGCAGCAGTCTATCTCCCTATTTCCCCTCCTCTCACTTGGAAAAGAAGTTAAAAAAAAAAAAAAAAAGAACAATCCAGGATGCAAAAACTGCAGAAATATGTAAAATAATAGTCCTGCTTTACAAATAATAATAAGAACAAGATCAATAGTAACAAAATAACTTTTTTCTTATGGTAGAAAGCAAAAAGGCATTATGATCTGAAATATGGGCTAGCATAGAGAAAGCACTGGAATTATGATTGCAGTGTGTTGATTTTTGCAGACTTATCTAAAAGGCTAGACATTGAATTAGATTAGACATTGAACCAAATGAGGCAAATAAAAGCTAAATTAAGACCTCCAGGAGAGACTCAAAGCATTCCCTGAGTATAGATGAACAGGCCTTAGTATCATCAAAACCTCATTAGGTTGCAGGTTCGATCCCTGGTCAGGGCACACTGAGAAGCAACCAATGGATGTACAACTAAGTGGAACAACAAATGAATGTCTGCTTCCCCACTCCTCTCTCTCATTACCTCTCTCTGTGTCTAAAATAAATAAATAAATATTGTTTTTACTTAAGCGCTGACCAGATATATCAGTTGGTTAGAACATCGTCTGGAGCACAGAAGTTGTTGGTTTGATTCCCCGGTCAGGGCACGAACAGGAGCAGCTTGATGTTCCTGTCTCTCTCAAAACAAAACAAAACAAAAAACTTCATGTAGGGTCAAAATGGTAAAAATGTACTTGGGTACATGGGGTAGGGAAGGGAGAATAACACATAAATTAAATATTAGCTCTTTACCAAAGGTTCAGCAATTGTCCTACCAGTGTCCTAAAAATTGAAGTGAATAAAATGCCAAGGTTTAAACAAGTTCTTAACAGTTGGTAAACTCAAAAATGAGACTGGTAAATGAAACTAGAAAGAAAGAAATATTAACTCAGTGAATACAGTTTATTCAGAATGCAACGATCTAGAATTTTCTATACAGTATTTTCGCACAGAATAGAACATAAGAGAAATAAGAGGCCGATGAACTAAATGTTAATATGTGTGTGTTTTACATGTTGTCAAAGCACAGCTTTCCTCATTGACTGCTTAAAACAATTCAGAAGTAGGCAGCATCCCAGGATCCCCATCGACCCCCAGTACAGCCTGGGTGATAGTCACCTTTGTGTTTTCACACTAACAAAACCTGAGAGGTAATAAATTTTCCTTCGAACTGTCCTGTTTTCCACAAAATTATTCTGGAGAAACAGATTTATCTGTGACTAAAAATGCAATAGAGCAAGCAGGGAAAAGTGAAGAGGCATTTTATATCTGTTTGAAATGTGTATATTCACCTTAATTAAAAAATATCTAAGCACTAAAGATAAGTGACATGGTTACCAACTGACTAATTAAAGAAATAGACAGGAGGTTAAATGATGTAACCATCTCTTCCAGATTGCAACTCGTAATTAGAAAAGCAACTTCCAGTACCTGCCATAGATTAGTAGAGAGTTATTATGATGTTCTCTACCCCTGTGACCTCAGGACATGCAGGGGAAGGTGCAAAAGCATGGTGATTTACAAGGCCTGACAAGATATTCAGCATCAGTTTGGTCCCCAATGTACTAGTTCCTTTAGTTATTCACCACTTCCCATTTTTCCCAACCCAATACCGTTTATTCCCTCTAAAAGAGTAGCTGGTATTTACAGAGCCTTTACTAAGTACTAACCACGATGCTAAGTACTTTTCATGTAGTAAGTCATTTAATTATCACAACTATTTTATGAGTAGGTACTATTTTTGCATATCCATTTACAGATGAATTGGCTGTGACACAAATAGGTGAGATAATTTAACCAGTTGGCACACAGTTGGAGAGGGTAAGAGCAGAAATTCAAGTCCAAGCAGTCTGGAATCTGAGCTCTTGTTCTCAACCACTTGGTCATGCTGTCTCCATTTTATTTCAGGTCAGAATCAATGCTCTTTTGGAATACTACAACAGTTTCCCAAGTGGTTTCCATTAAACTTACCTCTTTTTACATTATTATTATTATTATTGTAAGAGAGAACAAGAAAGACAGACAGACAGATGGGAAGGGAAAGAGGTGAGAAGCATCAACTTGTAGTTGTGTCACTTTTTAGTTGTTCAATGACTGCTTCTCATGCAGGCCTTTACTGGGAGCCTCAAGCAGAGCAAGTGACCCCTTGCTCAAGCCAGCCACCATGGGATCATGTTGATGATCCAATGCTCAAGCTGGCAACCTGGTACTCAAGCTGGTGAGCCTGTGCTCAAGAAGGTAACCTTGGAGTTTTGAACCTGGGACTTCAGCATCCCAGGTTGATGCTCTATCCACTGTGCCATCACCAGTCAGGCTACATTATTATTTTTTAATTACAGAAATAATATTTGTGTACATTCTCCAAGTAAAACATTATATAATAGCATGAATTAGACAAAATCCCATTTGGGCACCAGCTGCAATCCTGCGTTTCTTCTCAGGGTCGGCTGTGTCTCCTCTTAGATATCTTTCTTCATACATATGTGCCTTTAAACTTTTACAGTATTTTTTGACATTTTTAAAAACAAACGTTATTATATCATTCATTCACAAATTTTATTTTTTATTCATCTATGTCTTTGAGAGCATGCTAAATCAAAACAGTGTGATCTTTAAAAGAAAAAACACATCCCCTTTCTTAAAAAACTATCCTCATCGAAATATACGTAGATGTCATAACCCTATTTGAAATGCTGTCTGTCTCCCCATTCAGTATCAGTGAGATCAAGCAAAGTCCCCCAAAGGAAAAAGCCAGAAAAAAATTGAAGATGCAACAAGTTGAGGGGGAACCTCTATAGCAGCTAATCTGGAAGTGAAACAACCCATAGATGAAAGCCTCACCTGGGCATTTGCCACGCAGCGAGGCCAGATCCAGTTCTCCAGGAAGTCTGGATAAGCGGAACATTCAGTTTACTTATGCCTCCCCTCCCTGTAACTGGAGCACTAGAATCACATTATGGTTCTACTTGCTGAACTAATCCCTTCACGGATTTGAATCTGTTTCCTTCTCTACTTGTTTACTGCTTCTAGAGGGTGAGCTCATGAAGACGGGAATTACATCTCTTATTTCCTACTGCAGTACCATTACCTAGCTCAGTACCAGCCATGTAGTGGAAGCTCAACAAATATTTGTTGAATGAGTGAATAAAGCCAAAGATGTCTGACTAATGCTGATTATCAAGGTTCCATGGATTTGTACCTTGACTCTTTGAAGCCCTAAGAATCAGGATGATTTGATTACCCATGATCATTGCCTATTGATCTGAACAATAACAGATCTGCAACGGACACTAATAACAACTCATCTAAATAATACCTCCCTGTGGTAGAGTAGAAAGAGCATAAACTTTAGAGTCTGTCATCTGAGTGAACCAGCATCTCCACCATATGCCAGCTGTGTGATCTTGGGTGATTTTCTGAACTTCTCTCTTCACGTTCCTTATCTGTGTTAACGAAGATAATAAAATCTTTAGGATTTTGTGAGGACTAGATGGGGAAGAAAGCTATTAAGGTGTCTAATAACCTGTAAGACTTTGAATAACTAACTGTTTAGTAAATGTCAGCCCTGTGCCTGTTCCTTCCTCCACCCACTCACTCCCCCTTGCTAATAATAAGACTTTGAGTTTATTTACCCTGATAAGCATTTCTCTTCTCCCATTTCCATTTGTGGCAATCTGAGCAACAATTTCTTTCTCTTCCAGTGCTGACCTACTGTTTTGTTGGAATCAGTCCCAGGGTTCTGAGCTCTAGAGATTACCATTGGACTGAGAAGCATTATGGATCAAGTCCAAGCACAGCCGCACATAATGGCTCTGTCATTAAAAAAAAAAAAAAAATCTAAACTGTTGAAGCAATTTAATGGAGTGCAATATATATTCCAAAGTTTATAGTAGGGTTACCAAATGCAGTGTTCCAAAAATCAAAAATTACCTCCAAATTACTCATCTCCTTATAGAAATAAATTGCTATGTTGAGTACTAAAACAGACACCTTGCTATTTAGTCTAAAGTTTTTTCCAAAGGTCCCACAATTATCATTTCAAACCAGTGAATGTTATTCAAACAAGGAAAGGTAGACTCTTTAACTTACATTCACCAGATTTAGACTTTCAACCTGTGATACTCTTTATGCAGTCCCCATCATTTCTGCTACTTCAAAATTTTTTAGATCTACCTAAAAGCTATTACAGAATCTTAGAGTCTCAGAAACACTTTCATTTATTTTGTCACGTCCACACCTCAAGTCATCCTAAGGATTAAAAAAAATTTAAGGAGACTCGGCTAAACACAGCATTTTCCCTATTATCAGTCTCACTCTTCTCCAGCATTTAAGATTATCTTCCCACAGATCATTGGGGAAGATCTATTGGGTTGCTACGTGAATGATCTTCCAGCAGTTCGACATGGCTTTAAAGCATAATATTCATTACTTCTCCTTCATTCTGCATTATAACCTTGAACAATGTCTGGCTTGAATAAGCCTCCTGAGTAGGTTGCAGCTACAACCTTTAAGTGGAGATCAGTCTAGGAGGCTTATAAATCTTGTTTAAAAAATAAATCAAATTCTTGCTTTGAGACCTGGGGAATGGTATAGAATAGTTGAAGTATTTTCTTCATGTGCCCTTGGTCTTAAAATTACATCTTTCCTCAAAGATGGAACACCCACCAGGTTAGAATGATAGTCAGTAGGATCAGCTAAATGTACTACGCCCCCAAAACTAGCAGCAGCTTGATTACTGGGCCACAGCTCACCTATTCATCATAGTTGATCTCATGGAAACCTCAAACCTGGAGGAATTCACACAGCACACATGCATCCTTGCAAAAGAACACTGAATTGGAAATTAACAGCTAGATAGACCTGAATAGGCTAAGGGAGAACTATATTTTCTCAATTCTGGATTCCAGAATTCTTTTTTATGTCTTAACATATATGTAAGATGCAGCCAAGAGATGCATCCAGCTCATCTATAGCTTGCTGTGAGCTTTTGCCATGCTCTGTAGTCAACAAATGCATTTCATGGAGCTATACTAGAGGAGAAGAAATTTGAGGCTTCCCTTTAAGAACTTATCATCAAACCAATCTGAGGAAGCTAGCTGCACACAAATATCCACAGGAAAGTGGGGTGGATGAAAAACCGGAGAATAAATATAAACCATATGACTAGCTAAGTATCAGTCCTGGAAGCCAAGTATTTGCTGGGAGCAAGGCTTGGGCGACCCAATCAGGAACCACATCTCAAGACCCAGATCTTTTCATCCCCCCATCATCATTCAAGTACCATGTCTTTCCAAGGCTTGGTGTCTGCACTGAAAAATCCTGATCCCGATTAACGTGCATTTTGTTTTGTTATATTTTTAGTTTCTTAAAACAGTTTGTTCAAGTTACTTAATTCTTTAGAGATGGAAAAAAGATAAAGAGAAAAATAGAGGCTATAAAATTCATCCTCAAAATATTTCATTGGCTGACTAGTTAGCTATCATATTTCATTAGTAGTAAGATAAGGCAAAGATAAAAACTAAAAGATAATGGACACATTTCAAACTGACTACAATCTCATCCCAGTTAAAATTGGATATTAAAATTCAGATCTCCCCTTCACTCTCATTCTCTCCCTTTTAAACTACTAAACTACCTAAATTACAGTGGTAAAACCATAGCTTTGCTCTAGCTATCGGGCACTGAGATCTAGTTTACAGCATAGTTTGTAAAATCATTCACCATTCTTAGGAAATCCAACTACACTATCAGAGAAAACTTTGTTTCTTCATTGTCCATACAATGAATTTCAAATCATCTGTTATTTTGTTGCAGCCTTTCTCCTGGTGAGGAGCTGGCCTGGGCAGGATGGGGCAGAAAGTAGAAAATTTGTGAGCAGAGCATTTGGTCATGCCTCAGTTGAAACGGTTAATTAGGTACAACGAAAATTCCTTGGATGCTACAAAATTATATCAAACCCCTGAATTTTGATAGGGAGTTCACGCTTATTTTAAATGTTCTTTCAGTTTGCCATTTGGTACTGCTGAAAATTAAAAAAGCTCAGAGAAAAAGGAAGAAATTAAAAGTACTGACAATTTGAACCTATCAGCAATTTTTAAGAACAAAGACTATGACATGGTAAACAAAAATCTCCTCATAAAAAGTCAGCATAGGAGATGATGTCAGAGTAATGGCGGGGTAGGAAGCGATACCGATAAATCTCCCCCAAAACTCAACAAGATCTTCAACCAGAAACAGAAAAACCTATACTTGGAGCCTCCAGATGCTTCGCAATACACCCAAAGGTATGGTCGAGTGAAAAATTGGCTAAATATATAACCAAACCCCGAAGGAAATAGGGAGTAAGAAATGCTCCGCCTTCCTCACTAACCTAAACAGGGCGGCTTTCTCTGGTAACTGTGAATATAGAAACTGAGGCGGGCAAAGGGGGTGAATAGATCCAGGCCGCGGCACAATCGGCCGAACCAGGCTGTGGCACGGAGATCCAAGCCGAGGAAAAACTGATCCTGTGGCAACCCGGGCAATACAAGCTAACACTCGCGCCAAACCCAAACAAAGAAAGACAAGCGGAGCGGCCATTTTACCCGGTCTCCTGGTCGGTGTGCGCGCAGTTAGTGGGCAAGAGATTTCTTCCTAGGCCCCGGGAGTGGGTGCTTGTGTTGCCCCACGGAGAGGCAGGGTCAGAGGCCTTTCTGTGGGCTGAGGGCAGGGTCTCTGGGCAGCCCCAGCGCCCTGGGAAAACCACGCATGGGAGGGAGTGAGAACTAATTCCAATGGTGGAGATTTTCCGTGCTGGAGGGGGTTTCACTCAGAGGGAAATGCGGCCGGCCTCATATCCTGGTCTGCGCGCGCAGATAGTGAATGAGAGATTCTTCCGAGTGCCTCGGCAGTGCACGCCCGTGTTATCGCACAGAAGGGCAGAGTCAGGGGCCTTTGTGTGGGCCAAAGCAGAATCTCGGGCCGCCCCAGCGCCTTGCAAAAGCCGCACACGGGGACGGAGCAAGACTCAATTCCAACGCTGCAACTTTTCCCTGTGGTTGGGGGTTTCACTCAGAGCGTGAGACTGCTGGCCGGATATCCTGGTCTGCGCGCGCAGACAGTGAGTGAGAGTTTCCTCCAAGCACCCCGGAAGTGGGCGCCCGCCTGTGTTACCGGACAGAGTGGCAGAGCCAGAGGTCTTTGAGTGGGCGGAAAGCCCGCCTGATTATGCTAGCAGCTCTGACTGACTGAGCCTTACCCAGAGCCCTGTGCTGAGTGGAAATAGAGTGGGGAGTTGCCAGCTCTTTGAGCCTCTTACTATCCAGGCAGAGGCAGCAGCAACCCCATAGCTGGATTATCAGGCTACTAATTGAGGAAGAAAAGACTAGGAGAAAGGCTCCAGGAACACAGACTCTCTCACTGTTGGAGCCTATAAATGCTAATGAGCCTTGACTGCCAACGAGACTAAAGCACAATACATGACATTGCCATAGAGACTTATCAACTGCAAACCTCTACCTGAGCGTGCCAAAGGGGCAGAACCCGGGGTACAGAGTCACCAACCAGGAAGAGGGAGAGAAAAGAAAAAGCAAGAAGATAACCTCTCAAAATCAAGAATAATCTGCAGACTTTATAACCTATCCCATTTTATTATATTTGTTCGTTTGTTTCTCTTATCTTCATTCTTGATACTTTTTTTCCTCCTCCAATTTGGCCGATTAACTCTCTGCCAGTCTTACTCTCTCCTCTCCTTGAACTACACTACGCGTAAGTGTTACATCTCCCATTATCTTTTCTCTTCCTTCCTTTCTCTCTATGAGGGTTGCACTCCAAAACCCTTAACTCTCTCTCTCTCTCCTTTCTTTTTTCTTCTTTTAGTGGTTCCCTCTTTTTTTCTCTCTCTCTCTTTCTTTTCCCCCTCTATATTAGTTTCTTCCTTTCTCCTTTACATCTCCTCTCATTCAAACCTCAATAACAAACAAATTATCTTATCTGGGACTCAAACTTATGTTTGTGGCCTTTTGGGGGGTTTTTACTTCACCTTTTTAACTCACTAGCAGTGCTCCCATCCCTGGCTCTCCATATTATCTAGTTCTTGTTCCACTAAATACAATAGTAATTTTTTAATTTGTCCCCCCATTTTTCCGTTTTCCTCTTATTCCTCTCATCATAACTCTTAGACAACCAACACCTAAAAGCAAATCATTTTATTCTTGACCCAAATTTTTTCCTTATTTGCTCTTTTTTTTTTTTTTTTTTTTTTTGCCCCTTTATTACTTTTCCCCAATTCAGGCCCTCCATCACAGGCATTGTTTGTTATAATTCACAGTTCACCACAAGATTTTCTCAAGAAAGAGGGGAGAGGAGAGGAGAGGAAAAAAGGAGGGGGGGGAATAATTCACTTTGTTTAAAATTTTTATTTTAATTTATTTTTCTTTATTTCATTATTAATTTTTTTTTAAAAACAACTCTTTTCGATTTTTTATTTTTTATTATTTTTTTTATTTTTTTAACTTTTTATTCTTTATTAAATCTCATTAATACTATCAACAAAACCACCCTCAGATGCCATTAAGGAAGAGAAAATAGAATATCATGGATACAAAAGAAAGAGAGGTAACACAGCTAGATGAGGAAAAATCTATGGAGAAAAAATTTAATATATTGGAAACCTTGGAGCTAAATGACAGAGAATTCAAGATAGAAATCCTAAAAATCCTCCGAGATATACAAGAAAACACAGAAAGGCAATTTAGGGAGCTCAGAAAACAACTCAATGAACACAAAGAATATATGTCCAAGGAAATTGAAACTATAAAAACAAATCAAACAGAGATGAAAAACTCAATTTACGAGCTAAAAAATGAAGTAACAAGCTTAGCTAATAGAACAGGTCAGATAGAAGAGAGGATTAGTGAAATAGAAGACAAGCAACTTGAGGCACAACAGAGAGAAGAAGAAAGAGACTCAAAAATTAAAAAAAAATGAGATAGCCCTACAATAATTATCTGACTCCATCAAAAAGAATAACATAAGAATAATAGGTATATCAGAGGGAGAAGAGAGAGAAAATGGAATGGAGAACATACTCAAACAAATAATAGATGAGAACTTCCCAAGCCTGTGGAAAGAACTAAAGCCTCAAGTTCAAGAAGCAAACAGAACTCCGAGTTTTCTTAACCCCAACAAACCTACTCCAAGGCATATCATAATGAAATTGACACAAACCAACAGCAAAGAAAAAATTCTCAAGGCAGCCAGGGAAAAGAAGAATACAACATATAAAGGAAGGCCCATTAGATTATCATCAGATTTCTCAGCAGAAACTCTACAAGCTAGAAGAGAGTGGACCCCAATATTTAAAGTCCTGAAAGAGAGGAACTTTCAGCCATGAATACTATACCCATCAAAGTTATCCTTCAAATATGAAGGAGAAATAAAAACATTCACAGATACAGAAAAGATGAGGGAATTTATCATCAGAAAACCCCCACTCCAGGAATTACTAAAGGGGGTTCTCCAATCAGATACAAAGAACAAAAAAAAACAGAGCCACAAGTAAAAGCTCCAAGAAGAACACAATAAAACCAAATTTAAACTGTGACAACAACAAAAAGAAAGAGGGGGAGAAGATGGAGATTAACAGTAGCAAAGGACGATGGAGTGCAAAAGTACTCACAAAATAGTTCGCTACAATGAACAGGGTAGGGACCCTTTTCATTACTCAAAGGTAACCACCATTGAAAAAACCACCACAGAAGCACATGACATAAAAAAGATAGCAACAGAGGAAAGATGTATGGAATACAACCAAATAAAAACAAAAGATAGAAAAACGAAAGAGAAGGATCAAACAAGACACAAAACTAACAGAAAGCAAGATATAAAATGGCAATAGGGAACTCACAAGTATCAATAATTACACTCAATGTAAATGGATTAAACTCACCAATAAAAAGGCACAGAGTAGCAGAATGGATTAAAAAAGAAAATCCAACTGTATGCTGCCTACAGGAAACTCATCTAAGTAACAAGGATAAAAACAAATTCAAAGTGAAAGGCTGGAAAACAATACTTCAAGCAAATAACATCCAAAAAAAAGCAGGTGTAGCAATACTCATATCGAATAATGCTGACTACAAGACAGGAAAAGTACTCAGAGACAAAAATGGCCATTTCATAATGGCTAAGGGAACACTGAATCAAGAAGACATAACAATTCTTAATATATATGCACCAAACCAAGGAGCACCAAAATATATAAGACAGCTACTTATTGATCTTAAAACAAAAACTGACAAAAACACAATCATACTTGGAGACCTCAATACACCGCTGACGGCTCTAGATCGGTCATCCAAACAGAGAATCAATAAAGACATAGTGGCCTTAAACAAAACACTAGAGCACCTGGATATGATAGACATCTACAGGACATTTCATCCCAAAGTGACTGAGTATATATTTTTCTCCAGTGTACATGGATCATTCTCAAGAATTGACCATATGTTGGGCCACAAAAACAACATCAGCAAATTCAGAAAAATTGAAGTTGTATCAAGCATATTTTCTGATTATAAAGCCTTGAAACTAGAATTCAACTGCAAAAAAGAGGAAAAAAATCCTACAATAATATGGAAACTAAACAACATACTTTTAAAAAATGAATGGGTCAAAGAAGAAATAAGTGCAGAGATCAAAAGATATATACAGACTAATGAAAATGACAATACGACATATCAGAATCTATGGGATGCAGCAAAAGCAGTGATAAGAGGGAAGTTCATATCACTTCAGGCACATATGAACAAACAAGAGAGAGCCCAAGTGAACCACTTAACTTCCCACCTTAAGGAACTAGAAAAAGAAGAACAAAGACAACCCAAAACCAGCCGAAGAAAGGAGATAATAAAAATCAGAGCAGAAATAAATGAATTAGAGAACAGAAAAACTATAGAAAAAATTAATAGAACAAGGAGCTGGTTCTTTGAAAAGATCAACAAAATTGACAAACCCTTGGCAAGACTTACCAAGGAAAAAAGAGAAAGAACTCATATAAACAAAATCCAAAATGAAAGAGAAGAAATCACCACGAACACCGTAGATATACAAAGAATTATTGTAGAATACTATGAAAAACTTTATGCCACTAAATTCAACAACCTAGAAGAAATGGATAAATTCCTAGAACAATACAACCTTCCTAGACTGAGTCAAGAAGAAGCAGAAAGCCTAAACAGACCTATCAGTAGAGAAGAAATAGAAAAAACCATTAAAAACCTCCCCAAAAATAAAAGTCCAGGCCCTGACGGCTATACCAGCGAATTTTATCAAACATTCAAAGAAGACTTTGTTCCTATTCTACTCAAAGTCTTCCAAAAAATTGAAGAAGAAGCAATACTTCCAAACACATTTTATGAGGCCAACATAATCCTCATACCAAAACCAGGCAAGGATGGCACAAAAAAAGAAAACTACAGACCAATATCTCTAATGAATACAGATGCTAAAATACTAAACAAAATACTAGCAAATCGAATACAACAACATATTAAAAAAATAATACATCATGATCAAATGGGATTCATCCCAGAATCTCAAGGATGGTTCAACATACGTAAAATGGTTAACGTAATACACCATATCAACAAAACAAAGAACAAAAACCACATGATCTTATCAAAAGATGCAGAAAAGGCTTTCGATAAAATACAACAAAATTTTATGTTTAAGACTCTCAACAAAATGGGTATAAAAGGAAAATATTTCAACATGATAAAAGCCATATATGATAAACCATCAGTTAACATCATATTAAATGGCACTAAACTGAAGGCTTTCCCCCTTAAATCAGGAACAAGACAGGGTTGTCCACTCTCTCCACTCTTATTTAATGTGGTACTAGAGGTTCTAGCCAAAGCAATCAGACAAGACAAAGAAATAAAAGGCATCCATATCGGAAAAGAAGAAGTAAAGGTATCACTTTTTGCAGATGATATGATCCTATACATCGAAAACCCCAAAGAATCCACAAAAAGACTACTAGAAACAATAAGCCAATACAGTAAGGTCACAGGATACAAAATTAACATACAGAAGTCAATAGCCTTTCTATATGCCAACAATGAAACAACTGAGAAGGAACTCAAAAGAATAATCCCCTTCATGATTGCAACAAAAAAAATAAAATACTTAGGAATAAACATAACAAAGAATGTAAAGGACTTATATAATGAAAACTATAAACCATTGTTAAGGGAAATCGAAAAAGATATAATGAGATGGAAGAATATACCTTGTTCTTGGCTAGGAAGAATAAATATAATCAAGATGGCTATATTACCCAAAGCAATATACAAATTTAATGCAATTCCCATCAAACTTCCAATGATGTTTTTTAAGAAATAGAGCAAAAAATTATCAGATTTATATGGAACTATAAAAAACCCCGAATAGCCAAAGCAATCCTAAAGAAAAAGAATGAAGCTGGGGGCATTACAATACCTGACTTCAAACTCTATTATAGGGCCACGACAATCAAAACAGCATGGTATTGGCAGAAAAATAGACACTCAGACTAATGGAACAGAATAGAAAGTCCAGAAATAAAACCACATATATATAGTCAAATAATTTTTGATAAAGGGGCCAACAACACACAATGGAGAAAAGAAAGCCTCTTCAATAAATGGTGCTGGGAAAACTGGAAAGCCACATGCAAAAGAATGAAACTGGACTACAGTCTCTCCCCCTGTACAAAAATTAACTCAAAATGGATCAAAGATCTAAACATAAGACCTGAAACAATTAAGTACATAGAAGAAGACATAGGTACTCAACTCATGAACCTGGGTTTTAAAGAGCATTTTATAAATTTGACTCCACAGGCAAGAGAAGTGAAGGCAAAAATTAATGAATGGGACTACATCAGACTAAGAAGTTTTTGCTCAGCAAGAGAAACTGATAACAAAATAAACAGAAAGCCAACTAAATGGGAAATGATATTTTCAAACAACAGCTCAGATAAGGGCCTAATATCCAAAATATACAAAGAACTCATAAAACTCAACAACAAACAAACACACAATCCAATAAAAAAATGGGAAGAGGATATGAATAGACACTTCTCCCAGGAAGAAATACAAATGGCCAACAGATATATGAAAAGATGCTCATCTTCTTTAGCTATTAGAGAAATGCAAATCAAAACGGCAATGAGATACCACCTCACACCTGTTCGATTAGCTGTTATTAGCAAGACAGGTAATAGCAAATGTTGGAAAGGCTGTGGAGAAAAAGGAACCCTCATACACTGTTGGTGGGAATGTAAAGTAGTACAACCATTATGGAAGAAAGTATGGTGGTTCCTCAAAAAACTGAAAATAGAACTACCTTATGACCCAGCAATCCCTCTACTGGGTATATATTCCCAAAACTCAGAAACATTGATACGTAAAGACACATGCAGCCCCATGTTTATTGCAGCATTGTTCACAGTGGCCAGGACATGGAAACAACCAAAAAGCCCATCAATAGATGACTGGATAAAGAAGATGTGGCACATATACACTATGGAATACTACTCAGCCATAAGAAATGATGACATCGGAACATTTACAGCAAAATGGTGGGATCTTGATAACATGATACGAAGCGAAATAAGTAAATCAGAAAAAACCAGGAACTGTATTATTCCATACGTAGGTGGGACATAATAGTGAAACTAAGAGACATTGATAAGAGTGTGGTGGTTACAGGGGGGGAGGGGGGAATGGGAGAGGGAAAGGGGGTGGGGAAGGGCACAAAGAAAACAAGATAGAAGGTGACAGAGGACAATCTGACTTTGGGTGGTCGGTATGCAACATAATTGAACGACAAGATAACCTGGACTTGTTGCCCTGGCCGGTTGGCTCAGCGGTAGAGCGTCGGCCTAGCGTGCGGAGGACCTGGGTTCGATTCCCGGCCAGGGCACACAGGAGAAGCGCCCATTTGCTTCTCCACCCCTCCGCCGCGCTTTCCTCTCTGTCTCTCTCTTCCCCTCCCGCAGCCAAGGCTCCATTGGAGCAAAAGATGGCCCGGGCGCTGGGGATGGCTCCTTGGCCTCTGCCCCAGGCGCTAGAGTGGCTCTGGTCGCAACATGGCGACGCCCCAGAGGGGCAGAGCATCGCCCCCTGGTGGGCAGAGCGTTGCCCCATGGTGGGCGTGCCAGGTGGATCCCGGTCGGGCGCATGCGGGAGTCTGTCTGACTGTCTCTCCCTGTTTCCAGCTTCAGAAAAAATGAAAAGAAAAAAAAAAAAAAAAAAAAAAAGATAACCTGGACTTGTTATCTTTGAATATATGTATCCTGATTTATTGATGTCACCCCATTAAAAAAATAAAATTATTTAAAAAAAAAAAGTCAGCATAAAACATTTTGGGGGGAGTTAGGAGATTTATCTGCTTATAATATGAATTGTAAGAATGTGGCTATAAATATCCTAATCAGTAATACTTCACCCGCCAGTTCCTTATATCCAAGATCCAATCTAGCAGCTCAAACTGCCCTACAGAAAATTATGCAAGTTTTTTTATCCCCTAAGAACAGCCACCAAAACAGGTTAAAAACAAATCTCTGACCAGAAGAAGTGGGTCATAGATGAGAGAAACACCATTCTCTTGAATATCATTAATTCCTGATTTTCAAGGAAACATGGTTCCCATTAGGCCTAAGAGAGTTTCTTAAATGTGACCTACATTCAAGCATAATTATCTTTTTTCTTCCCAATTGGCAAACATTTACTGCATAACCTTGTTATAAAATCCCATAATTAATACAGTTTTGAATATCACAAGCCAAATGATCTGACCTAAAATGTAGTAAGATACAGAATAGTTGAAGACAATTAGAATAGTCTAACTCTACCTTACCCCTGTCCCCAATATTTTGAAACAACAGCTTTTCCTTTATGCAACATGACATATTTTATGAGTGGAAGTTATCCTGAAATTCACTGGGAGAGGAAGTGAGAAATGTTATCTCCCTACCAAATATTCAGGAATAGTTTTCAATGTTCTTTCAAAAGCACAACCAAGACTAAAACTGAGAAGTTACACACAAAGCTTTGTGAAAGTGGGGATTAATTTTGTCCACGTTAAACCTGTTATTTTGCTGTTGTACTTACTGGGGCTTTATTGGGTAGTACCTAAAAGACTTGCTTTGGCTCAGGGCAAAAGGCATTTAAAGGCTTGGATCTAAGCTGGCCAATATCCACCAGTTCTTGAACCTTAGGTCTATTCAACTCTCTCAGAAACTCTACTTCATTTCCTTTTTTAATTCATTTTAGAGAGGGGGAGAGAGAGAGAAGCAGAGAGAAAAGGGCAGAGGGAGGAGCAGAAAGCATCCCATATGTGCCTTGACCAGACAAGTCCAAGGTTTTGAACCAATGACTTCAGTATTCCATGTTGACACTTTATCCACTGCACCACCACAGGTCAGGCTTAAAACTCCATTTCCCATCTGTAAAATGAGACAATGGCAATACTCATTTCACAGTATTGTGTCAAAGACCAGATATAATCATTTGAAGTAAACTATACATCAAAAGGATTAAACAAATGTTTGACTTGTTATTATACCTTCAAATATTAAGAAAAAAGAAATATGATACATGCTAAAAATATTTTAAATATTTTAACTGAAAAAATACATATGTCTTCACTGAAAATACATTTTTACAAATCATGTGAGCTATAAATAAATGCATAAAAATTTAGGTCATACAGATGTGTATTCAAAAATTAACATGGGCTTCTATCTTAGACACAGCAATCAGACAAGAGGAAATAAAAGGTATCTAAACTGGAAAAGAAGAAACAAAAACCGTCATTATTTGCAGATGACATGATACTGTATATAGAGAACTCTAAAGATTTCACCAAAATAACTACTAGAACTGATAAATGAATTCAGTAAAGTAGCAGGATACAAAATAAATATCTATAAATCAGTCGCATTTTTATACACCAATAATGAACCAACTGAAAGGGAAACTAAGAAAACAATCCCATTTATGATAGCATAAAAAATACCTAGGAATAAATTTAACCAAGAAAGTAAGAGACCTGTATTTGGGAAGTTATAAGACACTGAATAAAAAAAAAATCAAATAAACAAATAGGTAGAATCATAGACCATGTTCATGGATTGGAAGAATTAACATCATTAAAATGTCCGTATTACCCAAAGCAATCTACAGATTCAATGTAATTCCTATCAAGATACCAATGGTGTATTCTAAAGAACTAGAACAAATAATTCAAAAATTTATATGAAACCAGAGAAGACCACAAATACCCAAAGCACCTTGAGAAAGAAGAACAAAGTGGGATATCATGCTACCTAATATCAAACTACAAGGACATAGTAATCAAAACAGCATGGTACTGGCATGAAAAGAGACTTATAGATCAGTGGAACAGCATAGAGAGCCCAGAAAAAAACCATGCTTATATGTTCAATTAATATTTGATAAGGTAGGCCAGAATATACAATGGGATAAACACAGTATACTTAATAAATGGTATTGGAAAAATTGGACAGATACATGCAAAAAAAAATGAAACCAGACTGCCTTCTTACAACATATACAAGAACAAATTCAAATAGATTAAAGACTTAAGGGTAAGACTCAAAACCGTAAAACTTTTAGAATAAAACGTATTCAGTAAAATCTTGCACATTTCTCCTAGTAATATATTTTTTTTCGATATAACTCCTTGAGCAAGGGAAACAAAAGAAAAAAAATAAGCAAATGGGACTACATCAAACTGAAAAGTTATTGTACAGCAGAAAGAAACCATTAGCAAAATGAAAAGACAACGCACTGAATAGGAGAATATATTTGCCAATAACACAGCTTTTAAGGGATTAATATCAGAAATTTATAAAGAACTCATACAACTCAACAACAGCAAAAAAAAAAAAAAAAGAAAAAAAAAGAAAAAAAAAAACAATTAAAAGTAGGCAAAGAATCTGAAAGACACTTCTCCAAAGAAAATATATAGATGGTCAATAGACATATGAAAAGATGTTCAACATCACTAATCATCAAGGGAATGTAAATTGAAACCACAATGAAATATTACCTTGTTCTTTCAAAATGGCTATATTAATAAATTTATGAACAGCATGTGTTGGTGAGGATGTGGAGTAGAGAAGAAAAACACTCATGCACCATTGGTGGAATGTAGATTGGAGCAGCCACTGTGGAAGACTGTATGGAGGTTCCTCAAAAATTAAAATGAAAATACCCAGTGATTCTCCTCTCGGTATATATCTAAAAAAAAATCCAAAACATTAATTTGAAAGAATATTTACACCCCTATGTTTATTGCAGCATTATTTACTATAACCAAGATATGGAAACAACCCACATGCCCATAAACAGACAAGTGGGTAAAAAGTGGTGGTACATATATACAGTGGACTATTACTCAGTCATGAAAAGAATAAAATTTTACTACTTGCAACAGCATAGATGGACCTAGAGCAGGGGTCGAGAACCTATGGCTCGTGAGACAGATGTGGTTCTTTTGACGGCTGCATCTGGCTCGCAGACAAATCTTTAATTAAAAAAATAATAACATTAAAAGTATAAAACATTCTCATGTATTACAATCCATTCATTTCCTACCACTCATGTTCATGATTGCAGGTGGCTGGAGCCAATCACAGCTGTCCTCTGGGACAACACCAAATTTTTATTGGATAATGCGTAACGTACTCGGGTCATTGTATGGCTCTCATGGAATTACATTTTAAAATATGTGGCGTTCATGGATCTCTCAGCCAAAAAGGTTCCAGACCCCTGACCTAGAGGGTGTTATGCTAATTGAAAGAAGACAGTCAGAGAAAGAAAAATACCATATAATTTCACTTATATGTGGAAAAACACACATGGAAAAAATAAAATAAATGAACAAAGGAAATTGAAACAGATTCATAGATACAGAAAAGATGGTTAGTTACCTGAAGGGAAGGTTGTTCTGGGACAGGGTGAAAAAGGTGAAGGGATTAAGATTACAAATTGGTACTTACAAAATGGTCATGGGGATATAAAGTACAGCAAAGAGAACATAGTCAATAATATTGTAATAACTATGGTGCCAGGTGGGTACTGGAAATATCAGAAGCACTTTGTAAACTATATGATTGTCTAATCAATATGCTGTACATCTAAAAGTTAATATAATATTGAATGCAAATTGTAATTAAAAAATATATATACACCTGACATTCAGAGGAAATACATACATACATACATACATACATACATACATAACTGGGGAAAAATTAATTTGAACTTCCAGATAAAGATGGCAGATTGTGCACACATAATTATATTCTCTTCTATTCAGAATCCCATTAAAATGTCAGTAATGTAATGTAATACATATAAACTCATAAGAAATACATATAAACGAATAAGAAGTGGTCATTAGCTGATAAATGACTTCAACAAATTTTTGGTAGATGACAAGTGGATGGAGACATGCTAACAGATGAAAAGCAATCAGAGATCAGTTCAGATACCATCAAAGGAGTGTGGGTTGTATAGTAACAGGTTGTGGAGACAAGCTGCCTAGAACCATTTAAATGCTCAGAATTCTACAAATTCAAATACATAGGAGTGGTAGTGACATATATATGTGACATATATATAAGACTGAAAAATAGAGAAATCAAACAAAGTTCTGTTTATGGAACAGCTGATTCACCACTATGTAAACTGTGACCCTGGTCTTGGCATTTGTCTCACTCTAAAATGTGAACAAAAAAAAAAAACCAAGATGAATATGCATATGGAAAAGTCCCTAACGTAGGAGACTCCGACCGAGATAAACAAACAGGAAATACTAATTTCAAAATAAAAAGAGATATATGAAGAACATGAGTTTTTACAGAAATTCTAACATCCTCAGAAAGATTCAGGAATGTGTTGTATCTATTAGACAAGAAGAGTATACTATAAAAAAAGAACAAATATGTTAAGAAAAAATCTTTGTTTAAAAAATCTGATTGACACAAGAAAAAAATATATTTTAGAATATAAAATTTAAAAAATCTCTCAGAAAATAAATTATTATTATTATCTATTTTAGTGAGAGGAAGGGAGGTAGAGAGACTCCTACACATGCCCCAACCAGATCCACCTAGAAAGCCCACTAGGGGGTGATACTCTACCTCTCTGGGGTCTTTTCTCCATTGCAACCGGAGTCATTCTTTAGCGACTGAGGTGGAGGTCATGGAGCCATTCTCAGTGCCTGAGGCCAACTCACTAATCTAATCCAGCCACAGCTGCAAAAAGGGGAAAAGAGAGAAAGAAAGGGGAGGAGTGGAGAAGCAGATGGTCACTTCTCCTGTGTGCCCTGACTGGGAATCGAACCCAGGACTTTCACAAACCAGTCCAATGCTCTACCACTGAGCCAACCAGCCAGGGTCTAATAAAATAAAAATAGACAAAAGTATCAAACAAGGAGGACCGCTAGATAATTAATAAGAATCATGGGAAATGAGTAGCAAAATGGAAGAAAGAAATTGTTCATTTGAGTGATACGTGAGAATTTTGGATAGCTGAGAAACTTAAAACCATATTGGAATAACCTAGCAGTGGCTATAAGAAGGTCTTAATCTGGGATCTTTGCTGAAAGACAAACCAGAAAGAAAATGAAGGGCCTCAAAGAATGAGAAGTAAGCTGGCATAAACTTCACACCAGCAATACTGAATGCTCAAGAAAAATGAACAATTACTTTAAAATTCTGAGGAAAAGTTATTTTAAACTATATTTCTTATATTTAATTAAATTATTATACAAGAGTGAACATAGATCACACTTGCATGTGTTGATTTTAACACATTCAAAGAACCAGAAAAGTTACATCTCACAAATAATTTCTTAGGAACTTTTTTGAGTTTGCTCTACAGCAAAAAAAGTAAACAAAGATAGCAAAAGACTTGAGTTCCAGAAATGAGAAACTTAACAAAGACAGGTAACACCTCGAATAAGAAAAGAAAGGCAATTAGAAACTCCAGAAAGCCTCTCCCGTGGTGGCGCAGTGGATAAAGCATTGACTGGGAACGCTGATGTTGTTGGTTTGAAACCCTGGGCTTGCCTGGTCAGGACACATATGAGAGATGATGCTTCCTGCTCCTCCCCTTCTCTCTCTCTCCTCTCTCTCTCCTCTCTAAAATAAATAAGTAAAATCTTTAAAAAAAAATGGAAAGGGAAAAAAGCTACTAAATAATAATCCCAATATCATTAAAAAAAACTCTAGAAAAATAAGAAATTGTTCAATAAGTATAATAATATAGTATGTGACACTGCAATAAACAATATTGAGCCCCAATGTAAACACCATTTACTAGTTTACAATTTTAGAATTAACCCATAGACAAAGATAGTAAAATTATGATTACAGAACAGAAGGCAAAGGCTAATACTTTGACATTGTAGAAGTACAGATTACAAAAATTTGGAAAGAGAAACAGAAGAGAAGAACTAAAAAGATAGGACTCATTTAATTGTCTGTTATTAACAGTAAAAGTATTTATCTAAAGTTAATAAAGGAATAAGTATTTTCTCTGAAGTTACATAGGTAACCAATGAAGATCTTAATATGACTAACAGGAAGGTATTGAGTAACTTAATTGAGTTACATTCTCTCTGTCAGCATAGGAAGACATGTATTATATCTAGGACTAATAACACAAGAACTAACAATATAAGAATATTGTTTAAAGATATAGAAGAATGCTATGAAAATTAAAAGTTACAGTTGAGAAGAGACTGAAGGTAAGGAGTGGGATAGGGAACTATTAATTTTCAACATAAGTACTTCTACCTTTTTGCTTATCATGTGCAATTTTCACTTTGATAAATTTTTTAAATTATTAATATAAAAATTCAAGCACATAGCCCTAGCCAGTTGGCTCAGTGGATAGAGTATTGGCCTGGCATAAGGACATCCTGGGTTCAATTCCTGGTTAGAGCACACAGGAGAAGAAACCATCTGCTCCTCCACCCCTCCCCTTTCCCCTACTCTCTCTCCTCTCCTCCCACAGCCATGGCTCAATTGGTTTAAGTGTTGGCCCCTGGGTACTGAGGATGGCTCCATTTTTCTGAGCATAGGCCTCAGGTGCTAAAAATAGCTCAGTACTCAAGAATTGGCCCAGATGGGGGTTGCCTGGTGGAACCCTGTCAGGGTGCACACAGAAGTCTACCTCACTATCTCACCTAAAAAAAAAAAAATTCAACTGTATAAATTTAACTAAGAAATGTGTGATACACTATTGATCAAATTTATGAAAATATTAAGTAGCAAAGTATTCTACAATGTATTTAATTATGTTTAATGTCAGCATTAAACATGATTTCAGAACAGAGAGATGCTCATTTTGTTTTGATAAAGTCACTAGCTCTCAAATGATCTAAATCCAAAAAGACATAAAATATCTTCAAATATCTCCTAAACTGGGGACATCTGTGCTCATTGACTACAGTGCATGGACTGCCTGATTATTTTATTATGTTATTTGCTACTTCAGAAATTATTCATGATCATTCACTGAGAACATGTGGGCTGAGATCTTGATTCAGAACCCTAAACCTAAAATGGATATAAGTATTTGGTAAATTTAGAAGCAGATTTCACCCTACTACCACCACTTCTCTTTATCTACCTTCAAATACATTATCACCAGGAACCATTTTAGGTGCATTTTGCACGGCATGTCCTTTGTGAGCACCGAGAACAAAGAGAATTTCCTGAAAACTGATGCTGAAACATGATCATTGATGTGTATTATCTTGCCAGCACCTTGCCTATTGAGTATTCTCCCTGGCTATTATTCAGATATTGTTCTCTTTGGATGGGTAAGACAAAGATGAGGAGTCCACGTAAGTGCTCAAACAGTACCCTCTGCTGGTCGCCTTTGAGCTGAAGATTTGATTTGTAGCAGGGCTTAGTCACATTGACAACACGTGGGAAGGAGAAAAGAAAATAAAGCTAGATGGAAACTATAGACCAGGACAGAAAAGGCAAACACACAAAAAATCAACTAATTTCAGTTATATACAAAGAAACTGATATTTGAGGCATATCACATATTTCTGTGATCACATATGTATTTTATTATTTCCCAAGAGAATACTTCGTTATTGCAAAAAGTGTCTATTGATGAGAGATGCTGCATATTGCATTCAAATTCTCTGCTTCACAAAATGATTCATCACAAGTTTCCCAAGTGAGTTTCTCTAAGAGCTTTGAACACGTGATGTGATTTACATTCTATTTGGGGGAACATGTTAACTGTGTAAAATAAAGTGGTTTCTTGCATCTCAACCTGGAGCTCTTATACTATACCAGTGATGTCTGCATGATCTGATGTATTTATACATGCTGAGGAAAAGTTCAAAACTAATTTTTGCTCTCGCGTTTATATGTAAGGCATAGTGGTTTAGAGATAGCAAGGTTAACTTATCTGACCGAAGAAGGAATGAGTATTTTCTCCAGTGCAGGGGCTATATTATAATCTATTTTGCTGAATATATTGAGCAGCAATTAAAATAACAGGTGCAGTCCTACATTTAGAAGCATTGAACCAGGATTTTTTATATCTTTGCTGGGTTTTTTTTAGCTGTTTATTTTTATTTTTATTTTTATTTATTCATTTTAGAGGGAGCGAGAGACAGAAAGAGAGAGAGAGATGGGGGAGGAGCTGGAAGCATCAACTCTCATATGTGCCTTGACCAGGCAAGCCCAGGGTTTCGAACCAGTGACCTCAGCATTTCCAGGTTGACACTTTATCCACTGCGCCACCACAGGTCAGCCCCATTTTTTATATCTTTGACCAAAATTCAATTGTATATTCAGCCCTCCATGGCCTACTATGGTGGTAGAGTTCACAATGCATAAAAGCACATCTCCTTCTCACTAAGCATTTGCAGTTGTGAAAAAGTCAACATACTTTAGGCAGTTAAATAGTGGTGCACCCTACCAGCCTTTATTCTATTTCCTCCTAAGGTGGAATGGGGTGGGGGGGGGTCAAACGAGCACATGCCCAAAGAACTACAGTACCTGAGCAGCGCATGTCGAGTACGAGGAGAAGCATGTGGTTCTCTTGTTCTATCTCTCATTTGTGATCAAGGCAGGGATACAGTGAAATCATTCTCTGTGATAAGAAAAGCAACAGTGCAGACATCGTAAGTAGTTCCTGAAGCCTCACTTCAGTGTTGGGAAGGCAATAGGGAGTTGGGAGACTGACAAAATGGGGAGCGCGTGCCCCACCTAGACTGGTCAGAGACTCAGCACTTTGTCATTGTTGCCATGAAACCCTGAGGGCCAAGGGTTGTGAGCTCTTATGCTTTTTCAAGAGGAGCTTAAAGTCAGAATATTTATGCAACATTTCCTCTTTGAGGCTCAAATTTTTCCAGAAGAGCCTGTAAGCCAAAACAAACACCCACAAACTAAATTTACCCACAAGCTATTGGTGTCCAAGAGCCACAGACTGAAGGTTCTTTCTTCTTGCTTCAGGGCCTTTGCACTGTCCTTCATTCTGCTGGTAACTTTCCTCCCCATTTCCCTCCCTTTCTCCTACTTAACTGCACTCATCCCTCTGGAATTTACCCAAGTCATTGCTTCCAGAAAGTCCTCCCTGATCTGCTTGATTTGATTAGGTTCCCTTCTGATAAGCTCCCCTTATCCCTCTGCGTCTTTCCATCATGGCACATGGCACCTTTTGTAATTATATATATATATTTTTTTGTGGGTGTATTTGATTATTTTTCTCCTTCACCATGGAGACAGAGGCCATGTCCCCTTGGTTCAGGAGCATATTGCCATCCTGAAGGAGGCACTGGAAAGCAGTGTTAAGCCGATGAGTAATGACTGAACCGTAACTCCAGTGTGACTGGAACTGCTGCTCATCCATGGCTGGTATAACTAAACCGGGTTCACTGACCTGGGCTGTGCAGGCAGGAAGTCTGGGTTTGAACCCCAGACAGCCCACCTGCAGTCTGTAGTTGCTAAACCTCCTAGAGTTTTTTTTCCTCATTTAAAAAGTGGGATCTTATAAGTTTTGCGGAGGACTAAAGATGACACATTGTATAGTAATGACACATAGTAGGCACTCAAAATTGTCCATTATCATTGCCACTGATCCTAATGGTCTACTCACCCTAACTTGCCCACATCCCCACTGGGCACAATGGTAAACCTTTGACAAAGCTGGGCATTATAACAGGCCCACAGAGGCCTTTCACCACAGAACAGCCCTCTCCCAGCTAACAGTGGCATTTTCCCAACAACCACACTAATCAGTATTAAAAACAACAACAAAAAAAAAACCAGGCCTGGACAAGATCTTACCCAGGGTCTTAATTGTAGAATTTTTTTTTTTAAATCAGAAAGAGTTATTCACCAGTGATCTTTCCTGATTGCCTAAGTGATCTTAATCCCTGAGGAATGCTCAATAGATATCTCAGGCACACCTGGTAGGAGTGAGTTGTGAATTTAAAATGGATCAATGAATATATTACCCCTAGGGTAAGACATGTAATTCTTTCATTTACAGCGATATCTGGGGAGGAGACACCATGGTGTCCATCATGGAAAGCAAGTAAGATGGGAGCAGACTCACCTGGGGTCCATGTTTTTGTCACCAATCAGTTCTGTGATCTTGGCCAAGTCATTAGACTTTGCTTATAAAACTAACCTCATAAAGTCTGCTTGGAGGGTTGTTTTGAAGATTAAAGATAACATGTGGGAAACAGCCTGGCATCAAAGAAATGCTCAAGGCACGACAGTTATGCAACAAAAGGGAATCAGAACATTGAACTCATTCTCCACACCCATCACCCTAAAATTCTGTTTAATTTATACAAAATAGGACAAACTACGGCAGGCTGGCTAGTATACTATAAATCATCGGCTTTCAAACTTTTAATGGAACAGATCAGACCATCTTTGGTAAGTTCAGGATTATAAATAAACTGGGCCAGAAATTCGACTGCTACGTACAGCTCTTCATCTTCTATTTTCACAGAAAAACAGGGAGAAATGAGAGTCATGGATAGCGTTCCCCTGGAAGCTGGCAGTGAACCAGCTTGCTGTGGCCACTGTCCCACTACAATCCCTGTTTCCAGAATTTGTCTTCTGTGATCTAGCTGGTCTGGGTGTGTCCTGTGACTCATTTTGTACCACTTTGTAACAGAAGATCCATGAGTTACACCCTTCGTCTTTCTTTTTTTATTTTAATTTTATTTTTTTTAATGTCTCACACTAGCTTCCCTGGCTCTTAGCTTTCCCCACAATTTGAGCCCAATACATGTTATTAATAGTTTCCTATTCGAAGCTTCCATGGTTCTCTGTTCTACTCACTAGGCAGCACTCCCTGAGTCTGCACCCATTTGTCACCCTGACTGAAAACACAGGACCTTGTCTGATTAATTGTTGTTTTCCCAGCAGCTGGTGCATGGTAGGTGCTTTTACTTGCCCACAAAAGAAATGAAATGTGGATGACTTAGCGAGAAAGAAATGTATTCAAAGGATGTTGCGTAGTTCCCAGAGGCAGCCTGAAGATCCAGACTCCAGCTCCCTGTGGCTGGAAAGGAGGCCCAAATAACACCCAGCTTTCATCTGGCAGGAAGACATGTCTTTGCTCTTTCCTCACTCTTGGGTAACTACTTCTCAATTAAAAGCCCAGCACAGCTGTCCAGGTCCACCTGCAAGGGAGGTGGAAAAATGGGTATCTGACATTTTCAGTTTTCACACACAAGGTGGCCTCCTGCCCAGCAAGACTTAAAAGGTAAAGAATTCCTCCATAGGATGAGGTTCAAATGCTGGGCAGCCAAAATTAAAACATAGCAAATCATTCCTGCACCTACTCTTCAGCATTGATGGGCGTCCAAACAGTCTGATGTGTTTTGATTTTTCTCAGTGCTCCCTTCAGTTCCAGAAAATTACAGGGCTGACTACCTGTTTGCTGGAATAAATAAATGAACCATGAATCTAATGCCATACGGTCTCTTTCTTCTTGGGTTCCCATGACATCCACCTTGATGCCTCCTCTTGTTGAGCTTTTAAAGTGGCCCAGACACACTGTGCCCCGCAGACTGGCCGGGAAGAACAGCAGGCTGTGGTCACAGCATCGGGCTTGCGCTGGCTCCTGCAGCCCAGCTGGCACCAGCCCAGGGCTGCCTGGCCTGGCCCCTTGTTGGCTTGTTTCCCCTTCTTCATCATTCCCTTGCCCTTTGGACTTGATGATTGCATTTGGCTCACTTACTTTTTGACCCTGGGCAGTCTGCTCTGTTTCTCAACAGGGGCATGATTAGCATTTGGTGCAGAACAATATTTTTGTTGAGCAAAACTGCCTCTTATGTTGCAGGACTTTTAAACATTCCTGGCCATGCTCATTAAATGTTAGGACTGTCTACAGTCTTGGTGACAACCACAAAGTAGATATGCTTTTCCAAACTGCCCTGAGTTGGTGAGGGGGAGTAGGGGAATAGCATGATCCTCCATGGAAGTTCTAGAAAGTCTGCTCAGACTCACTACCTGGCTCCTCCCTGTCGGATTACAGCCTCGAGGTCAGCACCCTGGGATTTGAACCCAGCTTACTACCAAATTCGACATCAGACTTCCACACCCTGTTAGAGGAAGAAAACTTGTTGATCAAAATTAGTATTGGGTGGAATTATTATTCAATAATTGAGTAGAGGCAGATAGAACTGGACTTTGTATTCCTACTCTTCCGTGTGATTTGGGCAAACAAGCTCACTCACTCTGCACTCAAATCTCTCCATTTGCAACATGGGAGGTGTTTAGATCAGCTACCAGTGACTGGCAGGAACTGAGACCAGCCATCAGTGTTCTCTGACAGGTTGTCTGGGGCGCTGCCACAGAGGTCACCAGTCAGGAGGTGCCTCATAGAGCTCTGGTTTGCTCTCAGGAGCCTGTGTGTTCCCTGGCCTAACCCTGACTCCAAAGGGCTCCCTTAGCCTCTGTGCCCTGGAAAATGTCCATTACTTACCATTTCACAATGCATAGAATACCCAAGTTTTAGAATAGCAAAAAAATATAAATAAGGAACCATCAAAGGAAGATGGCTGTCTAAGCCCTTAAAGCAGGGGTCCCCAAACTTTTTACACAGGAGCCAGTTCACTGTCCCTCAGACCGTTGGAGGGCTACCACATAGAGTGCTCCTCTCATTGACCACCAATGAAAGAGGTGCCCCTTCCAGAAGTGTGGCAGGGGGGCCAGATAAATGGCTTCAGGTGGATGCATGCGGCCCGTGGGCTATATTTTGGGGATGCCTGCCTTAAAGCTTTCCAAAGATATAGGGTTAGTGGGTTTGCATGAAGAGAGATATTCTTGCTTTCACTGAGAGAGGAGGAGAGAGGAAGGAAAGAAGAGATGGGAGAGAGAGAAAAATATAGGAGACATTTGTAGGACATTGAAAATAAATATCATAAATTTGAGAACACTGGCAAAAAGAGGAGAAATTCGAACTAATTGACAGGACACAGGGACTGACTAAATCTTGCAGATTAAAGACCATGTCTTGGCCCTAGCCAGCTGACTTAGTGGTAGAGCATCGGCCTGGCATGTGGATGTCCTGGTCCAACTCTGGGTCAGGGCACACAGGAGAAGCGACCATCTGCTTCTTCACCCCTTCCACTCTGCTTTCTCTTTCTCTCTCTCTCTCTCTCTCTCTCTCTCTCTCTCTCTCTCTCTCCCCCCCCCCCCGCCCCCTCCTGCACACATGGCTCAATTGGTTTGAGTGCATCAGCCCCAGGTGCTGAGGATGACTTCATGAAAACTCTACCTTAGATACTAAAAATAGCTGGGTTGTGTGCATGGCCCCAAATGAGCACAGCATTGGCCCCAGATGAGGTTACAGGGTAAATCCCAGTCAGGGCCCATAAGGGAATCTCTATCTCTCTTCCTCTTACTTGGAAAAGATAAATAAATAAATAAATAAATAAATAAATAAATAAATGCCATGTTTTCCTTCTAAAAATGAAGCAAAGAAATCTTTCAGCAAAGTCACACACTCTGAGTAATGAGAAGAGAGAAAAACAAGCAGAACTAACAGAAGGTGATATACAAGATCACCCGCAACTTTCAAAGATTTCAAGAGCTTTCTTAGAAATGAAACATGTTATTTCTTTGGTATAGAAACAAAGAAAAACACAGAGAACAGACCATTTACCTTCCTGTTGTCAAAGAGTGTGTTCTTTGCCCTTTTGTTTTATTAAAATCCCTGAGGGCTCCTCAAGTGATACTATAACATTCTTCTCACACTCTGGCCTGAGGCACCGTCTCTCATGGTCAGGCCCCTTTCTTACTAGGGGTGGGGTGTGACCCAATCTTGGTTTGGTACTGACTGTACATACTTATCTGCCCTCTGTACAAGTTGTCTGCAATATTTTACTATTTAAAAATTAAAACAGTTAAAATTTTACAAATTGCAACAATAATATGTGCTCATGAAAAAAAATAAGAAAACCTAGGTAAGGGAAAAGAGAAAATATGAATACCTACTACTCAGAAATAATGATTGTTAGCCTTTTGTTGTATAAGCTTAGATGTTTCCTATGCATGTGTGTGTGCACACGCATACACACATGAATGTGTGTACCCACATCTTCATAATCACACTAAACACTATTTTCTAACTTTTCCTACTCACTAAAAATGTATATCGTTGGCATCTTTTTCATCAAATAATATAACATAGGCTCTGGTTAGCTTGCTCAGTGGATAGAGCATCAGCTAGGCTTACAGATGTCCTGGGTTTGATCTCCAGTCAGGGCACACTTGAGAAGCAACCATCTGCTTCTCTTCCCCTCCTTTTTCTCCTTCTCTCTCTTTCCCTCTTGCAGCCAAGCATCAGCCTCAGGCACTGAGGATAGCTTGGTTGATTTAAGCACTGGACCCAGACAGGAGTTGCCGGGTGGATCCTGGTCAGGGTGCATATGGGAGTCTGTCACTTAAAATAATAATAATAAAAAAAATAATAATAATAAAGCATAGAATGTTATAATTTTTAATTGCAACATAAAATTTCATTATATGATTGTAGCATAAATTTCTCTTTTTTGTACCATAACTTTCTTAATCAATGTATTTGACACATAGGCTACTTATAATTGCTTTGCTGTTATAAACAATGCTGTGATAAATATTCTTAGCAAAAGCTTGAAGAACATTAATAATTAGTTACTTAGGATAGATTCCTAGAAAAGGTATTACTGGCTCAAAGATTTTTTTATCTTTCCAATTTTATGCACATTGCCAACTTACCTTCCAGACATGCTTCAACCATTAACCTGCTCACAGCTTGTACATTCTTGATCAACACTTGTGATTACAGCCTCTGACAACTGGGTAGTAAAAATGATGCATAATGTTCATTTCAAATATATTAAAGCAAATGTTCATTGTTTAAATGACCCAACATGTTTTTCTCCCTAATTTCTGTTTAACTACCATATATATATTTTTTGTATTTATAATATCGGTTAGCATAAGACACTTTGAAAATACTGGCTTAAATTATATCTAAGGATACACACATCGATTGTACAATTTTAAGTTTGTAAAATAGGTTTTAATAATAAAAGCTATGATTATGTTACTTTCTGATGTTTAAGTTTTAACTTACTCATTAGATAAACAAATTGCCAGTTATTTTTATAGCTCACCCAGCTAGTTAACAAATCAGAATTTACTTTCACAGATTTGAACAAATAATACTAATTTTTATATGGAACCACAAAAAATTCTCAACAATCTTGAGAAAGAAGAAAGGTCACAATACTTGATATCAAACTAGACTATAAGTCTATAGTAATCAAAACAGTATGTTAATGGCATTTAAAATAGACATATCTATATATCAGTGGAACAAAATAGCCCAGAAATATACTTGTGCCTATATGGTCAATTAATCTATGATAAAGGAGGCAAGAATATACAATGAATAAACTCAAAATGGATTAAAGACCTAAACCGTAAAACTCCTAGAAGAAAAAATAAGCAGTGAAATCTCTTACATTGTTTTTAGTAATTTTTTTTGTGAATATTTCTCCTCAGGAAAGAGAAACAAAAATAAATAAATAAATGGGACTACAGCAAATTATAAAGTTTTTATACAGCAAAGATAGTCGTCAACAAAACAAAAAGACAACTTATGTAATGGAAGAATATATTTACCAATGATTTATACCATATAGGGTTAATATCCAAAATATCTAAGGAACTCATACAACTTGACACCAAAAAGACAAACAATCCAGTTAAAAAATGAGCAGAAGGTGTGAATAAACATTTCTCAAAGAGAACTAAAGATGGCCAATAGACATGAAAAGATGCTCAATGTCAGTAATTGTTAGAGAAATGCAAATTTAAATCAAAATAAGATATCACCCCACACCTGTTAGAATGGTTATTTTCTTATTTTTATTTTTATTTTTTGTATTTTTCTGAAGTTGGAAACGGGGAGGCAGTCAGACAGACTCCTGCATGCACCCGACCGGGATCCACCCAGCTCGCCCACCAGGGGTTGATGCTCTGCCCATCTGGGGTGATGCTCTGTTGCAACCAGAGCCATTCTAGCACCTGAGGCAGAGGCCACAGAGCCATCCTCAGCACCCGGGCCAACTTTGCTCCAATGGAGCCTTGGCTGCTGGAGGGGAAAAGAGAGACAGAGAGGAAGGAGAGGGACAGGGGTGAAGAATCAGATGGGTGCTTCTCCTGTGTGCCCTGGCTGGGAATTGAACCCAGAACTCCTGCACACCAGGCTGACACTCTACCACTGAGCCAACCAACCAGGGCTAGAATGGTTATTTTTTAAAAAGAAATTAACAAACAATAGGTGTTGATAAGGATATGGAGAAAAGATAACCCTCATGCACTGTTTTAGGGTTTCAAATTGATGCAACCACTATGGAAAACAGTGTGGAGGCTCATCAAAAAATTAAAAATAGGGGGAGAACCAAGATGGCAGCAGAGTAGGCAGATGCACAGACTCCCAGCTCATACCACCAAACTGGATTACAAATTAATTTAGAAACAATCAATGTGAAAAACCAACATTAAATTAAAAGAACAGGTCTCAAAAACTAGGGAGAGGAGAAGAAGACACACCAAGCCTGGTAGGGAGCACCGAGGTATGTTGCTTCCAGAAACAAAGGTGGGCTGAGACTGAGAGCCCAGAAGGGCTCTTATTACAAGAAGAAGAGCAGAGAATATTGCTCACAGCCACTTGCCTGGGGACCTGGGAACGAGATGAGCTGAGAGGGCTGGCTTGTCTTCCAAAAGGAAAGTGGGGAGAGAGAGATAGACAATGACAGGCAGAGGAATGCATGGGTTGACCTGAGAAGCTGAATCATTCAGTGCAGAGGTGGCCATAGCTGGGGGAGGGGTTGAACCCTCAACAAAGCACAAGCCTAAAGTGGTTCCAGGTGACTTACCTCCAGAAAGCTCTCCAGCTCCAATAAGAACAACAAGACACAGGTGAAAACAGGAAGTGGAGAGGAGGGGCAGTAACTCAGGTCTCCATGGAGATCTGAGATACACCTTCTCCTACTGAAATGGAGAAAGCACCCCGCCTCTGGGAGAGAAGCTGGAGCAGATGGACCTTCAGAGTCTCAGGTTACACCCATCACATTCCTGGATACAGCTCCAAATAAGCCCCCTGGTGAGATCAGTAAACAAGACTACCACCAAGTTAAGAAAACTGAGAAGAAAACAAACAAATTAAGACTTCAAAGAGGCTCTACTAGGTAAGGAGATCACAGCTGGAAGAAACCTACAGGTCATAGAGAATAACGAGCAGGCAGAGAACCATAAGTCATATGCTTCAACAAGATAAATCCTCTGATAAAGTCTTGAACAAATCAGATGTAATCGAATTACTGGATGCAGAGTATAAAATAATGATTTTCAGATGCTTAAAGATCTCAAAGCTACAATGGATGGACTTAATAAACACTTCAGTAAAGAAATTGAAAGCATCAAAAGGACACAGAAATCATAAAGAAGAACCAAACAGAAATGACAAACACAATATCAGAAATGAAGACCACAATGGAAGAAATTAAAAGCAGAATGGATGAAGCTGAGAAACAAATCAGCAAGTTAGAGGATAAGATAAACAAAGGCACAGAAGCAGAGTAGAAAAAAAAGAGACTCAAAAAGTCTGAAGAAACTCTAAGAGAGCTCTGTGACAACAGGAAGAGAAATAATATCCAGATCATAGGGGTTTCTGAAAAAGAAGAGAAAGAACAAGGGATAGAGACTTTGTTCAATCATATCACAGTTGAAAACTTCCCTAAATTAATGCAGGAAAAACTCTCACAAATTCAAGGAGCACAGAGAAACCAAAAAAAAAGCTACACCAAGACACATCATAATTAAAATACCAAAGCTAAGAGATAAAGAGAAAATATTAAAAGCTGCTAGAGAAAAGAAGGCTATCACTTACAAGGGAGCTTCCATAAGGATGACATCCAACTTTTCAACAGAAACACTTGAGGCCAGAAGGGAATGGCAAAAATATTCAAAGTAATGCAGAACAAGAGCCTACAACCAAGACTACTTTATCCAGCAAGGCGATCATTTAAAATTGAAGGAGAAATAAAAAGATTTCCAGACCAAAAAAAAAAAAAAAAACTCAAGGAATTTATTACAACCAAACCAATGCTGCAAGAAATGTTAAGGGGCCTGTTGTTAACAGATCAAAGTGGGAAAAGAATATAGTAAAAGAGGAATATAACTTTAAAGAATAAAATGGCAACAAACAACTACATATCAATAATAACCTTAAATGTAAATGGATTAAATGCTCCAATCAGAAGACATAGGGTAGCTGAATGGATAAGAAACAGGACCCATACATATGCTGTCTACAGGAGACACACCTCAAAACAAAAGATACACATAGACGGAAGATAAAAGGATGGAAAAAATACTTTATGCAAATGAAGTTTTTAAAAAAGCTGAGGTAGCAATACTTATATCTGACAAAGTAGACTTTAAAACAAAGACTATAGTAAGGGATAAAGAAGGTTACTACATAATGATAAAGGGAACAATCCAACAGGAAAATATAACCATTATAAATATATATGCACCTAATGTAGGAGCACCTAAATATATAAAGCAGATTTTAATGGACAGAAAGGGAAAGATCAACAGCAATGCTATAATAGTAGGGGATTTCAATACCCCACTAACATCACTGGATAAATCCTCAAGAAAGAAAATTAACAAAGAAACAATAGAATTCAGGGATACACCAGATCAACTGGATTTAATAGATATCTTCAGAACCTTCCACCCTAAAGTGGCAGAATATACATTCCTTTCAAGTGCTCATGGTACATTCTCTAGAATAGATCACATATTAGGGCATAAAACAAGTCTAAACAAATTTAAGAAGATTGAAACCATATTAAGCATCTTCTCTGACCACAATGGCATGAAACTACAAATCAACTACAATAGGAAAACTGAAAAACACTCAAACACTTGGAAAATAAACAGCATGTTATTAAACAATGACTGAATCAACAGTGAAATCAAGGAAGAAAAAAAAATTTCCTTGAAACAAATGAAAATAAGCACACAACAACTAAAAATCTGTGGGACATAGCAAAAGCAGTCCTGAGAGGGAAGTTCATAGCTTTACATGCATACCTTATAAAGCTAGAAAAAGTTCAAACAAACAACTTAATCCTACAACTAAAAGAACTAGAAAAAGAACAGCAAGTAAAACAGAGGAAGTAGAAGGGAGGAAATAATAAAGATCAGAGCAGAAATAAATGACACAGAGGCTAAAAAAAATAATAGAGAGGATCAATGAAACCAAGAGCTGGTTCTTTGAAAAAGTTAAAAAGATCGATGAATCCTTGCCAGATTTACCAAGAAAAAAAGAGAAATGACTAAATTAAATAAAATTAGAAATGAGGGTGGAGAAGTAACAATGGATACAGCAGAAATATAAAGGATTGTAAGAAAATAATATGTAGAACTGTATGCCAAAATATTAGACAACCTAAGTGAAAATTCCTTGAAAAAATGTAATCTTTCAAAAGTCAATCTGGAAGAATCAGAAAACCTAATTAGACTAGTTACAACAAATGAGATCAAAACAGTTATCAATAAACTCCCAATAAACAGAAGTCCTGGGCCAGATGGCTTCACAGGCAAATTCTACCAAACATTCAAAGAGTACTAACTCCTATCCTTCTCAAGCTATTTCAAAAAATTTAAGAGAAAACTTCTAAGCTCCTTTTATGAGGCAAGCATAATTCTGATTCCAAAACAAGGCAAAGACAACACAAAGAACAAAAACTATAGGCCAATATCCCTGATGAATTTAGATGCTAAAATTCTCAACAAAATATTAGCAAACTGAACTAGCAATACATAAAAAAAATCATACACCATGATCAAGTGGGATTTATTTTGGGGAGGCAAAGTTGGTACAATATTTCCAAATCATTCAATGTGATTCATCATATAAACAAAAGGAAGGAGAAAAACCACATGATAATTTCAATAGATGCAGAAAAAGCATTTGAGAAAATCCAGCACCCATTTATGATCAAAACTCTCAGCAAAGTGGGATTACAGGGAACATACCTCAACATGATAAAGGCCATCTATGACAGGCCCACAGCCAACATTATATTCAATGGGCAAAAGTTAAAAGCAATCTCTTAAAATCAGGAACAAGACAGGGGTGCCCCTTTTCACCATTCTTATTCAATATAGTTCTGGAAGTCCTAGCCACAGCAATCAGATAAAAAGAAGAAATAAAAGGCATCCAAATTGGAAAAGAAGAAAGTAAAACTATCATTATTTGCTGATGATATGATACTGTACCTAGAAAACCCTAAAGTCGCAGTCAAAAAACTACTGGATCTGATAAATGAATTCAGCAAGGTGGCAGGATATAAAATTAATACTCAGAAATCAGAGGCATTTTTATACACCAACAATGATCTGTCTGAAAGAGAAATTAAGAAAACAATCCCCTTCACTATTGCAACAACAACAACAAAAAGATAAAATACTTAGGAGTAAATTTAACCAAGGAGATTAAAGACTTGTACTCGGAAAATCATAAAACATTGATAAAAGAAATCAAGAAAGATACAAACAAATGGGAACATATACTGTGTTCATGGCTAGGAAGAATAAACATCATTAAAATGTCCATATTACCCAAAGCAATTTATAAATTCAATGCAATTCCTATTAAAATACAAGGACATACTTCAAAGATATAGAACAAATATTCAAAAAATTCATATGAAACCATAAAAGAACATGAATAGCCTCAGCAGTCTTGAAAAAGAAGAATAAAGTGGGTGGTACCACACTTCTGGATATCAAGTTATACTACAAGGCCATTGTACTCAAAACAGCTTGGTACTGGCATAAGAATAGGCATATAGATCAATGGAACAGAACAGAGAGCCCAGAAAAAAACACGCACCTTTATACACAATTGATACTTGACAAGGGTGGCTATAGCATACAATGGAGTAAAGACAGCCTCTTTAACAAATGGTGTTGGGAAAATTGGTCAGCTACCTGCAAAAAAATAAAATAGACCACCAATTCACACCATTCACAAAAATAAACTCAAAATTGATAAAAGACTTAAATGTAAGTCATGAAACCATAAGCATCCTAGAGGAAAACATAGGCAATAAGCTCTCCGACATCACCCACAGCAATATATTTGCTGATTTATCTCCACGTGCAAAGGAAGTAAAGGACAGGATAAACAAATGGGACTATATCAAAGGAAAAAGCTTTTGCAGAGCTAAAGACAATATGAACAAAATAAAAAGGCAAAGCAAACCACACAATGGGAGAACATATTCGACAATACATCTGATAAGAGGTTAATAACCAAAATTTATAAAGAACTTGTAAAACTCAACACCAGGAAGATAAACAGTCCAATCAAAAAATGGGCAAAAGAGATGAATAGACACTTCTCCAAAGAGGACATACAGATGGCCAATAGGCATATGAAAAAATACTCAACATCACTTATCATTAGAGAAATGCAAATTAAAACCACAATGAGATATCACCTCACACCAGTCAGAATGACGCTCATCAACAAAACAACACAGAATAAGTGCTGGCAAGGATGTGGAGAAAAGAGAACCCTCTTGCACTGCTGGTGGGAATGCAGACTGGTGCAGCCACTGTGGAAAACAGTATGGAGATTCCTCAAAAAATTAAAAATTGAACTGCCTTTTGACCCAGCCATCCCACTTTTAGGAATATACCCCAAGAATACCATAGCACAGTTAGAAAAGGAGAAATGCACCCTGTGTTTATGGCAGCATCTTTATTATATGCAGCTTAAGTGTCTGTTTGTCACCGATAGCTTATTGGTTGCTTGTGTAACTGTACTAGCCAATGGGGTGAAGTTGCCACGGCATTCAAATAGTCCCGCCTTCTGGCATGCCACCTCACAGATTGAGGTTAAAGATTGGAGCAATTATTATGCTGTTAAGAAATCTTAACACCAGAAGGGGTCTTTGCAATGGTACAAGACTAGAGGTTCTCCAATTGAAAAATAATGTCATAATAGCTAAGTCTTTGGCTCCTCTAAAGGTGAAATACATGTCATTCCAAGAATTGATTTGGCTCCATCTCAAACAGGGTTGCCGTTTCAATTGAGACGTAGACAATTTCCTGTAAAACTTGCCTTTGCTATGACCATCAATAAGTCTCAGGGCCAAACGCTTAAGCCTATTGGCATTTTTTTACCTGAGCCTGCATTTGGACATGGTCAACTTTATGTTGCCTGTTCAAGAGTTCGTGAAAGAATGGACATAAAATTAAAAATAATTGATGGTCCTCTGCAAGGCGAGCTTAAAAATGATGGAAAGATCTACACAAGAAATGTTGTGTACAAAGAGATCTTTGACATGTGAATTAACATTTTATTATTTAAATCACCTTTATTTATTGAGCTAGCAGTGGCTCTTAAGAAATGTACCACCAGTGGTTTCCTTCATTGCACTCTACTTTAAGCAATTAAGCAAGTAGAAGGGGGAAACCCCGTGGGGCACTAAGCAAAGGGACGTCCTTGCCGCCTGCCCTGGGTAATTCAGTTTGAATTAGCAGACACCTTTGCACAAACCATTTTAATTACAATTTATAATATATAGAACAGCGGTCATTTCGTATGACCGCCGGGATTTCTAGTTGTTTATAATAGCCAAGACCTGGAAGCAGCCCAAGTGTCCGTCAATGGACAATTGGATTAAAAAGCAGTTGTACATATACACAATGGAATACTATGGGGCCATGAAAAAGAATGAAATACTATTTTTTGTGACAACATGGATGGACCTGGAAACTATTATGTTAAGTGAAATAAACCAGGCAGAGAAAGAAAAATATCATATGACCTCAATCATATGAGAAATGCAACGAACAATATGAACTGAGGAGCGGAATAGAGACAGAGGTGGGATCAAAGGATCCAGAAGGAAAGTGGACAGATGGAAAGGGGATAATAGGGTGACAGGATGAGATGAGAGCAGAAAAGCAAATCCTGGAGGGAAGGGAGGAGGGCGTTATGGGGACCCAGCAACCCCACTTCTGGGTATTTAGCTGAATAAATCCAAAATACTGATTCTAAAAGATATATGCATCCTTATGTTCATTGCAGGATTATTGATTATAACTAAAATATGAAAGCAATCTAAGTGTTCCTCAATAGACAAGTGGATAAAGAATAGGTGTTACATATACACAGTGGAATATTACTTAGTCATTAATAGGAATGCAATATTACCATTTACAACAACATGGATGAGGCTAGAGGGTATTATGCTAAGTAAAGTAAGTCAGACAGACAAATAGCATATGATTTCACTTATATGGGTAATCTAAAATAAATAAAAAATAAATAAATGATCAGACAAAACAGAAACAGACTCAAATACCAAGAACAAACTGATGGTTGTGGGGGTGGGAGGGGCGGTTGAAGGGCTGGATAAAAAAAGTAAAGGGATTAAGAAGTACGTATTGGCAGTTACAAAATAGTCACAGGGATGTGAGGTACTGCATAGGAAATAGAGTCAATAATAATTTAATAGCTATGCATGATGTCACGGGGTACATTGAAGGATCACTTTGTAAGTTACATAAATGTCTAACCACCGTGCTGTACATCTGAAATTAATATAACATTGAATGTCAACTGTAATGGAAAATTCATTCAAATAGCTATATTCATCCAAATAAGTAGAATGGAAAGGAGAAAACAAAAATACTTTAATGATAATTATATTCAGCAAACACAAATAACTTTAGCTTTAGGAAATCAAGTTTCTTCTTAGCTTTTCTTCTAATTTTCTGACTTTTAAGATTTCAGTTAAATGTATCCTAACTAGAAAAGTAACAATTACTGCCACATTCCTGTTCTCCTACACCCTGAGCCTCAATGCACATGCCTTTTGCAAGTGTTTATAAGAAAAGCCTGCCAAACATTTTGAACTCCTGGAAGACAAGTGTTTTATAAGTACAATTTTAGCTTGTGGGCTACTTTACTAGTAAAGTAAGTTTCTCATGTTTCTTAAAAACACACACACTTTACACAAGTGATTTGATAGAAGAGAAACAGAAGATACCCAGTCTCATGACCTACTAGTTTCCGGAAAGTCTCCTCAAGATAGTCTCCATTTATACATACCTAAAAACTTCTTCACAATATTTTTCTGTGACAACTTTAAACACTCCTCTTTTTTTCCCTTCAATTGAGATTCAATTTTATATGAAACACTTTTCTGAGAAAAATAAAATATAATGATAGCGTTATATATTGTCAATTCTAAGATACTATTGATGCTAGAACTTACCACCAATTTCATGAGAGCTTTACCACATGAAAATAAAACATAACAATAAAATCATACATAGATTGTAAGGCTAGTCTCAAGTTTAGAAACATTAAAATAAAATAGATGGATTCGGATCATAGAATAGGAGACATTTAGAAACAGTAATCATAGCTAGAAACTCTAAGCCAATAGCATACACTGGGTATTGGGCTAAGAGCTTCATGTGTGTTACTTATTCTCATAACCACCCTAGGCCTGGGGACATCACCAAGTCCAGATGAGCTTAGAGCAGATCATGTGACTCCCAGGTCCAGGGTTCCAGTCACTGGGCGCACTGTCTACCCAATGCATTGCTCACATTTGAATTCCCGAACTACCTCACTGCCCTTTTGTGGGCTAACCTCAGCAAAACTTGGATTTACAGGGACCAACAGGGCTGACTGACTCCCAGATGACTCCCCCTGGCCTGAATCTACTTCCTCTCTCCCACCCCACCTCCTCTGGGTCCCCTCTAAAATTTTGGTTGGATACAAAACCGCAGTGGAGTGGGGCTTCTGTAAAATTGTAGCTGAAATGAGAAAGATGCTCAACTTCACTAGTTATAAAGGAAATACAAATCAAAACCACAGTGAGACTGCTTACATCTCTTTGAATGGCTAACATCAATTTAGAAAATAAGTTTTGGAGAGGATACGGAGAAAAGGAAACACTCATTCACTGGTGGTGGAAATATAAACTGGTACAACCACTCTTGAAACACAGTATGGAGGGTCATCATAAAATTAGAGTTACCATAGGACCCAGCAACCCTTCTTCTGGATATCTACTTGAAAATTTTGACATTTGTAAAGATATAAGCACCCCTACGTTCATTACAGCATTATTCACAATAGCTAAGACATAGAAACAACCTAAGTGTCCTGTGTAGAGGACTGGATAAAAAGATGTGGTACATTCATACAATGGAATACTACTCAGCCATAAGAAAGGATAGAATATTGCTATTTGCAATGAAATAGATGAATTTGAAAGTATCATGCTAAGTGAAGTAAGGTGGAAAAACAAGAGCTATAATGTTACTCTTACATGGGATATAAAACAAAAAGCAAGAAAGGAGCAACCAGACAAACTCATAGACACAGACTGCAGTATAGTAGCTGCCAGAGGGAAGAGGAGGTGGAGAAAGGATGAAGGGGGCATAGGTGTGAAGTCTATGGTGACAGAAAGAGACCAGACTTTGGGTAGTAAGCACCCAGTGGAATACAGAGATGTTGTATTATAAAGCTACACACCTAAAACATATTATTAACCCAAGTTACCCCAAGCAGTTTAATTTAAAAGTAAAGTAAAATGAAAGGGACAATTCTCTCAGTAACCACCTAGATGACTTTCAGATCAAATAGACCACATCTATGATTCTCTTCATTTCTTTTTTTTTTTTGTATTTTTCTGAAGCTGGAAATGGGGAGAGACAGTCAGACAGACTCCCGCATGCGCCCGACCGGGATCCACCCGGCACACCCACCAGGGGGTGACGCTCTGCCCACCAGGGGGCAATGCTCTGCCCCTCCGGGGCGTCGCTCTGTTGCGACCAGAGCCACTCTAGCGCCTGGGGCAGAGGCCAAGGAGCCATCCGCAGTGCCCGGGCCATCTTTGCTCCAATGGAGCCTCGCTGCGGGAGGGGAAGAGAGAGACAGAGAGGAAGGAGAGGGGGAGGGGTGGAGAAGCAGATGGGCGCTTCTCCTGTGTGCCCTGGCCGGGAATCGAACCTGGGACTCCTGCATGCCAGGCCGATGCTCTACCACTGAGCCAACCGGCCAGGGCTATGATTCTCTTCATTTCTTTAATCTGTTTATTTATCTCTCCTCTAGAAATGATTTCCCCCACTTCTAAATATGTAAATGAAATCATTCAGTAAATGTTTATTGGGGTCCACTGCAGTGTTTACAGGTACTGAGGTTAAGGTAACAGGGAAAACAAAGCCACAAACGTTTTCTTCAAGAATCATACAGTCTAGATGGAGACTTAGAAATTAAATAAGCAAATAATTACATAAATAAATTAATAAATACAAATTGTAATCCATGCTCTAAAAACCATGCATGCAGTGCTTTAAGTGACTATGACCAGGTCTCTACACCTTGTCACACAGATTAGGAGCAGCCTTGTTGGATAAAATGACATCAAGTGATGAGTGGGGTCATCCAGGTGTGGAAGGTAGGGAAAGGCCACTCAGCTGACGTTGGGGTGCCTGTGAGTGCCCTATAATCGAGAAGTTAGATTCACAACTTATATATTCTCAAAGCTCTGCAGGAATAAGGTCTTCCCTGTAAACTTTCTAAATATCCCTCCCCCCCCCCCCAGATATTTAGTCTCTGACTTATCCTTTCTGCAGATTCTCCCAGCCTTTGATTAATTATTAACTCCTTCATAACAATAACAACAGCAATTGCATTTAATTAGGACGTGCAATGTGCTGTTCTCTCCTGAATGCAATTTACCTATATTCCGCAGTTATCCCTCACAGTAAGTCCATGAGGTAGTAGTTACTGTTATGAGCCGGTAGTTATTGTTATGATGTGGATAGACTAACAGGCCATCGAATAACGGTCCCAGTTCCTGGTTAATGAATGAACCCGGGGGGCTGGCACTTGTAACCCGAGTCCCACACTGCCTCCTCATGATGCTTTCCTCTTCATTTTTGTGAAGTCTTACCTTCTCTACCAGATGACAGTCTGAGAGAAGAGGCCAGGGCAAATGACCTATTCACTCCATCATTCATTCGGCTAATACTTATCCCATGGCTACTATTTGCCAGATGCTGTATGCCTCCATGTGCCCACCACAGGACACTGAGGGCAAGCAGGAGGGAATGGGCACACCGCACAGCTCAGACAGCCTTGTTTGGGGCCAGAGATGGACGGCAGGAGCTGTAACGAGGGCCGGGAGGACTTCACACATGTCATCAGATGGCACATCTCATCACTCATCTCTGGCAAGAAGGGCTCCAGGACACAACCCAGCACCTTACACCATGTGAACCAGCTGCATCTGTTACCTCACTCCTGGTAAAGTAGCTCTGTGGGTAGGGATTTGTTCTCCCAACCACACAAAAAAGGAAACTGGACTTCACAGAGTCCATGTGACCATATGGCTAGGAAGTGGCAAAGCGGGGACTGAGCCTTGCCTTGTCTGGGGCCAAAGTTGCCTACCGTTCAACCTCCCAAATTCTGTATGGAGGCTTTCCTTATTAAACTGAAGGGGACCAAAGGCCTAAAACATCTGCCATTTTCCAAATCACAGTGTTTGTTAATGAAACAATCAAAGCACACACGCAGCTATGATTACCAAACAAGTCCAAACAGGGGCCATTCTGAGAGAAAAGGGGTGGAAGGGTTGGAAAGAGACACTCGGCCAACTTCCAAAGGGCTGGCAGAGCGTAATTCTGTGCCCCAAGTAGCAAGGACAGGAGCACACACTTTATAACTCATTCAGATAGAAATGTATTTGGTGTACTTTTCTCTGTGTATCTGATATGTCACCATGAAAAAGTTTTAAAAGAAATGTCTCACCATTTCTTCCAACAAAATATAGCCTACCATAGATTATAAAGGCAGGTGGCCACAGTGAGAGAGGAATTTATGTCATTACTTTTCAGCAAGTCCTAAGGGGACAAATTCATGAGAAGGTGGCATAGGTGACAGGAAGCCATCTTCTCCCTAGCCTTGGTTGTACAATACGGGAATGCCTGTTTTTAACTGGCCCATAAATCAACCCAAAATGCAAGAACCAGGCACACACTGGTCAGGTGATATGTCCAGCTAGAGGTTATAGAAGGAGTGCAGCTTTATTGAAAGGAATCATTCCTCTGGAATCCATCAAGAATAGCTAAGGAAGACTGGAAAAAATAACAGTCTACAAGCAACTGTTTGCTCCAGTACCCTTGTCTGCCACCCCACCAAGCCCCTGCCCTAGGGACTGGCATGTGGGAACCTCCGTGTTCCATTCATGTGAGATGGCAGGGCGTGTGGGGCCGAGAGTGTGCAAGGGCCCTGACTCTACAGGAGCAGGCCCGTGGAGAACAGATGGTTCAGGCCAGCCTACGACTTGCAGGGGAAATTCTGAGAACTTTCACTCAAATATAGTGTGTTGCCTTGCTATCAGTCTCCATTTCCTACTTTTTCCTTATATTTTTGGCTGATTATTTTAGGTGCAATGGGTCTTCTTTGGTTTTCCCAAAGCAATGTTTCAGCCATAGGACATCTGTCACTTTGAGAATCAGAGTGGAACTGTTCATCGTTTCATAACAGAATTCTAATATATCAGACATTGACTCTATTAGTAAGTACCTAAAATGTGCAGGGTGCACCAAATTCAGAATATGGCCCCCAACACCACACACATACACACACACACTTTGTTCTACCTATGCCACATAACATACTCTATGACATTTGTGTTCCCAAAAGATATCATCAACTGTTTTATGTCTTTCTACTGTTACTTTTAACTCTTTTCATTTTTACCTGTTTTTGTAATTACTGACAATGTACTCATATAACAAGCAGCATTTTGAATATTTTTTTAGAAAGGCATTGATATTGAATTTTTCTGTATTCTTAGCTACCTTAAAAATCAATTATTAGCTGGGTGTAAGTAATGCAGAGGGCTGTCACTTGATAACTATGAGAATGGGACAAATGATTTAACCTCTCTTAGCCTCCCTCGGCTTCCTCATCTCCAAACAGGAGCAGCAATGCATGGCTCACAGAACTGCAGAAGAACTAATGAGATGCACACGTTCTGCAGAGATCACACTAAATGGCAAACAGAAGGTGCGTATGAAATGTCAGCCCCTTCCCCTCAGCTTACTGAGGTCTTTGCAGGGTAGAGTCAGTAATTCCAAATGGCAAAAATGTGATGTGCAAAGGCATAGGGTATTCTGGTTTCTAAAATGATCATTGTACATCCAAGAATAGCTGTTTATGACTATGCTGTTATTCATTTGGGTTCAGTCAACCCTCAACGTATCAATTAGTCTTTTGTATTTGTATTAGGTTTAAATTCCACTCCTCCCAAGGAAGTCTTCCTCGGGCACTTCAGCTCACAGTCATCTCCCTGTTTCTGAAATCCTTGAAATCTCTGAATACATTAAAACATGCCTGTGTGTGAATGTGCATGTGTATAATTTGTATATGTACATAGTTTTTTTTTATTTGCTAAAAGCAAGGATTTTATATCGCTAAAGCAAGGGTTGTAACTAATGCCTCTTTGTGTTTGCAGAGCCCAACACAGTATGTTCAAGTAGCTGTTAAATATGTTCTTGTTGGTTGATCAATCAATTGATTAATTGATTAATAGATAAGGGTTTAACTTCTTTGCTGTAACTTTGTAACAGGACTGTACCATCTATAATTCATAGAGGAAAGCATATTTCTCCCATTCCCAAGGAATCCAATCATCAATTCCCCACAAGCCTCTGAAATGGCACCCCTTGGGGTAGAAGAGGAGGGCTCCTCCAGGGTCTGTGGTTTGAGCCGGTCTGAGATCTACTGTAAATTCAACAGCTTAAACTACTGCTCCCCTCGCTAAGCGATGAGAATTGTTTCTTCTATACTGCAAACAAAGCATTTGTCCAACTCAGCAAATGTCAGCAGGACACCATGAAGAACAAAAGCTCAAGTGCCATTTCCATGAAACAAAGTTACTGGGACAACAGCAGATGTATCCACTGGCATTAGGCAAGATCCCGATATAAGCAGCAGTAACTCCAGAGATTAAGAACGCACAGAGCCCGAGCTCTCAGGCCTAGTAAAAAGCCTGTCTATTGTCCTGGCAGATAGTGCCAGAGATAAAGTACTGGGGATACAGTGTTAGGTGGCCTGAGAGTGTGGGTGCCAAGCCAAAACGAAAGCGAGGCTGCACGATAGTAACTACTGAAGGAGCTGCTGGTCCTGGTGGCACCAGACTGAGACTTTCAGCCCATGTCATCAACCCTTGTCCACATAGTAAACACTTTCTGATGAGGTGTCTGTCAGTTTCCATTTATTTATAAATAAGTGAATAAATAGCATCCTACTTACACATTTTTCATGGTTTCTTTTTCCTTTAAATCCCAAGACCAGAAGAGAAAGGAAACCACATAGCAAAGAGGTAGTAACGTCAGAAGAATGCAGCTCTGTCCTGGAAGGAAGGTTGACGACTGACAGCTGATACACTTTCAGACAATAGTATGAAGCAGTTGCAGGCTTTTGTTGGAACAAAAGGAGGTCAAGCCTTATTCTTTTCTCCTGCCAGGACGCAAAGAGTTGGTCACAACATTTCTTTAAAAAGAAGAAGAAGAAGAATGCATTTCTAAATCAAGGCTCCCCAGGGCAGCGGGAGCAGTCTCAGCACTCTTTAATGACATGATCTTGGTTGGTGGACAAATATTTCCGACCTTTCATGTTGAATTTGCAGTCTTCTTGGGCTGAGCTGCCATGTTAAGAAGTCCTTTTAAATGCAAATTAGTCATTGACATCCATCTGCTCTTGAAAATATCAAAATGATGGTGAAGAGATAAAACAATCTAGAATTATTCTTTATGGAGGTTTATAAACTCAAATTGTCACTGACTAAATTTCTCATCAGTAAAACTGGTGTTGGAGTTATTCTCTACTTACCAGCGCTCTCTATCTCTACAAAATAGAATTAAAAAAATTAATGAATTGAGTCAAATTCACTTTGGGCTAGACAATGAATTGGAAATAAGGCAAAAATCCCGAGCATTAAATAAATGCACCATCTCTGAAAATAGTGATGACATTTCTAGGACTGATTCAGATGGGGCTTCCTTTTGCAAGCCATATGGTGCACAAAAATTGCCAGAGTTTTGGGCTTTAACCTCAGCTGACATTTAATAGCCAAGTTGGTTGATTGATTGCACCAATTCCTCCATTCTTCAACTCTTCCTGCTTTCAAGTTTTGCTGTTAGTCAAAGTGATGTGACTTTCTTGGGCCAATGTGTTATCAGATAGGTTGAAAGTAGTGGGTTCAAAGGTGCTTACATGTTTTGGTTTGTGCTCATGTCCTCAGCCACTGCCATGAGAACATACCAGGGCTAGCCCACTGAATGGTGAGAGACAAGTGGAATGTAACTGAGACCTCTTAATCATCCCAGCCAAAGCAATCCTAACCTGCCAACACTCAACTGATTCTCGGTCATGTAAAGGAGCCCAGCTCAGACCAGAAGAAGGGCTCAACTGAGTCCAACTAAATTACTAACCTGAAGACTTGTAAACTATGTCAACACATTATTTTAAGGCACTAGATTTTGTTGTTATTTATTGTGCAGCATTATTGTGGGGAAAGATAACATACATTTCATAGTCTTGGACAAGTCATTTTGCCCTACAAGATTTAGTTTTCTTCATTTTTTTCATCTGTGAGACATGAAGTGTGCAATGAATTTTTCAAGGTGGCTGCCATTATTAGATTCATTAAATTAGGCAACATATGCAGTTGTTTAGCACTGCCCCTGATACATAACTGGCATGTAATCAATGGGAGTCCCTTCTGTGCCTCGTATTCTGCCTTTAGATCTCTCTGATCAGAAGAAGTATCTTTTTAATCTTCTCACTATTGACCTTCACACGCTGTAGAAGCTATATGAGTTGTAGTTACGATATGCCCTGTTTGGAGTATTTCAATGGAAATTCACAGCATGCATTGCAGACATTTAAACAGAAGAGTCTTATACCGTGCCTTGGACTTCTCAGATCATTTCAAAAACTTCATTCTCTTGAGACCACAAACCTAGGATGAATCCTAGAGAAATACCACTGACTTCCCACTGCCTAATAGCTTTCTCTGCAGGCAAGAGCTCACCTTTCCAACAATGAGCCAGTTCAGAGGAGCCCACTCTAAAATAATAATAGAATTTGAATAAACACATAAGGTCCCTTACCCTAAGATGGGATAATTCTGGGGTGTATAGTCTATACTGTTTCCCAGAGACCCCTGGAGGAGTTGAATCCCAGTTGCCCACAGCAGTAATGTCATCTCTAGTGCATTCTTCATTGGGTGCATTGCCTTCACTGTTCTACTTCTCCAGTCCCCTAACAATATTTCCTAGGATTACCTTCCATATAAAGTTCACATTCAAATCTTTTCAGGTCTATGAAGGAAATAGTTTGCTGACCCCTGACTGATACCACCGAATTCAGAGCAGCCATCAAAATAGAGCAGTAGGACTATATACTGACCCAGAAGGTGGCCCACCACATTCTGTGGTAAGCAAAAGCTAAGTAGTAGAGCACTAGAGAAAGTGTAAGTCCATTTTATTAAAAATGCATATATAGCTAAGACAGAAAGATATTTACATTTCTACCTAACACTCCTCACCAAACCATTAAAAGTGATGACTTGGTCAGTGGGAAGGAGTAGGGAAGAGCTAGGAGGGCTTAGATGTTTGTACACCTTGTATTCCTTAAACATTTTTTAAAATTATTATTATTATTATTATTATATACACAAAAAAAAACAAAATATAAATGTAACAGGAACATAGCAATGGCTTATGCTGCAAAGAGGTCAAGTAAGAGAAAACTTGGAAATAACTTTGTGAGAAGAGAATCACAATATATCAGGATTCAAATGCATTTTAAGAGCTTATTTGCTGCTTGAATCTACTCTGCCACAACCTGACCGGAGCTGCACTCCTGCCGGAAATCTGCTGCTCCCCACCGCAGACCTTTCATCTTTGCCTAATTACAGTGCTAATAAAAATTCATCTTGATTTGTTTTAAACATTTTTCCCACTGTGGTTTTTACTTGTTAATTCAAACATCAGCATTTTGGATTTATAAGAAAAGTAATCCTACCTGACCAGGCGGTGGCACAGTGGATAGAGTGTCGGACTGGGATGTGGAGGACCCAGGTTCAAGAACCTGAGGTCGCTAGTTTGAGTGCAGGTTCATCTAGTTTGAGCAAGGCTCACCAGCTTGAGCCCAAGGTCACTGGCTTGAGCAAGGGGTCACTCGGTCTGCTGTAGCCCTCATTTCAAGGCACATATGAGAAAGCAATCAATGAACAACTAAGGTGCTGCAACAAAGAATTGATGCTTCTCATCTTTCTCCCTTCCTGTCTGTCTATCCTTTTCCGTCCCTCTCTCTGGCTCTCTCTGGCTCTGTCACACACACACACACACACACACACACACACACACACACGAAAAAGAAAGAAAAGTAATACTTTTCCTATCTGAGAGCCCTTTATATATTTGAACACAAATTGCATGGCAAACTTAAGTCTTCTCCAAACCAATCATCCCTCTGTCCTTCCACCATTCCATATGTGGTGCTAAAAGAACAGAGGGAGCTAAGCAGAGTCAATAAGTCATGAAATAGAGTGGATAGGTATAAGTATAAAATAAAATGTATGTTTTTTAAAACATTAGCAGTAAAGGTTAGTTGTGTGTTGAGATGTTTTCTTGAGAAATAGCTAAAATTCCAAGAGAAAACAGGTATTTTGAGGGGAAACTGAGCATGGCTACCTGGAGAAAGTTAAATTGATAGGAAGGGAGATGGAATATGACCTAGTAGCACCCAGGCAGAGGGAAGAGCGAGGTGCTGAATACAAGGGTGAGAAACCAGAAGAATCTGATGGAGAAATAAAAAAGCTACACTGAAACAAATTCTTCCCAGGAAAACAGGTGAACCAGTCATCTGCTATGAAAGAAGAAAGCCAGTAGTGTGTAATGACAGGGAAGGAGAAAGTGGGAAGGAGTGTGATGTTCAGGTGAAAACTCATGTAAAAGGTATTATAGGGCCACCAAGGAGACAGAAAAGGAAGTCAACAGGAGTTAAACAGAAGGACAACTCATCTTCAGTGAAGGCTGGAGGTAGGAAGGAGTGGACATATCTCAAGTTTAGCAAGTTTTTCCAATAGCATTAAACTACTCACGGTCTCCCCCCTCCCCCTCTTCCTTGTCCCCTCCCTTGCTCCCCACCAAATGCAAGTGACTGAACTCTGGATTGCTGGCAAGAGATTGAGAGCCTCATGGCAGGAAGACAGCAGTGGTTATTTGTCCCCGATGACAAGGGTGTGCACCTCTGTGTGTGTAGACCCACAAGTAGAAGCACTATATTCTGTGGGTTTATGAAAGAATCTTAACACCTGCCAAAGTTGCCCAAGCCATAATAATAGCTCAGTGTTCAACAATATTAACTGCTTAACCTAGTCTGTCAGAAATAATAACAAATATATGTAACCTGCTGCCTTTTCATGCTCTTAACAAAATGCTTTGAATTTCTCATGGCATCCTGATGTGTTACTATGAATTACTTTGCAGGTACAAAATTCTGGTTTCTTCTCCTACCCTAGACTGTAATCTTTACATATGTATTTATTAAGAATTGAAGTCATTTGTTTCTCCACTGGCCTTTTCCGTGCATAGATATAACAGTAGAAAGCCCAGTGGTTAAAGAGCCAGGATATTTAAAGGGCTCTTTCTGTGTGTCACTCAGCAACCACCCGCCCCTTTCTGGTTGATTTCCTGGTCTCTCTCTCCAAACCCTATAGTTTCTCTTCAGAAAGTCATCCAGTTCTCACTTCACCCTCCATCCCCACTTACTTTTTAGACCAGTGGTTCTCAAAGTGTGAGCCAGGACACACTGGTGCACCCTAGAAGATTTCCAGGTGTGCCCTATGGTATTCCAGAGAAACATGTGCCTGTTGGAGACCTAAAAACCAACAGGGTTTTTGGAGTTTAGGGTTTTGGGAGACAGAGGTGTGAGGAATTGGCTGTAAACTGACATTCTGCCCAACCCCACACCTCACTTGTCTGATTAGGTTGCAAAAGGCTGTTAAGCTGTGGTGCTGGATTGTTTACACTACCCCCCATGTTCCCTGGAAGGACTGGAGGCAAGTTTCTTTTATCCTTTGTTTGGTGTAAAGTTAAGATTTGCTAATGGCCTCACTTTGCCCTATAAATAAAGCAAGATGCGGTTTTTGGGCATGCTTTGTTCTTGCCAGCAGCAATTACAGGGGTCTCCCAAACCTGTATTTTCTTAATTCCGCACCATTCCCACTCAGGACCTGGAATTACTAGCTGCATTTGTTCATGGCATGTGCCCAGATATAAAAAGAAATATAGTTACTCTATTATACCATTTCATTACAGAAATACTGCTCTTTTTGTTAACACATCATTATTACATTATTAACAAATCATTATATTATTTTTAGATAAATACACCCAAATAAAATGGAAGGATTTCTCAAAAAAAGTGTGATATTGAAGAATCCAATTCTGGAAATGAGCAAAAGTGTAAATAAAATAGCACTTGAAGGCTGATGGGTAGAATTTAATTTATAGCATTTTCCATCACTTAACACTGAACAATATGATTGGATTAGAAACCCATTCATGAAAGCTTTAAAGTGATTTTGGTTTAATATTAACAGAAGAAGAAGAACTGGCAGCAATATCTACTGATCGTGGATTGATGATTAAACATACAAAATTGTCTCTTGAAGACTTTTGGATTTCTATAAAAGAAGAATTATGTAGCAATATCTAAAATATCTTTGAACATTTTACTACAATTTTCAACATCCTATTTATGTGAAATAGGATTTTCTACCCTCAACACAATTAAGAGTAAAAGAAAGAGGAATTCTTCAATGTATTGATGAGGAAATGAGAATTTACCTTTCAAATATATGTGCAAACATTGAAGAAATTACTAGGACACATCAGGCTCATGTTTCTCATAAACACAAGATTGAAAAACTTAACACATTCATGCCAAGACCTGCAGAATTTACTAAATCTTACTAAGAATGTATCTATATATCATATATAAAAAGATAACTGGTTTGTCATTTTTTTTTATTTTTAACCCCTCTTTTTTACTAATTCTAAAAAGCGTAACTCAAAAAATGTAACATAAAAATGTTTTTTAGTGTCACAATAAATTTAATTTTGTCATACTTATTTTGTTTAATTACCATAAAAGCATGCTTGGACTTTATTTTTTTTCTTTAATATTTGACTTAATTATTATAACATATTTCTCAGAAATATGTATATTATTTGTAGGATTTTAAATGTGCCCTGACTTCTAAAAGTTGAGAACCACCGCTCTAGGCTGTCTTCCTATGACCTGTGCTAGGACACCTCCATCTATGTACTTTTTTCAGTACTCATGACTCTTGGAAGGAGTTCTCCTCTATAAAAGAAGACAGAGGCTGGTCAGACTCAAGACTCTCAGGAACTTTTATGGCTCTGTCGGAACCCATAGCTCCATAGGCACTATGATATTAACACGTCTGCCCAGCTAACGGAATAGACTTTCTCCTTAAGATTTACACATCTTATAATTGTGACTTTCTTCAAGTTTTTTTCTGAGTGCTCTCTGGCCATTTCCTCCTTAATATTATTTGACATTTATCTCAACATATTGCAACTTGGGTCCAGGAACAATAAACCAAAAATAACAAATAAAAGAAGTATAAATTATTTGTGGTTTTCCCCCAGCCAAACTCTTGCTAACTTACAGCATTAACTCTAAGTGCCAAAGAAGGGTAGCTCCAGCTGGGGAGGAAGGAACCAGAGGGAAACCATTAGGGTATAAGAGTGATTCGCTGTGTTCAGAGAATGTCAGATTCTTGGTTTGAATGTGAAGAGTGAAGAGAATAATGTCCCAGGTGCTCTTCCTTCCAGCAGAGTAATCAGCACATTTCACTCCAATTTTATCTGAACGTGGCCTTTTAAGTCCACTCCACTTAGCCTGTTCTGCTATTTATTGAGAAAATCAAGGCCATCTGATAAAAGCATCCCAAATTTCACTAAATCCTCTGGGCACAGCAGACCTGAGTTTAAATTGAAGCTTTCTCTGACACTTACTAGCCACCAGGCAAATTCTTTGATCTTCCCATGTTTGCAAAAAGTTTCCTCATTATAAAAGGATAAAGATAAAACTGATTTGCAGATTGTTCTGAAGTTTTATTTAAACCTTCTATCTAAAGCCCCTGGTCTGTTTTGTTTTGTTTTTAGTGAGATTAAAATGGTACAGAAAACTCCTGGTTCTCAGTCTGTATTTTGATCATTTGAACCAAATTAATAAATGGCCATTATTATAATATCTTTTTTTCCTTTGCTAGTGATATAAAAAAGAAAATTAGCAAATTATACTTGCTAGAATGCTTTGTCACCACATGACATGTTCAAAACAATTATAATCTAATTAGATCCGACAAGAGACTAACTTCTTCCCAACTGAAGTTATCATGAAGATAATTTGGAATATGAATTTGTGTACACCCCTTTGATAATGGATACCAATCTAAGTGTACTTAAAAATCAATTTGAAATGTTTTAAACATATTTTATCTTTATCTTGTCCTTTTTAATATCTATTATTATACTTTATACTACATAATTGTTATTAGCACAATCATGCATGTATATAATTTGCAAATAAACAGATATACATATATTAGCAGGACATGCGCAAGCATTTTTCACTGATGGGGAATGCACTATCAAAAGTTTGGAGAACATAATGTACACAGATCCCCAAGTGTTTGCTTCTCTCTTGAGGTTACATCCCAGGGGATCCCCAAACTTTTTACACAGGGTGCCAGTTCACTGTCCCTCAGACCGTTGGAGGGCTGCTACATACTTTGCTCCTCTCACTGACCACCAATGAAAGAGGTGCCTCTTCCGGAAGTGCGGTGGGGGTCAGATAAATGGCCTCAGGGGGCCGCATGTGGCCCACGGGCCGGCCATAGTTTGGGGACGCCTGCATCACACCCTTGCATAAAGCTCCATCTTTCATAGTTCTCCATTTCCAAATGAATATGGTCTGAGCTTTGTGTATGTGTTCAAGACCTTTCCTAACTTGGTCCCAGCTCTCTTGTGTTTTTCTAGATCCTGGCAGGAAACAGATCGGCAAAGGTAAATTGAAGGTAGATTAATAGAGGGACTACCTACAAGATGTAGGTAAAGCATAGAGAACCCACAAGGGAGAGTAACATGGAAAGACAGAGGAAGTGTACTCCCCCTAATGTGGTCAAGGAAGGAGGCACTTACCCTTCCTTAAGAGTACAGTGGACCTTACAGAGACCATCAGGGGAGGGATGCAGTCAGCTGGAAGGCACCCCAATCAACTCCCCTTTCTCCCTTAGTTGTTTCTGCTTAGCTGAACCCAATCCAGCAGGTAGATTCTGATATGGTTCATACAGATTGGCTTTCTACCACCCAGAATTGGAGAAAGGTGAAGATGGGACCGGGTAAAACAAATAGAAGGTATTCAGACCAATCTCATTCTAAAGTTTTTATTCATTCATTTGCTCATTTATGCATTCATTGATGTTTTTATTTCTTCATCAAGCACAGTGTCAAGGACTGACCTGAGCACTAGGGATTCAATAGGAACAAGACAGTCAGTGTTGGTCCTGGCAAGATTGCTCAGTGGATAGATCATCGGCCTGGCAAATGGATGTTCCAGGTTAGATTCCCTGTCAGAGAACATGTTGGTTAAATAAGTTTGTAAATACGATGTTTATGTTTGCTTGTTTGGGTGTGGGAGACAGGCTGTAAGCTGACAAAGTCCTTATAGCCTAAGGCTTAGTTTTAAGACTAAGTCTTTCCTTCCCTTCTAATACTAAGGTCTTCTCAAAACTAAGCTTTTTCCCACACTCTTGACTGTTGCATGATAGGGGGTGGCGCACTCTTATGAGGAATCCCATTTATGCCTCAGATAAGTGGCTTTGTGTCAGAGACTTCCTTGTTTGTATATTGGATTAAAGGCTTTAATTTTCTACACTATAAAATGAAGCAGACCAGGGGCTCTCGCTCTCTCTCAGTTCCTGCTATCAGCATTGCAGAGGCCTCCCACATCCCTTGCCCTTTATGGGAAAAGCAGATTTTCTGCTTTTCTCTTGGCTTTTCTTGTGGATTGCCTGTCTTAGTGAAACAACAGTAAAAAGAATGGCCCACCATCCTCTGGCTCTACCATTTCTTTACCATCTGCCTGAACTCAATGAGAACCTGCATGTGAATGGCCACGATGGCAGCCTCTGGCCATACAGAACATAAGAGAAGCGACCATTTGCTTCTCTCTCCCTACATCTTCCCTTTTTCTCCTTCTTCTCATCCTATAGCCAGTGGCTCATTTGGTTCAAGCATCAGCCCTGAGCACCAAGGATAGCTAGGTTGGACTGAGTGCATCAGCCTCAGGTGCTAAAAATATCTCGGTTGATTCGAGCATCAGCTCCAGACCAAGTGGATGCTTGTCAGGGCACATGCGGGAGTCTGCCTCACTGTATCCCCTCCTCTCTCTTAAAAAACAAAAAGACTCTGTGTCCCTGCCCTCACATCTTATGCCACATTTCAGTACAGCAGGCACATTAATAACCATGTTAACAGAAAAAATAATTACAGATCACAATGTGTTCTTCGTGATCTGTGCTGTGATAGAAAATAGCAGTGACTTGCCTCAGGAAAAATGGCCCTAGATGGTCTCACTGAGGAGGTAAGACTTGAAGAGTGATAAGGGGTCAGCCATGTAAATAGATGGGAAAGAATGTTCTAGAAAAAAAAAAGAAGCAGTAAGTGCAGGGGCTCTGAAGTGGTTGTGCTTAGGATGATGTGAGAATAAAAAGGTGCTGGTATGGCTGGTTGTGAAACAATTAATGGCTTGAGAAGGTGGGCAGACACTGCCTCATGCCAGGCTCCACCAGCTGATGTGTCATTAAAGCAGGGTGGTACTGTGCACTTTCTGAACTGCTCATGCTGCCCTGACATTGCCAAATTTTGTGTGTTGTGCCTCAGTGCCTTTGCACTTGCCATTTTTTCCTTTTCTCTCTTTTATCTGACAAATAGTTACTCATCCTTTCCAGTTTATATGTCATTCCTGTCTGAAGTTTTCCTTGGTCTCCTCAGGCTGTCTTAGTCACTTCCCCTTCTGTGCTCCCTTAGCACTTTGCACATCTCACAGCTTCGAGACCAATCATAGCACAGTGATGTGTTAACTGATCATCTTTCTCTCAAGACAGTGAGCTCTTTGAAGGCAAGGACCATTGCACAGTTCTTTGCATCTCCACCCTACCCCGGCTTTCACCCCTAAGCCCTTGAGAACTGAGACCATGTCTTAATCATGCTTGTGACCTCACTCTCCTTATCCAGCCACCCTTCCCTCACCTGGTCCAGGGTGTGCCACTTTAGTATCACCCAAGAATGTACACCTCATTGAATAAAGTCAAAGAAAAAATCGACCTTTCACTAACTCTGGTCTTCAATAACAAGAAAAGCCTGCCCAATAGAAGCTTTCAGTGTTTGGGTGGTCTTAGAGCTTCCTGATCATAGACAGTAAGACACATGATGTAATTTACCTAAACAATTAGAAGGAGTTTTTTGGTTTGTTTTCTTAACATAGCAAAGATATTTGATTATATATTTAATAAATTACTTAAATTAAACATTTATAATAAGTCATAGTTTAAAATTAGTTAGTAAAATTGTATCTATAGGTTTACCACAGATTTTGCAAACTTGCCTTTTTCTAGAAGGCAAGATCAGTGTATTTTTTTAAGTTAATTTTTTGTGTCCACAAGCCTAGCACACAGCAAAAGCTTATTAAATGAGTACATAGAATAACAAGAATTGGACATTGGACTACTATATCTATTTTGGTTGTGACTTTCGATTCTGGTTAGTGTATATAATAAAAATTTATGGCTGCATAACAGATTATCCCAAAATGTAGCAGCTTCAAACAACAAGCGTTTCTCACAACACAGTTTTAAATAGTAAGACATTTGATGTCTACGTGGAATTCAGTGGGTGTCTTTACTCCATAGGAGAATAATAAAAGATAGTATTTATTTAGTGCTTACTATATGACAAATTATTCTAACAGCTGCAAGTATTCATTCATTGAATCTTCAGAACACTGAGATATTTACTCTTACTAACATACTCTATGATGCAAAAATTTATGCACAGTGAGGTTAAGTAAATCAACAGAGGTCACTACCAGTAACAGGCCTGGGGTTCATACCCAGGTGATCGGCTCCAGAACCCATGCTTTTCACCTCTCATAATCTGCCTTCAACATAGAAGAACAACAATTACTCTCAAAGATAAAGTTAATCTGAAGAAGGCTCTTCCCTCTCAACATTGTCATATGTAGGTCACTTTATCTCTCTAAGAGAGATGATAGACTTACATAGCTCCATTGTCCCATATGGGCATGATGGTCGCTTTTCTTCAGGGCCATGAGTCTGAACTTAGCAAGTTAGTTCAATGGAGTTCCAGCCCATAGCCCTGACAGTATTAGAACTATTGGATCACACAGTATGTTACTTGATGTAAAAGACAAAAGGTGTAGTATTTCCTACAAAGATTACAGCCAGTACCACTGACCATGCTGAAGCTCCCTGCATAAAAACCTTGACTGCTCTCTCAGGCCACAAAACGACCAAAGGGGCTGGCAAATATCCTATAAATGAAGTAAAGACCCCAGATTTTTAAAGGGTCTTTCTTGTGTGTCCTTCCTCATCAAGGAAATAGGAAAATCTCTTTTTTGCTGATATTTTGCACTAGAGGACACAATATGCTAGCTTTTTTCAATCAAATCAAACCAATCACAGACTGGGATAAGTACTGGGTCTTGAATGAGTAAGATTGAGTTCTTGCCTTGAAATTGCTGCTTCACCATAGACACAGTTCCTCACCACTCTGAGCCTCAACTCCTCATTATAAGACAAAAACATTGGATGAGAAGGTCCCTAAGATCACATCTAGCTCTAAAACTTGAGCTCATAGCTTTAGAAATACAAGTCCATGTAAAATTAACACTCTTTTTATTCAGGTGATAGATATTATTATGCTTTGTAACAGTCTGTCTATTAACCACACCGGATTAAAAGTCTCGCAAAACATGATACAAAGATTTATCAAAGGCCAGACACATTGTTGGTTCTGTGAAATAGAAACAGCATTTAAACGACCCAAGACCTACAGAGAATTTCTCATTACTCTTCCGTCATGTAGCAGGGGAATACAGTAAGAAATGACAAGACAGATTCTCTACCCCTGCTGCCAAACCCAGCATTGGTTATGAACTGGGACCCTCAGGGCACATTTGAGAGCAGCAGCCAGTGAGGGTTCGAACTGAGGAAGGCATATCCAGTGTTTCCTACTGCAGTCTCACGGGTACGTGGAGTCAAGTGTGTTTTTCTTTGAACTGTCATGAAAATTGCAGCTATGGGGATAAAGTCTATTAAATATCGTGGGAAGAAGACAAAATAATGACTAAGACCCTGTTGACATGAGAAGTAGGAAGGATTACAGGAGGGCTCAGGAATGGTCATTATTTGACACTCCAAGTATGGCATAGTGGAAACAACACTGTACAGGGAGCTGGTCCCCCAGGTAACTAACTGAGCGATTCTGGGCAAATCACCTTATCCTCTTTTTTATAAAAGGGATCGCATTAAATTCGTGATTTTCAAAGTCTTTAGAAGAGCGGTGTCTCATGGAAAAGCCAGGAGGGTGGAGAAAGGCCCCAAACCAAGTGGGTCCTGCTCCAGCTCCTACGCAGTCATCTCTGCTTGTACCTGTTTGGTATTGGACTTGAACAAAGAGTGTTTTGTTTTGTTTTTAAGTTGTGCTATTATAAAGAATAAAGAGTTTGAATCACCAAGACGGGATGACCTCAAACATCTCCAACTCTTTCTGTGACTCCACACAGATAATAGGCATAAAATAAACAGGCACACACTTGCTATCTCCATTCATTTTCACACTCACAGCAAACAGCTGAGGGTAAAATAAATGTTTCTTTTGAGTTTGACCCATTTTTTCTTTTGTCCAACAGTAGATTCTGCAGCTCCTTGACAAAAAGTGTCTAAATTATAAACATCATTAGTGTCTTCTCTTAGTTGGAAAATGAGGCCGTTTGTGGCTTTTGTCCATAAAACTGATGTGATTTATTCTATCAACTTTCTGAAATCATTATTCCCCTTCCACTTCACCATAGTAATAATTATGGTCATTATTATTCATGGAGTCTTGGCAGAATACTTGAAATCATCTCTCATATTATACATCAACCTTCCTGTCTCCACAACCTAAGCAATATTGGTTGGCAGCACCCTTTCCCAATGTTCCATCAACGTGCTGTCACTCTCTGATGAATCCTAACTGGTCTTCAGTCCCCTTGGCAATCCAAAATACCTCACATGGTCACCTGACTCGTCTTTGGAATAAGAAAGCAAAAGGCCTTCATTTCCTGGGAAAGGTTCAGCGATAGTGAAAGAGATGATTGAGTCAAGCTAAACTGAAATTGGTAAACATAAAGCAAAAGTCATTGTCCACAGAACCAAACGAGGGAAATTGAGAATAGTCAACCATATCTCCAGGTGCAGCCATATAATTTGACTCCATGGCAATTAGCCCAGCCAGACCTGAGGAATTTGCCCAGTCTCCATCAGGCTGTTTTGCTGTCCCTAATGGATCCCAGGGCAAAACCACATTGACATCCCAGAAAGCATCTCAGTTGTTATCAGTCACTTTTAGTTCAAATATCACTGTCAAAGGAAGAAACAGTAATGACATTGTATTCCAACTCTTGAAGTCTGTTCCAAGTTTTAATCACATAGACAGTTCCTTCAAAGTTTACTCTTTGTAGTGCCACACATGTTGGGGCATTTATCCAGTGCCTTTTCTATACCTGAAAGGTGCACAGGATCAGCAAATTCTTGGCCTGCTTGCTGCCACAGGTCCTTCTGCATCCAACCCTGATGTAGCCTGCAAAGAGTCCTCTGAGCATCCGCTAAAAATTAATCAGTTGACAGTTAAAATGAAATGTATTCCTCATTCTGTGTGTACCCTTGGAATTCATGGATTTAACATTTATAATGTTAATTATTCCTCTCAAGTCCTTAATAGACTATATTATTTGACTTAGTCACATAGCTGAGTCACTCAGATAAAAAGATCTCTCATTTTATGATTGAGCCTAACTCCTCCTAGCATCCGTATCTTAACACAACTTGGTCTTTTTTTCTGCTTTCAAAAAAAAGCATTGTATGAGAAAAAAGTTAGACTATGCTGTTATTTGTTAATTTGGAGGTTTCTTAAAGGTTCCTGTTATTAAAAAGTCCACTATAATAAATATTTATGCATATTACCTCCTCTGTTCTAAACTCATTTGTCCTTCACTGTTACCATCTCAATCAATGAGATAAATATTCAAAAAGTTGTTCAGGCAGAAACCTGGAGGTCAAGTTTAAACTGCCTTGCTAATTCCTCATATCCCAATCCATAAGAATATTCTATAGATTCTATCTTCAAATCTATGGTGATCCATCCACTAATCTTCCACTTCCATTGCTGCCATCTTGGTCCAGGCCATTGTCATCTTCTCCCTAGACACTGGTTTGGACAGATCTCTCTCCTATCCCTTCCCCCTCACTTTCTATTCTGTGGTCACAAACATCATTTTGGAAAGTGAATTTGATCATGCCATGACCCTCCTTCCCAACTCCCTCACCACCAATACACATTCACATGCCTGGAAAATCTTTTAGTTCTTACTCTGCAGCGGGTAAGGAATTTACTTCAGAACATAAGTGTAAAGCAGCACAGTCCTTTCACTGAGTATGCTTTGCTGCTTGTGTGTGTGCATGGGTGTGTATGTATAAGTTCAACCCAAAAGTAATCTCAGAGACATAGACAATTTACATGTTCCACAGCTCTTTTTCTTATCTTGGACAGGTAGCCAATGGTCTACCAGTAGCCCATGTGCAGACAGATTGAGTAGTGCTGACTTCACAACTCCAAGTAAGGTGGCTCCTGCCTGTCTCTCACACTTCACTTTGAGCCTTTTCTCCTTTGTTTGTTCTGTTCCAGCCAGTAAACTCCTCTTGGGTCCTAGACATTGGATGCTGTCTTAGACACAGGTGCACCCTAACCACCATCCGTCCTAGAGATTTCTTGCTTCGCTCAGCCAGGAATACCTCCTATCTGACTTTTTAATTCAATGACACTTTCCCAGGCCCCCCTTCCCCGACCACTTTTATGGAGCATCCTCTTTGTTCTCCATTACTATCTGGTCTGTAGTTTGACACCATTTTTTCAATCTGCAAGAACACAGTAACACATGTGTTTAGCTGCTGTTTGTCTTCCTTCCTAAACTGGAGGTACCGTGAAGGCAGAGCCCCCACTAGTCTCTCTGGTCTCACTGCTCAGAGAACCACTGCATTTGGCATGTGTGATGGGAAATGGAAGGTCAGAAATTAATAGGTTAGTGTCATCCATGCTGACACTCCAAGATGTTTATTTACTTCCTTGAGGCTTCCTAGAATAATTGGCAAAATCTGAATAAGGACTATATTCTCAGATCTGGGTTGCCCAATCTACAAAGCCAATGGACTCTCCCTTTATAGTTGCAACAAGTCTCAGCTGGTTTAAGGTTAGGCAACTTATAAAGAAAAAACAGAATTACTTCATGGAAGTAAACAATTCATTACCCTTAGACAGGATTTTCTTAGCCTAAATCACTGCAGTGTTTTGACATGCATTTGCATTGCTGTTGTTCTCCTTAGAGTCCCCTTCCTATAGAAGCTATGATTTAGAAATAGCTAAAAATTTAGATGTCAAATTTAGGGCCCCCTCAGGGGTTAAGACCACCCAGATGTGCCTTCACAGTGCTATATTTCAGCAAGGAGATGAGATGTTAACCAAGTGATGACTGAAAAGAAAGTGGTACAGAAGCTCTTTCCAAAAAATGCTACCATTTTTTAGGGGTCAGAGAAGATTGACACCTGAGGATGGACAAGAATCAAATAATGGAGGCAGAAGAGTGATTCAATTCATGTCAGCAGTGGCCTGGTGAAAAGGCTAGGGAAGAAGAGCATGCTGGGTAAATTCTAAGATCCAAAACAAGTCCAGTGAGGCTGGCATGCAGAATAAGGAGGAGGAGAAAACAGGAATGAGGCTGGGAGGGGGGCGGGTAGCTGGGGGCCAGATCTTATGTGTCACAGCAAGAAACTTGGACTTTGTCCTTTTATACCAGGGCATGGCATGTCCCACCTTCTATCCCTTCCCCTCTTACATATAAATTGTTTACAGCAATATTGAGCATGTAGCCCTTGTTAAATATATGTTAGGGATTATTAGAAGCTCATTAAAGAATATAAAGCAATGAAAGAAAAAAATAGAGACAATATTTACAGCAGGAGAAGAAAAATTGTAGAAGAAAGGACATTTAATCAGTACTCCATGTGAGCCAGCTATGAAAAACATTTACCTGTGTGTATGGTGTATAATATGTAATGTATAATATATAATACATATTAAAGACTAAAAGAACTTTCCTAAATATATGATATAATTGTATTTGAAAGATTTGTGGGAAGTCCATAGATAATATCTAAAATTGGAAAAAAGCAATAAATATCAGTAGAAATGCTTTGTTTAGAAATAAGAAAGTAAATACCAGAATAAGAATTGAAAGATTTGTGAACAGTTCCTTCCGGGTATGGGGACATAGAAAACGGGGGTAGGGTAGGGTAAGGTGGGGCTGGGCACGCCTTTTAATTTCTTAAAATCCTTGTATAGGTATTGTTTTCTATTTCTGTGACTATGAACTATGTATATATGGGGAGGTGGTTGACAGAAGTATAAATTAAACACACACATTCAAATAATAATCTAAACAGAAAGGAATACATGGAAGCAGTCGTGTTGACCCCTATTAGCCTTTTCTAGTGGGTTCTACTGATGAGTCTCAGTCCCCTGTCCACTGGTCTGTTAAGAGCAGGAACACAGCAGGGAATCTGCCCCTCCCCTTGCTGGAGTTATGGAGAATTGAGCCGCCACACACCTTTGGATTCGCAGTGCTTGGGACCCCTAGTTTATCTGCTGAGATTCGGAGTGGGCTCATTTGGTGGATCCTTAGCACAGATCAGGGCCCCAGAGAAGCAGATGTGTTGAGAACTCCAGAGTTTCCAGGGTCTACCCAGGAAGCCTAGGGAGGATGCAAGTATGAGCTGCAGTGCAGGGAAGCAAGACCCAGAGACAGCACCGTGCCCTTTGATTTGGGTTCTCCTGTGGGAAGCAGGTGGACTCAAAAGATGCTAAAGAGCCTGACCTGTGGTGGCGCAGTGGACAAAGCGTCGACCTGGAATGCTGAGGTCGCCGGTTCAAAACCCTGGGATTGCCTGGTCAAGGCATATATGGGAGTTGATGCTTCCTGCTCCTCCCCTCGTCTCTCTCTCTCTCTCTCCTCCTTCTCTCCTCTCTAAAATGAATAAATAAAGTCTTAAAAAAGATGCTAAAGAGTTCCAGCACAGGTCTTCTGGTGTGGAATCTTTCTCTCATCACCTCACACCCCACTCACTGGGGATGCGTGACACTTAACAAAGACGGAACTCACGCTATCTTTTGCTACCTATGAAGGAAAAAACAGTAATAGAAACACCATAATTGAAACAATCTAGGAAAAGGGGGAGCTATTTTAAGTACTTTTAAAGACTTTAGAAGAATCCTTTTCACTGACAATGTTAATGAAAAAATATTCTTATTTCTTAAAGCAATTTCTTTAATTTTCTCTTTTAATTCAGACAAAATTTTATTAGGCTACTTTCAGTGACTAGATATACTTGAAAGCAAAAAATGGGGGTGTTAAAATGTTTTATAAATTATAATTTTTACTTTTTCAGAATGTTTTACATGTAATGAATTTTTTAAGTGAAGTGTCATGATCCTAACAATCTTCCTCTACATAAGTCAATAAGGATATTTATCTCTTCTGTGTGTACAGTGTTTATTATTTTGATTTGTTGTCTGGGGTTTTTTTTAACTAAAAACTGGATATTTTCCCAAAACAAAATGCCAAGTATTTCTTCACTATATTTTAAAAGAATAACTTCCATGTAAGTAAATGTTTATGTTAAATGCTATTAAGTATAAGCAGCATTACTAAAAATAACTCAAATCTTCTAGCTACATTTTGTCAACAATCTTGCTCTGGCCAAGTCCCCCATTAATTGCACAACCTATATTTTGGGAAAGATAGAACTTAATTGTTTCCAAACAAAATTTCAAGCCTGCATTAGGTTTCCTTCCTCTGGCTGGTTTCAGTTGAATGAATTACTCTTTTAAAAGGGATAATGCAAAAAAGGGAATTTCTCCAATAAACTCATTTGACATGTGCATTTCATCAAGGTCTTTAATTATGAAGTTGCAAAAGATAATTTTTGTTACAATCATCTCTGGAGAGATTTCAGTTTTTTTACAGCATTCCTTTTATCTTTTGCCTTACACTTTGTGCAGACAAATAGCAAACAGCAAATGCCAACTTGAAGAAAAGCTGTTTAATGCTACTAGGGCCCAAGGGCCTGAAAACAAAGCCAAAAAATTCTAATGCAATTCAAGCAATAGTATATGTAATTTTTTATCAGCTCATTAATCACCTTTTCTAAAGTAAAAGCAAACAAATAAACAAAAAAAACACCTAATAATTCATTTATAACACTAAATAAACTTTTTCTGAATTGGTGAATGCTACTTTATGGACTTTTCTAGTCTCCTTTCAAAAGTCATCAAAATTTTAATATTCAAAGCATAGTTATAGATACATAGGGAATCTGAACAAGTATAAAGTACTTCCAGCTTGCTTAATCCTATTGAGAAAAAATGATCTTACTGTGGGCACATTTTGTCTCTACTGAGCTAGACTTCAACAGCAGAATCAAGAATTAAATCAGGGCAGTTTTATTCCAGTATTTGCTTTTTAACAAATATGTTGTTTTTATCTCATTTTGATTTAAATGTGATTATTTATGCATCACAGGGACACATATTTGCATGGGGAAAAAAGTGTATGTGTGTGTGTATGGATGTGTAACAATGTCATTAAAGATGTCTTCTCTAGATGGTAAGACAGTGATTTTTGATGTAAATTCATAATTTATAATGGTTGTATATTTCTCATGTAATAAAATAATATGAAATGTTATTTCGATAACAAAATCAAATGGTAACAATTCAAGTTGATTTACTTAACAATTAAATGAAGACAATGGGTCCTATTTTCCCACTATTAAATTATAAAACTAGCTAACTGTCTCAGGCCATTTATTTTGGGAAGAACACTGTACCATGTCCCAATTTTCTACGAGGTAGATATTATTTATAGTCCTCCCTGTACAAATGCCGAGCACAGAGAGTTTGCATAATTTGTGTTAGAGCACATTAACTATCGATGGCAAAGCTATAGTCTGAAGCGCATCTCCAGAGCCTCAACACCTAACCACCATGGCAGCAGGCTTTCCCATGAAACAGGAGTTTGGGAACAAGCCTGGCAACTCTCTGATTTTGGAGACTGAGCGATACAGAAGGAGAATGTATGTCAGTCTCAATTCAGGGCTAGACAGTTGGAGCTCTTTCAGTTCATGTGCTAATTAGAAACATGTGAAGGCACTTTAGAGTTCTCTATATGTAGGAGAGCATTCCTGACAACCTTTAGTATTTCATATTCATAAATCACTTAGACAATTAAAGGACTAAAGTACTTGTCAGTGTATTATAATAAATTTTGTTTAACTTTGATATAATAAAATACAGAGTCCAAGATTGTTTGTTTGTTGGTTTGTTTGCTTGAGCCCCATTCAAAGAGATATTTCCACAATTTAAATTATTCTATATACCAACTTACAAATATTTGTATTTCATCCTGAAAAAGAATTTAATGTATGTTTAGGCTAAGATCTTATATTTATTTGAACCAGTCGTTTAGGTACCTGATATAAGATTGTAATCAACATAGAGGAAGAGTGTAAGTGGAGAAATATATTTTTTTATTATCCCAGAAGAGATAGTTATGGAAGTTTATGGGTGTGATTTCACATGAATTTTTAAATAAATTGTTTTAAAATATGAATTAACCTTGAAATCTAAGAAATTGCCTGTGAGACTTGATCATATACTTTTTACAATGATGTATAAAAGTTCTGATGTTTTCAATGAACTTGATGCTAACAGATTCTAAGATTGTACAGAATATTCTTCTAGGATGTTATTTCAGGGGCTCCCTAAATTGTAGGGGCAATATACGTGGTAATGAAACGAGCATCTATATGTATTGTTTGTTGTGCTTGCAATGTTGTTTAACTAAATAGTTGTCAGAAGATGGTAAAAGTCATGGCAGAGTTCAGCTTGTTTTTAAAACAGGATAGAAACATAGCTTAAGACAATTCCTTCCAAGGGGGTGTTTTATGAGTAATCTAAGTCATTTCTTCCTAAGACCATTTTTAAACAGTATTTCAAAGCCTGTTTTGTTGTTGTTGTTTTAAGAAAGCATCCCACTTTCTCTTGCAGAGCCTTAATTTCATTAAGCTCTTTATTTTATACTTTTTTCCCCCAGTGGGTGACTTAGGCTGATTTTTTTCCCAAGGGGAGAATCAATCATTTCATCTATACTCCTTTAGTATTGGGCAGCATTATGATACACTTCCAGCCCTAACCACACATGCATGTTAAAAATAATTATACAGTGCCTGTCACCTCATAATAGTACTGTCTGGTGGTCCCATTAACTTGTTACTAGATTTTCTCTGCCAGTCTCTGCCACAGACTCTGGCCAGCTGTTTGCTTCCTGCTGGAAGGGTCTGCAGAGCCAAGTGACGTCTTCCTCTTTCCTCTCCCCACTCTCAATCATTGCCTTGCATCTAGCTGAGTTTTTCGTTCCTTTTGCTCTTTTAGAAGAAAGGGAGAAATAACTGTCACTGTCAAAAAAAATTTAAAAAAAATTCTCCTTTCATCTCCAGGCAGATGAATCAATAAAGTATGAAGACAGAAGTGCTCCATCTCCTGGCCAAGGACGAGTGTGCACCAGCAGATAATCCCTGCCGAAAAAGGAAGCGTTTCATCCCGAGGCCAGCTCCCCAGGGCAGCTATTGATGAATCCTCCGAAACCATCAAGAACAAAACATCCTTCTAGTTTCACAAACTCGAAGTGATTTTCTTGCAGCCTTCTTCCCTTACCTCCTGTATTCACTCTGACCACCCCAAGTCAGCCCAAAGTGCCGCCTTCAGCTCGGCATCTGGCAACGCTGTCCCCAGTCTGCCCCTTTATATCCTAGCACAAGTAACCTTTCCAATCCTCAGCCCCTCCTTTTCATATAAATATAATCATTTATACCATCTACATAATTGTGAAGATGAAATAAAGTAATCTGTAAAATACTTAACCTCACATCAGGCACATAAAAGACACCCAGTAAATGTGAGCTGCTTCAATAATAATTATTGTTATGACATTTTTTTTACCATTTCAATTCAATGCAAATTTTTCAAACCTTACTATTGTTAAGATGCTAAGCAGAGTAGTAGGATTTGTTTCTTTCTTTCTTTCTTTCTTTTTTTTACTTTCTTATTGATTGATTTTAGAGAGAGAGGAAGGGAGAGAGAGACAGGATCCTGTATGTGCCCTGACCAAGATTGAACCAGCAACCTCTGCATTTGGGGCGATGCTCTAACTAACTGAGCTATCCAGCCAGGACTGGTAGGATTTTTCTTAATGTAGTCTTTGCCTTCAACAAATTAATAGTCTACTAGTAGTGACAAAGAAGAACTTAAATAACTTTAATACAAGGCAAGAAGATATGGTAGATGACAACAAGAGCTGTAAAGTGTCCAAGACAGTGCTTCTCAAACTTGTAATGGCCATATCAGTTACTTGGGGAGCCTGTTAAAATGTAAATTTCAATTTCACAAGTCAAAGGCAGGGCCTGAGAGTCTGCATTTCTAATCAGCACCCAGGAGATGCAGATGCAGCAGGTCAGAGGTGTACCCTTTCAGTAGCAAAGTGCTAGGATATCACAGTATGATATAAGCAGCATTTGTATTTAGCTTTGTACATCATCATATCTAAACTGGTGTCTTGAAGGATGTCTATGTTCTGATTGGCCATTATCTGTGAAAACTCTATTATTAAACCGATTGTTGAGTATAAATATGGAACTAAATACTACAATACTCTGATGGACAGCATAGATGTTATATTTGGTTTTAAGGCAAATGGGTCATAGAGTAAGTGACCTTTAAGAATAGTATTGAAAGACTGGAAGGCTTTTACTCATTTCTATTACTTATGTAGTATACTCCCTCTATCCTTTTCTTTATCACTTGACACTATATTCTTTTTTTTATTCATTTTTAGAGAGGAGAGAGAGAGAGAGACAGAGACAGAGACAGAGACAGAGAGGGAGAGAGAGGAGAGAGAGACAGAGAGAGAGAAGGGGGGAGGAGCTGGAAGCATCAACTCCCGTATGTGCCTTGACCAGGCAAGCCCAGGGTTTCGAACCGGCGACCTCCTCTATCCTTTTCAAACACAAGGTTCCTATTCATTTTGAATATGAAGTACTTCTTATGAGGCATCTTTTAAGCCTTTGAGAACAGACTGCTTAGGAAGAATTATGTATAAAACTTTGTTCCCATGTTCTCAGGGATCCATCGGGATAATTTCCGGTTTTGCAATGAAATTAAATAATAAAAAAGTACAGAGTCATCTTCTATTTGGAAAGGGAAACTCTTGCCCCTTCCAAGCTGAGGCCAGTTCATACATGTGCTCTGGTGGCTAGATACCAACATTTGAGTTGGATATTAATTTTTAATTTAAATTTTTTTTTTCAATGCCCAGCTGGAAAAGTTGGAAAATCAGCTGCCCAGGAGTTCCCATTTGGAAACAATGGGCTGGAGCAGCACAGCCCAACTGCCGTGGTGGGGCCTCTACCCCAGCATTTCTGCACTCTGGCAACTCTCATGACCTCTCACACCTGACCCACCTCACTCTCTTCTATGTCGGCCTGTAGAGGGTTTGAGTTTATGGTCCTACCTACCTAAAGCCCAGCAGTCATCTTGATATGGAAAAAAATATATTGTGTGTTATTAATGACATATAACTACTATAGATGGTAGTTTTCAAAATGCAAAGCAACAATTTTTTTTCTATGAAAATAAATCTCTAATAAGCATGGCAAATTTAGAGTTAGTATACTATGGCTTTCTTGGTTGACACTCTCTTTTTTTATCCATCATTTTAGTACTCAGTTCTAGTATCTAATTTCTCCCTTCCCTACTGTGGAAGGGAAAGGAAATCTGAGTAAGAAATCAATACCCCATTTCACAAGTAAAACGTTTCTAAAGGCTGTGCTAGTAACTTTAATGAAGCAGTAGAGATTTCACTAAAGTTAAAAAAAAAAAAAGACAGAGAAAAGAGTGTGCTTTTTTCCAACCTAGGTCCTCTGAGTCCAGAATTTTATTACCAAATCAATAAAACCTGGACAACTCAGTAAAAAAAACAAAAACAAACAAACAAACAAAAAACCACCCTCAGTTTCTTGGGCATTATTAATACTTTACAACAGAGAAAATAAAGAAAAGAAAATACTTTTGAGTCATTTGGAAAAGCATTTTTAAATCACTAATAATAGGCATGTTTAAATTAAGGCTCTATTTCCTCACTTAAAATATAATGCTTTAGGACCTTCAGTGGTAGAGTGTTGGCCCAGCATGTGCATGTCCCCGGTTCGATTCCCAGTCAGAGCACATAGGAGAAGCAACTATCTGCTTCTTTACCCTCCCCATCTCTCTCTCTCTTTTCTCTCTCTCCCTCTCTCTCTTCCCCTTCAGTAGCCATGGGTCTTTTGGTATGAGCAAGTTGGCCCTGGGCACTTAGGATGACTCCATGGTCTCTCCTCAGGTGCTAAAATAGCTCGGTTGCCGAGCAATGGAGCAGTGACCCCAGATGGACAGAGCATCATCTGGTAGGAGATTTGCTGGATAGATCCCAGTCAGAAAACATGCAGGAGTCTGTCTTTCTGCCTGCCTGTCTCTCACTTAAAAAAAAACACAAAACCTTTATTTTATATATTTTCCCTTTTATGCTTAAAGGTAGTCAAAACTACAAATTACATTGATATCAAGGAAAAAAGAAGCAATAATTGCCTTCTTTAAGATACAAAAAACAAAACAAAGAAACAACACCTCTATCTTTTAAAAAGATTTTATCCAAAACACAGTTTCAAAATGAATATACCGTGACCCCACTATGTAACTGGACAGATGACATACCGGAAGAATCGAGCTTGTTTTGAGGTAGGAAATAACAAACTACCTGGGCCAATATCTGACCCCCATTTACAAAACTATGGATCATGGATCTGCTTAACATGAGGCATAAACAGAGTAGCTTGGTGGCCACTGTCCTCTGAATATGAGGGGCTCTGCCTGGCAATGATCACACCCCTCACCTGATCTGGAGGCTGGATATAGTGAACACCACCTGCAAAGGCTGTTGCAAAAACCAAGTAGAAATATCATCAAAGGAAACATCTGAACACCAAAAAGTGCACTATAAAGGCAAGGCATCATGGGATAAGGAAAATGCTTAGAACAGTACCTGGTATATTATAAATTTTACATATATCCTGTCCATTTAGCAAAAAAAAATGTTCCTTATATCCATGATGCAGCGCTCTATTATGAATTTCTTAGTAATTAATTACACAGAATAGTTCCATTGTTTGCCCATTCCCCACATACTTCTCGTGTCATCCTATCCCTTCTGGAAATGGCTGAAATGAAGAACAGCTTTGGTCCTGCTAGCACTTTCATCAAAATTTTATCCTCCCCCCCAAAAAAATTTGTTAATTAATGGAAAATTGCATTTAATATTAAATGATACATAAGCTAATTAAAGGAGTACCTTACGGAAGATGAAACTCAGTATGCTATTCACACTCTCAGTCACTGGAGGTCTGTAGGCTCATTATTTGGGGCTGGAAAAGAAGGACCTTTGCTAGCTAAGCATCACCAACAATTTCTGCTGCGGTCCCTCTGATGCAGCTGCCGGCCTCTCCCCTTTCTCCACCTGTATGCTTCCCAGCGCGCACTCAGCTGGATGCCTGCCCCTTTGGATCCCTCTGACATCCACCCCTGACACTCTGATTCTTGACTCCATTGTTGCTTCTCGTTCCCCACTCACCTGACAAGACACTCTTTCTCCATTTCCTGACATGACTCAGTTCATACGCCACCAACCCGTATTGATGCGGTGATGGATGAACTGTCAGCTTCCTGTGTGCTACCGATATCATGTACACTGCACATTAATTAAGTGCTTATTGTCTACAAGACACTGCCAAATGCAAAGCTAAATAACTTTCTGTCTACACACAGCTTACAACATCAATGGCATTTCTGTCATTTTCTCATGTACAAAAAGGTATTTGATTTTTTTAAATGAGATTGTATTCTATAGAAGTACAAAAAGAAGAGGAGTTGTATTTTCCTCGCTGGTCTTTCCCATATCATTGTCTAGCCCCTTCCCCTGGCACCTTTATTTTGCCTTAGCTCTTCTATTCACCTGACATGCCACATAAATACTTTTTGGTTATTTAACAATGGCTATCTCCAGCTCCCAGAATGTAAATTCCATGTGAGCAAGGACTTTGTCCTTGTTCCCTGCTATGTCTCCAGCTGCCGTTAGATACAATGTGTCACAGAGAAGACCCTCAATAAATATTTATTAAAAGCAGATCTTCCAGAAAAAGTGCCATTTGTGCTGAGTTTTGACCAATGAGGATTTCAGTAAGTTACAAATGAAGGGAAGAGTGCTGTAGATCTGTCCCACCGTCGCTGACGGTGGCCTGAGCCCCAGGCAGTTCTACAGGTTTGCAGCTGAGGTCAAGAACAGACTCCTGTTCAAATATGAGCCTCAGAAAAAGGTCTATCAGTTCCAACTTCCAGAAGGGTCTGAAGGATAGATTTATCCAGTGCACACATAGGAATAAGCTGCAGTCCACTTGGTCTTCAAGATCAACTGCTCTGTGCAAAACAGGCACCAGCTAGAAAACCTCTCCAATGTCATCTAGGCCATGGTCAGCTACAGCATGAACTTCATGGACCTGCTAAAGGCCAGTGACCTGTTTGAGAGTGAGAACATGAAAGAGGTACAAGTGTCTCTTCTGGCTCTGGCAGGGAAAGCCAGTTGCAAAGGGGTTGCAGAGTGGTGCAGACATCAGCATGAAGTACCGGGAGGAGCAGCACTTTGATGACACTCCCACGAAAGTGGACAAGTCCATCATTGGACTCCAGACGGACACCAACAAGTGTGCCATCCAGTCAGGCATGATGGCAGATGGCATGAGAAGGCATCTGTATGACCCCCAAGAACCATATCATGCCATCCATGAACCACTCAACCATTAGGCTGCAAATGAGCACAAATAAGTGTGCCAGCCAGCTGGGCAGGATGGGCCTTGTGACCTGGCACATCTATGACTCCAACTTGGGAACTGACAAGTATGACAACTTCCCATGTCTGTGCAGGTGGGCTACATGCAAATTGCCAACCAAAGCAGTCTTTGGCCTGGGTGAGCAAATACAGGACTCCAAGTACTGCCCACAAAGCCCAGTGGCCAGTGGGGCTCCAGGATCAGAGCTGACGGCCCGAGCCCAGGGAAGGCCCCAGAGTAACCCCTACTACCAAGAGGAGACAGGATACTGAGGCTCCCCTTTGGGGATGTCTCCCCATATCATTGTCCCATCTAGGATTTTGGGGTTTTGTGTATTTTCATCTTATTTTTCTATGTGTTCAAGTGCTTCTAACTGAAGGCCAGTGAAGGCCAGATTCAGATGTGTGGGATGGGAGTCCCTGCTAAGGCACATCCAGGCAGCAAATTTCTCAGCAGGCTTTGGGCCAAGCTGGGGGGGGGGGAGAGTTAGAATAAACTTGTATAGGAGGAAAACTGGCCCCAAATGGTTTCCAGTTGTTTTTGCCCCTTTTCCCTTTTCTCTGCTGATCAGTTTCTGGTTTCCATACTCAGAAGTTTCAAGCAGTTTTAACAAAACAAAAGTAATTTTCTGGTAAGGATGGGGGATGGTGGAGGGGGTGCTGGGAAAGAAGTCCCCTGGGAGAGGACCTGGCCACAGTTCCCAGATATTTTAGACATCGTGAAAGACTGGGTTTCCCCAGGACCCTGCCAGGAACCCAGTGAAGAAACTGAGGCCCAGACAGGGCAATGGAGTTCTAAGTGGTTGTGGCAAAACTAGAGCCCCTCTTCCATGCTTGTCCCCTCTCCCCTCTGCCCAAGTACTGCATAGGGACCCCCACCAGGAGGCCATCCAGGGGACCCGGCACACTCAGGAGCCCTGGAACCAAGAGATGATGTGAAATACCAAAGTGGACTGAGGCAATAAAAACCTCTTTTTAAGAAAAAAAAAAAGAAAAGAATACTCTAGAAGGAATTGACTCTAGAAGCACAGTAAAACAGAGGTAATAAAGTAGCTATAAGAGAGGGAAATAAAAAATGCTGGAGCCTGACCAGGCGGTGGTGCAGTGAATAGAGTGTCAGACTGGGATGCTGAGGACCCAGGTTCGAGACCAAGAGGTCACCAGCTTTAGTGCGGGCTCATCTGGTTTGAGCAAAGCTCACCAACTTGAGCCCAAGGTCACTGGCTCGAACAAGGGGTCACTCAGTCTGCTGTAGGCTCCCGGTCTAGGCACATATGAGAAAGCAATCAATAAATAACTAAGGTAGGGGTAGTCAACCTTTTTATACTTACCGCCCACTTTTGTATCTCTGTTAGTAGTAAAATTTTCTAACCACCCACCGGTTCCACAGTAATGGTGATTTATAAAGTAGGGAAGTAATTTTACTTTATAAAATTTATAAAGCAGAGTTACAGCAAGTTAAAGCATATAATAATAATTATTTACCAAGTACTTTATGTCAGATTTTCATTAATTTTGGCAGAATAAATCTTTATAAAACAACTTACTATAGTTAAATCTATCTTTTTATTTATACTTTGGTTGCTCTGCTACCGCCCACCATGAAATCTGGAACGCCCACTAGTGGGTGGTAGGGACCAGGTTGACTACCACTGAACTAAGTTGCCACAACAAAGAATTGATGCTTCTCATCTCTCTCCCTTCCTGTCTGTCCCATCTGTCTCTCTCTCTCTCTCTCTGTCTCTGTCACACACACACACACACACACACACACACACACACACACAAAGCTGGAATGTAACTATTTTAAAATTAATTTTATAAAAGAAATAATTTTTTTCATCAGCAGTATTGTATTTTAGACGTTTATAGGCCAGTCTAAGTACGTTTAGAGCAATCCAGGTCCTGCATGGATACACTATGAAGTAAAAGTATATTTGTAAATATCATGGAAATAAATTGAATCCAGAAGGGACAGAAGTTGAAAAAGGACAAGAATGAGAAAGTGGGAAAAAAGAATAAAACCAGAGTGCTTGTCATGGTGGTTTTAAGTGTACTTTTTTGTGATTTTATATATTTATTTTTTAAGAAACCTGTGTTTCTAGCCTATCCTACTTTAGCTTATTCTACTTTAATGACCCCATTTTTGATAGACTATCATCCTGAATTCTGATACCTGGTGACAGTAATACATTAAGAGAAAGCAGATGGGAGATTTGGGGGAGATATTTTAGTTTTGGCTAACTTCTCTTTTTTAATTTTATTTAGAAAATTAACTTTATATGGTGATATTGATCAATAAGAGTACATAGGTTTCAGGTAAACATTTCTATAGCATTTGAACTATTGCTTATGTTGTATATACATCACCCAAAGTCAAATCATTTTCTATCGCCTTATATTTTTCCCTCTTTACAACCCTTCCCTCTGCCCCCTCTCTTACATTGCCCTCCCCCCAGTAACCACTTCACTTTTATCTATGTTCATGAGTCTCAGTTTTATATCCCACCTATGTGTGACATCATATAGTTCTTAGCTTCTTCTGATTTACTTATTTCACTCAGTAGAATGTTCCCAAGGTCCATCCATGTTGTTGTAAATGATCCGATGTCATCATTTCTTATGGCTGAGAAGTATTCCCTTGTATATATGTACCACATCTTCTTTATCCAATCTTCCATTGAGAGACACGTCGTTGGCCACTGTGAATAATGCTGCAATGAATGTAGGGGTGCCTCTCTCTTTACATACCAATGTCTTCAAGTTTTTGGGGTGACAGATACCCAGTAGAGGGATTTCTGGATCATATGGTAATTCTATTCTTAATTTTTTGAAAAACTACCATATTTTCTTCTATAATGGCTGTATTAATTTGTATTCCCACCAGCAGTGAATGAAGATTTCTTTTTCTCTACAGCCTCTTCAACACTTGTTATTACCTGTCTTGTTGATAATAGCTAATCTAACAAGTATGAGAAGCAGCTTTGACATTTTATAACAAGTTTCTGTCATTTATAAAAATATTTCTAATTTTTATTATTATTTTTTAAAATTTTATTTAGACAATTAAATTTCTTGAGGTGCCCTGGCCACTTGGCTCAGCAGTAGAGTGTCAGCCAGGCATGTGGAAGTCTCGGGTTTGATTCCCAGCCAGGGCACAAAGAGAAGCGCCCATATGCTTCTCCACCCCTCCCCCTCTCCCTCTGTCTATCTCTCTCTTCCCCTCCTGCAGCCAAGGCTCCATTGGAGCAAAGTTGGCCCTGGCATTGAGGATAGTTCCATGGCCTACACCTCACATGCTAGAATGGCTCTGGTTGCAATGAAGCAATGCCCCAGATGGGCAGAGCATCACCCACTGGTGGACATGCCAGGTGGATCCTGGTCGGGTGCATGTGGGAGTCTGTGTCTCTGCCTTTTTGCTTCTCACTTCAGAAAAATAAAAATTTAATGGAGTGAAATAAGAGTACATAGGTTTCAGGTAAATATATTTCTATAGCATTTTAACTGTTGATTGTGTTGGAAAAATTCAATATTTTCTCCAGTGTGAATCACTGATAGGTTTGAAGAAAACCAGAACAACCTGACCAGGCAGCAGTGCAGTGGATAGAGCATCAGCTTGAGACGCTGAGCAACAAAGTTTGAAACCCCTAGGTCATCAACTTGAGCATGGGTTCACCAGCTTGAGCAGGGGATCATAGACATGACCCCATGGTAGCTGTCATGAGCCAAAAGGTCACTGGCTTGAAACCTAAGGTTGCTGGCTTGACCCCTAAGATCACTGGCTTGAGCCCAAGGTCGCTGACTTGAGGAAGAGATTACTGGATCGGCTGGTGCCTCCCCATCAAAGCACATATGAGAAAGCAATCGATGAACAATTAAGGTGCCTCAACTATGAGTTGATGCTTCTCATCTCTCTCCCTTCCTGTCTGTCTGTCTCTCTCTCTCTCTTTCTCTCTCTCTCTCTCTAAAAAAAGAAAAGAAAACAGAAAACCAGAACATTTTACTTTGTGTTTCTATTTCCAAATGTCTGCTCCACAATGTGTCAACCTAATGATGACGTTTTAAAAATAATGTTTATAGCTTTTTAAATAGTATTTGTCTGAATGGTTTACATCCACACTGTTCTTCTGGGAATGGACTGCTTGCAGAGGATGTTCGTCTCCCACGCTGTTGCTCACTGCCCTAAACAGGCTGTGGCTTCATGCCTCTATCTGCTTCAAGGCGAAGATGTCTCTGCCCAGTACTACAGCAGACCAAATCAGCTCCAGGATCAATTTCTACAACTGGGATGTAGCCCAGTGAAGTGGGCTATGGATCCATAGCTGCCTGACTCCAGCCTTCAGCCCTGCCTTCCCAGCCCGTTTTCCAGTATGAAATTTAAAATGAGCCGTTTCAGGAGAGGCCTCCATTGCCTTTACTGGGGGAGAGGGAAGAGATTATGTGTTGCATCAAAGCTGCCTCAGGTAAGGAGCAGCGTTGAGAAACAATTTACCCAAGCTCACCAGGTCTTAATTATTGAGGGCATATCGCAAAGAATTTGAAATTCAGAGCCATTTGGAAATGCCCACTTGGCCTCTAAAACTTCTAAAGCAATGAAGCCCTTGGGGAACACTGCATTGCTCCCTAGTTGCCTTAGAAAACAGATTAATGTGACAATTTCAGGAATGTGGAAATTGAGTCTACCAACTAGCCACCCCTAGAGGATGCCAGGCCACAACCCTGTCTGTAGGGTTGGGTGATGTGGGATCAGACCAGTTCTGGGAACACATTCAGTGCTTACAAAGAGCCCAAGGGACCAAGCAGAGAATGTGTGTTGCTTTGAGTTTTTCCCATCTGTCATCCTCTTGAAATAAAAATGGATTTTTTTTAATGCATGCTAAAAAATAAGCTCTCCCATGCTTGCCTCCCAGTTAGTCCTGGGATTCAATCAAGCAACTGTTTCAGAAAAGGAGGAAACAGCAGCACACACATCATGTAGGTGAGAAGGGGTTGGAAGAGGAAAATTCTCTTAGGATTGCCAAAACAAAACCTAGATGAAGACACATACCTCCCAGTCTTGCAATGTAGTACAAAGACTTCATTGTGGAGAACAAAGGACTCTAGAAGAAAGAATTAAAACAAAAGAATGGCTAAAGGAAAGAGAAGGGTGAAACAATTACATTCTTCCAAGACCTGGTACTTCATCCAGCCTAAAGATAAAGGGTACATAGGAAAACAGCTACACAATAGAAATAGATAATGACCATGACATGTTGGGCTAGGAAGCCATTATGACAATATTTTCTCATAAAATGATATTCTTTTTCATCACCATATGCTTTAGGAAAATTCAATATGTTCCTGACAGACTTTTAACATTTTCCCCCAAGATGGTTAAAGCTTTAAGGAATATGTCAAAGATACTTAGCACCCACTGCATTTTTTAATATTACACATTGGTAATTCTCCTGTTCATGAATTTTAATAATACCATTGCAATTCAGTGTGCCAATCACTCTCCCTGGCACTGGCTGATAAAAACATGCAACAGCACAACTTGTTTTGGTTTTGTTCCAGTATCCTGTTGAATTTGCAAATGGAAATTATCTATGTAGAAACTTTCTTAAAAGAAAATGTATGCTAAGGTGGGACATAAACGTTACCTGAATAATTATTTCAAAAACTCTTGTCGGCGACATTTCTAAATACAGCTCACCAGCTATTGTGGAAAAGAAGTGAACATTAAAGATTGATTATTCAGTCACAGATATACATATGACTTCAAACTAAGTAACTCAAGTGAGACTTAAACAGGAGATTAGAACGAGTCGTTCTGTGCTGTGTGCTCTGCACACTACCACGGGGAGGGTTCGAGTTATTTGCACAGCACTATCCTCTCACTCCAGCTGTCCTTGCCTCTCTCTAAGGGTCTGTGCAGTGGTGGGATTCAAATAATGTAACAACCAGTTCTCTGCCCTAATGATCATTTTAAGTATTACAAAAAATACTAGAATATAGTTCATTATTTCATGCATTTAATACTTAAATAAGAACAATAAAAGAGTTACACAAAACTAGATTATGTTATAAGAAAGAGTTTAAAATATTAAATAATATATACCTGACAAAAAACAATAAAACTGTTATTTAAGTTATTTCCATATTGCTTCTTGCTTGGTGTCCTCACTTGCAATTTTTTTTACCTATGGACGTAATGAACATTACTACAGGTGCTTAGAATATGCTGTTTCACAGATGAATGTTAAAAAGAGTAAGGAATGTAAATTTGTGATTTCCACTTTGAGCGGCTGCCCAGGCACCCACCTTAGAGAGAACCCTGATTACAAGTGCCACTTTAAGAACCAGTTATCCGAACTCAACAAAAAATTAGGTATTGGTTCTGCCTAACTGAAGCGAATCTGCTGAATCCCACCACTGCATCTGTGCATGTCCAGTGGGCTAGTCCAGCTCCATTGCAATTGCCATGCCACCCTGGAAGAGTCCCCAGTAAACAATAAGGCATTGTGCACAGTGTCCTGGATTAGATGTTCAACCATTAATGATATTAGTGTAAAATTGAAATAATCTATTTTTCCTTTTACTGCACTTCACTGTCTTTATTCTTCTTTATTTCGGCCAAATGTTAATTTTATCCTTCCAACCACCTGCGCTTCAAATGCAATTGGCTTTCATTCTTTCTATTCCCCATATCACCTTTCCCAGTTAGCCAACTCTGCTAGTTTTCTATTAGTTCTTTCATTAACATGGCCTTTAAACCATTTGTCCTCTTTCTATTCTCATTGCTCAAAACCAGACCCTTGTCTTATACCTAGACTGCTAAAAGTCTCTTAATAGCTTCCTGCTTCCAGTTTGGTTGCTCTCTAAGTCAGTCATTTTGTTGATACCTGGTAGATCTTTCTAAAAATGCTATGTTAATCATGTCACTCCTCCACTCAAAAACAAAGGATAAAGAACTAAGTCCCCATTTCTTAGCCCAGAGTCAACGTAGGCAGCCCACTCTTTGCAGCTGCGCCTTCCACTCCACGTGGCCCCAGCTGGACTGTGAGATTGACAGTTACTGCTTGCCCTGCCTGCTACACCTTCCCCACTGTCTACCGACTTGAGTCCATAGCTCCCTGTTAGATCCATAAAACTTCCCCAGCTGCCTCTACCCATAGCTTCTCCCCACCTGGCCACTCAGTGTTTATTCAGGATCAATGGTGCGTCTCATGGCTGCAGGATCTCTAACCACTGTTGCATCTATACATGTGTCTTTTATTTTCCCCCAATAGATGCAAGCTTATAAGGATAGAAACTTTCAAGTAACATTTATTAAGCATTTTCTGTGTGCAAAGCTCCACTTGAGATGCCGCAAAGATAAGGAGGTGCCTTAGTCCCTTCAGGCTGCTATAAGAAACTATAACAGCCTGAAGGGACTGGTGACCTTTAAATAACAGGAATTTATCTCTCACAGTTCTGGAGGCTGGAAGCCCCAGACCAGGGTGCTGGTATGCTCAAGTTCTGCAGCAAGCCCTCCTTCAGGTCCAAACTGTAGACCTTTCAGAGTGTCCTCACAAAGTGAAAGAGGTTCAGGAGGCTCCTTTATAAGGGTTCTAAGTCTGTTCATGAGAACTCCACCCTCATGACCTGATCACCTCCCAAACACTCACTTCCAAATAGCATTGCTTTGAGGGGTTAGGATTTCAGCATATAAATTTTTTTGGGGGGGGAGCACAAACATAGAAGGAAGGTCATATATCTTTAAAATTCTGTAAGAAAAGCCAAGTATGGTTCTATGCATGTTATAGCTGTCCAATGCATATTTTGAGTGACTTGATTTCTATATCTTTATATTATAAAATACAATTAAACTGTCAAATTAAATTCCATTAATGTCTTTGTTTAAGATTAAATGTTTTATTAACCCAGTGTATTGGTAACAAAGTTAGTATCTTAATACACATTTTTGTTTTCTATTCAGCTGCTCCAACTGCCAAATCCTTCAACATCTCATCAAGAAAAATACTAATTGACCCTATTCAGTTAGCTCAGTCAGTTAAGAGCATTGTCCCAAAATAGCAAGGTTGCAGGTTCAATTTCCTGTCAGGGCACACATGGGAAGTAACCAAAAATGCACGACTGAGTAGAACAACAAATGCTTTCCTTCTCCCTCCTCCCTCTCTTCCTTCCTCTCTCTGTCTCTCTAAGTCAATAAAAATTAATCCCTGGCCTGATAGCTCGTGGTGGAGAGTCATCCTGGAATACAGAAGTTGCTGGTTCAATTCCCTGGTCAGGGCACATACAGGAGCAGCTCAATGTTCCTGTCTCTCTCTCCCTGCCTCTCTCTCTCAAAAAAAAAAAAAAAAAAAAATATCGTGTGCTTGCCAGATAGCCCAGTTGTTTAGAGCATCATCCGAAAGCTCATAGGTTGCTGGTTCAATCCCCAGTCTAGGCACATGCAGAAACAAATCTATGTTCCTGTCTCTCTCTCTCTCCCCCCATTCCTCTCACTATAAAATCAATAATTAAAAAACAACAACAACAACAACAAACAACACCATGTTCTAGATTCAACATTTTTTCCCACTAATAATTAAAAGTTGTTCTTCTGCCACTTTTTGGCTTCAGCTTCTTGTCCAGCAAGGCATTGGGCCTTGCATTCTGATCTCTCAGTTTTTTAAAATATTATTTTCTGTATTTAGACCCAAACCTATAGAATTGGAGCCAAAGCCAAATAAATCAAAATAGATGTTTTATATGCCCACATTTATATTGCCCTAATTTTTGGTTACAAAGACAATTTCTGAGCTTTCCCAATAATTAAAAAAAATTCAAAAAATGTTTTTGATCACATGCCTCAGTTAGTTTCCTTTAGACAAAAATATATGTGCATCCAGGAATATATTATATTTATATTAAAGATATTTTAATGCAAGAGGCATTGATAAAGCACATGCCTTGTCCTCACTCATGTTAATTGGAGGATGAGAATATGTCAGATGATCAACCTTCATACTTGTTTAGTAGAAAGAAGTGACTCAACACTCTGAAAGTCAAACAGTCCAAACAAAACATGTAAAGCAAAACTATGTAAAACAAGAAAGATACACAGAAAAAAAGCTTTAACAGTAAGATATTAATAAAGATTTTTCCTAGTTTCATTCATTCATTCATTTATTCACTGAACATACAATATTTGAGAATTTTATGAATTCCTACATACTGTGTCAGACATTGAGTTGTAAGAATTTCTTCTTAGTTCTCCAAATTCTGATAATAGCATGTATTAATTTTATGATGAAAAATAAGCTTTTAACAGTAACATAGTCATAGTTAGTGTTACATCACATAGTTTTGATGGTCAATTTTATATGTCAACTTTTACTAGGCCACAAGGTGCCTACACATCTGGTCACATGTTATTCTAGAAATTTCTGCAACAGTGTTTTTGAGTGAGATTATCATTTGAATTGGTAGACTGGGTAAGCAGAGTGCCCTCTCTAATGTGGGTGGGCTCATTCAGTCAGCTGAAGGCCATCAGCTTCAGCTCTATGACCCTGAACCATTGATCTAAACCTCAGTCCCTATAGAGTGATAGCTTCAGAGCTTATCAAAGCTTATAAAATTGGCTTTGCCTTCAGTAAGTTTGTGTCTGTGGTTATTTCTCTCTACCTCTCTCATTGATTCTTTTGTGCTTATTTTGTTGGAGACCTTTTCTAATTTGCATGTTCAGAGTAAAACTTATAGGGCTTGTTAGAAATGAGTCTGTTGGCTCTGAGTAACAACTGAAGAATTCTCCTATACATTACATTCTAATACTTCAGTACTCAAGTAGAATTCAATATCCATTTTGCTTCTCAGAAGGTGACTTGCTGCTTACTTTCAAGTTTTACTGTGCAGATAACTGAAAAAACAAGATATATGACTCTGAACACTTGGAAAAATGAATTACTAATAAAATGTTGGGTTGTATATATGAATATTTACATAAGAATATATATTTCTTAATATGTATATGTGCAAAAATATGCCTTGTGATATATTTCACACATAAGAAGTGTTAGTCTTCTTTAACATAAAATGGAATGTAAATATCTGAATTTTATTTTTGCTAGATTAACTTTTAAAGAAAATTATGCCCTGGCTGGCTGGCTTAGTGGATAGAGCATCGGCCCAGCGTGTGGATGCCCCAGGTTTCATCCCCGGTTAAGGCACACATGAGAAGTGACCATCTACCTCTCTTCCCCTCCTCCTCTCTCTATTCCTCTTTTGCAGCCAGTGGCTTAGTTAGTCCAAGTGTCAGCCTCAGTGCTAAGGACAGTTCAGTTGATTCAAGCATCAGCCCCAGATGAGGGTTGCTGGGTGGATTCCGGTCAGGGCACATGGGGAGTTTGTCTCTATTTTCCCTCTTCTCACTTAAAAAAGCCTGAAGGGAAAGGAAGAGGGCGCTATGGGAAGGAGGGCAAGGGAGATGTTTTGGGGAATATGGGGGAGGAGGGATGCATTCAGGGCAACACTAGAATCTATGTAAACACAATAAATTAAAATCAGTAAAAAAAGAAGAAAAAGAAAGAAAGGAAGGAAGGAAGGAAGGAAGGAAGGAAGGAAGGAAGGAAGGAAGGAAGGAAGGAAGGAAGGAAGGAAGGAAGGAAGGGAGAAAGAAAGAGCAAGCTTTACCAGGCAATGGTGCAGTGGATAGAGTGCTGGACTAGGATGCAGATGACCCAGGTTCGAAACCCCAAGGTCACCAGCTTGAGCTGGGCTCAACCGGCTTGAGCCAAGCTCACCAACTTGAGCCTGGGGTTGCTGGCTTGAGCAAGAGATCATAGACATGACCCTATGGTCACTGGCTTGAGCCCAAAGGTTGCTGGCTTGAAGTCCAATGTTGCTGGCTTGAGTGAGGACTCACTCTCTCTGCTGTAGCCCCCAAGTCAAGGCACATATGAGAACTCAATCAATGAACAACTAGGTAGCTGCAACAAAGAGCTGCAATGAAGAATTGATTCTTCTCATCTCTCCCTTCCTATCTGTCTGTCTGTTCTTACCTGTCTCTCTCTCTCTATCTCTGTCACACACAAAAAAAAGAAAAAGAAAATTATGTACTAAAATCTTGCAAAAATTTTTCAGTTGCATAACTCATTCATACTTATTAAATTCACAGTTTGCCTTTTTTGAAGATTTAAATATAGCATAACAGTTTAGTGATTTATTTTTTAAAGGTCAGACTATTTTAATTGCCTTTTAGAATATGATGATCTTAGCTCAATCAAGTAACAAAAATTTTGTCTCTTTATGTAGTGAATCTAATAAACTATTTTAGCCTGTGAATGCAGAAAGTAGTTCAGAAGCTTTGAAGATTTATAACCTGTACCCCTTTAAGTCCCAGGGATGACCTCATTAGGTGGATGAAAGCTTTCGAAACACCTTATCCACTCTGCAGTGAAGCAACCAATGTATGATGACCCAGAGTAGTAATATGACTCTGGCCCAGTTCTATAAACTTCCTACTGGGGTGAAATCCTTTAAAGCTTTTGTTTTGTGTTACTCTATCAACAATGGAAAAGCAAAACATTGCTTCAGAAAAAAAAAAACACTTTTTTTATTGTTTTATAATCTTTTATTTTAAAACTGATGTACTGTGAACATTTTCTTATGTCTGGAACAGTCATTGCTTTTTTTTATTTTATCAATCACAGTTTACTTTCAATATCATTTTATATTACTTTTAGATGTATTTTACAGCATGTTGGTTAGACAATTACACACTTTACAATGTGATCTTCCTGATATTTCCAGTACTCACCTATCACCTTACATAGTCATCACAATATTATTGACTGTATTTCCTACGCTGTACTTTTCATCCTCATGACTGTTTTATAACTGCCAATATATACTTCTCAGTCCCTTCACTTTTTTCACCCAGTAACCCCTTCTCCCTTCCCTCTGACAACCATCAGTGTGTTCTCTGTATATCTATGAGTTTGTTTCTGTTTTGTTTATTACTGATTTATATTGTTCTTTACAGTTTACATAGAAATAAAATTATATAATACTTGTCTTTCTAGGACTGACTTATTTCACTCAGCATAATACCTTCTAGGTCCATCCATGCTGTTGCAAATGGTAAAATTTTCTTCTTCTGTTATGGCCAAGTAATATTCCATTGTGTGTGTGTGTGTGTGTGTGTGTGTGTGTGTGTCTATATATATATGTAACACTACATTTTTATCTACTCAGCTATTGATGGGCACTTGAGTTGCTTCCATATCTTGGCTATTGTATTGGGTTGGGGAATAAGTTCGTAGCGTTTTTACCGAAGACTTTTATTTAAACAAAAAACAATAATTATATCAATAAGTTAATCAATTATATATTCGTCATTGCTGTTTACAACCTCTTCCCACCTCTCGACCAATTTGTTGATGCCGTTCCGCCAAAAATTGCCTGGTCTGGTGTCAAAGAAGTTGTTGAGCCAGTTTTTAAGGACCTCTTTGTTATAGAAGGTAACGCCCTTCATATGGTTTGACAGGGAGCGGAAAAGATGGTGATCGGTCGGTGCAAGGTCCGGAGAATACGGCGGATGCTGAAGGACCTCCCATTCGAGCTCTTGGAGTGCGGCTTTGATGACTTGTGCAACATGGGGCCTGGCATTGTCGTGAAGGAGTATGGTTTGACCATGTCGATCAGGTCTTTTCAGTCGAATAGCCTCACTCACATGGTGTAGCTGGGCAATGTAGAGCTCCTTGTTGACCATGACATTCTTTTCGAGCATTTCCCAGTGCACCATGCCCTCCCAGTCCCACCAAACACATATCATGATCTTCTTTGGATGAAGGTCCGGCTTGACTCTCGGCTTTGGCGTATCTCCTGGAGCCACCCACTCTTTTCTTTGCTTCATATTGATGTATAGGCACCAGTTCTCATCTCCTGTGACGATTCAGTACAAAAAGCGCTGTTTATGACCACGTGTTGCTCGATGGCGGGCAAGATGCTGAGAAGCAATTTGAAGGCGACTTTCTTTGTTTTTTTCGTTGAGCTCGTGAGGCACCCAGGCTCCCAATTTTTCGGTAAATCCCATTGAATGAAGGTGATTGAGAATCGTTTTATGATCACAGTTCCTTTTTTCCCGCCAATTCACGACTGGTTTGGCTACCGTTCTCCTTCCAAAGTGATTTGAGACGTTCTTCATCGAAATCAGAAGGCCTTCCACTGCGGGACGTGTCATCGACATCAAAGTCACCATTTTTGATCTTTGCAAACCATTTCCGTGCTGTAGACTCGCCTATGACACCTTCTCCATACACGTCGCAAATGTCCCAGGCTGCTTCGGCAGCTTTTTGACCTCGATGAAAAGCAAAGAAGAGCAGGTGTCAAAAATGTTCATTTTTGCCTCCTGGGTATTCCATTGCTAAGACTCAAAACTAATAAAAAATTAAGTAACTCAAAAATACAATTAACATAGTTTTGTAGAGCAGAAAGAGTTTTATCGAATGAATACTTACCCTTTGCCAAACAGCAAACAAATCATTGTAAAATAAAAGAAAATATAAAAACGCTACGAACTTATTCCCCAACCCAATAAATAATGCTGCAGTGAAAATAAAGATGCATATATTCTTTCACATTAATGTTTTGGGTCATAAGGCAGTTCCATTTTTAATTTTTTGATGACCCTCCATACTGTTTTCCAGTGGCTGCACCAGTCTGTATTCCTATCAACAGTGCACAAGGATTCCCCTTTCTCCTCATTCTTGCCAACACTTGCCATTTATTGATTTAGTGATGACAGCCATTCTGACAGGGTGAGGTGATGTCTCACTGCAATTTTAATTTGCATTTCTTTGAGTGAGGTTGAGCATCATTTTATGTCTATTGGCCTTATGAATGTCCTCTTTGAAGAAGTTAGGACTTTTGCCAATTTTTTAAATTGTATTATTTTGTTTTTGTTTTTTTGGATTTTTTGGCAGGATATGTCATGAGTCCTTTATAAATTTTGGATATTAATCTTTTATCAGATATATCATTGGCAACTATGTTCTGCCATTCAGTGGGTCATCTCTTCATGTTTTGATGGTTTTCTTTGATGAGCAAAACTTCTTTTAGTTTTACGTAGTTTTATTTTTCTTTTGTTTCCTTTGCCTGAGGAGACATATTAGTAAAAATACTACCAAGAGAAATGTTTGAGATTTTGCTGCCTATGTTTTCTTCCAGAATTTTTACGGTATCAAGTTTTCTGTTTCAATCTTTAACCCATCTTGAGTTTATTCTTGAATATATATATATGATTTAAGAAGGTGGTCTAGTTTCATTTTTTTAATGTATCTGTTTAGTATTTCCAATACCTTTTACTAAATAGACTGTGCTTACCCCATTGTATGTTCTTGCCTCTACTGTCAAACCTTAATTGACCATATAGATGTGGGTTTATTTCTGGACTTCATCTCCTGTTTCACTGATCTATATGTCTGCTTTTATGCCAGTACCATGCTGCCATGCTGTTTTGATTATTATGGCCTGGTAGTATGGTTTGATGATTCCTCCATCTTTGTTCTTCTTTCTCAAGATTGCTGTGGCTAGTCAAGGTCTTTTGTGGTTTCATCTAAATATTTGAATTATTTGTTCTAGTTCTGTGAAATATGCTATTGATATTTTGATAGGAATTTTATTAACTCTAGAGATTGTTTTTGGTGATATGGACATTTTATTATTTTTAATTTTTAATTAAATTTATTAGGGTAACATTGGTTAACAGGATCATATAGGTTTTAGTGTACATTTCTACGATACATAATCTGTATATTTCACTGTGTGTCCACCACCCAAAGTCAAACCATCTTACATCATATATTTGGACATTTAAAAATGTTTCTTCTTCCTATTTATGAGCATATTATATGCTACCATTTATTTGTATCTTCCTCAATTATTTTTTTTTCACTGTGTTATAATCTCCTGACTACAGTTCTTTTACCTCTTTGGTTAAATTTATTCCTAGGTATTTTTTTATACAATTGTAAATGCAAATGTTATCTTAGTTTACCTTTCGGATAATTCATTATTGGTGTATAAAAATCTAACCAATTTCTGGAGGTTTATTTTGTATCCTGCTACTTAACTGAATTTACTTATCAGTTCTAGTAGTTTCTTGGTCGAATGTTTATGGTTCTCTAGACAATATCATATCATCTGCAAATAATGACAGTTTTACTTCTTCCTTTCTAATTTGGATGACTTTTAATTTATTTTTCTTATCTGAATTCTGTGGCTAGAATTTTCGGTACTATGTTGAATAGGAGTGGTGAAAGTGGACATCCCTGTCTTGTGTCTACTCTTAAAATGCTTTTATCGATAGTTTTCCCCCACTGAGTATAATTGTGGCTGTGCATTTGTCACATATAGTTTTTACTGTGTTGAGCTATGTTCCCTCTATTCATACTGTGCTGAGAGTTTGTATGATAAATGGGTGCTGCTTATCATCAAAAGGCTTTCTGCATCTATTGATAAGATCATATAATTTTTATCCTTCATTTTGTTTATGTGGTGTATCACATAAATTGATTTGTGGCTATTGTACCAATCTTCATTCCAGAAATAAATTCCACTTGATCATAGTGTATGATTGTTTTAATGTATTGTTTTATTTGGTTTGCTAATATTTTGTTGACAATTTTTGCATCTTTATCAGGGATATTGGCTTATAATTTTTTTTTCTTTGCAATGTCTTTTTCTGGTTTTGGAATTAGGATAATGCTGGCCCAGTAAAATGAGCTTGGGAAAAATCGTGCCTCCCTTTGAATTTTTTGGAACAATTTAAGAAAGTGTTATTTCTTCTTTGAATGCCTGACAAACTTTTTAATTACTTTTTCCATTTCATTAGTAGTAATTGGTCTGTTCAAATTTTCTATTTCTTCTTGATTCACATTTTATTATTTTTAATTAAATTTATTGGGATGACATTGATTAACAGTATATAGGTTTCAAGTGTACATTTTTATAATTTTATATGTTTCTTTGGATTTATCCATTCTTTCCAGATAGTCTAACTTGTTAGCACATAGTTGTTCATAATTTTTCTTATAATTATTTATTATAAATATTATATGTATTTCTGTGTTGTCAGCTGTTACTGCTCCTCTTTCACTCTGATTTTATTTTGGAGGGTACTGTCTCTTTTCTTCTTGATGAGTCTGATTTAAGGTTTATCAATCCTGTTTATCTTTTCAAAGAACTAACTTTTGGTTTCACTGATCTTTGCATTATTTTTAACTCTATTTTGTTTATTTATGCTTTGATCTTAATTATTTCCTTTCTTCTACTCACTTTTGGCTTTGTTTGCTGATCAGGAACATCCTTTGCATGGTTTATGTGAGCCCTCCTGTTATAATTGAGTCTTGATTACTATTGGTCCATTTGTGATGGGGTCAACCTTCAGGTTCACTGACTGTGAAGACTGACCTTGACCAACTGTGTACAAGCTGCTGGGCAGGTACTGACCATACAAGACAAAATTCACCCCAGCAGGGTCTGCAGAGATCTCCCTCTGGATGTGTACTAGTGAAGCTAACTGAATATCTGATGTTGCCTGAATTGTGCCACTGGGTGTGCCAGTTCTGAGGCTTCTTGGGAAGGACTGCAGAGCAAATCAATGTCAGACACTGTCCTGTCACCATCCCTGGGCAACCTGTTTGGAGCTACAAACAACCTACAGTTTGTGGGTGCCTCTGCTAGGGTGGGTATGCTTGGGAAGGGCCAGGTTGTGCACAAAAACTAGGTTCCACCAGCACCAAGCTCAGAGGCAGGTCAGCAAAAGAGGCACAACCCCTCCTCCCCAAGATATGCCTCCACTTGCTGGCTGCCTATTAGGCTCAGTCACTGAAAGAGCCTCTGGTGGTACTCCAGCTACAAGAGGTAGGTTCTCAGTGAATCGCCAAGTAGGAATGAGTGGTTTGAACTAGATTGATACAGGTTCAAACTCAGTGCCAGTGCTGGGTCTGAGGCCACTCAGCCAAAGTCTCAGGGTATACTAAGGCTAGCTGCCACCTGCCAGGTATCTTCAGACCTTTATGGTAGAATACAGTCTCAGAGAGTCATCAGGGTGAGGCCAGCAGAGTTTATCAGGCTCAAATAGACAAAGGTTTGCTTATGTAAAGTGAGTTGGTGGAGTGCATGAGGGAAAAATAGCCCTTGTCTAGAGCCAAACAACTCAATCTGTCCAAGATTGTGCGTGGACCTCCTGGAGAGTCCAAGTTCCAAGATGGGGCTGTTGGGAGTCAGGAGGGTAGGGCTAGCAGATCTCCCATGAAGGGGAGGTGTTTGTCAGACTCACAGGATAGTGGGGGAAGTGTTCCCTGACCCAGAACCAAACAACTCAGTCATTGACATATCCTGAGTATACCCAGATGTCTATACTCCAGGCCCAGGCAGCTGACTCCTTCACAGGGCATGGGCTCTGCAAGGTGGGGCAATAGGGAGTCCAGAGTGTGGGGCTATTGCATTCCCCAAATTGATGGCATATGGAGGGGACTGCTCCACCAAGAAAGGTGGTGTCCGAGCTCTATACTGAGGAGCCTGGTGTGGGGTCGAGACCCCATGCTCCTCAGAAGAACCTATGCAGCTGAGATATCCCTGCAGAGTCTCAGCTACCAACTCGTGGGAGCAGGGCCAGTCCTTTCTGCATTTCTGCTTTTCTTGATACAGCTTCTTCTGTAAATCTTGGCTATAAGACTTCTGTTCAGCTACTCTTCAGTTACTTACTCAGGTTAATTGTTATATATTTTACTTGTAATTACAGTTTGGTCCTGAAAAGCAGGTGAGTATAACTTCCTCCTACTTCACCACCATCTTGGATCCTCCTCCAAAGAAAGGAACTTCTCACCTCCCAGGGCTAATTATGTTTCTGGTGTTCTGAGCCACCATTTCCCCATATTGAAACACCAATGATGAATATCTTCAATATCATCTTCACTCTGTTCAACTTCCTCAACATAAGGTCTCTCCTTCTTTAAAAAACAACAACAATAAATAAATAAGTAAACAAACAAAAATTAGTTTTAGTTTAGAGACATGAAATTTGAATCATGTTAGAGTGTTATGGGCTGAATTGTGTTACCCCAAAATCCATATGGTGAAGTCCTAATCCCTAGAACCTCAGAAGAATGTGACTATATTTGGAGCTAGGACCTTTGAAGTGGTAATTAAAGTAAAATGAGATCATGTGTGTGGGCCCTAATCCAACACAACTGGTGTCCTTATAAGAAGAGGAGATTATGACACAGATATATGAGGCACACTGTGGACAAGTCCTGCCGGGGGTGAGGACAACAAAGACTCAAAGACCCGACTCCGGGGACCAGGTTCAGTGACGCAGATCCACTTTATTCAGGAAGTAAGCTAGCTTATATATGTGGGTTCAGCCTATAGGGTATTATAGCATGTTCCTCAAAGCCAATGGCTGAAAAGATCAGGGAGCTGCGTGGTTGGCGCTAAGTCACTTGCCTACAGCGGGCAAGCTTCCTTCCTGGGTGTGCCCAGGAGGGTCCTGGGAGCTGGAGTATTCTCACGGCATTGCATCAGCTGCAGCTGCTAGGAATGCGCTCTGCCCTCCACCCACAGCACACAGAGGAAAGACCATGTGAGGGCACAATAAGAAGGCTCATAGTACCATCATTAAGGGATTAGGTCTCAACATATAAATTTGGTGAATTGAAATATCCAGTTGGTAACACAGGTTATTATTCCGATCTGACCTGCTTCCCAAAGGTTACCAGATGTCTAGTACAGGGTACATTTCTACTATACCATCATGTGCCACATTATTGTGAAACAACTCTTTTTTATAAAGTGTAGGGCTATATAATTCCAATCACAACAGTCACCACTTTCTCAAATTATCTAAAACAATTCACATTATTCCTGGACTCATTCAATATGATTATAAGAGGAATCCTAAAAATTATCTTGTTCAACAGTTTTGACATTTGACTCATAAGGAAACCAAAGCCAAAGAATAAATAACACGCTAAGGCCTCATAGGAAATAGTTGGAGAGCTAGGACCACAAACCAGTCCTCATCCTTCTGTTCTGCTAATAATTCAGTAACTGTAAACTCATTATTTGAGGAGCAATTCATAGGCAATTTAGAGGGACAAATCCACCATTAGAAATTCCTGGATTAAAATGTGTCCTCCATGATACATACCAGTTGTCACTTAAACTTTCAGAACCTTAGTTAATATTCCAAGGTTGTAAATTGAAACAAAAAATTGCTAAACCCAGTGAAAAGCCAGATGTTTAAAATAAGTCAATATAGGCCCTGGCCAGTTGGCTCAGTGGTAGAGAGTCGGCCTGGCGTGCCGGGGACCCGGGTTCGATTCCCGGCCAGGGCACATAGGAGAAGTGCCCATTTGCTTCTTCACCCCCCCTCCTTCCTCTCTGTCTCTCTCTTCCCCTCCCGCAGCCGAGGCTCCATTGGAGCAAAAGATGGCCCAGGCGCTGGGGATGGCTCCTTGGCCTCTGCCCCAGGCGCTGGAGTGGCTCTGGTCGCGGCAGAGCGAGGCCCTGGAGGGACAGAGCATGGCCCCCTGGTGGGCGTGCCGGGTGGATCCCGGTCGGGCGCATGCGGGAGTCTGTCTGACTGTCTCTCCCCGTTTCCAGCTTCAGAAAAATACAAAAAAAAAAATAATAATAATAAAATAAAATAAGTCAATATCACTCCTGGATGGATAATGGTCATTAAAACCTTTCTCAATAATATCCATAGATTACTAAATCTAAATATTCTTAACAGAGATAGACAAGTATCCTAAATTCCTGTGTATAACTCCTCTCAGTCTTTACCAGATCTAATGCTTAGTGCTAAATACATTTTTGCTGGTATGTTACTAACACACAATATGTACCCTTTTCTCCTGGTAAAAGAGTCTTCATTTCTGATACTGCCAGAGTGAACAAAGTGATTTTATTTTTAAACTACCACTGTTTTTAGTTCCTTTGTTCACAAAACCATAGGAAGACACATACAGAATATCTAATTTTAGATTTAGTATGCTATCAGGATATTGTTTTTCAGGACAGTAAAAACTAGAGGAAATTACTGTACAAATAATCGTGTTCCTCTCTTGACAGAGCTGGTAACCACTGGGCAGTACACATTGTTCCTCCTGAGACTTGGTCAAAGAAACCACCATACTTGCAGCGCCTCTGAAAGCATTCCTCATGACCTTTTCAGATGGAGAAGATCTCATTTGAATGAGTTAGAATGGCAAGAAGAATTTGCCCAGGGATCATAGGCTTTTTAATCAAGGCTGAGTTATTCTTTTAAAAAAAATGCAGAAATTTGGCACAATCAATCAATAAACATTCTTAGAATTTTATAGAAAGAGAAATCTGTGGCAGTTACATTCAGCTCCAACCAAGCCCCGCCTTTAAGTATGAAGGTGAGGAAGCCCACTTTAAGCTCAATAGTTAAGTCATTCCTGACTGTTGGCTGTAAGTACAGCTGGTCCCACAACTTCCTGGAGGGGGGTGTTATTTGTTTTTAGTTGTTTCTTTTTTTAATTATAGTTGATGCCTATTTTGTTTTGATGTGCACATATCCCTGATGCCATGCCTTATTAATTTCCACAAATAGCGATTTTTAAAAAACTACATACACATACTTTATAATTATATATATTATATGGAAAGAGGGGATATATATATATTGTTAAGGGCTGTAAATCTATTCCTTGTTTTCTTGCTTTAGGTTAAAAAAATACATAAAAATATACAAAATAAAAATTAGGAGAGGAAACCATTTATAAATAGAAATATATTCAACCTTTTATTTATTTATTCATTTATTATTATTATTATTATTATTATTATTAGTGTAAACTACTAGAATGGGCCTCTTCCCTCTTTTTGGACCTCTAGAATATAAACATACATTCACACACACAACACATAATATCTCCATTGATTCTTATGCCAACTCTGAGAGGAAGGGGGAAATGTACAAGAAAGGAACGCTTAGGGGCCGCCTCTGCCAGGCACTGCCTCAGGGGTTCTCTCATTCATCTTCAGGCTGCCTTTGAAGGAGGCAAGCCAGCCCCACGTAGACGTGGAAACTGAACCTGCGCGAGATCAAGTGACTCAGCCTGGAGGGTGAGGGGTGGGATCAAGTGTCTCAGCCTCTGCGGGAGGGGACTGTTTTCCCTGCATGCTGGCTGGGACCTGCCAGGTTTAGATATTCCTTCACCTCCGCCCCTGCTCTGGGAAAGGCCACAGTTTAAGCTTATTTTTTCACTGATGCGAGGTGGAAATTTCAGGAGGAAATGTGGGGAGGGGAAGGGAGAGACAGGAAGAGAAAAGGAGAGTTGGGGAGAAGAGGATCTGGGAACGGAAGCTCTGATCCTCTAATGCTGCCGGGTTTGAAAGACTGCTAAGCTGCTCAAGAAGCCGTGGAGAAAATAAACTCTAGCCTTTCCAAGTACTTTCTTCCAGAAGAAAAAAGTGCCATGAACAACTTTCTTTTCCCAGAATACCTGTGTGTTGTTTTCCTCAAGGCAGTGACCGTCACATGAGCGATTATATTTTCATTTTTGTTTTGGCCCTCAGAAAGGTCACACAGATCAAATTTGTGAACCCCATAGAATTCTCTAGTCTAAATATTTATTTTAGCCTTTTACCTGGCCTTGTCTTTTTATCTCCGTACGGGGCGGGGGGAAAGTAAGCTTACAGTTGTGAGTACGCAAAACACAGTTTATTCTTTTTTAAAAAAATGTATTTATTGGTTTTAGAGAAAGAGGAAGGGAGAAAGACAGACAGACAGAAACATCAATCTGTTCCTGCATGTGCCATGACTGGGGATTGAACCCACGATCTTTGCATATCAGGATAATTCTCTAACCAACTCATCTATCCAGCCAGGGCCACAGTTTATTCTTGAATTATTATTATTTATTAATTATTGTATTATTTTCCACACAAACAAGTGTGAACCTACTTTTCCCTTCTTTGTACATTTTCAAGATCCAATTTTGAACTATTTTATATTAGCTTATAAATTAGATCTGCTTGTAGATAAACCCAGTTCCTGTGTAACAAATAAAGTAAATAATTATTTCATGTCATTGATCACTCTCTCTAGTACCTGATAGAGATATTAGTGTATATTAATTTTCATTGAATTTTCTATATGCTTACTTTGCATTATTAACTTTATTGATTACATTCAAACTGTTTTTTCTTTATTCATCCAACAAATATGTATCAAGGGTCTAGTATTTGCCATGCACTGGGCTATGGTTGGGCTCCCAAAGGAAGCAACATTCACATAGTCTCTGCCTTCAGGAAGACAATGCAATTGCAACACAAATATTAATAATATGCAGTGAAAATTATAAGGAAAGAGAAGTAGAGGTTGATACAGGTGCCCTTAACAGCTAGGCTTGAGTTAACCCCAAGGGTGGCCAGGATTGCTGCAGGCATGTGACATTTGAAATGAGACTCACTGACATTAACTCTGAGAAGAGGTGAGTGGAGCAAGATGGGTAGTTGGGGGAGCATTCAAGGAGAGGAAACAGCACAAGAAAGGCTTTTGGGTCAAAGGGAAGGTGGCTACTTCCAAACCTGGAAGAAGAGTGTGGCTAAAGATTTGGCATCAAGGGAAAAAGGTAGTCTTGCAGTAGAGAGACAAGCCATGCTATAGATTTTGGTCTTTGTCCTAGGAACAATGATGAGGATATTAAAAGACTTTCTCAAAATCCTCCAGCCTGTAAATAAAGATGTGTATAACAAATATTAAAAGTCAAAACCGGAACAGCTTGTAGCCTATAATAAATGCTAATGGGAAATCTGAAATAATTATTAAATGATTATTATACTAATGGTTTCACACATAAGGGCATTATCAAAACCTCACAAAAACTCTTGTTAAATAGTTATTACTAAATTTACTATTATACCCCAGTTTACAGATGAAAAAAACTGATGCTAAGAGGAGTTAAATAATTTGCTTGCAATTATAGTCAAGAAAGTGACAAAACTAGGATTAGAAATCAGAACTACTGAATCAAAATCTTGTGTTCTTTCCATGAAGCATACCCTACATGGTGCTTAGCTGATTCTTTAAATTCCTGTTCAAGACTGGTGCGGCCTGGCTCAGTTGGTTAGAGCATTGTTCCGAAGCACAGAGGTTGCTGGTTCGGTCCCCAGTCAGGGCACAAGCAGGAACAGCTCAATGTTCCTGTCTCTCTCTCACCCCCGCCCCTTACTCCCTCTCTAAAATCAATAAAATAAATATTAAAAAATTTAAAAAAAAAAAGACTGGGTGCCAAGGAAAACCTGGAGGATGTACACATTTCTGTAAAACTGGCCTTGAGCTTCCTTCTCGAGGCATATAACTGACAGTGGAATACGAACACGTGAGACAGAGTTTGTGACTTATTCTAATAAATTATTCTATTCATGCAATGCCTGATCAATCTTGAATTTTTACAAAGGAAAGAAAACAAAACATCTTTCACTGTTGAAAGGTAATTTGTTACACTTATGATGTTAAAAAATCTAGGCAAACCTTCGCTTTCCATGCTTTGATTTTAAAAAGCCATCACTCTCAGGTGTATTTGAACGTTAATTATATCCCTAATGAGAGGAAAAGGAACATTTGAAGAGGATGTTAAGGAATTATGTTCTTTGCTGTTGAGCTGTTCTTGTCAAAGAAAAAAAAAAGTACTTTCAAGCAACATTAAGAAATGGGAGTGGGGTTTTATGAAAATAATACTCTTGATAATAAAGGAGAGGAACATCTCATAAGAAAAAAGAAGAAGAAGAAAAGGAGCCATAGAAGAGAGAAATGTCCCCTGAAAGTCATTTGGCTCCAGGGGTTGAGTGATCTGACCAGCTCTTCAGTAACAAGAGTTCTTAAATGGCTCTCAGGTGTGTTGCCATCAGTAGAACCCTGCTACCCTCCTGTGACTCGTCCTCCCCCTCTACACAGCCTGCTGATATTTGTTCAGCATCTCTTTGGCATCAAGGAATAGGGGCATGATCCACAACATGGTCTCAGTCTTGAATATTAGAGTTCATTGAAGCTCTCTCTTACACCACAATCTCTCTCCTCCCGTGACTATTTTGTCCTCTTCTCTGTGTCTTTTGCTTATCTTACACCTCTGATATTACTTTGGGCTGATTATTGCTTTGGTTCATGCACAACCCCTCTAGGCCACTGTGGCCTTAGTTTACCTGAGTCCTCTTCATGGGAGTTTTTGGTGTCAGCCTCTTCCTTCTATATTCCTCTGCTGAACTCCTCAGTTTATAGTCACCAGAGGAAGGCTGATTGGCCAAGGGAGTAACCCATTTCTACTTTGACTCCCAGCTGGGCTATCGATTTGCCACTCTTGGTTTCAGCAACCACCACTCTCTCATCAAGCTGTAGCTGAGGGAAGCAGCATGGAGAGTAACATGGCACAGAATGTGATGGCAAGCTATGACCTGATATCTGGGTTCAAATCCCAGCTATGCTATTTGTCAGCTGTGGAATTTTGAGCATATTCCTTAATGCCTCTCCTGTAAAAGAAGGGTGATTATAACATTATCTCATTGGTTTGCTGTGAAAATTAAATGAAGTAACACATGAAAGGATTTAGCATGCATTTAGTAACTAGTAAAGACTCCATAAGTGTCAGCTATTATTATTATGCATATCTATAACTGATCTTCAGCAGGTGGCCATGGGCAGGCCAATTGCCCTTGATTGCACATTGTAAGCCCAGAGGAACTCATCAATAATCTGTTTCATCTTAAGTGTGTAACTTCTTTGACCTTGGCTTTTCCTGTCAAAGCTTGCTAATAAGTCTATTTAAATGGGAAAGTTACTGAGGGAATTTTGTTTTTCTGTCTAAATTATTTTCACATGGTCAGTTTAAATGTACAAAATTAATATACACAAATGTGGGCAATTTCTAGAATAGGCTTTCCTTCACTTGAACATTCTATGAACTATTAATGTTTAAGTTTAGATAGCTTTTGATGGTTGTTCAGAATTGTGTGTGTATGTTTTAGTAAAAACTGCCTCATCATTAAATAACCTAGTAAGATCTAGAGAAATTATTGGATAGTCTTGGAAATTATCTTATTTAAATCTGGTTTAATCAGGCCAAGTAAGTCATATAAGAAGAACTAACTAAATATTTTTATTTAAATCAGCAATTGTGACTGCTCTGTAACAATATAGAAATGGATTTACTCTAAGACAAGGTAATAATCTCTTACCCCATCTGAACTGGGCTGGATATGAAACAGCCTATTACAGGAGCCTAATCTTTCGATGACATGAAATCGGTATATCCAACTCCAAGGAGCACCCTTCACACTCCGTTCTATAATACGATGACACCGCCCTTCAGAAGTGTAGACCTCCCGAAAAAGCCACATTAGGGAAAGAAGAGGGAGGGAGCTATAGGGTTAGGGGATTTCCCAAATTCACGGACTGGTGTTGTCTAGAGGTTGAAGCATAGTTCTCTGACATTAACATATGACCCTGAAAATGATAAACTGGATTATTGTAATTCTCATTTTCAAACCCTCTGAAAGCACAGACCATGAGCTCTTTACCATGTGTGAGGGCTCCTGCCTCCCTCTCCAGTCTCATCTCATATTAACACCCTCCTTCTGACACACGCGCGCGCACACACACACACACACACACACACACACACATTTCAACCCCTCTTCCTACCTTCTATGCTCAGCTAAGGGAGCTTTTTCCCAGCTCAGGGACCCAGCCCCATGTGAGTCCTCTCCCTTGCAACCTTCCCGAGATTGCTCCTACATGTCCAACTCATTATTTTCTATCCAAACACCCTATGTATTTCTTATATAGCACTTACCATGATTTGTAGTTATTTTATGTATAAGCTCACTTGAATTCTGAGATCTCTGTCCCAAATTAAAGATTTCATGAAAACAGGAATCATCTCTGTTTTATTTACTATCAGGGGCCCCACAATTTAGCCCAATGCCTGTCCCATAGGAGGTACCCAATAAATATTTTTTGGATGAATTAAGGACAGGGGAAAATCTAAGGGCAAGTCATATACTACAGTGGAATAAAAGATGTCTTGTTTTTTAAATGCAGATAGATGGACAAAAGCTGAGAGAAAATATAACAGACTAAAATATATACTTACACAAAATCCTGCACACAAATTTTTATGGTAACTTATAATTACCAAAAACTGGAAACAACTAATAGGTCCTTCAGTAGGAGAATGAGTAAACAAACTGTGAAACAGCCATACAATGGGATATTACTCGTTGATAAAAAGAAATGAGCTCTCAAACCACAAAAAGACATGGACAAACTTGAAATGTATGTTGCCAAGTGAAAAAACCAGCCTGAAAGACTGGCTTCATTCAAGGACAAAGATACTCATATGTTTGTAGCATTCTCTCATAAGAGATAACATCATTGGTGGAATACAACTGGTTTGCACCAGTTTGGCAGAATTGATACCTAATTTTTTGTTGAGTTCGGTGAACCAGTTGTTAAAATGGCACTTATAATCAGGATTCTCTCTAAGGTGGGTGCCTGAGCAGCCACCCAATGTGGAAATCACAAATTTACATTCCTTACACTTTTTTAGCATTCATCTGCGCAACAGCATACTTTAAGCGCTCATAGTAATGTTCATTCTGTCCATAGGTCACTGAATGGGAACCTGCTCCTACTGTGAAAGGATGGTTAAGGCTAAATCACACAGCTGATGATGATCAGTTAAAAGTGAAGAAAATTGCTGGTGAGGATGCCAGTCAAGAAGCAATATGGAAATATCTTAAATAATAGTTTTATTGTTTTTTTCAGGTATTATTTAATATTTTTTCATTAATATTTTAAAACTCATTTTTTATAACATAATCTAGTTTTGCATACCTCTTTTATTGTTCTCATTTAAGTATTAAGTGCACGAAATAATAAACTAACCTTCAGTATATCATTTTTTTATGCTTAAAACGGTCATTAGGGAAGAGAACTGGTTGTTAAATTATTTGATCCCTACCACTGCCTACACCTCAGAGTTGCTGAGTTAGGTTGTGTGGAGTCCAAGAATCTGCATTTCTAACAAGCTCCCAAGTGATGCTGATGCTGATGCTATTGATCTAAGGACCACACTTTAGAAACACCTGATCTATATAATATAGATATTTCAGTAGTAGTGCTCAATTCCACAATGTAACCATGTTTTCTTTTGTTTTTTTAACTTTATTGACAAAATATAATTGTCGATATTTAAATTATACAATGTAATGATTTGATATACATATACATTGTGGAATGACTACAAAGACCAAGATAATTAATACACTTATCACCTCATATAGTGAAGTCTTTGTGTATGTGGTGAATGCTTAAGATCTATACTCAGCAACTTGACTATAGTCACCATACTGTATTAGATCCTCAGAACTCATTCTTCTTATAAATAAAAAAATCGTACTCTTTAAACTTCATCACACCATTTCCCCCTCCTCCCAGACCCTGGCAACCACCTCTCTACTCTCTTTCTACAAATGCAACATTTTTCCATCCCACATATAAATAACTAGAAAGCCCGGCGGTCATACAAAATGACCGCTGTTCTAGATATTATAAATTGTAATTAAAATGAGTTGTGCAAAGGTGTCTGCTAATTCAAACTGAATTACCCAGGGCAGGCAGCGAGGACGCCCCTTTGCTTAGTGCCCCACGGGGTTTCCCCCTTCTACTTGCTTAATTGCTTAAAGTCAAGTGCAATGAAGGAAACCACTGGTGGTACATTTCTTAAGAGCCACCACTAGCTCAATAAATAAAGGTGATTTAAATAATAAAATGTTAATTCACATGTCAAAGATCTCTTTGTACACAACATTTCTTGTGTAGATCTTTCCATCATTTTTAAGCTTGCCTTGCAGAGGACCATCAATTATTTTTAATTTTACATCCGTTCTTTCATGAACTCTTGAACAGGCAACATAAAGTTGACCGTGTCCAAATGCAGGCTCAGGTAAAAAAATGCCAACACGCTTAAGTGTTTGGCCCTGAGACTTATTGATGGTCATAGCAAAGGCAAGTTTTACAGGAAATTGTCTACGTCTCAATTGAAACAGCAACCCTGTTTGAGATGGAGCCAAATCAATTCTTGGAATGACATGTATTTCACCTTTAGAGGAGCCAGTCAACGATTTAGCTATTATGACATTATTTTTCAATTGGAGAACCTCTAGTCGAGTACCATTGCAAAGACCGCTTCTGGTGTTAAGATTTCTTAACAGCATAATAATTGCTCCAATCTTTAACCTCAATCTGTGAGGTGGCATGCCAGAAGGCGGGACTATTTGAATGCTGTGGCAACTTTACCCCATTGGCTAGTACAGTTACACAAGCAACCAATAAGCTATCAGCGACAAACAGACACTTAAGCCGCATATAATAAAGATACCATATATATATATATATATATATATATATATATATATATATATATACACATATACACATAGTATTTGTCTCTGTCTGGTTTATTTTACTTAGCATAATGCCCTCCAGGTTTATCCATGTTGTCACAAACGGCAGCATTTTCTTTCCTTTTCTTTTCTTTCCTTTTTTGAGAGCGAGAGAAACATTGATTTATTAGTCTACTTATTTATGCATTCATTGGTTGTTTCTTCTATGTACCCTGACCAAAGATCGAACCTGCCAACTGGGTATATTGGGACAATGTCCTAATCAACTGAACTGCCCAGCTGGGTTATTTTTTTTTTAATGTCTGGATAACATTCCAAATACATATATATTTATGTCTGGATAATATTCCATTTCCTTGTTCTTCTAGAAATGTTATGGTTTCAGGTATTACACTTAAGTTTGTGATCCATTTTGAGTTAATTTTTGTGAGTGATATAAGATAGTGGTCCAGTTTCTTTTACATGTGTGTATTCATTTTTCTAACACCATTTATTTCAAAAATTATCCTCCTCATTGTGTGTTCTTGGAACTATTGTCAAAAATTAGTTGATCATGTATGTGTAGGTTTACATCTGGGCTTTCTATTCTGTTCCAACAGGTCAATGCACCTGTTTTTATACCAGTACCATACTACATTATAGCTTTGCAATATAGCTTGAAATCAAAAGCTGTGATGTATCTCCAGCATTGTTCTTCTTGTCAAGGTTGTTCTGATTATTAGCTGTATTTTATGGTTCCATACAAATGTTAGTATAGTTTTTTGTTTGTTTATTTCTGTGAAAAATACCATTGGAATTTTTGTAGGGATTTCATTAAATCTGTAGACCATTATGGAGACTATAGACATTTTCATAATGTTAATACTTCAAGAACATGAAATATATTTCATTTATTTGTGTCTTCTTCAATCTCTTTCATCAATGTCTTTTAACTTTCAGTTTACAGGTCTTGTTCCTCTTTGATTAAATGTATTTTTAAGTATTTTCTTCTTTTTGATGTTATTATAAGGGGAATTGCTTTCTTAATTAACTTCCAGATAGTTCATTTTTATTGTATAGAAATGCCACTATGTTTCTGTATATTGATTCTGCATCCTGAAATGTTGCTGAATTTATTTATTAGTTTTAACAGAGTTCAGTAGAATTTTTAAGATTTTCTATATATAAGATCTTGCCATCTGAAAACAGAGATAATTTCACTTTTTCCTTTCTAATTTCTAGCCTTTTAGTTTTTTTTCTTGCCTAATTGCTGTAACTAGGACCTCTGGTACTGTGTTGAATAGTATAAGTAAAAATGGCCATCCTTATTGTATTCCTAAACTTAGAGAAAAAATTTTTAATTTTTCATTATTGAGCATGTTGTTAGCTATGGGCTTGCTATATATGGCCCTTGTTATGTTGAGGAGAATTCCTTCTATCCTTATATACTTAATTAGTTGAGAATTTTTTTATCATGAAAGGTTTTTAAATTTTGTCAAGTGGTTTTCTGTCTGTTTTAAATGATCATATAATTTTTATCTTTTATTCTGTTTATTAATTTGAGTGTGTTGAACTGTCCTTGCATCCCAGGGATGAATCCCACTTAATTATAGTAAATTATTTTTTTTATTCAGTGAGAGGAGGGGAGGCAGAGAGACAGACTCCTGCATGCACCCTGACCAGGATCCATCCAGCAAGCCCACTAGGGGATGATGCTCCGCCCATTTGAGACATTGCTCTGTTGCTCAGCCCCCAAGCTCTTCTTAACTCCTGAGGCAGAGACCATGGAGCCATCCTCAGCACCCAGGGCCAACTCGCTCCAATTGTGCCATGGCTGCAGGAGGGGGAGAGAGAGGGAGAAGTGAGAGAGGAAGAGGTGGACAAGCAAATGGGGGCTTCTCCTGTGTGCCATGATCAGGAATTGAACCCAGGACATCCACTCACTGGGCCAATGCTCTAACACTAAAACAACCAGCCAGGGCCAAATGATTCTTTTTTTAAAATTATTTTTATTTAATTTTAGAGAAGAGAGAGAGAGAGAGAGAGAAGGGGGGGCAGGAAGCATCAACTCCCATATGTGCCTTGACCAGGCAAGCCCAGGGCCTTGAACTGGTGACATCAGCATTCCAAATCAATGCCCGATCCACTGCGCCACCACAGATCAGGCCCAAATGATTCTTTTAATGTGCTCTTGAATTCAGTTTGCTGGTGTGTATACACACACACACACACACACAAACACACACACACAGGATTTTTGCATGTGTTCTTCAGGGAAATTGGCCTGCAATTTTATTTTCTTATAATGTTTCTGTCTGGCTTTGGTATCAAGCTAATGTTGGCCTCATTAAACAAATTTGGAAGTATTCTTTCCTCTTCAAATTTTTTGCAAGAGTTTGAGACAGATTGAAATTAATTCTCCTCTAGGTGTTTAGTAGAATTCTGAAGCCATATGGTACTGGGATTTTGTTTGTTGGGAGATTTTCAATTACTGAACATAACAGTGCTTGATTTCAAATGAAGCATCTCTGCAAAAGGTGAGGAAGGGGAAGTAAGGCAATTGAGATTGTGGCCAAAAAGTGCAATTATTTGTGGAAGCATCTGTCCTGTGAATCAGTGAGAAACAGTGATTCTTCTGACCTTACTGTTCTGCTGGAGTCCCTAGTTCAAAGAATTGGTAATCTCCCCACTGCTCCCCAAAATTCAATTTAAATGCAAAGGGAAGTCATTTTGGCTTGATGTAGACACCACAATCCTGGGCACTGCTGTAGGTGCCCCGGAAGAATGTGAAAAAATGTGCGGAAGGCTTTCAGCAGAGAGCTGCAAAGAGGAGCCCAACTTTCTGTTTATTGCTCTTTGAACAATTTCAGGTATTGCTAGATTCTCAACTGCACTCCTGGCCCATGAAAAGCACCATTGTTATTGTAACTGGGTGCAGTTATCAATCACAATGACCAGCACTTATCTAGGGCTTCCTATGTGCTGGGTACTTTATATGGACTATCCTATATAATCCTTCCGTTGGCCTATACAGAAGCTACTATAATTTTTCCCCTTTTTTTCAAATGAGGAAACTGAGATTAAGCAAATAAATCACAAATCCAGTAAGTAATGAGCTGGGTTTGAAACTAGAGATCGTGCTTCCGAGACCAGTTTATGTTCAGGCAACATTTACACGTATGAAGAATGATCTGTGAGGTAATATCTATAAAGCTTAACTGGTGCCTAGAAATCAGACATATTTCTATATGTGCAGCTCCCCACCTTTCTTGGAAAACATAATTATTTCTTTTTGTCACTACACTACACAAATTACACAGTGATGCAGAGAAATGCAAACAAAATTTCCATTGTGCTGTCTACCACATAAATATATGTTAATAGATTAACAAAAATTCTCTTTGTGCATAGACTGTGTATTCATTTCTACTCCAGCTGTGCTGTGCTCTTTCTTTGATGGGAATCTTAGTTTTTCTCTCAGTTGCCGTGCCTCTGTAAGCTAAGGAAACAAACAGCTGAAGAGAACAGTTTCCATGATGAAGTACCTAGAAATACTTCATGACTTTGCCTTGTCTAATATTCCCAACAATCTGCAGGCAGACATAGTCTTCCCGTTTCAGCATGAGGAAATGAGCCCGGGGGACTGGGTGTCCAGCTTAACATCACACACTGAGAAAGGAGCCCAGGTGCTTTCCAGAGCCCATGGCCTTTGACAACAAAGCCTTGCTTTCTTCTCTTCTCTTGTTCTCCTTGCTCTTTTTACCACTTCTGTACTTTTTAAACACAGATTCCATAGAACCTAAATAGGGAGGGGTGAGTTGGAGGGCCAGGATGCAAAAATACTTAAAAAATAAAAATAGCTTTCACTGTTCTTCAGGTCTTGATGGAGCATTTATACCCACTGCCCTCTAGCATTGGGGCCATCATTATGGTTCGCTGAGGTCTCTAGGATCCTTTCTTCTCAGATTAGCTAGTGAGAAGTAAATTTCATGTACTTGCATGTACAACGAAATAAACTACTAGGGCCAGTCTTACTGTTGATGATTTGTCTGTCTGAAATTTGAGTCTGACCTGGTTAATACATATAATTGGGAAGATTCTTATCTTCCGTCCCCCTCCCATGTTTGAACTGTGTAATGTTATACTGCCACCTTGTGGTTCCTACATTGTGAGCTCAGAAACAAAGCCAGGGCAGGACAAAGCCAGTCAAGGAAACCACCGAGGGTTTGGAGCAGCAGCTGAAGAAGAAATGGAGGTTTGGGAGGAATATGGAAGAGATGTCCTAACTTGTCAGGGAAAGCATAATTCATGTTTGTCACAAAATAATTTACTGGTCACGAGCACAGCACTTGGAGTCAGACTGACCACAGTTTAAACTTAGCAACTAAATAACTCCCTCTCCCGGCCTTCAGGGCTGTTGGAAGAATTAAACAAGACAATGTGGCCAAAGTACTTGGCCTGCCACACAATAAGCTTTGCTATTGTTGTAAAGCTGAGAAAAGAACCATACCTTCCTCTTTTTTAATGATTTTTTTTTGTCATTTTTGCTGTATGAGTTTTTATTTATTTATTTATTTGATAGATGATTCTTAGAGAGAAAGGAAGGAAGAGCGGAAGAGTGAGAAAGAGAGAGAGGAGCATCAGTCTGTTCCTATACAGGTATTGATCAACTTACGACCTATGCAACTTACAACCATTTGACTTTAGGACCACAATCGCTAGCCACGACTTCTCTGCGTCTGGCAGCGCAAGCATTGCCCAGCTCGGCGTACAACAGTGTGGACCAGCTTCCGGCAGCGCTACCATCACCGCGTGCACCATTTCAACTGTTATCCCAGACTTGGTACAGCAGTTTGTGTTTTGTGTCTTGGATATTTTTCATCAAACCCCTCCCAAGATGTCTACCAAGAGGAAATTGTCTTTGCAAACATTAAACCCATTGTACTGGTAATGCAGTGTTTTACTTAAACCTGACGAATGTAAAAATAAGAAATAAAATGGTGTAGAGATTATACAAATGGCATAAAATGAACAAAGAAAATTATGATATATAATAATAATAAAAGAAAATTATGATAAAATATGACTTAAAGATTTTTATAACATCATTTCACAGTACTGTACATATAGCCTACTCAACTTATGACCAAATCGTGTTACAACCGGTCTGTCGGAACCAATCATGGTCGTAAATTGAGCACTAGCTGTATATGCCCTGACTGGGGATTGAACCGGCAATCTCTGTGCTTCAGGTTGATGCTCTACCAAACAAGCTATCTGGGCAGGGCTCCATAGTCTCCTCTTCAAAACCCCAAAGGGATCTTCTCTTCCCTGTCACTTCCTGGGAATCTGCCTTTTTACTTTGTTGCTCTTTGAAGTACCTGAAATACCTCATCTATCCCTACTCTTGAAACATGGCTTTGGGGAAGTAAACAGCACATTTCAAATCTCATCTTGACCCTCTAGCAGTTTTGTGATCCTTTTGCCAAGTCACGTAAACTGCCTGAGCCCTGGTTTCCTTATCTATAAAATGGGTTAGTAATACCCATGTCTCCAGATTATAGAATGTATTGTAAATAACATGTACAAAGCATCTGGCTCAATGTCTTATACCTAGTCATTATTCTCTGTGGTTATCATTATTATTATTGTAGTTGTTGTTACACTTGTTCATCTTAATTTTCCAATCCTTCCTTCATCCTTCAAGAAGCAACAAAATATTTCAGCTCATCTTAGCCTTCAAAGATCTACTGAGTAATTGGAAGAAAAAGAACAAGTCTGTTGTGTCTATGAAGTTCTAATAAAACATTGTTTTCCCATGATTTCATAATATATTTTTCTCAAGGCTAAAATGCAATTTTTTTCACATTTGATATTTCTGATATTGAAATGCATTTTATAATCAATATATACTTATATGTTTGTGATTTTTCTCCCCAGCCCCCACCTCACTCCCCCTCAAAAGAGAACTACTAAATCAAGGTACATCATGTATTTGATGACAATCTAGGACTAAGGGATATGCTTTCATCCATCCCAGTATTCAGAAGTCTACATTTATGGTGATATCCTGACTATTCTTAGACATAAGAATATGAATTCTCAAACCCACAATGTCTTTAGTATGAGGAATAATCACAGTGGGAAGACAGTGATGTGGGTCACTCAAGGGTCCCGCCCGCCTGCCTATATTACAATTCCCTTCTCTTAAAACACAGAATGAGGTTGAAACTCTTGCATTTCCCACTTCTTTATATCCCAAAAACAAATGATAAGCCCAAAAGTCCTCTAAACTCAAGTGGGAAAGATCGGACTCTTTCCTGAATATGCAAGCATTTAATCACCCCCAGGACACCTGAGCTGGCAGCATGGATGCTGAACATTGAAATTGCTCAACCTTGGGCCAAGTAGGGAACTGCGCTTTCAAAGTCACTGAAATACAGCTGGCATCGCTGCCTTGGTTTCTAATGAATGGGGACTTGTTGCATAATTGGAAACAAGCCTAACATCATTCATTATTGTCAGAATTTTTAAAAAGGAGAAAAAGTCCTGATGCCAACTTTTGAAAAGTCCCTCTGGTCAATGTGCCTGCATAAAAACTAGCCCGTCATCCTCAGCCACTCCAAGTCCCGGCAGCCCCTTCTCCGGCCCACCCATTGGCACTGAGGATAAAATGATCTTTGTAGCTGCTTCTTTGGAAAGGTAACTTCAGCACAGTGGAATAACTAATGAGGATGGAGGAATAACTAACCATTTTACTCTGGCCTAAACAGGCTGTTTCAGCCCCCGGGTACAACTGGTAGGTCAGCCAACCAATACTTTTTGCTAATTCTTCCAAAGAAAAACACAGTGAACTTGGACACGTTAGGGCCACGGAGAATGTGCTGGAAGTTGAGCTGAGCTATTGCCTGTAACCCTGATGTTCATTCTCATTGTCAATTGCCCAGGACACCTGAGAGGGAGAGGCACCTATTAAGACACAGGTGGAAGCCATCAAACAGATTGCCTTTAGCTGCCTTCTTTACCTGAGCTAAATGGAAACTCTGACACCGAGATATAGATTTTCTCCACAAGCCCCCTTCTCAAGACAAGCTATTAAAAGGCAATTATAGTGAGTGATCACAGCTGTGCTGTTGTGTCCAGGTGCAGCCTCTGCTATCTGTCTGCAGTGAGGCAAGCCGAAGAGGGCTTCATTTCGACTGAATCAAGATTTTTCTGAGAGATGGCCCTGCCAGAATGCCTTTGACTCAACCTGTGGGTCTGTGCGAAGAGATCCAACTTCTGTATCTCTCTAGCCAAAGTCAATCTTCATAGAGATGAAGCTTATACAAGAGCTGGTCTAAAAAATGGTCTGCATTCTGGGTTATTCTGCTAAAGAGCACCAAACTGGAGAGGAATAAAGAAAGGATCATGTAAGACTTAAGGAGGTAAAAATAGTAAATCATTTATCCTCAAGGAGCTAACCTCTCTTTCTGGAGGAAAAAAAAAAATCGTACAAGATAAATTAACTGTACTTCTCACATCTTTTAACTTGATTGAACTCCCTAAAAGTGTAGTAGGCAGTTAGGCACGAGCAAAGTAGGAACGATAGTCCAGGTACAGAGAGGTACCAGGGCAGAGAGCCTAGCAACCGGCAAAACTTGAAGCCCCTGCAAACCACTCCCTCAGCATGAACCCCTGGAGAGGACATCTGTGCTTCAGCTGTGTTTCAGCTCTAGGCCCAGAGAAGCAGCAAAACCAGATGAAATGACACCATGGCTGACCTCAGGACCAGCTTCGTGGATTAATGACACCCTGGCAATGACCAGTGAGCGGAGGAGACACACCAGGAAGGCTGATGAATATTCTTCTGTGTATGAAAGTCCTCAGAACAGAGGGCCTTGCTTAGTTCTCCCTCTAGGGGTCATCAGTGCCTTCTCCCACCCCCATCCCTCCGTAGGGCGTGCTCTCTCTCTTTCTCTCTCGCTTTTCTAGGACATACCCTAACCTTTCATCCCTCTTTCCTCCCACAAGGCCTATATCTCTCGCCCTCTTTCTCCTAAACTCCAAGAGCCCTCTATAAGTCCTTTCCTGAGCCCATTTTTTTCTTCTACCTCTGTGCCTTTCTTTTTAAGCAAGGCAGAGGGAGAGAGACAGGAACACTGAGTTTCTCCTGTATGTGCCCTGGCCAGGAATTGAACTGGCAACCTTTGCACTCCAGGACGATGCTTCAACCAACCAAGCTATTCAACTAGAACTTATTTAGTTAGTTTTTGAAATCGACTACTTTTTAGAGAGACAGAGAGAGGAAAAGAGAGAGAGGGGAGGGGAGGGGAAGCATCTGTTTTCCCACTCAGCTGTGCACTTGCTGCTTGCTTCCCATGTGTGCCCTGACCAGGGATCCAACCTGCACCCTTATCATTTCCAGATGATGCTCTTCACCAACAGAGCTATCCAGCCATGGCTTTCTGTGACTTTCTAAGCACACTCTTTCATGTAGTTTGAGTCTTGACTCTGAATTCTTTCTTGGCCAGAAATCAAGTCCCAAGGGTGCTGAATCAAGGTCCGATCTGACTCCACTGGCCTAACACCTGGGGCCATTTTTCACCTCTAACAAAAGCATCAGGAAACTAAGTCAACATGACACTGTTTATTTCATTTACACAACAAATATTTCTTGAGAGCTTACTTCACACCAAGCATTCTGCAGTAGTGAAGAAGCTAAACCCAAACTCAGTCTTCACACAGTTTATATCTTTTGGAGTCAACTGCCCCTCCAACCGTGGCACACAGCTGCAAGGTAAATTAGAAAGGGCACTGGACTCAGAGTGAAGAAATTAAAGTCACGACTTGGCTCTGCCATTGACCTTATGCATGATCATGAGCAAATCACATGGGTCTCCCCAAGCCCTACTAACATGATGGATGTTTGTGAGCTGCCACATAGTTTACTTTCTGCTTGTGTTCCTCAGAGCTCAGAGCATCTTCAGGGCAATACGAAGTTCATGGGTCCAGACTGGCCCTAGGCTTTCCACCCCCTACATCAACCTCAGCCATCCTACTTGCTTCTGTTTAACACATTGGAATACAGAAGAAAATGTTATTTAGGGAAAAGAAACCCTCAAAAGCTAAAATAAAATTTGAAAACCAGCATCCTAAATGATTCTAATGTCCATTTCTGCCCTGGCTGGTTGGCTCAGTGCTAGAGCGTTGGCCCGGCGTGTGTAAGTCCTGGGTTTGATTGCTAGTCAGGGCACACAGGAGAAGTGACCATCTGCTTTTCCACTCTACTCCCTTCCTTCTCTTTCTTTCTCTCTTCCCCTTCTGCAGCCATGGCTTGAATGAGCAAGTTGGCCCCAGGTGCTGAGGATGGCTCGATGGCCTAGGCGCCTGAGGTGCTTAAATAGTTCCATTTCCAGCAATGGAAAAGTAGCCTCAGATGAAAATGGGCAGAGCACTAGCCCCAGAGGGGGTTGCCAGGTAGATCCCAATTGGGGAAAATGCAGGAGTCTGTCTCTCTGCCTCCTCGCCTCTCACTTGTTAAGAAAAAAAAAAAAAAAATTCATTTCTTCTCCGCGGTTCATTTTCCCAAATGTCCTAGTTTCTGTCTCTGGGCGTGTATGTCAGTATCTCATCTCCAGCAGATAGATCCCTGGGGTAATTCTCTCCAACAGAAGCACCTCTCCTCCAGGAAACATGGACTTCTCTCATGAATGGTATCCTACCACGTCCTCATAAGGCTTCTGACCCCGGGTTGCCTCTTCCCATTCTTCACATATATGATCACGAAGAGAAGCTCGTCACAGCTGTGCACAGCTCCTTTCCTCTCCAAGTTTGACATACTTTTCTTGCAGAAACCACTGTATTTTCTACTTTAGCCATCATTGTAGGCTGCTTGCTGTCCCAGGGGAAGATTTTTTTTGTATGTTTTTTTTTTGGGGGGGGGGTTGTTTGTTTGTTTGCTGATTTATATTTCAACTTATTCTCAGAAAGGACCTAAGGTAGGTTACAGGAATGCATAAAATAGAAGATTGCATGACATTTTTAAATGACACTGACATAATATATGCACACATTTTTTTTGATAGTCCAAAGAGAATTTTTTAAAAATAGTCCCACTTCTCAGAGCCAACTAACTTTAAGTCATTTTGTTATTCATTTTAGTCCTGGCCATTGTTTTCATGTCTCTTAATGTTATATTGATATTAACACTTTTTAATTTTTACATTTTTTACCTAATCCACTAAGTTCTCTTGTTATGAATAAGGAGTTAATGCTCACCTTCCCCAGCTACCCAAGGCACCACTATTTTAGGTTAATCAATATATATTTTTCTATTACAATGATTATGGAAACATTGTTCTTGAAAAGGCCAAGTGGCTTGCTAACCATGAAGCTCAAATAGGAATCTGAAAGTGGAAAAATGAGCTAAGAAATAAAAGGGAGTTAGAATTTGGATTAAAATACACACTTCACAGAAAACATATAGGTTTTTCTCTGCTCCCATGAATAAACGACCACTTAGATCACTCTCCAACTTATCATGTGCATAAAAACCACCTGGGATCTTGTGAAAATGCAGATTTGATGCAGTAGGTCAGGGTGGGACCTGAGATTTTTGCATTTTTGAAAAGCTCCCAGGTGATACCGATTCTGTTGGCACATAAACTACACTCCCAATAGCAAATCTAATCGGATGACTTTCAACTTCTCTTCTCCATCGAGAGCCCTGAATCTCTTTAATAATCTCATTCTATTCCTTTTCTTACTCTACAGGGAGAGGCAACATGGCATTAACCATAACTACTTGCACAGTGGGGAAGAACAGATGTTTCATCTCTGCCTGCCTTGCAGAGAGGGAAAGCTGTGACAGGTAAGGGACATGCACAAGGCTGAAAGACAGAATTCTCTAATGTACAAAGAGATACTTTAGTTTCTGCCTTTTTTTCTAACTGATTCAAGTATGTTTAAACACTTAGAAACAAGCTAAAGAGCATATCCAGTTTGAGTCTGTTGAAAGTCCAAGTCAATAGGCTAAGCAAAGAACCAAGCAAACCTCCTTCTCCTTTCTCTTGTCTCTGCTTCTTTTGAATTCTCAAAGGGTCTCTTTCTTTGCTCATATCCAATTAGGCTACCAGTAATCAGCAAACAGGGGTTGATAGAAAAAGTACCCATAGAAGCCTGCCCCTCTCCTCTATAATAGCTATCCTCCAACACAAAATAAACTTTTTTTGACTATTACTAAGAAATAGTGCCTATCATTTTTTTCATGTGGGTATAGTCCAGTGGTATGCTGTGAATGTTTAACAATTGACCATTAGTTAGAATAAAAGCGGGGCCTCATTTGTACCACTTGCCAATTGCGTTGGTGTAAATACTCCCACTGAGGCCAGTTTCAAGCTACCAATATTACTTTACTGAACACGGAATTAGAAAAAGATGAGTACAAGCTGGTATAAGCTGGCTTCAGCACATCAGAAGTAAAGTCTCTAAGTTTAAAGCCAGACAATTAAAGCTATATATTCAGTAAAGATTTACAGTTGTTTTATCAACCTTCTTGTCACCTCCTTTTACTACCAAATTCAGTTGACCTGGCAAGGACTTTAACAGTTGATTTTTTTTTATTACAAAGTGTTTGGCAGAAAAGTTCCCTTCACATAAATTAGGCCCTTGATCTATAGTTAGTCTTAATAAATAGGTTTCTTTGTCTACTACTGAACTATTGCCTTGGACCAAAGAAATAGAATTCCCTTCCTGATTCATCCCATGCAATCGGTAACCTCTGGAAGAGAAAAAAAAATCTGCTACTCACGCTTTAATTCAAATTATTACAAAACCTTTTGTTATGTTCATTATATAGCTTAAAAAAATTTTTTCAGACATTGTAAAGGTGTGCTTGAAATAAGTGTACTCATGAATTGACCTTGCTATTTGAAGAAAATTTGAGATAAAAAATTTTATATAGGAACAAAAGATCTTAAGCTTTCTGATACAGTATTTCTTAAAACTTTGTAAGTGATTAATTTCTACTGCAATAGTTTAGGAATAGTGAGGTTGAAATTAAATTATAAACCTTAAGAAATATATATTCTTTTGACAGCTTTTAAGAGTTATAGAAGCTCAAACGTTTTTAGCTAGGAATAAATGGAAGGTGACTATAAATACATTGCTAAAATGACCACAAATTATTTCCCTTCTTGAATAGCCATGTCTTTTGCAATGTGACTTTGCAACTTTTTCCATCAAAAGGTATGGTTTACTTCCCTACCTCTTAAATATGAGCTGGCCCCGTGACTTTTTTGGCCAACTAGAGTTCAAAGCAGCATGTACAGTGTGAACCTAGGCTTCATGGGACTTTGCAGGAGTTCCCACTTGCAGTTTAGGGAAACTTGGCACCATGTGAACAAACCCAGCTTAGCCTGGGGGATGATAGGCCATATAGAGCAAAGAATCATCAGGTGAGCCCCGGCCCCCCGCCCAGCCAGACTTTTGCTGCCCAGTACATATTACACCTGAACCCAACCCAGTTGCCAAACACAGAATCTTGTACTAAATAAATAGTGTTTGTTTAAACTGCTAAGTTTTGGAGTGGTTTTACAATGAAAACTAACAGTTCCAGTTATTTATAGATTAGAGAAAATTTAGGAATAGACTAACATACTAACTCCATGCTATATGTGGCTCTTTTTTTTTTGGATGCTGATTTAAATCAAACCAGCTATGAAAAGACATTACTATGGTAATTAGGAAAATTTAAATTAGAATGAATATTCAATGTTACTAAAGAATTATTGCCAATTTTGTGAGATGTGATAATGGAATCGTGATTAAGGTAAAAAAAAAGTCCTTACCTGTTAGGAACACAAATATGTAAATATAAATATTCATATATAATACACATTTACATATATATAAAATAAATATGCATATAGTCACACTCGTGCACATAGAAATACTTAGGGGTCATACAGCATTATGCTTGAAATTTGCTTTAACATACTCCAGCAGTGAAAACAAGGGGGGGGGGGGACAGAAGAGATAAAAGAGACAAAATGTTCTGGTGATAATGTTTGGAGGTTGACAACTTGGCAGTATGTTAAGCTATTCTCTACTTTTCTATGTTTTTAGTAATTTCCAAAATAATTTTTAAAAATATTTGACCTGGAAAGACTTCCATAAAGTCATTTCTGGAACTTTTCCAAGTACCTGAGAAGAAAGCAATCGCTAAGTAGAATGACCACGTAGTACGATCCCTGGGCTGTCTCTCAAATACCCAGTAAATTTCACACTGGCATGGTGGGAGCAGAGGGAATCGAGTAATAGAAATGGAGATTAGATTAGCTGAAAAGTCATGGTAGAAGTCAAACCTGAGAAAGTGAATCAGTTTGGCCATGTAAACCCAAATTGCACTTAGTTTGGCCCTGTGTGTGGAAGTCTCAGGTTTGATTCCCAGTCAGAGCACACAGGAGAAGCAACCATCTGCTTCTCCACCCCTCCCCCTTCTCTCTCTCTCTCTTTGTTTCTCTCTTTCTTTCTCTCTCTCTTTCTCTTTCCTTCCCATAGCCATGGCTCAAACTGTTTGAGCAAATTGGACCCAGGTGCTGAGGATGGCTCCATGGCCTCGCCTCGGGCACTAAAATAGCTCGGTTGCCAAGCAATGGAGCAGTGGCCCCAGATGGGCAGAGCATCACTCAATAGGGGGTTGCCAGGTAGATCCTAGTCAGGGCACATGCAGGAGTCTGTCTCTCTGCCTCCCTGTCTCCTCACCTCTCACTTAATAAAAAAAAAATATTTTTAATGCACTGAATGAAAATTTCAAATTAATAGAACAAGAAACTTGGGTAATCTGACTTTAAGCCTGGTGTTTTTTCACTGAAACCCAAATATTCTTTCACTTTAATTTTATTTAAGTGTCCAAATAATGTAAGCAGGGTTCTTCTGGTTGCAAGTGACATAAAGGCAACATAAATTAGTTTCAACAATGAAAGGTTCACTACTAGACAGATCAGTTAAGATATTGATCACTAATTTCTTAAAAACTTAAACTCCCAAATCTCACAGTCTTAACGCATTGAGTATTTATTTTTTGTTTGTGCTGTGGTTTGATGCTAGTATCCTGGTCAGATAGCTGCAGGATCCAATCTCCTCCAATAAGTCTTCAGCCTCTTACCCAATGGATAGAAAAAGGAAATGAAAGATCCCTCATGGAAGGCATTTATGGGCTAAGCCTAGAAATAGGTTATATGTGTTTCAGCCACATTTGGAGAGAACTCAAGGCCATACCTACCTGTAAAGAAGGCTGGAAACTATAGCTTAATTGTGTGCACAGGAGGACAATGAAATGGGTTTTGGTGAACATATTGCCACTTCTACACAACTGGACTTTGCCTGTAAAGCAGAAGTAGTATATCAGGCACAACAGAAGCCAGAGTTTCACACTCTCTCTTCTTTTCTGGCTCTATTATATTTCATCTCACCTCTGCCTTATTCTGTCTGCTGGCTTCTTGTTTGTCTCCTATGGGATGCTCAGGCATCATACTGCTTAGAAATGTAGCTAGTATGCAAGACATACATGCTGACTTCTAGATCTCACAATATTCATTTAGCCATTCATTGAACCATTTTGGCTTCCAGTGAAATCCCATATGCAGAAGTTGCAAAGGTGGTATCCTAAACACTGACATTTAGGAAAAGCTGGAATAATGTGGTCCCTCCAGCTTCATGCTCAGTTTGATGCACAGGAAGGGCACAAGAAGAAAACCAAGACCAGGACAAGATAGAGAATGCTGTTTGAATTATGGTGTAAAGTGCTTCAAGAATCCAGAGCAGAGCGAATGTGTAGCCCCAAGGTTGGAAAAACTTTGCAGAAGGGTGATTTCTCTTCCTCTCCTGGAGGAAGGATATTTAGGAAGAGGAGTCGGTACATGGAAAAGTGCAGATCTGAGAGAGTACATGCATTTGGATCAACAGGGTTGGAGCACAATGGCAACAAGATATAAGGAAGTCTAAATACACAAGGTCTTACCTACCAGACTCAAGGCTTTGAATTGGTTTTCACAAAGATTCTCTCCTTGACCAAATTTAGCAGGGCCCCTCTGAGGCCTCTTCTCAACTAGGCCTCAACTTTGGCCTATGAAAGCTTGGACAAACACTCATATAATTTCTAATAGCTCAAGGCTGCATCCTTTGAACCCTAGTCCCCCTTAAAGTGGCTGCCAAGAGAATTTACTATTTGTTTCAGCTAACAACCTCTGTTGGAAGGTAGAAGCCTAATCTTGACCAATGACAACAAAACCAGACAGCTTTCATGCAGACCAACCTCCCCTTCCAACTTCTTGTGATTTTTCACTTCTCTAACTTTACTAAGCCCCCATTCACTCCCAACCCCAATCCCTCATCCTCCCAGTTGAACACCCAGACACCTCTGCACAAACCAAAATTCAATTTGGTTCAGACCGGACTCTTTTCCCTTTGGCCATAGTATAGTCCTGCTTAAAATCTGCCCTAGCCACATTAACCAGTATCCAGCTTTACCTTGGAGAGTTTCCATGTAGATCACGAAGGCTTTGAATCAGGAAATAACCAAATATGAGTTGTTTGTATGTTTCGGTTGCTGTTGTTTTATGTCCACGGTGAAGGGATGGAAGGGATGCAGGGAAGATTGAGAGGCAGATAATAGCTGAAGTCCGAGAGGAAGTTGATGGGAATAGTACAGGCAAGGGAGGGTCAGACCTGAGCTAAGCCTGTCAGTGAGGAAGAAAATGAGAGAAATTTCTGAATTGGAATTTGCAAGGTCTGGTTACCCACTGCACAAGGGCCAGGAGAGGTCCAGAGGAGCTGGAGAAGCATCTGAAATTATCAGCTGGGGTTAGGGACTGAATACCCCAATTGATTTGTTGCTTCAAAAAGAAAATAGAATTCATTCAAATCATATTTCCAGTGATTTCGCTATAGGAAGAAAATTACTGAAGAAAAGGTCACTGGGAAGAGATTTGGGCATAGAGGTTTTTAAAGCAGTTATAGAAAAAAGCAGAAGTTACACCGTATCAAGTTTGATTGCTAGATAGTACATATGGCATTTCCAAATGAAAACTAAGGGCAGAAACCAAAGCCAACGACTTCGATCTTGCTAAATCTGCTCAATTTGGAGAACTGAACACACACACACACACGCTGTGCTTTGGGGGGGGGGGAGGTTCGTTTCCTTTTTGCATTTAAATCCTAATAAAAATTAGTGGAGTCCATAAAATTATTCTGCTACTACGTGCAGTCATCACTTGTAAATCTTTAACAGGAAATAAATCACAAGACCAAACATTTCAGTGGAGAATGTCTAAATGACCTTACCTGGAATGATGCACAAGAACAGGCCAGTGGTATTTTGAGAGACTTATAGTAAAGGTTTTAGAAAAATAAGGGCAGAGATTAAATATCCACCACAAATATTGGGAACTAGAATTGAGAAAAGTGTCCAAAGACACTTTTATCCTTAATGTCCTATCAAAAAAAAAAAAAAAAGATTATATATCCCCAGAGCCAACTTAATATGGCAGAATTGAGCCGAGAGAAACCAGAATGCTTCTTTCAAATTATTCAGAAAAAGTAATTATATCTTCATTTTTTTCTGAACAGATAGCATATTATATACCTTTACTAAGAACAGGATAGTGAGCACCATTAACCAATTTTACTTAGTTACTAACTCCAAATGTTAAATGTTTAAAAATGTAGTAGCAGAATTCCCATTATGAGGAGTTCCCCATTCCCGTGTTGTGGCCAGCTCTGCGTCCTGCACAGAAGATGATGAAGGAAAGAAAACACTTCTCCTGACAGCTTTGAAGAAGGACCCTTCCATGCAGCAAAGCCAAAGGGCAGAGTGACTCTGGGAGCTGCAGGCAGTGGTGGGAGGCAGGAATGTCCCGAGAAAGCCCTGCATCTGTCCTCCTGAGTCATGGATGGATCATCTTGCCTCCACCACCCACTATCTATGGGACTCAAAGCAAGCCACTGAATCCCTCTGAACCTCTAAACTGTGGAATTATGAAAGCTTGTCTTTAGCAAATCTTTGGTATATGTGGATATGTGAAGATGAAATGAAATAGCTGATGCAAAACTGTTTTGTAAATGGGAAGTACAATATAAAAGCAGAATGAATTCTTCGTTGATGTTATTCTAGTACCATCTTTAATATCACAAAGCTTAGAGAGAAGCTGAGAGTATGATGTTGAAGCAACTTAATGTCTACCATCTGAATCTTTTGTAAGTCCCAGAATTATACAGGTTACACCTCTCAATGTGACATATTCTATTTACAAGGTAAGTATCACCAGAAGATTATTTTAGGGTCTCATTTTTTTTCTTTCAAAAATGAGTAGCTTTTTTTTTTTAAAGTAATACTGGCTCAAGTTCTCCATCACACGAAACATACAGGCCCGTGATTATAACGCCCTGTGTGAAGGGAGCTGTGAAGACAACCAGTGTTTCCCGCATCCTCGCTACTGAGAGGCGGTGTGAAGAACAAGGTGTTCAGACTCAGACCTGGTGTAAGTTCACATTAGCCACTTGCTAATGGTTTGCCCTTTCAATAGTGACTTTAGACCTTCTTTGGGCCTCAGTTTTCCCATCTGTAAAATGAGAGGTAGAGAGGAATAATACCTGCTTTGTAGACCTGTTATGAGTACTCCAGGGACAATGTAAAATGTACCTGGCAGAGGGCTTGGCCAGCAGGCACGTGTTCCATGAACTGTAACAGGTGCTCCTCACATCGGCCCAGAGCAGCTGAACAGCTCCTGAGTAGGCAGCAATTCCTAGTTTGAGCCATAGTGTCCATGTCCCCTTCCACTGTGGGAAATTCATAATGATTTTCTTGTTATGTTGACTATATTTTTGTATGCATTTTATTTATATGACATGTAAGAATGGCATGAGAGTAAACTCTATGTATTAGTGAGCCCTGGAAGTTAGCCACACTGTGTACATGATGATCATCTGACTCTGTTAGAAGTAAAAAATCAACAAAAGAACTCATGAAACTTTCTTGAGGCTGATCTAGGAGATACTATAGTTGTGAGTACATGAAACAGAGTTCATACAGCTACTGCAATAATCGTAATCTGCATGTCTTTTCCCATACAAACACCTGTCAATCTACACTCCCCACCCCTGTATTTACAACTCACAGAACATCAGTAATCGCTATTTTTTTATTAAGCAAAGCATAATATCTATAATATAACATTCACTTCCCTCCACTTCCATCTAAATTTGCATCATTATATATTTACATAAATTAAAAGATTTATTTATTTATTTTATTTATTTATTTTTTTTAGGCCCTGGCCGGTTGGCTCAGAGGTAGAGCATCGGCCTGGCATGCGGGGGCCTCGGGTTCAATTCCTGGCCAGGGCACATAGGAGAAGCACCCATTTGCTTCTCCACCCCCCTCCCTCCTTCCTCTCTGTCTCTCTCTCCCGCAGCCAAGGCTCCATTGGAGCAAAGATGGCCCGGGCACTGGCGATGGCTCCTTGGCCTCTGCCCCAGGCGGCAGAGCGATGCCCCAGAGGGGCAGAGAATCGCCCCCTGCTGGGCAGAGCATCGCCCCTGGTAGGCGTGCCAGGTGGATCCCGGTAGGGCGCATGCGGTAGTCTGTCTGACTGTCTCTCCCTGTTTCCAGCTTCAGAAAAATACAAAAATATATATATATAATTTTTTTAAGTTGTTACATTTGCAGTTGAAAGAAATAAAATGTGTGTTCATTCACTTTTCATTAAAGAACATGAGAAAGGAAAATGGGAAGTGGATTCAACATAGATCCTTATACTAAACAAGCTTTGACTCAATTCTAGCTAGGAGACAAATAAAACTGTTGGGACAACACAAGCATATGAAAATCTCTTTAGCTTCTGTTGAATGAGGCACTTGGAAAGGGGCTAACAGACCACAGCCTGCACCCTCAGAGTGCATGAATTTGTGGATCTTGAATATGCTGATTTCAATGATCAAATCTGTGATTCTGAAGACCTTTGTTCCTCAGTTATAACTCATCAAACCTAGCCAAAATAACAATCATCAGATAATAATTCTTTAAAAATAAAAAGCTAACTTTCCATCCTACCCAGCCTATGAGCCTCTCAGATTATTGCCTCCCTCTCTCTCCTTTCCAGTCCCTCCCTGCTCACAGAGCACGACTCCACATGCAGATGGAAGTTCTGTGCTTATTTCTGTCTACCTCTTCTTTTCCTATCAAATCCATATCTCCAATCCTCTGCCATCCTCCTTCCACCTCTCATTCTCTATTTTCTCTCCCCCTAAGGCAAACTTGATCCATGTAGCCATCTGCTTGCCAGAAACCCCATGGATGGGTAAATTTTGCTATCCTTGGCTACATGTGGCTTGTGTCATGGGAGGAAGGTAACTGTCTAGTTGGAGGAAGGTAACTGTTTCCTCATTGCTATTGATTCCCAGGATGACCCTCTGTTTACATATGACCCAGAGGCAAGAATATGACTATTAAGGACAAAGCCAAAGAGAACGGTTGCAACAAAAGGTTGCCTTAACTTTGGCACACTCTTCAAATTGTTCCTTTTCAAAATGTTTTATCCAAATATGTTGACATCATTATTGTTAAGATGTACTAAATATCATCACAGGGAAAACTGTAAAAGGTGAGCCATGGATTGATGGTAGTTAACCTTCCATCTGAAAGGGGGCCTCTTTTGGGGTTTGCTTTTCTGTCAGTCACCAACCATCAGCAGAGGTCCCGCCCACAGGCTCATGTGTCCCTTCAGAGGCCCCACCCTCACACCTAAGAGACCTCTATTTTCTGTATGCCTCCTCCCCTGCTGTAAGAACCTGACTTGTCTTCTGTTTGATACTGAAATGAATTTCTTTAATTAATTTTTTTAATTCTCAACATAAGACAAGAAAAGATAACAATAATACAATGTATTAACATGTGGTTTTTATACCATGCTGAAGTCCTTTCTATCTTCAATACCTTGTTCAGTAAGTCTGGGAGACAATATGTCCCTTTATGTTGATAAGGAAACTGAAGAACATGGTGATGAATAAACTTATCTAGGATCACACCATCATTAGAATTCAATCCCTGGATTTCAATTCCAGGTCTCTTGCAAATACAATAAGTTAGATCCCAACTTATGTTGGAATTAACATAAGTTAATGGGTCTTAGGTCTTAAATTATAAAAGATATTTAAAAAGTCTAAAAAAAAAACCAGACTCAAGACAAGTGAATATTTTAATACACTTCTATTATAATTTTCATTATTATTAATGACCCCCTAGTGGTATATTTTAGGATATTGATGAGCCTTGACCTTGGGTACCACACCATTATGCAATTACTAAGTGTCAGAAGAATTGATAGCTTTTAGAAAGTAACAGCGAGGCTGAAATTAACTCCCAGCCAATGTATGCAGTTGACAGCAGCTGATGGATGGCAGTGAGTCACAGGAGAGGCTGCTAGGAGAGCAAGATCCCCTGCTCCCTACACTGGACTTGGCTCAAATCAGTGGTGGGATTCAGCCAGTTCACACCTGTTCTGCAGAACCGATATCTAATTTTTGATTGAGTTTGGCGAACCTGTTGTTAAAATGGCACTTGTAATCAGGGCAGCCGCCCAATGTGGAAATCACAAATTTATATTCATTACTCTTTTTTAATCTTCATCTGTGCAACAGTGTATTCTAATCACCCTTAGTAATAATGTGCATTCTGTCCATAGGTGAAAAAGATTGCAAGTGAGGACACTAATCAAGAGCAATACAGAAATATGTTAAATAACAGTTTTATTATTTTTTGTCAGGTGTTATTTAATATTTTTAATTAATATTTTAGAACTCTTTCTTATAACATAATCTAGTTTTGTGTACCTCTTTTATTTTTCTTAAGTATTAAATGCATGAAATAATAAGCTACCTTTTGGTTTATCTTTTGTTATACTTAGAATGGTCATTAGGGCTGAGAACTGGTTGTTAAATTATTTGAATTCCACCACTGTCTCAGATTAGCATCTGCGTTTTCCCCACGATCACTTTGGACGTCGGGGGTAGAAGGAAGTGAAGGCTGTCTCTGTCTACATCATCACTGAGCTGGACCACACTGATTTGTGGGTTCCCATGTAAAGTGAAAACCGATCCTTCGACCTGCGAGGAGAGTTTGCAGTCAGCAGAGCTTCAGGAGGCTCTGCTGCCTTCTGGTTTTGTCAACATGATCTGAATGTAGGTTAGAAACATAGTAGTCCAACTAATAAAAAAAATTGGAGAAGGAAAAATGTAGGTCAGGAATAAGATGCCCTTTACACATAGGGAATTTTTTAATCGAAAAGACAAACAATTCCTGGAAGACCGGGGGTGGGGCTGGAGGGGTTGCATCCAAATTAGCTTTGCCCTTTGTGTTGAGCACACATTCCGTCCGACCCCCAGAGTCCTTGGACAGAAATTTGGAACTCTAGCCTCCAGCTCTTGGCACTTGGGCTGGCACTCTGCTTCCGCGTGCTTTGGCAGATCTCAGCTGGATCTAACCTCTTTTGCAAAGCCAGAAACTCCAGGGAGACTTCAGAACTTGCAACATCAGTTTCACAAAGGGTCTGTGATGCTGTGAGCACCAGCCAGTTCACAAACACAGCCCGAAGACATGTGTCTGGGAAGCCTCAACCGCATAACCATGAAGATGATGGCGAGCTTATTAGTAAGCCACACCCTGCTTCTTTGGGGAGACTCTCTGAAAGCTATGGAGGAAGTGACGGTGGGCAGACGTGTAAGGTCTTATTCATCGAGGTGTATTTCCTCCACAGGGTTGAGGGGATAGCAGGAGAGATGGAGAGGGGAAGAGGAAGCAAGGAGGAAGGAGGGAGGGAAGGAGAAAAGCAAGAAAAGTTTTCCAATTAGCAGAGTCTCCTATTGGCAACACTGTAAGAGATCATCTTGCAGTTCAGTGACATGGCTTCTCGATGGAGCCGTGGTGGCGACTGCCATTCATCAAAGGAGAAAGCAGTACTGTAAGCCAGCACAAAGTAAGAATTAAAAGATGAAAAACAGTGCCCTTCAAGTGCTGCTGCTCCAAGTGCTCTGACCCCTGTTTTCCAGTGGGGCGTCATGGTTCCCACTCTCAGTAGCTCCTCCCCCTGCACTGCCGACAGAACCACAGCTCAGACAGGAGTCCTATGTACGAACGTGGGTCTTTGGCAAACTTCTCTTGGAGCCCAGATTCCCCAGAGAGTCCAGGGGATGTAAGAGAGAAACGGGGAGCAGTTCCAGAGTTAGGAAAAGTGGCAGTGACAGGTGGCAGACAGGAGCATTCAGGAAGTTTGGTCCCTTCCCTTCTCTGTACCGCCTCTAACCCCCCCCCCCCTTTAAGAACTTCTCCAGGTTCTGTTCTTGGCCTCATTTCTTCCTACTACACCTTCAGCAACCTCAGCCAACTCTCTTTTCTTCTTTTCTTTTAGTATTTACCTCTTCTTTCTAGTCTGAATGGTTGGGGTTCTGTTGTTAATTGTTATAAGCCACCCTAAGTCCAATTCTTAAGTAGTAGGAGTAAATAAATAAATACACATGTAAGTAAATAAACAAGGCCGGCCTTAGTCTTCACCACCCTCCTGGTTTTACTGATCTCTGTGAAGCCCAAAGCCGAGACTCTCGTGCACAGCCCATTCGCTGGCTCGGCTCTCTGGTTGGATAAATGCAGATGTGAACAAAACTAATTCCATCTCTGCGTCCCGATTTCTTTCCCGCTGTGACCTCTGACCACCTTCACTGTCCTTAGCAAGCACATCAGGGTCTTCTGGTTGATGATCATCTCTGTGCCATAAAATGTAGCCATAAATAGTTTTGTTAATAAAGTGGAATGACATGACTACCAAGATTTTGAGGTATGGCCCCTAGCACATACTGCACTTTTTGTCCTTTTGTCTTGTCAATCATTAGTACCTGAGTTACCCTATTTAAAAAGAACTGCAACAGGGGTGTATTAACAGAAAATAATTTGCATAAAACTGCTGGGTTGTCTGTCAGTTCTGACCCTATATCCCTGAAGGTAAATTACCCTATAATGCCTTCTGTTATCATCTGTGGAGTTTCCTGCATCATTTTTAGGTCTCAAGATAACCTTTTCCTTACCATGGCCATTACGCCTTTGACCCAGAGTCAGGCACTGGTCAACATCTCTGTTGATTGTCCTGTGAATAAATCACATTGGGACTCCACAGCCATTCTCCACCCACCCATCCTATCTGTTCCTGTCTCTATGCTTCTGACTTAGATACTGTGATTACCCAGGCACCCTGAATTCCAAACCACCTATGATTCCTCAGTCTCTCTTGTCCCTTCTTTCTCTTTCTACAAGTGCTCCTTAGTCTCAGATCTTGCTCCCTTTCCCTTGAATATTGCAACAACCTCCCTTCCCAGCCTGTAGTCTTTTCTCAACTCCAATAATGCCTTTATAGAGAGACCACTTAATTTATCATCCAAACCAGGACACTTTTAAGAGTGAAACAGCACTATTCATAACTACCTCAGGACAACAAGTATAATCCAGGTCTCTGATCACACTAATCTGATACTTTTCTGATAGACTGACCTTCCTAAAGCTGAACACTGATAGCACAAGGTTTGGGATAAAAACCTTCACTAGCCTTGGCGGTAGCTCAGTTGGTTAGACTCTAATCATTAGAGCAGGGGTCCCCAAACTTTTTACACAGGGGGCCAGTTCATTGTCCTTCAGACCATTGGAGAGCTGGACTATAAAAAAAACTATGAACAAATCCCTATGCACATTGCACATATCTTATTTTAAAGTAAAAAAACAAAATGGGAACAAATACAATATTTAAAATAAAGAACAAGTAAATTTAAATCAACAAACTGACCAGTATTTCAATGGGAACTATGATCCTCTCACTGACCACCAATGAAAGAGGTGCCCTTCCGGAAGTGCGGCAGGGGCTGGATAAATGGCCTCAGGGGGCCACATGCGGCCCGCGGGCAGTAGTTTGGGGACCCCTGCATTAGAGCATCATCTAGATTCGCCAACTTTGTGTATTCGATCCCCAGTCAGGGCACTTACAAGAATCAACCAATAAATGCATAAGTGGAACAATAAATCGATTTTTCTTTCTCTCTTTCCCTCCTTCCCTTCTCTTTCTAAAACCAGTTTTTAAAACAGATCTTCACTAGAGGGACCATCATTTGATAAGCAGTGATGCTGCTTTTCAAATAGATCTGGCACTTCTTCACGCGGCATTCAAGGCTCCGGCACCAGGCCCTCAACCCAACATGACTTCTCTCTACTTCCTGCCTCACTGCTCCCGCCAGTCTCAGGACCGGCGTTGCACCTTCCCCCCACGTTTGGCCTTTGCCTTCACTCCATCAAGAAGCCCTGTGACTCCTTCCCTTTCCACTAGCATAAATATCCAAGTCTTGTCTAATTTTCGAGGTCCGCCTTTTCTACTGCCAGCACGGCAAGCTCTGGAACCGCGCTGCCTGGGTGAAGGTCACAGCCCACACTTTTACCAAAAGCATGCCATTACACATCTTACTCCTCTCTTGGTTTCCTCACCTGTAAATCTCATAGAGCTGCTCTGGAAATTAAGTAACTACTGGAAAGTGATCAGCTCACAGAGAGGACCTGATCACTGGCAGACATATCTTTTCCATATGTGTTGCCAACCCTGTAGCTCGAATAGGAAACTTATCACATTCTACTCTGTACTCCCCTGTCCTCCCAGGGCGAAATAATAAGCCTAATAACAGTATACGAAACAAAAACAATAGAAACAGTACTTCACTCCCACCTGACCACGTCATGGTCAAGGACCTGAAATAAGCCCCGTGAGTTACAGCGGCCAGGGCAGAGGACACGGCGGGGTGAGGGGCGGCTGCAGGATGGGGCCAGGCTGCACAGACCAAGTGCTGGGCCATGTCCAAGAGGCGTAGTGTACCCTGGGAGCAATGGGCAGTTGCTGAAGGCTCCGAGCCAGGAGATGATTGTTGTCTTTTGAAAGGATCCCCCTGGTAACACTGTATAGAATGAAGGATCTGTGCTAGCTTAGGAAAGGGTGTTTTAAAAAGGTGACCAGCTTTCTTATAGGACTTCTCAGAGGCTAGAAAACCCTAGCACGTATTGTGAATCTAGGGAAAGGGAGCAGTTAGGATGTGGATTTTTGCAAATTTGTTTGACCATAAAACTGATTTGGGGGGATGGTGGGGAACCCCTGCCTTAACTCTGTGTGTGCAGCTCCGTTCCTCCATCAGGGCAGGATGGAGCTCTGATAACAAAAACAAAGGATGCAGGCACTGAGGGGCAGCTCTTCACCCCGCCCTGCCATTCACCTCGCATCCCTGTTTATTTTTCACCTATGCCCCCACCAGCCTCCCCCTTGGCAACCAGCAGCTTGTGCTCAATATCTATGAACCTGCATCCATCGTGTTCTTTTTCTTCATCTGTTTTATTTTTTAGCTATAAAATAAAGATATATGGTATTTGTCTTTCTCTGACTTACTTCACTTAGCATAATAACCATATCAAATGGCAAGATTTCATTCTTTTTATGGCTGAGTAATATTCCATCATATACCACAGGTTGATTTTCTTTTTTCTTGAAGCCATCTATTACCGTCTCCTATAATACTGTTGCTGAAACACCAGTTTGGGAAACGCTGATTCGGCTGAAACTAGGATCTGTGCTGCTCAGGTGTTTGTGTACGTGGAGCACATTCCTGAAGGAGCTTGGCTTTCTGCAGCACTGGCTTAGTCACTGGATTTTCCTATAGGCCTTAGCAGGCTGCCTTCCCGTTACATTATAAATAATCGGCCTATTGACAGAATAATCAGTATTGTTTGTTAATAGTAGTAGTAGTAGTTACTATTTCTTGATATCTTGCTATAGGTGCTTGACAGTAAATGCTTCACATATTTTATCTCATTTTTCGGCTCATGCAGTCCCTCTGAATTTAGTGTCTCTTTAGCAAGTGAACATAAATGTTCATGTGGTTTTAACAAAGATATAGTAGAGCTATCCAACGTAAATCTTAACTTCTTAGAAATTAATTTTACTCGTTTTACTTGTCTTTTTATTTTTCACTTAAAAGAAGACAAAGGAGGAAGAGGAAGAGGAGGAGGAGGAAAAGAAGGAGAAAAAGGAAAAGAAGAAGAAGCAGAAGAAGAAGGAGGAGGAGGAGGAGGAGGAAGAGGAGGAGGAGGAGGAGGAAGAGAAAGAAGAAGAAGGAAAAGAAGGTGTGTTTTAAAGCCATTCGTAAAAGCTCTCTGTAATATTCTTGTCTGCCCGTCAGGTGAGGATTTTTGGTAATGTTGTAATTATAATTATGACAAACTTCAATGTCTGACTTTAGAAAATGTTTTCTTCTACAAAGCAGGAGTGAAATGACAGCTTGTTCACAGATGATTTGGTGTGCAAAAAACTCTTACCTGAGAACAGGCAGCTAGAAGATTTAACAATCAAGTTATCAGGTAAGTCCGGCCAGACGCCCAGCAGAGGTGTGGGTGACGCTGTCCTCAGCCGAGTCCAGGGCAGGCGCTCCTGCACTGCCGCCGCCCCGCACAGCCCTGGGGGACCAGCCTCCGCAAGGAAGTCCCTGCACTGCCGCCGCCCCGCACAGCCCTGGGGGACCAGCCTCTGCAAGGAAGTCCCTGCACTGCCGCCGCCCCGCACAGCCCTGGGGGACCAGCCTCCGCAAGGAAGTCCCTGCACTGGCAGGAGCGCCCTCTGCCTTCTGAAGCCTGACAGCTCTCTACACTCCAAATGGAAAGGCAAAGAGTGTCTCATGGATCATTTGACCCCAATTTCTGGCCTGAATCACCCATGAAGGTGCAAGAGATCTCTTGAGAAACACAGAGAGATTGACATTGTTCCAAATTAATGGGTTTTATCCTTGATTTTTTTCTTCACCAATACCTGGGCCAGTTTTCACAGTGGACTAAACAGTAATAAAGAGCTCGGGCAGTTGACTCAGGGGATAGAAAGTGGCCAGGGTATGGACCTCTTGGGTTTGATTCCTGGTCAAGGCACACAAGAGTGACCATCTGCTTCTCCACCTCTCTCTCTCTCTCTCTCTCTCTCTCTCTCTCTCTCTCCTCTTCTCTTCTCTTCTCTTCTTCTTTCCCTCCATCAGCCAGTGACTTGATTGGTTTGAACATAGCCCCAGACACTGAGGATAGCTTGGTTGAAGAACATAGGCCTTAGGCACTAAAAATAGCTTGGTTCTCAAGCATTGTCCATAGACAGGGTTGCCTGATGGATCCCATCAGGGCACATGCAAGAATCTGTCTCTCTATCTCCCCTCCTCTCACTTAAAAAAATATAATAATGATGATAATTGTGGAGGTGTAAGGAGCTAAGAAGTGATACCACTCTTATCTGTGTGAAATTCACTAAAAAAGCAGATAAAGATCAAATGAGCAGTTTATGGCTGCTGCTGATGGCTGTATTAGAGAGTATGGTCCCATTAGGCTTCTTGAATGCCCCTATAAAATATAAGTTACCCTCAAAACTGTATGCCCCCCCCTTGGCAGGGACGAATCTGTTGAGACAAGCTTTCAGAGTCAGATATAAGGGACTGAGCATGCTCCTCAGAGGGAGGGAAGGGAAGGGGGTTGCGGGGAAGGCAGAAGTCTTCTTCCTGGTCTTTTCCTTTCTGGGGATTGTAATAAAAGTTCCAGTCCTTCCACCAAAACATAAGGAGTGGAGACGTCATTTCCCACAGACACAGTCACCACCATTATAACCACAGCAGTGTGGGCTAAGCCCGTCCACAGAGTATCAGATGACGACACACAAGCTCTCCTCAGCCCTGGGAGGGCAGTGCTTATTTATGTGATCTCTGTTTCAGGGGTGAGAGAAATGGAACTGCAGGAGGTCAGCTGGCTTGTTTATAATTACCAGATTAATACGCCAGCACTCAAATCCCATTCTGTCCCTGAAGTCCATTCTCAACCACTCAGCTATGCTGCCTTAAAACGGTGCCAGCTAGTAAATCCAAAGGTCCAATCTCCATAAGAATTAGTTTGTTTTTAAAGAAATCTTTTTTGTCTTCTAGCATAGGCTCTAAGAGAAAGTAATCTGCAAGTTAGTGCCTCTGAGTCCCAGGGGCCAGGAGAGCCTTTCAGTAGCTTGGCCTAGTGTTAGTGGACAGTTCAAAGATTTGCAGCTGATCCCACCGCTGCCACTAAAAAAAAAAAAAAAAAAGATTTGCAGCTGGTTTTCTGGACACTGCTGCTGAGAGTGCAATGCACAGCTGCCTGATGCCCTGTGTGTCAGCTGTCCCAAACACCACTGGCATGAACTTGGAATGAGAGCCATGGGTTGCAGACATTGTTGCAATAGCTTGATATAAATCCCATGCTTGCTACACTTGAAGTGTCTCAGAGGCCAATGTAATGAGAAGCCCACAAAGCAAGAACTAAAGATGGTTCTGGGTGTCTGTTCCCTCACTGAGCTCCCCTGCTATCTGATTTTGGGACTAATACTCCACTCTAGCACATTAAGCAAGACGTGCTTCCACGGGTAGCCTCTGAGACAGACCCTAATAATATCCCTCATTTCCTGGTACTGTATTCATGCCCAAGTGTAATCCCCCTCTCTTGATTGTGAGATAGACCTACTAACTCACGTCTGAGACTAGAATACAGCAGAAGGGATAGGACGTCACATCCAAGAGTAAGTAATAATGAGTCTGTGACTTCTGGATGTTCAGCCTTTCCTGGTTCGCTCACTCTAGGTGCAGCCAGACAGCTGCTGTTGTGAGCAGCCCTGGGGAAAGGCCACTTAACAAGGAGCAGAGTAATGTCTGTAGCCAACAGCCAGCTGAGGCCACCAACAGCCCCGTAAGTGAGCGAGCGTGTGAGTAGCTCCTCTTCTGACAGAGCCCTGAGGTGACCCCAGGCAACCTTGATTTCAGCCTCTGAGTCAGAGGCTCCCAGACAGGCTGCACCTGCAGTTTCCAGAGAATCTGCAACAGAATAAACATTTGTTGTTTTATGTCATTGAGCTGTGGGATAATTTGCTCTCCAGCAACAGATCACTAAAACAATAGGAGATAAATCCATGGTGAACAATAGGAGTCAAATCCAGTGCCTTCAACTTCTTCCAGTACATTCAGCTTTGAACCCTCCTGTCCTGAGGTTGCCTGTGGAGGAGTGTAGAATGTTTGTGGGGCTTCCACATGACATGAGCAGGGCTTGGGGAGCTGAGCACTGGCATCTTTAAGGGTGAAGAGTTCTGCTTTCACTGCCCTATGTGTTCTCTGTCCAGCCCTACACCTGCCCCTTCTAGAAGAGCAAATAAATGTCTTCTATCATCTACATATGTGAAGACCTCTACTAAACTACGAAATATCTTTTTGTCTGTGTTTCTGTTCTTTAAACATGTATATCTACATACAAATGTGTACATTTTCCTTTACAATTCTGATCATCCAAGACTCCACTGCAAGGACCTGGCCCCCGGAAAAAACCCTCTGTCCTTTCAAGGGTTATTTCTCCATTCAGTGTCTCTGAGCCAAAAACTGAACAATAGCTGAGCATTGAGCAGCACAGGCTTTATTCAATTGGCAGAGAATGGAGAAGCAGAACTCAAACCCACTTCCTGTCTAGAAAAGTCTGGGGAGATTATTATGGGGACACCATAATGAGGGGGAGGTATATACATTAGTTTTCAAAGAATGGGCCCCTCTTTTCCCAGAATTGGGTACCAGTCCCTTTCTTCCCTCATATGGTCCCAGTTGGGTCTGTCACAACACAAGCCCGTATGTCACTTAGCATGCTTATATATTATAGTCAGGGTGTAATGAGGCTCAAGGTCTCCTGGAGGCCAGATTCAGCCCCGTCCTGATTCAGGCCAGCTGGTTGGTTTTTGCTATTCTAGCCCTCTTCCTTCTTTTGTGTTTTTCCTATAACTGAAATGGAGAGATACGTATGCAAGGTCTCAACAACAGGAGGAGGAGGGGCCTAGAGCTGTGGTGTCATCTTGTCAGCTCAGAGATATGGATGAACAAAGAGGATTGCATTGAAACATACTTGACAAAGATGTGTCTCTATTCAGAGAACTCAAAGCCATTAAATGCTATAGCAGAGAAGGAATGAAACTACCTTTGCTCTACTAAATAGCAGTGGAGCATATTTGCAGCATATATAACAATTTCTTTCCTAACAATATAAAAATATAGAAATCACTGAGTTATTTCATCATTAATTACTCATTAAGAGTTATTTTCAGCATCTGTCACTTCCCCATTATAATTGCTTCTTTGTGTATTTATTTTCTCCATATAAATAAATACTCTTTGGCCTGACCAAGGGGTGGCATAGTGGATAGAGTGTCAGCTTGGTTTGCACAAGACCCAGGTTCAAAACCCTGGTGTCACCAGCTTGAGCGCAGGCTCATCCGGCTTAAGCATGGGCTCATCAACTTGAGCGTGGGATTGCTGGCTTGAATGTGGGATCATAGACATGACCCCATGGTCACTGGCTTGAGCCCAAGGTCGCTGGCTTGAGCAAGGGGTCACTCACTCTGCTATAGCCCCCCCAATCATGGCACATATGAGAAAGTAATCAATAAACAACTAAGGTGCCACTATGAAGAACTGATGCTTCTCATCTTTCTCCCTTCCTGTCTGTTTGTGCCTATCTGTCCCTCTCTCTGTCTCTCTTGTGAAAAGAAAAGAAAAGAAAAGGAAGGGGAAGGGAAGGGAAGAGAAGGGGAGGGAAGGGAAGGGGAGGGGAGGAGAAAAGAAGAGAAGAAAAGAGAAGAGAAGAGAAGAAAAAAGAAGAAATACTTTTTGCACACAAATACTCCCTCTCTCTCATTTGTTCAAATTGGACTCCAACTCTGAGAAGATAATGACCACATTTGGCACTAGAAAAGAGAAAATAAGGATCTTTTTTAAATTAACCCTATTATATTAAAAAAAAAAGGCAATTAACCAATTTTCCATGGTAGGTCAAAGTGATGTCCATGACTAACAAAGAATAATATATTCCTATGCACACTCACTCACCCCCCCCCAAATAGCTACATTTTTTTATTAATATTTAAACAATGATAAAGATTTGGATCTCAGGGTATAATTAGTGATGGGATTCAGCCAGTTTGCACCAGTTCAGCAGAACTGATACCTAATTTTTGTTGAGTTCGGTGAACTGGTTGTTAAGATGGCACTTGTAATCAGGGATCTCTCTAAGGTGGGCGCCTGGGTAGCCACCCAATGTGGAAATCACAAATTTACATTCCTCACTCTTTTTTAACATTCATCTGTGCAACAGCACATTCTTAGCACCCATAGTAATGTTCATTCCGTTCATAGGTGAAAAAACTTTGACGGAACTATGCTTGTAATGTTTATTAATTCATTTTATAAAACTCATTATACCTTTGATGAAATACTACATTTAAATTCCCTCGTGTTTGTTACTTCCGTAAACAAACATATAACATAAAGAGAAAAAGTGCCAAACAACCAGCTGGTGACAAGCTGTCATTAGAAATGTCTTAAATAACAGTTTTATTGTTTTTTGTCAGCTATTATTTAATATTTTTTCATTAGTATTTTAAAACTCTTTCTTACAATATAATGTAGTCTTTTGTGCCTCTTTTATTGTTCTTATTTAAGTATTAAATGCATGAAATAATAAACTACCTTTCAGTATATTCTTTTTTATACTTAAAATGCTAATAGGGCAGAAAACCAGTTGTTAAATAATTTGAATCCTACCACTGGGTATAACTGATTATTATGACGATGTTTAAGACTTCTTCAAGTACAATTAACTTTCCAAAGCTAGGAACACTCTGTAATGCCCAGGGCAGCACATTAACTTCCCCAGAAAAGACAGCAGACAGGTTACTTAGATTCATAGGCAAGGGGGACACCGCTTTCATGCTTTACAGATCCCATTTGCATGTTTCGGAAACAAGCATTGTGTAAAAAAACGTTGCCAGATTCACCTTTTCCTCATGATTCTTCCACTTGGTGCAATTTCAGTCTGACTGGAGCCATGCACAAAGGAGATGGAAAAGCAGCCAGCCAGGTAAACACTGACGAGGAGGGACTCAGTGCAGAGGCATGTGCTGGCTCTGGGCAGCTGCTAAGTGAGCGTCGGCGCAGGTGATGTGAGAGGATTTGTCAGCACTGCAACTTCTCTGCTGCACTCCGGTGACAGCAAAGTGACGAAGGCTGGCCATCTCTAGGAGAACTTTGTTATCCCGCAGAACTGGAACACCTCACTGTTAGCGTGGCCTTGTCCGCTCTGCTACAAGAGCAAAGAGCCTCCCAAAATATTGGACCCAACCTTAACATTCAAAGCACATGAACTGGGGATCCACAAACCCAAGAGGATAGACTGACATAATCAAAGGTCTACACCAGGCAACTCTGCTTGTGATAAGGGCCTGCCCAGATTGTCCTGAAGTTCCCACAGGAGTTCTTGATTTCGTCCTGCTCCTCTAAACACTCCTTGAAATATAATGGAACTCCAGACAACCTACGGTAAGAATTTCACAACAGTGTTGTGCTTGAGTCCTAGTACCCCATGCCCAGTCCTCAATGAGAGCTGTGGATAATGGTCTAGAGCCCAGGGCCACATGCTGGACAGCAAAATGAGGGGCTCTGAAGTCAGAGGACCTGGGTTCAAGTCCTAAATCCACTCTTTCCTGTGCAACCATGGGCAAGTAACTTAACATCACTAGGTTTTATTAACATCCAGTAAAATGGGGACAATGAGAATGCTCGTTTTATAGGGTTTTTATAGAATTAACTAAGATAATATTGTACAATAATTAGCAAAGTGTCCACAACAAAATAAGTGTTTAACAAGTGTTTGCTAAGGAAACAGAGGCCACCTGGTAATTACCTCTTCTTTCCAACAGTGAGTTGACTTTGATGGAAAAATTAATACCCAGGTATAGCAAGGATCCTAAAAAGAAGCCTATCCCCAGTGTCCATTCCAGACTCAAGCATGTCAAAGACCGTCAGAGATGCAAGTTACAGTTAGCATTCATCCTCCAAGTCTCACTCCCCAAAACGGAAGGGAAAACTCCCCCAACCTGTACCTTCTTGGGCCCCGTCCTAGGTAGGGAAGGCACTCGCCCATGAGAAAGGGGCACTAAAGCAGGTCCAGGGACACAAGGTGGTGGTTGGAGCTTTGAGTTCGACACCATAGTGTCACCGAACTTCTCTCTCCACCCAGCTTCACCAGACTTTGTGTCAAGTAATAATAGTTGATGAAATACAAAGATCATCACTTTAAGAGCACAGCAAGTGAGTAACAGTGTGCTGATCAGGTTTGGAAATTTCAGAAAAAAAAAACATTTTAATACTTTTTAAATAAAAACCATTACTCCCTGCCATTGTGAGACAAGCAGTAGAACAGAGAAGAGGCAGAAGCAAGCTGAGACAATGCAGTCATCCAAGGCGGGTTCCGAGGGGTGAGAGCCTGGCCCCCCAGTTAGGAGAAAGGACCAAAGTTGCCGTGGTAGGAACGGCCGGAACCACTGAAGCAGGGGGCTCTGCACATAGACTCCATTCAGTAAATACTTGTTGAGTCAACAACTAAATTTGATTTTCACTGCAAGCCTATGAGTTAGAGGTGGTATTTTTCATGTTGCATATGTGAAATCAGAGGTTCATAGAGAAAAATGCCTACTGTTACATAACTAGAATGTAGAAAATTTGAAAATTAATCTAGACTTTTTAACTTTTGAGTTCATGCCTCTATCATTTGTAAGTAGATGGAATCTATAATGTATTATGATGACGCAATGGTAGCATTGTTTTCATGATTCTTGTTATTATTACCAAAATTACCTCATAGGATCTTTTAGATGAATGGAATATGTATGAGCTTTGTCTTCTAGAAGCATGTCATTTAGCAAATAAGACAAGACAAGGACATATATATAGCTCTTTCCTGCAACCTCAAAGAGGTTGGCTTGAGCCACTTTCCAAGCTTCAATGCCTATCTTAAGATTTCTGCCAATTCCAGTGGGTCATTGGAATAATCTTGTCTGGCTCCAGGCTCTTGCTTTGCTGCCTGTGTTGACTCAGTTTGGTACCGCTGCGGCAGGAACACGGAACTCAGCCCCTTTTTAGATCTTCACACAAACATAGACACACACCCAAATATGCACACGAACACACACCTGAAATATTTCCAGTTATAGTCAAATTTACTGAAGGTTTACAAAGGAGAGGTTAGCAACTAGTAGTGCATTGTGCTTCAAACTGAATTGCAAGTTCAGGTTAGACATTGGATTTCTTTGTTCTTAAGATATCTTTTTTTTTTTTTTTTTTTTTTTTTTTTTTTTTATTTTTCTGAAGCTGGAAACGGGGAGAGACACTCAGACAGACTCCCGCATGTGCCCGACCGGGATCCACCCGGCACGCCCACCAGGGGGGATGCTCTGCCCCTCCGGGGCGTTGCTCTGCCGTGACCAGAGCCACTCTAGCGCCTGGGGCAGAGGCCAAGGAGCCATCCCCAGTGCCCGGGCCATCTTTGCTCCAATGGAGCCTTGGCTGCGGGAGGGGAAGAGAAAGACAGAGAGGAAGGGGGGGTGGAGAAGCAAATGGGCGCTTCTCCTGTGTGCCCTGGCCGGGAATGGAACCCCGCACGCCAGGCCAACGCTCTACCGCTGAGCCAACCGGCCAGGGCCTTAAGATATCTTATAGCCAACCAAGTATCCAGGGTCTCTGAAAAGCCACTTCAGCCCTGAATCAACCCGGCCATAGTATACATCTGGCTGGTTTGTTTCTAACTGCACACATACACTCTCCTCTTCCTCTCCTCTCCTCAATTTTTCTTCTCAAAAGCACAAAGATATTCATCTCCTTGTCTCCCTCTAAGGAGTATAACCATCACCTTTGTTCTCTTGGCTCCTGCAGAATCTAGGGCCATCTTCTCATACAAATACCTTATCAGTGTATCCGTGTGTTCCCTCACTAAGAGTAATCCCAGTGCCTGCTGTTAAAATAATCCACTAAAGACCTGGCTACGAGCGTATTATTAAAAGGTTGATCTTATAAGCCCAAGATAAAATAAAAATGTTTGATAGAAAAAAGAAAGAATTACTTTCAGTTACAGATACTGATAAAATTTTAAGTAAAGAGGTTAGATTTAAGAAGGGCATTCTGGGCAAAGGGGACAACATAAAGAAAAAAGAGCTACAGGTATGTCTGGGGAAGATGCTTATTCCAGGACTTAGGAGTCAAGGGATAGTAATGGAAGAAAAGATTGGAAAAGCATGGTGAAGCCAAAAGGTAAAAGGGTTTGAAGAGATCTCAGTTTAATTCTGTAAGAAGTAGGAAGCTATTTTTGAGCAGGAAATTATTTTACAGTCTTGGGGTAGAGATGAGACATAGAAAATCAATCATCAGCACAGAAACAACTCTCTTCAATAACAAAAGGATGTATCTGTAGAATGAAGAAATACCATAGAGTTCCATCCAATTCAAGGTGTCTCCTGTCCATTTCCTTGACCTTTAGGAAGCCCCTTTACTGTGATATGACCAGAAGGTGGAAAGCAGGAGGCAGAAAGAGCACTCTCTAGTTGCTAGAGGCTGTTGCTAGAAAGAAAGAGGACTGACAAACTGGCTCCAGATGAGCAGAGCATCAGCCCCAGAAAGGGGTTGCCAGGTGGATCCTGGTCCAGGTGCATGAGGGAATCTGTATCTCTGTCTCCCCTACTCTCACTTAAAAAAAAAAAAAAAAGAAAGAAAGAAAGAAAGAAAGAAACAAGAAAACCATGCAGGAACAATGAGTGGAGGATGCCCTTATTTCCCTATTCTCTGGGTAATGCTAAGACGGGGAAAGAATAGTTAGAAACAGAACTTAGCAAAATTTAGCAAAGCTAGCCTTACTCAACGGATACTGTGTATTAAGTTGCTTTTATGTCTTTCCACAAATTCACATGAAAGTAATATTATAATTAATAAATAGTAATACAAGAGTAAACTCTATGTTTTGGATACTTATAACTGTAGCCTACTTTTGCTCCATTCTGTACACAATTCTACAGATGAAAAATTGTGATAAAAATTAAATTAGTGCTTAAATATTGGCCCTTAAACATTTTGAAATCTAATCATTTGGGGGAATAGCAAGAGTCCATTTGAAATAATACTGAAAATAAATGATAGAAAGATCTGTCCTGATAATCACCAAGACATTATTCATATTCTTCACAGTTTGGCATTAAATAAGAGTTGTATATGGTAGTGAATGGTCCTTATAGTACATCTGCTTTTCAGTGTGAAAAGGTTTGTGATATATAACAAAGGCACCAATAATTATGCCATGTGACTTATAACTCCTAATGTCCTTCTTTTGACAAATATTTATAGTATACCGATTAAGAGTAACAGAAGTCAAATAGGTCTGGTTTAAATTATAGCCACTGATGAGCTGGGAGCTGAGTGATACTGGACAATGTCCTATAACTCTTAAAACTTCAATTTCTGTATCTGTTAAGCAATACAAATTATTGTGAAGTTTCTGAGAAAAGGATTAGGAAAACACCAAAAATATAATACATGCTCAATAAATTATTTTGATCTTGTTGTGGTGCTGGTTATTGTTTTTATAACTTACATGTACATGGTTCTGGGATATTAAAAAACAAGTGTCAAAAAGTTGTTTGCATATCCACTTGTTTGTGAGTTCCAAGTAACTCAGAGAAGTTGAAACATGTGGGCCCTATATAAATTCAGAGTAGAAGTGGATGGGCAAAGCTGCTATTAATTACTGGAGCCAAGACATCTCTTTCATCTAAGTCGAAGAGTGCACTGAGATTGTTAGCTATTTTCTTCCCTGGGGACATACCATAAATCTGGTATAAACTGGGGACTGGCTTGACACAGACAAAAAAACACTGCTAGGGGGCAGGAAAAGCCAGGAACCTTTTGAAAGTTACATGCATTGCTATGACAGATGAAATACAGAGGAGCTTCAAATGCATGCCCATTATTTTCATAAGGCATTTACTAAGTGCTGAGGCAGCAGGAGGCTGGGCTGGGCTGGAAAGATACATCTCCCCATCTCACAGTGCTTAGGCAGCAAAATGCCACTAGAGGGAGATCTCTGTAATGAGCATAGACTAGATCTTGGGACATCTACCAGAAGTGGACTGAATTGAACCCAAGGCAGCTACCCAGCCCTTACTAAAAATCTGATCAGATTGAGGTGAGCAACACTTCAATCTAGCTACCAAATAAAGGAAAGAGCAAGAACTCTCTGGCTATAATATTGCTTCTTTTATATAAATTGTGTATGTGACACCCAATCAAAAACCGTAAATCATTTTAAGATCAGGCATGAAAAAATGTCTCGTAATCAAGAAAAAAAAAGAGACAGAATTAGGCCCACCACATACAATCTATATATCATAGTTAGCAGATAATAACTTTAAAGTAACTATGATAAATATAATAAATTATTATTATATTACTTCTCCCATGAAAATGAGAAGATGAAGAAAATTTTTTAAAAATCACAATCTATAAAAATATTAAAATAAAAAGCCTTAAAATGAACAAATTACTTATCTGAAATCAAGTACTCATGTATGAGTTTGACAGTAGACTAGAAGTTGAAGGCAGAATTAGTGAAATCAAAAAATAGGTTAATGAAAAATTTCAAACTGTAGCCCTTAAGTTAAAAAGGTGGGGGCGGAGAAAGATGAAAATCACAGAACAGAATATAATAGACACGTGAAACAGAGTCCAAACATGTATAATTGGAGTCAGAGAAGAATCAGAGAGCGACATAATGGAACAGAAACAACACTGGTGACAAACAATTGCACAATATCGTATGATCCATCTTTGTTATTAATTTTTTAATTACATAAAATACATTAACTTTTAATGTTAAAATAAATTTGTATGCACATAGATTTCTGTCTTTGCAAGGCCCATCTCCTAATGAAGTGAGTTGAAAATAAAGATAACAAGTATGATTAATACTCTTTAGTGTGTTAGAAAAATGATAACTGTTATGGGGAAAACTAGAGTACAGTAGGATTTATGATGTTGAACCGTATAAACTAGGTGTTGTGAAGGCCTTATTGAGAAGTGGCACTGGAGAGAAGGCTTGAAAAGTGTGGGTTAGGCAGGCATATGTATATTAATAGAAGAGCAGCCCAAACAGAGGAAACAGCAAGTGCAAAGGCCCTGAGGTAAAAACACATCTAAATGTGTTCAAGGAGTAGCAAGAGGGCCAGTGCAGCAGGAGGGGCAATGTAACAGGAGATGAGACCTAGAAGTAACAGAAGGACCCATAGGTTATGCCAGGACCTGGATTCTTAACTCTCAGTGAGAAGGAATGTATCAACATGCTTATATCTCAAAAATACTGCTGAGTGAAAAGCACAACTTGCAAAATAATACTTATGCAGCACTGTGGCCATCTCTATAAATTTTTTAAACATGCAAAACAATACCACCCAACTCTGAGAACTTGGTGGGAAGTGAAGAATCAAAAGGGAAGTCAAGGAGAATTTATCTCACCATTCAGGCTCCAGTAAGAGAAAGCCACAGATTGGGTGGTTTATTATAAAGAATAAGAATTTTATTTCTCACAGTTCTGGAGGCTGAGAAATCCAAGATCAAGACAAATCTAGTGTCCGGTTAGGGCAAACTTTCAAGTTTATAGCTGGCGTCTTCTCTCTGTGGCCTCACATGGGAAAAAGGACAAGGGATCTCTCTGGAGCATCTTTTACAAGAGCACTAATCCTGTCCATGAGGGTCATGACCCAATCACCTCCTAATACCATCACCTTCGGAGGTTAGAATTCAACCTATGAATTTTAGGAAGACACATATCCAGATCACAGCAAGATTTAATAATACCTCTAATATTTTTTTCCACAGGACAATGTATTTTGTATTACTTATATAAAAATTCAAAATATATAAATATACATATTTGTATGAGTGCACACACATATACAGTTTTTAAAAATCTGTAAAAAAAATCTATAGACAGACAGCAAATATTTACTTATGGTGTTTCCACTATAAAGACTGCTGTCTTAGGGACAAATGCTGATGAAATATTTCAACAGTTCCTCCTTCTTCAAAGACTTATATGTCACCATAGAGCTCCATGTTTCATAGGACACACTCAAGCTCACTCCATGCTCCCTGGAGCTTTAGCACAAGGGAATGCCCCCCTTTTTTTTTTCTCTTTTCTTTTCTTTTTTTTTTTTTTTTTTTTTTTGGTTGTTGTATTTTTTCTTTTATTTATTTATTTTTTGTATTTTTCTGAAGATGGAAATGGGGAGGCAGTCAGACAGACTCCCGCATGCGCCTGACCAGGATCCGCCTGGCATGCTGGGGGGGGGGGATGCTCTGCCCATCTGGGGTGTTGCTCTGTTGCAACCAGAGCCATTCTAGTGCCTGAGGCAGAGGCAATGGGGCCATCCTTAGTGCCCGGGGTGGCTTTGCTCTGGTGGAGCCTTGGCTGCGGGAGGGGAAGAGAGAGACAGAGAGGAAGGAGAAGGGGAGGGGTGGAGAAGTAGATGGGCGCTTCTTCTGTGTGCTCTGACTGGGAATCAAACCCGGGAATCCTGCACACCAGGCCAATGCTCTACCACTGAGCCAACCGGCCAGGGCCTAGGAATGCCCTTGTTGATCAAGCTACCCAAAAGAAAATTATATGGAGCAACCGTGACAGACCTAGCAAGTCAGTCTCATACTATTCATCACCAGAACGCTGCAGCCCGGTAAACAGTTTCAACTTTCTCGGGAAGCAGCACGGCAGATTGGGAAATCCTGTCCAAGGGGTCCTATACTGCCCCTTCATTTGGAGTTAACACTCAAGGACCCCTACCAGGACAACTTTGGCAGATGGATGTTACTCATATACCTTCATTTGGCAAACAGTCGTATGTCCACATTACAGTGGATACATATTCAGGATCTATAGTAACCTCTGTCAGAACAGGAGAGGCTGCTAAGCATGTTATAGTTCATTGTCTGTATGCATTGTTCTATTATTAGATTTCCTAAACTGGCTAAACTGAAAATGCTCCTGCATATGGAGCATTTTTGTCATGCTTACAATCTTTAAAGTTAAGGTATTATTAAAGTGTACTCAGCAAACATTTTAAGGTCAATTAAAAAAAAATTTTAAAAGGGGGTAGTCATATCCTGGAACTCCTATGGGTCTACCATATCATGCTTCTTACTTAAAAAAAAAAAAAAATTTACATTTCTTTTGAATGCTGATGAACAGGAGACACCAAATATTTTTTGCCTGCAAACTACTACCTTCTTTATTAGATCCAGCTAATAACACTGTTTTGTGTTTTTCCAAATAGCTCCAGATATATGGAAAAGATTTATATAGGTGGATGGGGATCCTCAAACTCCTCAGCGAGATCTTCTGAGCATGACTTTTAAGATACCTAGAGGCAGAAAAAGCCCAATAGAGATCAGAGGAACTACCAGCTTTTAGGATACACCCTTAAAGGCTCCAACGCCCCAAAGGGATCTCATAGGATGTCATCTGGGTCCTGCTTCAATAGTGGAAAGGAAGGTCATTGAGCTAAAGCCTGCCAGGCTTACATGCCTCTGCTGTGAGGAAACAGGAACACTGGAAGGTAGGCTTCCCCCTCGCTCCTCTAAGGGAGGGTTCAGTCTCTTCCAGCCCTGCTCCAGCCACCTATGACCTAACCTTGCCCAGAATGCTGGGGTTTGCCACTGAAGGCTGAAGGTGCCCAGGGCCGTCGTCCCCATCTACGACTCTGTGGATGAGCCTAGGGTATTTCTTCCAAGAAGCAGGTAAACTGATCTCATTTGCACAAAAGCCACTTAACTATGTTTTGCCTGAATAGTCATGTTTTTTATTCTTCCCTCAAAGATCTCTGTTGTGGGTGTTGATAGTCCTATTTTCTGCTGCTTTGCTTAATATATAGTGTTTCCTTTATCCCTCCTACCTCAATGCCCCACTCATATTTCAGGCTGGGACCTACTCCTAATTTAGAGCTCTCTTTCCCCCTTTTGCCAACTTCTATTATGAATCTACCTTTGCCACCCAGTTTAGTGTACCCCAAGGTTCTCTTTACCATGCCACAGTCGCAGAGCTCCAGGGAAAAGCAACCTGCTCTCATCTCTCCAGGCAGAGGAGGACAGAAACTCCATATCCACGCATACTGCAAATGGCTTTTCCAGTCTACCTGTATCATTACCAGCTAGAAGCAGCGGTCATTGGGACCTGGACATGAGCTGCAAAGTATAGAATGGTGACAACAATTCCAGTGCCATGTGGACTTTTCCTGGATGTGGACTTTTCCTGGACTCCTGTTCCCTGTGATAGCTCCTAACAGACTGAACTGTGGTTGGGTTGCATTTTTCAGGAATTTGGCATGGTGATGGGGCCAACTTGGACTTGGTGAACATGTTAAGGACACTACTCTTTTATGGATTCTTGCTGTATTGGCCAAGAGTTTGCTTAAAGGCTTTTAATCACTGTAAAAAAAAAAATAGAAGACTGGATAAAGAAGATGGGGCACACATACACCATGGTATACTATTCAGCTAGAAGAAATGATGACATTGGATCACTTACAGCAGAATGGTGGAATCTTGATAACATTATGCGGATTGAAATAAGTGAATCAGAAAAAAAGAAAAACTGCAGGATTCCATACATTGGTGGGACATAAAAACGAGACTAAGAGACATGGACAGGAGGGGAGTGGTTACGGGGGGTGGGGGGAGGGGAGGAGGGAGAGGGGGAGGGGGAGGGGTACAAAGAAAACTGAATAGAGGGTGACGGAGGATGATCTCTCTTTGGCTGATGGGTATGCAACAGAACTAAATGACAAGATAACCTGGAAATGTTTTCTTTGAATATATGTACCCTGATTTATTGATGTCACCCCATTAAAATAAAAATTTATTTATAAAAAAAAATCTATAAGAAACCATGTCACAAGATTAGCAGTTAGAAAGTACATGGGACATTCTTATTTTCTTGTCTGTATGATTTTTTAAATGTTTTTACTATCTAAAATTTAAATAAAATAAATAAAACCGTAAATCCTTTTCAATGTGTATACCAATCATTTACCCCCTTCCAGAATTTCTCTCTTTATTCCAATCAATGATGGAGGTTGTCTTGTGTAATTCTGATTCATTTGTCTTATTTCATTCACCACATGCTCTATCACTGTGGCATCTAGAAATCTGATAAACAAAACTTCTCTTTCATCATCCAAACACTAACTGAAATGTTGATTAACACAAACCAAAGGCAGAAACTTGTGGTCTTTTCTGTACACCGCTACCCACACTTACCACAATGAGATTTTTGGGGCTACAGTTGATCCCTATTAACCTGCCTGACCTCTAATTTAGCCCACAATTCTCTATCTTGACCAGAAAAATAGCAGGAGAATTAAAATTAATGCATACTGCATATAAAAATTCTCCTTATCTATGAAAAGCAGAAAATAAGAATATAAAACTTTATTTTTCAGACAGGGCCATGTTGACCCACAGACTCTTTTCTGAGTTAATTTGAGTGACCTTGTGAGAGGTTGAGTCTTTATTCACATAGGTTAATCCCGTTGTTAAACAAAATATGTAGAAGATGGCGCTGGAGTAGGCGGACGTATCAACATTTACCTCCCAGAACCAAAGTGGATTACAAACTAATTTTATGAACTATCATCTGGAAAAACCAACTTTGGACTAAACTAAGAGGACTCTTCAACCAAGGAACACTGAAGAAGCCACACCGAGACTGCTGTGTAACATCTTGGAGCATAATTAAAATGAATATTTTTCCCATTTAAAAAAAAAAATGTAGTCATTGATTATGGCAAGCTCTACCAAAAATAAAATTAAAACCAATTCATTGCAATTGCAAGTGAACATTTAAATTTCTCATGTACTATAATCAACCTTGCACACTGATCATCTCCCAGTAAATGCACTTACCAGGCTATTTCATGTACAAATCAGTTTCTGATTATATAATCCCTTATTCAATAACCTGAAAAGTATTCCTGCATGCAAAGAAAATGAAAAATAAACTCAGGTAAAGGGCTTTTTTCCTATAAAAGTTTAAGAATGACTCTATCTCATATAATGACTGTATGAAGGTTGTACAGGAAATAATGTGTAATGCATTTTGAATAAAAACCCTTCCCACGGTGTCCTTTTGCTTGAGAAAGATTTATGAGTGTCATTGGAGAAAATTAGATCCATCTTTCTTTCATTTAGAAATGATTCCGGCTTACATAACAAGCCAGGCTCTCTCTCTCTGTCCTCCCACTTCCTTCGCTGTACTCAGGAACATTTTCAGAAGGGGAAAATGTTTATGCCTCTCCATTTCTAGGGCTCCTGCTGCTTCTGCTTATTCACCACCTGAAGTCTTAATTCTCTGTTTGTAACACCACGATTGGCTACTGTGGGGATAATTTTGACATAATCATGCTAGAATTATTACTTGAGGGCAGAAATCATAAGTGAATGAAATCTAACAGTGGGTCCTAAATCACACACACACATGCACACGAACCTAAACACGATAACTTCTAGCCAAATTATCTGTTCTAGCTTTACTAAATTTTAAAATAAAATTCACAAGCTTATTTGACCTCCTATCAGGCTTTTAAAACTCATTTCCAGGGTTGGTATTGCAGTCGTTAACTTCTTCACAGTGAACATTCTAACAAGGGAGGCAAACTTGGTCACATCAGAAATGTCATCTCTAAAAATTAGTTGAGTTGAGGCCCTGGCCGGTTGGCTCAGTGGTAGAGTGTTGGCCCGGCGTGCAGGAGTCCTGGGTTCGATTCCCGGCCAGGGCACACAGGAGAAGCGCCCATCTGCTTCTCCACCCCTCCCCCTCTCCTTCCTCTCTGTCTCTCTCTTCCCCTCCCGCAGCCAGGGCTCCATTGGAGTAAAGTTTGCCCGGGTGCTGAGGATGGCTCTGTGGCCTCCACCTCAGGCGCTAGAGTGGCTCTGATTGCGGCAGAGCGACACCCCAAGATGGGCAGAGCATCGCCCCCTGGTGGGCATGCCGGGTGGATCCCGGTCGGGCGCATGCAGGAGTCTCTGTCTGACTGCCTCCCTGTTTCCAACTTCAGAAAAATACAAAAAAAAAAATTAGTTGAGTTGAGCTGGCTGAAATGTGCTGGGTGGCTCAGCAGCAGCCTAGGACTTCAGCACAATTTAGAAATAAATTTCACACCTAAATCTCATCATCTCCATACTTTCCAAGGTATGTGATTTGTTGCTGGTTAGGTCAATACCAAAATAAATTTATTTCCATAAGTCTAAGCGTTATTGTGAACCCCTGTTGAATATCAAGTAAAGTTCAAAGCAACCCCCACTCAAATTAAACAGAAAAATAAACCCCACGATGTCTCTGTGAGGTGTTGGCCAACATAGATGGGCTGACAGAGGCCGGGGTGCCTAAGGAGCTGTGGACCCTCAGCTGTGCCTACTTCGTGGGGCTCTTGGTTTACCTCCACTGTTCCACTCTGGCTTCTTCTCCTCAGAAACATTAAAACCATTGTTCAGGCCAATCTGATATTAGAAAGTAAAAGAAAAGTATGGTGTGAGAAGTTGGGGACATAACCTAGCCACATACATATTTCAAGAAAACTAGCCCCTGGCCAGTTGGCTCAGTGGTAGAGTGTTACCTAGTGTGTGGAAATTCCAGGTTCGAGTCCCAGTCAGAGCACACAGGAGAAGTGACCATCTGCTTCTCCTCCCCTCTCCCTCCCCTTCTCTCTCTTTCTCTCTCTCTTTCCCTCCCGCAGCCATAGCTTAATTGGTTCGAACATATTGGCTCAGGCACTGAGGATGGCTCCACAGACTTCCACCTCAGGTGCTAAAATAGCTCGATTGTGAGCATAGCCCCAGATGAGCAGAGCATTGGCCCTAGACTGGGTTGCCAGGTGAATCCCGGTTGGGCTGCATGTGGGAGTCTGTGTCTCTAACTCCTCTCATCTCACTTAGAAAAAAAAAAAGAAACAAAACTAAATTACTATTGAAATGACTGTGGTAGATACAGCCTAATGTCACACTTTGGTGTAACCCCCTCCATTCAAGTGTGGGTAAAGCCTGTGTGCTTCTAACTTATAGAATATGGCAAAGGTGATGGAATGTCTCTCCCAGGATAAGGCAACAATATATCTGTTAGACTCCATTTTACCAGACTAGAGGGAAAGACTGTCCTGTTGGTCTTGAAGAAGCATGGGTATGAACTGCCCATGGATAGGAGCATGTGGTCTGGAGCCTGAAAGCCACAGACCTACAACCACAAGGAACTGAATTCTTCCAACAACCACGAGAGATTAGAAGAAGACTCTGAACTTCCGAAAGGAGTGAAGCCCGGCCAACACCATGATTGTAGCTTTGAGACAGTGAGCAGAAGACCCAGAAAAAATGTGCCCAGACTCCAAACCCACAGCAATTTGGTGATAACAAGTGTGTGTCTTTGAGCTGTTGAATTTATGGTAGTTTTCTAATGCAGTAATAGAAAATTAATATAGTTACCAACAAAGGATTCACATTAAAGAACAACGGCATGACCACTAGAAATCAAGGATTGGTGCCACCTACAGACCAGAAATCTACAGGAGGTTATTCTCCAGATACAGTCTAAGTGGTTCAGATCAAAGGAAGATGATGAAAGCTGCCTCGTCCTGAGAGCAATGTTTCCAGAAGGTAGGAAGAGGAACCAATAGAGCCCTCTCTAGCACTTTTATAGCAGTGAGGATTCATCTGGATGCAAGCAAAGAAGGCACGACTCAGAGTGGCTTAACAATTAAGAAAATTTAATGAAAGAAAACATAAATATAGAGCAGGGGTTGAGAAACATTTTGGCTGAGAAAGCCATGAACACCACATATTTTAAAATGTAATTCCCTGAGAGCCATACAACGACCCGTGTATGTTACTCATTATCCAATAAAAATTTGGTGTTGTCCCAGAGGACAGCTGTGATTGGCTCCAGCCATCCGCAACCATGAGCATGACCGGTAGGAAATGAATAGATTGTAATACATGAGAATGTTTTAAATTTTTAACATTATTATTTTTATTAAAGATTTGTCTGTTAGCCAGATGCAGCCATCAAAAGAGCCACATCTGGCTCGCAAGCCATAGTTTCCCGACCCCTGATATAGAGAAATATCTTTCTGGAGTTTGACAAGGACTGTTTCAGCTATTTAATGATGTCACTAATGCTCAGTTTCATTTTGTTTTTAGCTCCACTCTCCCTGCCATGATGTCAGATGCATCTGACTGGCCCCTCTGCCCCTGCCACCTCGACATGATTACCAACACTTCCCAGAGTTGCATGAGTCCTCTTTCACATCCATCAGGAAGGAGAGTCTTTGTCCCAGCATTCCTAGCAAAATTCCTGAGTCCCATTGACTAGACTGGCTTAGTTCACAGGCTCATTTTATAAGACAATCCATGTAAGCAGCCAGGGGATTGGAATGCTAGTTGTCTTAGCCAAGATCATGTTTCACCCAATAAGCAGGACATGATGAAAGCACATAAAACCTAAATGGAAATCACAGCCCTTTGAAAAGGAGCATGGGTCGTGGATCCAGGGAGGCTACTAACATGTCTACTGGTGTAAACCCCTAATCCAAAGAGGGGAGGTTAGCACGGTCCTGCAACTTAGAAGGGAGGAGGGCATTGGGAACATATTGGGAATTCCAGCCAGTATGACCTTCTCATTTCAGCTGATAAACAGCATTAGGCTTTGGCAGTAGCTGTGTGGGAAGGCTGCGGACTTTGTTTCTCATAAAAGATCTCAGTGAGCTGAGGACTTTTCCTGATGGGGTTCCACCTTGCATTTACTCAACGGTACCACACTCAGGGGCTTCTGTGACCACAGCAGTGGCTCCAGCTCCTTCTCCATTTCCCTTAGTCTCCCAAATCACTGAGCAAGCAGTCTGAGGCCTTCACTGTATTTTTCTCACTTCTTCTTTCAAAACAAATTCTATTTTAGATATTTTGTCATAAACCCACACACTATCAAAATCCAGTCCAATTCTTTCCTGGCCATAAATCAACACCAAGAAAGTAAATCTAAAAAAAAAAAAAGAAAGAAAGAAAGTAAATCTATCCCTCTATAGGAAAAGCAAGTAGAATAACTACAGAGCCTGGGGAAATAGTCTTATAGATTATAAAAATAAAGTAAAAAATTCTAAAATGGTTCAGAAGAACTATCTTTTTCTGTTGAAATAGAGTTAATTCAATGAGTTGAAAAATGAACAATTATCTAATTCAACAGTCTTTGACTTTGATTTTTAGACCACAAGAGTAGAGTTGAGTTCATCATATATCTCACTAAATAATTTATATTTCATTTCATGATTCAGGAATCTAGAAAAATAAAACTCTACAAGTACAGTGATAAATAGCATCAAACGTTCGCCTATATCAGGACACCTGCAGGGAGTGGCAGACAGTGTAGTAAACTGGACATTGCTGTCCCATCCAGAACAGGGAGCTTGTCCTCAGATCTAGTTATTTTATATAGATATGGAAGTGTGGCAACAGAAGCTTAGTGTTGCCAGGTTGGTTAATATTAAAAAAACATTGCACTCTAAATCTTTCTATAAAATCTCCTAATTTTTAATATTGGATTAATGTTTTTAAGCTGGAGAGGCAATCAAAACTCCACAGTTTGCAGCCAGAGATTTAGAATATTCATGATACAAAATTTGTTAGACTTTGCAGGAGGCACTTCCCAGATGGCTTTCTGCCAACCACAACTTCTTCAGATCCAGTAACCTAGCGGGAAGATGAAACGCAGGAGAAAAGCTGCCCGCTCAGTAGGACTGGAGAGAAACTTTGTATCACCCTGAGATGAGAGTCCGCCTGGGCGTTCAGTGAGTTTGCCCCAGGACCTAGACGGAGAAGCAGACCCTAGGAACTGCTTTTCCTCCAGGGTGTCCCTGCCCCATCCAAAATGCCTTGCTGTCCTCTTTCTCCTTACAGGTTGCTCTATTTTTTTCCCTGCTAATTCTTTGTGACCTTTCTGCAGACTCTTAGTTTTTGTATTTAAACTACAACCAGAGGTTGGAAGTCTTTGGATGGAGTTCAAGTACCCCATTATCATTATCTTGCAAGAGAGACAGTGTTACAGTCATGAGTGCATAAGGGAGTCGACTAGAAGATAAGACGACCTTGGTCCCACAAACCGAAAGCCAAAATACTTTCTTTTTCTTTTTCCCTAAAGTGAAACAATTCATTTCTAGACAGTTTTGGCAAGGGCTCAGACCATTTTATGCTGGCTTCGTGCTGGCAAAATAGAGAAATGCCCTTGATGCTGCTTTCAGTCTGGTGGCACAGCTGGAGCTAATGTGAGAGAATTAAAGACTAATACAAAGGGTATCGCAAGACTGAGATCTATAATTTAAATTCCCCCCCCCCCCAAGGCAGCAGTTCTCAAAATTTTTAAATGTGTAAGTGTTGGGCAGATAAAATATATTATGCTCACTTTGTTAAAGTTGGCGCTGCCCACGTGGAAGCCCCTTGCCCACGTGATATTAGTTGCCCTTCTTGCTTGAGATGGGTGTAATTATAGTAATGTGTGTTGGGGCGGGCTGTGAGCAGGCAGAATCCTTGTAGACTGGCGCTTGGTTTTAGGACTAAGCTTTCCCCACCCTTTTTGATGTAGAGTGGTTCACTCTCATGAGAAATCCCATTATGCCTCAGATAAGTGACTTTGTATCAGAGACTTTCTTATTTGTATATTGGATTAAAGGTTTTGATTTCTACACTATAAAATGGGGGCAGACCAGGAGCTTCCTCTCTCAGTTCCTGAGATTAGCATTAGAGAGGAGAGCAGAGAAGGACCACGTGGAGGAGGCCAGGAGAAGCAGCCAAGATGGTGGAGTGCTGAGTGAGAAGCCAGTTTGTGCAGAGTTTGTGCAGAGAGAAGGAGATGGGGAACTGAGGTGAATAAGGCTGGTGAGCTAGAAACCTTTGATTCTAGGAAACTTGGATAAGTCAGTAGCTTTGTGAGCACTGAATGAATGGGTTTTAGAGCCCAGTGTGTGTTTTTACTTGCCCGTCGGGTGCAAGTTAGGATTAAAGATGATGGCCCACCAGTTCTTGGTTCCGTTGTTTCATTACTGTCTGTTCGAATCCAATGTGAACCTTCATGGGCCAGGTGGCTGTGATGGTAGCCATGGATATTGGCCATACAGTAAGGATCCCCTGGAGTGCTTGTTCAGACAGACACTGGCCCTACCCTGAGTTTAGATTCGGGAGGTAGGGAGGGGCCAGAATTGGCCTTCAAAGAAGTTCCCACATGATGCTGATGCCACTGGTCCAGGGACTCCACTTTGAGAGCCACTGACCTAAAGAAACCTTATTCACAAGTATGAAATGATTCCAAGCAATAAAACTCTAGTAAATTAGACTTAATTAGAATTTATTTACATTTGTTTTCAGAAGGAATCTGTAGAAATATTCTTTTAGTACTGCATGCATTGTGAGGACTTCTGCAAAATCTCCAACTGGCCACCAAATAGATGTTTTTCAGGGTACTGCTCTGATGAGAATGCCGGTAAATACAAATACTTTCTGTTTTATTTTAATTATATGAAAATTGATACACAAATACTTTCCCAAGTATGATGATTAGTTCCCTATTATTTAATGTTTATCAAACAGTCCACTAATTAAATAGCTCCACACACAGTGTTTTAAGGTTGAGCAAAGGAAGGTAGAAAGGAATGATTCTCACAACCTTTAAGGAAACAAACAGACTAGAAACCTAAACCTGCCTCCCTGGGCTACCAGTGCCTCTTGTTGCACACCTGACGGAGAACTACAAAAGCCACATTGGCTTCGTTTCTGTATTGGAGCTGCCGTTGTTCAGTAGAAACAAATCAGCTGACTTTTTCTAAGGTGATTTTAGATTCTGAACTTATTTCTCTGCACACTTTTTCATAAACAAATAACTAGAACATTCTCTAAGGAAGGGAGAAACCAGTTCCTCATTTCAACTTGTATTCCAGTTTGCCTGCACTGAGGAGGGTCCACTGTCACAGAAGGGGAAACTGGGAAACTGTTCTTCCAAGCCCTTGTCTGGCAGCTGGCTTTGTGATTTTGCTGACTCCCCTGTCAGGACCCACCTGGAAGATGTCACATTCAGAGGTAGACCACCCACAGGTATTAGAGACAACCTTCAGCTGCTATGCAGGTTTCCCTCTTGCACTTTCCATTTGTTCAGATGCTGCTGCTATCAGCTTCTCTTGGTCTTCTATTGCTGGCTTCTCCAGATCTAAAAGAATGGGTGAGTCATTAATCTGTGGGGTTTAATTTCCAGGATGCTGAGATTGCTTCCCAACAGTGTGGGTGGTGCTTGCTGTGGTCTTTTTTTTTTTTCTTCTTTTTTTCCAAGAGAGAGGAGAGGAGATAGAGAAACAGATTTCCATATGCTCCCCAACTGGGATCCACCAGCAACCCTTGTCTGGGCCAATACTCTGTCCATCTTGGGCCATGCTCACAACCAAACGATTTTTAACACTTGAGGCAGAGGCTCCATGGAGCCATCCTCAGAGCCCAAGGCTGATGTGCTTGAACCAATCAAGCCATGGCTGTGGGAATAGAAGATAGAGAGAAACAGAGAGAGACAGAAAGAGAGAGGTAAAGAGGAAGATGAGGGGTGGAGAGATGGTTACTTCTCCTATGTGCCCTGACTGTGAATCGAACCTGGGACATCCACATGCAGGGCCAATGTTCTACTACTGAGCCAACCAATCACAGCTTTTCTGCATTCTTAAAGCTCGGGATCTCAAAGGCTGGTGAATTTTCTTTATAATGATCACATATTGATTAGTCTTTTTGAGGATGAAAAGTAGAAGAGTTACTCTGAATCCTTCTGGTAACTTTTGACTCCTATCATATTCATAGAAGTCATCATTTAGGGAGCACCTCTCAGCACCCTCAGTCATTATCTCTTTTAACCTCTGCAACAAGCATGTGAGGGAGGTGCTTTGGTACCTCTTCAAAACTGCAACCTGGAGGCTAACAGAGGGTGAGTGGCTTGTGCTAGGTCACAGGCTAGCTGGCGGTGAGGTGAGACAGCGAGCAGGCAGTCCAGAGCCTGGGCGTTTCTCTCTCTGCAAACCACCTGCTGAACCCCTGCTGTATTTAAAGTTTCTCTGGTACTGCAGTGAGTTGTGTCAGCAGTTACTATTGCCTTGGTTCCAATATTTGAGACATTGGCCAATAATAATGCTTAATGACCTTAAGGTCTATCAGACATAATAACTTCCTATGGCCGCCACACCCTTTTGTCAGGACATCTTGGAAGAAAATCCAAAGCAGTGTCTTAACCTCTTGAAAGACAGAGGAAAAACCCCAGGACTAAAAATTCTTCTACTAGAGCTGTTCTGCAAGTCCCTATGTAAACACACTGAATTCTATAAGGGTGTGGCTGTCAAGGATTTGAACAATGTTATAAATAAGAAAACAAAACAAAAAAAATCCCCTGGGGTGTGTGTGTGTGTGTGTGTGTGTGTGTGTGTGTGTGTGTGTGAAAGTGCCTGTAATTCTGGTCCTTAGCTCAACATCCTGTTTGTTGTGAGAAGAGAAACTGGCCCGTCCAGTTAGGACCTGGGAAAAAACCTAGTGTATCTGTTTTCATCAGTGGTTGAGATGAGCTTTTTCATTCTTCTCGGGTGAAGCTGGTATCAGCCTTCAGGAACCATGTGCTATTCTTGCACCAGCATCAACTCCCCAAGCTGTAAGCTCCATGAAATCAGGGGTTGCAGCTGTTTTGTTTACCGTTGTAACTCTAGTGCCTAGAACACTGACTGGCACATAGTAGGTGTTCAATAAATGTCTAAGGAAGAAAATTTGCTTGGTTAAGTTAGGACAAGCCTGGTAGGGAAACTGTAAGCTCCCTGTTTGCTTTGTATACCTTCTCCTCTAGTTACATATTAGTCTCCATCCAGTTCCTTTCAATACCCACTCTTAGTAATTTGTTTTGTGTTTATTCTTTTTTTTTTTAATTAATTTATTTATTTTTTTTATAATTTTATTTTTTTAATGGGGTGACATCAATAAATCAGGATACATATATTCAAAGATAACAAGTCCAGGTTATCTTGTCGTTCAATTATGTTGCATACCCACCACCCAAAGTCAGATTGTCCTCTGTCACCTTCTATCTTGTTTTCTTTGTGCCCCTCCCCACCCCCTATCCCTCTCCAATTCCCCCCTCCCCCCCGTAACCACCACACTCTTATCAATGTCTCTTAGTTTCACTATTATGTCCCACCTACGTATGGAATAATACAGTTCCTGTTTTTTTCTGATTTACTTATTTCGCTTCGTATCATGTTATCAAGATCCCACCATTTTGCTGTAAATGTTCTGATGTCATCATTTCTTATGGCTGAGTAGTATTCCATAGTGTATATGTGCCACATCTTCTTTATCCAGTCATCTATTGATGGGCTTTTTGGTTGTTTCCATGTCCTGGCCACTGTGAACAATGCTGCCATAAACATGGGGCTGCATGTGTCTTTACGTATCAATGTTTCTGAGTTTTGGGGATATATACCCAGTAGAGGGATTGCTGGGTCATAAGGTAGTTCTATTTTCAGTTTTTTGAGGAACCACCATACTTTATTCCATAATGGTTGTACTACTTTACATTCCCACCAACAGTGTATGAGGGTTCCTTTTTCTCCACAGCCTCTCCAACATTTGCTATTACCTGACTTGCTAATAACAGCTAATCGAACAGGTGTGAGGTGCTATCTCATTGCCGTTTTGATTTGCATTTCTCTAATAGCTAAAGAAGATGAGCATCTTTTCATATATCTGTTGGCCATTTGTATTTCTTCCTGGGAGAAGTGTCTATTCATATCCTCTTCACATTTTTTTATTGGATTGTTTGTTTGTTTGTTGTTGAGTTTTATGAGTTCTTTGTATATTTTGGATATTAGGCCCTTATCTGAGCTGTTGTTTGAAAATATCATTTCCCATTTAGTTGGCTTTCTGTTTATTTTGTTATCAGTTTCTCTTGCTGAGCAAAAACTTCTTAGTCTGATGTAGTCCCATTCATTAATTTTTGCCTTCACTTCTCTTGCCTGTGGAGTCAAATTCATAAAATGCTCTTTAAAACCCAGGTCCATGAGTTGAGTACCTATGTCTTCTTCTATGTACTTAATTGTTTCAGGTCTTATGTTTAGATCTTTGATCCATTTTGAGTTAATTTTTGTACAGGGGGAGAGACTGTAGTCCAGTTTCATTCTTTTGCATGTGGCTTTCCAGTTTTCCCAGCACCATTTATTGAAGAGGCTTTCTTTTCTCCATTGTGTGTTGTTGGCCCCTTTATCTAAAATTATTTGACTATATATATGTGGTTTTATTTCTGGACTTTCTATTCTGTTCCATTGGTCTGAGTATCTATTTTTCTGCCAATACCATGCTGTTTTGATTGTCGTGGCCCTACAATAGAGTTTGAAGTCAGGTATTGTTATGCCCCCAGCTTCATTCTTTTTCTTTAGGATTGCTTTGGCTATTCGGGGTTTTTTATAGTTCCATATAAATCTGATGATTTTTTGCTCTATTTCTTTAAAAAATGTCATTGGAAGTTTGATGGGAATTGCATTAAATTTGTATATTGCTTTGGGTAATATAGCCATCTTGATTATATTTATTCTTCCTAGCCAAGAACAAGGTATATTCTTCCATCTCATTATATCTTTTTTGATTTCCCTTAACAATGGTTTATAGTTTTCATTATATAAGTCCTTTACATTCTTTGTTATGTTTATTCCTAAGTATTTTATTTTTTTTGTTGCAATCGTGAAGGGGATTATTCTTTTGAGTTCCTTCTCAGTTGTTTCATTGTTGGCATATAGAAAGGCTATTGACTTCTGTATGTTAATTTTGTATCCTGCGACCTTACTGTATTGGCTTATTGTTTCTAGTAGTCTTTTTGTGGATTCTTTGGGGTTTTCGATGTATAGGATCATATCATCTGCAAAAAGTGATACCTTTACTTCTTCTTTTCCGATATGGATGCCTTTTATTTCTTTGTTGTCTGATTGCTCTGGCTAGAACCTCTAGTACCACATTAAATAAGAGTGGAGAGAGTGGACAATCCTGTCTTGTTCCTGATTTAAGGGGGAAAGCCTTCAGTTTAGTGCCATTTAATATGATGTTAGCTGATGGTTTATCATATATGGCCTTTATCATGTTGAGATATTTTCCTTCTATACCCATTTTGTTGAGAGTCTTAAACATAAAATTGTGTTGTAGTTTATCGAAAGCCTTTTCTGCGTCTATTGATAAGATCATGTGGTTTTTGTTCTTTGTTTTGTTGATATGGTGTATTACATTAACCGTTTTACGTATGTTGAACCATCCTTGAGATTCTGGGATGAATCCCACTTGATCATAATGTATTATTTTTTTAATATGTTGTTGTATTTGATTTGCTAGTATTTTGTTTAGTATTTTAGCATCTGTATTCATTAGAGATATTGGTCTGTAGTTTTCTTTTTTTGTGCCATCCTTGCCTGGTTTTGGTATGAGGGTTATGATGGCCTCATAAAATGTGTTTGGAAGTATTGCTTCTTCTTCAATTTTTTGGAAGACTTTCAGTAGAATAGGAACCAAGTCTTCTTTGAATGTTTGATAAAATTCGCTGGTATAGCCGTCAGGGTCTGGACTTTTATTTTTGGGGAGGTTTTTAATGGTTTTTTCTATTTCTTCTCTACTGATAGGTCTGTTTAGGCTTTCTGCTTCTTCTTGACTCAGTCTAGGAAGGTTGTATTTTTCTAGGAATTTATCCATTTCTTCTAGGTTGTTGAATTTAGTGGCATAAAGTTTTTCATAGTATTCTACAATAATTCTTTGTATATCTACAGTGTCCGTGGTGATTTCTCCTCTTTCATTTTGGATTTTGTTTATATGAGTTCTTTCTCTTTTTTCCTTGGTAAGTCTTGCCAAGGGTTTGTCAATTTTGTTGATCTTTTGAAAGAACCAGCTCCTCGTTCTATTAATTTTTTCTATAGTTTTTCTGTTCTCTAATTCATTTATTTCTGCTCTGATTTTTATTATCTCCTTTCTTCGGCTGGTTTTGGGTTGTCTTTGTTCTTCTTTTTCTAGTTCCTTAAGGTGGGAAGTTAAGTGGTTCACTTGGGCTCTCTCTTGTTTGTTCATATATGCCTGAAGCGATATGAACTTCCCTCTTATCACTGCTTTTGCTGCATCCCATAGATTCTGATATGTCGTATTGTCATTTTCATTAGTCTGTGTATATCTTTTGATATCTGCATTTATTTCTTCTTTGACCCATTCATTTTTTAAAAGTATGTTGTTTAGTTTCCACATTTTTGTGGGATTTTTTTCCTCTTTTTTGCAGTTGAATTCTAGTTTCAAGGCTTTATGATCAGAAAATATGCTTGGTACAACTTCAATTTTTCTGAATTTGCTGATGTTGTTTTTGTGGCCCAACATATGGTCAATTCTTGAGAATGATCCATGTACACTGGAGAAAAATGTATACTCAGTCACTTTGGGATGAAATGTCCTGTAGATGTCTATCATATCCAGGTGCTCTAGTGTTTTGTTTAAGGCCACTATGTCTTTGTTGATTCTCTGTTTGGATGACCAATCTAGAGCCATCAGCGGTGTATTGAGGTCTCCAAGTATGATTGTATTTTTGTCAGTTTTTGTTTTAAGATCAATAAGTAGCTGTCTTATATATTTTGGTGCTCCTTGGTTTGGTGCATATATATTAAGAATTGTTATGTCTTCTTGATTCAGTGTCCCCTTAGCCATTATGAAATGGCCATTTTTGTCTCTGAGTACTTTTCCTGTCTTGTAGTCAGCATTATCCGATATGAGTATTGCTACACCTGCTTTTTTTTGGATGTTATTTGCTTGGAGTATTGTTTTCCAGCCTTTCACTTTGAATTTGTTTTTATCCTTGTTACTTAGATGAGTTTCCTGTAGGCAGCATACAGTTGGATTTTCTTTTTTAATCCATTCTGCTACTCTGTGCCTTTTTATTGGTGAGTTTAATCCGTTTACATTTAGTGTAATTATTGATACTTGTGAGTTCCCTATTGCCATTTTATATCTTGCTTTCTGTTAGTTTTGTGTCTTGTTTGATCCTTCTCTTTCGTTTTTCTATCTTTTGTTTTTATTTGGTTGTATTCCATACATCTTTCCTCTGTTGCTATCTTTTTTATGTCATGTGCTTCTGTGGTGGTTTTTTCAATGGTGGTTACCTTTGAGTAATGAAAAGGGTCCCTACCCTGTTCATTGTAGCGAACTATTTTGTGAGTACTTTTGCACTCCATCGTCCTTTGCTACTGTTAATCTCCATCTTCTCCCCCTCTTTCTTTTTGTTGTTGTCACAGTTTAAATTTGGTTTTATTGTGTTCTTCTTGGAGCTTTTACTTGTGGCTCTGTTTTTTTTTTGTTCTTTGTATCTGATTGGAGAACCCCCTTTAGTATTTCCTAGAGTGGGGGTTTTCTGATGATAAATTCCCTCATCTTTTCTGTATCTGTGAATGTTTTTATTTCTCCTTCGTATTTGAAGGATAGCTTTGATGGGTATAGTATTCGTGGCTGAAAGTTCCTCTCTTTCAGGACTTTAAATATTGGGGTCCACTCTCTTCTAGCTTGTAGAGTTTCTGCTGAGAAATCTGATGATAATCTAATGGGCCTTCCTTTATATGTTGTATTCTTCTTTTCCCTGGCTGCCTTGAGAATTTTTTCGTTGCTGTTGGTTTGTGTCAATTTCATTATGATATGCCTTGGAGTAGGTTTGTTGGGGTTAAGAAAACTTGGAGTTCTGTTTGCTTCTTGAACTTGAGGCTTTAGTTCTTTCCACAGGCTTGGGAAGTTCTCATCTATTATTTGTTTGAGTATGTTCTCCATTCCATTTTCTCTCTCTTCTCCCTCTGATATACCTATTATTCTTATGTTATTCTTTTTGATGGAGTCAGATAATTCTTGTAGGGCTATCTCATTTTTTTTAATTTTTGAGTCTCTTTCTTCTTCTCTCTGTTGTGCCTCAAGTTGCTTGTCTTCAATTTCACTAATCCTCTCTTCTATCTGACCTGTTCTATTATCTAAGCTTGTTATTTCGTTTTTCAGCTCGTGAATTGAGTTTTTCATCTCTGTTTGATTTGTTTTTATAGTTTCAATTTCCTTGGACATATATTCTTTGTGTTCATTCAGTTGTTTTCTGAGCTCCCTAAATTGCCTTTCTGTGTTTTCTTGTATATCTTGGAGGATTTTTAGTATTTCTATCTTGAATTCTCTGTCATTTAGCTCCAAGGTTTCCAATATATTAAATTTTTTCTCCATAGATTTTTCCTCATCTAGCTGTGTTACCTCTGTTTCTTTTGTATCCATGATATTCGATTTTCTCTTCCTTAATGGCATCTGAGGGTGGTTTTGTTGATAGTATTAATGAGATTTAATAAAGAATAAAAAGTTAAAAAAAATAAAAATAAAAAAAATAAAAAATCGAAGAGTTGTTTTTTTAAAAAAAGAATTAATAATGAAATAAAGAAAAATATAATAAAATAAAAATTAAAAAAAAAGGAAATTATTCCCCCCTTCCTTTTTTCCTCTCCTCTCCTCTCCCCTCTTTTTTGAGAAAATCTTGTGGTAGACTGTGAATTATAACAAACAATGCCTGTGATGGAGGGCCTGAATTGGGGAAAAGTAATAAAGGGGGAAAAAAAAAAAAAGGAAAGAAAAAAGAAAAAAAAGAGCGTATGGACCCACAAAAAGCAAATAAGGAAAAAATTTGGGTCAAGAATAAAATGATTTGCTTTTAGGTGTTGGTTGTCTAAGCGTTATGATGAGAGGAATAAGAGGAAAACGGAAAAATGGGGGGACAAATTAAAAAATTACTGTTGTATTTAGTGGAACAAGAATTAGATAATATGGAGGCCCTGGCCGGTTGGCTCAGCGGTAGAGTGTCGGCCTGGTGTGCGGGGGACCCGGGTTCGATTCCCGGCCAGGGCACACAGGAGAAGCGCCCATTTGCTTCTCCACCCCCCACCCCCTCCTTCCTCTCTGTCTCTCTCTTCCCCTCCCGCAGCCAAGGCTCCGTTCGAGCAAAGATGGCCCGGGTGCTGGGGTGGCTCCTTGGCCTCTGCCCCAGGCGCTAGAGTGGCTCTGGTCGCCACAGAGCGACGCCCGGGAGGGGCAGAGCATCGCCCCCTGGTGGGCAGAACGTCGCCCCTGGTGGGCGTGCCAGGTGGATCCCTGTCGGGCGCATGCGGGAGTCTGTCTGACTGTCTCTCCCCGTTTCCAGCTTCAGAAGAAAAAAAAAAAAAAAAATTAAAAAAAAAAAAAAGAATTAGATAATATGGAGAGCCAGGGATGGGAGCACTGCTAGTGAGTTAAAAAGGTGAAGTAAAAACCCCCCAAAATGCCACAAACATAGGTTTGAGTCCCAGATAAGATAATTTGTTTGTTATTGAGGTTTGAATGAGAGGAGATGTAAAGGAGAAAGGAAGAAACTAATATAGAGGGAGAAAAGAAAGAGAGAGAGAGAAAAAAAGAGGGAACCACTAAAAGAAGAAAAAAGAAAGGAGAGAGAGAGAGAGAGAGTTAAGGGTTTTGGAGTGCAACCCTCATAGAGAGAAAGAAAGAGAAGAGAAAAGATAATGGGAGATGTAACACTTATGGGTAGTGTAGTTCAAGGAGAGGAGAGAGTAAGACAGGCAGAGAGTTAATCGGCCAAATTGGAGGAGAAAAAAAAGTATCAAGAATAAAGATAAGAGAAACAAACGAACAAATATAATAAAATGGGATAGGTTATAAAGTCTGCGGATTATTCTTGATTTTGAGAGGTTATCTTCTTGCTTTTTCTTTTCTCTCCCTCTTCCTGGTCGGTGACTCTGTACCCCGGGTTCTGCCCCTTTGGCACGCTCAGGTAGAGGTTTGCAGTTGATAAGTCTCTATGGCAATGTCATGTATTGTGCTTTAGTCTCGTTGGCAGTCGAAGCTCATTAGTATTTATAGGCTCCGACAGTGAGAGAGTCTGTGTTCCTGGAGCCTTTCTCCTAGTCTTTCCTTCCTCAATTAGTAGCCTGATAATCCAGCTATGGGGTTGCTGCTGCCTCTGCCTGGATAGTAAGAGGCTCAAAGAGCTGGCAACTCCCCACTCTATTTCCACTCAGCACAGGGCTCTGGGTAAGGCTCAGTCAGTCAGAGCTGCTAGCATAATCAGGCGGGCTTTCTGCCCACTCAAAGACCTCTGGCTCTGCCACTCTGTCCGGTAACACAAGCGGGCACCCACTTCCGGGGCGCTTGGAGGAAACTCTCACTCACTGTCTGCGACCAGGATATCCAGCCAGCAGTCTCACGCTCTGAGTGAAACCCCCAACCACAGGGAAAAGTTGCAGCGTTGGAATTGAGTCTCGCTCCGTCCCCGTGCGCGGCTTTTGCAAGGCGCTGGGGCGGCTCAAGATTCCGCTTTGGCCCACACAAAGGCCCCTGACTCTGCCCCTCTGTGCGATAACATGGGCGCACACTGCTGAGGCACTCAGAGGGATTGCTCACTCCTTATCTGCGCGCGCAAACCAGGATATGAGGCCGGCCGCGTTTCCCTCTGAGTGAAATACCCTCCAGCACGGAAAATCTCCACCATTGGAATTAGGTCTCACTCCCTCCCGTGCGTGGCTTTCCCAGGGCGCTGGGGCTGCCCAGAGACTCTGCCCTCAGCCCACAGAAAGGCCTCTGACCCTGCCTCTCCATGGGGCAACACGGGCACCCACTCTCGGGGCCTAGGAAGAAATTCTCGCCCACTAACTGCGCACCGACCAGGAGACCGGGTAAAATGGCCGCTCCGCTTGTCTTTCTTTGTTTGGGTTTGGCGCGAGTGTTAGCTTGTATTGCCCGGGTTGCCACAGGATCAGATTTTCCTCGGCTTGGATCTCCGTGCCACAGCCTGGTTCGGCCGTTTGTGCCGCGGCGGCCTGGATCTATTCACCCCCTTTGCCCGCCTCAGTTTCTATATTCACAGTTACCAGAGAAAGCCGCCCTGTTTAGGTTAGTGAGAAAGGAGGAGCATTTCTTACTCCCTATTTCCTTCGGGGTTTGGTTATATATTTAGCCAATTTTTCACTCAATCATACCTTTGGGTGTATTGCAAAGCATCTGGAAGCTCCAAGTATAGGTTTTTCTGTTTCTGGTTGAAGATCTTGTTGAGTTTTGGGGGAGATTTATCGGTATCGCTTCCTACCCCGCCATTACTCTGACATCATCTCTTTTGTGTTTATTCTTGAATGTACCTTAGGTTGGTGGGTATTCATAGAAGTATTGCTTGATCCCAGTGGGCAGTATTTTGACTCTTGTCTAGAAAAATTAGCCTCAAAAGACATTGAAAGTTCTAGGCAGGTACCAGCAACTACCCTGCTCTGAACAGGTATACTTGAGTGTTTACTAAGTGAGCCCAAGAAGTCACAACATGGGGTGTTTTCCACACTGATGAAACTCCAAACTGTCTCTGTTCTGTGTTCAAACTGATGTGTCTTCCCATTTAATAAGTACCTGTCTAATAGGCTTTTGATAGGACAAGATAACAAAAAATCAATATGGCAAGGGGTGTCGTCCGTTTGTTCACTCTACAACCATTAAGTGGCCACTCCATGCCAGGCCCTGGGCAGTTCCCATATTTTCTGCCTTCTTGGCTGGATTTCCAGAAAATGGAATATTTTAATAGAAAGTTGAACTGGAAACCTTGGTCAAGGATGCAGAGAAAAGTTTCCAAAAATGCTCTGTGTCTCCTTATGGAAAAATATATCCCAGATTTAACCATGAGAACTACAGTTTCATAATTGGCAGTCTAGTTGTCATTTCTCTGTTGATTATTTTAAAAAGGTTATTACTGATTCTTAATGTATTCTTCCTGAGTAATCAACCCATAGTTAAAAGCAAGCATTTCAAAATGTGCTATATTGTTTGCATATAGCAAACACTATGAGTCTTAAAATAGAACACTTATCTTTTCTAGTCACACAATTGCTGGAATGCCACCTGCTGAAAAAAGACCACTTACCATTAATTTTACTATCAGACACGGACTATTCTGCCTGAAGAGTGAGGCATGATAAGTCTTCCTGATAGAAAGAAAAAAATAATTAGGCAGCATTCATAGCAGCATAAAGAATAAAACTGTGCCCTACCTGTAAAGCCAGTAGGCACAGCTACCATCACAGCAGCCTGGCCCATGCAGGTTCGCATTGGATTCGGACAATCGGTAAAGAAACAACGGAGCTAAGAACTGATGGGCCATTATATTTAATCCTATCTTGCACCCGGCGGGCAAGTAAAAACACACACTGGGCTCCAAAATCCACTCACATTCAGTGCTCACAAAGTTACTGACTTATCCAAGTTTCCTAGAATCAAAGGTTTCTAGCTCACCAGACTTATTCACCTCTGTTCTCCATCTCCTTCCTTCTCCCTGCACAAACTCTGCACAAACTGGCTTCTCACTCAACACTCCGCCATCTTGGCTGCTTCTCCAGGCCTCCTCCACGTGGCCTTTCTCTGCTCTCTGCTCTCTCCTCTAATGCTAATCTCAGAAACCAAGAGACCAAGCTCCTGTTCTGCCCCCATTTTATAGTATAGATTCAAAATTTTTAATCCAATATACAAAATAGGGAAGTCTCTAATACAAAGTCACTTATCAGAGACATGATGGGATTGCACCACCCCACATCAAAAAGGGTGGGAAAGGCTTAATCCCCAAACCAAGCCCCAGGCTACAAGGATTCTGCCTGCCCACAGCCCGCCCCCAACATGCATTAATATTACCTGGGTGATGGCCTCCACGTGGGCAGCGCCATCTTTAACAAAGTGAGCATAATACATTTTATCTGCCCAACATTACCCAAATCGTAGTACCCTCAGTAAGATTTTTATTCCATTAAGATATACTTATCACTCACTATAGGGCAGTTGCTATCCCCATAGTCTCTAGTGTTTTTATTATTGTGCCTTAAAATTTGCACCTGGAAATTAAACTCCTTGCTTTAAGCCCAATGTATAGAAGGAATTGTTTTAAAATGCAAATAATGCATTAGGCATATTTCTGAAAGAAATCTTTAATGATTTGTTTTCAAATATTTCTGCCATGATAAAGGTCATCACATAATTGTTGCCCCCTCCCCCCCCCACTAGCCACTGGCCACTGGCAGGACAATGGGAACAATGCTCTTAAATCCCTAATTCATGGATTATGAGGAATGAAGAGGGTCTCACTCACAGTCGTTTTCCACTCAAGGAAACCAAGGCCCAGGGAAGCAACATGCTAAGGTCACACAAGAAGGTCAAAGTTGAGAATCAGGAGTCATAAACTGAATGCCCTTGCCACTCAATTGTGTTGCCCCTTACATGAGTCTCCTGTGCCTGCTATATAAAATTACCACCAACTGGGTGGCTTAAAACAACAGAAATGTATGCCCTCATTGTTCTATAAGCCAGAAGTCCAACATCAAGTTGTTGGTAGAGGCACACTCCCTCTGAGAGGTCAAGGGGAGGCCTGTCCTCGCTTCTTCATCTAGGTGTTCATTGGCTGTGGCTGCATCACCCCTGTCACTGCCTCTGTCTACACATGGCTCTTTCTCTTCTCTGTGTCTTTTCTCAAGGTGCCTGAGATATACACAGATTGTTGGATTCAGGGCCCACCCAGGTAATACAGAACAATCTCATCTAGAGATCTTTCATATAATTACATCTGCAAAGATCCTTGTTACAAATAAGATCCCATTCATGAATTCCAGGGGTTAGGATGTGAACATATCTTTTGGGGGATGTTGGGGACCACAAGCTGACAGGGTTCTTGTGGTTTAGATTTGGGGGGACAGAGGTGTGGGGAACTGGCAGTAAGCTGACAGTCTGCCCAACCCCCACCTCACTTGCTTGGTTAAGTTGCTAAAGGCTAAGTCTTTCCCCACAACTCCATGTTAGCTGTGAGGCTGGATTGTTTCCACTCATCCCGTCCTCCATGTTCCTTGGAGAGACTGGAGCCAGTTTTCTTTTTATTCTTTGTTTTGTGAAATTAAGATGTTATATATGGTGGGGGTTTTCTGCACTTGGGAGAATTCTTGGATTGTCTTGGAAATGTGATCAGCGATATCATTGATTTGCTAATGACTTTTTCTGCCCTATAAATAAAGCAGGGTTGGGGATGGAGAGCTCTCTCTGACTTGCCATCAGCTTACAGAGGCCTATTGATCCTATCCTTTTTCTCTTTAATTTTATTTCTTCATTCTGCATCATTCTCCCTCAGGACCTGGAATTACTGGATGTGCTGGTTCACAGCAGGGGAACTTCTACCCAATTCCCCATTTCTCTTCCTTTGCCTAAAGTAGTAGCCATCACTATATTTATTTTTAAAAACACTATGTGCTTTAAAATGGTTTTTACTACCTGTTTCTCTTTTTCTTATTTACATGTCCCTTAGGAGTCAGATTTGTGTATTTGAATTTTGAACTCTGGCTCTTTCACTAACAATGTGGACTTGGGTGGATTTCTTACCTATCTCTTTAAGTGTCAGTTTCCTCCCCTCTATAATAAGCACAATAATTTCCACTTCCTGGAGCACTTGTGAATATCATTATGATGCATGTAATGCACTTAACAGGGTGTCTAGTAAAAGTGGGTGTTCAGTAAGTACCAGTTGATTTTAAATTAGAATAGTATTTACCAATGCCAGTCTATTCAAAGTGTATGCATTTGAGGTCCACTGGGGACACATTTCCAGCAGCCAGAAGCTTTTCTGGCACTGACATGGGAAAGCAGGCTCATTGTTGAGTGTTGACTCATGGGTGTACGGCCCGCTCAGCAGTGGGAGAGAATTCTCTGGATTCTCTAAATTACTTCCATCCCAGCCCACACCATGGACCTTCAGATCTTCAGCAGAGGGCAGAACAAGGAAATGTATAAGAAGGAAGACAAGATTATTCCAGCAACCATGGGACTAGTCCCTTCGGACCTGACCAGCCCGGGGCAACGCAACTCAGGGTTAGTGAACGTGTAACGTGTTGGGTTTCTGAATGTGAAGGTTTGGGGGGAGGCGGCTGGTAAGCCTGAAGGCCATGAAGTCTGAGGTAGGCACCCAGTTATTCAACTTTCTAGGTCCAAAGTTTTCTATTGGAGCAAAGAACCAGATAGACCAGCAGCATCAAAGCAAAAAAAAAAAAAAAAAAAAAAAGAGGCATTTCTCAAGGATGTTTGTTTAGTGTCCTTTCCCAACAAATAAGAGCATGAGGTTATACGGCACTTACACAGAGACAATGGGCTGCCGGCCACACCCCAAACATTTTGCATTTATTATTAGTTCATTTCCTAGCTTAATATCTGTCTGAGGAAATTAGGTATCAAAAAATTCCTTTCCCGCCCTACCCCACTCACACACTATTTTGTTTGGGAGAGATAGCTTAAAATTCGGAACTTATTGCAATGATTTCTCCCAGTGGATATTCAATCTAGAACCAGATGCAATGATCCTGCGTTCATGCCATATTTTATAAGAAGTGATTTTGATATTTGGAATAGCAAAACTAAGATACTGGTTTAGAATTACCAACATCTCTCCCTCCATGAAACCTAAATCCAAAGTCATTTTTAAGTCATTGCAATTATTGCATTAATATCATTACTCCAATGATCTGAGCAAGTCCGCTGACACAGACATAAGTCCCTTTTCAGAGGTCCCAGAAATCCAGTCCACTTCCAGACTTGGGTGAAACAGGGCAGGTTTTCTGCACCGATTCGTGTCTCGTTATGTTATTCTGTTCAGGTGTTCTTTCTTAGTGTTTTCCTAGGTCACCACATGGTTGCAACTGTAATTTGATAATTTTATTAACCCACCCCATCTTCTAATGAACATAAAAATGTCATGTTCACGGAAATTCTGTTATGCCCTCTCAGGAACATGCCCACCTTTCCAGAATGAGCATCCTGGGGTTTGAACACCAAGGCAACAAAGCCAAGGTCACGGCGCCAGCCTTGTGTGAGCCAATTGTCTTAGCTCTGCTCCCTGTATACAAACTGGAACTCCCAAACCTGGCCTGTGTGCTCCCAAGTGGAAGCTTAATTCAGAAGTTACCCTAGACAAGGGAGAAATGGATTGGAGTAATTTAACCACCTTTAATGAGGAGAGAGGAACCAAATTGCATTTTACTATTATATATGTATATGATTATTCATTCATATTCCAAAATGGAAAGCAAATTCATTTGAGGACTGTATGTACAATATTCTGTAGGTCAAAATACCTATTTATTCAACAAACATATTTAAATACCTGCTTTATGTCGAGTTCTATGTTAGTGCAGAGATTCTATGGTATTTAAAACACTGCATGCACTTTCAATGAAATCGTTATAAAAATACAAAGTGGGGGGAGAGGAGCAAGGGAAAGAGAGTTGGGTCTCCCTGAGCAGATAAAAAACAAACAAACTCCTGGATGAAGAGACTCTAGGCTGGATTTTAGAGATGAGTATGAGTTTGCCAGGCAGACAAAGTGGAGATAGACAGGCAGATGGGAACTCCCTGAGCCAAGGCATGGAGGCATCAAGTGCAGGGTAAGTTTACAGAATAGTGAGCAGCTAGCTATTCCTGGAGTACGTGTTCTGCAGGAGTTGGTGTCAGGAAACTACAGAGAATTCTAGGTGCATGCAGGTTTGGTTATGGTTCCATTTACACAACAAATGTTTATTGAGCTCTTACTAAACACAGGAATTTAGACCATATGCTAGGAGCTTAGGGTAAGAGAGGAGATAAGACTTGAGTCTGTAAAACTACCTTATAAAGCAAGATACTTTACAGGAGGAAGGACAATAGTAGAGGAGTACTTCATGCATTGGTGGTTATCAAAAACAATGGATTGAGTACTAAATAAGCACCCACCAATGTGAAAGCTAACAAGATGTGTTTCTTGCACTGAAGGGGCTGGCAGTCTAGTGGAGAAAACAGACATATAAATAGAACATTATATCATACTACATTCAGTCATTATTATAATAGCATTTATTAACAGCTTACTAAGTTCCAGACACTGATCTAAGTGCTTTATATTGATTAGCTTTGTTTATCTTCACACAATAGGTAGGTATGACTATTGTCTACATTTCACAAATGGCAAACTCAGGGCCAAAGAGGTTATTAACTTGCTCAATCAAGGTCACATAGCTAAGCTTAAAATCCAGGCAATTGACTCTTCATTCTTAACCATTACTCCAGAGAACTAGAAAAGTATGGAAGAGAAACACATAAGCCAGCCTAGAGGCGATGAGGGAAGACTCATTCTTCTCCTCCAGTGGAGGGTATGTTCTCTCTGAGATCTCCAGAAAACATAGAGATTGCTTATAGAGACATATGGAGCTACCAACTCATTATACTTACCAAATTGTATAACACCTAAAGTTAAAGCTCAAAAAAGTAAACTTTTCTCTCAATGTTCACCTACTTATATTTCTCATTCAAATTATTTCAGGTTTTCTAATCTCCTCTATCCACATAAATAGCAAATTTCATTTATGTTTCTGAGGTCTTAATCAAGAAAAGTATGAATTTTACAGGAAAGCTTCTAATATTTCTTTTTCAGGGGAACTTATCTTGTGGGCTCCCAGCATTTTATGTTGTATGATACCTTTTAAATAGCACTGTGAAAATTCCTGGCTGGATTTGTATACTGCTAATTCATAATGTATCAGTTCCAGTGTCTTATATCTAAGACGATGAAACTGGAATTATACTCCCCACTCAAATTGCTATAACTTTTCCAAGTCCCACCTAATTCTGATCATTCCATCTTCATAACCATCACTGGGTTGCCAAATAACAAAAAGGGGAGGGTTGTAAGAAATTGAGCTGTAGCCCTAATGATCTTATAAAACCTTGTGATAAGTAAGTGGCAAAAAAAAAGCCACAAGAATGCAGAATGCCAAAAGGTGACCTTATTCTTGGAAAAGGAATTCCAGGATGGGGAGATTGTGTCATTTGTCTGCATGTAATAGAACCCAACAAGAACAACCTAAACAATAAAGAACATTTATTTTGTAACATAACCACAGCTCAGGCCAGGGCAGATGTCAGCCACCTTCTGGGCTCTTTCTGTTTTCCTGTTGTTCTGTTACCTTTGCAGGGTTACTGGTATACTTTCAGGTATCAAGCTATATTCAAGAAAGTAAGAAGGGCAAAAGGTAAAAGAAAGAAACTAGGGGAAGAAGTGTTTGGAACATAGATATTATGTGCAGGCTTCAGAATGTATAGAAGACTTCAATATGATGTTCTCGAATTGTTATTTATACAACAAGCCTGGAGATGACATCGTTCTTATGGCACAAGCTCTAGAGAAGTAGTTTAAACAGAAATTATTGCAGATGCCCCAAGAACAGCAAGTTGTGGGTGGTAAAGAAAGAATGAAGAAAGATGATAAATCCAGAGCCTGGCCGGGTGGTGGCACAGTGGATAGAGTGCCAGACTGGGACACAGAGGACCCAGGTTTGAAACTCCAAGGTCACCAGCTTGAGCACAAGGTTATCTGGCTTGAGCGTAGGATCATAGACATGACTCTATGCTCACTGGTTTGAAGCCCAACATCGCTGGCTTGAGTGCAAGGTCACTGGCTTGAGCAAGGGATCTCTTGCTCTGCTGTAGCCCCCTGGTCAAGGCACATATGAGAAAGCAATCAATAAACAGCTAAGGAGCCACAATGAGAAATTAATGCTTCTCATCTCCTTCCCTCCCTCCCTATCTGTCTGTCCCTCTCTCTCTGTCTCTCTGTCTCTGCCACAAAAATAAATAAATAAACTAGAATATCCATTCAAAAAAAAAAAAAAGAAGCTAGGGAGCTCAGTTCACTTTGAAAAAGTTTACCAGAAGCCACACCCTGCAACTTCTGTTTAAATCTTATTGGCCAGATTCGGGCCAGATATGGCCTCTGCTAGCTGCACGAGAGTCGTATTACATCGGCGCATGCCACCCCAAACAAAGCAGAGTTTTGATAGTTAGATAAATGTACATTTGTTTGGCAGCTAGAAATGTATGGAAAATTATCCTGAAGTTTTTTAATTAAAAAAATAGAGGAAAAGAGATAGTAGAGAAAAGGCAGTCAAAACAGATTTTAAAACCCCTGGGAATACTGCTAATTAAATAAAGCCAAGCCAATTTTATCCAGGTTTTTCCCTTTTAAGTTACCTAGATAATTCACGGTTCTAAATCTTATAGAACAAATTGGGGTTGGAAATTTTTAGAGAGGGCAAACAGAGAGCAAAGCATTTCCAGCAAAAGCGCAGAAGTGTGGAACATTTGTGTGGGCCATGACAACCCATTTCCTGTTTCCAGAGATACAGTGCAATATAAGGAGCCATATTATAAAAGGTTTGTGGATATGCTTTAAAAAGGTATTTATCTGGTACAGAATGAAGAGCCACTGAAGTGTCTGAGGCCAGGAGGGACTAAGTCAGACTTGCATTTTGGATGATTCGTGTTTAGTGACGAGGTGTAGGTGGAATCAAGAAGATAAAGCTGAAGGTGAAGAAGTAAGTCAAGAGGAAACTGTTTAACACGGATGGAAGATGCTGAGGGCCTGATCTAGTGAGGATGCAGAGGAGTGCCCAAATAGGAAAATTTACTTCTTTGAACATCGAGACTTCTTGGAAGAAGCAGCCTTTTATGACTAAAAATTAATTTTCTTTCATGCCTACAGCATCTATCTGCAGAATCTGAGGCAGCCTTACTTCATATATTTTTTAGAAGTTTATGGGATGTAAGCTATGCATTCATATAAATTCCTAAACAACTTGTCTTGCTATTCATGAGAAAAATGCTTTTGACAAGAGGCTAAAAATTTGAAATAACTCAAAATCTAAAGGCAGAAAAAGTCTACATCAAAGTACTTGTAGCCTCAAAAATCAGTTGTTTTCCAACCCTGGCGAGCTTTTAGGGAGGTGGAAAAACTACAGATTCAGAGACCCACCTTCAGACCTCCTGGGTCAGAATCCTGAGGGCGAGACTTGGGGATGGGTATTATAATAAATTCCACAAAGTACCCTAATATGCACTACACTTGGTTCAACAGCATGATAGGCCTGACTGGGCATAGCCAGGACCCTGACATCAGACATATTGATGAGAAAGGGGACATAAGATACAATCATGTACAACTGAGAGGCAAGAGATGGAAATATAGGCAGCAAGGCCATCACTCATGTAGAAGGTTGGAAGCATAAAGCTTAGCTACAAAGCCTGGAGGACTTTGGCATTAGGGAAGAGGAAGCAGCAGGGGAAGGGTTGGGCTGAGGAGACTAACAGGGCTCCAGGCATGGCCATTTTGTGGGGAATGAGTAATGGACCAAATCATAATATCCAAAGTATAACAGACCCAGACTCTCAACTTCCACGGCAATTCCATGCTTTTGTTGGTAAATTTAGACAAAGTTTCTCTGTATATAAGGTAACCTATATACTAAGCTATTTGTTGATGAGAGAGTGTGTGTTTAGAAATTACACTGGTCAATAAGTAGAAAGAATTGCACCTCTCATCTCTCAGAATAGACCAAAGGAATATCTAAACAGCTCCGATGAGGAAGCTATGAAAATTGCTACAATTCGATGCTATCAGGCAGGTTCCCAGTGGGGCAGATACCTTACCCCTTTGCTCCTTAGAGATCACTGAGTATATGCCAGTGGCTTTGGAGCTACCTGCCACTCTGTCTGATAAGTAAACCATTTATTTTTATGAATGGCCAACAGACAGAAAGTTTCATGAAGTGGAGTAGAGAAAAGAAGGTGGATAGAGGCCTGTTGCTAAGCTTTACCAACCATAGTTCTCATTTTTGTCTGGGAAAAATGAAAGTACTGATTCTAAACAATCAGCCTCGATCTCTAGGGGTGCTGGGGGCCGTACCATGCCTCCTGCTCCCTCTGAGGCTCTTCGAATAATTGGCAAAGACTCTTGTGTCTCAGGGCTTTCTCCAAGTGCCCCTCTGAGTCAGAACATATTGGGTATGTTTGTGCTGACATTTTTGAGAGAGCTGCTCTGCTTTGGATTAGTCAGAGTCCTAAATGGTCAGTAAAGCTCAGAAAGGTGTAGGGTATACATCACCATCGCCCTCCTGTGCCTGGAGCCTGAGCAGTCTCCAAATCCTTCCTAAAAAAGCAGACATTCATCAGGCTGGTGACAGTCTTCCTGAATGCCCAGAGGTGGTCTGATGATGACCCAGCCTGCATGCTGGCTCTAAGCTCTCTCCTTCTGTCTCCTGCGCACAGGTTCTATGAGCACAGACGGAGCTCTGTGGTACTCAACTTACCTGGACTTGAGGTATTCCCCGGGGACCTTCTGGTGTCAAATGGAGCAGCCGATTACCTGTGCTGCCACCCACTTCTGCTGCTGAATTCAGGTGTTGTCATTCAGCATACTTATATGACATGCCTGCTATGGGAAGGCTATTGTAATAAGCAGTGGGGGGTAGGGGCAGGGGGTTCAAAATATTTAATGACCAATACATGTGAATTAACAAGTTAAAACAGATATCTCCCCAAATTAGGGCAGGGATCAGCCATGAATTACTAGAACCAGCTGATATGACCCTGGTATTGGCCATTCTACTTACAGAGCTGGATTAGGTAGAAGCCTTGTTGCAAAAGTTCTCTGGTCAAATAATCTGCCCCAGATCCAGGATGTGGAACAGGTAAACCCATGATGGTCACCATCTTGGAGCTGAATGCTCTCTCTGGTCTGGTGGGCAGCTTCCCAATGATTGTTGCAATACCACACCCCCCTCCTGCTCACCATGTAAAGATAGAGGTCCTGGTGACAGCAGATAACTGTTAGAGAAGCCCAATTTTAAACTCCTTGGGAAGAGGGTATGGTGGAGAACGTTGCACCACTTTTACTGTGCAGTATAGGATGTGACGCAAGGCACACAGCAAAGAACAGCTTGATTTAGAAGCATCACATAGAAGTGAGGAGCTGTTTCTTAGCATGGTGATTTTCAAACTTTAACTAGCATCAGCATCACCTGGAGAGCTTTTTAAAAAACAGTTTACTGGGCTTTGCCTCCAGAATTTCTAACTCAGAAGGTCTGGAGCAAGTCTCCAGAATCCACATTTGTGACAATTTCCCAGGTAATCTGAAGCTTCCCAAGGAGTTTAGAATTGAGCTCTCATGTCCCCAAATCATGGTAAAATGCAGTCAGTGCTGCTCAAGCTTTGATGTGCATGTGAGTCCCCTAGATGTATTGTTGAAACAGATTCTGAGTCAGCAAAATTTACTATTTAATACAGATAATAAATACTGTGGATACAATAAGAACCTGTTTAAACCTTCTGAATATTTATGAAGCTCTTCCAAAGCCTTAAAATTACCCCCAAAGTTAGAAAAGCAGAGGAGAGAAATTTGTTAAGAGAAGAGACCCCCCCCCCAACTATTGCATTTTAAATTGGACATTAATTTGCCACCAGGCATTTGAAGGCTAAGAGTGGTGAAGCCAATTTGTCCCTAAGGGAGATTCCACCCAAGCTTCCCCTTTCAAATGTTAATAAGGCGGTCAGAGTGAGCAAAATAATCAGTTGGACAAGTGCCTTCCAAGGTTCTAACAGGAAAGTCCCTCAAGCAAACCCATTGTAGAAAATGCTGCTAGGTGATTGCCTCCACCTGTGTTGGAAAACGGCTGTGTTAGGCTTGCTCGCTGGTGTACCAGTTGCACGCACTTTGCTTGATTAGTGCGTGAGCACATGGCAGAGGCACATGTGCATAGGTTATATAAGGCTATGGGTGCTTGCGCTCAGAGGGACTGTGGATGGTGGGTTGTGGATTGCCTGCCCTCCACTCTGAGGGGCCATTTTTTGCTGTTTGTTTGCCTAAAAAACAGGTTTTCCCTTGCCTGTGTGCTTGTCCGCCATTGCGAGAATCTATTAAATGGAATAATAGCTCCATGCTTTTTGGCTCTGCAGTTCCTCTACCATCTGCCCGAATCCAGTGTGGATCTGCCTGGCCTCGGCCACCAGAATTACAACCTGATTGAAGTATTAGTTCCCTGATGAGTTGAACAAAAAGAGAGATAGACCTATAAAAAACCTATTTTGCACACTGGTTCATCAGAACCCGAGACGATACCCAGCTTTCTCTGGGTAACACAACAAATTGATGCAAATGACATCCAAATTAGGAGTCCAGCATCTCATCTTTTTATTTCCTGATCATCAAAAGAATGTATTATTGAACAATGACTTCCTTCACAACTCAAAGAAACTCTAAGGACTATTTGGATGGTGGCTAATAGCAACAATAAACCCCCAACATAAAGACTGGTGATGTGTTGGGGACTCTGCGTTTAAACCACATCTGACGATTATTAGGTTGATGCAGTCACCAAATCTCAAATTTGATCAGGTTATTTGAAGCAGCATAGGACAAGAAGGTTTCTGGTAGGTAGATGTGGGGCAGCCCTGTTAGACTTGCTCGCGGGTTTACCAGCTGCAAGCACTTTGCTTGATTAGTGCGTGAGCACGTGGCAGAGGCTCCTGTACATAGGCTATATAAGGCTATGGGTGGTTCCCCTGGGTGGCAATTCTTCCATATGGCTCACCTGCCACTGTGAGGTATAGTTTTCCTTGCTCCCTTGCCCTTACTGCAAATAGATGATTTTCCTTTGTTTATTAGCTCTTTCCTTTTTGTTACTTATTTGCTTGCTTGTCTTTGTGAGCCTCTGATAAACAGATATGGCCCAACCCTTTCCGGCTCTGCAGTTTTTCTACCATCTGCCCAAATCCAAAGTGAACCTGCCTGGCCTCAGCCACCAGTATTACAGTAGAACAGCGTAAAAATGAAGTCTTTCAGCCCCAAGTCCTAAGACTTTCTGTCTTAAATTATTCAACCACTTCATTACATTTTATAGTTTTTTTTCTCCTGAGAGATTAAGAAAAGGAGGCTAAACAATACTTTAGTAAAGAAACAGCGCAATATTACCTCTAGGTAACAATGGAATACCAACGTTTAGGTTGCGATATTGCTCCGCTTCCTTCATTCATCTACATAAATATAAATATTCATTCTGTACCTTCTCAAGAGAAGGAGAGTTAAAGCAGGATTGATCCTGTTTGGCTCTTTGGATAAAGCAGATTTTGTAAAGCACTGCAATGCTCTGTCATTTGTTACTCAAAATCCTAATATCTCTTCTTTAATTTCACTCACCAGAATCTAAAAAGCCGAGGTGGCCTTTCTCCAAGCGAGGAGTGGTGAGTGCTGTGCATTGTCATTTTTGTTTTAATTAAGCTTCCTGTAGCTAAGAAAGCCTCCTCTAGCTAAGAATGGTGAAGAGCCCTTTTATCTTTACATGATGGCAGATGGCACATGAAGTTTAAATTATATTATCACATTCATAGTAATGGCTACAGAACATACCAAATGAGGCCATTTTGTTCAGCAACACAATGCTAATTGCCAATGGTTAATGAGCTCTGCAAAAAAAAAAATCAAAGCAATCCTATCATTGTGATGCTTTACGACTGTAAATTTATAATGATGCAGCTTTGAAAACGGTTCACCCGATGAAGTCAGCTTGCACAAGAGGGTGCTCCAGTTTGCAGTCAGTGCTGTGCATGCTGGGAACATTGAAAAATTCATGAGCTATTATAGAAACAGATTCCACAAATACACTTCTATTTCTGGGAAAGCCAGTTGGATTAGTACCTGTGTTCTTTTTTAAAAAATTCATTCTTGGTACCATCAATTATGAAAGAGTCATATAAATCACATCAGTGGTCACTGAATCTTCAGTGCTGACAACAGCGTTGGCCATGGGGCAGACTTTCCTTCAGGCATTCTGGGGGCAGAGGGAAGGAGCATTCCTGACCACAGCCTGACCCCTTACTCCTTCTTTTGTAGAAGGAGGAAGGACTGACTCTTTTTTTTTTTCTAACAATACCAGTTGCAATACCATTTTTAAATACTGTATCTGAATTAAAAGCTCTCTGAGGTTCTAATCCAGCTGCTCCACTTACTATTCTGTGTCCTTGGTCCAATGAGTCAACCTCCCTCAGCTTCACGTCCTTCCCTATAAAAGCTGGATGGTGATAGTGCCAACATTTGTGTGGTTGTGATGAGTAAATCAAATAATGCATGTGGAGCTTACCCAAGAGCTGGACACGTCTTAAACACTCAATCAATATTGGCCATATCAGTGGTAGTTTTATTTGTAATTAAGTTTTGGAAAATGACTTGTTCTCATCATCAAGTATATGAGTTACTTGCACATGTTTTGTCCAAGCAGAAAAAAAAATTGTATTACTATCTTAGTCAGCTAATGTCTTAGCTCCTATAACAGAATACCACAAAGTGGGTGGCTTACACAACCAATAATTACTTTGCACAGTTCTGGATGCTTGCCTGTGATGGCAAACCTTTTATAAAAACCGCCCACTTTTGCAGTGCTGGTCAACCTGGTCCCTCCCGCCCACTAGTGGGTGGTCCAGCTCTCATGATGGATGGTAGTGGAGCAAACAAACAGTGCCGCGATTGGCCCACCATGAAAGCTGGAACGCCCACTAGTGGGCGGGAGGGGCCAGATTGACCAGCACTGCAAAAGTGGGCTGTTTTTATAAAAAGTTTGAAGACCCCTGCATAGAGCACCAGCATGGTCAGTGGTTCCAGCGCAAGCCCTCTTCCTAGCACATGTGTGGTTACCTTCTCGCTGTGTCCTCATATACTGGCGATAGAGCTCTGCTGTCTCCTCCTCACTAACCTCATGAAAGGGGTTGGTGTCCTTATAAACCCTCATGACCTCATCTAAACCTAGTTGCTTCCCAAAGGTCCTATCTCCAAATACCATCACATTGGGGAATTAAGGCTTTAACATCTAAATTGGGGGTGGGGAAGAGGGGGGGACAGAAACATTCAGCCATAGGGACAGTGTAAACATTATGGGCATCAAATCATATACTAGTAAAACTTTAACTGCATGGTCACTAGGCTGTTTCTCATCATCATTCTCACTTTGCCCCTCTTTCGGGATGTGATTTGACAGTTTCCCCAGCAGGTCTGAGGCAGGTCCTGTGGTACAAGTTTTCCTGGGCTCCTTCCTCATTTAAATGGAGACAGGGCCAGTTACCAGTCAGGTCTGCGGTCTCAGGAGAAGGGAAATCTCCCACCAGCTCTAGGAGCTGCCTAGGAGAGGAGATATCCTTCTAGAAGAAAGGGCTTACCTATGGAAGGGATACTCTCATGAGTTGATTTGATCCATGTATTTTTTCCCCATAAAGAAGCAATTTGTTCCACGTGGTAGGGTGACTGTGTATGCCAAAACCTGAGCTAGATGTCTAAGATGCGAGACACCCATTATCTGCTCATAATTGAAAAGGTCAGATGACATATAAATTGGGAGGGAAAAAAAATGTGATAATTGACTTGCACAAGATTGGAGGTAGGAAGGCAGTGGTACAAATACACAGAGAGGGAATAATTAGTGGAATAACAAAATGTTTTGGCAAATGTTCTCAGTAATGAGAGAACATATCTCAAAGGCTCACTTTCATAAAGATACAGTGTCTGGTTTCCTTCAAATTAATGTCTCCTTGCTCTTTCATTCATTTAGCCTTACTTTTTCCATAATTCAACCTATATAAATGATTATCTGCAAACATACAACAAACACACTGCTATGTTATAATGTATTTTTTTCAACCTATTACACACTTTTCTTTTTCTTACCTTCCTTCCTCTTCTCCTTCTTTTCTAATGAATATGAGTAATAAAAGCATACACAGATATAATGTTTATCACATTATCAGGCCCTACCTGATAGTTTTCTATTTATGTATGTCACGGCTTATATATGTTAACTCATTAATTCTTTCTTCTTTTCTTCTTTTTCCAAGTGAGAGGAAGGGAGATAGAAAGACAGACTCCCACATTCACCATGATCAGGATCCACCAATGCTTTGCCCATCTGGTGCCAGCTTGCAACCAAGCTATTTTTAGCACCTGAGGTGGAGGCTCCACCAAGCCATCCTCAGTGCCTGGGGCCGATGCACTTGAACCAATCAAGCCATGGCTGTGAGAGAGGAAGGGCAGGTAGAGGAAGGGGTGGAGAAGCAAATGGTCACTTCTCCTGTGTGCCCTGACTGGGAATTGAACACAGAGACATTCACATGCAGGCTGACACTCTACCACTGAGCCAACCAACCAGGGCCAACTCATTAATTCTTACAACAGCCCGATAAAGGAAGTAATATTATTATTCCCATTTTTCAAATGGAGAAACTGAGGTTCAGAAAGATTAAATAACTTGCCTGAGGTCACAAAGCTTATAAACAACAGAGTAGGGATTTGTCCCTGGGAAGTCATAGGCCCTCTGACTCTGAGTCTGTTTTAGCCCCAGACATTGAGTTATTCCTCCAAATGTGGGTCCCCATAACCAGGCCAGGGCACTCCGGCCTTCTTTAGCTCATCAGAGCTCTCAAAGAGTTGGTCTATTTTCACAGATTCGATGCCACCTCTTTGTCAGCCAGTCTAAAATATGTCTACTCATGTTCACATAGCACATATATTCATTTTGTTCCAGTCCCACATAACCAATGCCTGCTGTAAATTTCCATCCCACCTACCTCTTAATTATTAACTTTGAGACCCAAGAATTAAGCCTGGTCCTTTCTCTTCTTCATGTTCTGTATCCCTCCAACACCCTTCAAATTCTTCTCACTGCCTCTCCTTACCAATGCCTCCATATTGGAAGCAACATGGCTTCCAACAACAGGTCTGTTACTCTAAAGAGTTAATGTGACCACTGAGAGGACTGTCCCCTCCCTTCTCACTGGTATATTCCATCATGTGCTTTGGTCTGCAGGCTGGCCAGACCCATGGGAAGCCACAGTGAGTGCCCTTTAAGACAGAGGCTGGCGCCCACTTTTCCACAGCACTAATGCTGCGCCTATTGTCTCAGTGACTTTATGTCCCAACAGGCTGCTGATTTTTTATTTCCACAACATGCAGTCACTATGGTTTCAGACATCAACAAAAGGCACATGTCCCAGTTGCTGTAGGTGGTCTCCAACCCTCTCCAAGATTTCTTTGTTACTATAGAAGCTGATGAGTCTCTAACAGGTTTTCTCTTCCAGTGCCAGAGCCCAGCCACAGGCCTTCAGCTCATTCCGTCTCCTTCCGGACACCCCGGGAGCTGCCTACAGTAAATGACCCTGTGCTCTCTTGCTTATTAACATAACGTTGAATAACTCCCACCAAACTGCTTAGATCCGTGCCAGCATCATGACCCTAAGGCAACAGAACAAGTTAAAAAATTATTTGTGATAAACATGCATTTGAAATGCAGCCAAGTTTACGTTAGGAAGCCTTGAACTTGATTTGATAGCATCCTCCTGTTCGAGATAGTTAACATGGCCTTTTTAAGTCGATAAGTCATGCTGTTGCAGCAGAGTACTGAACCAGTGGGGAAAAGAAAATCCCAACATATTAAGTTTTAAAAGGATGTGCAAATATGACACCATTAAAAATGAATTATAAAGACAACCAAAAAAAGATTTTTGGTGGTTATCTGGGGATGAAGGTTACAGGTAACTTTGATTTTCTTTGTGTTTTTCTTGTTTTATCAAATTTCCTGCAATAACCATATTACCTTTGTGATCAGATTTTTAAACTATTATTATTATAAATAAAAATGATTGTAAAAATAAGTGAGTAGTTTTATTCTAAGGCAACTAGTTTTATTCTAAAGCAACATATCCTAGTATTCTTTAGCAGTGAATTACAGTACTGTGTTGGGCAGTTTCTTCAACACTTGGCTTGACCCAGCATCTGCTAACCAAGGGGTAGAACTAAATATCCCAAATACCTTCTGATGCTAAAGTCCTGTAATCCTGTGTTTGGAAAGTTGGAACTATAAAGGACATTATATCACCCCACAGAGTGGGTGTGAAATCTGGAGTCCATCTATTTACTATATAACTATTCCAAGTCTTGGATTTTTCTTTTTTTTTCAGTAATAAAATGAGAAGTTTGAATCAGACATTCTCACCAGCCTCTGTCCTCCAGATCAGGCATTCTTTGTGATTCTATGGGTCAGACTATGGCTGGGAAAGGGCTTTTCAACTGTTCGTGGCTTATAGGCAAAATATGCAGTCTACTCTCATGCATGTTAGGGAACAAAAGTACAGAAGATGCTGAGGCTACTGAAGTCGCGTTGTTAAGAAATTCATGCTTTCAAATCCTGTTTCTATCCATCTTTAAGCAGGGCAGAGACAAACACAAGCATATGTCTGACCTGGAAAACTGCCTCTCCTCTGTGAAGATTACAGACTTCAGAGGCTATGAGTTCCACAGCCTGAAGGTATCTCGCAAACTGCTTACTGAGTGACATGGCTTTTATTGTTGGTTTAGTTATTATTTTATTGCCTTTGTTCATACATCATATCTGCCCATGTATAAGACATTCTCATGATTAAGACGCACCTTAATTTTGAAGCCCAAAATTTGAAAAAAAAATACATAAAGTTATTGAACTTAAGTTTTAGTCATCATAAAATTCATACAACTCCTCAGCAAGTGTGAAAAAGTGAGAAATGCAAGTAAAAAAAATCTACAACCACTAGTATAAATGCACCCAGTTTTTAGACCCCAAATTTTTTGAAAAGGGGTGCATATTATACATGGAGAAATACAGTAACAGCAAAGTGCAGGAGAGGAGCACAGAGGGGGGCCCAGTTGGGTCTGCTCTCTCAGGCACATTAAGACCTCAGGAAGGTCATTTTCTCAGCTCAAACAATGGTCACCAGAGGCCCTGGAGGAATGTCCACAGTGGTTATTGTTACTCATCTCAGGGCCATAATTTTCTCATTTGGAAAATAACTTGTTTTTTGATAGGACCATTTCTAAAGGTCTCTATAAACTTTAAAACTCTCATTTATATAATTAACCTTAATAAGCTTTAGCAGGGAAGCTTGGGTCAGACTTCTCAGTCCCGGCTTTGGGGTGTTTTGAGGTTTTGGAGGGGCTTTATGGAAAAATCTGAAAAACACTCATTACATTTTCGAGATGGAGACAAACCAGCATAATTTTAATTCCTTGGTATTTAAACTAAACATTGGGCTATGTCATTTACCCCAAAGCCGCACAGAGGGGACTGTGGTTTGAGCAGCATGAGGAGCTAGTACCAAGGGGCCTGCAGCAAGAGCCTGGGGCTGTGGGGACACTTGCTGGTTCCTGCCACACTCAGCACGGGTCAGAGCCAATGGTGAACGGGCCCACCCACCCAGGGGCAAAGGGGTTTTGTTCCTTCTTTTCTCCCACGAGCAGGCTAAGACCTGGAACGAAGTCATGGAAACACATCAGAAACTTCCAACCGATCAGTCAGACTTAAGAAAGCAGCAAGAGGCCGTGTGGGAACTTTTCACGAGTGAATGCACTTATTTCTTGGATCATTTGTTAGTTCTTAAGATGGTAAGGCTGGGCTTAATTTTTGTAGTAGATGGAAAACATTGATTTGATTTGGGGGGATTTGTTTTCCTCTTCCACACTGACAAAAGAAAGTTGGGGAGGTGGAACTCCCCTCTTTCAGGAGATCTTAAGACAATGTTATCTATTGTTTATCTACTAGTTGGCTGCCTCTTCATTCTTTTCTTAAACATGGCCTCTCAGGATTGGAGATCTGCTAGGCACACTGGTCCAGCTCCTCGGTTGATGCCAGCACCTCCCTGCCTGTCCCCTGCTGTGCTTCGGCACTGCTGGCCTCCTCTGGGAGCTCACAGCCTGCTCCAGACACGTGCTCCACCCCTGGTCAGTGCCCATTGCTGGAGCTCTTGCTCTGAATGGTGCCTGGACAGTGCTTTGTATCAGCGGCAGGGCCACGGTCACAGATATCTGAGGAGTTATTACATGTAATACAGTGGGGTTGTATTACATAGTCCGTGCCTGCGTGATGTCTGCCAGGTAAAAGGAGTCCCTGGGGCTGTGTAGTGCTGCAGCCTGAGCCGCTTGGGCTCTAAGCAGTGAATTCCTTAGAGACAACCACAGGGCAACGGCTGGCAAGGGAGCAACAGCCTCCCAAGACCACAGGGGAGGAAGAGCCATATTGTTCCTAAGCTTGGCCCTGCCCGTAAGTACTTTTGATTCCTGCCTTCTCTCTTACACATGGAAAAGCCCTGTGTAGAAAAAAGCACTTCAGGAGACCCAGGTCAAGTCCTGGAGCAGCTTCTGTCTTGCCACATAACCTTAAAAAAAATCTAGTCCTCCATGTCCTAAACCAGGGATTAGCAAAAAAATTTTTTTAAAGATCTAGAGAGTAAATACAAAGTGGGGCAAAAATAGGTTTACAACAATTAACAAACAATAATATAAGAATAAACCCTGTGTTTCATGTTCTCATAACTTTAAACCTACTTTTGCCCCACCCTGTATTTTAAACCTTGCAGAATACGTAGTCTTTATTATAACTACTCAGCTTTTCTGTGGCAGTGCAAACAAAGTCATGGAAAATTTGGAAAGGCATGAGCATCACTGTGTTACAATAGAAGATTATTTGCAAAAACAGGCAGCAGGCCTAATGTAGCCCACAGGCTGTCATTTGACAATCCCTGTCCTAAATTATAAAGGAAGGATGACAATGACATTTCTGGCTATTTCATAACATCTGAGCTTTGTGATCATCAGATTAGTTTTCTTTGAGATGTCAAGTGACATTCAAATGTTGGTTGTTATTTTCTATAAGTAATGTTTATTGTCAGTCACAACCCTGAGCACATTACCAACAGAATTTAAACCACAAAGACACTCTGAGAAAACAAAAACTAGAGAGTGTATCATTAGGATACAGAAAACTAGATTAAATAATACAGGATTTTTTTTGCCCATGGGAAATCTGGAGTTGGGAGCGATTTCAGGGTTGGTTTGATCAAGGAGCTTAAAACCAAGGACACAATTTATTTCCCACCTGTCAGTCCTGCCTTCCACAGCATCAGCCTCTTCCCCTAGCCGGCTTCTGCCTTAGTCACAGAATGGCTGTTTTTCTTACGCCCATGGAAGGAGAGAGAGAGAGAGGAAATACAGAAAGAGAGAGAGAGAGAGACAGGATCTCTTTTCAATGTTTATAGCAAAAGTCTTGAATTTCATTCAGATTGGACTGACTTAGGCCACATATCCACTAAGAACCAACGACTCTGATAAGGAAAGGTTATACAGTTGTCTTAAGGCAACCAGGGCCCACCCCTGGGAGTAAGGTCTGCTCACCACGTGGCACATCTGGGCCTGGGGAAGAGCAGATAGTGAGCTAAAACCAGGATGATGTTGGGGAACAGGAGCACTGAACAGGGTGGTAACCAACAGCTGCTCCCTACAGATCTGAGCCCCCTGAGCCCTACCACCCAAGTGAAGGGCTTAGTCAGCAGTTCTCAACGTGCGCTCCCTGGGCTAACAGCATCAGAATCACCTGGGAGCTTGCTAGAAATGCATATTCTCAGACCCCCATGAGAGACCTACTAAATCAGAAACTCTGGTGGTGGAGCCCAACCGCTGGTTTAACAAGGGTGCTAGATGATTCTGAAACAAGTTCAAGAACCATTTCCTACATGAATCAAGTAATATGGAAATGGGATTGGAGAAGGTTGGTGTCTAAGGGCCGGTCTTTTTACACCTAGAATTCTTGAGAAAAAATTGTTCCCTTTGAATGCGTCATCATATTTACACAAAGCATTCTTATTTCAATAAATTGATCTTTTTTTCATTTCTAGAAACTCTGAGGATTGTAGTTCTTTCTTGACTTGGTATAGAGTCATCTCTCCTGCTGTAGGGAAACATCAAATCAGCTAACAATAGCACAGAGACTCCCTTAATATTTTCATGAATATGTAATGCCTTTATCCAAATCTAAACATCTTACTGGTAATCAGATATTAACTCATTTGTTCTCTATTTTTAATTTCCTGAAAGTAAAAGACACTTGGAACTTTTGCAGAGAAAGGTAGAAATGAGAATCCAGCATGAATATTGTTTGGGTCTTACATTAGTGCGGCTGCTAGGAGAGGACCTGTGGGATTCCTTCGACTCCAGAAGGCAGAGAGAGCCACTGGACAGATCACGTTTAACAGGAATGTTGTGAGGGTGCTTGCTTAATAGCAACAGCGATGTCATATGGAAGAGCTCAGTTCCCATATGTTCTCTGGAGCTTAAATGTCACTATTTGTATTTAGGAAAATTCTTAGACCTTGAAAATACTGATTTCTAAACTGTTTTGTCAGGAGGTTTATGTTTAATGTTTTTGAAAAGGGCAAGTTTCAAAACTGCAAAACAGAAAGTAAGGCGCATTTATTTATTTTTTTAAAGATCTTCTTGAATACACTAAAATATCTACAAACTTATGAATATCTCCTGGATGTGGATTTATGGAGACTTTTTGCAAACCTGGAGGAGTTAAGTCAGGTGAGCCGAAGTAGAAAGACAGTGGGAGACGTGTTTTCAAATTCACCAGAGGGATCATGAAAATACATGTTTGTACTATTGCTGTGGCTTGTGCTCCACACTGGAATATAGAATATGGTTCAATCTCTCATATAATCTTACATTCAGGAGGCCAGGCTAATAAGAAGGAAGTCTAAACATTCATTGACATCTTGCCAATAAATCACAGATATTACCCCTCAGTAGCATTTTTCATTTTTCCTTGGGTGTTTAAGAAAGCAAATGTATTCCAAAGACCTCCTTAACCTTCACAAGTGTTTCTTCTCAAATAAATGTCCTTTTCTCTATATTATTAATAAATATCTCTCTTCCAAAAAGGAAGACAGATTCCAAAAAGAATTTACATTTATCTTTTTTAAAAAACTTATAATAAAATATACATTGAAAGGGGTAATACATTTGAATTTTATCAGAAGGTACAGTGGTCCGTCATCTATCATGGGGGTCAGGTTCCAGAATCCCCCGCAATAGGCAAAAATCCATGAAGTAGCGACCTTATATTTATTTTATTATTTATATATATTTTAAGGCTTTATAAACCCTCCCCACACTCTTATAAACCTTTCTCACACGGTTCCTAACCTTCCCCACAATCTTATAAACACTCCCTATGCTTTTAAACACTTTCTAAATAATTAAGATAATAAATATATATAAAAAAACATCTATATACCACAAAATCCTGCGATTTGGCGAAAAATCTGCAATATAAAATTAGATATTTACAATTTAAAAATCCGTGATACAGTGAGGCTGCGAAAAGTGAACCGCGGTATGATGAGGGACGGCTGTAAATTTGAAATGAAAAACACCTGTAGAATGATACTCGCAGTTCGTCAAATATTTGCTCCTTCCCCCCGGGTGTGTGTTTATGCCTGTTTCCTTCCTCTCCGGCCCCAGACAAGCTTCGGTTTTGTGAGCAGTCTCTTTGCCATCATCAAGGACTACTTCGATGCTTCTGAGACGCCACCATCCATGGATTTCATTTCAGTGCTCACGAAGGTAAAATCCCTCTGGGAGATCTCACCTTCGAGCAATAAATTCACCCCCTCCCAGGATAGTTGTTAATACCTACTTGACTTTTTGTTTTTACTATTCCTGGCAAAGTTCTGCCTGCACCCTCCCACGAAGGAGCCATCCTTCTCTCTGCCTATCAACGTTTTCAAAAATAATTTGCACATTCTGTTTTCCCATTGCCATCTTTGCTGTAGGGGGTTTTATTAACAACGAAATATGTACACATGGAAAAATCATTTCCATGTCTTTTTTTCCTTTTTTAATTTTTTTATTTCTTCCATTCATTTGAGAGAAAGAGAGAGAGAGAGAGAGAGAGAAGCTTCTCACATGTGCTCTGACTAGAGATAGAACCCGTGACCTCGGTGCACCAGAATAATGCTCTATCCACTGACTTCAATTTAAAGCAATATTCATGGCAATAGTTTGTGTAGGCTAATTATATGGTTCAGTTGTTTTTCCAACCAAATTGCCAGTCTTTCATACAAAAACAAAACAAAACACAGTAAGCCTTCAAATCCATCAGCACCCTATTCCGGGGACTTCTGCGTGTGAAGGGAGAAAAGAGGCAGCCCCGTAGCCCCGTTTTATAAAGACTGTTTATTTCTTGAGTACATATTTAAGCCTCCTCCCTACTTTTCTTACCTTAAGTTTTGTAATCCAGTTTCTATCTACTCTCGTTTAGCAAGATTTGATTTCTTAGAATCCACTTTAAAAAGCATAGATTGAGATGTATTGAGCACTTGAGTGCTATGTGGGGGGCTGTCGGCCTGTGAACAATGATGGGCACAACCAGGCACACTGCTGCTTGTTTCCAACCTTGTGGGGGAGGAATGGATTCAGTACTAACAGTAATAATTACATCATCAAGTTGAGGTCAATGCTGAGGGGGAAAGGAACGTAGGCATGATGAAGGGAAACTCCCGGGAAGAGGCCGAGGGCGAGGCAGTAACGGACAGGAAATTCTTCCTGGGGCAAAGATGTCTGAGGTGAGACATGGCAACTCTAACAAGGCAAAACAAGCAGAAAACTCAATGTAAAGTAGGGAGATCCTTACGTGGACTTTGAAAACAGATTTGAGTAAGGAAAATTTTGAAAGACAAGGGATTGGGAAGTAGCTAAAGCCTTGGGCTCTCTCAATTTATTTAGAGTCGGAACAGGGTTCAGTTCAGTGCTAAGTAAAATCAGGAGAAATACCAACTTCCCATTAAAACACGTCAGTGGTCTTCGTCTGCTCAGGCTACCATAGCAAAATATTACATACCCGGTGGTTCATGAACAACAGGTTTATTTTTCACAGTGCTGGAGGACGGAAGTCTGAGATTTGGTCACAAGACTTCTCACCATGTCCTTCACTGGCCCTAAGGACTAGAGGTCTCTGGAACCTCTTTATTCAGGGCTTTAATCTCATTCCTGAGGGCTCCAGCTTCATGATTTAATCATCCCTGGAGGCTCCACTTCTTAATGCCATTGCTTTGGGGGATTAGGATTACACATATTCATTGAGGGGGCATGACATTCACACCGCAGTGTAAGGGAGTCACTTACAGCCTACGACAGCACGGGACATTAACAGACTCTTTCCTAAAGGTCTCTGATATCGCTCACACACTAATGCTTCATATTACAGGAGTGCAGAGATGGTTTACACAAGTTTTCCCTAAATTTAAAAGGTTCTTTGTCGGATTAGATTCGGTTGTACCAGAGTAACAAGCCCCAAATCCCAACAGCTTGGTTCATGTGTCCCTTATGCCCTACTTCCACTTTGTCACTGTCCCCTCTCTGGGACCCACGCTAAGGAAGCAGGCGCAACCCGGAAAGTTACCAGTTGCCAAGGCAAAGACATAGGAAATTGGAGCAGAGCACTCACAGATGCTTCAAGTTCTGCCTGACGCAAAACATGGCGTGTCTGCTCACAGCTCATCAGCCAAGGAAAGACACATGGCCACACACTGGAAAGGAAACTGAGACTTGAGAGGTTAGATCATTTGGCCAAGGTCATATAGATTGTGCAACCAGATTTCTAACAGCTTAACAGCTGTCTCCTGGGAATAAAGTTTCTCAAGCTTCCCAGTGTCCTTCATCTCCAAGCTATCAACAACTGTCTCCTCCCTCCCTTCAAAAATCAATTTATACTGTCTTTCAAATTACTTCTTGCTGGAACCAAAACTTGACATTTTTTCCCTATAGTGTTTTCTCCTCTGCCTTTTTTTTTTTTTTAAAAAAGCTTATTTTATTGATTTTAGAGAGAGCAGAAAAGACACAGGAACATCTGTCCCTATATGTGCCCTGACCTGGGATTGAAGCAGCAACCTCTGCTCTTTGGAACAATGCTCTAACCAACTGAGCTATGCAGCCCGGGCTCTCCTCTGTCTTATAACAAAAATATTTTTCTAGGTTTTTGTTATTTCTGCCTTTATTGCCATCACCTCCTTTAGTGACTTTTTAGGCTGGGTCTGTGTTCTCTACTATATGTACTTACAACATTACCAACAAGTGTGTCTTCCCTCTCTCATTCCACCACATGGTGACACTATTAGAAATTTATTCATGGGACTTATTACCCATTACGTTAATCAATAAATCTATCAAGGAGTACATAGGCTTAGCAACATGGTTGACACTGTTAAATTCTGAAGAGAATGTCTGCCAGGAAAAAGAGCTTTGGTGAAGAGAAAAGAATAACTCATTCCTGAGAAAGACACTTGGAAGCAGCCCAAGTGCCCGTCAGTAGATGAATGGATAAAAAAAGCTGTGGTACATTTACACAGTGGAATACTATGCAGCTGTAAAGAAAGAAATCTTACTTTTTGTGACAGCATGGATGGACCTGGAGATTATTATGCTAAGTGAAATAAGCCAGTCAGAGAAAGACAAGTACCACATGATTCCACTTATTTGTGGAATCTAATGAACAAAATAAACTAGCAAACAAAATAGAAACAGACTATAGATATGGAGAACAGACTGACAGCTGTCAGAGGGCATGAGTAGGAGCTGGTTTGGATGAAAAAGGTAAAAAAATATATATACCCAAAACTATGCTAAAAAAGATCTCCCAATCTTTCCCTAGGGGTGAGGGGTGGGGGAAAGACGCTTCACTGAGATGGTGGCACGTTGCGTGGTTTGCTCAGCTTGACCATTACAGACATACATGCATACACCCATCAAAGGTCTTCAGATGGGACTCTGTAGTTTTAGAAGCCGGTAGGAGAATTAAGTTTTTTTAAGGTAGAATTGATGAAAAGTTAAATATTGTTACTTCAATCACTTACTACCAACACAAGCTTAACATTAACCGACATAAGCCCTGAAATCAGTGGCCATATTTGTTATCCAGTGTCATGCAGTGAGCGTAGACCTCAACCTAAACATAAACAAAAGGGTGAATTAAATCAAGATAGACCTTTCTTTAAGCGGGGGGGGGGGGGGGGGGGGATTGAGGAGTTAACTGATATGGGAATACTATGTTTTTAAAGAATGTTTATTGTGAAGATCACCTGTTTCTATCCACACAGTCATAAATCCTGCTTGCCTTGCCCCTGCCCTGCTTTTCCCTGCCCTAGTTAGTGACAAGTGTGGAGAGAAAGGGGAAGTCAGCCCACACCCTCCTCTGCTCTCCTCTTGCAGCATTTCCGAGGGAGCCTGTGTCAAAGTCACCAGACCTACTGCCTCAATTACTCTGCAGCCGTCTTTTATCTTGAGAGCCTGAAGCAGAGAGACGACTTTGGAATTTATTTAAAAGTAAAGTACTATTTTATTTTCTTTTATATTTTCCCTGAGACTCTTCGGGGGAGTGTAACAGTAGTAGGAATTATTATACCCAAATTAAGTGTGTGTGGGGGGGGGAAGAAAAATTATCAACACTACATTTTAACTACAAATCTGCTTTCTTCATAAATACATCTTCCACCACACACTGAGGAATTTTAAATGGTGCACATCTGGAAACATTTTTATATCATCTCATGTTCCTCCTGAAATTTTGACTGGGGCTTAAAAATGTTTTATTTGTTCATTGGGTGTTCATAGATGACACTGGTACAAAGCTAGAATAAGAACCAAGGTTTTGTTTGTGACTAGAAGTTTGGCTCTTAGAGGATTTGGTCTCAGCAAGATTTTATTGCACACAAACTTAGAAAACCATTTACATTGTATACTGTGTGAATGGCGCCCCCTGGAGTACATCTTAGAGCACAATGTAAATGTTGCTCCTGAAATTGTACAACATGGCAGCTGTGGGTCCCAAAGTATTAGAGCAAGGAATTTCTGCTCATGACCTTCAGCATTTGCCATTATGCTGTCATGGAAAGAATTTTCTTTGACTTCTCCAGTTCCTTTGATTCCTCTTTTGACATTTCTTTAGTATGAACGGTACCTTTTTAGTATTGTACCAGAGCCCTTCTGTGTGATCCAGAGAAAACAGTCCAACCCTTTTTCAGAAGAAGTAGCTCTTCCCTGCAGCTGCAGAAAGCTTTGGCAGAGCATCACCTTGGAGGCGTGGGAGGCAAGGCCGCCCCAGTTCCCAAGACTCAGCTGTGAATCAGTGCACCTGTGGCCCAGCTGTACCAGGAAGCCTGGGTGTGGTGACTGAGAAAGGAGAAATAACCTTGGGGGAGAGGATTGGCCCTGTTCTTGTAGCTTCAACCTCTTCTTATTTTCTTTGTTACTCAGACTAAAAACTGAAAGCTCATTAGATTTCCAAAGGTATGAATAATCCAATTACAAAAGTTTTCCCTGTAAACAGATAGAAATGATTTCCAGCCTGGTCCCCAAACTGGGGAGAATCCTATCCCACGTATCTCTCTTTCAAGCAAGGGCAGAACTTTATTTAACAAGGCTCAGCCACGATTTTCAAATAACCGTGGAAAAGCCCAGATCAACTGTGACATAGAAGGGTGGCTTACATTTTTACATGAAATACACATGGCATCCAAAGATACTTAAGAAAAGGGAATAGAGGATGCAACGTTGTAATGACAACATAATATAATTTTATAATACACAATGCTTTACCAGGTACTTACTTAAACATTTCTTTTAATCCTTAGCACAAAGCTATGAATTTGGTTATATTGTTACCATGTGTCTCTGAGGCTCAGAGAGGTTATATGACTTTTGCAAGGTCATGTGGCCGTTGCATGGCAAAAAATGAACCTGGATAAAGATCTACATACAAAAAAAAAATGCATTTTCACCAAAACTATTTACAGCTCCTTGGAATTATTTGCCATCACCTGGGAACTGTTAGTATCACGAAGCATGGTGAGGAATCAGCCAGAGACTTTGGAGGAAGTGAAGGTGATTCTGCCTTCCGCAGCTCCATAGGACAGAACAAAAGCACAATCACAGATCATTAATAATAATTTAATTATATAATAAATATGATTATGATGAAAATATAATAATTATAATATAACACAGTAATTGTAATATACAATAAATAATAATTACAAGGTGACCAGTTCTTAGGCCCTTGCTACAGCCAGCTGTTACATTGCATGCAGGTCATCTATGATCTCTTTGTCTACACAGTAACCCTATTGAACATGATGTGATCCCCATTTTTCAAGAGCTTAGGCGAAGTAGGCAACAAGCTGAAAGACACAACAGTTCTAGGCGGAGGCAGGATTTGATTCAGACTAGTCTGAAGCTGGCATTCGTTCTCCTACCATGTGCTAATATAAACAACGCTGTTGGAGAACTTAAATCTGTGTTGTGCTATGGGCTGCCTGGAATTGGGCTGTGAATGCACTGGGATGAATTTATCCTCCACACCACGTGGGGCTGAGCTTTCTACAATGTTTATACATATTGTTAGTGCATGTTTATGGGAGGATAAGCCTCCCTGCTCTTTCAGGGACAGTTAAGATGATCCAGATAAAGAGACTGGAACTTTATACCCGGTCTCTTTGTGGGGTTCTATTAACAATTGCTAAGAACTCTAGACACCTTGGATTGAGTGTTTGAACATGTGCCAGGCACTGTTCTGAGCACTTTGTATGGATTCTCTCATTAAAACCTCTCACCAAGCTGCTGAGGTAGTTACTCTTGTTAACCACATTTCACAGATGAAGTTTAAAGAGCTTAAGTAAATTTCCCAAATTTCCAAGCATGCTGGCTGCCCGGCTTAATGTTGCATCCCACAAAGACAGATTTATGAGGACAGTGTTTTTATATGGGCCCTTGAATTCTATTCACTGTTATCATAAACATATTAAACATTTATTGTAAACAAAAGCATCCTCAATTAATCTAGATCAGTGATGTTCAACCCATGTGCCACAGCACATTTTTTAAAACATGCAATGCCCAACTTCTTAGTCACGGGAATGACCTCCTTTCCCTTAGATTGCCCGATAAAAAATAACAACAGCCAACACAACAAGCCATCCGGTGTGAATAAAATTATACCTCTTTTTTGTCAGATTGGCAAAAAAATATATTTTTTGGTGTGCCACAGAATTTTAGTAATTAGTTTATGTGCGTCATGTGATAAAAAAGGTTGAAAATCACTGATCTATACCTATCCTTAAAAATCCTTTTATGTTCATTTCTTTTGACAGACATTCTCCTTTTTTTTTTTCCTAATGGATCTAAAAAAAAAAAAAAAGCCAATAGAGAGATGAAAGAACAACTTCCATCTACTTTTAGAATTGTCAAATATCTTTTCTCTCTCTTCTGAGGCCTTTCTAAACACTAAAAGCTTCCAATAACCCTGCCTGGATCTCTTTCTCAATTATTTACCACTGGTGCTTCTTGCCTGCTTGATGTCTGGGGTAAATGGGGTGTTTTCACGTTTACTCTGGGCGCTGCTAGCTGCGGAGGAATTTTGTATGGCATGGAAATTTGGGGCAGTGGTCCACAGCTGTGTTTGGAGGAAATACCTAACTGCGTGTGAGACGTCAGCCTCTGGAGCTCCCAGACACCTGCGCTGCAATGCTGCTACCAGTGAGTCAGCGTGGAAATCAGCCACCAAGATGACAGACCGAGGCTTCTTTCTACGTCTTTTTTCCACTCGTTACCACCCCTGGGCTTTCCACACCTGCAGCGCCCGCTTCCTTCTCCATCCCTCCCAACATCAATGTAAATCCCAACTATTTTGACCCATATGAGAACTTGGAGGTAATCCAGCACCTTCCCCCAAGAGGACTCTGAAGTCAGGAAAAGGGAAGGTGGTCCCTCAGACCACGTGATGTCTGGTTCCATGAGCTCTGCCCACTGGGCCCTCCTGTGCTCCTGTTCATGGCCTGCCTATGTGTGGGGAAGTGGGAAAGGCTGATTCCAGCAGAATGGCTGTGAGGAAGAGTCCTGGGTGTTTTCAGAAGAAGTACTTTGATCACGTGGAAACCAGCAGAAAAAACTAATCAAGAATCTAAGTTTGGCATCAGTTGGCCCATGCTGTTCAGAGAAGAAAGTGTGTGAGCAGAAGTCCAGGGGCCAGAAGAAGCCATTAAAATCTTGGTCTCTCAATGAGTGTGTACCAGGGGTCCCCAAACTTTTTACATGGGGGGCCAGTTCACTGTCCCTCAGACCATTGGAGGGCCGCCATATACAGTGTTCCTCTCACTGACCACCAGTGAAAGAGGTGCCCCTTCTGGAAGTGCTGTGAGGGGCCGGATAAATGGCCTCAGGGGGCTACATGTGGCCCGTGGGCCATAGTTTGGGGATGCCTGAATGGCTTTGGATTTGGTGGGGGTTTGGGCCAGCTGTGTACCTAGATCTCCAAACTGCGAGGGCTGACACCTGGGCATAAAGATGTTTGAAGCTCTCTTTGGGGGAATCCAAGGGAGCCTTCCACAGTGTACACCTGAGGCTGGCCATGAAGAGTGCGCGTCACAGGCAGAGGTGATAGCCTAGGCCTGGACTGAGCAGGAAAGTCAGAGAAAAAGGTGATAGCCTGCAGCAAGAAAAATGTTTAGTGTAAGGGCAGGACCAAATCATCACTAAACTCAGGTGCGAGCTGGTGGGAGAAGAGAAGAGGAAGAAGACACCCCCTCATGGTACCTTTTGATGAACCTGTGTGCCTAGTGGCCAGAGACCTGACTCCATGCATTCTGTGTTACCTGCACACAAGCGGGGGCTCCTCAGGTTCAAGACCGCATCATAGTCAAAGAAGCAGCCCAACAGATGAAACAAATTGATGAGCGATACTCACGTTTACTTGTGTTTCTCAAGTACCATTTATAGAAATCCAGTGTGTGACCCACAGCAGTACATCCTACAATTCCTCTTCCTCTTTCCCTGGTGCTTTGCATCCCCTGCAGCTGCCTTGTTGTCAAACCCTTTCTATTGAAAATTACCTGTCTCTTTATCCCTTCCCTCTCCCTCTCTTCTCTGTAGCACAGAGCTCAATCTAGTCTCTTTGATTTCCATTTCTATTTTCTTATATTACCCTCATTCCCTCCAAGAAAGAGTCAAGGAACTGATTCCACAAAAAAAAATACTTCCGTTTCCCTCCATGTGTTATTCATAATTCTCCAAGCTGTGTCCCACAATGAGGATGGGAATAGAGCTGGCAAAACAGGAACTGTCCTGCCAGGGCCAGGGAGAAGGAGAAGCCAAGGGGCCGACCAAACTCTTATGTGAGAAGGCTCAATGGAGCTGAAACACATATATTAATACATCTTATCAATGCCACTGAAGGAGCATGTATTCTTTAAGAAATTTAGGAAATTTTAAACTTTTTTTGTTCCCCTACAACTTGACAAATTTCCCCATTGGGAGGATTGAGAGGTGATGCTATGGGTCAGTGGTTTTCAACCTTTTTAAACTTGGGGACTGGTGACCTAGCTGGCCAGAAACTACAACATGAACAAATAGTTTCATTTTACCATGCATAACACTGCGACATGATACAAGCTGGTGCTTGGTTTCTGAACTCCACATGTACGATGAACTGACCACTACACAAGTTTGTCTGAATGCTTTTTGTCTATTGCACATGATTTGTAAATTCTCTTCACAATGCAAAAGGTTGTTCGAATGAGCTGACAGGTTCGAAAGATAATCTAAGACAATCTGAATAGCATTTTCATTGATGATATAGGCTGATAAGCCACAATCACCCTGATTATAAGTGAATTTAACTAAGATCAATGGGTCTATAATCTTCATACTACATCGGGGTGGTTAACTCTTCCATGGACCAGCATGAAATTTCTGGCAGACTGACACCAGTCCATGGACCAATGGTTGAACCACTGTTTTACATGATGCTGAGTGCTGCATTCAGCACCACTACTGGGGAGACAAGACAGCCAAAGAAGGATTCTCTCCTCTTTAATTGGAAAGTAGCAATGTTGGTCAGTAATATTCCATAATATCTTTTAACCATATCTGAGAACTCCATTTCAGACCCTGAATTTGATGGATTCTTTAATATAGAATGTTCAAAAGCCAAGTCTAGTCTGTGACTTATAAACCCCCCCCCAGCAAGCTCCCAGTTGCGTCATGTCATTACTCAGTAAAATCTCTAAGAGTTTCTCATGTCCAGGCTTCTCAGGGCCTCGATAGAAGTGGCGTTCTGAGCATGTCTGTGCTTGCCTTCCCCAGTGGTGTGAGCAAAATGAACAGTGCCGACGGCTTCACCTGCCTGAGCTGCTGGTGGCCCCGCTACACAGGCTGACTCGATATCCCTTGTTGCTGAAGAACATCTGGAAAAGGAGTACAGACTCCACTGAGAAAATTATGATCTATTCCATCAAGGAAAAGGTGGAAAAGTCAATCAGTAAGTCCCTGAGATAAGTGGCTCAGACCTCCAATGGAAGCTTAATCAGAGTTTAGGGTTAGAAGGGGAGGATTTGGCCCCTGGAAATAATCTGGGATTCATCCTAGAAGGTGGTTCCATTGACTTGAAGTCATGGCTTTGGGAAATCAACACACACAGAACAATGGGCTCCAGTCACATCCTGGCGAGCATAATGAGAACTCGAGCAGCAAGTTTATGCAGGACGTGGCTGTCTCCAAGGCTTTCACATGTGAGTTCAGGCAGGAAAAGTTCTACGTCCCAGATGATTGAAGGCTTTGTTTTTAACATCCATACTGATCCCAAACACAAAGCAAATGGGAATAAACACCATGGAAGGCCCTTCCGGAGGATTAAATTACCATTCATTATTTTTTAGGTCACTGACATTCAGGGTCAATCTAAAAATAATGCCCACTACAATCTTTAGAACTGAAATTTGGGAATGGGAACAGAACAAGCCCCATGGTGACTTAAGTTTATTTGGGTAGCCCTGTATAATTAAATTCAAATAAGTCCATGATATGCCCATAAACCAAGATTTCCTGGGAGTGTCAAAAGGGAGCAATTCAAATTTATGATCATCAGCTGTATAGAAATGACATATTCTTTTTCTTCCATTTTAAATGTAAAATGACCATTCAGTGGAAGTATTTTTTCCCTTTTTAATTTTGTTGTTCAAATTCTCAAATGGCCCAAGGAACTAGAATTAAGCTTATCAAGTGATTAAGACAAAAACTTAATTAAAAGTACTTTCGAAAACTTTTAAAGTATTTTTGGAGATTATTACTTATCTTGATAATTTCATTAAGAAGATCATAGCATCTCTTCTGAGGATTTCTCAATAAAATATGAATTTTGATTGTTGGAGGAAGAGATCCCTGTGACTATGAGCATAAACATGGTGAATTCTCAAGGATTCCCTGAACCATGTGATCCTACAGGCCTGTGATTTGCCTTCTGTCTTCCCTAATATCATATCAAAACCTTGATAACAATATTATTAGAAAATGTTAGAAAATTAATACAAATCTTCAAAAGAAAAAATAAGATTTTACAAAAAAATGATCCTTATCATGAAGTAAATGTATGTTTTATAATTAGGACAAAAAATATGTTTATCTTTGTTAGTTTGATTAGTTTTTTCTTCCTCTAATTACAAGCTATGTAAATGAGCAAGGGAAGAGAAAACTTACCAAGGACTTTATTTGTATTATTTAGATAAAAATGCATCACACATTTTCCACTTACTGAATTAAATTATTTCAGCTTCATTTATCTCTGCAAGAGGTTGATTTCAAATTAATGAGTTTTCTGAGACATTTAAACTGCAAATAATATGTTAAATGGACTTAAGATGTGGTTTGGTTCTAGCGGCAAAATCTCCAAATGATTACTGTACATCTTGGTTAAAATTTATGCTGTAATGTCACATGAATTTAAAAAGATATTGAATATGTCTTGTCTTTCAGGGGATCTTGAAGGAAAAGTGAAATGGCTTGACAATTTCCAAAAATTTCGGTATCTACAAGAGATTATAGTGTGGCCTCCGCTTTGGGATAGAGATAAAAGGTTTTTCATTCCAGAGGTACAAAAAGGATCCATTAGGACTTAAGTTTGGCATTCTGGTGGAAATATACTAGTCTTACAAAGTCCCCAGCTGTACATTTGAGTGTTAAATCTAGTTTCATGAGCAAGGAGTACAGCCTCCATCCACCGGAATTGTAAGTGTCGTCATGCCCTTCTGAGAGATTTTCTTGTTCTTTCCTATTCCCATGTCCATCTACTGGTGTTTCTAAATGTCCTAAACTTGATAGACAGCGTGCATTGCCCCAGCTCCCAGAACATGTCCTTTTCCAACAACTAACACTTCTTTTTTATTTTCTTCCTTGTTTTGTAAGTGCCTGAAACACATTTTTAAAGAATGCATGGCAGAAAACATCCTGTCTCCAACCAACAGACACCTTCTCTATGAAGGAAAATTAACCCTTGCAGGTAAATAACTTTTTCCTTTAAAAACCCAACATCTTTGCTACCATGTAACATGTCCAATTGTTGCTAATTGAAGGGTGTGAAGAACTGTGTTTGATATGGTCAAGGCCATGGAAGCTATGAGTCAAAGAATATGCTATAGAATTTCATGGGTGCAGGATTGATCAAAGACATCACAATGTAAATAGCTACGTCCCCTTCATTTTCTCTCTATAAAATGGGATAACTATATCTCTCACCTAAGATTGATGTTAAAATAAAATCACATACATAAAGAGCTTAATTCAGGGTCAGGGACATCATAAAACACTCCTCAGCAGTTATCATCATTTTACTCCTCCCATGAGCTGGGCGATTTTCCGATCAGTGGATCAGTGTTGATTGAGAACCTGTTATGTAACGTTTTAGGCTTGGTAGGTATCACTGGAGGATATAAAGTCATCATTCTATTTAATCCTTTTCCTCTAGTTGGGATGCTCTGTACTAATGAGCAGAGCAGCAGGATAATTTCAGTAGAGAAGAGTGATGGGGAAGCTGGATATTGGGCAAATGAGTTTGTAAAATCTGTATTTTCTAAGTTTGCTCACTTTTATTGTTAAAAATGGCTGCTGCCCAGGTGAATGGCACTGCCCAGTAAAACTGCTAATTACCTTCCTGCTTGGGAAGGGGCTTTGTTATGCTAATGTGTGCTGGAGGTGGGGTTTCCCGCCAAAAAGTTTTAAGAAGAAGAAAGAAGAAGGAAGCCATTTTTGCAGAGAAGAAAGCCAAGATGGCAGGGTGCTGAAGGAGAAGCCAGTTTGTGCAGAGATGAGGAGGGAGAAGATGTGCAGATGGGGAACCAGAAATGACTAAGAATGGTGGGGGTCTTTGATTCTAGGAAAACCCAGATGTGTCAGTGGCTTTGGGAGCCCTGAATGGAAGTGTTTTCCCTCTGTGTGCTTCTCGCTGGGCGGCTGTGAGGCTAGAATAAAAGAATGGCCCACCATTTTTTGGCTCTGTTGTTTCTTTACCATCTGTCCAAATCTAATGGGGACCTGCGTGTGCCTGGCTGTGATGGCCATGACGACTGGACACACACTAGAGTACCCAGAAAAAGGCGTTATGTGGTCTGTGGGACTAGAGGTGGCCTTGGGTGGTTAGAGAGATGGAGGTCAGTAGAAGGACAGGAAGGAGGACCACTATAGATGGAGAAAAGCCTTGGAGGCAGAAGCCAGCTGCACGAATAGGCTGTGGTGGACTGGTTAGGAGAGTGAGTCATATAGGCTGACTGCCAGGTCACTTCCTGGCTCTGCCTTTTCTGCCTGCATAACCTTGACCCATTTACAGCAATCTCCTCCCTTTGTTGTGCAGATTAAATGAGCTAATGGATATACAACCACCTGAAAAAAATGGTTGGCACAGAGCCAGTGCTCAATAAGTATTAGGATCAGAAAGGGCTGCCTGACCAAAGTAGAGGTTGTGTTCATTTCTTTATTCGTTTCTGAACAAAATCTCAATTGGGCATCTACTGTGTGAGAAGCTTTGTAGGATATGTGTTTGCCTGTTTATGGTAGCATCAGATCTGGTGGGAAGTCACAGGCAATAACTCTTTATTTAATACACATTTGTTGAGAATCTGCTGTGTTTTAGCTCTGGATGCCAGGTTGGGACGTACCCCCTGCCTGGGAGCTGCCAGTCAGGGAAGGCACACAGGACCGGTGTTTTATATCAAAGAGTTTTTCCATGCATTTTTCTCCTTCCAGTGAGTCATACAGAGAAGTTACATTTAATCCTAAATTACAGGTGAGAAATATGTGGCTTGGGGAGGTTCTGTATCATGCTCAAGGTCACCTGGAGGTTCATGGCACAGTCAAGCCTCACCTGGTGGGCTTCCAGAATCACAGCACCTGCCTTGACCCAGGGGGACCCAGCCAGGAAATGGTAGGCTTGAAAGCATGAGGAAATAGAAGTGAATCTTAAATATTTTACCTATTAATTTAACTTTAGCCACCTATTGTATTTTTTGCTTCGTAAAACACACCTGACCATAAGACACACCTAGGGTTTTAAGGAGGAAAATAAGAAAAAAAATATTCTGAACCAAATGGTGTGTTAAAATATTTAATAAAATACCATATTTTTTACAACATAAGATGCACGGGCATTTCCCCCTCCACTTTTGGGGGAAAAGAAGTGCGTCTTTTGGAGCAAAAAATATGGTAGTTTCTAGGGATAAAAGTATATAAAAAAGGACTTCTAGAATAATATAAATAAGTAAAATAATAGAAAAATAGAAAATGTTTACTTATTTTTAAAAATTATTTACTTTAAGTATCTATCACATTCCCCTCTGGACAGACTGTCTTTTCCTCTGGAATCACTTAAATTGAAATACACTGCTCACCAAAATTAGGGGATCAGGGAATATGCAGATACTCTAGTACTTTCAGCCTTTTGTATAGTGCATTTTCACCAATGAAATAAAAGTTGGTTTTGCATCTCATTTGGATAATCAAACAACTTTCTTTGACTTGTCATTTGCTTTTCTGATGTTCTTGTTTAATAAAAAAATATCAAATGCTTCTTCTTTTTATTGTTTCATATTCATTTTGAAATATGCCCTAATTTTTGTGAGCAGTATATTTCTTCTTCTAACTTCTAAGTGGTAAACTTAGAGAGGGGATAGCTTATTCTAATATTGGATTTCTCTTCTGCCACTAGCCTCTTCCTAGAGAAAAGTAGAAAAGCCTAATTGCCTTAAGTTACTATCAAAAGTTATATCAAAATGTTTATAAATATTAAGCTACATGAAGAATATTTAAACACATATAGACACATTGGAAAAGTTGTTGCCTTTTACAAAGAAATAAGTAGTTTTCATGAAAGCCACGTTGAGGTTAGGACTTTAACATATGAATTGGAGTGGGGGGTACTTAGTCCACAGCAATGACAAAATGCCCTTTTTTGGGTAATGCAGACCTTTGCCAATGACCAACCAGATGAATCAAGAGGTAGAAATGCTATAGGTTCCACTAGGCTAGTCGATAGATGTGTCTTAGGCTTACCTGAGATGGTTAAAAACATCTTCCAAGTTATCTTAGATCCCCGTGAAATGCATCACAAATGCGATGTCTTTAAAGGAATGAGTCTGAGCTCACATCAAATCTCTGCTTAATGAAGGAATCAATCCACCAACAACGCAATCGGAGCGCCCTGGGTTCTGACCACACAATCGGAGCACCCTGGGCTGTCAGCCTGGTGCGCCAGGATGCCTGGCTGGGTTTGTTTTCTAAGGGGTTCTTTGGTTCAAAACACACAAAAACCTTTTGCTTACTATTTCCAGCCCCGATTTCACCTTCTTTCTTTCCTCAGAAAGTGCAAGATTCCTAGACGTGTATCTGTTTCTCTTTGACGATTTCCTCTTAGTTACAAAAACTAAGCGCAACAAAAAGGTAAAACACTGCAGTTACTAACTACACCTGCTAAACAAGTTTAGAAATATTTCCAAATTAGTTGTGTTAAAAATATAGAATGTTTTCCTACATCACATTGGGATTCACTCTCTAAAAAATGGGAACATTGCAAAATATTGGGGTTTTCAGTCAGATAGTTCCTAACTCAAAAATAACAACGACTGAAGCAAGTTACGTTTCTTAAGAGGGTCAAAGGATGTGTACATTTGTAGGGTAACCGGGTCTGTATATTTTTGGAGTAAGTCCCGGACCACAGGACTTATTCCTGACCTGCCTGAACATTGAAAACCAAACTGCTTTTGTCCACTGTGGCCCTCTCCTCACCCAAATTGTCCATAGAGAGAGCTGTCAGTGTGGGGGCTTCCCTGAAACACCCCTGCCCTGCACCAAGCTGCAAGGCATCATTTATTCTGATTGGAAAGCTCACGTCATTCCTGGGAAATAGTGGTTTGGCACCTGTGGGTGGGAGGGAGCCCTGAGCTCTCAGTGTCCACCCACAGTAAGAGCCACAGAAGCCAAATGGACCAAATGTGTCAGCTGGGGGTAAAACCTCATAATCTCATCCAAGAACAGAGTTTTTCCCTATTACTTAAGTATTAATGGCCACTACTTTTGTTGTTACTAATTAATCCATAGGCATCATGGTCCACTGAAGGCTTTCTGTCTAATCTCCCTTTTCAGGGTCTGTACCCTGAATGGTGTGAGTGATATGACAGACGGACTGCCTCTGGGGCAGACACCTGCTGTTAGAGTGGGAGGAGCTGCCATGATGTAAGCCATCAGAGACAGCTAATGTGTTTCACTCACCCACTTCTCTACCAGGCAACCAGCCTTACATAGATGTAAGGCCATGAGACTAGGTATCTCAAATCTTCTAAGAGCCTAAGTGTCTAGATGGCATGTTGGTTAGCTGAGCTAAATAGTTTAAGGCTCTTTAAGTAATAAAAATAGACACCCATTGACCAACATATGAATAGTTGAATGGTAGTTGAGGAGGGAGTAGATATTGGAGAATATCAAGAATTGCTGTTTTGAAACTTAGATGGTCTTCTTTCTTAAGCTACCCAGAGAGGCATGTCTGAACAAGTCAAGCCCTGAAATATCCCCTTCAAAAACCTTGACACTAAGCTCAGCCTACCTTCCTATCAAATAAGGACTCAAATCTGAGTATATGAATGAGTGGCAGCCCATAATGACTGTAGTCTAGATGGGTAATATTCTGGTTTTCTGCTTCACAACCTGACTACACAATAAGGAATATTATCTGCTTTAAATTCCTCTGTCTGATATATCTGAAGAGTTTTATTAACTTCCTACATATTAAAACAACTACCTAGAGAAGACATTGGGTTTACTTATTTTTTTAGAAAAAAAAAGTCATGTTTTAAATTCCTCTTTGTAATTTAATGAACAATATATGTTATACACATGACAATCTTTGACACTCTTTTTTAAAAATTCAGTATCTTATCTAGTCAAAGCAATTTCAATTCTTTACAAATTATAGAGCATGGAATCTACTTAGAGTTTACTATTAGATCTCATGGAAAGAGTTGGCCAAAATGAAGCTCCCTTTCTCATTCCTCCCGCTCAGTACTGTAGAGAGATACTGGAAACGGAGAGCTTCCCATGGATCTGATGGTGTCAAAATGTTCCCCAGTTAGAGATGTCACACATGTTTTATTCAGCCAGTTAAACTTGGGCATTAGAAACATTATGCTTTAAATCACTATGTACTTTGGGGAAATGCCTTTCAAGATCCAGAAAGAGTAGTAAGCTGGATTCCAAGCAATTGTTTCTCAAAATCGATTTAGGGATGTGCACCTATACTTATTTCCTTCTTCCTTCATTATTTTCCTCTTTAATTTCAGAAAGTTGGAGGCTCGGACACAGGTGTAATGTGTCCATTACTTACTCCTGAGCTGCAAACAGTAATAAAAGAAGGTGGTTCTTGTACGGTGCTCGATCAGCCCATCCCACTCGATAGACTGGCCGTCAGAAGTCTCGACCCAGTCCCCATGTCAGGTATGTCCATTTTCCTCATTCAGTTTTTCTGTTTGCCACCACAGAGTTTTATATTGGCCTTTTTGGTAATGGCACGTAAATTGAGTTTAAGTCTTCATAGTAGAAAACACTGATTCCCTATGCAGCTAGACATCAGTCACTCTCCAAATTAGTTATAGAAAGAGTGTTGGGCTTGGTCTCCAGTGCTTGGATGACCAGCTCTGCCACTTGCTAGCCATGTGAACACAGGCAGGATGTTTAAATCTTCTATGCCACAGATTCCTTTTGGTTAAATAGGGGTAATAATGGCTACAATACTGTGTTGTCATGAGAATTAAATGAAATAATGCCTGTAAGACACTCAGTGAATAATAGCTGTTTTTTGTATTTGTTAGTATTTTATCATTATTAGGTATTATTGCTATTGATAATCAATGGTCCACCACAACACACTATGCAAGCCTAAGATAGTCTTTACAATAGCAATATAGAAATAAATATGCCAGACATAATATGTACACATATATGTGTATGTAAGAATATGCTACGAAAAATGCAGAGTTAGGGCAAACAATTAGAGACAGAGAGGCACCATAGGGCAAAGGCTCTGAGAGGATGAGAGTCCAGGGGTCTCTCTGACCAGTACTGGAAACAGTGCGTGCTGGAAACAGCAAAACAGCAGGATAAGATTCAGCAACAGAAGATGTTTAGGCTCTCAGAACAGAGATTAGGAGTCAGCAAGTTGCTTATCCTTTACTTCACCCCCTGAGAACTTCTGTCTGCTTCCTAGAATTATTTGCACTGGCTAATAAATATCTGAGTAAAGCTGGGGACAGGGCTTCATTCCTTTGGTCTGCTGACTGGGACTGTTGCCTCCCCTTGGCCCCTCAGAGCATTTCATGTGGTCTCTGAGTAGTTCATTGTCACTGCAACAAGTGGTGTCCCATGTGAGGATTGGGAACCAAATGTAAGGTTTGCTACTTTGAGTGCTTCATCATTGCCGTGACACATTTATAGGTCAGAAATATAAATATAAATATATATATATATATACACACATATATATATATATTATTCATTTCAAGCATTTTCTAAGAGTCTATTGAGAACCAGACACTCTGTGGGTGCCCTGAAGTTTAATAAGAAACAGCCCTTTTTCCTGGGGTGCTATAAGAAAAATGACCAGTTAAACCCTGTCAGGAAAGCCCTGGCATTTAAGAGACTTAAAGGACATTTCAGCCTCTTCGGTGCTGGGTAGTGTTCAGGAGAAAGCAGACGGTTGTTCTGCCTTGGGTATGGGTCCCTAGGGGACTAGCTGGAGCTGGCAGGAGGGGATTGCCTTTCTATCCCAAGGGAGGAGCAGAAAAAGAGGGAGCACTACCCATACCCCTCAATTCCCATGCCAGTGGCCAAGCCCAGAGCATCAGTGAGTAGCATAGGAGGATCAAACATACAAAGCAACATTACATAGTGAATGAATGAACAAATTAGTAATAATAATAGTGAACATTTACATTATTATGGTATATAACCAAGTTATATATTTAAATGATTTACATATGTTAATGTGTGGTTATAGACTCTTTTCCCCACTAAGAGGAATCCTGCATCCAGAACCAGAGCCTTCCGTCTCTTCTATTCTTTCTATTGTGCTAAGATTTGCTGACAGTGACCTGGCAGGGCCTAAGGTCTCTTATATCTGATTCTGCTGGGACCAAACAGCATATATACAGGCCAAAGTCTGCTTAAGCCAGAGAGCATGCCTGAAAAGGGGCATGTCAGGGGAGCAAACCTTTGCCAGTGGGTGCATCCCCCAGTCCCCCACCTGATGTGAGCCTCCTCCCTGCTCAGTGCAGTATAGAAGGCAGTATGTCAACCCCAGAAATCACTCCTTTTATTTGCTTACTTTTTCATGGGAGGAAGATGTCATATCAGAGCTCATCCTAGGCCTTGAGTTTTTTCCCTCACTACAGTGGCCATAGTTAGAAGATGGCGGCATGGTAAATGGCTGAGGGAGAAGCTGCCTGAGCCCTGTGGGGGAGCGGAAAGGGATCAGCTTAGTCCTGGGGCTTTGAGAACTGGACTTACAGGAAGCCTGACATCCCTGTATTACCTTGGGAAGTGTATGTTTTTTCTCCTCTATTTCTTTTCCTTTTCCTTTCTTCTTTAAAATAAGAACAATACCTTTTGAAAGCTATTCTTCTGCCATTTTTTTGTTAGTTTTTGATTTGTCACTACCATCTTTGATTCTGTTTTTTTTATATTTTCCTCATTTCTCTGGTCTTTTGAGTGTTCAGAGACAGTGCATGGGGCAGAATAGCAGTGGAGTGAGAAACAGTAAAGGGTGAAGAGACTGAGCTTTGGAGTGACAGAGACCTGGTTTCAAACCCTGGCTCTTTCACCTACTGTGTGACCTTGGAAGAGTTTATCTAAATTTGTTTCCTCATTTGTAAGTGGGAATTGGCTGACCTATCTGATATAGTTGCTGTGTGGTTTAAATCAGTGGTCCCCAACCTTTTTTGGGCCACAGACCGGTTTAATGTCAGAAAATATTTTCACAGACTGGTGGGACCCACCCTTTAGGGTGGGACAGATAAATGTTATCATGTGACCAAGACAAGCGTCAAGAGTGAGACTTAGACCAGGGGTCCCCAAACTACGGCCCGCAGGCCGCATGCGGCCCCCTGAGGCCATTTATCTGGCCCCCCGCCGCACACCCGGAAGGGGCACCTCTTTCATTGGTGGTCAGTGAGAGGAGCATAGTTCCCATTGAAATACTGGTCAGTTTGTTGATTTAAATTTACTTGTTCTCTATTTTAAATATTGTATTTGTTCCCATTTTGTTTTTTTACTTTAAAATAAGATATGTGTAGTGTGCATAGGGATTTGTTCATAGTTTTTTTATAGTCCGGCCCTCCAACGGTCTGAGGGACAATGAACTGGCCCCCTGTGTAAAAAGTTTGGGGACCCCTGACTTAGACGAATGTAACAAAGGGAATCTGGTCATTTTTTAAAAATAAAACATCTTTCAGACTTAAATATAAATAAAATGGAAATAATGTAAGTTATTTATTCTTTCTCTGTGGACCGATACCAAATGGCCCATGGACCAGTACCGGTCCGCGGCCAGGGGGTTGAAGACCACTGGTTTAAATGACACAAACAGATAAAAAACAAAACAAACAAAAAAACAAAAGACAGCACCGTGCCCAGTACAAAGTAAATGCTTAATAAAAGGTTTCAATTATTGTACTCATTATCATTATTTACTGTATTAGAATGTCAGGGGAAAAGAGAGCTATTCCTGACTACATCTTATCTTCTTATTTTATTTTACAAGCCTAACCATACCAGGTCCTTTTGCTTATAAAGCCCCTTGTACCCATATTTCAAACCAAACAAATGAGGGACACTTTCAGTAACTAAGAACTACAGTTACAATTTTTGATGACAGTGGATTCCAAAAGCGAGCCAAGAAAAACAACCTAATCATTCAAGCCTCACTTGCTACAGAGAACTTATAAGGAGAAAAATCAGGGAGTAAAACAAACACAGCCAAATCTTGTTTTCCAGAAAGTCATTTTAATAGGTTTAAGTCCTCTCACCTCAGAAACACTGGACAGAATTTCATGACCTTAACAGACTTTGTTGTGACAGGATTGAGGAATTATGAGGTTTAGACTGTAATGATTTGTGATAGTGGAATAGTTCTAGCAGCTGAGAAAATAAGTCTTGCATTGGCTTCCATTCTGAAGTGAGACCCACCCTGCTTCAATGAGTCTGAGTTAAACCCACAAACTCCAATGAATAGGAAGAATGATGGCGGACAAGCATCAGCTTCCTGATCAGCCAGGGCAAGAGTGCTCTTCTAGAACCTTTCCCACATACTTCCCTTGACCAGAATACACCCTGGTTTGATTTTTTGGTTTCTTTCTAAACATTAATCAACTTTAGAAAGGATGTATAGGTCGTGGAATTTTTTTCTCTGTGTTGTATTAATAATTCAAGGAAGAAGCTTTTAAGAGTTCCTGCTATATAAAAAGGAGTCTGCTCTTCCACTATCTCCTGTCATTTTTTTAAGAGACCAGCTAGGAAATGACAGACTGTTCCTCTTGCCAACACAGAGAGTATGCCAACCTTCATTTCCTCTTTTCTGTTTTGCATTTCACATACTTTGAAGAATGTTCCATTTTATTTGATTCTTCTTTTTATTTATTTGCTTTTGTATGCTGTTTGGTTTTATGTTTTTGCCACATCTTGTTTTGTTTATAATTCTTTTTTTGGCATGGCTCCCTTTAAATACAAAAATAAATAAAACATTTTGAAAAGGAGTGGTGGGGGTCTAAAAAGAAACAGTAATTCCATGGTTTTCCATATTCTGATTATGTGTATTTTACACACGCAAAATCCACCTAACATGTTAAGCTTCTTCCTTGAGGAGGAGTCCGTTCACCATGAAAAGCCCCAGAAGTCGTTAATTAAGGAAGAAAGGGTTTTCATATTTACGTGGGCTCTATGTGGACACAGCAGTGGAGACTTGGGTGTTGAACTCAGACTTCGTTTTGTAATCTACATAAAAGTCCCACCGTCATTAAAAAACAAAGAACTCTAGGCTCTTGGAGAAGAACTGAGACACTTTGGATTTGATATTCAATGATTTGACATTTTGTCTCTGTAATCTTTTTTCTAGTCTTTGGACTGAGAAATGCCTTCCTTATTCAACACGAAAACCGGTATCGACAGTGTATAGCAGCATTCTTATTACAAGCCCCAACGGAACACATCAAAGTACGTGTTTCAATTTTGTTGATTTTGATCCTTCTAACTTGACATTAGGAAAAATCCCACCCCGTTTCTTAAGTAAAGATGAATGGAAAGGTTTGTGGACTTCCTTCAAGTGCTTTGAGAAGGGCAGCTGTTGGGAGGTGGGGAGGGATATGGATGCTATTGTGTATCAGAAACCTCAAGGTGGCAGCGTCCCACACTCACAGAGTTGACACAGCCTCCCTCACTTTCTCCTGCGCCAGAAGCTCCAGCACAACTTCTCAGCTCTAGCTTCTGTATGAAGTGTGGGAAAGACTGCTTTGGATTGCCTGATTGGCTTTTAAAATCCTCCAATCAATTTCCAAAGTCCCAGTAAGCAAATAATGTTAACTTAGGTGAGGGTCCTGCAGTACTGAATCATGTCAAGTCTCCTCTCAACCTTTGAAAATATGTCCGTTTTGACAGCGATGGAGTTGAAACCAGCTGCCTGACTCTGGATTCTCCATCTTAGTTAGAAGTTTCCAGTTTTGCCTTTCTTCTGGTCAGCTTCCATCCTAGCAACAGGGTGACCAGACAATAAATACAATATTGCATTCTTCTTAAGGACTCAGTTTCCTAGGTCATCTCTCTGTTTGTTTTTCAAATTACACCATTAAGAATTTATTTCCACACAAAACAGAAATTCAGTGTTCAAACTATTTATATGCTAATTAGTCATCATTGATTATTATGGTCCCTTGATTACTCATGACTATCCCACTCTCATAGAATACTCATTTAATACATTTGCATTTTTATACAGAGATATTGATGATGTATTAGATGTAAGAAAGTGGAAACCATATGCAAATGTTTCATTAGTCCTCAGTTTTAAAGAGCAAGTCCATAAATCCAAAGGAAAATAGGAATCCAAGTGTGGAAAATTATCAGGTTAACATTCTTCTGTCTCTCTCCACTTATATGTGTGTATATGTATGTATGTATATATGTGTGTGTATACATATATGTATTTGTGTGATTCTTTTTCAGAAAACATGGATGACACAAATAACAGCAGCAATCTCTTGCTTCACCAGGAGTCAGAAAACCAAGAAAATACCTTTATTCACATCACCTGGAGAATCCTCTAAAATTTAGGGACCCAAAAATAAAACAACCTTTTTAGAAATGTGGGATTAAGGTATTATTTCAAACTCTTCTGTTAAAACTTAGTGTTGAGCTAGAAGGAAATGTGCCTTTTAAAGGAGTTCCCAAATTTGAGACTTTAAGCTAAGAACATCTTCAGTACAGTGATGACTGCAACAAATTTGAACTCTGAGGAATTTCTTATCAAGTGTATACTGATATCCAAACTCCCTTAAAATGTTTCGGTCAGCCTTACAAGAGGTGCAAGTGACGTATGGTGCTGTTATAATTTGTAAAGGGTGAGGAAAAGGACGTTTGTGTCCAGTATAAATTCCAGTGTCTTACTTTGTGTATGTCTGTAATGCAAACAACTTTCCTACATGACTTGTAAATCAGTCTTCCTGCTTTCTAGTCCTACCTTATGCACAGTGGTAATTCTTTTGATACAAAGCCTGATTGCTCTTTTAATATCGTAGCAATAAATAAGGTCTACATTTTAATAGCAGTTTTTAAATTCCTGTTCTCCAAAAGTTTACTTGTCTCAGATATTTCATAATACTCTAACTTGGAGATATAAAACCCCCAAAACTAAATTCCATTTTTACAAAAGAAAAAGCAAATATCTGTTCCAGTTTCACAAGTTAACACTTTTACATGATAACTTTTCTTAGGAATAGGAAAATATCTTTCTCTAAACCTCACTTTTTGAAGAATAATGGAGTTTTTCCTAAAAGTATTTTCTGATTTTGAGCAGAAGAGGGTTGTATATGTTTTATCACAATATAGCCACTTAATTTTACAGGACTTGAAATTTCATTAGAATTTTTATTAAGAAAGGCAACTTAAATTATTATACTGTATTATCATGGTAGAATATTATTAACTATATTGAAGGAACTAGGTCTTATTGTCAGAGTATATCAAGTGGAAATCCACAAATTTCAATTTCAGCCATAGTGTCTTGTGCAATTTCCAAAATGGAAGTAGTATATTTAACTTGTGCTGCAAGACAAACAATACCTTGACCGATCTCTTTACGTTGGGAGAGTGGGAGAGAGGATGATGCTTAGGGAAGTCGTGTGTACAGTTAATTCTCTGAGGAAAACACAACCTCAACCTGAAAACCAGGCGGTTCAGACAAGTGGAGGACAAAGGCTCCCGTGCAAAGGCCAAGCGCTATTGCAATGGAGGGCCACAGTCTCTGGGTAATAATGTCAGGTATTTGTAGGAGTAAGTGAAAAGAAGATCTGGAAAGCAATAATATTATTCAAGGCTGAAAATAAATGAGAAAAAAAAAGACAAAAGGGATAATAGATTTCAAGTGAATTCCTGGAGATCGGACCTGGATGAGATTAAAGAAATTTATGTTCAGGAGAAGACAATATACACTTATGCAAGAGAAGACTTAGGAAAAAGACTTATGGCCACAAATCACACATAGATGCACACATACATATATACATATTAGAAAGAGAAATGATTACCTTGCAGGGTTTGGATTTTTAGATAAAAGCCAATTTGAGGAGGACAATGGACTAGGACTAGGCAATCTCTCAAGATTCCTTTAGTACCATGAGTCCAGTAACCATATAAGTATAAAGGACTAGTTTCTCCCTAAAATGTCATTACTGGAGAGAAGGACTAACTAAATAAACATCAAGAATATAAAATAGCTTTAAGAATATGTTATATACAAAGAAATACTATCATTTCCATTGAAATACTAGTCACAATTGCCAAGATGTGGAAAAACCTTAATATCTACTGAATAATGAATAAAGAAAATACGGTATATATGTACAGAATGGAATACTATTCAGCCTTTTAAAACAAGGAAAGCCTGCAATATGCAACAATGTAGATGAAACTTGAGGACATTATGCTATGTGAAATAAGCCAGTCACAGGAAGACAAATACTGTATGAGTTCACTTATATGAGGTATCTAAAAATCATCAAATCATAGAATCGAAGTGTGAAATGGTAGTTGCCAGTGACATGAAGAGAGAGAGAAATGGGCAGTTTCTAATCAACAGGCATAGTTTCAGTTAAGCAAGATGTGTAAGCTCTAGAGATCTTCTGTACACTTAAAAAGATGTCATGAGGGTAAGATCTCATTTTCTTATCACAGTAAAATAAAATTTTAAAAAGGAATATGTGATATACTTAAATGGGAATACTATATAGCTCACAATAAAACATGTCTAATATGTAATATATTAAATGCTTGAGGATATACACAGTAAACTCTTTACAGGGAAGCATATTAAAGTAAAATGAAGAAAAAATTTTGAAACTTTGGTTCAAAATGAAAAAACCATGGTACACTGAGCCTTCGTAAGGGTATCTTTAAATGGTCACCTGGGTATTAAATATACAATGAAGAAGTAATTAATTTAATATTGTTTAATATTCCTTTTTAGTTTTGTTAATTCTTCACAATAATGAATGGAATGAAAAGTGAATGTCTCAAGCAAAATACCATTACTAATTTCTCTTGAAACTCTAAACTTAATTACTATTCTAAGTTGAACAATAAAGCATACACCTACTGTCTATATTCAAGTGCAAAGTTCTAACATTCTGTAATAAATTAATGCAAAATGGTTAATATCTTACTCTCTTTAATAATTTGTAGTCACAGAACACATTTACTAGAAAGAAAAGGTTTTTAATATCTTTAACATATTAAAAAAACAAAAGCAACGATTCAATAGGATCCTTCCATTGATCTTTATACAGATTTAAATGCTGTCATGTACTTGATCAGTTACATTTACAATCAGTAACCTTCCAATCACTGAGTTTAGAAATTACACTATTTACTGAGCTAAACTCTCACAAAATAAGGCACAACAACATGATCACAAGTAGTAAACACAATACAAACAATGAATCCAAAAACCAAACAAGAAAATATTCATGCAAAAGTATCTACAGAAGATATGAATATGTGATCCAGTTCAAAGAAGTACTGAATGTCACATACATAACTGTGTCATGTTACAATAAATTCATTACTGCTACACTGGAAGAACTTAGCTATTTCCAACTCTATTTTATACAATTTTACATAAATTTAGTAAGTTTATGCACAATATTCACATCTGCAACAATAAATTGGTTGTTAAAATTCAGGCAAAGGGCAATTAAGACACACTAATGTGTGGCACATTATAATTACAGAATACCATTCACCACGCTCATGTCTAGGAATACTTAGTTGACGGCACATTTAAATCTTATAGATCAAGTCATCCATGGTTTTTTAGCCAAAGTGCATTAAAAAAACTCCTATTAGTCGAATAGGTCATGAATATCAAAATATATGATCATAATTTGCTCTCCACTTAAAAGCTAAACATTTTTATGCAAATGCAAAGTTTAAAAAAAAGGGGGGATTTAAAGTTCTCAAAACTATAAAATAATCATAAAGCCTTTTTAAGAGAGATGAGAAACTAACAAATTTGGCAGTTACTATTTAACATTACTGTGAGGAAAGGATTAAACTAGCTAATTCCAGATTAAGAGGTAGTTGAATAAAATGTTATTTTGTACACTGCTTTTTGAGGTTTTTGCGTTTGTTTCCCTTTTTTCTTCAAAATGAACAAATCCCATACTAGCAGCTTTGTCTTCTTCCTATTAAATCAATTCCATAGCTATAGTTTACTCTACACTAACCCAGCAAGACTTGATTTTAGCTCACATTTCTGTGCTGGGGTTTGGAACTTACTAACACGTGATGCTAACATGCTTGGCATTAGAGCCGAGAGCTGGACTCCACACATATTCTGACAAACAGTACCAGCAGACATCTAAATTGTAGAGCCAATAAGGACTCAGAAGACAACTTTTTTAATTAAAAGAAAAAGAAAACACTTTAATCACTTTAATTTGTTTCCAAACACCTTAAATTGGCGAGAGTGAATAAAAACATTAGATTTCATTTCTAATATTATTATTACAATAGCCTATGATAAATTATTCAGGACCTATGAAATGAGATTAGCTACATGAAAACTAGAAAATCACTCAGACTCTTACAGTTTTGCTGTCCCCATAATTTCGTGTGTGTGTGTGTGTGTGTGTGTGTGTGTGTGTGTGTGTGAATATGTGGGTAGGGGCGTGAGGGAAAGGCTTTCAGTATACCCAATTAGGAGATGAAGTGAACAAACATTCTAATCCAGAAGACTTCTTGTGTAGTTTTATTATCTTGTGTAGTTTTATTATCTAGAAGAATAAACAGTGGTGCTGTGAATTTTTTCAACACATTATGTAAAAGATAAAGACTATCTGAAAGGATTTATAAGCATATGAAAATACATAATTTTAGCTCAATTTATAATATCCAAGTGTTATTTTTAATAAAGAGCCATCGTATTTCTTCATTACATATGCTCAAGGTTATATGTTTATCCAAGTCCAGAGCTTCAATCAGGGTCCTTAATAGCTACTGACAACAGGGTTTATTTAAATAATTTTTTAATGATTAAATGAATATGTGGCAATCTCTTTGAGTTTATATATAGTGTAGGTATAGCATAACATGATAATTTCATTTCAGTATGGTAGCTAAAAGCAAGTGTATATTATAAACTATTTATTATAAATGAAAATATTAATTCCCATCCTTTCCTGCTATTACTACCAAATAACTGCACTGAACAAATATATGACTTTACTTCTCTAGAAAGAGCAATAAATCAATATTAATGACTTTGCTCTTCACACATTTTCTAATTTTCCAAATTAACAAGACTATGAGAATTTAAAATTCAATTCCATTGTTCAGCATACAAATAAGCTAATTTTTAATTATCCTTAATTAGCCACTCTGTTTCATTTCTGATTGCAACTTTGGGATTCCTAAATACATTTGTTTCTAGTGAAACACTATTCTCTAGCTATTACTTAAAGGTAATTTCAAAGCATTATTTTTGCAAAGTAGAAAGGATTTACCAGATAGTATGGAATCCAAACTCAGAACCATTTTAAACTTAAGTTCACAATTTAAAAAAATTCTTCCCTATTAGGTAAGAAGAAAATACAAAGTAGAATATTTAATGTCCCTTTACCATTTTGCATTTAAAAAAATTCTTCCCTACTAGGCAAGAAGAAAATACAAAGTAGCACATTCAATGTCCCCTTTACCATTTTGCATTTTGTTTTCACAGATAAGACTATAGCAACATCAGTTACTGGCTTTAAGAGGCAGAAATAAAATAATCACAGTAAAGCTAAGCTTTATGCTTGGGAAAGTTAGACCAAATAAGGGTAAAAAGCAGATTCACTGAAAAGTGAACTCATGCCTGAAGATGCTAGAGAGACAAATGAGGGCTAGTCTGAAGGCGGCCTCAGAAGACCTCCCACAGATGGAAAACTGAGAATAGGACCATTAGATAATTTCTGTGATTCATCTTCCAAATAAGAGTGTGGGTGGGAAGTTTTGTAGAATTCTGAATGGAAAGTAATTTAGAGTTTAAAAATGAGAATGAAAAAGAAAAAGAAAGATTAACCCTAATATTTAAAATACTACCCCAGGATAATCATAAAGTGAGCAAATTGATTTTATAGAGGTTTTCATAAAATCCACCAAAGAGAATCTATCAATATTATTAAAACAAAAACAATTTTGAATTCATGGTTAATACATATTTTAACATAAAATAAGTTTAGAATACTTGACCAGTAAATATAGAACATAACAATATAACTAAGTATGGAGATATATATATATCTAATAAAAACAGAATCAGAAAGTTTTATAGTTCTGGGCATGACTTCACAAAGAGAATATTTAACATATTTAATGTGTTATTGTGCAACATATATAATGTGATATCATACATGTACATTTCTGTACACTAAATTTGGGAGAAAGAAGTTATGAAAGTATACTTATATCATTTGTGAACAATGAAATTATACTTAAAAAAATACATTGCTATTTTCTGTCCAAAGTTTATTTACTTTTCACTGGCTAATTCTAAACTTGGCATGAAAGCTGTCCAGGGGTTCAATGGAAAAAAGTAATGAAAGATGAGCCCAAGCCTCACAAAAATAGAAGAGTTTTATTTGATATTGATAGCATTCCAAAATATATGAATTCTAATTTGGTTTAGTATTGCAACCACTGTCCAAATCAAATATTAGTCCAAGACCTCTATTAAGTACATTTATTAAAAGTCTAATGTTACTGTAATATGACTCTGAAGTTGTGATAACCCATTATCCCTGCAAGTCATTGAAACACGTATCACAGACACGAACAGGCTTCTTGGAAGAAGGAGTTAAGGCATTTTTGGCTGAACACTCAGCACAGAAGATATTTCCACAATGTCTGCAGTGATGCTGTAGATGACAAAAATGAAACAGTATCAAGCACAGAAACTACCTCAAAGCATTATAAGACTACTACTGCAAACTGCACTAGGAAGGTATTAACTTTTGAGTGATTGGTGTATTATTTAATAATTATGTCAATTTAATCCCTTAAATTGAATGCTTCCTATTTATCAGATAGTATGCTAAACATTTTTTTTTTCATTTTTCCGAAGCTGGAAACGGGGAGGCAGTCAGACAGACTCCCGCATGCGCCAGACCGGGATTCACCCGGCATGACCACCAGGGGGCGATGCTTTGCCCCTCTGGGGCATCGCTCTGTTTCATCCAGAGCCATTCTAGCGCCTGAGGCAGAGGCCACAGAGCCATCCCCAGCGCCCGGGCCATCTTTGCTCCAATGGAACCTTGGCTGAGGGAGGGGAAGAGAGAGACAGAGAGGAAGGAGAGGGGGAGGGGTGGAGAAGCAGATGGGCGCTTCTCCTGTGTGCCCTGGCTGGGAATCGAACCCAGGACTCCTGCAAGCCGGGCTGATGCTCTACCACTGAGCCAACCGGCCAGGGCCAGTATGCTAAACATTTTATATGGATTTTATCGTGAAATTCTCAAAAGAAACAGGAAGCTTTACAAAGTGTTAATAAAGCAACTCTATCAGGTGACTATTACTACTTGCCAAATGTTTCAGGCATTTCTTTAATAGGAATATAAACTTGAAACATCACATGATGGTATTACTTAGAATAAATTTTTTTCTCTGCTTTTTCTTCCTTTAAAAGAACTCAGTGATGACTAAAACATATGGGTTTAATATTGGTGCACTGATTCAGAAAATGATGATTCCAGAGAGTAACTCAGAAGGCAAAGACTACATTTAAAAATAAAAATAAAACACAAATGCTAACCAGAAACTCAAATGCATGAAATTTAACAATTCTGTGTAGTTGTAAATTAACCAAAAAACCTGAACTTTAATCTGTCAAAATTAATTTTGATAGTTAAAACATCAATTGTCACTGAGAATAAAACCCAGCAGTATGAACAAAACCACTCACCCGCCTCACTGTGACTGAGAAGCTTTTCCCACACGCCATACAGTTCTGCACTTCATTATCTTCGGCCCACTTTCTATTCAATGCTTGCGTATGTTTGATCTATTAAAAGCCAAGTTTAATACATTTTAATATTCAGTTTTTAGGAGAATGATGGATACTTTCTAATTTGGTACCGGAGTTTTAAAAAAAAATTGACTATATGCACTATGGAATAAAATTTTAAAAATCAGAAATACTTTGATCAACTTGCATTGTCAAAACTTGGAAGGAAGGAAGGAAGGAAGGAGGGAGGGAAAAATCAAATTTTATTCTCTAACTTTTGGTGATTTCCCACCAGCACATACTCAGATCACTTCTTCAGCACATAGCAACTCATTCATCTATTCCTTGGTGCTCTTGAATTTTCCCAGTACTGACCATTCATGAATGACATGGCTCTCTAACCATACCCAGGATCTCTCAGATCAGTTCTCTCTCTCATATTTAATTACCCTTAACACCCATAATACTGTCTCTTACACAGTAGCCTCTCAAAAGTATTTATTAAATATATGAGTTTTTTTTAAGGTTGAAAATCTGCTTTTCACTAAGAGGAAAAAGCCAGACAAGACGCTGGCACCCCCTGCACTGACTCACTTGCAGGGACTGGTTCTCCCTGCCCAGCTCCTGCACCGCCGCCGTTGTGTTATCCAGCTTCCTCTGCACCTCTAGGACTTTGCTTTGAAGCTTTTCTATTTCAGCTTCTCCTTTAAGACATCTAGAATAGATTGAAGAAGGGTAATTAATTTTTAAGAACTCAAACTCCCTTCTAGAACAGATAATGAGTTACTTTAGTAACTTTAAATAGACTACATTAATTTTAATAATCTGATTGTTTTAAGAATAAGTTTTTCAATGGCTACTTAAATTCCTGCATAAAGTATGCATTTTTCTCAAGATTCCTCTTCTATTTTAAAAATGTGGACTAGGACAATCATTTTATCACTTAGCATGAAAACACACTAATTTTACTAGACATCCATCACCTTTCTAGTAGTGCTCTCCTTTCATCTTGGTTATTCTGAACTGTTGCTTCTAGCACTGCGATTTCGCCCCGCAAGTCATCTGTCTGCTTCTCAAGCTCACTGGCTCTCCGCTGGCTGGACTGCCACTCCTTCTTCACCGTGCCCAAGTTCTCACTGAGCGCTGTCATCTGCATCGTGAGCCTGGCTTCATTTTCTTCACGCTTCTTCAGTCCTACTTCTTTGTCTTTTATTTCAGAATGCTGAGAAAACAAAAAATAATGAGGAAAAACCAATTATAAAAACAATGCAAAATAAATTTAAGTTAGCTATTGAATTTAAAACATTGGCAACATAAATAATATTACTTCTTCGAGAAAGCAGGCAGGAGAATATATTTCCTTATACACTAATAAGATTGATTCCACAAACACCCGTGTGATCTGAATTGGCTCCAAGGCTGTAATGCTGAAATGGTGGTCAGCAAGCCTCTGGCAAGACAAAGCTAGAGGGGTGCAATCCAGATTTTCCTTTTTCCCACCAGAGCAGGGGAAGAATGCAGAGCTAGGGACGGCCACGTGCCCTGCAGACGGAGCTGGCATTTTCTTATGTCTCAAATTCCACGTAAATCTTTGTCTCCATTAACCTGCCAAAACCCAGTACAAACCCTCCAAATCACTGTAATTTTGAAATTGCAATTCTTCAACTAAAACATTCAGTGGTCAAGTTACCTGAGGATATTTGGACTTAATTCAACAAAGGAAAGCCAGATGCTTCACATTTGGCATGCACAATTTAGGGAAGGAAAAGTAGACTTTGGTTGTTAGGATTTTAAATGGAGGTTTACATTCCCCTTTATCAACATGCACTTTGACTAAACAAATGCCTTGAACATGATTAGCATTCATGCTGTTTACCTTACTCTAGAGTTGTGAGGGTTTTGGCACTAGAAAAGTTTTCATTTTTGAATCATGTTTTATTGGATTTTCACCTATATAAACTGAAATATAATTACAAAATAAAATATTTCCAATCAGCCACTAAAACAAATTAGATATCCTTGCTTAAACAAAAATTAAAATGTTAGGTGAACATTTGAAGAGTAACTTCGAGATAGGAAAATCCTCTTACTGGATTGATTTACAAAGTCAATTCAAAACACACTTCCCACCATTAACCTACTGACCAGTTTAGCTTCCTTCTCAATAAATTCTTTCTTCAGCTCATCCTCTTCCTTTTTCACCTGCTCCTTCAGCATCTGCTGATTCCTCTTCTCCTGCTCAAGGGCTGCCTTCAGGGAATCCACTTTCCCTTGAAGCTCTAACTTCTGCTGAATCAAAAGCTGTTTGGCCTCTTTGAGATTTGTTACCTCCTATTTAAAAAGGCCAGAGACAAATCACCCTTTATAGTAAATATTTCTTCTCTAATGATATTCTTAAAGTTCAGTATTTCAAACAATTGTTTAAAAAGACACAAAATTATTTACTTCCTCCTCAACGGTCATTTAAATTTAAGTGATACTTTACATACATACATTTTGATAGAATTATGTAAAAAATCTCTACCCTCTATTTCCCTTTATTCACTTAGTGTTTATTGGTCACCATGTAGGCATCACATACTGTGTTAAGTTCCAAGGATTACACAAAGATAAACTATGTTAGGTTCCAAGGATTTATACAAAGATAAACTGCTTTAAGGAAGTCATAGTCTGGAAGAACCTAATGATATAATATAGAGATAATTAATTAAAAGTATGCTGATAGACATAACAGGTATTATGAGAGCACTCAAGAGAGAATCTTTCTCTAAGAAAATAAATCACAGTTTCCAGAGCAAATTATAAACAATTAGTTTTTTAAGTAGCACACTCGCTTTGCTTATGACAGGAAAAATATTCAAGAACTTATTAAAGGATTTTAGGAAAAAGACAGTTGAATAAGCATAATTCCTTAAAACATACCTTTACCCTTTCTTGCTTGTGGGTCTTGAGTTCTTCACTTAGTTTAGCAATTTCTTTTCCTTGTCTACATTTAATTTCTTCTATCTCTGCCAATTTAGCTTTTTCATTTACTAGTTCTTTTTCTTTCAATGACTATAAAAAATGATTAAAAAATGTTTAAGTAAACACTTAACTGATGATAATGTAATCAAAATGACTGTTACTGTTTATGACACTGTCTCCGCCTCTTTCTACCTAAGTTAACATGAGAGCAATTACTTACATTCTCTTGCCTCTGGGTCCTTATTTATATAATGTGAACAATAAGGTCATTATAAGGACTAGTTAGAGTTAATGTTAAAAAATGCATAGTGGGCCCTGGCCAGTTGGCTCAGTGGTAGAGCGTCGGCCTGATGTGCAGAAGTCCCAGGTTCAATTCCCGGCCAGGGCACACAGGAGAAGCGCCCATCTGCTTCTCCACCCCTCCCCCTCTCCTTCCTCTCTGTCTCTCTCTTCCCCTCCCTCAGCCAAGGCTCCATTGGAGCAAAGATGGCCCGGGTGCTGGGGATGGCTCTTTGGCCTCTGCCCCAGGCGCTAGAGTGGCTCTGGTGGCGGCGGAGCGACGCCCCAAAGGGGCAGAGCATCGCCCCCTGGTGGGCAGAGTGTCGCCCCCTGGTGGGTGTGCTGGGTGGATCCCGGTCGGGTGCATGCGGGAGTCTGTCTGACTGTCTATGCCTGTTTCCAGCTTCAGAAAAATACACAACACACACAAAAAATATGCATAGTGACTGGCCAGTAAGAAAATTAAAACATTTAGCCAAACTATCATTCTTATTCTCCTTAATACTCTTATCATTATTGCCATTACTACCATTACCTTTATATAAGACACCTGAGTTAGCAGTAATAAATATTATCTAATTTAATCTATACTAGGTAGTTCTTTTTAATCCTCATTCTTTAGGTAAACAAATGTTCTGAAAAAAATAACGTATTCATAAAGTTAGAGGTAAAACAATATCATGGTCTCACTCATCCACAGCCCTTGCAATTAAAGGCCCATGAACAGCAATTCTCCCAGAATTTTCTAGACTTGAAGTACAAATCATGAATTCATTCCAGCTTTACCAGCCTCACTACTATAAAACATCCCCCAATTTTTTTAATTAAAGAGCATTTCAGGACTTGCACAATTTACACATACCAAGCACTTCAAGAATTGTACACTTCAGAATAATATCCTATCAGCATATGGAAATATATAATTTCAATTATGAAACCAAGAAAAAAAATGTGCTCCCTAGAATCTGAATTTCTGTCTCATACAGAACTTTAATTTTTAAATGTACTGGTCAGATAATACAATGTTTTAAACTTTATAACAGAACCAAGGGCACACGATACAAAGTGTATTTGGTATTTTATTGAGTTGTACACTTGAAACCTGTATGGTGTTGTGAACCAATGTCATCCCAATAAATTCAATTAATAAAATAAAATAAATAAATACAATGATATATACACATACATCCCCTTTGAAAAAGCTGGTTCTTAATTTTAGGAGTTCTTAACAAGCTTATCAATTACTTCTAGACCTTTTATTGTCTCACTTAGATATCTAGAGGATGGCATCTTATACGAAAAATAGTTGAAGGGCTATAATAATATATATAACCAAGGGTCTCTGGTATGAAAAATAGATTCATTTTTAAAACTAAAAATAGCAAGTAATAAAAATGGATAGCAATGAAGGAGGCTATTAAGAGGTACCTCTTAGAATTTAAATTCCAATGACCAAAACTGTTTTATCAAAAATTACAAGTCCAGCTTGGCCTCTGCGGTGGCACAGTGGGTAAAGCGTTGACCTGGAATGCTGAGGTTGCCAATTCAAAACCCCAGGCTTGCCTGGTCAAGGCACACATGGGAAGTAACTATGAGATGATGCTTCCTGCTCTTCTCCCCCACTTTCTCTCTCTCTCACTTTTACCTCTCTCTAAAATCAAGAAATAAAATCTTTTTTAAAAAAATTAAAAGTCCAACTGAGAGAGCTCTTAAGAACAAAGGTGATGCCTGCACTGAGAGTAAGAGGCTGACTGGATGATCTCTGTGACCACGGTGCCTCGAGGGCTCTAGACTGCGTCAGGAATGAACTACCTTGTCCTTCTGCACGTCCTGCAGGGCAGCACACTGCTCCTGTAATTGCTGGTCTTTCTTTGCTGCTTCTTGCTCCAAAGTAGCCTGGGCAGCCTTCAGTTCTCGAATTAATTTATTTTGGTTTCCAATTTGATTTCTGTTTGAAATCAAGTCCTCTTGTGCTAGAGAAAGCTTCTCTTCTACAGACTTAAAAATAAAACAATTTCCCCAATTATTATATGCCATTTCTTTTTGCAAATATCAACAGAAACATAAGTTCACATAGGCATAGAGGAAAGCAATAAACAATAAAAAGGTAGTTTGTTATGCCCTTCAGTAAGATCATATAAAGGAGAAAAAAATGCTATGTAATTAATTTTCTTGCCTATGAAAAACATTTATAACATAAGATACTTAATAAAGTTGAAGTACTTCCAACACCTCTAGAAATAATCTATAAATATTTACTGATATGAAGGAATATCAATTAAGCAGAGACCATATCAAACACTCAGAGAATATACATGGAAAGACATGAAAAAACTAAAAAGAGATATAGTTAAATGCTATGTTATATGTACATACAGGGCAAAAGTAGATATATTTGTAAGTAACAGAAACACAGAATTTATTCTTATATTATTTATTAATTATTATATTATTTTCCATGCAAACAACTATAAATCTACATTTACCCCACTGTGTATGTTTTATAGGATCTGTGACATCTGTTGACATGCTAAAACCTTTAATAAATAAAAAGTGTTTTCCTGTCTTGTTAGACATCAGGGCTCTGTTTCTGACGAGGCCATCAAGCCCTCTGACATTCCACCTGTGTAGAAGTAGTGCTGTCTATTCACATAGTCCATAATTACTGTCTGCTCTAAGGTCTAAATATTTTGAGAAGCCAACATTGGTGGAAAGGGCAAGCTTTCTGACCTATGAGTTTCATTTGGGGGCAGATATGGTAACAGTTGAGTAGCAGAAAGGGAAGGAATCTTGCCTCTCTCCACTGCTATTGCTAAGAACCAGCAGGAAAGGGAACTAACTCAAAGATGTTCTTCCGTCATCTAGAAGACTTCGTCTTTCTTATTCTAGAGATGTAGTTTCCTTGAAAAAGAAGCAAAAGACATAATTCTGGTAGGATTTCTGCTGGTTAGACTTGGCTACATAAGCTCTCAATAAGAAATAGATAAAGGCCCTGGCCGGTTGACTCAGAGGTAGAACGTTGGCCCGACGTGTGGAAGTCTCAGGTTCAATTCCTGGCAGGGCACACAGGAGAAGCGCCCATCTGCTTCTCCACCCTTATCCCTCTCCTTTCTCTTTATCTCTCTTTTCCTCTCCCTCAGCCAAGGCTCCATGGGAGCAAAAGTTGGCCCAGGTGCTGAGGATGGTCCCATAGTCTCTGCCTCAGGGGCTAGAATGGCTCCAGTTGAGCAGAGCAAGGCCCCAGATGGGCAGAGCATCGCCCCCTGGTGGGCATGTGCCAGGTAGATCCCAGTTGGGCACATGCAGGAGTCTGTCTGTCTGCCGCTCTGCCCCATCCCCACTTCTCACTTCAGAAAAATACAAAAAAAATACCAAAAAAAAGATAAAAATAAATAAATGAAGACCTTATTTAAGGGACCTTTTAAGCTTTCTGAAATAAGTCCATTCCTTACAAATAACTCAGTTCAGAAGTCTTTCTGATGTAAATTATATTTCCATATTCAATGGCTTCCTGTAGAACACACACACACACACAAAACAATAACAACTCTAAGGTTTCTTTCTCAGGAAAGACCTAAGGTCCCTTCATTAATCAAGTAGGTAACCATTAATTAAGTACACCACTAGGTAGACAGGAGGGTATAAGATGGTTCTGACTAAAGAAAATGACAATGTAGCCTGGGAAACAGAACCAGAATGTAATACAGAAGCTGACCAAATGCACAGAAAAATGATGAATGTGAGAGCTTTCTGTAGAATGTGTTTATAGAAGGCTCCACAGTGTATGTGGAAAATGACCTAAGTATCACAAGCAGAGAGAGTGATTTCAGACAAAAAATAAAATTTGATGATGCCTCTCGTCCATATAGTCTATAACAACTGTAATTAGGTGACAGAGGCTAAAGAAGACTAAGGCTTGCTACTCAGGGATTTGCCTACTCCAGTGGGAGTGGAGGGGTTAAAAGTAACAGTACCCCCAATCTTTGACCACAAGAATTCCAAAATGCTCATAGAAGCCACACAAAAACCCAGTGAATAAATCTTCAAATTCAAGTCCAAAATCTGAACTACTCTTTTTCTGAAGATGTCAAGATTCATTGGTCTTTCCTTGCTTCTGAATATTCATCTATGTCATTCAGTGTTATATTGCCATACATTTAAAATATTCCTTTTGTTTCACTGCAGACCATGTTATTTTCATCTGCTCAGTATCTCTTCCCTTTGGGAACTCCTCCCTCCTACTCAATGGTTTAGTGGGGGCTACCTGGAACCCATCCACTCCCATTGGAATAGGCAAATCCCAGAGTATTTCAACTACCAACCTTGACCCTGAATGAATTCCCCAATCATGTTATAGCTAAATGTACTGCAAAACACTGTATGCACTAAAAACACTGTAGCTAAAGAATTTCTGCAGTGTTCTGTGCTAGGTTGTGGTTTGTTGTTTTTTTTTTGTCCATTCAACAATTTTCCCTTTCTTCTTTCAAAATAAAACTTTAAAAATGTTAGGTATTTTTTCTTGATGACTGATGAAAATGACATAGAAAAGAGTACTAGGTGAGAGGATTTATATTAATTCTAAACTTAACCTAGAATTTTCACTTCACTTAGGTTGTTAAGTTTAAGTTAAATTCCACTTCTATCTTTCCTTAACAACAAAAAATAGTACACAGCACAGACAATTTGAAATATCCAGTCAACAAACTTAAGAATTTCATAAATAATCCAGCAGATGGGGCTAAAAGCATAGATCAAGCCAAACTGTCATCTTCCATTCTCCTGGTGCCTTGGTATATACCAGCGGTTCTGCCTCAGCTCACAGATGGTAGCCTTGCCTTAGGTAGGTGTCAGGTTGTAAGAGTCCGAACCTCTCCCTTTATTATATACAAGAATATAAAATATCACTCAAGCAAAAGAAAAATAATGGCTGATAACTATGTTTTATTCTGGTCTATATCATTTGAACTTCCTTAGGAATTTACTTCTTTTTATAAAAATTAACTTCCTAAGTAGTTCAGATACTTCTCATTTTGGAAGCATTAATATAGAATTTATCAGAATTCTATTTTATAAAACAAATTTTAGTGAAATTATGATAAAAAAAATAAAAAGCTATGAATCAGAAGAACTAGATCTAATCACAGTTCTGTTACTAGACTAGGCCTGTCACAAAGCACGCTGGGCCTCAGTCTACGCAAAGAAGGTCTTAATCTACACAAGGAAGCTTTAGAATAGAGGAACTATCCATGGTCTGTTAACAGTAGCCTCTACCCTATGTCTTTCACTTTGTGCTCATATTTACATTTGAATGATTCTTTCATGTATAAAAATATTAGTACATGATGTAGCTTTCAGGCATAATGACAACAGTTGTACTAGTACTACTATGTGATGTTCTTGGGTAAAATACATTCATATGAAAAAAAGGAGTGTGATTTCTGTAGGACTTCTATGATCTGTCAAGTTTCATCTCTTCCATCAACTGAATACCCTTCAAGTTCATTCACCTTCTCCATCCTTACTATTACCAGCCTAAGCCACCACCATCGGCAACCAGACTCTTGCAAAGTCTCCTTTCTAGTCTCTACATTCAGCCATGTTCCCCCACAATCCATCCCTTATCCGGTAGCCAGTCATTGGCCAAAAACATAAATCTGAGTAGTCCTTCTAGTGGTTCCCTACTGCCTAAAAATAAAGTTCAAATTCTTCTACAAACCTTCCTTGATTTTCAATAGTGTTGTAAGGAAAAAATAATAATTTGAAGCTACTTTAAGAGCATAGCAAATAAGACACTTTCTATGTTTCAGAAGCTATTTTTTTCTTATAACAACTTTTTGAACTTAAATATATACAAATATGTTACATATATATAATTCTATCTGTTAGTGCTATGAAAATTCTTTTACCCAATTTCCCATTTCTGTGTCAAATTACTAGTCACCACTGACTCCTTGCACCTCTATGTGCTCAGCCCTCTGTTTCAACTTGTCTCTCTCATAATTTCTTCTGTTCTACCCCTTTTAACCTTAATTCTAGTTCTACTCAACTTACACCTTGATTATTGGAATAAATGGAGGAAAAAAGGGAGATAGCCTCTTAACTAATCTCCCTAACACTAATTTACGCCAGGTCCAATCCGAGCTGTCTGTTAACCACTGCCAGGTTAAGTTGCCCTAAAGTACTGTTTTCTTCACTTCACTCCTCTGTTTAGACTCTTCATTTCCCCCCAAATATGAAGTACAATCATCTTTGCTAAACATATAAGATCCTTCACAATTTGATTCTGATATTTTTCTATTTAGTGAGAGGAGGGAAAGCGGAGACAGACTCTCGCATGTGCCCCCGCCCTGAGGTCCACCCAGCAAGTCCACTAGGAGCAATGCTCTGCCCATCTGGGGTGTTGCTCTGGTGTTCAGCAATCAAGCTCTTCTTAGCACCTGAGGCAGAGGCCATGCAGCCATCCTCAGTGCTAGGGGTCAACTCACTCCAATCAAGCCATCGCTGCAGGAAGGGAAGAGACAGAGAGAGAGAGAGAGAGAGAGAAGCAAGAGGGGAAGGAGTGGAGAATCAGATGGGCGCTTCTCCTGTGTGCCCTGACTGGGAATCAAACCTGTTACATTCACACACCTGGCTGATGCTCTACCACTGAGCCAACCAGCCAGGAAAAAATAATTTCATTTTTAAAATGCATGTTACCCCCAAAATAATTAACAAGCATAATATTCCACAAATATTAACATATCTTTGCCCATGTGGGTTGAAATCAATCATTTAATGAATATCTATAAACAACTTACTAAGTTTTTATGATATAATATAGCTTACTATACCTTAAGGTCTTGCCTTGTGGCAAGAAGTTCAGATTCCTTCCCATAGAAATCAGACTGAAGCTGTTTTAAATCTTCCTGACATTTTTCATAGGTGCTTTGTAACACTGATATTTTCTCCTTCTCTGCTGCAAGTTCCTGTGCTGCTTGCATTGACTGCTGCTGTAATTTATTCTCAAGTTCTGTCTGAAACATACAACAGTTATTTAAAACCGTATGCATACCAAAAGCCAGTTACAAATATAAAAACCCACGCAACTAAGAAGTTTCCTAAGAACAAATTGAACTACATTCATGCCCGATAATTCTTCTACTTTAGTAATGAGTAACATATTTTGCTTGTTAGTTCATTTTGTTTGTTAGATTCCACATACAGGTATTTGTTTTTCTTTGATTGGCTTACTTCACTTAGCATAATGTCCAGGTCACCCTAATAACTAAAAAAACAACAAAAATGAGTAACATACTTACCTTATAGTAACAAAGTTAAAGAATTACAAATCCAGCAAGTCCCAATTTCAAAACCAAAAAAATGAAAAAGCAATTAAATAGAGAAAAAAGCATTTCACTGGGAAGTCCTAAGTATCAAGGTCTCAGGAGACGGAGGGTAACAACCACATTCTGATGGAAGATGCAGTGCTAGAGGCTGTAGAAGATGATATAGCTTAAAGTTAAACTAAAGGAAATTTCTACAGGAAAGAAATTAAAAAGCCATTACTGTGTTGAAATTATTATTTTCTTTCTCCCTGAAATTAAAAAAATAATTTAGGAAATTCTACAGGTCATCTTTATTAACATGAAGGCAGAAAATGAAAATCTTCCAAAGGTCTAACTTCTCTAAATTCTAAACTTTTCTTTAGTCAAGAAGATTCAGAAGATTCAGAAGCTACGTACAAATTATTACATAATCAAAATACACGCATGCACAATATGAAAATAAGCACTTGGCTACTGAGGTTTGCTAGCAACCATCTTGTTCCAAAATCCAAAAGTTATGTCTTTGTCCACATCTTACTTGGCCTCCCAGCAGTACTGGAAATAGCCAATGATGTCCCTCTGAGAAACATTCTTCAATCTGGTTTCCAGGCACCTTATATGTTAGGTTCTCCTACCTCACCAGTCAGGCCTTCTTAAAATCTTTTGCTAGCCTCTATTTTTCTATTGAACTCTCAGTATTATAAAGCCCAAAGGTTTCTGTCCCTGGCCCTCTTTCAGTCTATATACAGTCTCTCTCTAAAAGATCTCAACTGGACTCTAGGCTTCAAATATCATTTATTTACAACTGACTCCTGAATTTACATCTCTAACTTCAACCTCTTCACTCAAACCCTGGGCTCATTATGTCCAAGTACTTCCCTAGCATCTCCACTTGAATGACTGTTAGTTACCGTATCTGTCTCAAGCAGAACTCTTAATTAATGACAGCAACACTGCTCATCAAAAAGCTACTACTCCCCCCAATAAACATGGTCATTTATCCAAGTGCAAAACTCACAAACCTAGAGTTATTCTTGATTCCTCTTTCCATAACCTCATACCATTTAATCTATCAGTGAGTCCTGATGACCCGACTTCTAAAACATATTCCCAAACCATCCACTTCTAACACTTGAGTTCAGGCCATCATCATGTACTGTTTCTCAATACCTTCCTTCCTTGCTTCTTATCTCCCTGTAGTCAGACTGTACCATTCTCTGCTCAAAATTCTACAATCTAATTGTCCTTAGAATAAAATCCATCCTTCTCTGTTATAATCTACAAATTGGCATGTATATGTTTTGGTCCCTGTCTACTTCTCTGAGCTCATCTTATATTACTCTTCTTCTCTTCCACTTAACCTACATCGGTTTTCTCTTTTTAGAAAATACCGTGCTTGTTATAGCCTTAAGGTCTTTACACTAGTTGTCTCCCCTGACCTCTGCATAGATATCTCTTGTATTCACGTATCAGATCAAACCTCTTCAGAGAGGCTTCTCTGATCACCCAACTTTTAGTAGGACTCTGTCCCATCACCATCTTTCACAGTACCCTATTTAGTTTCTTCCAAGAAAGTGTAAGCTCTATGAGAACAGGTTCCTTGTCTGTTCCTGGCTATATCTCCAACACCCAGAATTGTGCCATGGCACAAAATAGGTGCTTAGTAATATTTCTTGAATAAATGAATGACAAATAGATTTGAGGTGGAAAAGCCTGAAACATCTTTTAAGAGGCTATTGTAATAGCCCAGATAAGAGAAAAAGATATCCTGGATTGAAACAGGGCAGTAGGAAATGAGGAGAGGGGATGGATGGAGATTGAGGAGGCATCCTAGCAGAAGGTGTGCTAACTTCCAATAGAGAAAAATGGGGTTGGTCTCCCCACACACTCTCTGGTAACACCCTATGTCATCTCCCTTTCATTTCCTGTAATTTAGATTTTTTTATGATGAGTTTATGGACATCTTTTTTTCATGTTGAAGACTGTACTGTATTTATATATTTCCTTTTGTGTTCTTTCTTTTTCATAACCTTTTTGGCTCTCTACTAAGCCCTCTGCGAAGTCTCAACAATGGCCATAAGCTCTTCAGGCTTGTATTTGGGACTTCCTTATCTTTATTCTGACAGACTGATTCATTCGTTCATTTTAAAAAAAATTAGTGATCACCTTTGTGAAAAGACACAGCCCTCTGACTTTGAGGAACTCAAATCTAGTTGTCCAAATCTAGTTTCTGCTCTAGTAGTGGAAAGGTTAAATTTAAAAAAGCAAAAAAAAAAAAAAAAAAAAAATGGAGTAAGCCAACAGTTTGAACACTGTTTTAATAGCATTAACCCCAAACTCCCAAAGGAGAATATAGAAGGGTCAGTCGTTGATAATTTATCTTTCACAAACTGATGTTTTTCTCTAAAACAAGTCTGATCACATTTCTCCCTTATTAAAAACCTTTCGTCCTCCAATATTGAAAATTAAAAGTGGATACAACTGTACAACTTCTACTGTGATCGGTCTTCTAATCTTATCGCCTTATCTCCATTCACTTCTCCATTTACCTTGCACTCCAATAACTAATGTTCTAAATAACATTTTTAAAGTTTTGCAAACTTTGCTAATATTTTTCCAGTCTTTGAAATGCCTGACGTCCATCTTTTATTAATCTTGCAAAACTAAACTCATCTTCAAAGGCCCAGTTCAAATGCTAGCTCTATTAGAAAGGCAGTCAAAATTTTGACTAAATTTCCATTTTTCTTATATTTCTATTTAAATTCTTGTTTAATTCTTCTCTATTGATTGCAGTTTTTTTTCTTTACATACCTGCTTCCTCATTAGATTATAAGCTACTTCAAAGTGGGGGACCATATATTATCTGTATTCCCACATAAGGCTTCGAATAAAGTGGGTACAGAAACTGTTGACTTACAGCCTACTTGCTGGATACTTATCAATGATTCCTAAACAATCATATATATATTTATATATATACATATGAGTATATATAAATGTACATGTATGTGTGATTATGTAATAATTACATGTAAATAAAAATATGATTAGACATAAATATGTACATATAAAATATAAGTGTGTGTATATTTTATATATGTGTGTGTACACATACCCGATATGCATCTACATGCATTGAAACATTATCCTTGGTTTTCCTATTCATTGTGGACCAGTGATAACTTTGTCACAGACCACCACTGCATGATACTAGTCTGCTATACTTCCATGTACACCCAACAACTATTTTGCTCCCATATTGCACTGGGAACAGTACTAGATGTTTTAAATACATTATCTCAATCACTACAACAATTCTATAATCACGTTTTATTTAGCTCAGAAAGATGAATCATGTCCCAATAAACATAAAAGTAAATTTTCTTTGTTGCAACTCATCTGTGTTATCATATTATCATAATTATAGTTTTTATTCTCATAAAATGTAAACAAATCACTACCTTCTGTGAAACAGCAGTTTTAACTTCTCCTTGGAGTGCTTCAATTTGCTTTGTCTTCTGCTCAGTGAATTGCTTTAGCTCATTTATGTTCCCCAGAAGTTGCTGTTCTTCTTTTTCCTTTTGTTTTAAATTATTCTGGGCCTGTATGACTTGTCCTTGCACTGAACTGAGTTCCACCTTCAACTGATTAGAAGTCTAAAAGAAAAGAAAATCTGTTGAGTACTCATTTGTTCATCAAACGCACATCTACTCAGTATCTACCACATGCCAACCACCAGAAACTACTGAGTCTGCGCCACAGGTAGTCAGCAGTAAGCCAAAACTAAATCCCTGCCTCTGTGGAGCTCTCACACCAACGCTAATGACTTAAATGACACAACTGATTAATCTTCAACTTTGTTTAATCTTAATGCTCCCTTTAAATTTATGATTATGTATTTGGATAGAGCTTGTAAATGAACTAGAGTAGTATTCTTTTGTGTCATAGAAAATAAGAATATCAACATCAATTTATTACTATAATGTCTGTCTTTCTAAAATATTCTCAAAATGCTAACTGAGCCTGCTGCCCATGGTTAATCATAAAGAATAACTCCACATTAACTATGATAAAAACTAAAACCATTTTTGGCAAACATGTTTAGTTCCTGTCTGAGGACACTAAACTACACCATACAATAGTTTCCTCATTTAGACAAATGGGACATATTTTGCTACTACTTTGTTTTTACAATAACTAGCATATATTTCTGTTCAAAATTATATATGTCATACTGAGGTTTCTCTGTGGTCAAAGTGAACTACCACTGTCTCATACTCTTCCAGCCAAAGTCATGTTTTAATGTTTCATGTATTTTTTATTAACAACATAATTTGAGTATTTGACTGTGTTCAAAGTTACCTTTAAAAAAAGTTTCAGTACTACCTGCTGATGCTTCACCAATTTCTGACAAAAACGGAAATATTTTTGTGTAAAATAGGAATCAGGTAATGTAATAATAATGCTGATTATGCAATGATTAGATATAATAAAATAATAGCTAACACTGATCATTTATTTTGTTATAGTCAGTGTTCTGAGCACTTTAAAATATATTAACCCATTTATTTCTCACAATAATCCTGACACAGATTCTATTATTAGCCCCATTGCACTGCTGAGGAAACTGGAGTACAAAGAGATTAAGTAATCTGCCTAAAATAAGGCAAGACAGCATCACTAATACATGCACAGTCAGTAAATATTTGTGAATGATCCGGATTCAGAGCTTGGGCTCTAAACCACCATAATTTCGTATTAAACACTTGTCAGGAGTAGGTTTTGCTGCTTTATCAAGTCAGATAGATCTCTAGAAAGCTACATGCCTGAACTCTAGTTGCTAGGAACATATTTTCAGAGAATAACAACTATTTATTAAAACCATTTATATACTTATTTATGTGCTTGTTTTTGACAGAGAGCAACAGAAGCATTAATTAAGGAAAAAAAATTCTCTTGATTGTTATTCAACCATTATTAAATATACCATTAATATAAATGTCCATGAAATAAAGATCCCTTGAAGAGACATTTCTATGGAAAACCTATCAAGATTTTTTTCCAACCATAGTAATATTCCTTAATTTAGATTACCTAATTTAACTCAATAATTAATTGACCCAATTTTACATTTTTATAAAATTATAATCCCCAATTTGGGGCCATTTATTATAAACTAGCTTAAATCTCTTTAGTAATAGGTAGAACATAAATTATAGTTTTAAACTCTGTATATATGATTCATTGTATTTCAAAGAAATAAACCTGCCTTTGACTTAAGCATCAGTGTGAAAATATTTTTAAAATATAAATACCTTTTATGCCTTATATATTTTGTTATTTAAAAAAATCTTACCTCTTTCTCTTTTTCAAGTGACTTTTTCAGTTCACTCTGTTCCTTAAGTGTGTTTTCCATCTGTACTTGAAATTGATGCTTCAATTCTTTGCAAGTTTTTTCCTAAAAAAAAATAATAACTACTTTATGCATAAAATATTTGTAGAAAGTTTAAGAACTTCGGTTTATAAGCTTAGTAAGATCCACAAAAGGAAATAAATTAGAATCATTGGTGGTTTAAGATAGTACAGAATCTTCCATTTCAATTATAAAAACAAGCAAATATTATAGCAGCAAAAGGAGGAAACAGGAAAAGGCTAGAGTTTCTATCATCAGCCAACAGTCACAATAAATATTTTAGGTAATATTTAGACAATATTTTAGTACATTTTTATATCAAAAATTAATTATAATTAACTTGTCATGCAATTTTAAAACTAGACTAATAGGCTTCAAAAAATGGAAACAAAAAAATTTTAACAGAAAGCATGAAAACAATAAAAAATAATCACAACTTAAGATGGAAGATATACAGCTAAAATATGTTTTTACCAAAGAGAAAGGAACATAAAGGTAACACACTAATATCATATGTTTCTAATACTACTAAACACTTTAACTGCTCTTCAAATGGACTTTACTTGCACTCTTATTACTCTGTGTTAAAATATTTCTGAGAATACATTCCCCTTTAAGCACTTCCTGAAACTGTGAGACTTTTTTTTCTCTGTAGTTAATATAGGTTTTATTGTATCTCTAAGACATGGTATTATCTAGAGTTTTAGAATATTCAATAAATATTAGAAAGTTTGTAACACTAGAATTAAAAGAATCATCAAGATCTTTCTAGTCGTTTTTACTTTTTCAGACATGTAACATTTCAACTATCAACCTATATTCCGTGTGTAAATGTCTCTGAGAATAAACCTGAAGTGGTCTCTCCCAAATCTTGCATCATACTAGCAAAAGCATAAAATTGTTTATTCAACTGAAAATTTCCTGGGTCTCTGGAAAATTACACTCACATGCCAGTATCTTCTCAGGTTAGGCAATACCCAGTTCCTTTCCTCATAAGAACTAGTTCAATCATTTCAGTGTAGGATATAAAGTCAACAGTGAATTAAGCAGAAAAATCAGTACATTTTAATTAAATATCACTTCTACCTAAGAAAGTAAATGTAAACAACTAACCAAATCTAATATAGCAGCCTTCCCTTTCTGATTTTCCTTTTCAAATTCACTTTTGGAGTTCTTCAAGGAATCAAACACTTTTGATAATTTCTCTTTTGCTTCAGAAAGCTCTGCCATTAGAGTTTCTTTCTCCGTCTTCACTTTTTGTAGTTCTGTTACTGCTGTTTGAATTTTGTTATTTAATTCCTTGTGCTGCGTCTTTGCATCTTCATTTAAATTTTCAATCTCTTTTTTAAGAACTATTTTTTCTTCCTCTTGCTTGGTAAACATTTGCTTAATATTTTCAAGGGCTTCAGATTTTTTCTGTAGGTCCAACTTTGTACTGGATACTCTAAATAGTCAAGAAACAATTAAAAAAATAATGCATAACTTACTGTCCCTAACTGACCATTCAAAATAAATAATTGAGTTTTAAAGCTTTCTTGTGTAGTTAAGAAATAAAAAAAAACACAATTTAATGTCATAAAACCACACAACCAAAAAGTGCCTTAAAACATACAATGTGACAATTTAACAGATGGTGATTTTCCCTGAGTCAGTAAATTTGTGGTAAAGCCAAGACCATCTATGCCTCCTGACTTAATTCAGTCTTATCTACTGCAATGGATCCCCAAAGAAAACTGCATGTAACAGTCTACAATACACCGGAAAAGCTTTTCCATGTATCCCAAAGAACTATTTGTGTTATCCCCCAAGCACCCAGAGCACTTTGCCTCTTTCCTTGAAAACATATAATACATAATGTATTTGATAAGTCTTAAACTTCAAAACACTTAAGGTTAACCCAGAAAAAAAAATTATAAAAAAAAAAATAAATGAGGCCCTGGCCATTTGGCTCAGTGGACAGAGCATCTTCCCAGCGTGCAGGCCTCCCGGGTTCAATCCCCAGTCAAGGCACACATGAGAAGCAACCATGTGCTTCTCTCTCTATTTCCCTCTCACAGCCAGTGGCTCAACTGGTTTGAGCATCAGCTCTGGGCGCTGAGGATAGCTCAGTTGATTCGAGAATCATCCCAAGACAGGGTTGCCAGATGGATCCCAGTCTGGGTACATGCAGGAGTCTGTTTCACTATCTCCCCTCCTCTCACTTAAAAAAAAAAAAAGAAAAGGAAAAAAATATTTCATTTCAAACAAAGAGGAAAGACAAAAGACTTACTTTAATCCTAGCACTTAGCTGTTTACATAAGAGATTTGCTATCATTTGTCCCTTAACATAAGTTATCTGCCCCTGAATGAATACAATACAATAATGAGAAATTGTAGATACAGCTTTAAGAAAATTAAACTAAAAACTGTTATTGTTTTCATAAAGGAAATGAAACTATATATATTAATGCACTAAAAACCATATCATAATTATCAACTATTTTATTAACATAAAAATAAAACCAGATGCAAAGTAGTATTTCTTAAATGCATACTGTTTCCAATGCACTTTAAAATCATTATAAATTCAATATGTTAAAGAGAGGCTGTTAAAAGATGTAAATATTTGAAATTTGGTATTAATACAATACCAGAACATTGAACTCTTCCAAATTTCATCCCAGAAACTTACTTTTACTTTCTAAAAAATAAAGTTAAGTACACTCATAGGATATTGTACTTCACTGATTTTTAAATGTCTAAATAAAGAAACTATAAAATTAGAAATTGACATTTTATTTACTAAGCTAAAGTTTTCCATATATAATTATTATAAAATCATAAGATTATGTTAAAAAATGTAAACAGAAATAAAAGCTTGCATAGTCACTGTAAACTGTTTATTAAGAAAAGAGTCCCTGAAGGAATAAATAAATCTACAATCATAGGTGAAAATTTTAACACCCTTTTCTCAGAAACTGAGACTAACTAGAGAAAAAAACTGGCAAGACCATAAGATTAGAACAAACATTATCAACCACCTTGACCTAAAACTTATTAAACTGTTGTTATTTACAGATAACATGACTGTCTATGTACAAGATCCATATTTTAAAAACAACAAAATGTTGCTCAGAGAAATTAAAGAAGACCTAAATAGATAAAGAGATATGCCATGTTTGTGGATTACAAAACTCAATAAAGTTAAAATGTTAATTCTTCCAAAACTAACCTACAGGTTTACAATTCTAATCAAAATCTAATAATTTTACTTTTATAAATGAACAACTTACTACTAAAATTTATACAGAAGAGCAATAAATTTAGAAGAGTCAAGACAATCTTGAAAAAAAATTAGGTTGGAAGACTGATACAACCTGATATTTGTGGTAGATTTGATCTACCACAAAGCTTCAAAAATGAACATAGGATGGTACTGGTGTCAGGATACCATATAGACTACAGACCCATGGAACAAAATACAGTCCATAAATATACCTACATATATTTGGTAAATCACTTTTGAGAAAGGCACCAAGGCCACTCAATGGGAGAGAAAATTTTTTATCAACAAATGTTACTATAACAACTTAATGCTTAGAGGAAAAGGTGATTCTGGATGCCTACCCCAGACTTCACACAAAATAAATTCAAGGTAAATCCTAGATATGTGTGTAAAAACTAAAACTATAATAAACTTCTAAAAGAAAACAAAAGATAATTCTTCATAAATACTGAGGACAGGCAAATATTTCTAAGAAAAGACACAAAACTCTAAACATAAAAGAAAAAATAGATTAAACAAAACTTAAAACTTCTATTCATTAAAAGACATCAAAAAATGTAAAGCAAAGCTGCTAGAAAAAAGGCTTAAAAATTTGTTCATAAATATAGATTTTGCCAAAATGCATCATAAAGCTAAAATATAAAATAGATCATTTCTTAAAAGAAAGTATTCCCTGTTTGGTACAATGACTCAAAGCAGAAGCCTGACTGCTTTTGGGTGATTATATCTAAACACACCTCTATTTATTAACTTATATTAATTTTTGCAAACGGGTTAAACAAATTAAAACAATCTTTAACCCAGAGAAACAAGAACTGTATACTAGACAAAAATTTTTCAGTCCTTTCTAGTGAAAACAAATTTAACCATACGATTGATGGCTTTACTTTTTCCATTCACATTAATACTACTGTAAATAGAATCAACACAAACAAGTACTAAATCTTTAAGCACTGTGGTAGCAAAATTAAAATTTTTAAAAATTTTAGTAGTTTATTATAATCTTCCCCCTTAAGTAAATTAAGCTTACACTTCTTTCTCCATTTCTAGTTGTTTAGTCAATTCTGTAGCTCTAAGCTCTAAATCTGTGTTCAGCTGTCTTTGCTCTTGTAGATCCTGCAAAGTTTGCTCCTTGCTTGCTTTTATTTCAAGAGAATCAGCTTCTAGTTTCTATAAAAAAAAATATAATACAGGAACCATTTTAATGTCAAAAATTGTTTTAAATATTAAAACATATTTGTTTTATACTCAAATTGGTGTTGACATAACACACAAAAATAGCCATAAAATACTTGTTATAATAAAAAATATGTTCTTAAGCCATTACTGAGAAAAAGAGCCATTTATCTGGACATCTTTCAGAGGAGTTAGCATCTGGCTTTACACACGATGGTCACTAAGTTTTTACTTTTTAAAATTATCTGAATAAGAGAATAAATTTAAAATAGTTACATTTATAATGAGTAAAAATTATTAATTCAAGTAGAAAAATAAGTAAAAGGTTCATATACAGGCCCACTTAAAATATACATATTATTCTCTGTATTCACAGTTAACAACACCGATATAATTATAGACATTCAAAACTAAAGTGAAGTTGGCATGTCATCCTTCTCATTAACACCTACTGACCCTAAATAAAGAGCCAAACTCCTGATTGTTTCTTTACTCTCTTGTCTAAAGATTGTTCTTCACAGTGCAGTTTCTGATTCATACACATACATATAACTGTATATTTTTACAAATTTACAAAATCAAACTATCTATAAGCAATTCATTTTCTTTTATAGTTGTAATAATTTTGCACTCTATTTTATAAGCTAATCAAGGTAGCTGTGGCTCTTACTGGACATTTTCCTTTTTGGCTATTTGATGTAATTAGAATTCTATAATAATAAATATATTGATATAAAACATATGGAATACTTTATAAAATAATAATTATAAAATATTAGGGACCTGACAAGTACAATAGACACCACTGATTCTAAAAATCTATTTTTAAAAGATACTCAAATAGAATTCTCATTAGTTGCTTTTCAGTAAAATATAATTTAGAGATTTTTCTGTTCTTTTCAACAATTACATAAATTTATCATTACTATTTCCACTGGCCATAAAAAAAAAAAAACGGAAAGGAAACCATAAACAGAATTGTAAATGTAATTTATTTTCCATATTACATTGGTATGGATGCACATATATACATATACACATCACATAACTGTATAATCATACAGAAGTGCTTCATCTGATTGCAAAGGTATTATATATACCTATATCTATCCATATATATAAATATAAATATAAATATAAATATAAATATAAATATAAATATAAATATAAATATAAATATATATATAAATATAAATATATATATATATAAAGAAGTTTTTGTTTACATGTTAGTTCCAATTTAAAGAACAAAGGACTGATATGCTCTCTTAATTCAATCTCTTTGGTAAATCAACACTTTCCCTTGGAGTTGTATTAAAGTAAGAAGTAGGGTACCATAGAGTAAATATATTATTAAATTAGAAACAAAATCCCAAGAATATACATATAAAGTTTAAAAAAGGAAGAAGTCTACTTTTATCTTCAATATTATGCTGGAATAAGAAAATGAAAATGATAGAACAAAAGAGATTTACAACAATAAAAAATGTTAAGTTCCTTGTAATTGTAGTTATAAACTACTGTAAAACCACTATATATATATATATACACATTAACTGTCATTTGTAAAAGCCACCCATTAGTGAATAAATTAAAAGTAAAGGTGGAATTACAAATTAATACATAAAAAATTACAATTTTTTAAAAGTTTGTATCACAACTTCCCCTTTGTTTACAAACATTAAATCTTTGATTCCATCCAGGTCATCAATTGCCAATGCTACACCAGTAAAAATATAGCTAAATCAAGTTCTTTTATACAAACCTTAATTTGACTTTCTAATTCTTCAGTTTTCTGTTCTAAAGACAGGTGTTTCTCTTTATATTCTTTAAAATGACTTTCCAGCTGACTGCAATATTCTTGCTTATCTTGCAACTTTGTAGTGACCTGATCCAACTGAGTAGTGATCTTATTTAACTCCTATAGAGAAAGAGAAGAAACTTCGGTAAGGTTTACTTTATTGTAGTGCACAAATATTTGGTCAAAGTAAAATTAAAACTCTAATTTCATTTCAGAAACTATTTGGAGTAAGATCACAGGTAAGTCTAACAATAATTTAGTGGTTAAACTTATCCACCATATAATAAACCTGAACTTGTGCATAGTCTGAGATACTAGGTTTATATGCAGAACAGTTCGATAACTTTTTCTAGAAAGTCAAGAGATACAAAAGAATAATAAGCTAATAATAAAACAATGCTTTTATAACTAAATGTTTTCAATGTTCAAGACACCCTTTTCTAAAATAACATTAAAAAATATGATTACATCTATGATACTTGTTCAATTCATTTGGAATATCTAGATAAACAGAGAGAACAAAATAAAAGTTACTAGCAAATCCACCACCCACAGATAATCACTATTAACATTTTGATAACTTTTCTTGAAGTCTTTTCTGTATGGTAGTTTCTATTTTTTAATTTGTACTTTCAAAATAAAAATAGGATCTCACATTACTTACTATTTTATGTAATCACTTTTGTTGTTATATAACAATGCACCATGAAACTTACATTTTCTAAAATATCATTAAACTGGAGTGCATAGATTTCCATTACATTGATACAGGCTGTTTTATTATACAAATGCCCTATTTTAGAGTATTAGATTACTATTAAACTTTCTGCATTTATTAACAGACATACAAACAGCATCCTTAAAGCTATAATTATTCCCTTAAAGGACTAGAAGTGAGCAAGAATATATGAAAAATCCTAAGGTTCTTGAAATAGACTGCCAAGCAGCTTTCCCTACCACCATCAAAAGATTGGCCTAATATATAAATATATATACAAGCCACTAGGAGTGTATGAAAGTGCCTTGTTTTCTACACTAACTCTAACCCTTCAAGTATTATTAAATTCACACACATTTTACCTCATTAAGGGCATATTTCATTGTTATCTTAATTTGCAACTGATTCTTAGTGAACTTGAATATTTCTAATATAGTTTTAATCATTCACTTTTTTTATAAGTTCACTTATTTTGTAAAAGTGTTTTAAATATCAAGGCTATTGATATTTCAGACATACTTCAGAAAATATTTTATTCTTTTGCTATTAGCTTTAGAATTTTGTTAGTAATATTTTTGGCAGCTAAATTTTAAACTTTTATGTGGTTATTCTTATAAATTATTTTCATTACAGTTTCTAGTACTGATCTTATGCTTGTAGAATACTTTCCAGATGTGTTTAGCAATAATGTAAGTAAAAAGTAAGTTGCAGAATAACATATCTATGTGCAAAAAAGAAAAATAACTGTGTGTGTGTGTGAATTTGTTCAATGCTTATAGAAGTCTAGTATACATATCAAATTTAATAGCCAATAATCCATCTAAGGGGTAGAGTTTAGGACCAATATAGAAAACAGTTGTGCTGTTAACTTGATATACTACAATATTGTTTTAAAAAACTGGACTAACAACCAGTATATTACTTCTCAAGTAAAATATAAATTTGTGTGTGTGTGTGTGACAGAGAGAGACAGAGAGAGGATCAGATAGGGACAGACAGGAAAGGAGAGAGATGAGGAGCATCAATTCTTTGTTGTGACACCTTAGTTGTTTATTGATTACTTTCTCATATGTGTCTTGACCATCGGGCTACAGCAGACTGAGTGACTCCTTGCTCAAGCTAGCAACCTTGGGCTCAAGCTGGTGAGCCTTGCTCAAACCAGATGAGCCCTCGCTCAAGCCAGCAACCTTGGGGTTTCGAACCTGGGTCCTCTGCATCCTAGTCCGATGCTCTATCTACTATGCCACCCCCTGGTCAGGCTAAAATATAAATTTTAAAAATGCTTAAATGTACAAAGAATAATCTACCAGTATTTTGATTTTGCCCCTAAGAAGGAAGATTTTTAGCCCTGGACAGTTGGCTCAGTGGTAGAGCATCAGCTTGTGGAAGTTCTGGGTTCGATTCCTGGTCAGGACACACAGGAGAAGTGACCATCTGCTTCTCCACACCTTCCCCTCCCCTTTCTGTCTCTCTCTCTCTCTCCCTCTCCCTCTCCTGCAGCCAAGATTCAATTGCTTCGAGCAAGTTGGCCCCAGCTGCTGAGGATGGCTACATGGCCTCACCTCAGGCACTAAAATATGCTACTCACAAAAATTAGGAGGTATTTCAAAATAAATATGAAGTAATAAAAAAAGAAGCATTTGATTATTTTTATTAAACATCAGAAAAGCAAACAACAAGTAAAAGAAAGTTGTTCAATTATGCAAATGAGATGCAAAACCAACTTTTATTTCATTGTTGAAAATGCACTATACAAAAGGCTGAAAGTACTGGAGTATATGCACGTTCCCTGATCCCCTAAATTTTGTGAGGAGTGTAACTCAGTTGACTCAGTAACAGAGCAGCAGCCCTAGATGAGCAGAGCATTTTCCTATAGGGGGCTTGCCCATTGCCAGGTGGATCCCAGCCGGGATGGGACACATGTGGGAGTCTGTCTCTGCCTCTCTGCCTCTCAATTAAAAGAAGAAAAAGAAAAAGGAGGAGGAAGAGGAGAGGAAAAGGAAGAAGAAAAGAGGAGGAAGAAGAAGAGTAGAAAGAAGACAAGGGGGAAGAAGAAGAGGAAGAGGAGGAAGAGGAAGTAGAGGAAGAGGAGGATAAAGAAGAGGAAGAAGAGAAAGGAAGAAGAAGAGGAAGAGGAGGAAGAAGAAAAGAAGAGGAAGAAGAGGAAGAGGGAGAAGAGGAAGAGGAGGAAAAGGAGCAAGAAGAAAAGAAAGAAGAAGAGGAGGAGGAGGAGGAAGAGGAGGAGGATATTACTTTATCAGAAATATTAGAAAGGTAACATCTATATTCCCTCCAGCCTCGTTGACTCCTACCCCCCCAGAAAAGAAATTCCTATTACTGAGATGGAATACATGTTATCTTTTCTGCTTCCAAGTGGTAAATATATCTGGCTTTGGACCAAATGGTTACAAAACAGATGAGTTAGCCTGCCTCTCTCTCCCAATTACAGGCACTTGATGAGATGAAGCAACAATTCAACAATTAAGAATAAGTATTTCAGCTCCACACCAACTTCTAGGCTAGGAAGTAAATATTAAGAAGCCCAACCATAGCTGCACTCCAGGTGAGCTTATCAAAACCAAAAATAATAGTTTTACTTCATCTGTCTGCCTCCTGCATCTACCACTCCAAATGGTCCTGAACTCAGTAAGAAATGAAGGGGAATAAACAAGTCAACCACAACATTATATAAAACTGAATATCATCTTTATACACATTTGCAATTAATTTATCTACCAGAACATTAGGTTATGGTATGAACTACAACAGGTTCCCTTACCTGCTGTTTATCTTGTAATGCATTTTGGGCTGTGTCCAAATGATTTTGAAGATCTGCTCTTTGAGCCGTTTTTGCTGCTTCTGCTGATAGCAATAATTCAGTTTTGGCTTTAATCTGTAACAAAATTTACAAGTCATTTAATCCATATTTAATTCTTGATTTCCTCTTGTTTGACAATATATTGCTTTTGTTCCTAAGTAATTTAAAATTTAAAGTTGTGGCAAAAACATAAGGATTTAAATACTAAAAAATTAGTGATAATCCCCCAAACAGAAATGAGTAGGGGGGAAGATTCCTAATAATGTTTGGATAAATGACAAAAAGATATTCCTATATCCACCAAAACACGTCTTCCTTTCTTAAACTAGACATCCACTTATTGGGTCATGATATGCAATATTTGATCATATGACAAATAATTATATTTTAAAAAGAAAGAAATGTATATCCTTATATTCCAAGTTGTTATATTATTTCTTATTTTCAATGGAATTAATCTTCTAAAATAAAGAAAACTGAGACTTAAGAAATGTTTCTATAACTTCCTCTACTATAGTATAAAATAAAAAAGCAATGAGAATGGAGAAAGAACTATGTCTTCATTCCCACCCCATAACTGATTTACTGAGCAAAATTTCTGTATTGACCTCTGAAAAAATATATGTTTATAAACATAAAGTGACAAGATGGCAATGGAGTAGGCAGACATACCAACTTCCACCTCCAAGAACCAAAGTGGATTACAACTTAATTTTAAGAACCATTATTTGGAAAAACCAACTTTGGACTAAACTAAGAGGACTCTTCAAACAAGGAACACTGAAGAAACCACACTGAGACTGGTAGGAAAAGCAGAAACACGGAGAGGGCTACGCAGCTCCCTGGAGCAAATGGCAACCTGGAGAGACTCGCATGGCAGAAAGTGAATTTAGCTGAGAGGGGAGGGTCCTGAGTCCCAGGAACAAAGCCCCAACCTGCAGCCCCAGAGCCCAGAAGAGGAATATGGACAGTAGTTAGCTGTGAAACAAGTCAGGATACTGTTTGTGAGAAACAGACAGATTTCTCAGACCCAGGATTCTTCTTAAAGGGACAGCATAGAAAACCTCTTTCACAACCACTCACCCAGGCTCCAGGGGACGGGGAGAGAGAAGACAACCAGAAAGAGAGTGTAATCTAGGAGGCACAGGGAGAAATACTTTGAGGGACAGCCACCCTAATCCCTGGCCTGAATCACTCCCCAAATGTGAAATGAATATTTCCCCTGGAACCAGCAATACCAGCAAAAAAAGGCAGGACACCAGCCAAACAAGCTCTCCTGCAGCACTCAGAGCAGAGTCGCTTAGAAGGAGGGAGCTTTCGGGGCTACAGTATGGAGTGTAAGGGTCTGAGCTGCAGCGCTCCCACCCACACGGCTGAGGGCTCCCCGGAAGGTGAGCAGTGGCAGGACACACAAGCGCAGTTCTGTCAGCAAGGGGAGAAGCCGGCAGGCCACCACTGAGGCCTGGGTGTGAGCTCAGTCTTGCCCCGCTGGGGCAAAAGGGACACGCAAAAGTGGTCAGGCCCAGCTGTGGGCCAGCCTACAATCCTGCCTGTGGGGGAAGGACGAGAGCCCCGGAAGAGGTGGAGACCTGCCTCTGAGCAAGGGCCGCAGGCATGCAGCCCCGCCCAGCCCACAGAACAGAGGCTTGCAGTGGACCCAGGGGGCTCTTCCTGCATTGGTGGGGTGAAAGCCCAGAACAGGTGAAGACCCGTGACTGAGCATGGGTGCGCAGCCCTCCCTGGCTGGCAGAGCCGAGGCTTTCAGCCGACCTGCGAGCGGACTTTCCTGTGGGGGTGGGCGAAAGCTTGGAATCAGGTGGAGACCTGAAGCTGAGTAAAAGTGCTCACCCCTGCCTGTGGTGCCGAGGCTTATGGCACAGGTGCGGTGCATAACCCCACCCACAGGGGCAAGGCAAAGGCCGAGGCCAGTGAGGCTTATAGACTTGGGCACAAGATCACAGCCCCTCCTGTAAAAAAGAGGCGGAAACCGCAGCAACAGCGCCAGTGCGCTGGCACCAGCATGCCCATACCTAGGGAAAACTGAGGCCACACCTATTGGACTCCAGTGGCCAAACCTTCTTATACACAGACAAAATGGGAAGGCAGAGAAATGCAACACAAATGAATCAAGAGAAATCCCCAGAAAAGGATCTGAAGGAGTCAGATATAACCAAATTACTGAGTGCAGAGTTTAAAATAATGATTGTTAAGATGCTCAAAGATCTTAGAACAACAATAGATAGTCATTATAAACACTTAAATAAAGAGCTGGCAAATATAAAAAAGGTCATGGAAATAATAAAAATGAATCAGTCAGAAATGACAAATACAATATCAGAAATGAAGACCACAATGGAGAAATTAAAAGCAGGATGGATGAAGCTGAGGATCAAATCAGCAAGTTAGAGGATAAGATAAATGAAGGCACAAAAGCAGAGCAGGATAAAGAAAAGAGACTCAAAAAGTCTGGGGAAACTCTAAGAGAGCTCTGTGACAACATGAAGAGAAATAACATCCACATCATAGGGGTTCCTGAAAAAGAAGAGAAAGAACAAGGGATAGAGACTTTGTTCAATCTATCACAGCTGAAAACTTCCCTAAATTAATGCAGGAAAACATCTCACAAGTTCAAGAAGCGCAGAGAACTCCATTAAAGAGAAACCCAAAGAAATCTACACCAAGACACATCTTAATTAAAATACCAAAGCTAAGTGATAAACAGAAAATATTAAAAGCTGCTAGAGGAAAAAAAGGCTATCACCTACAAAGGAGCCCCCATCAGGATGACATCAGAATTCTCAACAGAAACACTTGAAGCCAGAAGGGAATGGCAAGAAATATTCAAAGTAATGCAGAACAAGAGCCTACTACCAAGACAACTTTATCCAGCAAGGCTATCGTTTAAAATTGAAGGAGAAAGAAAAAGTTTACCAGACAAAAAAAAAAAAAAAATCAAGAAATTCACTACAACCAAACCAATGCTGCAAGAAATGCTAAGGGGCCTGCTGTAAACAGATCAAAGGGGGAAAAGAATATAGCAAAAGAGAAATACAGCTTTAAAGAATACAATGGCAATAAACAACTACATATCAATAATAACCTTAAATGTAAATGGATTAAATGATCCAATCAAAAGACAGGGTAGCTACATGGATAACAAAACAGAACCCATAAATATGCTGTTTACAAGAGACACACCTAAAAACAAGATAAACATAGACTGAAGGTAAAAGGATGAAAAAAAATATTTCATGTATATGGAAATGAAAAAAAAGCTGGGGTAACAATACTTATATCAGACAAAATGGACTTTAAAACAAAGGCTATAGTAAGAGATAAAGAAGGCCACTACATAATGATAAAGGGAGCAATACAACAGGAAGATATAACCATTATAAATATCTACACACCTGATATAGGAGCACCTAAATATATAAAGCAGACTTTGATAGATATAAAGGGCAAGATCTACAGAAATACTTTAATAGTAGGGGATTTCAATACCCCACTAACATCACTAGATAAATCATCAAGAAAAAAAATTAAAAAAGAAACAGCAGACTTAAAGGACACACTAGATCAACTGGATTTAATAGATATCTTCAGAACCTTTCAACCTAAAGCAGCAGAATATACATTCTTTTCAAGTACTCATGGTACATTCTCTAGGCTAGATCACAGTTTAGGGCACAAAAGCTGGTCTCAACAAATTTAAGAAAATTGAAATCATATCAAGCATTTTCTCTGATCACAATGGCATGAAACTAGAAATCAACCACAACAGAAAAACTTAAAAATACTCAAGCACTTGGTAACTAAATAGCATGTTATTAAATAATGAATGGGTTAACAATGAGATCAAAGAAGAAATAAATTCCTAGAAACAAATGATAATGAGCATACATCAACTCAAAATTTATGGGACACAGCAACAGCAGTCCTGAGAGGGAAGTTTATAGCATTACTGGCATACCTCAAGAAGCCAGAAAAAGCTCAAATAAACAACTTAAGCCTGCATCTAAAAGATCTAGGAAAAGAACAGCAAATAAATCCCAGAGGTAGTAGAAGGAAGGAAATAAAAAAGATCAGGGTGGAAATAAGTGACATAGAGGCTAAAGAAACAATACAGAGGATCAATGAAACCAGGAGCTGGTTCTTTAAAAAGGTAAAGAAGATCGATGAACCTTTAACCAGACTCACCAAGAAAAAAAGAGAGAGGACTCAAATAAATAAAATTAGAAATGAGAGTGGAGATATAACAACTGACACAACAGAAATATAAAATATTGTGAGAAAATACTATGAAGAACAGTATGCCAAAAAACTAGACAACCTAGATAAAATGGACAAATTCCTTGAAACAAACAATCTTCCAAAAATCAATCTGGAAGAATGAGAAAACTTAAACAGACTGATTACAACAAATGAGATCGAAACAGTTATCAAAAAACTCCCAACAAACAAAAGTCCTGGGCCTCATGGCTTCACAAGTGAATTGTACCAAATATTCAAAGAAGAACTAACTCCTATCCTTCTCAAGCTATTTCAAAAAATTCAAGAGGAAGGAAGACTTCCAAGCTCCTTTTATGAGGCAAGCATAATTCTGATTCCAAAACCAGGCAAAGACAACAAAAAGAAAGAAAATTATAGGCCAATATCCCAGATGAATTTAGATGCTAAAATCCTCAACAAAATATTAGCAAACCGGATCCAGCAATATAAAAAAAAATCATACTTCATGATCAAGTAGGATTTATTCTCGGGAGGCAAGGCTAGTACAACATTCACAAATCAATCAATATGATTCATCACATAAACAAAAGGAAGGAGAGAAACCACATGATAATTTCAATAGATGCAGAAAAAGCATTTGATAAAATCCAGCACCTATTCATGACAAAACTCTCAGCAAAGTGGGAATACAAGGAACATACCTCAACATGATAAAGGCCATCTATGAAAAACCCACAGCCAACATCATACTCAATGGGCAAAAATTAAAAGCAATTCCCTTAAGATCAGGAACAAGGCAGGGGTACCCCCTTTCACCACTCTTATTCAACATAGTCCTGAAAGTCCTAGCCACAGCAATCAGACAAGAAGAAGAAATAAAAGGCATTCAAGTTGGAAAAGGAGAAGTAAAACTATCATTATTTGCAGATGATATGATACTGTATATAGAAAACCCTAAATTCTCAGTTAAAAAATTACTGGACCCGATAAATGAATTCAGCAAGGTAGCAGGATATAAAATTAATACTCAGAAATCAGAGGCATTTTTATACACTAACAATGAACTGTCAGAAAGAGAAATTAAGGAAACAATCCAACTTCACTATTGCAACAACAAAAAAATAAAGTACCTAGGAGTAAATTTAACCAAGGAGACTAAAGACTTGTCCTCGGAAAATTATAAAACGTTGATAAAAGAAATCAGGGAAGATATAAATAAGTGGAAGCATATACCATGCTCATGGTTAGGATGATGCTCATCATTAAAATGTCTATATTACCCAAAGCAATTTATAAATTCAATGCAATACCAATTAAAATACCAATGACATACTTCAAAGATATAGAACACACATTCCAAAAATTTACATGGAACCAAAAAAGAACATGAATAGCCTCAGCAATCTTGAAAAGGAAGAATAAAGTGGGAGGTATCACACTTCCAGATATCAAGTTATATTATAAGGCCATTGTACTCAGAACAGCCTGGTACTGGCATAAGAACAGGTTCATAGATCAACGGAACAGAACAGAGAACCCAGAAATAAACCCACACTTTTATTGACAACTGATATATTTGACAAAGGAGGCAAGAACATACAATGGAGTAAAGACAGCCTCTTCAACAAATGGTGTTGGGAAAAATGGACAGCTACCTGCAAAAAATGAAACTAGACCACCAACTTACACCATTCACAAAAATAAACTCAAAATGGATAAAAGACTTAAATGTAAGCCGTGAAACCATAGCATCTTAGAAGAAAACATAGGCAGTAAGCTCTCCAACATCTCTTGCAGCAACATATTTGCCGATTTATCTCCACGGGCAAATGAAATAAAAGACAGGATAAACAAATGGGACTATATCAAACTAAAAAGCTTTTGCACAGCTAAACACAATATGAACAGAATAAAAAGACAAACTACACAATGGGAGAATATATTTGACAATACGTCTGATAAGGGGTTAATAACCAAAATTTATAAAGAACTTATAAAACTCAACACCAGGAAGACAAACAATCCAATCAAAAAATGGGCAAAAGAAATGAATAAACACTTCTCCAAAGAGGACATACAGATAGCCAATAGGCAGATGAAAAAATGCCCAACATCACTAATCATTAGAGAAATGCAAATTAAAACCACAATGAGATATCACCTCACACCAATCAGAATGGCGCTCATCAACCAAACAACACAGAATAAGTGCTGGCGAGGATGTGGAGAAAAGGGAACTCTCCTGCACTGCTGGTGGGAATGCAGACTGGTACAGCCACTGTGGAAAACAGTATGAAGATTCCTCAAAAAATTAAAAATCAAACTGCCTTTTGGCCCAGCTATTCCACTTTTAGGAATATACCCCAAGAACACCATAGCACTGTTTCAAAAAGAGAAATGCACCCCCATGTTTATGGCAGCATTGTTCACAATAGTGAAGATCTGGAAACAGTCCAAGTTTCTGTCAGTGGATGAGTGGATTAAAAAGCTTTGGTACATAAATACTGTGGAATATTACTCAGCCATAAGAAATGATGACATCGGATCATTTACAACATGGATGGACCTTGATAACGTTATACTGAGTGAAATAAGTAAATCAGAAAAAACTAAGAACTATATGATTCCATAAGTGGGACATGAAAATGAGACTCTGAGACATGGACAAGAGTGTGGTGGTTTCCGGGGATGGGGGTGTAGGCACACAAAGAAAACCAGATAGAAGGTGACGGAAGACAATTAGACTTTGGGTGATGGGAATGGAACATAATCAAATGTCAAAATAACCTGGAGATGTTTTCTCTGAACATATGTACCCTGATTTATCAATGTCACCCCATTAAAATTAATAAAAAAAACCAAAAACATAAAGGTACCATAAAAATCAAACTTTTAAAGTAAAATTAAAAAGAAAACAAAGTCGCCCTGGCCGGTTGGCTCAGCGGTAGAGCGTCGGCCTAGCGTGCGGAGGACCCGGGTTCGATTCCCGGGTTCGATTCCCGGCCAGGGCACACAGGAGAAGCGCCCATTTGCTTCTCCACCCCTCTGCCGCGCTTTCCTCTCTGTCTCTCTCTTCCCCTCCTGCAGCCAAGGCTCCATTGGAGCAAAGATGGCCCGGGCGCTAGGGATGGCTCTGTGGCCTCTGCCTCAGGCGCTAGTGGCTCTGGTCGCAACATGGCGACACCCAGGATGGGCAGAGCATCGCCCCCTGGTGGGCAGAGCATCACCCCCTGGTAGGCGTGCCGGGTGGATCCCGGTCGGGCGCATGCGGGAGTCTGTCTGACTGTCTCTCCCTGTTTCCAGCTTCAGAAAAATGGAAAAAAAAAAAAAGAAAACAAAGTCAAATAACCTAGAAATCTAATGGTATAATATCAAACTACTTTGAACTTCATAAGCAATTAGAACTAATGAAAACAAAGCAAAAAACCCCAGTATTTTCAGGAAGTTTGCTGGAAGGAAGGAAGGAAGGAAGGAAGGAAGGAAGGAAGGAAGGAAGGAAGGAAGGAAGGAAGGAAGGAAGGAAGGAAGGAAGGAAGGAAGGGAGGGAAAGAGAAAGAGAGAGAGAGAGAGAGGGAGAGAAGGAGGGAGGGAGGGAGGGAGGGAGGGAGGGAAAGAAAAAGAAAGAGAGAGAGAGAGAAAGAAAAGAAAAAAGAAAAGAAAAAAGAAAGAAAGAAAGCTAACAGTAAAGCTTAACAAATTGTTTAAACACAATCCATTATTCAATTCCTATTCCCTATTTTTTTTTCATTAATGAGAGAGAAAGGGAAATGGGACAGGGAAGGCTGGGGGAAGGCAAGGGACAAAAAGAAGCAGAGGAAAACAATTTAAAAGATTTGATGGCCTAAAAAATAGGGTTTTATTCAAACAAACTCATTAAATTGTATAACTCAATATTACCTGTATGTCAAGCTGAGAGACCTTCTCCTTGCTTTCACTTAATTGGCTGTTTAATTCATTGACACTGGTTTCTAGGGAAAGGACACGATCTTGTGCAGCTCTAAGATGTGCTTTCTGCTCCTGCACCTGGTCATGCAAATTCTCTTGTGCTTGTTTATGACTTTCTGACTGATTCTTCAGCTTCTCTGTTAGTTGAGTTACCTACAACATTAGCAAGACTCTAAGTATGAAGGTCACAAATGGTATAACAAGAACTAAGACACTCAAATTTAAGTACCACAATAATATTAAAGTACATTATAATAGGTTATCTCAAAATGTTTTTAAAGAAAAAATTTCACATCTTTCTAAAAATAAGTTAACACAGTATCTCAAAATCATAAGAAATAACATAAAATTCAGCAATTCCTACTATTTTAAATCCATTTCTATTGAGCAATAATTTATATGAAATAGAGCTAACCCAATTGAATTGTATAATTTGAGATTTGATAAATGTACATACACTCATTTAACCACCACAATCAAGATACAGAATATTTCAGTTTCCCCAATAAGTTTCCTTATGCCCCTTTGTAATCAGTACCCTCCACTCATCTCTAACCCCAATCATGAATCTGGTTGAGCAATAAAGGTTCTTTGTATATTCTGGAGAGTTCTACATTGTCATATATATATATATATTATAAATATTTTGTTCTAGCCTTGGCTTTTAATTTCATAATGATATATTTTGAAGAGTATACATTTTTAATTTAGATAAAATCCAATTTATCTGATTTTTTTTTTTTTGTATACCTCACTTGGAGCTCATTGAGTTTCATGAATGTGGATTCACATTTTTAATCAAATTCAAAATTTTTTCAGCCATTATTTCTATACATACATTTTTTCCTCCTCCCCACCCTTCAATTATTATATGATACTGTCTCACGGGTCATTAATAAGGCACTGTTCATTTTTTTCTAGCCTTTTTTCTCTCTGTGTTTTGTTTTGAACATTTTCAATTACCTTTTCTTTATGTTCATTGATACTAGTTTCTTCCTGCTTAATCTATTAAGTTCATCCAATAAAATTTTTATTTCAGATCTCTTTTTAAAATCTTTAGAATAGTGACTTTCAACATTTTTCATCTCATGGAATATTTAAGTAATCACTAAAATTCTGAGGCACTCCAAAAAACATATTTTTTGCCAATATGACTAAAAAATAAATATAATTTTATTCATTCACACCAAATGACTATTGCTGTGTTGGATGTTGTCACTTTTTTGTTTGACACTCTAAGGGAAAAGAGGTCAGTGCCCTTGACTAAATAGCTAGATATTGCATGTTTTAAAATTCTTGTGGCATACCAGTGTACTGTGACACAATGACTGAAAATCACTGCTCTAGAAATTCTACTTTGCTCTGTTTTACTGGTTCCACTTCTATTTCTGTTATTATGTATTTTTTTTTATCCATAAGTTATTCTAAGAACTTCTTAAAGTACTTGTCTGTTGACTCCATCATTTCTCATTTCAGAATGTCTTTCCATTGAATGATAGTTCTCCTGCTCATAGCTCACATGTTCACTGCTTCTTCTTCATATGTCTAATAATGTTTTGATAATTATTGTGGCAGCTCTGGATTTTGCTGTCTTCTTTCAAAAAATATTTAATTTTGTTTCAGCAGGCAGTTAGTATACTTGTGGTTCAGCTGGATTCTTTGACTTGTTTTTATGTTTTGTTAGGTTGAATACGCACCAGCTTTTTACTATAGGGCTAGTTTAAAGTTACTTCTGCCCTGGCTGGTTGGCTCAGCGGTAGAGCGTCGGCCTAGCGAGCGGAGGACCCGGGTTCGATTCCCGGCCAGGGCACACAGGAGAAGTGCCCATTTGCTTCTCCACCCCTCCACCGCGCTTTCCTCTCTGTCTCTCTCTTCCCCTCCCGCAGCCAAGGCTCCATTGGAGCAAAGATGGCCCAGGCACTGGGGATGGTTCTGTGGCCTCTGCCTCAGGCGCTAGAGTGGCTCTGGTCGCAACATGGTGACGCCCAGGATGGGCAGAGCATCGCCCCCTGGTGGGCAGAGCGTCGCCCCTGGTGGGCGTGCCGGGTGGATCCCGGTCGGGCGCATGCGGGAGTCTGTCTGACTGTCTCTCCCTGTTTCCAGCTTCAGAAAAATGAAAATAAATAAATAAATAAAATAAAGTTACTTCTAAGGTGTGACATTTCTGAGGTTTCTACTGACTTCCCTGAAGCATTCACCCACATCTTTCTTCTCTGACTGGCTAAATAATCTAACATTTCTCAGTCAGTGAATCTGATAATTTTTCAGCCTACAGCTCCTAATAATTATTCACTGTTTGGCCTCATGGAATCTCATCTTGTGAGCACAAAGCTTAATATTCAGGCCCTGGCCAGTTGGCTCAGTGGTAGAGCGTCAGCCCGGCATGTGGAAGTTCTGGGTTCAATTCCTATCAGGGTACATAGGAGAAGTGACCATCTGCTTCTCCACCCCTCCTTCTCCTCTCTCTCATACTGTCTCTCTCTCCCCCTCCTGCAGCCATGGCTCAAATGGTTCAAGTAAGTTGGCCCCAGACACTAAGGATGCCTCCATGGCCTCGCCTCAGGAGCTAAAATAGCTCGGTTGCTGAGCAATGGAGCACCAGCAATAGCACCGTTGCTCGGAAAACAAACAGCAGCCCCAGATTGGCAGAGTACCAGCCCCAGATGGGGGTTTCCAGGTGGATCCCAGTCAGGGTGCATGTGGGAGTCTGTCTCTCTGCCTCCCTGCCTCTCACTTAGGAAAAAAAAAAAGCTTAATATTCAGCCAAAGGTTTAAGTGGGTCCCTACACAGATTGCTCCCCATGTTCTCCCCTCTCTGATATTCTGCCCTGAAAATATGAGCTGCCTCAATTTCTTCAGTCTCTGACTCCTCAATTCAATGAGATCACTGTGCTTTCCTTTGATTTCCTCACCTGTACCAGAGTCTGGCAAGTGACTTCATGACCACAGTTGGAGTAGATGAAAGATGCAATTCATCTGTTTCTCTTCTCTCAGGGATCAAAGCCCTGTTCTGCCTGTTGTACAATGTCTGAAAACAGTGGTTTTATACATTTTTCCCCAATTTCCTAGTTTTTTACCGTGGGAGGATTAAAGAAGTACCAGTTCCTCCAGCACAGCCAGAAGCAGAAGTACATAGATTTTTATTTATACTTTTATAAAAAATGCATAGGTTTTTCTAGTCATATCTATATGATAAGCAATGTTAAGTTGTATGCTAGTTACAACTAAAAACTAGTCTAAAGAATTGTTCATGAAAACTGGTAACCAAGGCCAACTTTGAAACTTGAAGAAAAAAATCATATTATAGTCTAATACCCAAATTAAAAAATATGACCTAATGATACTTTAATACTTTCTCATTTAGATAATTATAATTCTCTCATTGGACAATTCTTCCCAAAAAAGCAACTATAAATTCTGAAAAGTTTTTATAAAAACTGAAAAGTTTCAAAATGTATTAAGCTTAATTTTAAGTTTCTCTTAAACTACACACAAATGTTAAAATATGGTAACATCAAAATTGTTATTAGTTATATATTCCAAAGACATAATCAAAATATAAGTAACCACTAAGTCTGTATGCTAACCAATACAGAGTAACAACCAACATTCGACTGATACTTTTGAGTTTATGAATATATTTTATTATTCATTCTTTTTTCAAAACATAACAAAATGGTATAAGGCAAGTATAATTATTAATAACATCTCTACTTTTCAAATGAGCTAACATGGTGAAATGATTTGCTTGAGGTCATATAGGTAATAATAAGTTACATCCTGGGACATGAACTGAGTTTTCCTTTCTCAAATCATGTTAACTTAATTTCACTGCAATAGGAACCCACCTCTAAAGTAAGTGAGATAACCATAATGAAAAATCATTTAAATAAAACACGTCATAATTTAGAGATTTATAGTAACTTTTAGAAATAGAATAGATTTGACAAGCTTACTTGTTCCTGTAATGTATGGTTTTTTTCTTGTAACTGGTTAAGAACAGCAGTCTCCCCTTCACCAGCCTGAATTTTTGCATAAAGATCTTCTCTTTCCTTTTCTAGTAAGGAAATATTTTCTTTACTTTTCTGTAGTAAGGCTTCAAGGTTCTGGATCTTTTGGTCCTTGTCACCAATCTGACGTAGTACTTGTTCCAAATCATTCTGTAAAGAATTGAAAACTAATCTTAAGGATAGAGAACTTGAAAAATTATTCCTTACACTTAAAATAATTGATAATAAATTTTAAAATTCAAATACTTAGTCTTACATTTTTAAACTAATCATTACATTTTAACATGGCAAATTTAATTAATCAGTACTATATATTTAATATAGATCTATATTATGGATAATAAACTGGAATTTAACAACAAAAAAAACCTTCAATTAACCACATTCTTACTGTGATATTCTGCCCTCACCACCTACTACTTTTCTTGAGACAAATGGGACTTGAGACAAACGGGACTCGTCACTATTCCTAAACCACACTGGGGACCTTCCAGCCTCAGAGCCTTTGTATTAATTGTCTCTTGTGCCTGGAACACTTCTCTCACAATCCTGGCTCTTTCCCTTTCCTTCAAATGTTTGTTCAAATGTCACCTTCTCAATCAGGCCTACTCTGACCAATACATTTAAAACGGCAGCCTTTCCCAATATACCTTCTCCTGAATATTTTTTTCTTTCTATAGCACTTACCTTCTAACACTAAATATTTACTTATTTTTCATGTTTACCTGCTTCCCTCCACCCCCTCACTATACTATATACTCCACAAAGATGAGGATTTTTGTTTGTTTTATATTGATTGATATATCTAAGACACATACTCTAAGATATCTGTTGAATGAACAGAAAAATAAATGACTATATTCTAACACACATATGCAAGAAGACTCACTTCAGTACCACAAAGTACTCTTCTATTGATACATCAAGGGATCCCTCTTCTACTTTACCAAAGTCATGTTACACAACACAATGTAACAGCCCACATCCAGAACAATGCCCACTACTATTTTTAAGCTGTGGACCCATAGCCTTTGCCTCTGCCTCAGTTGTCTTAAGAGCTAGAGATCCTCTACCCAGAACAAGGCTCTAACAAAACCCTCAGCAATTCTTACCATCACTCACACTACCTTGTGAGACAGAGCTAGCAACAACCTGGGATTCTCCATATTAAAATATTAAATATTAAATGAATCCTCAATATTAAATTAATTCTCAATATTAAAATATTGAGAATACTGTGGCAATATTAAAATATTTTAGATCAGGCACTTTTAAACATGTTTCCTATCCCTCTAAGCTTCAATCACAAAATAACGCAAGACAACCTACCTCTCCGCTCTCACCCTCTTTCTTGCCACTAATGATCCCCTCTTTCCATGTTCCACTAATCTGTTAGAACCACAGGCCTAAGCCTCCTTCCAGTTACTCTATTTCCAAGGTGTAAACAATACGTGTTCACCTTTTCAGAGTTTGATTCACCCTCAACCCTCTCTGATACGAAGGCCTATCCCTCTGGAAAAGCAGGGGATGTTGATCCTTTCCTGCTTTTTCACTACAACTGCTCTCCCCTATGTGAATGTTTCATGCTGCTTTGGAGACTGATTCATTTATTCTACCCTCTATTCTGTGTTGCTGTCATCTATAAATCCCTACCTCATTCACTGAAGACTTGAGACCTGATTTAGTCTTTCTCTCAATCCCAATTTCTGCCAATTTCCTGGGAAATACAAAATACATAGAGAATTAAAAGCACAGCCTCAACATTCATATCACCTTAATTCCTATACCTTTACTCATTCTATTCAATCATTCACATGCAAAATCTTGTAATCACCTGAAATTTTTCCAGATGAAAACCTCATCTACACTACTCTGTGACCACAACTTCCTGGCCATCTCCCAATTTCATGACCCCATTTCTGCTCTTCACTGTCAGAGACATAAACATCAATTTTCTTCTGGCTGATTTAGGAAAAGCCCAGCTTGTCTTCCTGAACCTCACATATGAATATGAACTAACTTTAACACTTCTTTCAACTACATTCTTCTCCATTTCCTTTTACCCCCAAATTTGCAATATAGCCACCCCAAAAGAAGCCCAATCCTAGACCAATACTGCAGTCTGCTTCCTTCACCCCTACCTTTCTCAGTACTGTTAGAGCAAAATCACAAAATTCTACAGATTGGTGCCACTACAAATTTCTAAACTCCAACCTCCATTTTCAGAATTATCTTGTCAATCCTTATACTTAGTGAGGTTCTCATCCTCAAATATTTCCCTCAATAACCATGTAAAAGCTTCAATACTCTCTCAAACTCTTAGTCTCTGATTGCTTGACAGTAAGCTATTATCTTCAACTTTATACAAAAGGGGGCAGGAGAATCTTCAGGAATATCCACCTTGATTTTCTATCTCCTTACCCATAAAATTATATATACTCAATTTGCCTCCTTTCCTCAAGCTTCAAAGGATATTCTTCAGAGAATAAATTCAAATTTAACACCACTTACTGTATCAGTGACATCATAGCTTTTTTCAATACCTTATTCCTTCACTCACTTCTCCTCCAGCATCCTCAGTGACTCCCTATCAGTCCTTTTGTCCCAGACTATAAACATGTGCAGATAGTTCTCTCTCTCCCAAACACTTTCTGAACCAAGCCCCACTCCAGTTTCTGTCCAGTCTTCACACAATTCACATCTAAATTTCAAAAGTAATGCATATTTGTTTTACTAACTCCCTAGTTTCTCATTTACTCATCAATCAAAAATCAGACTTTCAACTATATCAATTTATTTAAATTATGTTTGACAAGGTCACATAAAATTGCTTAATCTAAGGGACATTTTTCATTCATTATGCTGGGCATTCCCACCACACACCCGCCTTTGAAGTCCTTTAGGATCCATTCTGTAAGCTCTCCTAATTACTCTGATCACTCTCTCTGTGGGTTACTCTTTTTCTACTCATCCATCCCTTAAGCACTGATGTTTTCTGGTATTTTGTGTTACTATCACCTATTTTTCTCATTATACTCTTTTAGCTGACCATATCTAGTCTAATAATTCTACTTATCCCATATATCCTAATGGTTCTCTCACAGCTAATATATATAAGCTTTAAATTATACCCATAAATGCTTCAAGACATTTCCAAAACTGCACTCATCACATTCCCCTATAAAATGTGATGGCCATGTCTCAGGTTCACTAACACAATTGATGACATCTCTGTTTACCGTGCAATCGATGTTATCAATAAGAAAATCATTCCCTTTCTCTCTCATTCACTACAACTATTAAGTGAACAAATTCTGTTTATTTTACCTCAGAAATATTACTTATATTTGACCCATAACATTATTTTTACAATTGCTTGAACCAAGATTGCTATTTTTCACCTAAAATATTGTATTTATTAATCTTTAACTGATCTCTAGTTTCAGATTATTCTCTCCAAAATCCATCTTTCACACAACCACAAGAATAATCTATTTAAAAACCAAATATGGCCCTGGCCGGTTGGCTCAGCAGTAGAGTGTCGGCCTAGCGTGCGGAGGACCCGGGTTCGATTCTCGGCCAGGGCACACAGGAGAAGCGCCCATTTGCTTCTCCACCCCTCCGCCGAGCTTTCCTCTCTGTCTCTCTCTTCCCCTCCCGCAGCCAAGGCTCCATTGGAGCAAAGATGGCCCGGGCGCTGGGGATGGCTCTGTGGCCTCTGCCTCAGGTGCTAGAGTGGCTCTGGTCACAACATGGCGACGCCCAGGATGGGCAGAGCATCGCCCCCTGGTGGGCAGAGCGTCGCCCCTGGTGGGCGTGCCGGGTGGATCCCGGTCGGGCGCATGCGGGAGTCTGTCTGACTGTCTCTCCCTGTTTCCAGCTTCAGAAAAATGAAAAAAAAAAACAAAAAAAAAAAACAACCAAATATGGCTATGGTACTTCCATCTTAAGACCTTCAGCTTTCTATCTTCAAGAATAAATGGCACACAAGGCCTTTCATAAACTTGTACGTGTCTAATATTCTGGCCTCTTCTCTAACTGATCTCTTAATCACATTCAAAGTTCTACAAAATCTAATAGTTTAGCTCACACCAGCTTCAGTATACTTGTGCTTATAACTTTTGCTTGGAGTATACTCCTCACTATTACTGTCTTTGCAACCTTAAGACATTTATGCATCCTTTGCTACTCAGATTGCCACTTCTAAGAAGCTTTTTAATGACTACTCTTTCCAGACTATATCCAATTTAGATCTGTCCTCTCTGCTACCATAATAACTTTATACACATACATACATACACCTAGAATTATACTCATGACATTTCTTTAATTAATTTTAGGACTTTTCATGTTTCCATAATGAGAGACTTTGCCTGGCCTCTTTGCCATTCTTCTCTTATTCCTTCCCAGGAAATGAGAATTTAACTAATTTGGATAAAAGAATAAGCATGTTACAATCAGCCACTTGCTCTCCCCTTAGTCTAAGAAACACCGTGTCTATTTGAAGGTAAAAAGCTGTCATTTCCAGCTTTGCCTGTGACTGGCTGAATAAATTTAATTGTGGGGTACAGTATACAAGAGCCCACTTGGCTGCAGACCTGCGCCAAATTCTCTACCTCAGCTTTACCACCCTATTTCCTTCCTACTCTTCACAGTAAAACTTCTAGAGTTATTCATATTCTTCTCTCAAACTTCTTTCCATTTTTTCTTGAACTCTCTTCATCTGGCTTTCAGTCCTCCTCCATCCAAATTGCTCTCATCAATGTCATCCATGAAGTCCATGTTGACAAATCCAATAGGATTCTCCATCTTCATCTTGTTTGACCTCTATCCTTTTGATTATCCAGGCCACAATCCTTGGAATCATCCTTAATGTTTTCTCAATGCCCATATCAATCTATCAGTAAACCTGTCAGCTTTACCTTTGTATATCTAGAATCTGACTGCTTCACACTATCTATACTTTTCTCCATAGGAAAGTGATATAGGTCTAACCTCTATAATTTTTTAAATTTTTTATTGAATTTATTAGGGTAGCAGTGGTTAATAAAATTATATACAACCTATATCATTTCTTATCTGGATTATTGTAGTAGTCTCTTAGCTAATTTCTTTGCTTCTATTTATGTGGCCCTACTATCTACTCTCAACACAGCAGCCAGAGTGATCCTGTGACACTGTCAGTCAGAGCCTGTTCCGCCTTTGCTCAGAAACCTCCAATGATTTCTCTTCTCAGTCAGAGTAAAAGCCTTAAAATTACCTAAGAGGCTTGACATGTTCTGACCCTCCATGATTTCTCTGACTGTGTCCCTTTTAATTTCTCATCATTCATACCACTCCAAAGACTGGCTTCCTGATGTTCCTTAGATATACCCCTGCCTCGGCGCTTTTTAATATACTGAGGCTCATCTCTGATATCCACGGGCTACCCCCTCCTTTCCCTCAGGACTTTCATCTTCTCAGAGGGGCCATTTCCAGCAATGCTACCTAGCATTGCGGTCACTGACAGCCAGCTCTGCAGATACTTCCTACTCCACATCCCTTTTTTCATCTCTAGCTATTATCAACATTTAACACACTATATGTTTTGCCTATTTATCTTGGCTCTTGTTTGTCCCTCACTAAGCTCCATGAGAGCAGACATTTTTATCTGTTTTCTTCACTGTCATATCCACAGAATCACTTCCTTGGCTAAGAGCAGACATTAGCACATATTTGTTGACTGAATGATGAAAAAAACAAATAAATGAATACAATATTTTGATCCCTATCCATGAGACTCCAAAGCCACTCCAAAATCAGGAAAAAAAAAGAGAGGCACATGACAGTGTTCTGTGTGCACAGCATTAGCCTGCCATTCCCCAAGGCAGCGCTGTGTCCCACTCATCTCTTTACTCGCCATGCGTGCCACTGGACCTGACACACAGTGCTCAATAACAGTCCTTGAATTAATGAAAGATCAAAGGGATAAGTGAATGTCAAAGTTGAGTTCACTTCAAACATTTGGACACCCTCTTTCCCTCTCCATAAAAAACCAAAGGCCCTGGCCGGTTGGTTCAGTGGTAGAGCGTCGGCCTGGTGTGCAGAGGTCCCGGGGTTCGATTCCCGGCCAGGGCACACAGGAGAAGCGCCCATCTGCTTCTCTACCCCCCCCCCTCCTTCCTCTCTGTCTCTCTCTTCCCCTCCCGCAGCCGAGGCTCCATTGGAGCAAAGATGACCCGGGCGCTGGGGATGGCTCCTTGGCCTCTGCCCCAGGCGCTAGAGTGGCTCTGGTCACAAAAGAGCGACGCCCTGGAGGGTCAGAGCATCGCCCCCTGGTGGGCAGAGCGTCGCCCCCTGGTGGGCGTGCTGGGTGGATCCCTGTCGGGTGCATGCGGGAGTCTATCTGACTGTCTCTCCCTGTTTCCAGCTTCAGAAAAATACAAAAAAAACAAAAAACAAAAAAACCCCAAAAATGTTACCTCTTTTCATCTTCTAAGCTATTCTGTAGAATGTGTATAAATTTAAGCAATCACTTTTATTTCCTATACCAACAATTCCAATGTTCATATCATAGTTCTGAAGTAGAAGACATGACCAACAAACACTACATTCTACTGTAGGAAATACAAAATGTTATTTTTTACTGAGCTAACTAAACCAGGAAATATTATTTTTTTATTTTTCAAATAAGTTATTTAAACAATACACCTAAAACTAATATTGTATGTCAATAGTAATTGGAAAATTAATAAATAACAAATACTAAATATTAATATATTATGCAAAAATAATTTAAATAAATAATAAACCTTTTATTTTAATAGATAAATTTAATATACATTTAGTTGATAAATTAAATAATTAAATATTTTAAATAAATAAATTTACCTATAATAAATTATAAAATATTTTAGAGATAATTTTTGACATAGCAATCAAAAGAAAAAGATAAAAGATTTTGATTATCCAGACATTAAAATTTATCAAAACCCTTCATAATCAAGTATTTTGCATTATCAAATTTTATCACAGCAAAAGAATAATGTCTTAACTATTACTGTTTAAAAGGCTAATAATTCAAATAATATGTACCTGAGCTTCTCGAAGTTTTGCCGTAGTATTTTGCTGAAGAGCTTGTTGGTCTTGATTCTGTTGCTTTGTTTTCTCTAATTGATGCTGCAGTTCTGTGGAATTTGTTACTTTTTCCTTTAACTTAAAAATTAACGTAGACTGTCAGTTGACAACTTAAAGGCAAAGTATTATCCTTCATAAACAGCTGGCAATACTTCAAATCTCATAATACTCAAGTCTGAATAGTAAAGTTAGACAACATATAAAATCAACCTTAAAAGCAGTATCACATTACTTATAAAATCTTAATAGGATGATTAAGAAACCATTCCCTAGAAACAGACTCTCATTCTGAGAATACAATTCTTTCTCCAGGTTCATACTTATTTTAAATTTTTTTGTAATTATTTATTCATTTTAGAGAGAGAGGAAGAGGGGGATAGAGAGAGAAACATAAATTTGTTGTTCCACTTATTTATGCACTCATTAGTTAATTTTTGTGTGTGCCCTGACCAGGGATCAAACCCACAACCTTGGCGTATCAGGACAACACTCTAACCAAATGAGCTATCTGGCCAGGGTATTTATTTTATTATTGTGTTTTGTATACTAATATGATTAAGGAATTAATTACATACAAAATTTTTGTAACAATAATTTAAACCATAGTATCAGTATTTGCTTTATTTTTTCTACAAGAATATTATCACTTACTGAGAAGAATGAATCATACTAATATTCCAGATGCCTCAAATCTACCAATAAATTTGCTAACAAACTCATTTGATATACTAGCTTACCTGTTCTTCTAAACGAGAAAGTTTGAGTTGTAAATCAGCCACCTGCTGTTCTTTATCCATCAGCTTTTCACTTGAGAGCTGTCTCTGTTCCTTCAGCCTGCCATGAGCTTCCCCAAGTTGGCGCTCTGTCTCCAGAAGTTTGCCATGTAACTAAAAAAGAAATGTATATACATATGTGTAAACATACTCCAACTGCCATATCCTACCACCACCTAGTTTCCAATGTTTTATTTTTCACCAATGTAAGTACAATAGCATAATTTTTATGATCCAATTAAATTTTATTCACATAAATTATGATGAATCACCTAAAACTGATTAAACATCACAGTTTCTCATTTTCTTGCTCTCTTAGGAAATACAGTAAACTAGAGACTCTTATTTGGACATAGTATTAAAATCGTTTGAAGAATTTAAAATAACAGAGCAAAAGTTAAATATTAAGACATACAGGACCTGTGGTGGTGCAGTGGATAAAGCATTGACCTGGAATGCTAAGGTCACTGGTTTGAAACCTTGGGCTTGCCTGGTCAAGACACAAAGGGAAGTTGATGCTTCCTGCTCCCTCCACCCCCTTCTCTCTCTCTCTCTCTAAAATGAATAAAGTCTTAAAATAAGAAGACATTCAGGGCACACTCAGACGTATTCCACAGTATTAAATATTACAATGATTCTACTGTTTTTCCATAATTATGAACCACAATTGTCTTCTAACATTGGGTATTGAGAGCACAAAGCACTCCAAAGTAATCAAAATGGCAGATAACTGCTAAATAAAATAGAACAAAGGGTTTTTGTTTGTTTGTTTGTTTTTAAATATTAGGTGACCCTCATCCACTAACTCTAAAATTGCCACCTAGTTAAAATTAATGGAGAAATTTGACCTGGACCTAAAGAATTATCACTTTCTCAAATTCACTATTTTTTCTAATACCACCAGAAATAAGTTACTTTCTCTTGAGATGTGTGTGTGTCAGGTTGGGTGGGGGGAGAGAGTTCCATTAAAAAATGATAAAAATTTGTATTAATTTCCGAGAATCACTGCACAACTTCTGGGAGTGTAAAAGAAGAGAGTGGCCTAGAGATAAGAATGCAGGACCCTTGGCAAGGCTTCTAGACTAAGAATGCTCTGATACACCAGTCTCAAATCTTAAAATAAATGAATATGCCTCAGCAAAATTAAAACCTATTCTATATAATTGCTTTCAACCAAATCTATTTATGGTAAATCTTAAAATATTTAAGCATCTGTGTCATATTCATACATATGATCTATATTCACATATTTCTTCATAAAAATTCACAATTGACAAGTTAAAAATAAAGTTCTGTCAGAAAAGTAGATACCCATTATTTTCTTATACTATAAAAACAACCACCTATAGCTATCAAAATATAACCTATCTTTAATTTTTTAAAAAAACTTAATTTCTAAAGTAAACATATTTCCATAACTAAAAGAGGAATTAATAACAGTTAAAGAGAATGCATTTATTTCATCTTTGTCCTTAGCCAGCACCTTACCATCTGTCTCCTTTTTATTCTTCTTAAAATGCACTTATAGTGAATTAGCACTGTAACAACTACCCAAACAGTCTCCTTCTCACTAAAAGAAGTAGGCCCAATCCTGAAAACAAATGAGGCTTTCAAAGTAAAACTCATATTTCAAGCATCTAAAGTGCTCAATCTCTTATAAACAGGCATCATCCAGGCCTAGATTCTAAACTTGCTCAGTAAGAATCTCCTATCATTTTTAATACATACTCAGACTTCTTCCATAAAAGTTTAGACTCATGATATTTAGATTCAGTAGAGTTCAGAAATTACTTGCAAAAAGCAACACTTAGAAAGCAGTAGTTTTTAGATCTCAACTGCCTGGTACAATCACAGGGGAAATGCTTAAATATACCAATGCCCAGAAATATGACAGAGATAGTAACTTAATTGGATCAAGGGTAAGGCCTTGATTTGGGTAATTTTTAAAATTTCCCCAGATGATTCGGATGTGCAGACAGAGTTGAGAACCACCAAATTAAAGACTTTCATTTCTCTAAAGTAACTACAGGTGGTGAGATAAAAACATATATACTTTTTATAATTTTGTCATTCATTATTGTATAATTCCTAATAAATCCCTGAACTTTAATAAAGAAATAAATCTCAAATCAAAGCTGCCCAAGAGTAGAGGCAGGCCAAAATCACTTACACAATGATGATATACCATTTTAGAATAAATACGTCAAAGAAAAATAGGTTAAGCCCTGGCCAACTACTCAGTCAGTTAAGAGTGTCGTCCCAAAACAACAAAGTTGCGGGTTCGATCCCCGGTCAGAGCACACACGGGAAGCAACCAATGGATGTATGATTGAGTGGAACAACAAATGAATGCTTCCCATGCCCCTCCCCTCTTCCTCTCTTCCTCTCTCTGTCTCTCCAAAAATCAATCAATCAATAAAACCTTGACCAGATATCTCGGTTGGTTGGGGTATAGTCCCAGCATGGAAGTTTCTATTTCGATTTCCCTGTCAGGGTACATATAAGAGCAGCTTGATGTTCCTGTCTCTCTCTCTCTCCCTGCCTCTCTCTCTCAAAAAGAAAAAAAAAATTGGTAAATTAAAAGTAAAAATAATACACATTGAAATTATTAATAAAGTGGCCTACCTTAAAGTCACATTTTTAGATATGTATATATATATATGTTCTTAAGTAAAGTCAATTTTATAAACTTATATACATAATTATTTATTCATGATATTCCTAATGTTTACTATGTGCCAGGCCCTAGTCTACATGCTTTTTTACAAGTAATAACTAATTTAATCTTTATAATAACCCTATAAAGACAGTTCCATTATTATCCTCATTTCATAGATGAGCAAACTGAGGCACAAATTAAATAACTTACCTGAAATCACATAGTTTGTAGGTCAAAGAACTAGAACTTAGGCAGTTGGTTCCTAAATCCACAGATAAACCATTATGCTATTCATGATGGTATGTTAGATAATTTTTAAAAGTAAAACTGATGGGATCTAATCTTTTAATGAAGCAACAAACTATTACCTGCACATCTGTGGTTGTTTTAGAAGTGTTCATAAACTCAAATATGAAAGACATAGGTTGCCTTGTTTAAGTCCTTTGATGGCAATTGCCAACTATCTAATTTTGTCAACACTGAAAGGAATGCTGACACAGTGGAGAGTAAAACAAACCCTGTTGATGCCTACACATTTTAATAATATTGAAAAAAAGGTTTATGGTGAGGTTCATTCTTCCAACAAATATTTACTGAAAGCCCTAAGTATAGATGCTGATAGAATATAGAATAATATAAATTCTTCACATTAAAGAGCTCACAGTCCAATGAGAATTTTAGACAATAAGGAAGTAATCAAAAAAACTAATATACAATATAAAGTGTTATAAAGAACAAGAAAGAAGAAGTAGGGTCAGACTACAGGTAAAACAAGCTATTTAAATAGGGTGGTCCTGGAAGTCTTCATTGCAAAAAATGACACTTGAGCCAACCCTGCAAAGAAGGCAAGAGTGCACTAAGAGGAAAAGACAGGCAGAGGAACTAAGGCAGGAAAGCATTTAAGTGTTGGTGTGATTGAGAAAGTGAAAGAACAACATGGCTTCACAGCAGCATGAGATGAGTTTGAAGACATAGCGTGGGCCATACCACATACAGAGGCTTACATACCAAATTAAGACATTTGGTTTCAATTCAAAGTGTAATGCAAAGACACTTTAAGCAGTGTTAAGTGGAGAAATAAAATGATATCCTTCATATTTTCAAAAGATCTCTCTGACTTCTAAAGGGAGACTAGATCAAGGAGGACTCTAGAAGAAGGGAAACTTGTAAGAAGGCTAATACAGTAGCCAAGGTCAGCAATGATGGAGGCTTAAGTTATGGGTGGAAGCAGTGTAGATGAAAAGAAGTGAACAGATTTGAAACATACTTTGATGGTAGAATCCAGACAGTATGCTGAAAGAAAGAAGATAAATGGTATCACTTCAAGGTCTTCAGTATGACCTCTATTTTGTACAGAATTATGACTAAACCCAAAAATCACATATTCAAGTCATTGTATAAAAATAAGTTTGTGTAGGTTCTCAAAGATTCCTAATGCTCCTCCAATCACTGACAACCAAATAAAGTCCAAATTCCTCAGTCTGCTATTCAAGAACCCAAATGTTCTTCCCCAGTAGTCCACTCCTCTCCTACTCTAAGAGCAAATCAGTGGCCCTTCCTGGTTCTCTTTTTTTTTTTCCTTTATTTTTTTACTGAATTTATTGGAGTGACATTGGTTAATAAAATTATATAATTTCAAGTGTTACAATTCTTTAATACATCATCTGCACATTGTATTGTGTGTTTACCACCCCAAGTCATGTCTTCCATTACCATTATCTCCCTTGTACCCACTTCTAGCTCCCCCTCCCCCCTTTTCCTGGTTCCTGTAATACTTTCTTGCCACTGGTTTACTCTTGCTAATCCTTCATGTTGGAATGTCGGAATGTCCTCCTGCCTTCAAACTGCTACTTGCCTAAACCTATCCAGTCTTCACAATTTCAAGCACCACCTCTCTCTTACACAAAGCTTTTCCTGGTCACATATCTGGACAAAAGAATTACACAATATAAAGTACTACGGTGGGAAGAAAACAGGAGAAGGACTCTTTGAAATTCTCATAATATACAGTATTATTATTATTATTTTTGTTTGTATTTTTCTGAAGTTGGAAACAGGGAGGCAGTCAGACAGACTCCCGCATGCATTCAACTGGATCCACCCGGCATGCCCACCAGGGGGCGATGCTCTGCCCATCTGGGGCATTGCTCTATTGCAACCAGAGCCATTCTAGCACCTGAGGCAGAGGCCACAGAGCCATCCTCAGCTCCTGGGCCAACTTTGCTCCAATGGAGCCTTGGCTGCGGGAGGGGAAGAGAGAGAGAGGAAGGAGAGGGGGAAGGGTAGAGAAGCAGATGGGCGCCTCTCCTGTGTACCCTGGCTGGGAATCGAACCCCGAACTCCTGCACGCCAGGCCGACACTCTACCACTAAGCCAACTGGCCAGGGCCTACAGTATTATTTTATTATAATTCTCACATTCTTTGGTATAGGATAGTATTTGTCTTGTTCTCAATGATATTTATATAATCATTTAAGGTACCCTGTCCTTTGTTATTTCTGTATCAAATATCTAATTCACTTTTAAGTTATTCACTGACATCTCTAAGCCTCTCTTTCTTTCTATTATTAATGCCTTCATTTATTCACTTACTCACTAAAACATTTGCTGATAAACAAGCAATAAGCAAGGTAGTGAGAATAAAAAATAAATAAGCCATGGTCTTTGTTCCCAAAGAGTTCAGAGTCTAGTGAAAAAGAACATATGGTAATGTAACTATACTGTGGGAGGTAAAACAATCAAGATATGTACATGCTTAAGCCATCTTTTAGAGGTAGGAGAGGTTAGAAGTAGCATTGTTCAGAAATTGATTTCTAGAGAAGTAACAAGTAAAGGGAGTTAATTATTTATCAAGAAAAAGAGGAATAGAAAGAATATCTCAGGCCAAAAAAACAAAAATAATTGTGCCACAAAAGCAAGAATCACAACTATTTGTGAAAATCATTGAACATTATCAAAACCTGGCTAAGGACTTTGTTCTCCTCCAAATTTTCATTTTTCAATCAATTTTTAATGTTATCTATAAGAAATAACTAGAATACATAATATAAAATTAAGTTAATGGCAAAGTCAAAATTTGTATTAAATTTCATCTGATAAGACATTATTTATCTATAAGAAATAGCTATCAGGACTAATATATTTTCTCCTTTCAAAATAGCTAATTTTTATACTATTGGTTTAAAAATAATTATACTCAAATTTTAGTAGCAAAAATATGAAAAATTTTAAGAAGAGTCAACAATTTGAGTTAATTACAAAAGCTAATACCTATTGAGAGTACCTACCATGAGCCAGGTACCATCCTACGCAATTATATGTATTAAGTCAAAAACACTTCCCAACATTACTATATGATAGATAATACCACTTTTTTCTCCTACGGAAAACTGAATTAAAAGAAAATGAGATCTGACTCAATATTACTGTTGTGAAAATTTATTTTTTTTCAAATGAAAATTTTTTAATGAACTATATTATAATTGAATAACCATCAAGCAACTAAGAAGAAACCACAGGAGCAGCTACAATAAATAAAAGTAACGTTGCTTACCTGATTGATTTCACTTTGGAGTTGTAACCCATGCTGCTCCTTTTCTTCTCTCTGTTGTTGAAGCTGTTTATACTCTGCTTTAAGATGCTGGTACTTGGTCTCTACTTCTGATAATTCTTCTTTGAGCTTTTGAACAGCTTCTCCCTTTTCACCTAATTCTTCCTGTATTCTCTGCAGTGAGGTTTCTGAGGCAGATAATCTGGACTGAAGCTGTTGACAATCTAGGTCTTTTTGATGAAGGCTTGCTTGTATAATCTTTTTACTCACACACTCATTGTCATGTTTCTCTTCTAACTGAGTATAGTCAAGTTCTTTCTTCATCAACTTTTCAGTCAAGTTCTGAAATATCAATTTAACAGTTTATTTCCTTTCTAATAATATTTTTAATTATTCTAATTACTCAAATACTATAATTTATACAGCAGTAGTATCTCCTAGTCAGTATTACAATATAAAAAGTGAAAATATTCTAGTTAAAAAGTATTGTTATTACATACTAACATGATTTTATTATTGGCCCACTTGACTAAACTCTTTAATATAATTTAAGAATTACCAACAAAATTTTGACATAAAATGAAAATCTACTAGATTCTTTAGGATAAGAATATCTCTTGGTCCTGGCCAGTTGACTCAGTGGTAGAGTGTCAGCCTGGCGTGTGGAAGTCCCAGGTTCGATTACCGGCCAGGGCAACAGGAGAAGCGCTCATCTACTTCTCCACCCTTCCCCCCCTCCTTCTTCTCTATCTCTCTCTTCCCCTCCAGCAACCAAGGCTCCACTGGAGCAAAGATGGCCTGGATGCTGAGGGTGGCTCCATGGCCTCTGCCTCAGGCACTAGAATGGCTCCAGCTGCAATGGAGTGATGCCCCAGATAGACAGAGCATCACCCCCTGGTGGGCATGTGGGTGGATCCCAGTTAGGAGCATGCGGGAGTCTGTCTGACTGCTTCTAACTTGGGGGGGGGGGGAGAAAAGAATTTCTAGTCTCCTATTTAAATTAAAAACTAAAACTACCCTTATAGCATTAAAAATTATTTTGAATGACAATAAGCTATGGAAATTCTGATTTCTGGCTTTGCAATTTCATAGTTGACAAGGGCATTACCATAACAATACCATTCACTCATCTAGTATGCCTGATCCTACTCATTCCTCATTTCTGTTCTTGATAAAGGACCATTGTTAAGAGTCACAAATTTAAGAATAATTCAAATTTCTTTCAAAGTATATAAAATAGTGATCTAAAAATATCATTTATTTGCTTTATATTTTATTATTTGACTTAATACTATCAAGTAAAAAATGTAAAAATGATACCATCAATCAAAGATCTGAATCAACAGATCAAATGACAAGGTCTGGTCTCAGTGGAGCTGTTACAATTAATATTGAACATTGTACGTCAACACATTCACACATGAAATCTGAATCTGAATTTTGACTAGATTCCATAAGGAAGATAGCTGGGATAAGAGGACACCGGGGGCACCTGGAGATTCGATCCAGGGCCATTTATTTTACTCAGTTTTTATCTGCAGTATGCTAGAAAGGAACAATGCAGAAATTGTAGCGGGACAAAGCCTCTGGCCTTTAAACAGACTATAATCTAAATGAAACACATGCATCAAAAGAAAAACAAACATTCCTAAGAAAGTCAAAACATAATGTGCAAGCAAAAATAAATTAATACAAAAGCTGTGTCAAATTTTCTTAAGAACATAATTTTTTAAAAATAAAATAAGCAGTCAGGTGGAACTAATTAGTAAGTTACAATCACCTAAAAATAAAGTTTGAGCTTGGTAAAGCGGTGAGAGGAATTATGTAATAGCATACATGAGTCATGCCAATGGCTCTATACAAAAAGAAACAAATATATAAAAAGACAAAATGGAACAGACAAGTTGCATTTGGGGAAACAGCAAACACTTACAAGGAGAGTAATAAATCTAGGCACTAAAGAAGGAAAGGCAGCAGTAACTTCTCTGATAAAAAATATATTAATGTAAATTACCAAGTAGGAAAATGCTGTAGAAAAAAAGCAGTGCTGAGAAAGATGACAGAAGCATGTATAAAAGAGAAGGAAGAACACTTAGACATAAGAAGAGCAACCAGAAGTTTGCAGCAAAATTAGCCAAAAGATACGTGCCTTGACCAATCAACAGAAATAGAATTAAAAGGTAGAAGAGTCAAAAGACTAGAAAAATACTTTTAAGTCAAATACTACAGAATACTTTTAAGTCAAACCATGTTAGAAAAATTCTTTTTATAGACATTTGTATTAGCACTTAGTAACTGCAAATCTTTCTTGACATAATTTTACATTTTCTTTTTTAAGAAAATAACATTTAGTTTAGAATTTGTAAGCTAAACCTATCAATTCATTGATCTACAAACGTGTTGGGTCTTTCTAAAGAAAATTATGTTATTGAATTTCCATAAATGCAAACAAGCTCACAAATTCTGAGAATTTGGGCAAGATATAATTTTAAAACATGCTACAAAAATTAAGGCTAGCCTGACCAGGCGGTGGCGCAGTGGATAGAGCGCTGGACTGGGATGGGAAGGACCCAGGTTCGAGACCACGAGGTCGCAAGCTTGAGCGGGCTCATCTGGTTTGAGCAAAACTCACCAGCTTGAACCCAAGATTGCTGGCTGGAGCAAGAGGTTACTCGGTCTGCTGTAGCCCCTCGGTCAAGGCAATGAGAAAGCAATCAATGAACAACTAAGGTGTCACAACAAAAAGCTAATGATTGATGCTTCTCATCTCTCTCCGTTCCTGTCTGTCTGTCCCTATCTATCCCTCTCTCTGACTCTCTCTGTCTCTGTTAAAAAAAAAAAAAAATTAAGGCAAATAATACGTTAGTCTTCTTCCTCACAGGCTTACTTATAATAAATCAAGGAATCCCACCAGTTCTAAAAATAAATGACCCTTCAGACAGCTCCAATCTTAGAGAAGCAAAAATACATAACAACCATTGACTGTTTCAAATTCACTTGTCTGAAAAATTAATCAAAATCTACCTGCTTTTTTACACACATGGGAGATAACTGAATTTTCTTTAAAAGAACCTAAACCATTTTCTTTTATAAGAACCTAATCTAGTCTGACATGTGGTGGCACAGTAGATAAAGTGTTGACCTGGAATACTGAGGTCGTTGGTTTGAAATCCAGGCTTGCCCAGTCAAGGCACATATATAAGAAGCAACTACTATGAGTTGATGCTTCCCGCTCCTCCCCCAGCCTTTATCTCTCTCTATTCTTTCTCTAAAATCAATAAATAATTTTTTTTAAAAAAGAACCTAGTCTACTCACACTATATAATTTTTACATGAAGAAGGCAAACTATATTTAACACTACAGACTTTCCATTCTTATTATGGTCTTCCCATAAAATCTGAAGCAAAAAAGAACAGTAAATGCAAGGTTTTAGAAGATTGAATTTTTAAAGTACAGTGAATCCATTAAAGAAAATAATTGCACTTGTACTTCTCCATATTAGTCCTTACAACAAAATATGATAGACATTATCCCCATTCTACAAACAAGGAAGCTACATTTGAAAGAGCCCAATGACTTGTCCAAGTGGCAGTCACATATTATGATTCTAAGTCCAATAATTTTTCACAGTACAATTTAAGACACTCAGTGAGTCAAATTGTACTCCCCAAAATATATCCTATTTAAGTTTAAATTATAAAATGAATATTAAGTCTAACTCATAATTATCATGTGGGTAAGCAAAATTCTCTCCTTCCAAATGTCCAGTCTTCTTGATTTTTCCACCAATTGTTCTCTCAATGCATTTTTCTTAGCGTCAATTTCCCTGTATTCATTTGCTACTTGCCCAGATAATGAGAATGAGTGGGGGGGGGGAGGCATTTTTTAAATGCTTGATAGCTTATAAAGCAGTTTTAGGGGGTTCTTATCTTATTTGTTCCTCAAAACAGCTTGGTGAGAAAGAACGAACTGACTTGTAGCTCTCCAACATCTCATATTTTGTGCTCTTACATATTCCTGTGCCTCCTGTATATATCTAGCTCTCAAAATAAAATGTCATTAACCCCTCGCAAGTAAAATGCTCCTTAGCATCCTTTAAGACTAATTAAAAAGTTATGTTTTTCTACAAAAGCCCTTCCTGAGTTACTAGGCAGTAAGTTAGGAAAACTTCTACCTTGGTCCTGACCCAATTCTGTATCACAACACTTACCAAATAAAAACAAAAACAAACATTCCCTGAGGTGCTTACTAAACAGCAGAAACTGGTCTAAGCACTACTAATATTTTTAATATTCATATTGATCTTAAGAAGTGAATGTGTATAACAGTACTTCTTAGTATAAGAGGAAAGACTTTGAGAGTTTGTATCACAGTCAGTCAGTAGCAATGCTGAGATTTAAACATGCCTCTGACCATTGTACTCTACTGTTGATACCAATGTACCGCTCTGCAATATAGTGGTAATACAAAGCAAGGTAACTACTTGGCACACCTGGCTCCAGCTCTGGCTTACAAGCACCTTAACACTGGGACTGTTGGAAAGAGGAGAGCAACAGGGGGTGGAAAAGGGGTGAGAGGTGAGACTCAAAAATAACTCAATGACCTATACTATTGTAGTAGCTTTAAGTAACTATGATTTTGCTCAAATTTTATATGGAAATAGTTCATTAAAACTGAGCTGCAGAATTTTGTTTAAATGTCAAAATATAATTCTTATTAAAAACTAAAAAAGAAGTTTCTTCAATGTTCTCCTTCTGCTTTTAAGCTTTCAAAGCCAGTAATTAGAAACTACTGGTTTAATGCTGAAAATCTTGACAGCGCAAAAGCAATTATTTTTCCACTCATTACATATTATAGTGTGACCTATCCACCTTGATGTTGCCTATGATTCACAAAAGCTACCCTTGCCATTTTATGTGATAGCCTTCAGAAAGCCATATAGAGATTTCCAAATTCAAACAGCTGGATATCATGACTGTCAATAGTTATGGTTTGTCAAGGACATGCAGTGAGATGGAGTGAGGAGGACAGACAGGAAGAACCATGAGAAAAGGAACTGCACCTCTAACCGGTGAGCAAATTTTAAGTAGGAAAACGCTTTGAAAAATAATTGTGAAGTCTTACACAAGAATTTTTAAGATTAGTAGAAAATCCTACTCCCTAATCAAAAATATTATTTTACTATAGTAAACCACCTTGATTCCATGTATTATTCATAAAATAGCCATAGTATTTCCTTTAACAATGTGTATGTGTGTGTGAATATATATATGAATATATATATTTATATATATATAAACAAGCACAATCTGTGCTTCATTATTTGATTATATACCTTAGGCTATCGATATCAAATCATGTCCTTTATTAATAATTTAATATTTCAAAAATACATTATAAATTACACTAAGCATAAGCATCCACTGCACATATACATCCTGGTCAGTTTCTAAGAGGCAGACCATGAACCATGATAAATTAGTATAATTACTTTGGAAAGTAGTTTGGGGTCACGTAGTAAATTTGAGCATGTGTGTAGCCTACAAAAGAATTCACTTGAGAATATGTAACAGAGAAATTCTTGCACAAATGCATGAGATTTATAAGTGAATATCCATAGTTACAATATGTGTAAGAGCACAGGGAAAAAATCATATGAAAAAGTAGGAAGTACTATATGGATTACTTCTGCTGTGTTCCAAAAAATAACGTAATTGCCACAAGGAAAAGCATTTATAAATTATAAACTGAGTTAGTTGCTTTTATTGTTTTCATGAAATACCATTTTTATTGGAAATAAAATACAAACTATGATTATTCAGACTTGGAGAGGAAGAGAACCTGTCACTTCAAAGAATAGAACTGATAGTATTTGCTGCCGATGATAAAATAAAGCTTTCAAATTAACCTTAGAATTTTGGAAAACTTGTATCTACCACCATGTGTCTTCCTCATACTTAAAACCTATTCCGCCTGACCCGCAGTGGATAAAGCATCAGACTGGGTCACAGAAGACCAGATTCAAAGCCTGAGGTCGCCAGCTTCAACATGAGCTCATCCGGCTTGAGTGTAGGCTCACTAGCTTGAGCTCACTGGCTTGAGAGTGGGATCATGGATATGACCCATAGTCACTGGCTTGAGCCCAAAGGGATCTGGCTTGCAGCCCAAGGTCTCAGGCTTGAGCAAGGGGTCACTTGCTCTGCTATAGTCCCCTGGTCAAGGCATATAAGAAAAAGCAATCAATGAACAACTAAGGTGCCACAATGGATAATTGATGCTTCTCATCTCTTTCCCTTCCTGCCTGTCTGTCCCTATCTGTCCCTCTCTCTGTCTTTCTCGCTAAAAAAAAAGGAAAAAAAAAAGCCTATTCTGAGATTGATGGTGATATGAGCAAATGTGATACTGTACAATAAAATATATCAATATTTGAGAGCTTTGCATAAGTCAGTAAACCAGTATTTTCCACATAACCAATACACAATACTACAAAATCATGCACAGAAAAGAGGCTCAAAAGGCAAGACAGAGGAATGGAGTTTCATGTTACAAAGTACAAAAACTGTATTGATATGGTTTCAGATTCTGTTACCAGAATGAGCCAGGTTTGGGGCAGCTCTTCACATTCAGCCAATCAAAAGAGATGAACCTGAGTATATAAGAGTGTCTTTAATTTAGAAATAAATACCAGTACCCTGAAAGGCAGAGGAGTCCCGTCCACTTTAAATCTCTCCTGGTACTGGCAGTTTTTATAGGGTTCAGGGAAAAAAAAAAAAGTAAAAAGTCCGTGCAGTTAGTCATGGGATCCAGCTGCAGAAACATCTCCTCTGCAATTCTTCTGAAGTACCACAGGCCTAACCAGCAGGGTCCCATCTGGTGTTCTTGGTAAGTCTTCAAGGCAGCCAAGGTCAGGTGTCTCCCAGGAACAGCCAAGACCTGGTGCCTCTGGGAATTATCTGTGAAAAGACTCCCTATTTCCTTAGGATACAAAGTAAAGATTTAAAATTGGTGAACTAAGTTTTTAATTAATTTATAGGCCTTAACTTTTCATAGTAAATCCTGTGGCTAGGTTTTCACAAACAACTATTGTAATTTAAACCCCCCTAATGGTCAGGTCCCTCCCCAATGTAAATTTTCCCTGATGTACCTGCAAAGGTAAACTTTTTGCTACATTTCAAAGTAAAGGCTAGGAAGCCATTAAGATAGAACTGCAAGCAGATTAACTATTTCATAACCCTTACATATCTCCTACTCATTACAACTAAAAGGCTACTTATTACTGAAACCAATGTTCTCACTTTTGGGCTCCCCTATCAAAACAAGAAACCCAATTTATATTATATGACCAAAAAGCACACAAAAAGATGTTCAACATCATAACCATTAAGGAAATGCAAATCAACCATGATGAAATACCACTTGTTACTCATTAGGATGGTGACTATAAAGACACAAACACACACACATATAGAAAGAGAGAGGAATAAATGGTGGCAAAAAAGTGGGGAAATTGTGAATCCTTGTGCACTACTAATGAAAATTCTTTTGCACTGTATATGGTGATTTCCTCAAAAACTTGAAAACAAAATTATCATATGATCCAGAAATTCTGCTTCTCTGTATATCCACAAAAGAATTGAAAATAGGATCTAAAAGAAATATTTGTATACCCATGTTCATAGCAGTATTATTCACAATACCAAAAGATTATAGAAAGCCACGTATACACCAACAAATGAAAAGATAATAAGACATATACATATAATAGAATATTATTCAGCATTTTGAAAAACAAGAAAATTCTGATATGTTACAACATAGATGAAACTTGAGGACATTATGCAATGTGAAATAAGTCAGGCACAAAAAGACCAATGCTGTATGATTACAATTAAAAGTTACTTAAAAGAGTAAATTCAAAGATATAGAAAGAATGGTGTTGCAAGGAGTGGCAGTGAAGGGGGAGTTGTTTACTTAGTAAAGAGCTTCATCTTTACAAGATAGTAAGAGTTTTAGAGTTTGGTTGCATAACAATGAATGTCCTTAACACTAAAAGAAATACTGAATATATCACATTGTGTTGTGCCAATATGTAAATAACATACACGGGTTAAAATTTAAGATATATAAAATCAATTCATGACTATATGTAGTTTTTAAATTCTCACCTGATTATTTTGTGTTAATTCATTAATAGAACTTTTAAGTTTCTGTAGTTCTTGCACATACACCGCAACCTCCTGGGGGCCTTTGGCAAGTTCACTCCTTAGCTGACTTATTGTGGCCTAAAAAAATAAAGCAAACTAAAATAAAAAAACAAGATGGAACCATCTAAAGGTTTTAAGATACATTTAATAACAAGATTTCCACTGTTATTCTTGTTAAATTGAAATATTCCTTAGAAGTTTCAACTTGGTTCTTTATCCTACCATACTACTACCATTCACATCTTCTTTTTGCCTAAAAATAATTTTAAAATTTATCCAAAACACTCAACTTCATATATTTGATAATACATGAAATGAAAAGTTGACGTCCTACTTAACGCATATGAAGTAAGCATCAAATTTGCAAACTTTAATTTACTGACTCTGAAACACTCACTGTACTTTAATCCTCCTGAATTTAAAGAAAATATGCAAGTTGCACCTATATTATCTCCCCATTTCTATAACATAGCCTTTTCTTTCTATTTTAAAAGCATGTTAAATGAAAATATACAACACAGAATCACCTTGAAAGGTGGTGAATGACCTTCTTGACTGTATCTGTCCAAAAAAGTTATCAAATATAAGTATATATATATAGTTTAATTACATTGGATCATTCTATGATCAGTATAATAGCTGAAAATGAATTTGCTTTAATACATTTTAATAATATTCAATAAAAATTAGTTTCTATTTTTAAAACAATGATTTTATCATTTAAAAATATATAAGAGAAAGGTAAGCAGATAATAGAAATACAAACTTCCTTTCCATGATAGCTTTAACCACTAGAGAGAAGACTAAGAACTGCTTCCTAAATATGGTTTCCTGTAAATGACATTGACAAAAGAACTTTGTATGATATGTTAATACTGCTAATTGAACTTATTTTATTTTTTACATTCCTAAAGTAACAATTATTTTCACTGACTATATTCTTTATTAGTATATAAACTTTATAATATGAATAAGACAAACTTTATAAACTTTTCTTCATAAACATATCAGCAATTACCTACATCATAAGTACTTTCATCTTCAAGGAAGAAAAATTAGAAGGCTACTAATTTATTATGGCAAAAATGCCAAGAGATCCTTTGCTTATCCCTCTTTTGGAAACCTTCCAAAATGTGTAGAGCTATTTTTTTTAAAAAAGAATTCTCATTGTTGGTGTATCTTCATCCATTTGACATAGCCTTTGTTTTATAGTTTTTAGACATATACTTATAAATGATTTGATAATGTTAATACCTAAAAAACTAAAGATATCATTTATCCTTTGTACTCTAAATATGTATCTTTTCTAAAACTAGAATTTTAAAAAATAAAAAAGCAAGCATTTAAATGTTTTAATTTATTCAAGAGGGAAAAAAGAAAGATGTGGGAAGAGTATACATCAAACGAGCAGTTTCATTATGGGGAAGGGGAGGGAGGGGTACTGAATTATAGGAACTTTCACTTTCTCTATTGCACATTATACACCTTTTACAATGATCAAGTATTATGTTTGTATTTGGGAAAAATAAAGATTAAAGAAGGAGGCCCTGGCCGGTTGGCTCAGCGGTAGAGCGTCGGCCTGGCGCGCGGGGGACCCGGGTTCGATTCCCAGCCAGGGCACATAGGAGAAGCGCCCATTTGCTTCTCCACCCCCGCTCCCTCCTTCCTCTCTGTCTCTTTCTTCCCCTCCCGCAGCCAAGGCTCCATTGGAGCAAAGATGGCCCGGGCGCTGGGGATGGCTCCTTGGCCTCTGCCCCAGGCACTAGAGTGGCTCTGGTCGCAAAAGAGCGACGCCTCGGAGGGGCAGAGCATCACCCCCTGGTGGGCAGAGCGTCGCCCCTGGTGGGCGTGCCGGGTGGATCCCAGTCCGGCGCATGCGAGAGTCTGTCCGACTGTCTCTCCCCGTTTCCAGCTTCAGAAAAATACAAAAAAAAAAAAAAAAAAAAAAAAAAAAGGACAAAATCTCAAAATAAATAAATACATTCCCTATTCAGGTCAATTTCCAACAGTGAAAGCTCTCTACACTAGCCACACTACCTTTCCTCCCTATTTAACAGGCCAGGCTCAGTCACGTGTACCAGGAAGGCTTTAGCACTTGCTCTACTTCTTTCTGCTCCCCATTGTTCACCTTGACTCTTGCTTACTTCATTTCTCTCACATGTACACACCTTGAGGAGACCTTCCTTGATCATTCTGTTTAAAACTGTCCCACTGCCTGACCGGGCGGTGGTGCAATGGGTAGAGCATCAGACTGGAATGCGGAGCACCCAGGTTCAAGACCCTGAGGTCGCCAGCTTGAGCGCGGGCTCATCTGGTTTAAGCAAAAGCTCACCAGCTTGGACCCAAGGTCACTGGCTCGAGCAAGAGGTTACTTGGTCTGCTGTAGCCCCACAGTCAAGGCACATATGAGAAAGCAATCAATGAACAACTAAGGTGTCACAACAAAAAGCTAATGATTGATGCTTCTCATCTCTCTCCATTCCTGCCTGTCTGTCCCTCTCTCTGACTCTCTGTCTCTGTAAAAAAAAAAAAAAAAAAAAAAAAAAATCATTAAAACTGTCCCACATTATTGCTGGCCCCAATACTGCACACCCTGGTTTTTGTCTACAGCACTTAGCATTAACTGACTGACTTTCTACCACGCTTTGTTTACTTATATATTGTTTGGCTTCCACAAAGGAATATAAGCTTTATGTGAGCAAGCTCTCTGTTTTATTTACTGTTATATACCTTACTCCTAACTGCTGACACTTAGGCATTCAAAAAATATTCCCCAGCCTGACCAGGCGGTGGCGCAGTGGATGGAGCGTCGGACTGGGATGCGGAGGACCCAGGTTCGAGACCCCGAGGTCGCAAGCTTGAGCGTGGGCTCATCTGGTTTGAGCAAAGCTCACCAGCTTGGACCCAAGGTCGCTGGCTTGAGCAAGGGGTTACTTGGTCTGCTGAAGGCCCATGGTCAAGGCACATATGAGAAAGCAATCAATGAACAACTAAGGTGTCGCAACAAAAAAACTAATGATTGATGCTTCTCATCTCTCTCCGTTCCTGTCTGTCTGTCCCTGTCTATACCTCTCTCTGACTCTCTCTGTCTCTGTAAAAAAAAAAAAAAAATATATATATATATATATATATATATATATATATATATATATTCCCCAAAGAAATGAGTGATACTGTTTACAAGGAGTTAATAGATATTTGTTCCCATAGAAATAGTGTATCATATTCTATAAATAATTTGTATTCCTTGAAGCCATGTTATTGAATTCAACACTGAACTTTTACTAAAAAGATTTTGAATTACAAAATAACTAAGAAAAGATATTTCAAGTACACATCCTGCTAGTAGTTCAGAATTATAATTATTATCCTAATATTCTAGTACACTTAATAAATAATCATAGGTGGCTAAAATTTGGCTTGATTAATAAAACCAAAAATGAGCATATATTTGAAGTTCTGAGATTGCCTTAAAACACAAAATTGCCATATGATGATAAAGGTACTATATTAATAACATTAAAAACCTTCCAAAAACACATTACCTCAAGTTTAAGCACCTCCATTAGAAAGCAGAAAAAAAACAAAATGATGGATGAAAGGTGAAAAACAAGACTGACAAAAGTACACACTGAACACACAATAAAAATGTCAAGACAGACTGCTAAAGCTGATTTCTTATATTAGAATACTTTTAAAAAATACTCTCTAATAACTATACTGAATATAATCATGCTTATTCCATATCTTTGTCAACATTTAGCTTTTAAAACTAAAATCTAATGAGTTTATTTAAAATATTATACAAACAAAATTCTTAAAATATAATTTCCACTAATGACCACACTAAATACAAGTTGATTACAACTTGGATATTTTTCAATAATGTAGATCTTTAGAAATAATACTTTTTTAAGCTTTAAATCCTCAATTTCTGATCTATAAAACAGCTAATTAGTATTTGTAAAGTACTTTCAAATTCTTTACAATGAATTATTTATCTATATGCCATCTAAAATACCTAGACCTCTCAAAAAAACTGTCAATGAATTCATAAGGTATATATTTAACAGTAATGAAACATAAGGACAGATTTAAAAATGTATGCCAAGTAATAGATCTTCAGCCTCAACAAGGAATACCAAATAAACTATTGCATTTTTTAGCTTCTTTATTTCCTTGTAATGTGTTGTTTCTCATGTCAATATTTAGTTTCACTAAATTAATATATAAATTTTTTCTATTAAGTTCTTTAAATTCTATAATTTAGCAACGCACTTAACTGAGAATAAATTGAATTTAAATAAATTAATAACATGCATTTCATCTATTTAAAAAGTAAGCAGAAGCTAAAAAAATGGAGTTATAGACAAATGAGATGGAGTATTTAGACAGTTATTTTCATACAAAAATGATATGAGACACAACTCAAAAGTAATTTTAAGCTATACCCAATATAAATATTATAACATATAATATGGAAAAAGATAAAAAGTAATAACAGTAAGTATTAGGTCAAGATGAACAGTATAAATTTACTTTTAAGGCAAATCATCAGACCACCTAAAATGGAAGATAGCTTCTTAGTATTAGGTGCACAGCCTTAAACAAGTCATATAACCTCACTGAGCTACAGATTCCTAACATATAAAGCAAACTGAGAATAGTACTTAACACACAGGATTAAAAGAAACAAATGGGACCACAACCTGTATTTAAACTGCCTAGCATAGTATTCAAAACTATATGCTCAATAAGTAAAAGTTTGTTTCTAATAATAACATTACTCTCCGATGCTCTACCATTTCCCAAAGTTGTTCAAAATATTTCCAAATAATATTAGATCTCAATCACTGTACATCTATTAATTAACTAAGAAGGGAGTAAATATTATCCATATTTTACTAATAATATAATAGAATATTAAATCACCAATTATTCAGCAAGAATAAATCTGTATATTTTAAAATTTACTTTAAAACACATGTTTTTTTAGTAAACTTGAAAGAAGTTAAGATGTAAAGAATGGATTTCTAAGCCTTTTTCTTCTTTCCCAGAAACAAATTTCTAGAGAAAAAAAAAATCGTTGTTCCTCTGTTGACAGGAGGATAATGTGGGAAGACAGTAAATCCTTTCCCCCAAAATCTTCTATAACTCAAGTTATTATTTTTCATCTTAATTTACCTCTTCTCATGACATATGTTTTCCCACATATATTTTTCCCAAAATGCAAGTGAGTATGTATATATACACATATGTAACACACACATTTTCTCCTTGTTCAAATTCTACTTGTATAACAACTATAACACCCTAATTCTTTGCTGGAAAAGGTCAGGAGGATTGCACTTTAAAATAGACATATTCTAAAACTGCCATTATTGTGATTCGATTTTTGTCACACTACTGCACTTGTTTTAAAATTTCAAATGACATTAAAGAATTTTTTTAATCAAAAGAGTACAATATTTTTAAAAATTGAGAAACACTAGTAGGCAGGCAGATCTAATCAAAAGTAATTCTTATTGACAAACAGAAGTAAATAACTGAATTCATCCAGTTCAAGTATTTCTCTTTAGCATTATCTAAATAGGATTTCCCTCATGAGAAGTCTTAGATTCAGCCTCTCCTTCATTACACATTAGGTGCTTTTAACTGTCTTTCGTTAAGTTCACAAACTTCCTGAAATTGATGGGAAAATTATAGGATTACAGTATATGATATTGGGCTACAAAGGTCACTTTTGGGAAATCTGGACCTGAAATTCATAAACTTTAAAATGTGAAGTGTTATGCATCATAAAGCCTCATATGACTATAAACTTTCAATATTCCCCCACTGATAAGAGAAGTAAAAGATGACATTTGTTGATATTTATACTCCATAGCTTATTATATATTAATAAATAAGAAGAGTGGCTTCTAGATCACCAATTTTAAAACTTCAAGACAGAGTTACAAATGTAAAGGTCACTATATCTTTACTTTTTAAACAGAAAATATAAAAAACAGAGGTCCACATCACAAAAGAGAGCTTAAGAACTACAAAGAATAGTAGTCATAACAATATCTTCTAAAATACAGCAAAAAGGATAAAGACTCGTATTTTTATGCACATATATTACATATCTTAGAGATTTTTCTCTGCTAACATAATTATATAAGGGATTTACAGGCCAAGGTCATGTCAAGTGAGAAACAATAGAAGGAACTGAAAATGTTTATCCTGGAAGAGAAAAAACTCAGAGTAAATATGAACAGCCTGCAACTATCTCATGAGGGAAAGAGAAATATAATTCCTGAGGATAACTAGAACCAGTGCATGTAAATTACAGGAGCACATTTAACTTTAACTATCATCTCTACATAATATACATCATTCATTAAATAACACAATACACTTTTATGCAAACATTATTCTCTAAGAATCTAGCTACATAAGCAAAAACAAAAATACTGACTCTCAGACCACAATGACTATATACAAATATTATTCAGAGCAAATGTAAGAAAGGCAAATACTGTTTTGATAGGTGCCTCAGAAAAATTTGAAATCCTGGCTTCTCTCAACAGTATAACAAGTGAATGTCAATCATTGAACTTTATTACCTCTGAATTAGCATAATCTGCTTTTAACTTTTTGCACTCATCTTTGAGTTTTTCAGATTCTCTTTCACGTTCCAAGGTCATGTTATCCATTAATGTTTGAACTTGGACCAGTTCTTTCTTTAGCACAGCAACATCTTCTATACCAGGTCTTTGAAGCTGTGAAATAACAACACATGGTAATTTAAAATTACAATGAAAAACTAAAATAAACAACATTTTAAATAGTTTTACTACAATGAAATCAAAATGAAAACAATCTTTAATATCAATTACTGAACTCCAAATATCAAACACTAATTTCTTCCCCACAAGCCTCACCTCTTCCTAGCTCTTCCTAGTCTACCTAATTTAACAGTATTAACACTCAAGGTGCAAAACAGAAAATTCACATTTATCCTTAGTCCTTTTATTTGCTTTCCTTTCCTTCACAAACTACACTGGTCATAACATCATTTGATAAATGCTTACATTCCTTCATTTTCTATCCTAAGAAACTGATAATAAAATGAAGGAGCAGATGTAAGCAAAATTAGGGTTTGTTACAGGTTCAATGTAGTTGATCATTCGTTCACATATTTATTGAGAGTTAAATAAAGAAAAGAATCAAGAACAGAGCCAAGGTTGTTAAATCCAAGGAGAGTGTTGACAGTACCAATGACAGAAATACAGATATGAAAGAAATATGATGGCAATACTACACTTACTGAATTTGAAATGAAAGCTAGAAATGGAAGAAGTATCCTAAAAGTAGGTGAATGTACAAAAATAAAGTCCAAGGGAAAGTCAAAATCAGAGATACTGATATGGAAACCATTAAAAAGACAGATAACATTAAAATAGAAACAAAAATATTAAGGTAATAAATTATGTATCATTAAATTTTATTTTGATTCTAAAAAATCATATATAGTATATATAAAGATGGTAGAAGAAGTATAGGAAATTTTTTATTTTCTTTATTTTACTCAAGCTATACTTTTAAAATTTATTGATCAGAGCAGATATTTTTTAATGTACAAAATTATAAAGGTATATCTTAATAAATGGTTTGTAAATTACCAGTTCAGTCTTCAGATCTTGAATTATAGTGGCCTCTTTGTTTAATTCTTCTGTCAGATGTGACACTTTTTGTTCAGCAGCTTCTCGAAGACTCCTTTCTTCATCATATTTTGACTTTATATCTAATTAAAAATAGTTAATATATATATTAGTTTCATGACATTAACTCTAGAGAAGGACAGTTTTATAAATTCCTGTACGTTGTGGTGCATATCTATATATCAATTCAAAATAACATTCCTTACATAACCATAAGTATATATAATAAAGCTATACTTATGATTACATTAAATAATCTTAAATGTTTTTGTATAATAGATATTCTACTAAACAGAATTTTAGTGTATATTTAATCACATATATAAAATATTTTACCTAAAAGAACATAGTTAAAAAAATAATACATGTAACTGATAGTATAATCAAAAGTTAAACATATACTATACTAACATTTTCAAAATGTTACTTGTCAACCTTTAAGATATCCCAAAAGAAAATCCATCTTCTCTAAAATTCAAGAGGAATTCTATAGAGAAAATCAGTTTTTTGAAGGGAATAGGTGGGAGGATAAATAAAATAATTTATATAGAAATTGTTACAAAATTCCAGCAATCTCCACCATAGTCTATAACAAATACTTTACCATTAAAATATAATGTTTATTTATCAGGTATATAATGGCAAAAAGGAAATGAAATTGATGTATTAGCTAAAAAAAATTTAATTCAATTTACCTGCAATTTCAGTAGCAAGTTGTGCTGCTTTCTGTTCAAATAAGTCTTTCATTTGCTTAATATTAAAATTTTCTGTTTGGGCTTCTTCTAACTGTTGTTCCAAAGAACAAAGTTCTATTAAAAAAAAGCATAGTATTTACTCAAGTACAATGTTAACTGTATTTGCTAAATGGTAATTAATTATAATCATTGCAATAAAGAAAATTAGCATGACTGTTACCAATCAGGAGTATCTTCACATTTTAAAAATTAATCATACCTCTCTTATTTAACACACAAGTCATAACTGACAAACATGTAAAACAAATGAAAGGACTATTTATTTAACATCACACCCAAATAATATAAATACTTGTTTAAAAATTATTTTGATTTCACATTTCATAGTTATTTCCTAATATCTGTCAACTGACTAAAAAGGAATATATTCAGCTTCTCTGATAAAATTTGTAATAATGTGAAATGAAATGAAAAATGGTTTAAAAACAATTAAGGTCTTAAATAAAATAATTAAAAAATGCAGTCAATTCCTAGTATTTCATTCTCATAAAAAAGAGAGATTTCATTGGGAAATTAGAGGAAAATGAACCTCAAAGATAAGTTTGATTATTCATTGTGCATTCCTTCAATTAAAGTCAGTTACAAAGATGCTAGTTTCATCATTTTACTTCAGGAGAAAAAGAGTACGTCACTCTTTGATAATAGATTTAACTTTTCACTTAATAGCACAATGATGTATTAATATTCCAGTTTATAACTTCATAATATAATAAACTAAGAAAATATAAGATTTCAGTAAACTGATTAAATTATAAAGTTCACACATAACAAGCTTTGTAAACCTAGAGTATTAGGGTTCTCTTCACTATTTAGAGCCATAAAGTATAACCACAAAACAAAAATCACATAGCAGGCATAAGAGAAAAAAGTAAAAAAGAAGGATGAGAAAGAAGAAAAGAGAAACAAAATATCTGCTTTGAGTCAAGTTACCTGCTGATGAATCAGCCACCAATCCATCAGGTTTAGACTCCTCAATGAAAACAAAAGACATAAACAAATGCATTGAAAAGAAAAGTTAATACTGTTACAATTGCCAATGTTTTAAAAAAAATCTCCGAAAGCCACATTCTGTCAGGTACATAAGAAGATTTTATGAAAATTAAATTTTGGCCTGCTCACATTCTTCCAGATTTCTAAGGTAACACTAGGCACAATGGCATAACTACAGTTCACTCATTCTAAGAATATTTACAGTAACATAAGAAATTACTATGTCTTACAATAGAGGGCATCTCAAATTCCACAAATAAATAAATAAATATAAATTATTACAATTATAAACAGATTCTAAAACAAATACTAAATCAGCAGGCAAGATTCAATCCTGTAATATTTGGAAATTTACATAAGATAAATATACCATGTAACTATCACAACTAAAAAACAATCAGCTTTAAAAGCATAAATTTTTAATTCAAGCTTATAAACCACTTTTAAAAGTAGATATAAAGAACATATTACATAAGGTTTAATTTATCACGTACACTAGAAACAAAATAATATACTGCTCATTATTGTTTTCATATTTGAAAGAATTATACACATCTGATAGTTTGTTTAATAAACTATCTCATAATATATCTTACTCTCTTTTCTCTATATTGGATTTGGACACTACAGTTGCTAAGAATCATCAATATATCAAATACATTATCCCCCAAAGGTAAATCTCCTAACGAGCCAATTTACACCTTGCACTGTGTAGAATGTATTTAATTTCTTAAATGTAAAATAATCATCTCAAATGTAGTTAGCAACTTCCTCTATGTTTTCAGGTACAGAAGATAATAGAGCCCATGTCTGATTAGTTGTTATGGCATCCATGTAAAAGATGAATAATTGATCAATAAGTATTTTAGATTACTTAAAACCTCTTTAATGCAACGTCAGTTATACAGGCTGAGCTGTTAACAAGATTGATATCTTGTTATCCACTTATTTGTTTTTGTCTCTTCTAGACCAAATGACAATTTTTGGAGAAAAGACTAAAAGACAAAAAGATGACTGCAAGTCACAATATGCTAAGATAATGTGCAAAGGGATCACTAATTATATTTTATAGAAATATTAGAACTATTACTAAAGAGTATTCATTTTATTCTTACAAATAAAAACTATATACGGGTTTGGTAAAATTCATTATTCTACGATTTTTTATGCAATTTATGTAATTTTATTCAATAGTATAAAAGTCAACATAATTTTAGTATAAAAATCATAACTGTTTAAGGTATTTACTTAGGAAATACACTAAACTATAGAGAATCTAGCTATCAAAAGAATCTCACTCAGAAATAACCACTTTCAATAGCACAGTGGTTTTCTTGTTTTTCCTATATATTATTTTATGTAAAGTCATATAACATATAGATGTGTCTGTATGTATGCACACACATATATTTTTATTCTGTTCTTTGAAAGCTAACATGTTAACACAAGTTTTCCCATGTTTTAAAACAACTTTCACTATAATAGTTATTGATAGTTATTTCCCTACCAGTAGACATTTCAGTCATTTCCAACTTGTCACAACCACAAATGCTTTAAAGATTTTCAATACTGTCTAAATCTATATTTTTTAACCATTTAGGTACATTGTTAAAATAGAATAATGTAGCCTGGTATAAAAAAACAATCCAAAGGTAACTGATTTTTAAAGGAGCACCTTTAAGACATTATATTGTAGATGCCCATATATTTAGAACTGTAAAGGATATACTCTGTAGCCTATTAAACAGGAAACAAATTAGTAAGTTGTTTATTATCAGACTACCCGCTTACTAAAAAAGTGTTATGCTTAATTTTCAACAATGACAACAAGCAACTAATAAACACACTTCAAGCATTTAAAAACAATTACTTGCTGCTGCAGCCCTTGAAATTTTTCTAATTCTTTTTTTAATTCTTCTGAGTACCATTTTTCTTCCTATAGGGGAAAAAATGATTTTTAATTAGCAAATTTTAAAAGATTTATTATCTGAAACATTGAAAATAAACAAACATCACTTTTATTCTCACCTTAAGTGAAGCCTGTAGATCTTGGATCTCTTGTCTAAGTAGTGTTACATCATCTCTAAACATATTTGGGGTGGGGGAGAATAGTTAATGTTCTTTAATTAAGAGTAGCTCTCTTAACAAATCATGGCTAGTGATTGTATATTAATATTTTAGTATTCTCAATTTGAAAAAATAAAAACTCCTGAAGATTTTATGTATAGTGGTATATATATAAAACCCTAAGGAAAATAATTTTATTCCTAAAGCTCTTCACTTATAAATGGGAAAATACTTTATCATGAAAATAATGATATAATTGACCTTAAGTGGCTGTGCCAGAAGCAAAATATCTCCCATTAATTTACAAACAATAAGCTAAGTATCAACAATTTCCTACTACAGTTAGCATAAAATCTAACCTCATTAACAAGGACTACAAAATCTGTACCATCTAGGCCAGGGGTCAGGAACCTATGGCTCGCAAGCCAGATGTGGCTCTTTTGATGGCTGCATCTGGCTTGCAGACAAATCTTTAATTAAAAAAATAATAACATTAAAAATATAAAACATTCTCATGTATTACAATCCATTCATTTCCTACCGCTCATGTTCATGGTTGCAGGTGGCTGGAGCCAATCACAGCTGTCCTCTGGGACAACACCAAATTTTTATTGGATAATGCATAACGTACATGGGTCGTTGTATGGCTCTCATGGAATTACATTTTAAAATATGTGGCATTCATGGCTCTCTCAGCCAAAAAGGTTCCCGACCCCTGATCTAGTCCTTGCCTTATCACTCTCCCCTTCATTCACAGCTCTGGCAACACTAGCTTCTTTCTGTTCCTTGAGTCTGACATGCTCTCTCCTGTGGAACCTTCTCACATTGTTTCCCTCACCTCAGAGGCAGTAGGACAAAGAATGGTGAGAAGACCACTCTAGGCCCTAATGCAAGGGAGAGCCCATGATAAAATTCTTTTGGCATTATCTTCCCTTGTTGAATTGTAAATAGAAAAAAAAAAGCAGGGGCAGGGGGATTCTCTTTGTTTCTTGCCACTACTAATGTGTTCCATGGTAAAAGACACAAGAAATGAAATAAATTCCTCAGGAATCTTCACATGAATTGATTCTAGTATAAAGGGAATAGGAGAACAGGATCACTTCTAATGATGGAGAAGACCAAGTCCACATCAGCACAAGAATTCCAGCAAGGTAAAAGATAATGGAACATATTGGTGGGAGAATATTTTTCTAAAATGAGGGCAGAGATGGAGAATAAAAAGACAGAGTCAGCTTCATTTGTGAAATAGGTTTAATAGCAAAAAAAAAAGGAAATTGCCAACTAAGAGAAATGTAAAAGATGGAGAAATAAGTCCTCTGCCTTTTATAGCCATTCACATGGAAGGAATTCATTCATTTTTCAACAGAAATTTGTTGTCTATTTCAGACTCCCAAGCTGTTCAGTCTAATGGGAGAGAGGTGAACATTAATAAAAGTAATGGACTATCATCAGTTCTATGAAAGAAACAAAAACAGAAGCATAAGGACAGTGCTAACTTCTAACTGGAAGGACTTCACAATGGAGATAAACGCTGAGATAAAGTCTTTAATCTTCTTGAAAATAAAATTCAATAATAGATTCCTGCAACTTTTGTTGACTCTTAAAAATTGTTTTCTTGTAAAATTTTCATTTCGCGTGCATGTGTGTGTGTGTGTGTGTGTGTGTCCATCACTCCCTCTCTCCCATATAGCCCTATCAACTAATCTAATGGACAGATGTCAGTGTAGGACACTTAGTCTTCACATATGTATGGAAAAGTATGGGTGTGTTTTAAGTTTTCTCTACTACTTAGTAATCTTCCATCTCTATGTATAAACTAAAATGATGAAGAAAGGAAATAATAACAATATACTTAAATGCCTCACGTGAAATGTAATGAAATTCTTTCCAATTCAACTTCTAACTTGGTAGATTCAGTTGCTCTAATTCACCTTTTTAAAGTGCCACTTCAACAAATTTGTTAAAGTAATTTGTCTACAAGAGAGAATCTTATGAAATATGTAACATAAAACAACTTAGGATATTTACAAAAGACAACTGGCAATTTCTATTAAAGTTGTAGAGAAAAACTTAGTCCAAAAATTTCACTTCTAGAAATATACCTCACATATGCACTGAACCATGTACAAATGCTACAATCACAAGGACATATATCACATCACTATAACTGCAAAACACTGGATATACCCTAAATGCTCATCAATAGGAGGATAAATTCCATGCTGTCACTAAAAAGAATCAAATGGCTTTATCTACATTGATATGAAACAATTCATAAGACACACAGAGAAACAAAAGGTACAGAACATTGTAGGACTGCTCTTTTATGTAATTATAAATGTTTATATATTTTTATATGTACACAGATGTAAGCATACATATGATACATACATGTGCATAGACTATCTCTGAAAGTATATGCAAGAAATTGATCAATGGTAAGAGACTAGAGAAAGAGTGTCAAGGAGTCCATTTTTACCATATAACTTTTTGAATCATTTGGATTTTGTATTCAGTATATGCTATCTGTATCTATTCTAAAAATCTGGTCCCCAAAACACTACTAATGCATCAGGTTTCAAATACGTGGTCAATATTGATAGAGTTCACATGTAAACTGATAAACAGAGAGCTTTAAAGCAAAGAGGTTTCGTGACCCACCCAAATTTCATTAGCTTTGAATCTGAAAGACATATGCCCACAGTCACATTATCCACTATGTTACCGAGGGGCAAAATGTAATTATCAGAAACTGGAGAGGTGTAGAAAAATAAGAAGAGCAGATATAGTAAGAGATAAACCTGGGAAAGTGTATAGTAACTATTCCGTAAGTAATGAAAACTAGTGAAAGCTACTACTTAGAACAAGAGCAATCAAATCTGCATTTTAAGATTGTTACCCTGGAAGCAATATCGAGTTCACTGGAGAAGTATAAGACTGAAGGCAGAGTGTCAGTTGTAAGTACTGAAAAACATCTTCGAGTGAGAGAAGATGAAACCTAAAATAAGCTGTAGCACTGAAGATGGAAAAGGTATGAGAACCATTAAGGAGACAGAATTATTTTTTCAATTTTTCAATTACAGTTGACATACAATATTATATTACTCTTAGGTTTACAATATAGTGATTATACATTTATACATCTTATAAAATGATCACTTCAAGGAGTCTAGTATCCTTAAGAGAGAAAACATTAACTGGACTTTGTGACAGATCAGATAGGGAAGCAGAGGCAGGTGTGTAAAAATAAGCAGATCCAATTCTCCAGCTTTAGTAACTAGGTGGAAAGATTCTACGGAAGAAGTAAATAATGAGTAGGTTTAAAAGGAAATACAATGAGCCCTGTTCACGAAATGTCAATAGTGAGATGTTCCTTTGGAACATTTAAGAGACGGTACCTGGTAGGCATCTTGGGAAATGACTCTAGGTTGAAGATGTTCAGGAGGAAGCGAGGCAGGTAAATGCAGTTGTAGAGCAGGATGAGCACACAAAACAGATCAAGAAAGAATAATCATAGCAGTATGTTGTCTCAGAAGTAGAAGAAAAGAGAGTCAGCAAAGCTAAATTTTGCAGAGATTGTGGTAGACAGTCTACAAAGATGACTGCCAGCAAGTTCTTCCCTTCATATTTGCAGAAGCCACTTCTCCACTGATTCCAGAGTAGCCCTGTGGCTACTTTGACCAATAGAATATGGCATAAGTGAGGGCTCTGACACTCCTAACCCAGGCCTTAAGAAAGCTGGCAGCTTCTACTGCTTTCCTCTTGTAATGCTCTTTCTCAGAACACAACTGCTGCTCTGTAAGTCAAAGGAGCCACAAGAAGTAGCCCATAAGAAGGATAACTAAGGCCCCTGGCATGTAGCCCAAGCTAAGTTTCCAACCAGCATCCAATACCAACTCCCAGCAATGAATTCAAGGCCATTTTGGACCTTTTGCCCTTCTTAACTTAAGGTAATAGATAACCAAAATAGAAGTCAAGTAAGATGCCAAAGGACCTTCAAACAGGCCTCCCTAGATGTGTCGCTTTGGCCTGGCAATGATTTTGAGCTGAAGGCAATGGAGATCCTCCAGGCACAAGAGAAACTATCTCCCTCTTAAAAAATTTAAATTGAGGCCTTGCCCACAATAAGAGTTATCACTAGAAATAAATTGTTATGACCTAGTGCAGGGCAAACTTCTAATTACTCAACACCTGCTCTTCTTATCCTGAGAATGGCCTTCCTCCCCTCTGAAACCTTAACGCACCTTATCTCACTTCTTAGCTCAGAATGTCATATATACTTCATTTTTGCCTTTCTGTCTTTAAACCTCATATATGTGCGGTGTCTAACTCCCTTATATATGTAGGGTTCCCATAAATACATATGTAATTAAATTTGGTTATTTTTCTCTTGTTAATCTGTCTCAAGTCCATTGAATTATTAGACCAGCCAAAAGAATCAAAGAATATGAAGAAAATTTTCTTTCTCTCACACAATAAGAGCTGAAAATAATCTTGGTTACTCTTAGCCTTTAAAGGAGCAATTTCAGGAGAATAATAGGGCAGAATCCTGGCCTTGAGCTAAACACTAAGTGAAAGTTAAGAAGCAAAAGCAAGGATAGACCATGGATAATTTTACGTTGAAAGTTCATATATTGGGCACTAATTCATAACTGAAAAAGCAACTCTGTTAAATTGATTGAAATATAAAAACATTTATAATGTACTTTAAGTAAATATTTTATAATTATTTCCTAATAAATAATAAAAGGTACCCAAAATTATTAACTCACACATAAAAATACTAAAGAGCATTTATAGTTAGGCAAAAGGGTAGATTCATACTTCCCAAAAGCACTGGTTTTTCCAGACATATTAATAAGTTAAAACAATCATATTTTACAGTTCTGTATTATCAACCTAAGCTATGTGATCATAATATTTTTCCTTTATATGGTATTCTTTGTGCTACAGAGGATTAAGTAAGAGGCACCTTTTTTTAAGAAAAGCATGAAAAAAAATTCTTTACAAGTAGAATGAAATCAAGCTTTCTTCCTTAGTGAGGACATAAGGCAAGAGTTCTTATCAATAGCAAAAGAAAAACAAAATTATATTGTTGAATGCTGTTCTAAGTAATTATATTTGTTTAATTCTTAAAATGGTTGGGCAAAATTGCCAAGAAGCAGAATGTGTATGTGTACTTATTATTATACTGGTTTATAAAAGAAATTTTTCAAAAATAATTAATAAATTTTAGTTCTTGGCAAACTTTATTATTTTAACAACTTAACTATAAAATCTTCTAGAGAAAGCATATCATTCTTTATTAAACAGAATATGTTAAATATAACAACTTTCTTTTCATAACTCAGTCTTCATTAAAAACATAACTTCTGGACTATGTTGTAAACACTGGTATAAATTATTGCTGGTCAAGCATAGAATACTTTATAACAATAAAGAAAGAAAGCTATGCTAAATGAGGATAAATTTAAATTAATATAAAAATACTGCTAATTATTCATGATTAAACAATGATATTACATACATTCATAACAACATTATACTTCAAAACTATTATACTATACCTACCGCTTCAGAGCAAGATTAGCCTCTCCTCCATGACCTGAATCATTTCCAGCATCATGAACTGCCCCATAATGTTTGAAAAGTTCATCAGCAGATCCAAGAGATTTCATACACTGGGGACATATGAAACCCTATAGAAAAAGACAGGAAAAGGTTTCAAAATAGTATTTAATATTGCAAAATAATTATTTGTTATAGTATGAAAGTCAAGTGTCTTATTCACATGATGGTGCCATTAAGTAAATTATAATTTATGGTATTAATCCAGATTCTGGTTTGAACAAAAGTATATCGGTTGTCTATTATGACTGGAGTTTATAAAATATACAGAAATCCCTTACAACCATATTTTAGGTTAAATAAATTAATGGTTAGAGTATATAATTTGAATCTGAGAAGTTAGTTCTAATCTAGAAGACTAGTTGAAAAGATATGCCATTATATCCTTCCTCTCTCTAGAATCTCCATTAGTAAAATACTCTGTTCCAATCTACTTCACATGAATGAAAATGATAAAATGAAGAACATGAAACATCCTGGTCACTGAATGAGGGAAAGGGTAATATAGTATATAACTCACAATTACTAGAGTATCTACAATAGTTGTAGATACTAACCTAAAATTAACACTGCAAAAGACTAAATTAATGTATAGTCCCACAGACTAGAAAAAACATAAATAATCCCAGAATTATTAAATGGTAAAGGCATATGCAGTCCATATGGCTATTTTCTCAATGATCTCTTGACACCTCAGTCTATGTACAACAAGTTTCAACCATACTAAAGTACCTATGTTTCCCTGAACATCCCATGGTACTTCGCATTTCTATGCCTCTGCATTTATTGCTTTTTTCCTCCAGCACTATCCTCACTACTTTGTCAAATTTCTACACTCAAATAATACAAAACCATTGGAGCTTTTCATCTATTTTTCCCTAATGGCTAATGTAGAATTTTGAATATACTATATATTTCCTACATTGTATATTTATTTAATGAAATATGAATGATCCTAACAATGCAGAACTTGGTTAAAAAAAAACACGAGATTTTTCAGTTTATAGATTATCAAACGTTCCAAGGGAAAGACTGAGCTAAGTAATAAATACTCTGAACACATAAACACTAAAAATTTTAAATAAAAATTCTATCACTTTGTTGGATGTTATGCAAATGGCATATCCTCAGATTCTGCACATTATGTGGCAAAATCAAGATTCCCTGAGTATTAGGGATACTCATATGTTGACAAAGACATATATTACTAGACCATGCTATAACACAAGTTACAGATGAAGGACCACAGAAACGCAGAGGAAGAAAGAGCCAACTCTGCCTGTAGAGCAGTTAATGCTTTACAAAAAAATGAAACACACACACATATGAGACACTGGAATTAGGTACTAAAAGATGAGTAACATTTACTTGTGAGAAGGAAAAGAAAGGCATTCAAGCAAATGGAGAAGCATGAACACAGATACAGGAAGAGGTATAAAAGACAGCCATGCTGTATTTGGGAAACAGATGTGTTCTGATCACAGAGCCAGAATGAAGGGAAGGGGCACAACAGGTAAATGAATGCAGTGACCCCTACAAAACCTATCAAGAATAAAAAAGTTAGCCTATACATTCTGGAAGAAAGACAACTAGTAAAATGCTAAATAAAATTCCAAGGATCAGCTAGGCCCTACCTTTGCTTGTACTATTCCAGCTAGTTTAACTGATGTCCTCCTATATGTACCATTTTCACCATCACTTTAGAAAATATCTGGTTTAATTGTCCCCCATTGCAGTTTTTCCAGTTTCCCTCAAGCTAAATTAACCATTGTACTCTTTTTCAAAAACTTCCTGGGGTAGAAATCATATCTTACTTACCTTTTTGTCTCTTTTACCTACCAAAATACCTGATAACTAAGAGGTACTCTATTAATATGTTAAATAAGTGAAAGTTTGGTGAGATAATTTCTTTATATACTGCTCACAAAAATTAGGGGATATTTCATCACTTCATATTCATTTTGAAATTAGCCCCTAATCTTTGTGAGTAGTATATATGTATTTGACTCACAAAAAAAAAGTCTGATTTTTTTATCTTCACTACTATAAAAACTTTTGTAAGACTTGTTACAGGAAAAAAAGTTGTTTCTCTTTTTATAGAACACTTCAGTAATTTTCAAAGGAAAGAGATGTATCAGGATCATCTGAGAAACTTTTTCCAGCCTAAAAATGGGCAATACTTCCCCTTACTAGATCCTCCTCCCAACTTAGACCAGCGCCAGCCCCACACACTACTGAGAAGCACTTGGGTAACCCATTGTTCATTAGTGTGTGTCATTCTGTTATCTGGAAGTCAAAAGAAAAACTGTGGTGGATTTATGTTCTAATGCTGTATATTTTCCCAAATAATGAAAGTAACAGCTCATATGTAAAGGCCTCTTTTTATATTAGAGGAAAGCAGTTTAACCTAAAGTATTTTAATGTATTAATGCATTACCTATGTAATAAAGATATAGCTTACAATGTTGAAATAAAATATCATTCACATATTTGAAATTTCATAACAAAATTTATGCAGGGATAGTAAACTTTTATATTTGTTTACAGAATCCCAAAAAGACAGCTGCGAACAGTAAGAGAATCAAGCCAACTTCCCAAGAGCCTCTTTTCCTTACTGAACTTTCTTTAAAGCATGCATAATTAGAGCAATCCATATTCCCTTGTAGCATAAAAAGTTAAGCAACACCAAGGCAAGGAAAGACAAAGCGATTTTGAGCAACCCATAACCAAGCTTCTGAAACAAAATATACAGGCCCCACAGCAACACTGGAGTCACTAAGAAGTTCCTGTCCTCTTGCTTCATGTTCAGCGTGCCCTTTCTGGTAATGCTCCGACAAATCAATAGCAGTTATACATCTTTTCATGCATAAAGGACAGATGAAACACTGTGAAATAACAACTTTTAGGAGGATATACATAAAAAGTTATTTACAAAACAAAATACAGACAATGAAAATAGGCATTATAGGAAAATAATTAGTATTATCTCTTGTTAGAATATGTAAAAGAAATTTTCAGGTAGTAGTAGTACAAAAGGTAGATTTATACAAAGCAGGACTTCTAAAATTAGTTATCTTATGCTGTAAATTCCCATTGGTTCATTGTTTTAAATTATAATAAGCAGTTACATCATTATTAGTTAGATGTTATTATTTTTGTTTATCCTTACTTTTGTGAGCTGTTATTAATAATGTAGCTTTTATCTTAGGTCAATAAAATCTCTAGAATTTATAACAAACACCCTTATGTGATATAATATTATAAACAAAATGTTTTATAATGAAGTCAGTTTTGTTTTGTTTTTTTTCATTTTTCTGAAGCTGGAAACGGGGAGAGACAGTCAGACAGACTCCCGCATGCGCCCGACCGGGATCCACCCGGCACGCCCACCAGGGGCGACGCTCTGCCCACCAGGGGGCGATGCTCTGCCCATCCTGGGCGTCGCCATGTTGCGACCAGAGCCACTCTAGCGCCTGGGGCAGAGGCCACAGAGCCATCCCCAGTGCCCGGGCCATCTTTGCTCCAATGGAGCCTTGGCTGCGGGAGGGGAAGAGAGAGACAGAGAGGAAAGCGCGGCGGAGGGGTGGAGAAGCAAATGGGCGCTTCTCCTGTGTGCCTTGGCCGGGAATCAAACCCGGGTCCTCCGCACGCTAGGCCGACGCTCTACCGCTGAGCCAACCGGCCAGGGCTAATGAAGTCAGTTTTTAGTCACATCATGTTCCCCTAGCCTCAGAACTCTTTATGGCCCACACCCATAATTCCCAGTAGGTAATCTTTCATTCTACTTTTCTGAGCCAAATAATACCATTTTAAAACAATCTTAAAAATTCTCTATACCTAACAATATCTTAATTTTAAAATGTGGACTGTATGCTGAGCTATGGTTTGGAGTTTTGTCTAATACAAACAGTAGAAAGACAAGAGAATAGAGGAAGTAACAGTATCAGGAGAAACATAAACAAAATGAAGATGGTCTGAAGAACAATAGTTTATAAAAGTTCTAATGTCATTGGGTTTTGGTGTCAGAATGGATGTGGATTTGAGTCTCAACCTATGTTGACCATATGAGCTCAAGAAAACCACTTACTTGCTACCAGTTTCTTCATCCATAAAACAGGGCTGATATTAGCAACTATTCGAGAGTTATTGTGTAATACATAAAATTCTTCTAGTACAGTGCCTGTGATCTTATCAGTGTTCCCTAACACCTACTCCTGTTAAAGTATGATTAGAAAGCAAAGAAAATGAACCCTGGAAAGGTTAAAGGCTAGAAGAAAAGATAGGAAATAAAATCTGAAATATTTAGCAAGTACAAAGTAGTGAATATATGATGAAGTTTGTGAGAGGACAGGCAGTTATGGTAAGAAAGGGGAGATAGAGTTTAACATTTCAGATAAAATAAGGTAAAGAGGTACTGCCATGGCCTGAGTAGCTAACAAAAGAGGCAATGAAGACCACTGGCACTGATAACATTAAGAACTGAGAGATGAGGATGTTCCTTGAGTCATTAATGTCACTCAGGACAAAAGCAAGGAAGGAAAGGAAGACCACAAATAAGGTTCCAATGTGGGAAGCAAGACAAGGTAGCAGTTAAGAGCTAGGCTTGGGTTTGAACCGTGGATTCATAACACTCTCAGCAGATTTTATGAACTTCAATTTCCTCACCTATTAAATGAGATAACAATAATAAACTACTTTATATGGGTCTCATGACAAATGACATAATACATGCAAAATGCTTATCATAGTAACTGAAACAAACAAGACATTAATAAATATTGCCTGTCATTAATATCATTATCTCTTTTGTTAGCAACCCTGAAAGGAGATTTGCCAGGAAATGAAAATGAGGAACATAAATTCAATTTTTTGTTTTTTGGGTTTGTTTTTTTTTAATAATGAAAGGGATGTCTTTTAGGCTACCACAGTCCTGAGTAGAACTATCACAGCTTTATGACTTTCACTTTACTCTGCTTTTTTGTTTGTTTTAGAGAAAGAGAAAAAGAGAGAGAGAAAGAGAGAGAGAGGAAGGGAGGGAGGGAGAAAGGGAAGAAGCATCAAAACGGAGTTGCAGCACTTTTTAGTTGTTCATTGATTGCTTCTCATACATGTCTTGACCAGGAGGCTCCAGCTGAGCCAGTGACCCCTTGCTCAAGCCAGTGACCTTGGGCTCAAGGCAGTGACCTTGGGCTTCAAGCCCAGGACCTTTGGGCTCAAGCCAGCAACCTTGCGCTCAGTCTGGTAAGCCCGCATACAAGCTGGATGAGCCTGCATTCATGCCAGTGACCTAGGGGTTTCGGACCTAGGACCTCAGAGTCCCAAGTAGATGATCTTTCCATTGAACCATCACCAGTCAGGCTCAGTTTACTCTGGTTTATTCACTGTAAGTTTCCACATAAAATCATTCAATTTTTCTTTCAAAAAAGTATTTCCTAAATATGATTACTGTGCTCCTTCCACTATGCTATGGTGCTGAGAACACACCATATATGAACCCATTGATTCTGTTTCTCTTTAGAGAACCCTAATATATCTCCTCAAAAAAACTGTTGGAATTAATAAATTAATTTAGCCAGGTTATAAAATAAAGGGTAGGAATACAAAAGTCAATTGTACTTCTATATCATAGATATAAATGGCAATAAAATTAGAAGCAACAGCATTTACAATAACATGAAAAACAAAAATTACCAATAAATAAATTAAATAAATGATACATAAGACTTCTACATTGAAAACTACAAAACATGGCTGAGTGAAATTAAAGAAATAAAATTCTACTGTGTGAAAGAATTAGAAGATTCAATATTAAGATGGTCTCTCTTCCTCAAATTAATCTCTAAATTATATATAATTCTAATCAAAATCCTAGTAGAACTTTCTCAAATTTATATAGAAGTGCAAAGAATCTATTATATAAGAGTAAAAACAAATTTAAAAAGAACAAAATTGAGAGACTTAAACTATCTAATTTTAAGATGTACTATGAAACTACAGTAATCAAGACAGCATGAAATAAATATATAAATATACAAAAAGATCAATAAAAGAGAATAAGGAGCATAGTGATACAGCCACACATATGAGGTCAACTGATTTCTCACAAAAACAAAAATGTAATTCAGTGAGGAAAAGGTAACATTTTCAACAAATGATACTGAAACAACCATACAGATAAATATGGTTTCCATATCCAAGTGGAAAAAATGAACCTCAACCACTATCACACACCACACACAAAAATTTTAAATAAATTACAAACTTACATCCTAATATAATTTTTTTTTAATTAAAGGAAAGCACAGGAGAAAGTCTTTGCAATCTTGGAGTAGGCATAACAAACAAACAAAATTATAGAATGACCCAAAAAGCATTAATCATAAAAGAAAAGGCTGACAAATTAGACTTCACCTAAATTAAAAATTTCTCCTTAAAAACACCATTAACAGGCCCTGGCCGGTTGGCTCAGTGGTAGAGTGTCGGCCTGGCGTGCAGAAGTCCCTGGTTCGATTCCCGGCCAGGGCACACAGGAGAAGCGCCCATCTGCTTCTCCACCTCTCCTCCTCTCCTTCCTCTCTGTCTCTCTCTTCCCCTCCCGCAGCCAAGGCTCCATTGGAGCAAAGATGGCCTGGGCGCTGGGGATGGTTCCTTGGCCTCTGCCCCAGGTGCTAGAGTGGCTCTGGTTGCAGCAGAGTGATGCCCCAGATGGGCAGAGCATTGCCCCCTGGTGGGCAGAGTGTCGCCCCTGGTGGGCGTGCCTGGTGGATCCCCGTCAGGCGCATGCGGGAGTCTGTCTGTCTCTCCCCGTTTCTAGCTTCAGAAAAATACAAAAAAAAAACAACAACAAAAAACACCATTAACAGGCCCTGGCCGGTTGGCTCAGTGGTAGAGCGTCGGCCTGGCATGCGGAAGTCCCAGGTTCGATTCCCGGCCAGGGCACACAGGAGAAGCGCCCATCTGCTTCTCCACCCCTCCCCCTCTCCTTCCTCTCTGTCGCTCTCTTCCCCTCCCGCAGCCAAGGCTCCATTGGAGCAAAGTTGGCCCAGGCGCTGGGGATGGCTCCATGGCCTCTGCCCCAGGCGCTAGAGTGGCTCTGGTTGCAACAGACCGACGCCCCGGATGGGCAGAGCATCGCCCCCTGGTGGGCATGCTAGGTGGATCCCGGTCGGGCACATGCGGGTGTCTGTCTGACTGCCTCCCTGTTTCTAGCTTCAGAAAAATACAAAAAAAAACAAAAAAAAAACAAACACCATTAACAAAATGAAAAACAACTCACAGACCAAGAGAAAATATCCACATCACATATATCTGACTGAGGTGTAAGGCCTGAAATTAAAGCCCAGTAACAAAGAGTAAACAAAAACATCTGTTTCTAGAAAGACAGTATACTAAATAGCCTGAACAATTATCCTGATAACAACTAAATGATATAAAATATCAGTTATTATATTATATAACTGTACATATTACATATTTGTTATAACTGAATGTTATGTACCTCAAAATTAATATGTTGAAATCCTCACCCACAATGTGATGGTATTAGGAGGTTGGGCCTTTGGAAGTTCATTAGACCATGAGGGTGAGGAGGCCTCATGAATGAGGTTAGTGTGCTTATAAAAGAGACCTAAGAGCTTTCTCACCCCTTTGGCCATGTGAGACAGCCATCTATGAACAAGGAAGCAGCCTCTCACCAGACATAAAATTTGTTTGATCCTGAACTTCCCAGACTCCAGAAGTGTGAGAAATAAATGTCTGTTGATTAAGCCAATCAGTCTATGGCACTTTTGTTGTAATAGCCTATAATGACTAAGACAATATTATATAAGGTCTACTGGAAAGTTCTGTCTGTTTTTGGAATAAAACAAAACACAAATTTTTCTTACCGTCAATAAACTTTATTAAATAATATAATTGCCATTATTAATGATTTCTTGCCAGCGTGAGGGCAATTTGTATATCCCATTTTTGAAAAATGTTTTATCTTTTGATGCGAAAAATTGAACCAGTGCTTGTTTGATATCTTCTTCGTTTTTGAATTTTTTGCCCTTTAAAAAATTTTGTAAGGACAAAAACAAGTGATAGTCGGAGGGTGCTAAGTCCGGGGAATATGATGGATGCGACAGACATACTTCTGTAGCACAGACATACTTCTGTAGCACTTCTTCCTTGTTGAAATTCGTAAAAATTACAGTGGCGTAAATGAACTTTATCAGTAGTCATGGGTACATTATCGCTTCACACAAAAGACTAACGTGAATCAACTTTGTTTTAGTTAATTTGCTACATCAGTATATATAGATTAAGTGATAAAAATAGAGAGGCACACATGCGCCAAATAAACATGTGCTTACGTGTTGAAACTTGTTATGATAGAAACAGACAGAACTTTCCGGTAGACCTTATATATAATATATACAGTAAAATATAAAGCATGATATTAATAAATATCAAAGCAAGCTATTCCTTTATTTATCACTATTTCTTTAAAGTCCTAGAGACCATATTTCAAATTCCATTTAGATAGCTGTGAAAGGCACAATGTTAAAACCTAGAGTTTGCTCAAAGTGGGAAGCCAGCCTCGTAAAAGGGAAACAAACCTAAGACAGAAACTGAGAGACTGAAAGATTGAGAGAGAGAGAGGATATCAACTGAGACCTTGACAACTCTGTACCTTAGCACTGGACACACGGATAAAACAACTTCCCCTGAGAATTCATAATCACCAATAACCCTCAAGTTAGATTAGTAGTTGGAATTTATGTTATTGTGTAATCTGAAGAATTTTAAGCACAGAACTTAATTTAAGGGAGTCCCAGGTTAGTGGCACCTCTAGAGTAGTCTTTATATGCTGATGGTAATAATTCATGACTAGGTAAAAATTAAAGTGGCAGGAGGGAAAGAGATAAACTGAGAATATGAAAGAGAATAGAATCCAGTGCACAAGAGAAAGAATTGAAATTTGGTAGGAAAAGATGACACAGGTGCAAGCATAGCTTTGGTGAAAAAATGAGAACATTTCATTTAATGGTCCTATTTTCTCAATAATATAGCAGGTAACTGAGGAAAGTGGGAATAGGACAAGAAATATGAGAGATTTCAAGATAGAGAAGAGAGAACAGCTATCTCAGAAAGTAGGAAAATGACCCTAAAAAGAAAATATAGCAAGATTACCCAGTACTACTTACTATAATACTATAGTGATTATAAAAATCACTACCGATTAGAGATGCTCTTTACAGTCTGACTGAGATCAACAATTGTGAACAGATTTCTTTCCAGGATTACAACTGAGCACTTTAAACTCATCATATCAAGAATGAAATTTGGATCATTTTTCTTAAAGACATTTCTTTAAACTTATTCTTAATGAAGTTCATCTGATACTTTTCTTCTCACTCTCTTGTAAAATATTATGGTTACTATACACAAAGACAGATGAAGAGTCAGATGGTCAGAGAGGAAAAAACAGAGTAAATGGTTTGAAAGAGAAATATACCCGAAAACACACGAGATTCATTAACCAAGAGGTAAGGAAGGGGAGAACAAAGTAATGAGGACAAGAGAGGTCGAACATTGGACCCAGAAAGGAGCAAGTAACAAAAACTATCAGATCAGAATGTGTATAGATTTCTTAGGGACAGTACTATGGGTGGTTTTATGTTCTTCTCTTTCCTATATCCTTTCTCTATAATGTGTAAATATTATTTGTTTAAAAAAATAATTATGGCCTGACCTGTGATGGTGCAGTACATAAAGTGGTGACCTGTAATACTGAGGTCCCCAGTTCAAAACCCCGAATTTGCCCAGTCAAGGCACATACAAGAAGCAACTACTATGAGCTGATGCTTCCCGTTTCTCCCCCCTACCACCACTCTCTCTCTATCTCCTCTCTCTAAAATCAATAAATAAGAATTTAAAAATAATTTATTAATAATTATAATAAAGCAACTACTAAGACTGATTTCTTAAAAATGTTATTTCATTTTTAGATTTTCTTCATTAATTTTTAATAAGCCAGCAAAGATAAAAGGTCTTACAAAGTTATAAATGAAGACAGCAAATCTAATTTTTCAATAGCTCAGTTCATAACGATATAAACACATACTTACAAACTGAAAATGCTTTATCAACAGATTTTAAATCTTTATTAAGTTAAGATGACATTATTAGCATTGCCTGTCCAGGCAGTGGTGCAGGGATAGAGTGTTGGCCTGGAACGCAAAGGACCCAGGTTCAAAACCCCAAGATTGCTGGCTTGAGCGCAGGCTGACCAGCTTGAGCACAGGGTCACTAGCTTGAATGTGGGATCATAGGAATGACCCCATGTTTGCTGGCTTGAGCTTAAAGGTCACTGGTTTGAAGCCCAAGGTCACTGGCTCAGTTACAGCCCCCAAGTCAAGGCATGTATGAGAAAGTAATCAATTAACAACTAAAGTGCCCCAATGATAACTGATGTTTTTCATCTCTCTCTCTTCCTGTCTGTCTATCCCTATCTGCCCCTCTCTCTGTCTCTCTCACTAACAAAAAAAAAAAAAAAAAGAAAGAAAAGAAAAAAAGATGACATTAACATTAAAGACAAATTGTCAATACTATTTTTCAGTCTTTTTTTTTTTTTAATGTTTATGCCTGGCCTGTGGTGGCACAGTGGATAAAGCATCGACCTAGAATGCTGAGATCGCCAGTTCAAAACCCTGAGCTTGCCTGGTCAAGGCACATATGGGAGTTGATGTTTCCTGCTCCTCTCCCCCTTCCCCTTCCCTCTCTCTCTCTTTCTCTCTCTCTCTCTCCTAAAATGAATAAATTTTTTTTTTAAACTTTAAAAAAAGTTTATTTTATTGATTTTGGAGAGAGGAAGGGGAAGAGCAGAAAGAAGAGAGACAGAAGCATCAGTTCCTGTATGTGCCCTGACTGGGGATCAAACCATCAGCCTCTGCTTCAGTACAATGCTCTAACCAACCGAGCAATCCAACCAAGGCTATTTTTCAGTCTTAACATCTATTTTCTCATTTTCACAACTAAGAACCAGTATATATCCTCAAGTATGATTCAAAAGTTGCATTCATTTGTAAGAAAAACATAACTTTTCTTATGAAACTTTACCATTTATTATTTCAAATATTTGCTATTTTCTCATAAGCAGTATTGAGTTTTACTGCCAAATTATTATTTTTCATACCTCTGAAGAGCTTTCATTATTGACATCCACTGTGTTAATTGGAGCTGCTGATGAATCTAAATCAGAACCTTGAGAGCCAACTCTCCCAGGAGTCTGAAACATAAACAGAAGTAGGGAAGGGTCAAAGCAGATATTAATAATATATTCATAAACTATTTAATAACTTAAATAATAAACAGGTCTAAGCATACACATAAGTAGATGTGGTTTAAATAACAAACAGCACTTAGTAGCTATTCTTTATTAAAAATGGACTATATTGTATAAAGATCTCTATATGCATTATCTCATTTTCAGTTGTTGTTTTTTTTTCATTGATTTTACTGAGAGAGGAAGGGACAGAGAGAGAGATAGGAACATCTGTTCCTGTGTGTGTCCTGACTAGGGATCAAACCGCCAACCTCTGTGCTTCAGGACAACCAACAGAGCTATCTGGCCAGGGCATCAGTCTTTTTGAATTAATACAAATTTCACTTGTGGATATAGTGCTTTATAGTTTCAACTTACTTTCACAGAACATCTTATTTAATCATAATGACATCTCTGAGTGGCAAGACACAGATGAGAAAACAGATACACAGCAGCTAAAGGACTTCTCAAGATAGTATGTAAAAAAATCAGAAAGAAGGAGAACTAAAATACTGATCTTTTGCTTGCTCTTGCATTGCCCTCTCTACTACACCAACTAAACTACAATGATTTGAGAGGTGCAAAAAAGACCAATATAGGTCACATTATCTAGTCATCCATCCATCCACCATCGATGACAACCATTACAAATCTGTCTCCAATACCTGATGTTCCATCACCAAAGATACAGTTTGTAGGGTTAAAAGTTCTTTTTTCCCCCTGTAATCTTTATTATCTAACATTGTCACTCATTAATATCTAGGAGTTACCTTAAAGGAATTGGAAATCTATTAAAACACTAAGCAACAAGACAGATTCAGAGAATAAGGGCTACCTCAATGAACCTTATCAAAAAACAGTTATGGTACATACTGTCATTCTCAGTTTAGTAAGAGAGAACCAAGGTAGACTTGCCCAAAATCACATGGCTAATAAATGGAAAAAAGGATTTCAGTTCAAGCAGTCTGGCTTTTAATCATTTATACTACTTTTCTACTGGACATCTTCAATGAAATGCACTTCAAACACTCAAGATCTAGAACTATTCACTACACATTTGCCTCAACACACAAACATCCTGTGATAATCCTATTACCACCACAAAAAAAATACCCTTTTGAAAATTTGCTTAAAATAATCCTATTAAAAGACCTAAATAAGTCCAAGAGGTATTTAAAGTATTAATTTAAACCAAATAAGATAACTGCAACAAATAGGCTACCCTAGATTGTTAATAATATAAAAACATTCATACTATCAAAAACTACATAATTGATATAAAGCAGGACTAACCTCTGTAAACTCTGCTATAAAATACTACAAATTTTGATGAAAGGACAGTACTTTACTGAACAAAATTCAAGCAAACAAAAATGTTACCATTTTGAGGATTCCAAGATGGCTACAGAGTAGGTGGAAACTACACTCACCTGCTCCCAGCACCAAACTGAATTTACAGTTAAATGATAGAACAATTAACCTGAATAACAAATGGAAAGACAACAGGACAAAGGTATTATAACCAAAGATTTACAGAAGCCTCATAGAGACTGGTAAGAAGGACAGAGACACGGAAAGGGCTGGTCCCCACACCCACCTGCAGTGGCTTAGAACCTGGAGAAATATTTTGGCTACAAGACTTCCTCCCCCCAGGAGTGTGGAGTCTCAACCACATGCAGGGATACTGAACCCAGAGCAACAGAAATGGGAAAAGGAGCCTGCATATAGCATCGGGTGATGATAATCAGCAGGATTCAGTCTTTTTTTTTTTTTTTTCTTAAGTTGGAAACGGGGAGGCAGTCAGACAGACTCCCGCATGTGCCCAACCGGGATCCACCCAGCACGCCCACCAGAGGGCGATGCTCTGCCCATCTGGGGCATAGCTCTGTTGCAACCAGAGCCATTCTAGTGCCTGAGGCAGAGGCCACAGAGCCATCCTCAGCGCCCGGGCCAACTTTGCTCCAATGGAGCCTTGGCTGCGGGAGGGGAAGAGAGAGACAGAGAGGAAGGAGAGGGGGAGGGGTGGAGAAGCAGATGGGTGTTTCTCCTGTGTGCCCTGGCCGGGAATCAAACCCGGGAATCCTGCACGCCAGGCCAACACTCTACCACTAAGCCAACTGGCCAGGGCCAGTATTCAGTCTTCTTGGGAGAGAAAAGAGTCTGCTAGAGACCCAGATGCCATGTTCCTAGAGTTGAGCACTCCTATTGTTACAGAACTGGCCTGGGGAGTACCCTGCCCAGTTCTCTAACCGTTGGTGACACCACTTTGTTGTGTTTGCGTCCTATAACAGGAGCTGTTGGCAGCACCCAGCAGGGAACTCTGGGGTGCTCTTTTCTGGAGAAGCTCTTGGCAGAGACTGAACTGTGTAGCTCTGGAAAGGGAACTATTCTTCCCTACCTTGAACACACAGATGGCACCATTCCCCACTTGTTGAATCACCTGGCTTGTGCTACAACTCTGTGGCCCACACTGCTGAGTTTAGTCACACAGAAGGATTCAAGTGCCACACAGAGCTGGGACTTTGGGAGCACTGTCTTCCAGGGAGGCTTTAGTTTGAAAATCAGATTTATCGGGTGCTGAGTTGTGTGGTTACATCACAAGGGGGCCATTCCTATTTCCCCTTTGAGCTCAGCCAACACTATCCTAGAAAGTCAAAGAAGTGCCCACCCCTTCCCTATAGGCTTACGGGCACAACTTCTACCAGAAGACTATTTGGGTCCACTACCCAAGTCCAGGTGGCCCTGCCTTACTCAGCTCAGTTCCATAGGAATTTGGAATGTGTCTCACTCAAGAAGAATTGCTTGGCCCCCTTCTGCAGGCTTAGCAGCACCACCACCAATGTAAAACTCTTTTGATCTGTCCCATCTAGCCCCAGTAACTTGGCCCTACTGAGCTTGTTCCTGTAGAGAGGAAGTTGAATTCACCCAACCTGAACCTGCAGTATGCTCCCATTAGGAGAACTAGAGTTGGAGACTTTGGAAGAGACTGATTGTTTTGGCTCTAGACTAGGGGCTACTTTCCCTTCATTGAGTTCCTAACCACTATCCTTGTCTTCCCAACCATGTTCATCCTGCCCTACTGAGCTCTGACCTGTGAAAGGGCTGTGGATCATGGCCAACCTGGGCTCACATCACAGTATTTTTTCAGAAGACTCTGGAGGAAGACCAGGTAACCTCAGAGGGAGTTGCTGCTAGGTGAAGGTGGAACTCAGGGAGTCTCAGAACTTTTATAGATCTGTCCCCAGCTCTAAGCCAGAGTAAGTCGACCCTTGTAGATAAATTGGTCCCTCCATGCACACCCACCCCAGTAGACAAACAGTGACTAGTGAGGTAACTCCATATAGGTAGCCCAAATCCAGTTACACACAATGTCTGACATTAACCTGTACCTGAACCTCACCCAAGTGGACCCAGAACCAACACAACCAGTGGTTGGCTTCAAAACACACCAGAGCTTGACCAAACTAGCCACAAATATGGAAAACCCAAAGAAATATTCTGGCAGGCATCAGACCGTGCTGGGAACAACTCGACCTCAGGGTGCAGCCCCTACAGAGCAACTCATATACAATAATTGAGGTTTATCCTTACAGTCAGTCAGTCTGAAGGATAGCCCCACCCATGAAAGGGACAACAGCATCCAAGACTCACCTACAACAAGCAGGTATACATAACCCACAAGAAACATTCCTGGAGCACCAAGCACAGATGATCTGAAAGATTGTGCTACTGAGCCCAAAAAGACACCTATATCATAAAGCCATCATAACAAGCTTGGGAGTCATAGAAGATCAGCCTAATAATACATAGAGTCAAAATGAAGAGACAAAGAAATGTACTCCAAATGAAAAAACAAGAGGAGTCCCCCAAAAAGAAAATGAAACAGAAACAACAAAAATACCAGATGCAGAGTTTAAAACAATGGTTATAAGGATGTTCAAGGACCTTAGAGGAAGAATAAATGATCTTAGTGAAACTTAAACAAAGAGATAGCAAACATTAAAAAGGACACAGAAACCATAAAAAAGAACCACTCTGAAATAAAGACTATCAGAAATGCAGAATACAACAGAAGGAATATACTAGAAAATATCAACAGCAGATCAGATAAGTGAATTGAATCAGTGATTTAGAGGACAAGATAACAGTAAGCACCCAAGAAGAGCATCAAAAAAAAAAAGAGAGAATTTTTTAAAAAAAGAGAAAAGTCTAAGGGATATCTAGGATATAACATCTCTGCATCATAAGGGTACCAAAAGAGGAAAGAATGAGCAAAGAATAGAGAACCTGTTTGAAGATATTGATGGCTGAAAATTTCCTAACCTGGTGAAGGAAAATGTCACCCAAGTTCAGGATGACAAGAAAGTCCCAATCAAGATGAAGCCAAAGAGGACCACATCATGACACATCATAATTCAAATGGCAAAGTTTAAAGACCGAGAATCGTAAAAGAAGGGAAAGCTAGTTACCTACACCGGAACTCCCATTAGGCTGTCAGCTAATTGTTCAGAAGAAACACTTCAAGCCAGTAGGTACTGGTATGAAATATACAAAGTGATGAAAAGCAAGGACCTACAACCAAAAGTACTCTATCCAGCAAGGCTATCACTTATCAGTATTGCAAGCAATGTTAAAGATCCTGCTTTAAGAAGAGGAAGGAATAAAAGAAAATGAGAGAAAGGAACATAGGCATAAAGAATAAAATGGTGGCCCTGGCCTGTTGGCTCAGTGGTAGAGCATCGGCCCAGAGTGTAGATGTCCTGGGTTTGATTCCCAACCAGGGCACACAGAAGAAACACCCATCTGCTTCTCCATCCTTCCCTCTCCTTTCTCTCTATATCTCTCTTCCCTTACCACAGCCAAGGCTCCACTGGAGCAAAGTTGGCCTGGGCACTGAAGGCACTGAGGATAGCTCCATGGCCCCTGCCTCAGGTGCTAGAGTGTCTCCGGTTGCAACAAAGCAACACCTCAGATGGGTGGCTTGTCGCCCCCTAGTGAGCTTGCCGGGTGGATCCCAGCCAGGCGCATGTGGGAGTCTCTCTCTGCCTCCCCACTTCTCAATTCAAAAAAATACAAGAAAAAGAAAAAGAAAAAAAAAGAATAGAATGGTAATAAATAAGACCTATCTATAATAACTTTAAATGTAAATGAATTAAATACTTCCATCAAAAGGCATAGGGTAACCAAATGAATAAGAAAACATGACCCACATATATATATTGTCTACATGAGACCCACCTCAGATCAAAAGATACACACATACTGAAAGTGCAGGGATAGAAAAGAATTCTATGCAAATGGAAATTTTTTTAAAAGCTGGGGTACAGCAATACTTAATACCATACAAAATAGACTACAAAACAAAGGCCATAACAAGAGACAGAAAAGTCACTACATAATACTAAAAAGGTTGATCCAACAAGGAGATATAACCCTTATAAACATATACACATCTAACATAGGAGTACCTAAACATATAAAGAAAATCTTGGAGGACATTAAAGGAGAGACTGACAATGATACAGTCACAGAAGTGGATTTGAACACCTCACTGACACCAAGGGATAGATCTTTCAGACAGAAAATCAGTAAGGCAACAGCAACCTTAAACAACACACTGAATCAGATGGATTTAATTGTTATCTACAGAACATTTTGTCCCAAAGCAGCAGAACATACATTGTTCTCAGTGCACATGGAGCATTCTCAAAGATAAATCAGTATTTAGGGTACAAAATAAAGTCTCAATAAATTCAAGAAGATTGAAATCATATCAAGCATCTTCTCTGACTACAATGGTATGAAAACAGAAATTAGTTACAATGAAAAATGAAAAATATTTAAACACTTGGAGGCTGAATAACATGTTATTAAAATTTAAATGAGTTAACAATGAGATCAAGAAAGAAATCAGAAGTTATCTGAAAACACACAGCAAGCCCAAATCTATGGGATACAGTGAAAGCAGTCCTGAGAAGGAAGTTCATAGCATTACAGGCCTACCTCAAGAAGCAAGAAAAATTTCAAATAAACAATCTAACCCTACACCTAAAATAACTACAAAAATAACAACAAATAAAGCCCAAAAAAGAAAACAGTAAAACTTAGAGCAGAAATAAATAACATAGAGACTAAAATAAAAATAAAAAATAAAAAAATACAAAATATCAATGAAACCAAAAACTGGTTCTTTGAAAAGATAAACAAGATTGATGAACCTTGAACAGATTCATCAAGAATAGGCCCTGGCCCTGGCCGGTTGGCTCAGCGGTAGAGCGTTGGCCTGGCGTGCGGGAGACCTGGGTTTGATTCCCGGCCAGGGCACTTAGGAGAAGCGCCCATTTGCTTCTCCACCCCCCTCCCTCCTTCCTCTCTGTCTCTCTCTTCCCCTCCCGCAGCCGAGGCTCCATTGGAGTAAAGATGGCCCCGGGCGCTGGGGATGGCTCCTTGGCCTCTGCCCCAGGCCCTAGAGTGGCTCTGGTCGAGGCAAAGCGACGCCCCGGAGGGGCAGAGCATCGCCCCCTGGTGGGCAGAGCATCGCCCCTGGTGGGCGTGCCGGGTGGATCCCGGTTGGGCACATGCGGGAGTCTGTCTGACTGTCTCTCCCCGTTTCCAGCTTCAGAAAAATACAAAAAAAAAAAAAAAAAAAGAAGAAGAAGAATAGGCCCTGGCCGGTTGGCTCAGTGGTAGAGCGTCGGCCTGGCGTGCGGGGGACCCGGGTTCGATTCCCGGCCAGGGCACATAGGAGAGGCACCCATTTGCTTCTCTACCCCCCCCCTCCTTCCTCTCTGTCTCTCTCTTCCCCTCCCGCAGCCAAGGCTACATTGGAGCAAAGATGGCCCGGGCGCTGGGGATGGCTCCTTGGCCTCTGCCCCAGGCGCTAGAGTGGCTCTGGTCGCGGCAGAGCGACGCCCCTGAGGGGCAGAGCATTGCCCCTTGGTGGGCAGAGTTTCGACCCTGGAGGGCGTGCGGGGTGGATCCCGGTCGGGCGCATGCGGGAGTCTGTCTGACTGTCTCTCCCGTTTCCAGCTTCGGGAAAAAACAAACAAACAAACAAACAAACAAAAAAGACAGGATCCAAATAAAATCAGAAATGAAAGAGAACAGTTGACACCCAGAAATACAAAGAATTGTAAGAAAATATTATGAACAACTATGTGCCAAAAAACTAAGAAAAAATGGGTAAATTCCTCGAAACATACACTCTTCCAAAACTGAATTAGGAAGAAACAGAAGAGTTGAATAGACCAATTACAACAAATGAAATCAAGCAATAATCAAAAAAACTACCAGCAAAAAACAGTCCTGGACTGCATGGCTTCACAGGCGAATTTTACCTAACATTCAAAGAACTATCACCCATTCCCTCTTCCCTCAGGAAGAGGGAAGACTCCCAAGATTCTTTTACAAGGACAGTATTATCCTAATCCCAAAATCAGACAAAGACACTACAAAGAAAGAAAATTATAGGTCAATATCCCTCATAAACATGGATGCTAAAATCCTAAACAAAATATTAGCAAAGAGAATCCAGCAATACAGTAAAAAGATCGTACACTATGATCAAGTGGGATTTATTCAGGGAATGCACAGTTGGTACAATATTCACAAATCAATAAATATGATAATCACATTAAAAAATGAAGGATAAAAACCACAGGATCATATCAGTAAATGCAGAAAAAGCATTTGATAAAACCCAGCACACATTTATACTGAAAACTCTCAGAGAAGTGAGAATAGAGGGATCATACCTCAGCATAATATAGGCTACATATGACAAACCTACAGCCAACATCACACTCAACGGGCATAAGCTACAAGTGTTTTCCTTAAGATTGGGAACAAGACAGGGAGGTCCACTTTCACCACTCCTATTCAACATAGTACTGGAAGCCCTAGTCACAGTTATCAGAAAAGAAGAAGAAATAAAAGGCATCCAAATTAGAAAAGAAGATATAAAACTATTATTATTTGCAGATGATACGATACAATATGCAGAAAACCCTAAAGATTCCACCAAAAACCTACTAGAATTGATAACTGAATTCACTAAAGTAGCAAGATACAAAATAAATGCCCAGAAATCAGTTGAATTTTTACACACCACTAATTGACTATCAGAAATAGAAATTAAGGAAATAATCCAATTTACTATTGAATCAAAAAATAATAGTAAGGTACTTACAAATAAATTTAACCAAGGAGGTAAATGACGTATACTCAGAAAATTGTAAGGTTAAAGAAAGATATTAAAGAAGATACAAATAAGTGGAAGCATAAACCATGTGCGTGGTAGCAAGAATTAACATTATTAAAATGTCCATATTACCCAAACCAATCTAAAGATTCAATGCAATTCCTATTAAAATACCAATGTCATATTTCACAGATCCAGAACATATATCCCAAAAATGTATACAGAACCACAGATGACCCCAAGTAGCCTCAGCAATCTCAAGAAAGAAAATTTTGGAAGTATCATACTACCTGATATCAAACTATATACTATAAAGGCCACAGTAATCAAAACATCATGGAACTGGCACAAGAACAGGCATATAGACCCATGAAACAGAATACAGAACTCAAAAACTGACCATGCCTAGGCCCTGGCTGGTTGGCTCAGCAGTAAAGCATCAGCCTGGTGTGTGGAAGTCCCGGGTTCAATTCCTAGTCAGAGCACACAGAAGAAGCGCCCATCTGCTTCTCCACCCTTCCCCCTCTCTTTCCTCTCTCTCTCTCTCTTCCCCTCCCCCAGCCAAGGCTCTGTCAAAGCACATATTGAAGCAAAGTTGGCCTGGGCACTGAGGACAGATCCATGGCCACCACCTCAGGCGTTAAAATGGCCCTGGCCACAATGGAACAATGCCCCAGATGGGCAGAGCATCACCTCCTGGTGGGCATATCGGGTGAATCCCGGTTGGGCACATGCGGGAGTCTGTCTGACTGCCTCCCCACTTCTAACTTGAGAAAAATATTTTTTAAAAATTAAAAAATAAAACAAACAAAAAGAACCTGATCATGCCTATATGGTCAATAAATGATGCTGGAATAATTGGACAGATATATAAAAAGAAGTGAAACTAGACTATAAACTTACACCACACACAAGAATAAACTCAAAATAGTTAAAAGCCTGGCCTGCAGGGGCACAGTGGACAGAGTATAAACCTGAAACACTGAGATCCCTGGTATAAAACCCTGGGATTGCCTGGTGAAGGCACCTAATGACAAGCAACAAGTAATGAACAACTGAAGTAAAGCAACTGTGAGTCAATACTTCTCACTCCCCCCCTTCTCCTCTCTTTGTAAAATCAACAAAATAAAATCTTTAAAATAATGAATAAAAGATTTAAACATAAGTCCGCAAAACCATAAAAATCCTAGAATAAAATAGGCATTAACTCTCATAAGAATAAAACTCTCAGATATTTCTTGTAGCACTATTTTTGCCAATATATCTTGGAAACAAAGGAAAAAATAAACAAATGAGATTATATCAAACTAAAAATATTTTGTACAGCAAAAGAATCAATCAACAAAATAAAAATGGAACCCAAGGAATAAGAGAACATAGTTGCCAATGATACATCTGATAAGGGGTTAATTTCCAAAACAGATAAGAAACAACTCAAAACCAAGAGACAAACAACCAAAGTAAAATATGGGCAAAAGACTTGAGAAGACATTTCTCCAAAGAGGACATGCAAATGGCCAATGGATATATGAAAAAATTAGTCAATGTTACCAATCATCAGAAAGATGCAAACTAAAACCACAGTGATATACCACCTCATACATGTCAGAATGGCTATCATCAATAAATCAACAAACAAGCCTGAGCAGGCAGTGACACAGTGGATAGAGCAGGGGTCCCCAAACTTTTTACACAGGGGGCCAGTTCACTGTCCCTCAGACCACTGGAGGGCCGGACTATAAAAACTATGAACAAATCCCTATGCACAGTGCACATATCTTATTTTAAAGTAAAAAAACAAAACGGGAACAAATACAATATTTAAAATAAAGAACAAGTAAATTTAAATCAACAAACTGACCAGTATTTCAATGGAAACTATGGGCCTGCTTTTGGCTAATGAGATGGTCAATGTCTGGTTCCATATTTGTCACTGCTAGCCATAACAAGTGATATGACACACTTCCAGAGCTGTGAGGCGTGAGTCCCGCATCACTGGAAGTATCAATAATATTGTACCTGAGCAATGCTGCGCTTTGTGGCGCCACCACATACATTACTCCAGGAGCACAGGATGCAGATGCCACCAATGAAAGAGGTGTCCCTTCCAGAAGTGCACTGGGGGCCGGATAAATGGCCTCAAGGGGCCGCATGCGGCCCGTGGGCTGTAGTTTGGGGACCCCCGGAATAGAGCATCGGACTAGGATGTGGAGGACCCAGGTTGAAACTCTTAGGTCGCCAGCTTGAGCACAGGCTCATTCAGCTTGAGCACAGGCTCACCAGCTTGAGCACAGGGTCACTGGCTTGAGTGTGGGATCACAGACATGACACCACTGTCACTGGCTTAAGCCCAAAGGTCCCTGGCTTGAAGCCCAAGGTTGCTGGTTGAGCAAGGGGTCACTCACTCTGCTGTTGTGCCTCCCCCTCCCCCTGTGCTCCGTCAAAGCACATATAAGAAAGCCATCAATGGACAACTAAGGTGCCACAACGAAGAATTGATTATTCTCATCTCTCTCCCCTCTTGTCTGTCTCTCCCTATCTGTCCCTCTCTCTGACTCTCTCTGTGTCTCTATCAAAAAAATAATAAAAGAAAAGAAAATCAACAAACAACTGCTGGTGAGTATGTGGAGAAAAGGGAACCCTCTTGTACTGTTGGTGGGAACACAGACTGGTGTAGCCACTGTGGCACACAGAATGGAATTTCCTCAAAAAAATTAAAAATGAAATTGCCTTTTGACCTAGCGATCCCACTTCTGGGAATATAGCCAAAGAAACTCAAAACACTAATGTGAAAGAATATATGTACCCCTATGTTCACTGCAGTATTATTACAATAACCAAGAGCTAGAATCAGCCCAAGTGTCCATCAGTAGATGCATGGATAAAAAAGTTGTGGTACATTTATTGTACAGTGGAATACTACTCAGTTGTTTAAAAATAAAAAATAAAAGAGGAAATCTTACTATGTGCAACAGCATTAATGGACCTGGAGATTATTATGCTTAGTGAATAAGCCTGTCAGAGAAAGACATATACTACCTGATCTTACTTAATATGTGGAATCTAATGAACAAAATAAACTGACAAAATAGAAACAGAGAATAGATACATGGAACAGACTGACAGCTATCAGAGGGGAAGAGGACTGAAGAGTTCGACTGAAAGAAGATGAAGGGATAAGTGAAAAATATACACACATATATGTAACACACAGTCACAGACAACATTGTGGTGATAGCCAGAGGGAAAGGGGGTGGGGGTATGTGAATGCGGGAAAAGGAAGTGGGGGAGTGGGAACAGAAAAAAACTTGTCTTAGGGTGATGGACACATGATGCAGTGTGCAGATAACGTTTTATTTAGTTGTAAACTTGAAATCTGTATGGTTCTGTAAACCATGTCACTCCAATATATTCAAATAAAAAAACAGAGAAGAAGAAGAAAAAATGGAGGCAAATAACTAACAAAACAAGACTGGTGTTTTTTTTAAGTTATCATTTTTTTACTGTACCTTGAAAGAAAATACCACTATCGTATAAGTTTTAACAACATGAAGTTTCTTTGAAATACTCAATTTACCTATTCAGATTAGTTGTACACTGAATACAATTAAATAATCTATAATTGCACTGCTGTAATCCAAAGTAACCAATAGCTGTGTCCTGCAATTCAGTCACTAAATCTAACAGTAGAGAAAAAAAAAAAAAAAAAACAGAAACAAAACAAACATCTAGTAACATATAAATATTTATAGATGAGTAACCAAAGTTTTTCTAATATTTGGAGATATACTAAGTCACAGCTTCCAAATTCTCAACATATTCCTTCATCCCCAGCTCCACATATGATTTCATTCTAGAGAAGATCAAGCAAGAAGGAGCAAACAGCCCTAACAGGGTAGTTCAATTAATTAAAGCACCATCCAGAGAGACAAAGGTTGTGGGTTTGCTCTCCGATCAGGGCACAAATAGAAACAAATGGATGTTTCTGTCACTCTCCCCCCACCCCACCCCTTTCCTGTCTCTCTAAAATCAATAAATACATTAAAAAAAAAGAGCAAACATTTCACTGTGAAAATTATTCAAATCAGTTTCACAACTAATTGCTAATAAAGATAAAGAACCTCATCTCTAAGTCTAAATTTAAAGCACTAAAGCTCACCAAAATGATAACTAGAACAGTCTTTGAACACAGAAAAGCCATAATAAATGCTTAATAAGTAAATGCATAACCTATACTCTAGCTGAAACTAAACAGCAAATAAGTCACACCAGCCAAAGTTGAGTTAATAATGAATTAATTTTCAGAAAAAGGAGAGTTAACTAAAAATGAATCTTTGCTTTGCAAAATTCTTTGGGGAAAAAAACATTGTTGTAGGATACTATACATACTCCCTACTTTAGCAGAATTATTTCTAAAACTGGAAAGAATGCATTAACAATTAAATGATATACAACCTCAAAATTTGGGAATTTATAAGACATCTACAAGGATTTTTTATACAATGTAACTTTCAGCAATGATTTTGGTATTCTATTACATCCTCAGCCCACTATAATAACCAATTAGAAAGATTTTCACAAACTCAATGTTTGAAAAGCCAACTACTATATGCAGACCTTGAGAAGAACACTTTAAATACATTACCTGATCCTTGTAATATAAATGGATAGCCAAGGATTTCTTAAGGTCCTCATTACCGCTTTTCTACCACTGAGAGCTAAGAACTTACCACGTAACAGATAGAATGAGAATGTATATTTGCAAATGGCAAGTACTATGAAGGGGAATTTTTTTAAAATTTCATGGAAAGCATTCTAGAGCTTCCCAAGGACTTTCCATGCTTTACCTATTAGTTCATACTCTCTCTAGGTAATCACATTTACTCTTTTAATTTTAATTAAACCCCCAATGCTGATAATAATAAAACTAAGTCTAATCCAGATCTCTGCTGAATTTCAAATTCCTATTTTCTTGTCCTGCTAAATATCTCTATTTGAATGCTTTGAATGCACCCTAAAGTCAGCTTTTTCAAAACCAAATTCACCATCTTTTCTCACAAACCTTTCACTCATCTGCATTCTCTACCTCAAATTATAGAAACACTACATACCCATCTTGCCTAAATTCAAAGCATTACCTCACTCCCTTAACCTTCATATCTAAACAACAAGTTAATTCAATTGCCTACATAAATTCTAAATCTATCTTTTCTCCATCTCCTTTGCCACTACCTTAGATCAAGGTGCCATCAGCTCTTACCCAACTATAAAAGAGACCTACATTAGCACCCTATTACCGCTACACCCACATTTCCAATTGCTTCCTAACTGATTTCCCAAGCACCTGAAATGAATCATATCCAAAATTAAACCCTTCATTTATCTGTCTTTTACCATCCCAGAGGAGTTTGATTTTTTCCTGTTATGTTCTCTAACTTAGTTGATAATGATCCTCATTTATTAAAAAGTCAATTAAAGTCTAACATGAATAGGTATTTGTACCAATTCGTACCAATTTTCATAGCAGCATTCTGCACAAGAATTAAAAGATAAAACAACCCAAATGTCCATGGATGGGTGAATGGATAAACAAATTGTGGTATATACATGTAATGGAGTATTATTCAGCCTTTAAAAGGAAGGAAATTCGGCCCTGGCCGGTTGGCTCAGCGGTAGAGCATCGGCCTGGTGTGTGGGGGACCCAGGTTCAATTCCCGGCCAGGGCACATAGGAGAAGCGCCCATTTGCTTCTTCACCCCCCCCCTCCTTCCTCTCTGTCTCTTTCTTCCCCTCCCGTAGCCAAGGCTCCATTGGAGCAGATGGACCGGGCACTGGGGATGGCTCCTTGGCCTCTGCCCCAGGTGCTAGAGTGGCTCTGGTCGTGGCAGAGCGATGCCCTGGAGGGGCAGAGCATTGCCCCCTGGTGGGCAGAGTGTCACCCCTGGTGGGCGTGCCGGGTGGGTCCCGGTCGGGCGCATGCGGGAGTCTGTCTGACTGTCTCTCCCCGTTTCCAGCTTCAGAAAAATACAAAAAAATAAATAAATAAATAAAATAAAATAAAATAAATAAAAGGAAGGAAATTCTAAAACATGCTACAACATGAATAAACCTAGGAAGCATTATGCTAAGTGAAATAAACCAGCCACAAAAACACCAATATGTATAAAACTCCACCTCCATGCAGTACCTAGAGTAATCAAATTCATGGAGCTAGAAAGTAGAATAGTGGTTACCAGAGGCTAGGGGTAGGAGGAATTGTGAGTTACTGTTCAATGGTATAGAGGTTCAGTTTAGGATGATGATAACACTCTGGAGACAGATGGTTGTCATGGTAGCACAATATAAAAGTACTTAATGCCACTGGATTGTATACTTTCAAGAAGATAATAAATTTTATGTTATCACAATTTAAATCATTTTTTAATTTTAAAACCTTACTGAATCTCAAGTTGGTGGTTAGGCGCACAGAAAATAATTATTCCAAGTGATTTAAATGCAGTGTTTTAACTACATAGCCTTAATGAGAAATTGTATAAGAAAAAAAATTAAAAAGTAAAAATCATTTAGTAATCTTAACAGTAACATTAGTATTGTTATTTTAAAGCTATTTAATGTATACTCTTAGAATAAATAATTGTTAATATAACAAACCAAGAAATTCAGTATAAGATAAAAAAGATAAAAATTCAAAATCAAAGTAAAGACCATTTTATAATCATAAATTTGAACTCATTGTTTGCTTCTATATAGCTTTAAATATATATTAAATACTAGAAAGCCCAGCAATCATACTAAATGACTGCTGTTCTAGATATTATAAATCGTAATTAAAATGATTTGTGCAAAGGTGTCTGCTAATTCAAACTGAATTAACCAGGGCAGGCTGGATCAAATGCTATCCATGTACTGTTTGCTATTTGGATGCTGATTAGTCAATAATTTATTCAAGAGTGGTGGATAATTCTCAATTAGTGGAACTACAATGTTTCCGTACTTGCAACATTGAAAAAATCCTTTCTTGCCACAGTCAAATAGATCAGTTTCTAACTTGAAGTTTAAGGGCTGGCAGTGTTCACATTTAATATTCATGTCACCAGAGGAATGATCAAAAATTAAAGTTTCTCCGTTTGAAACTGTTTTAATCCTTTTTGCGTTTCAGTCAGCATTACTCTGTTGTTTTTTTGCATTTCTCTCCTGCCTTTGTTCAAGGGACTCATTTTGTCGAGACAGGCTTTTTTGTCTTGCATCTGAGGCAAGCCTTGTTTCTCTATGTTCATCAGTCTCATTTTGCCGAGAAAGATGTATTTGCTCTGCGACTGAAGCAAGCCTTGTCTTTCTCTGCTCAGTGGTTTCTCTTTGTCGAGAAAGCCATTTTTGTGCAGCTTTAGCTCCTTTTCTCTCCTCTTCAGTGCTGTATTTTCTAGGAGGCATTCTTAAAAGAAATTACATTAAGACGTAGTTTTTATGTAAAACAGATGATTGCCAATGTAAACAAATGTTCACCCTCCCCCTGACACGCTCAATTTGCGTTCAGCCTTAAATTGTTTCAAAAGCAGATGATTGCCAATGCAAACAAATGTTCACCTTCCCCCTGACCCGCTCAATTTGTGTTCAGCCGTGGCAACTTCACCCCATTGGCTAGTACAGTTATGCAAGCAACCAATAAGCTATCGGCGACAGACACTTAAGCTGCATATAATAAAGATTTAAAATATATTTATTTTAATTCTTATCACTCAAAAGCTAAAAAAAGGTACTTAACATATAATTATTATACATAATTATATATAAATATATAAATTATAAATATAAAAATTTAATAATTTATAAATAAGCTCTGGCCGGTTGGCTCAGTGGTAGAGCGTCAGCCTGGCATGCAGAAGTCCCGGATTCGATTCCCGGCCAGGGCACACAGGAGAAGCGCCCATCTGCTTCTCCACCCCTCCCCCTCTCCTTCCTCTCTGTCTCTCTCTTGCCCTCCCGCAGCAAAGGCTCCATTGGAGCAAAGATGGCCCGGGCGCTGGGGATGGCTCCTTGGCCTCTGCCCCAGGTGCTAGAGTGGCTCTGGTCACAACAGAGCGACACCCCGGAGGGGCAGAGCGTCGCCCCCTGGTGGGCGTGCCGGGTAGATCCCGGTCGGGTGCCTGCGGGAGTCTGTCTGACTGTCTCTCCCCATTTCCAGCTTTGGAAAAATACAAAAAAAAAAAAAGAAAAAAAATAATAATTTATAAATATATATTTATATATTTATAATTTATATAATATAAATTATATAAATACATTATAAACTAATATCCATTTATATATAAATGTATTATATATAAATATATAAAAGTATATTATATATAAATATATATAAATATATAAATATTATGTACAAATATTTATGTATATTATAAATATAAATATTTATTTTTATATATAATTATATGTGGGTGGCTGTGTGTGTGTGTATTATATATACACACATATATATATTCAATATATATAACATTCTTATCACTTAAAGTAACGACAACCCAGAAGCAATGAGCACCTTAAGTGCCCAGACAGTGATATCTAAATACCATTCCCCACTAAAAGAAACCAGAACTTTTTTGGAGAAATGGCTGATTCCAGACATGGAGAAGAAATTTTATAAGATATACCCAGGACAGGGCATGACAAAAAGCAAAGAAGCTATCAAACATTAATAGGGTCCTTTCAAAATGACAAAAGTCACTTTAAAGGCACTTCCACTAACTAAGCTGGGACAATCTGTAAATCAAAATTCGCACTTACCTCAACTGATTTAAAGCCACTAAACTGCTATATAAATCCATGAGTTCATAAAGTAGTATTTAAAAGTTATCTTTTCCCAAGGAAAAAGTCAAAAAACAATTAAGCCTCACTGATTACTACTAGAATGGTATATCAACTCTTATTCTGAAAATTATTAATTAAAGGAAAAGAATAAAGCATTCATCCTGACTTTTCAGTATGCACTGAAATTCATGGTAACCAAATAGCCCTGGTTGATGTTGAAAAATTCATTACAGAAAAACATCAATGTGTGTAAAAGGAATGAAACCTTTGAAAATCACTTTCTAACTTACCATATTTCCCCATGTACAAGACACACCCTTTTTGAAAAATTTGGAGTCTAAAAACTGGGTGCATCTTATACAGTGGTTATAGATTTTTTTACTTGAATTTCCAACTTCTTCATGCTTGTTTTTGGGCTCACTGTTGAAGATAGTAATTTGTCATCAGACACAGATGAGGACAAGCTAATGGATAGGAGTTTTGACAGTGATGAGGAGTTGTATGAATTTTATGATGAATAAAACTTGAGTTCAATAACGTTATGTAATACATTTTTTTCAAATTTTGGGCCCCAAAATTAAGGTGTGTCTTATACATGGGAGCAACTTATATATTGGGAAATACAGTAATGACATCATAAACCTTCCCTGAATCTCCGGCCTCAGATAAGAAAACAACATTCTGTCCTTTAAATTCTGATGTCTCTTATTTACACTTTCCTTGTAACATTTACTTATAATACAAGAAAAAAGAAAGTGGTGTCTATTGTAGACTGTTATAGTAACAACCCTCAATGACTCACACCTATATTTTAATGCCCTTGTAATTCTCTTGTGTAACCCTCTTCCACGTGGACTCTGGGCTGGCCATGGGACTTGCCTTGGCTGATGATAGTAGAGTAGCAAACAAGATACAAAGACTTGAAAAGTGCTTGCATAATGGGATTTGCCCTCTTGTTGCTGGAAACTTCTGTCACTATACAAGCCCATACCAGCCTTGGACACATGTGGCCCAATAAATATAATCAGCTACCTGAGTGGGGCCACCTAGAATAGCCATCCAAATCAAACCAACTGATTAACTCCAGCTGGAGGAGGAACTCTGAGACCAGCAGAAGAACCACTCAGCTAAGCTAACACAAAATGCTCATCTACAGAATGTAGAGCAAATAAAACAGTGGATGTTTTCAGCCAGAGCCAGTTTGGGGGCAGTTTGTTATGCAAAAATAGATACCATTACATACAGTAGATGCGATGTCATTTCTCCTCTATGCAAGAAAAAAGGAACTGTTTTTGAGAATGGAAATCCTATACAGAGTGAGATATTCATCACAATTTCTAGTTTAAGGACACAATAAAAGTGTCCACTTGAATTTAACCAGCACATGATAGCTTTCACACATTAAAAAAGGCTTAATGTAACTACTCTAAAATTTACATAATTCTATTTTCCATCTTTTCTATTTTAACTTTTTAGGTTAAAATAAATTGGAAGACTAAATGACCAACTGCCAATCTGGCAATCTGGTTTCAGGGTATTACAGTAAAATCAAGATGTTTTTATTCTTTGACAATATCACTGATAGAAATAGTGGCAGAAAACCAGCATTTTCAAACATTGTTAGTGGGAGTATAACTAAATACAAAAAAATACACATACTCTCAGACCACTGCTAAATTACCCAGTGGACAAATTCACAAAAGTGCCACCTATATATGTACACACATGCTCACTGCAGTCTTGTAATAACATAACTGGCAACAAACTAAATGTCCTTCAATAGGAGATTAAATTTTGATAATCTTGCCCTGGCTAGTTGGCTCAGTGGTAGAGCATTGGCCGGAGTGTGGATGTCCCGGGTTTGATTCCCTGTAAGGGCACACAGAAGCGCCCATCTGCTTCTCCACCCCTCCCCCTCTTGTTTCTATCTCTCTCTGTCTCTTTCTCTCTCTCTCTCTCTCTCTCTCTCTCTCTTTGCCTCCCCTCCTGCTCAATTGGAGCAAGTTGTTCCTGGCTGCTGGTGATGGCTCCATGGCCTCCGCCTCAGGTGATAAAAAAATGGCTCCAGTTGCAACAAAGCAAAGGTCTCAGATGGGCAAAGCATCATCCCCTAGCGGACTTGCTGGGTGGATCCCCATCAGGGTGCATGCAGGAGTTTGTCTCTGCCTTTCACTAAAAAAAGAAAAATTTTGATAATCCTCACAATTGACTATAATGTACTTATTAAAAATAAAAAATTAGAAGTAGGTCTAAAAGTGCTAATTCTAAAAGATCTCAAGACTATATTAAGTCAAAAAGTTCAAACTTATGTGAAGAATACAATTATATTTGTAAAATATTAATGAACATATGCATCAAAAAACTGTGGAAAAATACAAAAGAAACTATTAGAAATAATTATTGGAGGAGGAACCTTCTACTTTTCATTTTATACCTTCTGCTCTCTTCATCTCAACAACTTCTATCAATCTCAAACTTCATATAAAATTTGTCTCAAGCCCTTTCCTGCTTGCTCTAAATCTTCAACATTGAAAATACTCATTCCAATCTCCACTATAACACCCTTAATATTGTCTCATAATTCATTTTTGCTAATTACTTTTTTGTCCTCAGAGTTCCTTCTAATTTCTCTACTTTCTGCTAAAAACTAAATATATCCTGATAAATATTAAATTCCGAAGCAGAAGGCTTACATAGACTTTTACAATAATATGACACTGACCTAGAAAACTTATGGAACCATGTAATTCCACAGATGTTTTTCTATCATAAAATTGTGTACAATAGTAAGCTTCTTTACAAACTACACATTTAACCCTAACTCATTTATATCAGCTTTCAGCTGAGAACAATTTTCTGAAATGTGAGCAATTCCACTTAACCTAGAGTCATCTACAACTTTAATGAGCAAGCAAATAGTCACCTATGTTGTTAAGTTACTATTGCTAAATCAAATGCAATCCCTATTCAATCTGTCTCTCAAATTGGCCACTAAGAAGCTATAGCCCCTGTTGCATCTGATTCCGGGCCTCTCCAAAATTTCTCAGGTACCAATACATAGTGTACTTCTGCATCCCAAGTCTTTCGTGCCCCATCTACTACACAGCATACTACACTATGCCAGAGAAGGGGGTTAGAAACATATATCTACCTAAATGCAATTGGCTCTTGTTTTCAACAGGGCCTATTAAGTGTTCCAAAAAACAAAAGTCTACCTAAAACTAGAAACAGTGATTCAGAATTTAGAAGACAGAATCACAAAGACCTGAATTCAAGTTCCAGTTTACCTACTCAGAAACTTTGTAAATGTATTTAACCTTTCTAAGCCCCTAATTCCCATTTGTAAAGTAGAACTAATAATGTCAGGCTCACAGAACTGCTGTGAGTTAACACATGTAAAATGTTTAAATCAGTGCCTGGCATTTGGTAGATAAACTATAAATAGACACGTTATTAAGTGCACCTCTACCCAAAAAGACCTAGAATCAAAATTAGAAGCTGGAAAGCATATAAAAAAGCAAATAAATCAAGCATCTGAAAAATAATGCTACAATTGTATAACTTCACAGATGAAGAAATTAACTCCAAAAAAGTATAACTGGCTTACCTGATACCACTCTATCAAATGGTAGAGTTATAATTAAAACTTAGGTTTCCCAGGTCCCAACTCAATAATCTAGAGAGAATAATACTACTACGTAAAATATTTCTTGGTCATCCCTCTGATACCCATCAAGACACTTAATTTCTCTAATCTCAACTTCTTCATTTATAAATTGCAGACACAGGACAAGATCATGGTTCCTTTTAACTGAAAAATTCTCATTCCATGATTCATTTGGGCCCTAATATAGTTCCAATCTCTACATATGATTAGCTTTCTATGGACACTTTCAAAACTCGAAAACTTACTTGGTTATTAATAGTTACATAAAAGTAATTTACCTCTCAAAAGCAGCCAAGTCAAAAGAAAAAAGAAAACAACCAAGTCAGTAAGAGACCTACACTATTAAAACTAATTAACTCAATATTAAGTAAAAGAATAAAAGTCTTTAAATATCTGACATCAAAAATATAGTTAAAATTTATTTACGTTATTTTATAAACAAGTTTAGAGTACCCGATATTTTGAGTCAATAAATAGTAATAGACTCATAAATAAACCAAAATAAGTGTTCATAGTCTAGTTTTGAGAAGAAACTACCTCTCCATTTTTAAACTCTTAAAATCACTTGAGGAAACTGGGAAAAGTGCTGATAATAAAATGTCCTAGGCAGAGCATCTGTGGGTCATGTTCAAAATCCCAGCAAATGGGCTTGAAAACACAATACTTAGCATTTCAGAATCTAATAGAAATTCTTATCTACTGGCCATGGATTCCTGTTTTTTTTTTTTTTTTTTTTTTCTTTTCATTTTTCTGAAGCTGGAAACGGGGAGAGACAGTCAGACAGACTCCCGCATGCGCCCGACCGGGATCCACCCGGCACGCCCACCAGGGGCGATGCTCTGCCCACCAGGGGGCGATGCTCTGCCCATCCTGGGCGTCGCCATGTTGCGACCAGAGCCACTCTAGCGCCTGGGGCAGAGGCCACAGAGCCATCCCCAGCGCCTGGGCCATCTTTGCTCCAATGGAGCCTTGGCTGCGGGAGGGGAAGAGAGAGACAGAGAGGAAAGCGCGGCGGAGGGGTGGAGAAGCAAATGGGCGCTTCTCCTGTGTGCCCTGGCCGGGAATCGAACCTGGGTCCTCCGCACGCTAGGCCGACGCTCTACCGCTGAGCCAACCGGCCAGGGCGGATTCCTGTTTTAAAAGATATGTAGAATATCAGTTTCAGAGAAATAGAACACAACATTCATAAAATTAAAATCCATCCTGAAAATAATCATCTTTTATGATGCAAAATCCCTGAAAAAAAACTATCCAAATAGCAGATGACTTGTAATTCAGGTTCCCAAGGAAACAGACTGAGACTGAAATCTGCAAGCAGGAGGTTTACAGAGGAGTGCTCACAAGAACACCTGTGTGAATATAAGGGAAGCAAGACTGGACCCAGGGAGAAAGAGAGCAGTACTGGATCATTTAACAGTTATAACAGCAGCCTCAGCTACTTCAACTAAGAGTCCTAAAGCTAGAATGGCCTTGTACAGAAGTCCCTAACCAAAAGAAGGAGATGATAATTCTTTGTATATATAGCCCCCATCAATCAGTAATTAAGGGCAGACTGCTTCCAGAAAGGGGACATAATCTTGAGTGAGGCAGCTACCTTCAGTAAAGGTAGCTCCAAGAGAAGGAAGCACTTATGAACCCGTGGAAGCCATGACTCCAGGCAGCTAGGTGAATGTTCTCCATCCTAAAGAGGGATCCAGGTGTACACCAGAGCATCCACAATGAATGTACCTTACTTGCGTTTGAGATACCCACACAGGGTACACAATGGGTGTGGGGAGATCTTAGTAGAAGATACCCACTATCTTTTAATTTTTTTTTTTTTTTTGTATTTTTCTGAAGCTGGAAATGGGGAGAGACAGTCAGACAGACTCCCGCATGCGCCGGACCGGGATCCACCCGGCATGCCCACCAGGGGGCGATGCTCTGCCCCTGCGGGGTGTCGCTCTGCCGTGACCAGAGCCACTCCAGTGCCTGGGGCAGAGGCCAAGGAGCCATCCCCAGCGCCCGGGACATCTTTGCTCCAATGGAGCCTTGGCTGCGGGAGGGGAAGAGAGAGACAGGAAGGAGGGGGTGGGGGGTGGAGAAGCAAATGGGCGCTTCTCCTATGTGCCCTGGCCAGGAATCGAACCCGGGTCCCCCACATGCCAGGCTGACGCTCTACCGCTGAGCCAACTGGCCAGGGCCGATACCCACTATCTTTTAAAGCCTAGTCTGTGCCAAGTGCTGTGATAGTCACTTTTTATGAGTTATCAAATTTTATCACTGAATGAATGCTTCCTGAAGACACTGTTTTTCTTCAACAAAGATGCCAGAAAATAGGATAAAAGTATCAGGATTTGTTATATAACACAACTAAAATGCTACTTTGGGGTTACAAAGGATGTGCAGACTCAAAATCCTGGTACTTCCTTGGTTTTTAACCAACATTTTTACCCTGAAAAGCACTTTAGAAATCATTAGGTGATGACCTCATTGGACAAATAAAGTCAAGTCAAGAGAAGTTCAATGATTTGCTAAGATCACACTGGTAGCAGAGGTAGAATCTGAACTCAGGTCTTTTGATTCCAAAATCAGTGACTTCCCTACTTGCTCTTGTGCCTTTATACTAAAAAACTTAAACCAAAATAACACCGAGGCATGAATCTAATTAAAAAGTTCAAAATATCAACTTTCTCTAGAATATACCATATTTCCCCATGTATAAGACGCACCCTTATCCAAAAAATTTGCGGTATAAAAACTGGGTGCATCTTATACAGTGGTTGTGACATTTCAAATGTGATAGATGGAACTGAGGACGAGGCAATATATCAGCGACCCACAGGTTGAGAACCGCTAAATATATGAAGACAGTGATTTGTCATCAGACACAGATGGGGATAAGCTAATGGATGGGATTTTTGACAGTGATGAGGAGTTGTATGAATTTTATGGTGAATAAAGTTGAATTCAATAACTTTATGTACTACATTTATTTTCAATTTTTTTACCCCAAAATTAAGATGCATCTTATACATGGAAGCGTCTTATACACGGGAAAATATAGTACATATTTAAGGGACACAAATATGTGAAGACTCACTGAGATATTTAACAGCAGAACTCTACAGTCAAAAACCTATAAAGCCCTATCATGGAGGTCCTAAACAGCACTTCCTGGGACCCTTCAAAGCCTTGCAATAAATATGTCTTGGAGGACCCTGGCTGGTTGGTTTGAGTGTCACTCTGACATGCAAAGGTTGCAAATTCAATCCCAGTCAGGGCACATACAGAAACAAGCCAATGTTTCTGTCTCTCTTTATCTGTTTCCTATCCTCTCTAAAATCAATTAAAAAAAAAAACTTTAAATAAAAATGTTTTGGAGCATCAGCCCCACATTAAATTTTAGTTTTGAATTGCCATGAAATTCCGTATTTCTTATTGCTAAATGTATCCCATTATCCTATCTTTAAGCTAATTGATGGACCCTTTATTTCTAGAATGTAATAAACCTACTCATAATTATAAATACTATTTCACAGCCATGTCATAGCTTATTTCTGGAATGATCTTTACTTTTTAAAATTTTTTTTGTTATTGAGAGGTGGGGAGGCAGAGATAGACACCTGCATGTGCCCTGACCAGGATCCACCTGGCAAGCCCTCTACCAGGGGATGCTCTGCCCATATGTGCTGCTGCTCCATTGCTTGGCAACCAAGCTATTTTACCTCCTGAGGCAAGGCTATGTAGCCATCCTCAGCATCTGGGACCAACTTTGCTCGAACCATTCAAGCCATGGCTGTAGGAGGAGAAAAGAGGGACAGATAAAGAAGTGGGAGGGAGAGAGAGGGATTGAGAAGCAGATGGTAGCTTCTCCTGTGTGCCCTGACTAGGAATTGATCCAGGGACTTCCACATGCCCAGCCAATGCTCTACAGCTCACCCAACTAGCCAGGGCCTAGAATGAACTTTAAAGGACATGTTTTGTGGTGCCACAACTCCTAGAAAAAGGAGTCTTAAGTATCACATGACCCCACTCCAATCCCAACCTCAGATGACTAAACCAGTAATGGACATCTAACCCAGAAGAAGCAACTCTGTTGGCCAGCTAGAGAGATCAATAAAAGGCCCAACAAGAAAAGATGAGGATATCTCAAATTCTTCTCTTAGGATTTGGGTTTTGATATTTTGGGCCATTGGTTATGTAAAAGCAGGTGACAAGAAGCAGAATCATGTGGTCAGATGGCAATTTGAGGTCTTGAGATAATGAGTAGGCAGCAGCAAAGAGGATGGATGCAGAGATGCAGACACAGATGCCAATGGTCCATGAGAGAGTGTTAAGATATAGAAAAAAGCTGCCTCTAACACTATTCTAGGTCCTACTCTCTAGAGACCCAATGGCACAGGAAATCTTATTCTTCAATCACTTTAAAAACTCACAATAAATTCCCCTTTAAACTTAAACTGATTTGATAAAATTTGCGGTCCTTATAAATAAAAAGCATTTATTAAAACATTGTCCAAGGATGACATTACTTTCATGCACTTAATATTTTCCTCTCTTCCATATTTGTTAGATGAGTAGTCCATGCTACTTTTTACTTTTCTAGTATTTTTAAATATTTTTAACATTTTTATATTTTTAAATGTATTTTCTTACTTCCCAGTCAATAATTTCTCCCTATAACTCTCCTGAAACTGAACTAGATATGATCTAACTGATCCATTCAGTGGACATTACTCAGTCCACATTTGACTTGAATTCTCTTCAACATGCGTACATACTTGTCTCCACTTGTCACCTGAGTGCTGAACCTATATTTCCACATGCCAAACGAACCTCTCTACTGGGATGTTGACACCTCTAGTTCACACTCATCTCCCTCTTCAAACCTGTTCTTCCTCCTCTTTTCTTTACCTTAGTCCATTCCACCATCCTCTCAGCTACTCAAACTACTCACAAGTCAACAAATTCTATCAATTTTTTTTTACAATTTAAATCAGTTTTTATTTTTCAATTACAACTAACATACAATATTATATTAGTTTCTGGTGTAATCCCCAGTGATTAGACATTATATAACTTACTAACTGATCATCCTGATAAATCTTGTATCCATCTGACACCATATATAGTTTTAAGAATATTACTGACTATATTCCCTATGCTGTACTTTACATCTCCATAACTATTCTGTAACTACCAATTTGTACTTCTTAATCCCTTCACCTTTTTTCACCCATCTCACCAACCCCCCTCCCATCTGACATCTGTTAAAATGTTCTATTATCTATGAGTCTGTTTCTGTTTGCTTGTTCATTTGGTTTTTAGACTAAATTGTTGATAGATATGTATTTACTGCCATTTTATTGTGTGTTTTTTTAATATTTAGAGAGAGAAGAAGGGGGAGAGAGAGAGAGAGAGAGAGAGAGAGAGAGAGAGAGAGAGAGAAACAACTTGTTCCACTTTTTTAGGCCATCATTGGTTGTTTCTTGCATGTGCGCTGATCAAGTATTAAACCCACAATCTCAGCACGTGAGGACAACTCTCTGACCAACTGAGCTAGCCAGCCAGGGGCCATTGTTCATATTTTTTACCTTTTTTTTCTTCTTCTTCTTCTTAAAGACCACCCTTTAATATTGTATGTAATACTGGTTTGTTGATAATGAACTCCTTCAGCTTTTTTCTTATCTGGGAATCTCTTTATATGCCCTTTGATTTTAAATGATACTTTTGCTGGATAGAGTAATTCTGGACATAGGTCCTAGCTTTTCATCACTTTCAATATTTCTTACCAATCCCTTTTGGCCTGCCAAGCTTCTGTTGAGAAATCAACTGACAGTCTAATAGAAGCTCCCTTGTAGGTAACTAACTGCTTTTCTCTTGCTACTTTTAAGATTCTTTGTCTTCAACCTTTGCCATTTTAATTATGATGTGTCTTGGTGTGGGCTTCTTCAAGTTTATCTTGTTTGGGACTCTGTACTTCCTGAACATGTATATCTATTTCCTTCACAAGGTTAAGGAAGTTTTCTGTCATTTTTTTAAATAGGTTTTCAATTTCTTGATTTCCTCTTCTTCCACACCTCCATGATACAAATGTTGGTATGCTTCAAGTTGTCCCAGAGGGTCCTTATACTTTCCTTATTTTTTTCTGGACTCTTTTTTCTTTTTGTTGTTCTGATTGTGTGTGTGCTTTTTTTGTTGTTGTTGTTTCCTTGTAATCCAAATCACTATTTTGATTCTTAGCTTCATCTACTCTATTGTTGATTCCTTCATTTCAGTTAGTGTATCCTTCATTTCTGACTAGTTCTTTTTATGGTTTCTATGTCCTTTTTTTAAAATTAATTTTAATGGGGTGACATTGATAAATCAGGGTACATATGTTCAGAGAAAACATCTCTAGGTTATTTTGACATTTGATTATGCTGCATTCCCACCACCCAAAGTCCAATTGTCTTCAGTCACCTTCTAACTGGTTTTCTTTGTGCCCCTCCCCTCCCCCAACACCCTCCCTCTCCCCCCCTACCCTGTAATCCCCACACTCTTGTCCATGTCTCTGAGTCTCATTTTTATGGCCCACCTATGTATGAAATCATATAGTTCTTAGTTTTTTCTGATTTACTTATTTTACTCAGTATAATGTTATCAAGGTCCATCCATGTTGTTGTAAATGATCCGATGTCATCATTTCTATGGCTGAGTAGTATTCCATAGTATATATGTACCAACCCTTTTAATCCACTCGTCCACTGATGGACACTTGGGCTATTTCCAGATCTTCACTATTGTGAACAATGCTGTCATAAACATGGGGGTGCATTTCTTCTTTTCAAACAGTGCTATGGTGTTCTTGGGGTATATTCCTAAAAGTGGGATAGCTGGGTCAAAAGGCAGTTCAATTTTTAATTTCTTGAGGAATCTCCATACTGTTTTCCACAGTGGCTGCACCAGTCTGCATTCCCACCAGCAGTGCTGGAGGGTTCCCTTTTCTCCACATCCTTGCCAGCACTTGCTCTGTGTTGTTTTGTTGATGAGCGCCATTCTGACTGGTGTGAAGTGATATGTCACTGTGGTTTTAATTTGCATTTCTCTAATGATTAGTGATGTTGAGCATTTTTTCACATGCCTATTGGCCACTTCTCTTTGGAGAAGTGTCTATTCATTTCTTTCGCCCATTTTTTGATTGGAGTATCTTCCTGGTGTAGAGGTGTACAAGTTCTTTATAAATTTTGGTTATTAACCCCTTATCAGACGTATTGTGAAATATATTCTTCATTGTATAATTTGTCTTTTTATACTGTTCTTATTGTCTTTAGCTGTGCAGAAGCTTTTTTAGTTTGATATAGTCCCATTTGTTTATCCTGTCTTTTATTTCACTTGCCTGTGGAGATAAATCGGAAAATATATTGCTGCAAGAAATGTCGGAGAGCTTACTGCCTATGTTTTCTTCTAAGATGTTTATGGTTTCATGGCTTATATTTAAGTCTTTTATCCATTTTGAGTTTATTTTTGTGAATGGTGTAAGTTGGTGGTCTAGTTTCAGTTTTTTGCAGGTAGTTGTCCAATTTTCCAAACACCATTTATTAAAGAGGCTGTCTTTACTCCACTGTATGCTCTTACCTCCTTTGTCAAATATCAGTTGTCCATAGAGCTGTGGGTTTATTTCTGGGTTCTCTGTTCTCTTCCATTGATATATATGCCTGTTTTTATGCCAGTAACAGGCTGTTTTGAGTACAGTGGCCATATAGTATAATTTGATATCTGGAAGTGTGATATCTCCCACTTTATTCTTCCTTTTCGAGATTGCTGAGGCTATTCGTGTTCTCTTTTGGTTCCATATAAAGTTTTGGAATATATGTTCTACATCTTTGAAGTAAGTCATTGCTATTTAAATCAGTATTGCATTGAATTTATAAATTGCTTTGGGTTTTATAGACATTTTAATGATGTTTATTCTTCCTAACCATGAGCATGGTATATGCCTCCACTTGTTTGCATCTTCCCTGATTTCTTTTATCAATGTTTTATAATTTTGCAAATACAAGTCTTTAATCTCCCAGGTTAAATTTATTCCTAGGTACTTAATTTTTTTGGTTGCAATGGTAAAGGGGACTGCTTCCTTAATTTTTCTGACAGTTCACTGTTAGTGTATAAAAATGCCTCTGATTTCTGAGTATTAATTTTATATCCTACCTTGCTGAATTCATTTATCAGGTCTAGTTGTTTTTTGACTGAGACTTCAGGGTATTCTATATACAATATTATATCATCTGCAAATAATGATAATTTTACTTCTTCTTTTCCAATTTGGATGCCTTTTTTTTCCCTTGTCTGATTGTTGTGGCTAGGACTTCCAGGATTATGTTAAATAAGAGTGGTGAAAGGGGGCAGCCCTGCCTTGTTCCTGATCTTAAGGGGATTGCTTTTAATTTTTGCCCATTGAGTATGATGTTGGCTGTGGGTTGGTCATAGATGGCCTTTACCATATAGGTATGTTCCCTGTATTCCCAGTTTGCTGAGACTTTTGATCATAAATGGGTGCTGGATTTTATCAAATGCTTTTTCTGCATATATTGAAATTATCATGTGGTTTTTCTTCTTCCTTTTGTTTATGTGATGAATCAATTGATTGATTTGCGAATATCGTACCAGCCTTGCCTCCCAAGAATAAATCCCACTTGATCATGGTGTATGATTTTTTTCATATATTGCTGGATCCGGTTTGCTAATATTTTGTTGAGGATTTTAGCATCTAAATTCATCAGGGATATTGGCCTATAATTTTCTTTCTTTGTGTTGTCTTTGCCTGGAAGTCTTCCTTCCTCTTGAATTTTTTGAAATAATTTGAGAAGGATAGGAGTTAGTTCTTCTTTGAATATTTGGTAGAATTCCGTTGTGAAGCCATCGGGCCCCGGACTTTTCTTTGTTGGGAGTTTTTTGATAACTGTTTCGATCTCATTTGGTATAATCGGTCTGTTTAGGTTTTCTGATTCTTCCATATTGAGTTTTGGAAGATTGTATGTTTCAAGGAATTTGTCCATTTCATCTAGGTTGTCTAGTTTTTTGGCATACAGTTCTTCATAGTATTTTCTTACAATATTTTATATTTCTGTTGTGTCAGTTGTTATTTCTCCTCTCTCATTTCTAATTTTATTTATTTGAGTCCTCTCTCTCTTTTTCTTGGTGAGTCTAGTTAAAGGTTCATCAATCTTGTTTACCTTTTCAAAGAACCAGCTCCTACTTTCATTGATCCTCTGTATTGTTTCTTTAGCCTCTATGTCATTTATTTCTGCTCTGACCTTTATTATTTCCTTCCTTCTACTACATTTGGGCTTTACTTGCTGTTCTTTTTCTAATTCTTTTAGATGCAGGGTTAAGTTGGTTATTTGAGCTTTTTCTAGCTTCTGAAAGTGTGCCTGTAGTGCTATGAACTTCCCTCTCAATACTGCTTTTGCTGTGTCCCATAAATTTTGAGTTGTTGTATGCTCATTGTCATTCGTTTCTAGGAATTTTTTATTTTTTCTTTGATCTCATTCTTAATCCATTCGTTATTTAATAACCTGCTATTTAGTTTCCAAGTGTTTGAGAATTTTTGAGCTTTTCTGTTGTGGTTCATTTCTAGTTTCATGTCATTGTGATCGGAGAAAGTGCTTGATATGATTTCAGTCTTTTTAAATTTGTTGAGAGCACTTTTGTGCCCTAACATGTGGTCTATCCTAGAGAATGTATCATGAGCACTTGAAAAGAATGTATATTCTGCTGCTTTAGGGTGAAAGGTTCTGAAGATATCTATTAAATCAAGTTGATCTAGTGTTTCCAATAAGTCTGCTGTTTCTTTGTTAATTTTCTTTCTTGAGGATCTATCTAGTGATGTTAATGGGGTATTGAAATCCCCTACAATTATAGTATTGCTGTTGATCTCGCCCTTTAAATTCATCAAAGTCTGCTTTATATATTTGGGTTCTCCTATATTAGGTGCATAGATATTTATAATAGTTATATCTTCCTGTTGGATTACTCCCTTTATCATTATGTAGTGGCCTTCTTTATCTCTTACTATATCCTTTATTTTAAAGTCCAATTTGTCTGATATAAGTATTGCTACCCAGCCTGTTTTCATTTCCATTTGCATGAAATGTTTTTTTCCATCCTTTTACCTTCAATCTATGTGTATCTTTGTTCTAAGGTATGTCTCTTGTAGACAGCATATGTATGGGTCCTGTTTTCTTATCCACGCAGCTACCCTATGTCTTTTGATTGGATCATTTAATCCATTTACATTTAAGGATATTATTTTTTTTTCAGAAGCTGGAAACGGGGAGAGACAGTCAGACAGACTCCCACATGCGCCCGGCCGGGATCCACCCGGCACGCCCACCAGGGGGCGACGCTCTGCCCACCAGGGGGCGATGCTCTGCCCCTCCGGGGCATCGCTCTGCCGCGACCAGAGCCACTCTAGCGCCTGGGGCAGAGGCCAAGGAGCCATCCCCAGCGCCCGGCCACCTTTGCTCCAATAGAACCTTGGCTGTGGGAGGGGAAGAGAGATACAGAGAGGAAGGAGGGGGGGGTGGAGAAGCAAATGGGCGCTTCTCCTATGTGCCCTGGTTGGGAATCAAACCCGGGTCCCCCGCATGCCAGGCCGACGCTCTACCGCTGAGCCAACCGGCCAGGGCCAAGGTTATTATTGATATGTAGTTGTTTATTGCCATTTTCTTCTTTAATGGTATATTCCTTTTTTGCTATATTCTTTTCCCACTTTGATCTGTTTACAACATGCCCCTTAACATTTCCTGCAGCATTGGTTTGGTTGTAATGAATTCCTTGAGTTGTTTTTTGTCTGGAAAGCTTTTTATTTCTCCTTCGATTTTAAACGATAGCCTTGCTGGATAAAGTAGTCTTGGTTGTAGGTTCTTGTTCTGCATTACTTTGAATATTTCTTGCCATTCCCTTCTGGCCTCAAGTGTTTCTGTTGAGAAGTCGGATGTCATCCTTATGGGGGCTCCTTTGTAGGTGATAGCTTTTTTTTCTCTTGCAGCTTTTAATATTTTCTCTTTATCACTTAGCTTTAGTATTTTAATTATGTGTCTTGGTATAGATTTCTTTGGGTTTCTCTTTAATGGAGTTCGCTGTGCTTCTTAAGCTCGTGAGATGTTTTCCCGCCTTAATTGCGGGAAGTTTTCAGCTATGATATGTTTGAACAAAGTCTCTATCCCTTGTTCGTTCTCTTCTTCTTCAGGAACCCCTATGATGCGGATGTTATTTCTCTTCATGTTGTCACAGAGCTCTCTTAGAGTTTCCTCAGGCTTTTTGAGTCTCTTTTCTTTTTTTCTGCTCTGCTTCTGTGCCTTTATTTATCTTGTCCTCTAACTTGCTAATTCGATTCTCAGCTTCATCCATCCTGCTTTTATTTCCTTCCATTGTTCTTCATTTCTGATATTGTATTTGTCATTTCTGATTCTTTTTTATTATTTCAATGTCCTTTTTTATATTTGCTATCTCTTTATTTAGGTGTTCATAATGACCATCTATTGTTGTTCTAAGATCTTTGAGCATCTGAACAATCATTATTTTAAACTCTGCATCTGGTAATTTGGTTATATCTGACTCATTCAGGTCCTTTTCTGGGGATCTCTCTTGATTCATTTGTGTTGCATTTCTCTGCTTTCTCATTTTGTCTGTTTAAAAGGTTTTGGCCACTGGAGTCCACTCGGTGTGGCCTCTGTGTACCCTAGGTGTGGTCTGTCTGCAGGCCCGCCACCCCCTCTGCTGTTGCTGCCTAGGGCGGTCGGGTATGGGTGTTGCTAGTGCCTACCCACTGGGGTGTTGCTGTAGTTTCCGCCTTTCCTTCACGGGTGTAGCTGTGATCACGTGCTCGGGTATACATGCCCCAGTGGCCTTGGCCTTCACCCCACCTCCGCAGGTGGCGTTATGCTCAGCTTGAGGGCAGGGGTGAGCACCTTTGCTCAGCTGCAGGTCTCCGACTGATTCCAGGTTTTTGCCCCACCCTTGCAGGAGGAGCCCCTGTGGGACGGCTGCAAGCCTTGGCTCCACAGGCCAGGCGGGACTCCGTGCCCACGCTAAGTAGCAGGACTCCACCTGTTCTGAGTTTTTGGCTCCACCCCCGCGGGAGGAGCCGGCTCCCAAGTCAGGCCTCAAGCCTGCGGTTCTTTGGGTGGGGCAAGGCTGTGCTCCTACGACCTTGCTCAAGGGTGGGTCTCCACCCCTTTTGGGGTTCCCGCCCTCCCCCCCCAGGGTGGATTGCAGGCAGCCCGCAGCTGGGCTTGACCACTTTTGCACATCCCCTCCTCCCCAACCAGGCAAGACTGAGCTCACACCTGGGTCTCAGTAGTGGCCAGCCGGCTTCCACCCTTGCCGACAGAATCGTGTTTCCACGTCCTGACCCTGCCCGCCCTTGGCGAGCCCTCAGCTGTGTGGGTGGGGCGTTATAGCTCAGACCCTATCACTCACTACTGTAGTCCCAAAAGCTCCCTCCATCTAAGCGACTCTGCTCTGAGTGCTGCGGGAGAGCTTGTTTGGCTGGTGTCCTGCTTCCCTTTGCTGGTATTGCTGGTTCAAGGGGAAATATTCTCTTCAGATTTGGGGAGTGACTCGTCCCAGAGGTTAGGGTGGCTGTCTCTCAAAATGTTTCTCCCTGTGCCTCCTAGATTACACTCTCTTCCTGCTCCTCCTGTCCTCTCCTCTCTCCCTGTCCCCTGGAGCCCCGGGTGAGTGGTTGTGAGAGAGGTTTTCTGCACGGTCCCTTTAAGAAGAATCCTGGGTCTGAGAAATCAGTCTCTTTCTCACAAACAGTATCCTGTCTTGTTTCCAGCTAAATACTGTCCATACGCCTCTTTAGGCTCTGGGCCTGCAGGCTAGGGCTTTGTTCCTGGGACTCAGGACCCTCCCCTCTCTGCTAAACTCACTTCCTGCCACACGAGTCTCTCCCGGCTGCTGTTCGCTCTGGGGAGCTGGGCAGCCCTCTCCTTGTTTCTGCTTTTCCTACCAGTCTCAGTGTGCCTTCCTCAGTGTTCCTTGGTTGAAGAGTCTTCTTAGTTTAGTCCAAAGTCGGTTTTTCCAGATGATGGTTATTAAAATTAGTTTGTTATCCACTTTGGTTCTGGGAGGTGGAAGTTGGTACATCCACCTTCTCCATCACCATCTTGTCTCCTCTCCATGTCTTTTTAATGCTCCTGAAGTTCTAAGTTCATCTAGTCTCCCCCTAAGTTCACTGAGCATCCTTATAACCTGTGTTTTGAATTCTGTGTATAGTAGATTGCTTGTCTCCATTGTGTTTAGTTTTTGTTTGTTTTTCAGTTTTGTCCTGCTCTTTCATTTGGGACAAGTTTCTTTTTCATCCTTATAACCTGTGGTTTGAATTCTGTGTATAGTAGATTGCTTGTCTCCATTGTGTTTAGTTTTTGTTTGTTTTTTAGTTTTGTCCTGCTCTTTCATTTGGGACAAGTCTCTTTTTCTCCCCATTTTGGAAATCTCCCTGTGGTTTGTTTCTGTGTATTAGGTAAAGCTGTTATGTCTCCTGGGCTTGGCAGAGTGCCCTACTGCAGGAGGTGTCCTGTAGAGTCCAGTGGCACAGCCGTTCTGCTCACCCAAGGTAGGCATGCCAGGTACGCCCACATCCCATGTGGGGTGTACACCCTCCTATTATAGTTGAGCCTTGATTACTGCTGGCTCATCAGTGTAAGGGATTTACTACCCCCAAGTCAATCATCTGGAAGGACTGGAAGATCAGTTGTGCAGGGGCCCACCCCTTGGAGCAGGATTTAGTTCAGCGGAACTCTACTACTCACTGAGTGACCCTGGAGTGTGTCACTTGTGAAGGTGACTGAGTGTTGCTTCAATGGGGACTGAAATTGTCCACCAACTGCATTGGCTCTGGTGCATTCCAGGATGTGCAGGCCAAGGTCAGCCACCACCTGTGTTCTGCCCAGGGCCACTTTGCATGAGCTACAGTGTAATCTGCAGGTGGCTGCTACTTATGCCCAGGAAAGGCCAAGTTGCTAATCAATGCTGGCTGCCACTAGTTCCAGGCCTGGGGCCACTTCACAAGAAGTACAGGGGCCTGATCTGTGGTGGCGCAGTTGATAAAGCGTCAACTTGGAAATGCTGGGGTCGCTGGTTCAAAACCCTGGGCTTGCCTGGTCAAGGCACATATGGGAGCTGATGCTTTCAGCTCCTCCCCCCTGTCTCTCTCTCCTCTCTCTCTCCCCCTCCCTCTCTTCTCTCTAAAATGAATAAATAAAATAAATAAATAAAGAAGTACAGGGCACTCTGAGGCTAGATGCTACTTATTTGAGAGATTTTAGGGAAGTCTGAAGCATGAGCCAAGATAAGTCATTCGTGTGAAAAAGCCACTGGAAACAGCTTGGGTGGGCCAAGTTGGTGGGGCGGAGTCACAGGGAATCAGCAGGGTGGGGTGAAGAGTGTTAGCCAGGTTGATAGAGATTCAGACATACCAGCTCTGAGGGAAGGGTTCTCAAAAAGAACAATGGCCTCTGCTAACACTTCTGTCTGGAAGAAAGCTGCCCATCCAGCTTTTATCTTAGTGCCAAACAATTAGTTCAGTTCTGCTCTGTCCCTGACACCTGTTTACCCAGTGTTGGAACTCGGAGGGAGTGAGTCCAAGTAAGTCTGTGTACAGACTCTTTAAGAGGAACTGCCTGGGACCTAGCAGCCCTCTGTCTCCCTCAGTCACAATTCTGGCTGATATTTATAGCCAGAAGTTATAGAGACTTCTCTTCTTGGCACTGGAACCTTGGGCTGGGAAGCCTGGTATAAGGCTGAGATCCCTGCTCCACAGAAGGGAGAGCCACACCAAGATATCCATCTGGATTTTTATCTACCACATGTGGGTGTGGGACCAGTACACTTCACATCCTGTCTCTCCTATCAGTCTAGATATGGGTTCTTCTTTATATCCTTAGTTGTAGGACTTAGGACTTCCATTCAGCTAGATTTCAGGCCATTCTGAATGAGGGCTGTTCTGTAGTTCAGTTGCAATTCTGATGTAGTTGAAGAAGGATGCAAGTACCACATTTACCCCCTATTGATTTTATCTCTTAACTTCCTTGAAAAATCAATCTATTCTCTATCCCCAAAACCTGTGCCTGAGTTCAAGCTTTCATCATACCCTGGACTGCCAACCAGAGATCCAGAAATTCTAATTCAATGGAAGGACTCAGGAATCTCTTTTTTAAGGGTTCCAAAAGATTCTAATGTGAACAATTTTAGGAACTAAAACATTATTACTTTCTAACTGGACTCTCTCTCTTTTTTTAGTAATTTGCTGAAATTTTTTATTTATTCATTTCAGAGAGAAAGAGAGAGAGAGAGACAGAGAGAGAGAGAGAAAGAGGGGAGGGGCAGGAAGCATCAACTCCCATTTGTGCCTTGACCAGACAAGTGCAGGCTTTTGAACTGGCGACCTCAGCGTTCCAGGTTGACACTTTATCCACTGCACCACCACAGGTCAGGCTAACTGGTCTCTCTCTTAATGAAACCATTCTCTCTACAGAGACATCATGTAGTCAACATACACTTGTTACTGAAAATCACTAAGATCAAGCACTAAGGTCCTACACACTAAGAAAAAAAGAAATCCCCATCCTGGTCAAGTAAGGAAGAAGTAAAGTAAACAAATTAAAAAATCGATGTAATAAATTTTCTAGAGATACATAATACAATAGCTACTATATACTAAATGTTTAGTGAATGCTGGATACTATGATGAGTGCTCATAAACATTATTTCATTTAATCCTTCCACAATACTACGAGGTACATATTATCCTCAATTTACTAATAAATGAATTGGGTCTCAGAGAGCTTGAAATTTTGCATATCATCTCATCCCATTAATGGAGGAGCCCTAAATGATTGTCTAATTCCAAAAGCTCATTCTCTTAATTAGTACTGGGTGCTTCAGGAGAAGAAAATAAAAAGCAAGCAAATAACTCCTAGAGTCACCTGAACTAAGCATTGTGGACAAGTGATTGTAGGACACTGTGAGCAGAATAAAGAACTTCTATAGCAGTATGATGGGATGAGAGAACAGGTAAATTGTGGAAAATGGAATAAGTTAAGGATAGCAAAGTCGGCGTATATACAGAGATGAGTGCAGATGAACCTGAAATGGTGTTAAAGGGGCCCTAGCATTATATACATGTGTATAAAGAATCTGGACATCTCCCATGGGCACTGAGTAGTCACCAACAGACTTTAGACAGAATAGTGATTCATTCACCTGTTTTACTTTGTATAAAGATAACCTGGGAAAATATTTTTGAGACTTTTCCTTATAAAAAATTTGATTATTAAAAACTTTCCTTATTATGTGACCTGTGGTGGCTCAGTGGATAAAGCATTGACCTGAAATGCTGAGGTCACCAATTCAAAATCCTGAACTTGCCTGGTCAAGGCACATACTGGAAGCAACTACTATGAGTTGATGCTTCCTATAATACTCCCCTTTCCTCTCTCTCTCTCTCCTCTCTAAAATCAGTAACTGGAAAAAAAAAAAACTTTCCTTACTGTCTACAGTATAAAGTCCAAAACCCTTCCCAGTCTCACTTCTTATAACTATCCCTATTCCGATGCAGAAATACAATTCCCCTATGTACACTATGCTATTCCAGGCTCCTACATTTATCTGGATGGTCCCTATCTCTAAAATGCCTTCTCTCCATTGCTCCTCTTTGCCTTAGTCATGTCCAGCTTCTGCAAGGCCTTCAACAATCTCCATTCCCTGTCTCTGCCCAAATTCTCCCTCACCCTTCTGCCACAGAATTAGTTACTTTTTCTTTTGTACTCAAAAATTTCTTTTGTATATCTATTAACATTTATTACATTGCTTTGCAATTATTTAAGTATGTTTCTCCTATTAAAACTCAAAAGTATTTTATCCTTAAACCCAGTACAGCAATTAACACAGAATGAATGTTCAACAATACAATGAATAATATCTACACACACACATAAAAAAAACAACAACGTATTTTCTTAAATAGATAAAGCTAGCCTGACCAGGTAGTGGTGCAGTGAATCGAGCACCAACCTGGTATGCTGAGGTCTCAGGGTCAAAACCCCAAGGTCACCAGCTTGACCACATGGTCACCAGCTTGAGTGTGGGATCATAGACATGACCCATGGTCACTGGCTTGAGCCCAATGGTCACTGGCTTAAAACCCAAGGTCGCTGGCTTGTGCACAGCATCACTGGCTTGAGCAAGAGGTGACTGGCTTGGCTGAAGCCCCTGGTCAGGACACATATGAGAAAGCAATCAATAAACAACAAAAGTGCCACAACTACAAGTTGATGTTTCTCATCTGTCTCCCTTCCTCTCTGTCTCTCTCTCTCTCTCTCTTTCTCTCTCAAAGAAAAAAAATTAAAAGATAAAGCAGTGAAATAATACGAAAAGTGTTCCTTGAAGAAATTTCAAGTACATAGTAATAATCCGACATTAGTGGCAGCTGAACGCTAAGCTCCTCAGGGGTTCATGTCTCTATTTACTCAACAGTGAATCCATAGCACACAGGTAGCCCATAATCAATGTTTGGGAAATAGATATATTCGAAAAGGTCTTCCCTATTCATCACCATTTTTTCTGCTCACATAGTCATCACTCTAATATAAATCATAATTAGTTATGCCTAAAATATTTAAATCAGTCCCATCTGATCTCTGCCTATACTCTCCTATGGTTTTACTATATTACATGCAACACTGGCAAATTAATCTTCCCAAACATCCTTTTTAATATTCATTTCAACAAATATTATTAACTCCTACTATGTACCTGAAGGAAATCAGACTATGTCACCCCAAATATGCCATTTTAGTATATTGATTGTTTTTAAGTAAAGGCACTTAAGAAACAGCATGTGAAAAAATAATAATAATCCTAACCTCCTTTTCTTCCTGAAAGCAGCAGGTAAAACTCTCATATGAAAGACACTTTCCCTGTACCAACAGGGTAGAAGGCATCCATATCACTAGAGACAGAATTTGGGGCTAAGCAACCTATACAAACAAATCTTGTTAAACTCACCCTATCTTCCAAATTATTTCTTCACCATTTACTACCCTACCCCTAGTCCAAAGACCTTTGTCTTGTCAATTCTTCACAAATGTATTATTTCCTTGTCTAAAAGTACACACACTTTCCACTCGTCATTGCTTTGGATCTTTATTCTCCTGTGAAGCTTCCCATATACACATAAAATTTTAATAAAATTTGATGCTTTTTTTCTTCTTAATCTGTCTCATGTCAGTTTAATTCTTAGGCCCAGCCAAAGACCCAATGAAGGTAGAGAAAATTTTTTCCTCCCCTCCTTAATAAAAATATTTCACTGCTTAATAAAATCCTATTGATTTCCTAATGCCCACAGAATAAAGTTCAAATTTTCAGTTAGATGTCTGCTGAAAGAAACAAAAACCCATTCCAGACCTTGGTCTCTAACACCATTCCCCACTACAAGGAAAATGACTCCTCAGAAAAATGGCTAATTTCAAGACTGGGAAAGGGTAGATGAAGGTTGAGCTTGGAATCCCTTTTAAGCCAGAAAAAGAGGAAGAGTTAAAAAAAAATTATAGGACCATGTCAAAAGATACAGGAACCATCTTGAAGAGGCTCCCACTGTTCAAATCTGAGACAATCTGAGCACCAAACTAATTTAGTATAGTAATGATGAGTATAAACCATGAAATAGAATTGAAATTATGAGTTCATACCAATAGGGAAGGAGAGCGGGAAGGGAGGGGAGGAGGAAGGGAAGGAGAGAGGGAAGGAGGGAGGGAAGGTGGGAGGGGAGGAGGGAGGAAAGGAAGGAAGGGAGAGAGGGGAACAGGAAGGAGAGATGAAGCTGAGAGGAAAGGAAATTTCTAGGGAAGGGAGCTAGGAGAAAAGGTAGGGAGGTAGGCGAATCCAAGGACCAAATGATAAATATGGAGAAAACGCTAGAGTGGAAAAAACATCATTATGCAGTCACTAGATCAGGTATAAATCAACAATGGATGTTAAATCTAGGGAAAATTTTGATAAGGAGCAGGATATTTGCATGGTCTTATAAGTGATGCAAAAAGCAACAAAAAATCTAGAAAAAATAATTATTATTATCCAGTCAAAAAAATGGGCTATACCTTGACCTTTGACAAAGTAATTAAAATTAACATCACCTATCAAAGACAGAAAGACATCATGGGCATCCTGATGTGAAAACCTAAGGACACATCTTCCAGGAAACATTCTGGTCAAGAATGCCTAATCTCAATCTAATCACAAGAAAACAAACAATCTAAAAAGAAAAAACATAAGGGAGGATCTGTATTCTTCACAAATATCATAAACTACAAAAAAATGCAGTGGAAATGTTCCATATTAAAAGAGGCCAAAATATGATAACTAGATATATTATCTAACCCTAACTGGACCTTATACTGCAGAGGGAAAATGCTACAAAGGACATTATCAGATCAACTAATAGAATTGAAATTATGGATAATATATTAATCAATGGAAATTTATGAAGTTGACAATTATACTTGGTTATGTAAGAAAATATCCCTAATTTTCACTTACATATTCAGAGGTAAAGGACCATAAATGATCCTGAAAAGATTCCAAAAAAAAAAAAAAAAATACAGAGAGACAGAGAGAGAGTGATAATGAGAAGAAGGAAGGAAGTTCCTTGAGGGAGAAGTTAGGTCTCCTTTTTCCTATATCTTCCACAGTGACTAGCATAGTGCTGACCACACCAGTTGAGTAATGGTGGGGGGCAACAACAAGATGTTATAAAAAGAGAAATAGATTGGGAGATGGACAAGTCTGGCTATAGTCTGTTTTGACATCTACTTACTGTGTTTCGTTAGATAAATCACTGAATCTCTGTATGTACTTCCTTATTTTTTAAATCAGAGAAATAGACCTGTTATCCATAAAATCCTCCCTTTTCTACAATTCCAGAAGAATTAAATCCATTTTTATCAATGCTATTTATACCAGTCAAACTAAATTTATTACACTAATATTGAATCACAATAAGTTACTTAAGAAAGAAATTGCAACAAAGTTTACAAACTGCCTAAACTACTAAATGCTGATGATCATCTTTCTGGCCATCAAGCACTTTAAATTCACATTTCTCTTCAAAGGACTATTAAGCAAAATAGTCAATACAACATACTGAAGCCACATCAATACTTTTTTTCAGATCCCTTTCAAGCTTCAGTGAGATACCCCTTACAAAGAGAAGCAGGAGGAGCAAGAAGAAGGGAATCAGAAACTAAACGTTCTGTAAAATACCCTGGTGACATTCAAAGACTGAGTTATAGTAAATTATAAGCACATTACTGCTTCTTTCAAAAGTGTTATTTAAAGGCCACTATTCAAAAGAAAATTTCAACAGTTAAAACAAGAAGGTCATGTAAAAACATAATGTTAAAGGAATGCAATATAATTTCAAAGAATGGAGACAATTTCAAACAAATCTCTAAAGCAGTATAAAAGCTAGTAGCCACGCCCACCATCACAGCCACCTGGCCCTTGCAGGTTCGTATTTGATTTGGACAGATGGTAATGAAACAACAGAGCCAAGAACTGGTGGGCCATTATCTTTAATCCTAGCTCACACGTGGTGGGCGAGAAAATATACAGTGGGAAAACACTTCCCTTTCCATTCAGGGCTCCCAAAGCCACTGAATTATCAGAGTATTCCTAGAATCAAAGGTTTCTACCTCACCAGCTTTATTCACCTCTGTTCCCCATCTCCTTTTCTCTGCACAAGCTCTGCACAAACTGGCTTCTCCTTCAGCACTCCGCCATCTTGGCTGCCTCTCCTCTGCTATGCTGATGGCAGGATCTGAGCGAGAGAGAACCCCTGGTCTGCTTCATTTTATAGTGTAGAAATTAAAGCCTTTAAGTCAATATACAAATAAGAAAGTCTCTGATACAAAGCCACTTATCTGAGGCATAAATGGGATTCCTCATAAGAGTGCACCACCCCACAGCATGCAAAGTCAAGGGTGTGGGAAAAAGCTCAATTCTGAGAAAATCTTAGAAGAAAGTTGAAAAGATCTCAGTATTAAAAGGGTAGGAAAGGCTTAATCTTAAAACTAAGCCTTAGGCCAGTGGTACTCAAACTTTTTGAAGTTGGGGCGCATTTAAAATCCTACAAATAATTGTAGGCACACTATATACAAATTTCTGAGAAATATGTTATAATAAGTCAAATATTAAATAAAAAATATAAAGTCTAAGTGTGCTTTTATGGTAATTAAACAAAATAAATACAACAAAATTAAATTTATTCTGACATTAAAAAGTTTTTATGTTACATTTTTTGAGTTATGCTTTTAAGAATTCATAAAAAGAGGGGTTAAAAAATAATAAAACAACAAAAAAGTTATCTTTTTATATATATAGATACTTTCTTAGTAAGATTTAGTAAATTCGGCAGGTCCCGGCACAAATGTGTTAAGTTTTTTCATTCTTCGTGTTTATGAGAAACATGAGCCTGATGTGTCCTAGCAATTTCTTCAATGTTTGGGCATATATTTGAAAGGCAAACTCTCATTTCCTCATCAATACATTGAAGAATTTCTCTCTTTTTACTCTTAACTATGTTGAGGGTAGAAAATCCTAATTCACATCAATAGGATGTTGAAAATTGTAGTAAAATGTCCAAAGCTTTTTTAGATATTGGCACATATTCTTCTCTTACAGAAATCCAAAGGCTTCAAGAGACAATTCCTTATGTTTAATCATCAAACCACGATCAGTGGATATAGTTGCCAGTTCTTCTTCTTCTGTTAATGTTAACCCAAATTCACTTGAAGCTTCCATGAATGAATTTCTAATCCAATCATATTTTTCAATGTCAAGTGATGGAAAATGCTATAAATTAAATTCTGCCCGTCAGCCTTCAAGTCCTATTTTATTTACACTTAACTTTTGCTCACTTCCAGAATCAAATTCTTCAATATCACGCTTTTTTTGAGAAATCTATCCATCTTATTTGGATGTATTCATCTAAAAATAATATAATGATGTGTTAATAAAAAGAGCGGTATTCCCATAATGAAATGATATAATAGAGTAACTATATTTATCTTTATATCTGAGCACATGCCGCGAACCAGTGTAGCTAGTAATTCCAGGTCCTGAGTGGGAACAGTGAGGAATTAAGAAAATACATGGACTTAAGAAAATACGGGGTCAAGAGAGCCCTGTAATTGCTGCTGGCAAGAACAAAGTGTGCCCAAAAACTGCATCTTGCTTTATTTATAGGGCAAAGTGAGGACATTAGCAAATCTTAACTTTACACCAAACAAAGGATAGAAGAAACTTGCCTCCAGTCTTTCCAAGGAACATGGGGGATAGTATTAATATAAACAATCCAGTGCCCAGCTTAACAGCCTTTTGCAACCTAATCAGGCAAGTGATTGGGGGGTTGGGCAGATTGTCAGCATACAGCCAATTTCCCACACCTCTGTACCCCAAAAATCTAAACTCCAAAACACTGTTGGTTTTTTGGTCCCCAACAGGCACATATTTCTCTGGAATACCATAGGGCGCACCTGGTAATCTTCTAGGGTGCACCAGTGCGCCCTGGCACACACTTTGAGAACCACTGCCTTAGACTATAAGGACTTGCAAGCTTACAGCCTGTCTCCCACACTCAATGCAAACTATAAGTGAACAAACATATATATCATATTTACAAACTTATCTGACTAAAAATCAGCAACTTTACTCTTATCTTAATATCTCTGCTGAGAAGTAAAATTATCAGGGTAGAATAAAATAAAGTGATTACTACATTATATAATTTAAAGATTCCAGTTATACTTCTTGGTAAGTGGAGTCAATATATAGTCTAGGTTCTAAACTATTAATAAAGTCACAAGATTTCTTTAAGACTTTTATCAAAATTCCCTTATTAAATGCTGAGCATTAACACTGACCCATCTTCAAGATAAAAGCTGAACTGCAAACGGCACTCCAGACCTCCCCTTATCTGGTCTCTAGCTACCTCTATAGCCTCATCTCCCACCAATCGCTAGGCATCATTTCACTTATTAAACTTAATTGTTCATGTTCCCTAATATTATACACCCTTTATGGCTCCATGTCTTGGCATTTAGGCACTCTTCATTCTCCTATTACATAGTACCGTAATTACTTTTCAATGTCCACCTCCACATACATACGGTGAGTTCTAAATGTAGAGCCCATATCTTATTTAACTGTTTCCCAGCTTCCAGCATATATCTGGCACTTACTGACACTCAATATAAGTACACTGAAAGAAAAAGTTATGTAGTTAACTGTGAGAAACAATTCAAACTTTGCTACAAAAGAATATGTACACAGTTTAACACAGTGATTTTCAACCAGGAGCAATTTAGCTCCTAAAGGACATTTGGTAAAGTCTTGCAGATATTTTTGGTTATCACATAAGGAGAAAGGGACTGGGGGAGGGGTGCTACCGAAATCTAGTGGGTAGAAGGTAGGGATGCTGCTAAACATCTTACAATGCAAAGAACAGCCCCCCAAACAAAGAATAATCCGGTCTCCAATATCAATAGTGCCATGGTAAGGAAACTAAATTGTCACTTGATTTATTCCCATGTGATGATTCCATAATCTCAGCAATAACCAGAATAAACTCCAATTTTGTAGTTTCAACTAAAACTTCTGCAACAGTGTATGTGCATGCACCAACACTAAAAATCATCTCTATATAACTGTAATGCTTAACAACGTTAAGAGTACTGGAAAACATCCTGTACTTATGAAAACTAAACTTTAAAAGAAACCATCAGCAAACTAATTTTCAGTTGTGGAACTATAACAGAGTCTGAGGCATGAGGTAATCCATTCCTCCAAGTCTGATAAAAGAAAATTATCTAAGTACTACAAGTAAATCATGCACAGATGTCTTTACTGTTGAACACAGAAACATAGGGCAAGAGCAAAGGGCCAAAATCACCATCTGATTAAGACTTTTAAAAACAAAAACCCTCTAACAAAACCACTGCAAAAAAAAATCATCGCATGTCAATAAAGTGTGGCAGATACATAAGTTAGCTATTTCTACCTTTGATACATAACCAAATTTCACATACTTGAACATTTCACAAAAGCTATGCAAAAGCAAAAACACGCCCTTTCTAGACACTGGTTGACTCAGCTGTCTTTGGCACCTTGGCTGAATACCACAAATTCACTCGTTTCTTCCGTCTTTTGAATTAGTTTATCCTACTCACTCAATAACCAACTAATGGGTTTGGCACCGACTCCACAATCATTTACCTTTTACTGCACCCCATTAGTCTCAAAAAGAAAAAAAAGAAGCTATCCAAAACAAACAAACATTTAAAAAAGTAAATCTTATAGAAAATAGATTTTAGATTGTTATAGGAACTGACTGCCAAACACTACGCCTACAGCTTTCCAATGCTCTAATCTTTTTATCTTAAGGTTTTCTCCAGATGTCAAATACAGATAGCACTGGCAGAAAGTGCAGTAATCAATGGATACCACTGGATAAAGCCTGCTACGGATTTATTCTTAGCTGAAAAACAAAAGAGGCTGGGTGGGAGGGGAAAACGCATTTTTAATTGGGAAGAAAAAAAGTTTCCAACAGTGAGTAATATCTTCTCTCTCAGCTGACTTTGCCAGTTAATGTCGGTACCATGGCTGGGCCCATGCTAGGCCGGGTTGCACCCCATTCCCCTCAACACTGTCCAGATGCGAAAGCGAAGCTCGGTGCGACCAGCAGGTACGTGCGGTGTCAAGTCGCGGGCACCGTGGGCGCGCAGAGTGGGGTGAGCGTGCAGCAAGCCTCCCGTGATCTCCCCGGCGCCCTCTAGCCCGACAGGCGGCCCGCCAGCCGGTCGCGCAGGCACTGCTCTCCACGTACACCGCCGTGCGGGGCCGGAGGGGACGCGCCGGCACCACACCCTCCTGCCCGCCGCCCTTCAGCACTGACAGCCCCGCGCCGGAGCGGGGCGCCGGGCCTGGACGTGCGGGGCCAAGGAGGACCGCGCGCCAGGCCCCGGGCTCCGGCCTGCCACCCCGCCGCCGCCCCAGCCGCCCTCCCTGCCCCCACCGCCCGACCCCGGGGCGAACGACCGCGGAGTCATCGCCTCCGGACAGCGAGGCCTAGAGAAGGGAGAAGCCCGCGCTGAGTGCGGGGCGCTCGCGCCGCCTCCCCAGCTGCTAGCGCGGCGGCGGCACCCGCAGCCCCGGGCTCGGGCTGCCCCGCTCACGTGCTGCCGGAAGGACGATTTCACTCTCTTACCCTCTGCAATATCCTCCTTAACATGGTTTAATCACCACCCAGCGCCGCCGCGGTGAGTCTCCGGACCCTACGCGGGCCACTGACTACTCGGGGTGCGCGGGAGGAAGGCACTTAGCCAGGAAAGGACCAAGAAGGAGGTCGGGGTGAGGCGGCGGCAGCGGCTACCGCTGGAGCGGCCCGGACTTCCCCACAGCAGGCGAGAGGGAGCGCGAGCGAGCGCCGAGGTAGCCGGCGAGCGTCCGCCCGCCCGCCGGGCCGCCCCCGTAACTGACAGCTGGGCGGACCCGCCCGGCAGCCGCCCCGCCCTCCCGGCCTGGCCATCGCGGGGGGCGGAGCTGAAAGGGGCCTGGCCGGGACCCGCACCAATCGGAAGCGGCGTGGCGTGGGCTACTACGTGACGGACAGGCGGCGGGATACTGGTGCCGCCGCTCCTTCCGGCGGTCGGAGAAAAACTGTGGCCGCGGAGCTCACGCTAGCGCTCTGTCAGAGGCTGCGCCCTGGCACCGATCGTGAGCTCGCTAGGGAGCCCAGTAGGGAACCTAGGGACCCGGTGTGGGGTTGTCCCTGACCGTGACCGGAGGAGGGGACTCCAAGGTGGGTACCCTACTATGGCACCACAGGCTGGTCTGTAAAATTTGTCAGTGTGACCGTGGCCTGGACTGAGACTGGTCTGGGTCCTCCTGTTTTCTGGAAGCACTTAGCGCCTGGGTAGAAGCCACGGAGAGAATCACAGACGGGATTAGCCGGTGTAATGGGCTTCGGTGCCCTTGTCCGACTCCTGGTTTTTTATCCCTACTTCCTGCTTCCAGTTTCAGCCAAACAGAAAGAAAAGAATCGGAAGAAAGGCTAGGAAGAAACTGAAACTGTAGTTAGCAAAAAGAAGTTTGGGGTTGACTCTTTTGGACTATAGCAACGTTATTGAATGGATCAATATCGCTAACATGTTGCACTTTATCTTTCTCAAGCTCATGTTTTGTCCATTCTAAGGAATTTTAAATCCTATATGAAGTGAATCAACATTAATATGTCTGTTTTATAGATTAAGTAAAAATACACCGATACACAGTGTGCCAAAACAAGGACGTGGACTTATAACTAAAACGATGTCATAATTAAAAGACTCAAAAATCACAGCTTCAGAGCCCTACCATTCTAGTATTCACAACCTGAGAAGTTTGACTTTTACACCGGGAAGAAGAGAGAAGCCTTTAGTAATGTCTAAATAGGTAACTGGAGATAATAATGCAACTAACCTAGAGAGGCACTGGTGCGACTGAAATCTAGTCAGCTTTTAACGGAGTGCTTATTGGAAAGTACTTACAGGTCTTTTGAAAAAATATAGCAAATATTATTCTTAAGTGAGTTAATATGAAAGTGTTTTATAAAGTGTAAAACATTATATGATGTAATATGTTGTTTCTGTCCCAAACATACTCTGTTTTTATTGTGTGTGCCTATTGTGCAGCAAATCAGTCATGCCTACAAATAATGCATTATTAATCACTACTGATAACAGGGCACTTAAATACTTCCAGTTGAAGATAGCAAAGCACACTTTTCCGTCTTTCCAGACGCAGGTTTATTATTTTCAGACAATATGGGAAATACCTTCATCAACTAAGGTGATAAGACTGTGTAAAATAATAAATATATATTTGGACTCTGCCCCAAATTCCTGACACAGAGCTTGTAAAACCCTTGTAATTTCCTTAGTATTAGGGTGCTCGTAGCATCCTTTGTTCTAATATTTTATCTTTGATCCTGGTTCCTGACACCAGAACTTCTAAGATCTTTGGAATCCACAAAGTGCTGAGTGTCTTTTTTATGCTAATGAGGTGATTGGCATTTGGGGCTCCCTAGATAGCCCTAGGATTGGAGTTGATCTCCAAAAACACCTAGGCATGATTAGAAGGTCCCCTCTGTTTACACAGGGGAAGATGGACTTGAAGAGTTCATCACCGGCCCTGGCCGGTTGGCTCAGTGGTAGAGCGTCGGCCTGGCGTGCAGAAGTCCCGGGTTGGATTCGCGGCCAGGGCACACAGGAGAAGCGCCCATTTGCTTCCCCATCCCTCCCCCTCTCCTTCCTCTCTGTCTCTCTTTTCCCCTCCCGCAGCCAAGGCTCCATTGGAGCAAAGATGGCCCCGGGGGCTGGGGATGGCTCCTTGGTCTCTGCCCCAGGCCTGGCTCTGGTTGCGACAGAGCGACTCCCCGGAGGGGCAGAGCATTGCCCCCTGGTGGGCAGAGCTGGTGGATCCCGGTCGGGCGTATGCAGGAGTCTGTCTGTCTCTCCCCGTTTCCAGCTTCAGAAAAAATAAAATAAAAAAAATAAAATAAAATAATAAATAAAAAAATAAAAGAGTTCATCACCAAAGGCCAATTAATCCTGCCTATATAAGGGAGCCTCCATTAAAACAAAACAAAACTAAAACTAAACGATGAGGTTTGGAGAGCTTCTGAGTTAGTGAACACGTCAAGGTGCTCGGAGAATGATGTGCCTGGAGAGAACAGGGAAGCTCTGAACCTCTTCTTTCATACCTTCCTCTCGGCATCTCTTCCATTTAGCTATTGCTGAGTTGTATCCTTTATAAAAAGCTGATGATAGTAAGTGAAGTGTTTCCCTGAGTTCTGTGAGCTCACAGAACAAATCATTGAACCTGAAGATGATGTTATGGAAGTCCACAAATTATAAGCCAGTTGGTATAAGAAAAGTTGATGATCTGGGACTTTCAATTGGTGTCTGAAGTGGGAGATGTTCTTGTAGGAGTGAACCCTTAACCTGTGGGGCCTGTGCTAACTCTAGGTAGTTAGTGCCAGAGTTGAACTGAATTGTAAGACACCTAGTTGGTGTCCAGAAAATTGGAAAATTGCTTGGTTTCGAATAAAACCCCATACATTTGGTGTCAGAAGTCTTATAAGTAGAGAAAGAAAACACTTTTTTCCATTTAAAGTGACTTTTTTGTTTTTCAAAATATTTCTTATAATGTCGCATGCTAAGGCCAACTTTACTGAAATTCTGTGTATCTTTTGACTAATAAGTAGACTCTTATCTCCTGCTTAGCATATTGGTTATTCAAAAATCTTTGTGCTCCCCTATAGCTTATAACTTCATCACTGGAGTATTATGCTAAAGAACTTGATTACTGCAAAAGAAAATAAGCAGTCAGTGAGACATAATGTAAAAATACCATTCACTAATCTAGCAGCTTCCCACACATAACAGTTCTGCTTATGCTATCTGGCCACTAATTTCTATTCATTCAGCTCTCTTATACTAATATTATATCTGTTCTTTGACTCCCCCAAGACCCCTCTTACTTTTTTACTAGAGTTCTCTGCATATCATGACAATGCTCTAGCCAACTGAGCTATCCAGCCAGGGATAGAGTTTTCATCTCCATCAAAACTATTTTTCATCTAACAGAAGCCAAACCAAATTATCCACCTACTCTATACAACACATGAGCAGCTGAATATGTACATATACAACTGGGGCTACCAGGCTTATTTAACATTATAGCCACAGACCTTAGATAGGAACTCAACACAGTCCAGCAGCAGTCAGTCCTGTTACACTCTTTCTGTCCTTCTTCCTCTAGATGGCCAAACTGGCTCTTACACCTACAGTGTTTCACTCTTCACTCACATTTTTCTTAGCCCACTCCAGTCAAGCCTCCTCATCTACTCCAATGAAACAGCTCATGTTAAGATCGTGAATAACCTACATGTTGCCTAATCCAGTGACAATTTTGTTATTTTTGACTTTGACTCTCATTTACTTTCAAAACAGTTAACTACTCTATCCTTGAATTATTTTATTCTCTTGGCTTTCTTGATTATACTGTGCATTTTATGGTCTTTCTCCTCAGTGACCATTGCTTCTTGGATAAATTCTCTGCTATTGTTTTTCTCTTAAATTTATTGGGGTGGCATTGGTTGATAAAATTATATAGGATTCATGTATATAATTCTATAGTAAATCATCTGTATATCACATTGTGTGTTTACCACCCAAAGTCAAATCTCCTTTCATCACCACGTTTGACCCCTTTAATCATTTACTGCCTTTCCCCTCCACCTGCCTTTCCCTCTGGTAACCACCTTACTGTTGTCTGTGTCTATGAGTTTTTGTTTGTCTTATTTATTCATTCATTGCTTTCAATTTTGTATTTCCCATATTAGTGAAATAAATGGTTCGTGACTTTTTCTGTGTGACTTATGTTATTTACGTGATATTCTCAAGATGCATCCAGGTTGTTATAATTGGCAGTTTTTCAGCTTTTCTTATGGCTGGGTATATATATTCCATTATATATATATCTATATGTACCAAATCTTCTTTATCCAATCATCTATTGAAGGGCACTTTGATTGATTTCATGTCTTGGTCATCATGAATAATGATGCAGTGAACATAGAGGTGCATATATCTTTTTGAATAAATATTTTCAAATTTTGGGGGTAGATAACCAGAAGAGGGGTTGCTGTTCTTAATTTTTTGAGGAACCTACATACTGTTTTCCTTAGTGGCTATACCAGTTTATATTCCCAACCACCAGTGAATGAAGGTTCCTTTTTCTCCACAACCTCTCCACTACTTATTATTACTTGTCTTATTCATAATAGCCATTCTAACAGGTGCAATTTTTACTTGCATTTCCCTAATAGCTAGTGAAGTTGAGCATCTATTCATGTATGTCTTTTGTGGGAGAAATATCTGTTCAAGTCCTTGCCTTTTTTTAAAATTAGATTGTTTGGGTTTTTTGTTGTTGAGTTACATAAGGTTTTTTTTAATATAATTTGATCCTGAACATACCTGATCTTGTCTATTGTGTTTCTTAATATTGTCCCCCACTATTAAGGGGACACTATTAAGGGGTCTTTTCTAAGACCCCCTCATTTTTTCTATTGCACACAGCCTATAAGTGATCTCAACAAGGCTCCTACCTTTAAATTTTATCTGTTTGCCCAAGATTTCCAAATCTGTTTCTCCTATGTTGACTTCTCCCCATATATCCAGACTTCCATAACAAACCATCTACTTTGTATTTCTTCTTGGATGTCTAATGAGCATCTCAAACTTATGGCCCCAAATAAAATTTTCATTTTTATCTTTAAAACTGCTTCTTCACTAATTTTTCTATCTCAGTATGTACCACTGTTAGGTATTTAGTTGGGTCTAACCAAATATTTTAGAGTTATCTTTGATTTCTCTCTTTATCTTTTCACTCCTTCTCCTTCTAGCCAACCTATCAGAAAATCCAGACAGGTCTACTTCAAACTATATCCTAGATCTGCTACTTCTTCCTGATACCACCCTAGTCCATGGCAGCTTCATCTCCACTCTAAACTACTATAATACACTGCTCACAAGAATTAGGGGATCAAGGAACATGGAGATACTCCAGTACTTTCAACCTTTTGTATAGTGCATTTTTACCAATGAAATAAAAATTGGTTCTGCATCTCATTTGCATAATCAAACAACTTTCTTTGACTTGTCATTTGTTGTTCTGATATTCTTGTTTAATAAAAAAATTAAATCCTTTTTTTTCACTTTATATTCATTTTAAAATATCCCCTAATTGGGTGACGTCACGGAAATGGCGCCATGAGCAGCGCATCCGACAGATCTCCCCAAAATCTCAACAAATTTATCAACTAGAAACAGAAAAATTTATCCTCGAAGCATTCTGGAGTTCCACACAAACTGAAAGCGAAAGGACTGTTATCACCTGAATCTGAGAGATGAGGGTGTGGAGGAAGCTAACTACCGCAGGGACGTTCATTCAAGCCGTGGAGGGAGTGCGCCTGTGGTGAGTCAGCCCACACTCGGGAGCAGCGAGCAGCCGCCGGCGCGCGCCCGGTGCCGCAGTCCGGTCGCAGAGCAAGCACCGCCAGCGTCCCCAGCGGCCCACGCACTGCGAGTGAGAGTCCCCAGCCACCGGTGCCCGGAGCACCCCATTCGCGTACCCTGGGCGTCCCACGAGCCCAGAGCGCCCCACTGGCCCGCACACCCAGGGTGCCCCATTATCCCACGCGCCTGGTGCACCCCAGCTGCCAGCAGAGGGGCTGTCTTCCTACTTGGGAGATTCTCTGCGTGGGCGGGGCACCTCACCCAGCCATTCAAGCTAACAATCAAGCGTTGGGGGAGGGGCGCGCGGGCAGCCTGAAATACTTTCTGGAGCACAGCTGCGGATCCAATCACTGAAATTAGCTTAACCCACGAAATCTGCGCACCCACGGGGCTCTAATTGATAAGATCTCTCTCAGTTCAGCGATCCAAGACAAGAGGCATGATATTTTTTAGTGCCTCTCGCTAAAGGGGTGGGGGCAACTTCTGATTGACAGAGCCTCCATATTCAGGAATAAACGCTAACAAGAGGGACTTGGCAGATAATAAGATTTATACTACACTAGTCGCAAGCAGCGACTAGTGCCTCTTCTTCCCAGCCAAAACAGGATACAAAGTGTGGAAAGCCTGGGTTGAGAGGTCCAACTGAATGCTAGGCGCTGAACAGTCACCTTGACAACAATTGACTCCCAGCCCCGCCTGATTATGCTGGAGGCTCTGACTGCCAGAGCCTTTCCCAAAGCCTTGCGCTGAGTGGGGATAGAGTGGGGATTTCCTAGCTCTTTGAGCCTCTTACTCCCCAGGCAGAAGCAGTAGCAGCCTTATAGCTGGATCACCAGGCTGCTAATTCAGGAAGGGGAGACTAGGAGAGAGACTCCAGGAAAGCAAACTCTCTCATTGTTGGACCCTGCAAACACGAACAAGCCTTGACTACCAGCAAGAATAAAGCCAATTATGTGACATTGCTATAGAATCCCATCAACTGCAAATCCCTACCTAAGTGTGACACAGGGACAGAGCCTGGGGCACAGAGTCACCGACCAGGACGAGGGAGAGACAAGAAAAAGGAAAAAGTTAACCTCTCAAAATCAAGAAAAATCCACAGACTTTATAACTTGTTCCACTAATTTTTCATTGTTGTTGTTTGTTTCTTCTATCTTATTGCCTTCATTATTATTATTTCTATTTCCTCCACCTCGGTACGTTTATTCTCTGCCCATCTTATGCTTCCCTTTTCTTGAACTACACTACCCATGAGTGTTACATTTTATTTCTTTTCTTCATCCTCACTCCCCTTTAAGGTTACACTCCAAAACACTTAACTCTCACTCTCTCCCCTTTTGTTTTTTTTGTTTTGCTTTATTTTGTTTTTTTCTCTTCCTTTTTTTCTTCCTTTGTTTTTCTCTTTTTCCTATTTTTCCTTTCTATTCGTTTCTTCTTTTCTCCTTTTATTTTCCTCCCATTTAATCCTCAATCACAAACAAATTATTTAATTTGAGACTCAAGGTTTTTTTTTGTTGTTTTTTTTTTCCTTTTGTTTTTGGGGGTTTTTTTGTTTGTTTATTTTTGTGGCATTTTGGGTACTTTTTACATTGCTTTTTAACTCACTAGCATTCCTACCAACCCAAGGTCTCCATTGTATTTAGTCTTCACTCCACTATTACAACAGATTTTTACTTTTTATTTTTATTTGTTTTCTTCTTTATTATTCTTTTTTTCCCCTTTTTTCTGGTTCCCTCTTATCCCTCTCATTTTATCTCTTAGTCGACCATCACTTACAAGCAAATCATCTTATGCTTGTCTAAGATTTTCTCCTTTTTTTTTTTTGCATTTAGTAGGTCCCTACTCCCTTTTTTTGCCCCTTGAACTCTTCACCCCAAATCAGGCCCTCCACTATAGGCAGTTTTTGTTCCATTTAGCATAGCATAATATAATTCACAGGTCATCACGATATTTCCCTGAGGAGGGGAAAGGAGGGAAAGAGAAGAAAGAAAAAAGGGGGAAGGCGGAAATAATAAATTATTACTGTTTTTTTTGTGGGGTATTTTACTTTTTTTTTTTTTTTTACTTTTTACTCTTTATTAATTCTAATTAGTGCTATCAACAAGACCACCCTCAGATGCCAATAGAAAGAGGAAATCGAATATTATGGATACAAAAGATAGAGAAGTAACACAAACAGATGTGGAAAAATCTATGGAGAAAAGATTTAACATATTGGAAGCCTTGGAGCTAAATGACAGAGAATTTAAAATAGAAATCTTAAAAATACTCAGAGATATACAAGAAAACACAGAAAGGCAATTTAGGGAGATCAGAAAACAACTCAACGAACACAAAGAATATATTACCAAGGAAATTGAAACTATAAAAACAAATCAAACAGAAATGAAAAACTCAATTCACGAGCTGAAAAACGAGGTAACAAGCTTAGCTAACAGAACAGCCCAGATAGAAGATAGGATTAGTGAAATAGAAGACAAGCAACTTGAGGCACAACAGAGAGAAGAAGAAAGAAACTCAAAAATAATAAAAAATGAGAAAGCCCTACAGGAATTGTCTGACTCCATCAGAAAGAATAACATAAGAATAATAGGTATATCAGAGGGAGAAGAGAAAGAAAATGGAATGGAGAATATACTCAAACAAATAATAGAGAACTTCCCAAGCCTGTGGAAAGAACTAAAGCCTCAAATTCAAGAAGCAAACAGAACACCGAGTTTTCTTAACCCCAACAAACCTACTCCAAGGCACATCATAATGAAGATGACACAAACCAATGACAAAGAAAAAATTCTCAAGGCAGCCAGGGAAAAGAAGAGTACAACATATAAAGGAAGGCCTATTAGATTATCATCAGATTTCTCAGCAGAAACTCTACAAGCTAGAAGAGAGTGGACCCCAATATTTAAAGCCCTGAAAGAGAAGAACTTTCAGCCAAGAATACTATACCCATCAAAGCTATCCTTCAAGTACGAAGGAGATATAAAAACATTCACAGATACAGAAAAGATGAGAGAATTTATCAGCAGAAAGCCCCCACTCCAGGAAATACTAAAGGGGGTTTTCCAACCAGATTCAAAGAACAAAAGAAAACAAAACCACAAGTAACAGCTCCACCAAGAACACAATAAAACCAAACTTAAACTGTGACAACAAAAGAAAAAAAAGGAGGGAGAGGATGGAGATTAACAGTAGCAAAGGACGATGAAGTGCAGAAATACTTATAAGATAGGGTACTACAATGAATATGGTAGGTACCCTTTTCATTACTTAATGGTAACCACCCTTGAAAAAACCACCACAAAAACACTTGACTTAAAAAAGGTAGCAACAGAGGAAAAAAGAATGGAATACAAACAAACAAAAACAAATGATAGAAAAACAAAAGAGAAGAATCAAACAAGATACAAAATTAACAGAAAGCAATTTATAAAATGGCAATAGGGAACCCACAAGTGTTAATAATTACACTAAATGTAAATGGATTAAACTTACCAATAAAAAGACACAGAGTAGCAGAATGGATTAAAAAAGAAAATCCAACTATATGCTGCCTACAAGAAACACATCTAAGCAACAAGGATAAAAACAAATTCAAAGTGAAAAGCTGGAAAACAATACTCCAAGCAAACAACACCCAAAAAAAAGCAGGTGTAGCAATACTCATATCTAATAATGCTGACTACAAGACAGAAAAAGTACTCAGAGACAAAAATGGTCATTTCATAATGATTAAGGGGAAGTTGAATCAAGATGACATAACAATCCTTAATATATATGCACCAAACCAAGGAGCACCAAAATATATAAGACAGCAACTTATTGACCTTAAAACAAAAACTAACAAAAATACAATCATACTTGGAGACCTCAATACACCGCTGACGGCTCTAGATCGGTCATCCAAACAGAGAATCAATAAAGATATAGTGGCCTTAAACGAAATACTAGAACACCTGGATATGATAGACATCTACAGGACACTTCATCCCAAAGCGACAGAGTATACATTTTTCTCTAGTGTACATGGAACATTCTCAAGAATTGACCATATGTTGGGCCACAAAGACAATATCAGCAAATTTAGAAAAATTGAAATTGTACCAAGCATATTCTCTGATCATAAAGCCTTGAAACTAGAATTCAACTGCAAAAAAGAGGGGGGAAAACCCACAAAAATGTGGAAACTAAACAACATACTTCTAAAAAATGAATGGGTCAAAGAAGAAATAAGCGCAGAGATCAAAAGATATATACAGACAAATGAAAATGAAAATACGACATATCAGAATCTCTGGGATGCAGCAAAAGCAGTAATAAGAGGAAAGTTCATATCACTTCAGGCCTATAGGAACAAACAAGAGAGAGCCCAAGTAAACCACTTAACTTCACACCTTAAGGAACTAGAAAAAGAAGAACAAAGACAACCCAAAACCAGCCGAAGAAAGGAGATAATAAAAAATCAGAGCAGAAATAAATGAAATAGAGAACAGAAAAACTATAGAAAAAATCAATAAAACAAGGAGCTGGTTCTTTGAAAAGATCAACAAAATTGACAAACCCTTGGCAAGACTCACCAAGGAAAAAAGGCACAGGACTCAAATAAATAAAATCCAAAATGAAAGAGGAGAGATCACCACAGACATCATAGATATACAAAGAATTATTGTAGAATACTATGAAAAACTATATGGTACCAAATACAACAATCTAGAAGAAATGGATAAATTCCTAGAACAATACAACCTTCCTAGACTGAGTCATGAAGAAGCAGAAAGCCTAAACAGACCAATCAGCAGGGAGGAAATAGAAAAAACTATTAAAAACCTCCCCAAAAATGAAAGCCCAGGCCCAGGTGGTTATACTAATGAATTCTATCAAACATTCAAAGAAGACTTGGTTCCTATTCTACTCAAAGTCTTCCAAAAAATTGAAAAAGAAGCAATACTTCCAAACACATTTTATGAGGCCAACATAACCCTCATACCAAAACCTGGCAAGGATGGCACAAAGAAAGAAAATTACAGACCAATATCTCTAATGAATACAGATGCTAAAATACTAAACAAAATACTGGCAAACCGAATACAACAACATATTAAAAAAATAATACATCATGATCAAGTGGGATTCATCCCAGAATCTCAAGGATGGTTCAACATACGTAAAACGGTTAACGTAATACACCATATCAACAAAACAAAGAACAAACCCCACATGATCTTATCAATAGATGCAGAAAAGGCTTTTGATAAAATACAACACAATTTTATGTTTAAGACTCTCAACAAAATGGGTATAGAAGGAAAATATCTCAACATGATAAAGGCCATATATGATAAACCATCAGCCAACATCATATTAAATGGCATAAAACTGAGGACTTTCCCCCTTAAATCAGGAACAAGACAGGGTTGTCCACTCTCTCCACTCTTATTTAATGTGGTGCTAGAAGTTCTGGCCAGAGCAATCAGACAAGACAAAGAAATAAAAGGCATCCATATAGAAAAAGAAGAAGTAAAGGTATCACTTTTTGCTGATGATATGATTTTATACATCGAAAACCCAAAGGACTCCACAAAAAGATTATTAGAAACAATAAACCAATACAGTAAGGTCGCAGGATACAAAATTAACATACAAAAATCCATAGCCTTTCTATATGCCAACAATGAAATATTAGAAAACGAACTCAAAAAAATAATCCCCTTCACGATTGCAACAAAAAAAATAAAATACCTAGGAATAAACATAACAAAGAATGTAAAGGACCTATATAACGAAAACTACAAGGCATTGATAAGAGAAATAGAAAAAGACACAATGAGATGGAAAAATATTCCTTGTTCTTGGATAGGAAAAATAAATATAATTAAAATGGCCATATTACCCAAAGCAATATATAAATTTAATGCAATTCCCATCAAAATTCCTATGACATTTTTTAAAGAAATGGAACAAAAAATCATCAGATTTGTATGGAACTATAAAAAACCCTGAATAGCCAAAGCAATCCTAAGAAAAAAGAATGAAGCTGGGGGCATTACAATACCTGACTTTATATTATAGAGCCACGATAATCAAAACAGCATGGTATTGGCAGAAAAATAGACACTCAGACCAATGGAACAGAATAGAAAGCCCAGAAATAAAACCACATATGTATGGTCAAATAATCTTTGATAAAGGGGCCAACAACACACAATGGAGAAAAGAAAGCCTCTTCAACAAGTGGTGTTGGGAAAACTGGAAAGCCACATGCAAAAGAATGAAACTCAACTACAGCCTGTCCCCGTGTACTAAAATTAATTCAAAATGGATCAAAGACCTAAATATAAGACCTGAAACAATAAAGTACATAGAAGAAGACATAGGTACTAAAATCATGGACCTGGGTTTTAAAGAACATTTTATGAACTTGACTCCAATGGCAAGAGAAGTGAAGGCAAAGATAAATGAATGGGACTACATCAGAATAAAAAGTTTTTGCTCAGCAAGAGAAACTGATATCAAAATAAACAGACAGCCAACTAAATGGGAAATGATATTTTCAAACAACAGCTCAGATAAGGGCCTAATATCCAAAATTTACAAAGAACTCATAAAACTCAACAACAAACAAACAAATAATCCAATAAAAAAATGGGAAGAGGACATGAACAGACACTTCTCCCAGGAAGAGATACAAATGGCCAACCGATATATGAAAAGATGCTCAGCTTCATTAGTTATTAGAGAAATGCAAATCAAAACTACAATGAGATACCACCTCACCCCTGTTAGATTAGCTATTATCAACAAGACGGGTAATAGCAAATGTTGGAGAGGCTGCGGAGAAAAGGGAACTCTCATCCACTGTTGGTGGGACTGTAAAGTAGTACAACCATTATGGAGGAAAGTATGGTGGTTCCTCAAAAAACTGCAAATAGAACTACCTTATGACCCAGCAATCCCTCTACTGGGTATATACCCCAAAACCTCAGAATCATTGATACGTAAAGACACATGTAGCCCCATGTTCATTGCAGCACTGTTCACAGTGGCCAAGACATGGAAACAACCAAAAAGCCCTTCAATAGAAGACTGGATAAAGAAGATGTGGCACATATACACTATGGAATACTACTCAGCCATAAGAAATGATGACATCAGATCATTTACAGCAAAATGGTGGGATCTTGATAACATTATACGGAGTGAAATAAGTAAATCAGAAAAAAACAAGAACTACATGATTCCATACATTGGTGGAACATAAAAACGAGACTAAGAGACATGGACAAGAGTGTGGTGGTTACCAGGGGTGGGGGGAGGGAGGACATAGGAGGGAGGGAGGGAGAGAGTTACGGGGAGGGGGAGGGGCACAGAGAACTAGATAGAGGGTGGCGGAGGACAATCTGACTATGGGCGAGGGGTATGCAAAATAATTTAATGACAAGATAACGTAGACATGTTTTCTTTGAATAAATGTACCCTGATTTATTAATGTCATCCCATTAACATTAATAAAAATTTATTAAAATAAAAAAATAAAATAAAATAAAATATCCCCTAATCTTTGTAAGCAATATATATATAGTGATAAGCCATGGCCAATCCTGTTACATTTCAACCACAATTTGGTGGAATACAAAAGAGACTGTGAAATCATAGAGATGCACAAAAATTCCCAGCTATGACAATAGTGTGGAATTCCTGAGTGCTGATGTGGCTCCTCCAATGATATACAGAAAGTTCACGGTTAGAACTTTCTGACCTGGTAGACAACTCATTCAGTGTGGGTTTTATAAAACCAAATATTTTGGGAACTAGGAAGGCAATGGAGAGAGATCTAGGACAATTCATCTTTTTGATTTTTAAAATATCTTTACATTGTCTGTTTGCCAAAAAAGAAAAATTAAAAATCAATAGTAAAGCAAAGTGAAATTGATGTTAAATCAAATCCAAATCATCATTATGATTAGCCTGAGGGCAACCTGTGGGCCCCCTAGCTGAATAGCCAACCAAATGTAATAAGTTACCAAAGGCAATGTGGGTGAATTATAGAAATAGCACTGGACGGGAGCAAAATATGCCTCTTTGGCATAAAGATAATTTTAGGCTGGTTATTTTTTCATAAAGAGCAGATATGGGCAAAGCTCTGGAAACCAATAGAAGTTACCCTTTGTAAGAGACATTTATCAATATATATAAAGGGGAAATCTCCATTGATAACAGTGTCTTCCTCTCTGTAGCAAGGACAACTCAGTCTTTAGAAACTCGTATCAGTAGAGAAGGCAATGACTTAAGTCTGCAGAAAAACCTTACCCTTGTTTAGTGTGTCTTTTCTGGTAACCTCCCATAACTGATTCTCCCTATCCCCAACATCTACTTTTGTCTTTCACTAAACATAGTATTCAATGTGATGGTTTCTGCCATTTTGGAGAGTTACTAAATCTTCCTAAGTCCCATGTATATAGAAGGTATACATGTGATTAAACTTTTGTTTTTCTCCTATTAATTTTCTTATGTCAATTTAGTTGTTAGACCAGCCAAAGAACCTAGAATGAAACTTTTTCAGTCCCTATAGGACTGGTATCTAAAGCTGTCTTCTCAACATGCTTCTGAAGTGTATGTTGAGATCAGGTACAGTTATTTAATGAGTTTGGTAGAGAGATGTCACCTGAGCATTGGTCAGGGTTGGCATTTCCGGGATTTGCTAAATCCAGTGTTTTTCTAAGTGTGACCCTCTAATCCCTTTCTCAGAGGCCACTACAAATCAAAGCCCTACATTACTCACCCTTGTGTCAGCTGATGTAGCTTCACTTTTATGTTTTATATAACGGGGTTCTGAGAAAGATTTGTTTCAAAAAAATAAAAATAAAGGAAAGAACTAGTCAGGGACCCAGAATAAAAGTGTAACTAAAGATATTTCAAAGCAGGGGACTAGTTAAGCAGGTGTGATCAGAGTTAGGAAAACAAAAAATGGTAAAGCACACCTACGTTAGCAACAGCAGGGGTTACCGTGTATCTAGTTGGACTAGTGCCTGCAAAGGCAAGAAGAGGGAGAAATAACCAAAATCCAAAGAGAACTTTGAGAGAGAGCTGGATGGAGGACTGCAACTGTGACCTTTAGTACAGAAATATATTTTGAAAATTCTTAGACATGGGAGGGAAAGCACCAAAGGAATATATGTCCTAGCCTCTTTCCCTTACTACATTTTGGATTTCTTGCTGGTACTTTGCACTGGCTCAACCCAAAGAAGAGACAAAGGGTAAGGGAGTCTGTAGATGCAGTGAGTAGAGGAAGAGAGGGAAACAAACAAAAAAATAGAAAAGAGAGAAAGAAAAAATTAAATTTCAGATCAGCTGTTAGTAGTAAAGTTATTGGGTAAACCATCCAAAATGTGTAGCCTCTTTCTTTTCTAACTGTAGTGATTTTAATCTGATCTACAATTTTTCTGACACTCTTCTACCAAAAGGTAGAATCAAATTGTCCTTCTTTTGAAGGTAGGCTGCTCTCAGTGACTTGCTTCAAATGAGTAGTCACTATGTGACTTCTAAGGCTAGCATAAAACTGTTCAACAAATACAAGTGGAATATTTTATTATGTAATTGTTAGCTCAATATGCCTTCCAAAAAGTTGCCTTGTTTGAATAAAATCACTTCATCAACTTGAACTTTAAGCTTCCAGTACTAGAACTACTCAACTTTGGAAGGATGTTGCCAGAATGTATACAGAAGAGTGACTGGTACTATTATTTATTAACTTTAATAATTTGGCTAAACAAGGTGAACTGCACCTAGGTTTTCAGTTATAGGACCGTTATTACCTGCCTCCCATACATTCTCACTGGTTTATCAGACACTTAAGGTTTCTATTACATATTATTATTATTTATTTGCTGGGGATCCCAAAATTTGCAGTCCGGCTCTCTTAGAAATATGAAACTTAAATATTTAACAGCTTATTGAATAAATCTACTTCAATATCCCATAGAATCCTCAAGCTCAATTCAAAATGTCTAAACTGACGTTTATTCTGCCCACCCTTCATTCACTTCCCTGTGTGCTCCTGGCAGCACCATGCCCAAGCTAGAAATCAGAATGTTTATCTTTGTTCTCCTTTTAATGAATATGGCCTATGTTCAATTAATCACACAGCCCTGTGAATTCTAGCTCACATTACCCCATTTTCAAGTCATTTCATTTTAACCCGAGTTGTCAACTCATCTGATTCTGGTCTTACATCCCTCCAACTTATTCTCCACAGCGCAGTGGAGTGATTTGTTTGTCTGTTTATTTTTTGTTTGTTTTAGAGAGAGAGGTAAGGTGAGAGAGAGACAGGAACATAGCCCATTCTTGTGTGTGCCCTGACAGAGAATCAAACCGACAACCTCTGAACTTTGGGATGATGCTCTAACCAACTGAGTTAGCCAGCCGGGGCAGGGAGTAATTGTCCTAACACATCTTTACTCCCCCTATTTAAAATAACTCACCAGTCTCCACTATTTTGACAATAAACTTCCAAACTCCTTACTGTGGCTCGTAAGGCCTTCCCGTGCCCTTGCTCCAGCCACCCCTCCACCCTTAGTCTCTTACACTGTTGTCTTTGCACTGTCACCTCAGGCATGCTGAACAACCACAGGATTCTGGTTCATCGTAATCTCTTTCTTACTTCTGGGCCATGAACTATGCGATTCCATGTGCCTAGAATGTTTCCTACATTTATCCTCCCTTTGTCTGATTAATTCCTACTCATCCTCAACTCTCACATCCTTTCCCAAATGAAACTACAGGGCCTATGTATTCCTCCAGTTTTCTACTCAACCCAAATATGGCAGAGAAGAGAACTTCACAGACTCAAAACACTCTGACATGACAAGTTGGTCCCTAAGGTGCATCGTTCAACTACTTCCTCTTGTTCTGAATGCAGACAACCCTTCCCCTCCAATTTTCAACTATAATTGGCTTCCTGGATGGATTTGTCTTTAAAGGGTAAATGCACTGGTCCTATTGATGCAAGCATAACAACCCGCATGAATATTTTATTGCCCACTATAAATATATAAATAAAATGAAAGTTCAGTCTCTATAAGCTTGGATAATAAGAGTTTGCCAAGAGAAGACTTTACTTTCAATGTGCTGACAAAAATTCAAGTTTCAAGAATACAAAGCAAAGATTCAGAGCTTTTACCCTAGTGGATATACCAATATAAATGAACTTCCTGAAGTCTCTTGACAGCTAGCCAGCTGGCCTCCCTAGGCAGCACAATTAGAATGATGAGGTGCATTGAATTTAGTCCTAGTACACCTCCATCTTCCCTTATGATTTGATAGAAATATAGTGGTAAAAGATTCCAGAGGACATCTAATTCAAACAGTGCATTGCTTAAGTCCCTAGATTGAATATAATAGCCTGACAATCTAGAGTATTTTAGTCTGGGCTCAAGTAAATAGTCCTGTGTGAAATACAAATCTGACATGTCTTACTACCACAGAGATGGTAGCATGGGTGAGCAATGAGAGATAATAAAGTACTTTACTTAATATAATTGTCATTAATACTTAAATTATTATTGTGTAAAAACTATTCTGGGTGGACAAGGCTCTCTCTCTTTCTCTCTCTCTCTCTCTCTCTCTCTCTCTTGTTCCTATCCCTCCTTCCTGACATCCCTCCTCTCTATATATCTATTGTGTTAAGAAAAGTATTTTCTGGGCCATGGCCGGTTGGCTCAGCGGTAGAGCGTCGGCCTGGCGTGAGGGGGACCCGGGTTCGATTCCCGGCCAGGGCACATAGGAGAAGCGCCCATTTGCTTCTCCACCCCCCCCTCCTTCCTCTCTGTCTCTCTCTTCCCCTCCCGCAGCCAAGGCTCCATTGGAGCAAAGATGGCCGGGGTGCTGGGGATGGCTCCTTGGCCTCTGCCCCAGGCGCTAGAGTGGCTCAGGTCGCGACAGAGCGATGCCCCGGAGGGGCAGAACATCGCCCCCTGGTGGGCAGAGCGTTGCCCCTGGTGGGTGTGCCGGGTGGATCCCGGTCGGGCGCATGCGGGAGTCTGTCTGACTGTCTCTCCCCGCTTCCAGCTTCAGAAAAATACAAAAAAAAAAAAAAAAGAAAAGTATTTTCTGGCCCTGGCTGGTTGGCTCAGCGATAGAGCGTCGGCCTGGTGTGTGGGGACCTGGGTTCCATTCCCGGCCAGGGCACATAGGAGAAGCGCCCATTTGCTTCTCCACCCCCACCCCCTCCTTCTTCTCTGTCTCTCTCTTCCCCTCCCGCAGCCGAGGCTCCATTGGAGCAAGGATGGCCGGGGCGCTGGGGATGGCTCCTTGGCCTCTGCCCCAGGCACTAGAGTGGCTCTGGTCGTGGCAGAGCGACGCCCCAGAGGGGCAGAGCATCTCCCCCTGGTGGGCAGAGCGTTGCCCCTGGTGGGCGTGCCGGGTGGATCCCAGTTGGGCGCATGCGGGAGTCTGTCTGACTGTCTCTCCCCGTTTCCAGCTTCAGAAAAATACAAAAAAAAAAAAAAAAAAAGAAAAGTATTTTCTTGTTAAAGGAGACAAAGTCTACCCATTAACTCAGGGCTATCACCTCATTCATGTCATCACTTCTAAATAATATTAAAATATATTTAATACCAGTGTTTTCAAGGTTACTTAAAAATAACGTGGTATACTTTTAAAAATATCTAAGAACAGTGGTTGTTACAGGTTAGTTAGCTAAATTGGATCCAAAAGTGCATCTTATTTGACAGATTATGGTTAATAAGTAAAATGGACACTTAGTTGACAGAAAACAAGCAAACAAATTAATCTGGGAAGATAATTAAAGAACAGCTTTGGAGAATATAGTCTTCTTTCTCTCCTTTTTACCTTGTAGGGAAGGAAAAACTTTTCTCTACCATCTTAGTTTAAGTGCCTGGGGAGGTTCAACTTTAACAAAAATCAGGTTAACAGAAAAAACAGGCATATAATTTTTATTTATGTTAATGAGTATTTGTGCATAAGGATTTCACACACACACACAAAAAGAAGTGGAAAACCTTAAAAAGGGTTTAGACTCGAGGGCTATATAATTTTAAGGGGTGGTGATATATTTGGGAGAAGTAACCAGCCAAAGGAAAGGGGTTCGGGGCATGCAGGGTGGATGATCTGTGGGGAAGCGACTAGGAAATATATGGAGGGATGGAATGGAAGATACGGGTTACTGTAGTCAGGTTTGCTTGTACAGACTCATCTCCGTGCCAGCTCTCCATCTCCATATGATAAATTAACTAAACAAGGAGGCCATTAGACTGATGTGGTTCTGGTGCCTTAGCAGCCTATGGCAGAAAACCAAAATCTAAGCCTGAAATGCCTCCAGATTAGGAAACTAAGCCTGACCTGTGGTGGTGCAGTGGATGGAGTGTCCACCTGGAATGCTGAAGTTGCTGGTTCAAAATCCTAGGCTTGTCTGGTCAAGGCATATATGGGAGTTGATGCTTCCTATTCCTCCCTCCTTCTCTCACGTGCTCCACCCTCCTCTAAAATGAATAAATAAAATAAAATAAAAGATTAGGAAATTAAAAGCCAAGGACAACCAATCACAACCAACTAGCCTTTCTCAAACAATACAACCACATAAGCCATAGCCAGTCAAATAATGTCCTTGCCTCTGCCTTGTTGTGGACTGTAAATGGCAAAAAGCCTTTGTAGATTCAAGGCTTAGCAAAAGGCTATGTTCTCCCCCCTCCATCTCCATATTTGGCTATTATTCTGAGTATTTGCACCCACTTCACTTGCTTCCTTAAGTTGCTGGAAGCAATTTACATGCCCTTCCTCTTACTCTTTGTTTGTTCAGATGTTGGTAGATTTCATGTATGCATGGTGGGGGGATTCTTGTTTATGCCTTGTTAGAGTTCCTGTTTTTGCCTCAGATGTGTAACTTTGTATCAAGGACTTCCTTGATTTGCATATGGCTATATAATAAAGCAAACTGGGGCTATGGGGCACTCGGATATTGCCATCAGCATTTGAAGAGTCCTCTGGGTCCCATCCTTTTTTCTTAATAAATCTGTTTCCTTAATTCCGCACCATTATTAGGAGCCGCACTGGTCTGCGGCAAGTGGTGCCCAAACAGAAGACTTTAGTACGAGGAAACTAAAACTGAAGGCAGGTGATGAAACTCCCCAAGTGAAGTGGGCACAGTGAGTAAAGAAAGTTTTGGGGGAAAGTATAATCGGGAGTAAAATATTATGAAACAGGGTAAAAAATAAGGGACTTTCTTTGTAGAAATGTTTCTGTATGAGGACAGATCGTTGTCTGAAGAGTATCAGGGTAAGGTGGAAACAGAGGGATGTAAATACAAGGATAACTTGGAGTCTGAGGATGACTCGGGGGATAAAAAAAATCTGTGGCTATGGCTGCCTTAGCTGCGGGGCCTCCACTGCCCATTTCTCCTTCCTACGTTCAATCCTCTGCTCCTCCATTCCCTTATTGGGCTGATTGCGAAGTCTATAGCTCAAAATCTGGAAAATCCCCTCTCCAACAATCTATAGACTGGGCTCGAAATATAGGGGAAACAATAAATGGCTTTACCCGTTTTCCTGTTGTAGAAAGACAGGATGATACAGGGAGACTAGTGCGAGAACATGAACCTGTACCTTGTAGAACTCTGAAAGAGCTTAAACTTGCTTGTGTTCAGTATGGGCCTACTGCCCCTTTTTCACTTGGTTTATCAGATACTATTAGTGCAAAGGCTCTTCCCCAAATGACTGGAAGGCAATCTCTCGTGCTTGTCTCTCCGGGGGTGATTATTTGCTGTGGAAGTCAGACTTTCATGAAGGGACCATTGAGGTAGGAGAAAAATCTCAGCATACTCAACCTGAGCCACCAATTACAGTGACTATAGAATTTGAGAATGGATAGGAGACTCAGGTATTAGGAAAGTTACAGCTTTTCCTATTATGGTCTGATTTTCTTTAATGTGCTAACTACAGTCTTCTGAGTGATCATTTTGTTTCTTTCTTATTCTTTGCCTGGAAACTGAGGCAGAGGACCTGTGTTGGATTTGACTATAGAAAATATCCCAGCAGCTGCCGAGAGCAAATTTTCTCGGGGAGATTTTGTTTAGCCCCATCCTTCAGTTCCTCTGTCAGAAAATGCCCAGACTAAAATCAGACAGGCATCTTTCTAATCTAGTTGTGCTCTGAAATCCCGGGTTTCTCTCTGGTTTGTCTGGTTGGTATAATTCTTGTTTCTATTTAGTCTTTGTTTAATGTTGTCTAAAAATGTGTCTGTTTTTAAGGTCTGAATTAAGTTCTTTTTTTTGCATGCAAAAATTAGAAATGCTGGCTCTAATATTCAGAAAAAATAAAATGATTTTAGAACTTGTAAGGAGCACTTATTTAAATTTAAATAGAATAGAATGTAGATCCTTAAGACTTACTAATTTGGTTAGTGCATTGTGAGGTGTGTTCAGAGTTAGGAGCCAAATTGCAATTCAAGTATAAGGATTAGTCAAAGTTATATGTTATACTTGTGTTTTTTGTGCGTAAATTGTCTTGTTTATGTGTAAGGTTATACTCTCAGGTAGGCAAAACAAAGGAATTGAGCAAAATTAAGCAGAACCCTAATAAGTCAGCTCAAGAATTTGTCTCAAGCTGCTTTAGGCAGAAGAATAGTATAAGAATGCTAATTCTGCTTCTCCAGCCAAACCCTGCAAAAGGGACCCCGAGAAAATTGAGGATTCGCCTTCTCTGATTTTGCCTATTGCATTCAAAAAATAGGTCAGGAACGCCCTGAAATGGAATTAACAATACTAGGGCATAAATTTAAAGGACTTTTAGATACTGGGACGGATGTATCTGTTATTGCCAAACTACATTGGCCTCCTTCCTGGCCCACTTATGCAGCAGCCACAGAATTACAAGGTATAGGGCAGAGTAAATCCCCTCAACAAAGCTCTAGGTTTTTACAATGGAAAGATAAAGAAGGTCATTCTGGACTTTTTTAGCCTTATGTGCTCCCTAGATTGCCAGTTAATTTATGAGGTAGAGATGTTTTGAAAAATATGGGAGCATTGCTTGTCAGTCCTAATAGTGTAGTCAATACTCAAATACTTGATCAGGGATTTTTACCCACTAAGGGACTAGGGAAAGAACATCAGAGAATTCTCACCCCCATAGAAGTGGCACCCAATAGTAGAAGGCATGGATTAGGATATCAAAATTCAACATAGGGGCCTTGGTAGCTCCTGCTACCCCAATAATGCATTGTGCAGCCCAATTACTTGGAAATCAGATAATACTGTATGGGTAGACCAATGGCCCCTTTCTCAGGAGAAAGTTAAGACAGCTGCTTGATTGGTACAAGAGCAGTTACAGGTTGGGCACACTGAACCATCTAATAGCCCATGGAATATGCCTATATTTGTCATTAAAAAGAAATCAGGAAACTGGAGGCTATTACAAGATTTGAGAGCAATAAATAAGACTATGGAAATTATGGGTCCTCTCCAGCTAGGACTTCCTTCTCCTACTGCCATTCCATGGAATTATCACCTTGTAATTATTGACTTGAAGGATTGCTTTTTTACTATTCCTTTAACCCTCATGATTGGAAGCGTTTTGCATTCAGTGTTCCTTCACTTAATTTCCAGGCTCCAATGGAGCGATATCAGTGGAGAGTTTTGCCTCAAGGTATGGCTAATAGTCCTACCTTGTGCCAAAAATATGTTGCTCAAGCTATCTCTCCCATATGAAGACAGCACCCTAGGGCATACATAATTCATTATATGAATGATATTCTTATTGCTCATCCAGATAAAGACACTGTGTTGACCATTTTGCAACAACTAGAATATTCTTTGAAAGAACCAGGACTTTATATAACTCCTAAAAAGGTACAGCAATCTTTACCTTTTTCTTATTTAGGATAAATTATCGAGGGACAACAAATTCATCCACAAAAATTAGATATCAAAACAGATCATTTGCAAACTTTAAACGACTTCCAGGAATTATTAGAAGACCTTGAAATTAACTACCGGAGAACTGAAACCACTTTTTGATAGTCTTAGAGGCTCGGCTGAACCAGCTTCTCCTCAGCTACATATAGGTGCAGGACAACAAGCTTTAAAGCTTGTAGAAAAGCCTTGAAACAAGCACAACTAGAATGCATAAATACTGAAGAATCAATTGCCTTACTAATTTGTCCCTCGAGTTACACTCCAATGGGACTATTGTGGCAAGCTTCAGGTGCTATTGAATGGATTCATTTATCTGTTACTTCTAAGAAAGTTTTATCTCCATATTTTGATCTTGTTGCCTCCCTGATTATCAAGGGGCATAGGCGACTCTTACAGTTTATATGTTTTGAGCCTCAAATTATTGTTGTTTCTTTTTTCAAAGGATCAACAATAATAGCTCTGGGAAACTTTCACTAAATGGCAAATTGCTTTTGCAAATTTTACAGGCCAAATTGATTCTCACTCTCCAGCTGATAAAATAGTTATATTTGTATTTCCTAAAACAATTGTTAATGAGCTCATCCCTGAAGCACTAATGGGTCCAGCTCAGGAATAGCAGGCTTAATAATTGGACAAGTTTATACTGAAACAGTCACTTTAAAATCAGCTCAATGACTAGAATTACATGCCAATATCATGGCTTTTCAGCATTTTCCATGTTCCTCCTTTAATCTGTATACAGACAGCAAATATTTACTTATGGTTGTTTCTACTATAGAGACTGCTGTTTTAGGGACAACTACTGATGAGGAATTATTGCAGCAATTTTTCCTTCTTCAAAGACTTGTATGTCAACATAGAGTTCCATGTTTTGTAGGACATATTTGAGCTCACTCCATGCTCCCTGGAGCTTTAGCACAAGGAAATGCCCTTGTTGATTAAGCTACCCAAAAGAAAATCATTGGAGCAACCATGACAGATAAAGCAATCCAGTCTCATACTATTCATCACCAGAATGCTGCAGCCCTGCATAAACAGTTTCAACTTTCTCAGGAAGCAGCATGGCAGATTGTTAAATCCTGTCCACGGTGTCCTATACTACAATCTGTCCCTTCGTTTGGAATTAACCCTCGAGGACTCCTACTGGAACAACTTTGGCAAATGGATGTTATTCATATACCTTCATTTAGCAAACAGGCCTTTGTCCACGTTATAGTGGATACTTATTCTGGATTTATAGTAGCTTCTGCCAGAACAGGAGAGGCTGCCTAGCATGTTATAGCTCATTGTCTGTAAGCATGTTCTGTTATTGGACTTCCTAAACTGGTTAAAACTGACAATGCTCCTGCATATGTAGGAAAAGCATTTACTATATTTTGTCAAACCTTTCGAATTATGGGTATTTCTTATAATCTTTAAAGTCAAGGTATTATTAAAGTGTACCCAGCAAATATTTAAGGTCAATTTAAAAATAATATAAAAGAGAGGGGAGTCATATCCTGGAACTCCTGCAAATCTACCTTATCTTTAAAAAATTTATTTTGAATGCTGATGAACAGGAGATGCCAAATCTTTTTCTCCTGCAAACTTCTACCTTCTTTTATTTGATCCAGCTAATAACAGTGTCTTGTCTTTTTCCAAATAGCTCCAGATATACAGAAAAGGTTTATATAGGTGGATGGGGATCCTCAAACCCCTCAGCGAGATTTTCTGAGCATGGCTTTTAAGGTATCAAGAGGCAGAAAAAGCCCAAAAGAGATCAGGTAAAATACTAGCTCTTGGCATACACCCTCAAAGGCTCCAACTCCCCAACAGGGCCTCATAGGACTCCCATCAGGGCACTGCTTCAATAGTGGAAAGGAAGGTCATTCAGCCAAAGCCTGACAGGCTAACATGCCTTTGCTGTGGGAAAAAGGGACACTGGAAGGTAGGCTTCCCCCTCCCTCCTCTAAGAGAAGGTTCAGTCTCTTCCAGCCCTGCTCCAGCCACCTATGACCTAACCTTGCCCAACCTGCTGGGACTTGCCACTGAAGGCTAAAGGTGCCCAGGGCTGTTGGCCCCATCTCACGTCACTGTGGACAAGCCTAGGGTATTTCTTCCAAGTAGCAGGTAAACTGATCTCATTTCTTATGGACACAAAGGCCACTTACTATGTCTTGCCTGAATATTTCGGTTTTTATTCATCCTTCGAAGATCTCTGTTGTGGGTGTTGATAGTCCTATTTTCTGCTGCTTTGTTTAATATATAATGTTTTCTTTATTCCTCTTCCCTCAATGCCCCATTTATATTTTAGGCTGGGACCTACTCCTAATTTAGAGCTCTCTTTCTCCTTTTTTCCCACTTCTATTATGAATTTGCCTTTGACACCCAGCTTAGTGCATCCCAAGGTTCTCTTCACCATGCCATGGTTGCAGAGCTCCAGGGAAAAGCACCCTGGTCTCATCTCTCCAGGCTGAGGAGTACAGAAGCTCCATCTCCACACCTGCTGCAGATGGCTTTTCCGGTCTACCTGAATCATTACCAGCTAGAAGCAGCAGTCATTGGGACTTGGATGCAAGCTGCAAAGTATAGAAATATGACAACTCCAGTGCCATGCAGACTTTTCCTGGATGTGTTTCCTAGACTCCTGCTCCTGTGACAGCTCTTAATGGACTGAACCTGGTTTGGGTTGCATTTGCAGGGATGTGGAATGGTGATGAAACCAACATGGACTTGGTGAAATTACTGAACATGTTAAGGACATTACTCTTTTATAGATTCTTGTTATATTGGCTAAGAATTTGCTTGAAGGCTTTAATCACTGTAATGTATTAGAATGTTTGTTTGGGTATCTGTTAGCATTGACTATACAAATTTTGTGTTTGTTCTGTATTTTTTTCAGTCTGCCTCCAAATTAGAATCAGGGAAACTAAGAAATCAGATTAGTGCAAATCTCAGCACACAAAGTAAAAAGGAAAAAGAAAAGGGGGATATGTTGTGGACCATAAATGGCAAAAAGCCTTTGTAGATTCAAGGCTTAGCAAAAGGCTATGTTCTCCCCCCTCCATCTCCATATTTGGCTATTATTCTGAGTATTTGCACCCACTTCACTTGCTTCCTTAAGTTGCTGGAAGCAATTTACATGCCCTTCCTCTTACTCTTTGTTTGTTCAGATGTTGGTAGATTTCATTTATGCATGGTAGGGGGATTCTTGTTTATGCCTTGTTAGAGTTCCTGTTTTTGCCTCAGATGTGTAACTTTGTATCAAGGACTTCCTTGATTTGCATATGACTATATAATAAAGCACACTGGGGCTATGGGGCACTCAGATATTGCCATCAGCATTTGAAGAGTCCTCTGGGTCCCATCCTTTTTTCTTAATAAGTCTGTTTCCTTAATTCCGCACCATTATTAGGAGCCGCACTGGTCTGCGGCACTGCGTCTTCTCTATAAGAGTCTTGCCTCTAGCTACTGTTGGTGGAATCCTCCTAACCACTTCTGGCTTGGGGCTGCTCAGTTCAAATCAACTTTTGCTCTAATAAATTCTTTAAAATTTTAATATGCCTCAGTGTATGACAGGTGATAGGAATAGTTCTCATCCTGCTACAGAAAGGGGGAGAAATGTATGCCCTGCTTTTGAGCCGAAAAGGTAAGGGGAGAGGACTATTTAAAAAAAAAAGATTAAAGAAGACAGTTCAAGTTATACAAACAAACTTGATTGAACACTGTGACATGGACAGCCTCTTCTGGAGAGCTGCAAAATGGGGCAGAAGGCAAGAAACTTTTTTAGGATAAAGAATAAAAAACACAAGAGAAACAAATAGAAAATATCTGATTGGCTGTGGCCACATGGTGAAACTCATTGGGGGTGAAAATGCCCAGAGTAGGTTTAGCCTTTGGGGATTGGCTGACCAAATATACTGAGTTTCTGATCAAGTGAAACGAATATAGGAACACAAAAGTTATGTAAGTCTGTTTGATGACATGGCACCCGGGGCAGGAGTGACTCCATCTTGGACCTAGAAATTTATTTCAACAGCTCTAATTCTATCTGCTGTTTCTCAGTTGCTTTCAGCTCTAAATAATCAATATGCCAAAGTGGCATATTTTTGGGTGACATATACTGTTTCTATTCATCCTAATGCTTCTCACCAAGGTTATAGAGTATGGTGTAACCTTCAAAAACAATGGTTAACTTGACCAATTCATTTGAAATTCAGACTGGCAATTTTTTTCTGACAGGTAGCAGAATGTGTCACTCCAAAATATGTCTCTTTTTCATACAGGACCATTTTGAGCTGATTATACTGAGAAAGAGCAAATGCAAGGGAAGCTCTGAAAACAAGAATAGAAGTTATCCTATGTAAGGCACATTTGCTTTTATAAAGGAAACCTCCATCTATAAGGGTCTTTCTCTCCCTCTCTCTCCATCTGTTTCTCTCTACAGGAGAGAAGTGTGACTAAATCACAAGACAGCCTACTAATGGAGAAGGCCCAACTTAACTCTATATAACAAAGTTTACCCTTGATTACTATGCTTTTTTCTAGTAATCCCCCCTCAACATGCACACCTTTCTTTCTCTTTAGTCTAAGATGGTATTTAACTGGTGGCTTGGGCCACATGGAAGAGTTACTCATTTTTCCCTGGGTATCTTGCATGTATACATGAGTTACACATGTTAATACACTTTCATTTGTTTCTCTCGTGTTAATCTACCTTTTATTACAGGGTGTCTTAGCCACTAATTTAAAAGAATAGAGGGGGAGTTAATTTTCCTCTCCTATAGGTCACACAAAAAAGCCACTGCAAGGATGCCCACAATCACTTCTATTCAATAAAGCATTAGAAGTTCTAGCCACAGAAATCATACAAGACAAAGATATAAAAGGCATCCAAATCAGTAAGAAAGAAGCATAACAGTCACTTTTTGAGATGACATGAAACTATATATAGAAAACCTTAGAGACTCCACCAAAAAACTATCAGAAATAATATGAATTCAGTGAAGTTGCTGGATGCAAAATTAATATACAGAAATGTGTGATTTCTGTATACCAATAATGAACCACCAGAAGAAGAAATTAAGAAAGCAATGTGTTTACTGCCTAAAGCACTGTTTAGATTTAATGTAATCCCTGTTAAAATGCCAATGTCGTTCTCCTCAGAACTGGGACAACTAATCCTACAATTTACGTAGAACCACAAAGGACCCCACAAAGCCAAAAATCCTTTAGAAAGAACAAAGTGAAAGATATCATACTCTCTGATTTCAAACTAAACTACAAAATTACTATAATCAAAACAGTATAACACTAGCATATAAACAAATATCAATGGATTAAAATAGGAAGCCCAGAAATAAACCCTTGCTTATATAAATACTTCATTTCTCTACATCAAGGAATTAAGGGTATACAATGGGGTAAAGATAACCTCTTTAATAAGTGGGGTAGGAAAAATTGGATACATTAAAAAAAATTAAAATTGGACCACTTTATTATACCATATGAAAAAATAAACTCAAAGTGGATTAAAGACTTAAATCTAAGACCTGAAACTCTCCTAGAAGAAAACACTCCTAGAAGAAAACATAGGCAGTAAATTATTTGACATCAGTTTTAGCAATATTTTTTGGATATGTTTCCTCGGGCAAGAAAAACATAAGAAAAAATTAACAAATGGGACTACATCAAAATAAAATTTCTGCACATCCAAAGGTACTAAACAAAAAGACAAATTACTGAACCAGAGAAGATATTCACCAGTGATACTTCTCTTAAGGTATTAATAGCCAAAATATATAAGGAACTCATACAGCTTAATATACAAAAAAACCCCCAACAATCTGATTTAAAAATGAGCAGAGGACTTAAATAGACATTTGTTTAAAGAGGACATACAGATGGTTAATAGACATATAAAAAGATACTCAACATCACTAATCATCAGGAAAATGCAATTCAAAATCACAATGAAATACCACCTCACACCCGTCAGAATGACTGTCATCAAAAAATCAATAATCAAAAAACATTAAAAATCATGCACGTTGAAAGGATGGTAAATTGGTGCAGCCACTATGGAAAACAGTATGTAAATTCATCAAAACATTAAAAATAGAGTCCTGGCCGGTTGGCTCAGTGGTAGAGCATTGGCCTGGTGTGCAGGAGTCCCAGGTTCGATTCCCAGCCAGGGCACACAGGAGAAGTGCCCATCTGCTTCTCCACCCCTCCCCCTCTCCTTCCTCTCTGTCTCTCTCTTCCCTTCCCACAGCCAGGGCTCCATTGGAGCAAAGTTGGCCCAGGCACTGAGGATGGCTTCATGGCCTCTGCCTCAGGTACTAGAATGGCTCTGGTCACGGCAGAGCAACACCCCAGATGGGCAGAGCATCGCCCCCTGGTGGGCATGCCGGTTGGATACCGATCGGGCACATGTGGGAGTCTGTCTGACTGCCTCCCCGTTTCCAACTTTAGAAAAATACAAAAAAAAAAAAAAAACCATTAAAAATAGAGCTGCCATAGAACTCAGCAATTCTATATTTGGGTATTTGTAGAAGAAAACAAAACATTAATTCAAAAAGATATATGCGCCCTTATGTTCATTGCAGCATGATTTCCAATAGCCAAGATATGAAAGCAACCTATGTTTTTCATCAATAGATAAATGGATAAGGGAAATATGATACACTCGTGTGCACACATGCACTCACAAGCAATAAAAAAATAATGAAATCTTGCCATCAGCAATGACATGGATGAACCTAGAGGGTACTATGCTAAGTGAAATAAGTCAGAGAAAGACAAATACCATATGATTTTAATTACATGTAGAATCTACACACACACACACACACACACACACACACAAATAAACAAACCAAGCAAAAAAGGAACTGATCCATAGATACTGAGAGCAAGCTGATGGTTTCCAAAAGGCAGAGAGTTAGAGGATGAATGAAAAGGAAAAACAAGAAAACATTGTCATGGCAACAATGAACTACCATAGTAGCAAACCCATTGTTTGGTTCTCATTCCTCACTTGGGGCACCACTTGTCATGGAAACAGTGACTACTCAGAGTCCAAATAAAATGTTCTTTGCGGCCAAGGGGAGGCAACAGTCCCAGTCAGCAGATAGAAGGACTGAAGCCCCATCCCCAGCTTTCCTCAGATATTTATTAGCCAGTACAAATGACTCAAGGAAGCAGACAGAAGAAGTTCTCAGGGGGTGAAGTAAAGGACAAGGAGCCTGCTGACTCTTAATCTCTGTTCTGAGAGCCTAAACATTTTCTGCTGCTGAATCTTATCCTGTGGTTTTGCTGTTTCCAGCACGCACTGTTTCTGGTACTGGTCAGAGAGACCCCTGGACTCTGTCTGCTCAGGGCTTTTGCCCTAGGGCACCTCTCTGTCTCTGGCTGTTATCCTCACTTTGCATATTTTCATAGGGTATTCCTACAAAACATGAGCTGAAAAAAATATTCAGGAAAAATGTCACATTGTTGCAGATAAATTCTATATAGTTAGGCCTATGATGGTTGCATGTGTACTGAACATGTACAGAATTTTTTATTGTCATTATTCCCTAAACAATATAGTATAAAAATTCCACATATGTTGAAATTAAATTATATGATCATGGGATGAAATTTAAAGCTAATAATAAATGATTTAGTCTTTTGATGAGAAATAAGTGGGAAAAATTATCTTTAAATCCTTTTAAATACTGAAAATATCTAATATAGCATACAACCAACTTAGTAGAATAATATTAAGTCACTAAGTTAAAGGAATTGTTAAGTAAATTAATATTTCTTTCTCTCAATTTTGACAGTGTTGATGAATTTTAAATACTGTGAAGTAGAATAGAATAAAGGAATCTATTGTACCTCCTGCTCTGACATGAGTAGTTGAAGGCACTTGTAAAGACCAAGCCCTTAAAAGGATTCAGAACAAGTGTCTTTAAGATATGTCATTTTGGCATGTGAATTATTTTGAACTGAAAGCAATTGAGACCCTGCAGCTCCCCAAACTTTTTTGCTTCTCCTTTAATTAAAATTTGGGGTTTTGCCCACAATGAGTTATTACCAGAGATAACTTTTTATGACCTATCTATATAGGAGAGGGTAAACATCTAATCACTGAGTATCTGCTTTTTTTATCCTGTGAGTGATCATCCTCCCTTCTGAAGCTCCAATGTGCTTACTCATACTTAGTTCAGAATGCCACATACCTGGTTTTAACTTTCTGTCTTTGAACCTCTATGTATGTGGGTCCCTGTCTCTCTCAGGTATGTGGGCTTCCCATATGTTCTTGTGTAATTCAATTTGTTAATTTTTTTCTTATTAATCTGTCTCATGTCAAATTGATTATTATACTAGTGGGAAGAACCCAACCTAAGAGGGTAAATGAAAGTTTCTTTCTCCCTCACACCATTTAGAAAGATCAAGTCATTTTTTAAAGCATGCATAGTTTTTGCTGACCCTGATTAGGAAGTTGGCTTGAATAACTGTACAATTGATCTTAGCCAAAAGGCTGAGAAGCAATGCCAACAGTTTAAAGAAAACCACACCTATTTTTGTTTTGCTTCATTTTATGTATTTAAATTTTTTGACTTGTTTCTGTTCTTTGGAAAATATTAACTGCTAAAGTTTGTGAGAAGTAAATTTACTATAAAAACAAATAATCTGATAAATTCTCTAAATATTTACTAGATTTTTTTTGTATTGTCAGTTGATTACTCAAACAACAGTTAGTTTAGAAAGGTTTTTTATGGAAAATAAGCACTAATTGTTGAGACCTATAGTTGACTAGAAAGCAAAATTTACTTGTGATTATAAAATGTTCTCTTATTCAATAAAATAAAGATATGATACAGGACTATCTTGGTGGATAAGAATCCATCTTGCTTTGAAAGAGGCTCCACTAAGTAGAATTTTTCAATATTGAGAAATATTATTCTATCAAACATTGCAAACATTGTATGTTGTTCTTAAAGTCTTTTACATAATGATATGAAATTTCTCACCATTACTTTGTATACTGTAACTTTTCATTGCAAGAACAAAATACTCAAACAGAAACCTTGTAGCCGCCTGACCTGTGGTGGCGTAGTGGATAAAGCGTCAACCTGGGAACGCTGAGGTCGCCGGTTCGAAACCCTGGGCTTGCCTGGTCAAGGCACATATGGGAGTTGATGCTTCCTGCTCCTCCCCCCTTCTCTCTCTCTCTCTAATGAATAAATAAAATTTAAAAAAAAAAATTCCTTAAAAAAAAAAAAAAAAGAAACCTTGTAGCTAATATATACTGTATACTAACTAGTGCTGTTGGGAACTTCTTACTTACATTATTTCATTTATTCCTTACAGTACTCCTGAGATAGAGGGCACTGAGGTTTAGAGAGATTAAATAACTTGACCAAACCAAACAGTGGTTGGAGCCAAGATTTGAAGTCAGGCACTCTGACTCCAGAGCCTGTATTGTTAAATACGTACTTGAATACCTATTAAACTGGCATAAAACACCAATAAAAAAAGGCAGTATTATTGTAGGACTTCAAATCTTTTATTTATCTATTATTAAGTTAATTAAACAAGGAGGCCTGTGATGAGGTAGCTTTAATGCCTTGGAAGCCTACCTAAGCAAATCAAAACTTAACCCTAAAATGCCTCAAGGTTAAGAAATCAAAACCTAAGGACAACCAATCACAAACAGCTAACTAGACTTTTCCAAATAAATGCTTAAGTGAATCAAATAATTGCCTTGTTTAGCTTTTGCACCTTCTCTACAAAATTCCTTTCCCTAGCTTCTGTTGGTGGAGTATAATACCTACCACTCCTGGTTCCGCATTGCCAGATTCGAGTGGATTTTTGCTTAAAATTTTTAATATACCTCAGTTTTTCTTTCAACACTATATATTTTTTAAATATTTTCATAACCTTTCACCCCCTACCACTGTATGGTCTTCATAATTTCCATTTTTACTTGGACTTGCTGAGGTTAAGATATGCATCTACAACTTCATTAGATAATGCCAAATTATTTTCCCAAGTGTTTGTTTTTATTTATACTTCCACTAACAGTATAAATTATCTTTCCTCTGCATCTTTACCACATTTGATATGGTAAGATGTTTTTAATATTTGTCAGTGAGATCTTTTGAAATACAATTTAAATGTGTGTTTGTATTTGTGTGTGTGTGTGTATATGTACAACAATTAATGAACCTTCTGATGTGGCCTCACACCATCATCAGGGCACACACTTCCTTATTCTCCTTAACACTTCTGTTAATTGGGTTTGTCTACCTTAACTGCCTGCATTAGTTGCTTTGCCTACTCCAGAATTTTATGGTAGTCCAAAAGCACCAAATCAATGATAGGGGAAATTCCCACCTTATTTTGGTAGCATTTTACCTTTGTCTGCTCACTGATAATTACAAAGCTCACTAAATTGAGGCTTGACACCAGCATTACTATGACTTCCTGTGCTTCCAGTGCTTGCCAGTGTAACAGTGGCTTATAGGGCCCCAGAGAATCAATCTTCCTGGTCTGGATGTAGTGGCTAGAGCCAGGCCAAAGGGGGATCAGTGTGGGTTTAGTGTGCATTTTCTAGGGAGAATGAGCACTCTTATATTCTATTTGACATTTGAGTTTCTTCTGTGAAATTGCTGTTTATGTCTTTTGCCCATTTTCACATTCTGGATATTAGTATTTTGTCTCTCATGTGTTTTACAAATATCTTCTCCCAGATTATGACTTGTCATTTCACTCTTTTTTAAAATTAGTAAACTTCCTAATTTTAATGAGTTCAAATGTATTAATATTTTCCTTTATGTGTTTGAGATATTCTCTTCTATGCTGATGTTGTAAAGGTATACAATTTCTAAACGTTATAAGGCTTTGTCTTTCACATTTAATTTTTTAATCCATCTGAAATTGATTTTATGCACAGTATAAACTAGAAATACAACTTTTAATTTCATTGTCAATAGGGACAACCAGTTGCACCTGTACCATCTATTAAATAGTTTCTACTTTCTCTCACTACCGTGCATTTCCAGCTCTATCAGACATCAGGTTTGCACATAAATATATATGTCATTTGAGTGGGTGGTTTTCTATTCTGTTATTTTGGCCTTTTTATCTATTTCTTGACAGTTACACATTATCTTAATCACTATAGGTTTGTAATGTCTTGATATCAGCCTGTTGTTTTAGTCTAACTTTGTTTGGCCCTTTGTTCTTAATATAAGTTTTAGAAATATTTTAATAAATTCCTCAAAAATAAATCCTGTTGAGATTTTACTAAAAATTGATTTGAACTAATCTTCAAAGTATTGAATCCTCCAATCCATAAACATAATTTCGCTCTTGGAGGGAGACAAGATGGCGCTGGAGTAGGCAGACGCACCAGCATCTACCTCCCAGAACCAATGTGGATTACAAACTAATTTTATGAACTATCAGCTGGAAAAACCAACTTTAGACTAAACTAAAAGGACTCTTCAACCCAGGAACGCAGAAGAAGCCACCCAGAGACTGGTAGGAAAAGCGGAAACGCAGAGAGGGCTGCCCAGCTTCTCGGAGCGAAGGGCAGCAGGGAGAGACTCGCATGGCGGGAAGTGAGTTTAGCAGAGGGGAAAGGGTCCTGAGCCCCAGGAACAAAGCCCCAGCCTGCCGCCCCAGAGCCCAGAAGAAGCGTAAGGACAGTATTTAGCTAGAAACAAGTCAGGATACTGTTTGTGAGAGAGTCTGATTTCTCAGACCCAGGATCCTTCTTAAAGGGACCACGCAGAACATCTCTCTCACAAACACTCACCTGGGGCTCCTGGGGACGGGAGGAGAGAGGAGAAAACCACAGTAACAGGAAGAGAGTGCAATTTAGGAGGCATAGGGAGAAACATTTTGAGAGATAGCCACCCTAACCCCTGAGACGAGGCACTCCCCAAAGCTGAAGTGAATATTTCCCCCGGAAACAGCAATACCAGCAAAGGGAAGCAGGAGAGCAGCCAAACAAGCTCCCCCACAGCATTCAGAGCAGAGTCGCATAGAAGGAGGGAGCTTTCGGGTCTACAGTAGTGAGTCTTAGGGTCCGAGCTGCAACGCCCCCACCCACGCGGCTGAGGGCGCACCGGAGAGCGGGCGGCAGCGGGAGACAAAAGCGCGGTTCTGCTGGCAGGGGCGGAAGCTGGCTGGCCACCAGTGGGCTCAGGTGTGAGCTCAATCTTGCCCGGCTAGGGAGAAGGGGGCGTGCAAAAGCGGTCAAGCTCAGCTGCCGGCAGCCTGTAATCCAGCCTCCGGGAGAAGGGCGGGAAACCCAGAAAGGGTAGAAACCAGCCCCGGGGCAAGGGCAGAGGAGCACATCCCTGCCCCACCCGTGCAACCAAGGCTTGAGTTCTGACTTGGTAGCTGGCTCCTCCTGCGAGGGTGGAGCCAAAAGCCCAGAAGAGGCGGAGTTGCGCTACGAAGCTGAGCTTGGGCACGCAGCCCTGTCTGGCAGTAGAGCCAAGGCTAGCAGCTGTTCCTTGAGTGGGATCATCCTGCAAAGGCGGGGCAAAAGCTCGGAAACAGGCGGAGACAGGCAGCTGAGCAAAGGTGCTCGCCAGTGCCCTCAGGACCAAGCATAACGTCACACACGGGGGCGGGGCAAAGGCCAAAGCCACCAACCCTTGTGCACCCGAGCACTTGATCACAGCCACTCTCGTGAAGAGGAAATGCGGAGGCAGAGAAATACAACACAAATAAACCAAGAGAAATCCCCAGAAAAGGACCTAAGTGAATCAGATATAACCAAATTACCAGATGCAGAGTTTAAAATAACAATTGTTAGGATGCTCTAAGATATTAGAACCACCATAGATGGCCATTACGAAAACCTAAATAAAGAGATAACAAATATAAAAAAGGACATTGAAATAATAAAAAAGAATCAGACAGAAATGACAAATACAATATCTGAAATAAAGAATACAATGGAAGGAATTAAAAGCAGGATGGATGAAGCAGAGAATCGAATCAGTGAGTTAGAGGACACAATAAATAAAGGCACAGAAGCAGAGCAGAAAAAAGAAAAGAGACTCAAAAAGTCTGAGGAAACTCTAAGAGAGCTCTGTGACAACATGAAGAGAAATAACATCCGCATCATAGGGGTTCCTGAAGAAGAAGAGAAAGAACAAGGGATAGAGACTTTGTTCAAACATATTATAACGGAAAACTTCCCCCACTTAAGGCAGGAAAACATTTCACATGTTCAGGAAGCACAGAGAACTCCATTAAGGAGAAACCCAAAGAAACCAACACCAAGACACATCATAATTAAATTACCAAAGCTAAATGATAAAGAGAAAATATTAAAAGCTGCTAGAGAAAAAAAGACTATCACCTACAAAGGAGCCCCCATAAGGATGACTTCTGACCTCTCAACAGAAACACTTGAGGCCAGAAGGGAATGGCAAGAAATATTCAAAGTAATGCAGAAGAAGAACCTACAACCAAGACTACTTTATCCAGCAAGGCTATCATTTAAAATTGAAGGAGAAATAAAAAGCTTTACAGACAAAAAAAAAGCTCAAGGATTTCACTGCAACCAAACCAAGGCTGCAAGAAATGCTAAGGGACCTGTGGTAAACAGATCAAAGAAAAAAAAAGAATATAGCAAAAGAGAAAAACAGTTTTAAAGAAAAAAAATGGCAATAAACAATTACATATCAGTAATAACCTTAAATGTTAATGGATTAAATGATCCGATCAAGAGACATAGGGTAGCTGCATGGATAAGAAAACAGGACCCATACATATGCTGTCTACAAGAGACACACCTTAAATCAAAAGATGCACACAGACTGAAGATAAAAGGATGGAAAAAAATATTTCACGCAAATGGAAATGAAAAAAAAGCTGGGGTAGCAATACTTATATCAGACAAAATGGACTTTAGAACAAAGACCATAGTTAGAGATAAAGAAGGTCACTACATAATGATAAAGGGAGCAATCCAAAAGGAAGATATAACCATTATAAATATCTACGCACCTAATATAGGAGCACCTAAATATATAAAGCAGACTTTGATAGACTTAAAGGGCGAGATCAACAGCAATACTATAATAGTAGGAGATTTCAATACCCCATTAACATCATTAGATAGATCCTCAAGAAAGAAAATTAACAAAGAAACAGCAGACTTAAAGGACATATTAGATGAACTTGATTTAATAGATATCTTCAGAACCTTTCACCCTAAAACAGCAGAATATACATTTTTTCAAGCGCTCATGGTACATTCTCTAGAATAGACCACATGTTAGGGCACAAAAGCGGGCTCAACAAATTTAAGAAGATTGAAATCATATCGAGCACTTTCTCTGATCACAATGCCATTAAACTAGAAATCAACCACAATATAAAAATTGAAAAACATTCAAACACTTGGAAACTAAATAGCATGTTATTAAACAATGAATGGGTTAACATTGAGATCAAAGAAGAAATTAAAAAATTTTTAGAAATAAACGATAATGAGCATACATCAACTCAAAATTTATGGGACACAGCAAAAGCAGTCCTGAGAGGGAAGTTTATAGCATTACAGGCATACCTCAAGAAGCTAGAAAAAGCTCAAATAAACAACTTAACCCTGCATCTAAAAGAACTAGAAAAAGAACAACAAATAAAGCCCAGAGCTAGTAGAAGGAAGGAAATAATAAAGATCAGAGCAGAAATAAATGACATAGAGGCTAAAGAAACAATACAGAGGATCAATGAAACCAGGAGCTGGTTCTTTGAAAAGGTAAACAAGATCGATGAACCTTTAACAAGACTCACCAAGAAAAAAAGAGAGAGGACTCAAATAAATAAAATTAGAAACGAGAGTGGAGAAATAACAACTGACACAACAGAAATACAAAATATTGTAAGAAAATACTATGAAGAACTGTACGCCAAAAAACTAGACAACCTAGATGAAATGGACAAATTCCTTGAATTATATAATCTTCCAAAAATCAATCTGGAAGAATCAGAAAACCTAAACAGACCAATTACAACAAATGAGATTGAAACAGCTATCAAAAAACTCCCAAAAAAGAAAAGTCCTGGGCCTGATGGCTTCACAAGTGAATTCTACCAAATATTCAAAGAAGAACTAACTCCTATCCTTCTCAAGCTATTTCAAAAAATTCAAGAGGAAGGAAGACTTCCAAACTCCTTTTATGAGGCAAGCATAATTCTGATTCCAAAACCAGGCAAAGACAACACAAAAAAAGAAAATTATAGGCCAATATCCCTGATGAACTTAGATGCAAAAATCCTCAATAAAATATTAGCAAACCGGATCCAGCAATATATGGAAAAAATCATACCTTATGATCAAGTAGGATTTATTCTTGGGAGGCAAGGCTGGTACAATATTCGCAAATCAATCAATGTGATTCATCACATAAACAAAAGAAAGGAGAAAAACCACATGATAATTTCAATGGATGCAGAAAAAGCATTTGATAAAGTCCAGCACCCATTCATGATCAAAACTCTCAGCAAAGTGGGAATACAGGGAACATACCTCAACATGATAAAGGCCATCTATGAAAAACCCACAGCCAACATCATACTCAATGTGCAAAAATTAAAAGCAATCCCCTTAAGATCAGGAACAAGGCAGGGGTGCCCCCTTTCATCACTCTTATTCAACATAGTTCTGGAAGTCCTCGCCACAGCAATCAGACAAGAAAAAGAAATAAAAGGCATCCAAATTGGAAAAGAAGAAGTAAAACTATCATTATTTGCAGATGACATGATATTGTATATAGAAAACCCTAAAGTCTCAGTCAAAAAACTACTAGACCTGATAAAAGAATTTGGCAAGGTGGCAGGATATAAAATCAATACTCAGAAATCAGAGGCATTTTTATACACTAATAATAATACACTAATTTTTATACACTAATAACTGTCAGAAAGAGAAATCAGGGAATCTATCCCCTTTACCATTGCAACCAAAAAAATAAAGTATCTAGGAATAAATCTAACCAAGGAGATTAAAGACTTGTACTCGGAAAATTATAAAACATTGATAAAATAAATCAGGGAAGATACAAATAAGTGGAGGCATATACCGTGCTCATGGTTAGGAAGAATAAACATCATTAAAATGTCTATATTACCCAAAGCAATTTATAAATTCAATGCAATACCAATGAAAATACCAATGACTTACTTCAAAGATATAGAACACATATTCCATAAATTTATATGGAACCAAAAAAGAACACGAATAGCCTCAGCAATCTTGAAAAGGAAGAAAAAAGCGGGAGGTATCACACTTCCAGATATCAAGTTATATTATAAGGCCATTGTACTCAAAACAACATGGTACTGGCATAAGAACAGGCACATAGATCAATGGAACAGAACAGAGAACTCAGAAATAAACCCACAGCTCTACGGACAACTGATATTTGACAAAGGAGGTAAGACAATACAATGGAGTAAAGACAGCCTCTTCAACAAATGGTGTTGGGAAAACTGGACAGCTACCTGCAAAAAAATGAAACTAGATCACCAACTTACACCACTGACAAAAATAAACTCAAAATGGATAAAAGACTTGAATGTAAGCCGTGAAACCATAAGCATCTTAGAAGAAAACATAGGCAGTAAGCTCTCTGACATCTCTCGCAGCAACATATTTGCTGATTTGTCTCCACAGGCAAGTGAAATAAAAGACAGGATAAACAAATGGGACTTTATCAAACTAAAAAGCTTCTGCACAGCTAAAGACAATAAGAACAGAATAAAAAGACAAACTACACAATGGGAGAATATATTTGACATAGTGTCTGATAAGGGGCTAATAACTAAAATTTATAAAGAACTTGTAAAACTTAATACCAGGAAGACAAACAATCCAATCCAAAAATGGGCAAAAGAAATGAATAGACACTTCTCCAAAGAGGACACACAGATGGCCAATAGGCATATGAAAAAATGTTCAACATCACTAATGATTAGAGAAATGCAAATCAAAACCACAATGAGATATCACCTCACACCAGTCAGAATGGCTCTCATCAATAAAACAACACAGAATAAGTGCTGGCGAGGATGTGGAGAAAAGGGAACCCTGCTGCACTGCTGGTGGGAATGCAGACTGGTGCAGCCACTGTGGAAAACAGTATGGAGATTCCTCAAGAAATTAAAAATCGAACTGCCTTTTGACCCAGCTATACCACTGTTAGGAATATGCTCCAAGAACACCATAGCACTGTTTGAAAAGAAGAAATGCACCCCCATGTTTATGGCAGCATTGTTCACAATAGCAAAGATTTGGAAACAGCCCAAGTGTCCATCAGAGGACGAATGGCTTAAAAAGCTTTGGTATATATATACTATGGAATACTACTCAGCCATAAGAAATGATAACATAGGATCTTTTACAACAACATGGATGGGCCTTGATAACATTATACTGAGTGAAAGAAGTAAATCAGAAAAAAACTAAGAACTATATGTTTCCATACATAGGTGGGACATAAAGATGAGACTCAGAGACATGAACAACAGTGTTGGGGTTACAGGGTGGGGGGAGGAGAGGGAGGGTGTTGGGGGAGGGTAGGGGCACAAAGATCATGGCTTTTCAGCATTTGCCATATTCCCCCCTTAATCTACAGACAGCAAATATTTACGTATGGTGTTTCCACTATAAAGACTGCTGTCTTAGGGACAAATGCTGATAAACTATTTCAGCAGTTCCTCCTTCTTCAAAGACTTATAAGTAAACATAGAGCTCTATGTTTCATAGGACATACTCAAGCTCACTCCATGCTCCCTGGAGCTTTAGCACAAGGGAATGCCCCCCCCTTTTTTGTGGGTTTTTTTTTTAGTATTTTTTCTTTTATTTATTTATTTTTTGTATATTTCTGAGGATGGGGATGGGGAGGCAGTCAGACAGACTCCTGCATGCACCTGACTGGGATCCACCTGGCATGCCTACCAGGAGGAATGCTCTGCCCATCTGGGATGTTGCTCTGTTATGACCGGAGCCATTCTAGCGACTGGGGCGGGGGCCATGGGGTCATCCTTAGTGCCCAGGGTGGATTTGCTCCAATGGAGCCTTGGCTGCAGGCGGGAGGAGGGGGGCCGGGAGGAAGGAGAGGGGAGGGAGTGGAGAGGTAGATGGGCACTTCTCCTGTGTGCTCTGGCCGGGAATCGAACCCAGGAATCCTGCACACCAGGCCAATGACTCCGATGGGTCTACCATATCATGCTTTTTAATTTAAAAAAAAAAATTTACATTTCTTTTGAATGCTGATGAACAGGAGACACCAAATCTTTTTCGCCTGCAAACTACTACCTTCTTTATTAGATCTAGCTAATAACACTGTTCTGTCTTTTTTCCAAATAGCTCCAGATATATGGAAAAGATTTATATAGGCGGATGGGGATCCTCAAACCCCTCAGCGAGATCTTCTGAGAATTGCTCTTAAGATACCTAGAGGCAGAAAAAGCCCAATAGAGATCAGGGGAACTACCAGCTTTTAGGATACACCCTTAAAGGCTCCAACACCCCAAAGGGGTCTCATAGGATGCCATCTGGGTCCTGCTTCAATAGTGGAAAGGAAGGTCATTGAGCTAAAGCCTACCAGGCTTACACGCCTCTGCTGTGAGGAAACAGGGACACTGGAAGGTAGGCTTCCCCCTCGCTCTGCTAAGGGAGGGTTCAGTCTCTTCCAGCCCTGCTCCAGCCACCTATGACCTAACCTTGCCCAGAAAGCTGGGGTTTGCCACTGAAGGCTGAAGGTGCCCAGGGCCATCGGCCCCATCTACGACACTGTGGACGAGCCTAGGGTATTTCTTCCAAGAAGCAGGTAAACTGATCTCATTCGCACAAGGGCCATTTAACTATGTCTTGCCTGAATAGTCAGGTTTTTTATTCTTCCCTCAAAGATCTCTGTTGTGGGTGTTGATAGTCCTATTTTCTGCTGCTTTGCTTAATATACAGTGTTTCTTTATCCCTCCTACCTCAATGCCCCACTCACATTTCAGGCTGGGACCTACTCTTAATTTAGGGCTATCTTTCCTCCTTTTGCCAATTTGTATTATGAATTTACCTTTGCCACCCAGCTTAGTGTATCCCAAGGTTCTCTTTACCAGGCCACAGTCACAGAGCTCCAGGGAAAAGCAACCTGGTCTCAACTCTCCAGGCAGAGGAGAACAGGAGCTCTATATCCACGCATGCTGCAAATGGCTTTTTCCAGTCTACCTGAATCATTACCAGCTAGAAGCAGCAGTCATTGGGACTTGGACATGAGCTGCAAAGTATAGAATGGTGACAACAATTCCAGTGCCATGCGGACTTTTCCTGTGGGGAACTTTCCTGGACTCCTGCTCCCTGTGACAGCTCCTAACAGACTGAACTGTGGTTGGGTTGCATTTTTCAGGGATTTGGCATGGTGATGTGGTCAACTTGGACTTGGGGAACATGTTAAGGACACTACTCATTTATGGATTCTTGCTGTATTCGCCAAGAGTTTGCTTAAAGGCTCTTAATCACTGTAAAAAAAAAATAGAGGACTAGATGAAGAAGATGGGGCACATATACACCATGGTATATTATTCAGCTAGGAGAAATGGTGACATTGGATCACTTATAGCAGAATGGTGGAGTCTTGGTAGCATTGTGCGGGGTGAAATAAGCGAATCAGAAAAAAACAGGAACTGCAGGATTCCATACATTGGTGGGACATAAAGGCGAGACTAAGAGGCATGAACAGGAGTGTGGTGGCTATGGGGGGTGGGGGGAGGGAAGGAGGGAGAGGGGGAGGGGGAGGGGTACAGAGAGAACTGGATGGAGGGTGGCGGAGGACGATCTCTCTTCGGGTGATGGTTATGCAACATAACTAAATGACAAGATAACCTGGAAATGTTTTCTTTGAATGTATGTACCCTGATTTATTGATGTCACCCCATTAAAATAAAAATTTATTTATTTAAAAAAAAAATCTAGGCAAAACTATGTTTTTGCTACTTGTGAAGGATAAGGAAGAATGAGGTTATCTGGATGAGACCTGTTTCTCCACTGCCACTAGGCTGTTTAAATGAACATATGTCAAATAGGGGACCACTGTGTATGCACAGGAGGCAACTGTGTCCAAAGAATTCTTAAAAGTTACTTTCATATAGAATATGCTGTTCATTAAAGGGTCAGTAATAAAATAAATGTGCCAATTTTGAAAAAAAAAAAAAATCAAAGATGTGAGGCCTGACCTGTGGTGGCGCAGTGGATAAAGCGTCTACCTGGAATGCTGAGGTCACCAGTTTGAAACCCTAGGCTTACTTGGGTCAAGGCACATATGGGAGTTGATGCTTGCTGCTCCTCCCCTGGCCCTCTCTCTCTTCTCTCTAAAATGAATAAATAAAATAATATAAAAAGTCAAAGATGTGAAGGTCATCTCACAGCAACACCGATGTGAGTAAACCAAAGATGGGAAAGAGAGAACCCTTCTGATCCAGACTGAATGATGAGGCATCAGGCTGATGAGAGCTGCAAGAATAAATAAGAGTTGAGACACAGTTTTTGTTCACTCCATTGGGCCAAAGCTCTGCTAGGAAACAATAGGAAATCAAGCAGGAGAAAATAGAGCATTTTCATGAACTCTGTCAGCCAAAAAAGATGACTGTGCAGAAGCCGCCAAATCAAGAAAAGGGTGGATGGGAAGATATCCCACAGGAGATCTCAGCTGCAAAGAAAGTGAACATCTATGTTGAGATTCAAGAAATAGAGGCTGAGTTCCAGAAGTCAGAAAGCTCTACGCAGCTTTCATCACTCCCTGATGAGAGGCGCCAGACAACCAGATGCTGCCAGTTCTGTAGAAAGAGCTCTGCAGATTGGAAGGTGGTGGTCCTCCAATCAACCTCAGACAGAAGTCACTATGAGGAAATCCAAAGACCTGATGTCATGAACAGGTCAGACCTGTTCCTCAGATGCTTTTCCTCTACCCATCTTCAGAGACGTGCAGGCTCTTTCAGCCCACTTGCTAACACTGGCCCTGTGCCTCAGTACCATGTGCCCACTGGCCCTGCCTTTCTCTTTCTGCAGTAGAGGAGATGAGCCTGGAGATGGCTCTGTGCCTGCAGATGGGCCATGGAGGCACCTCCATCAGTAGGCCTCTGGGCTAAGCCCTCCCACAGGTCTGTCAGCAAACCCAGAGAAGCCTGGCCATTCCACAGGGACAGACAGCATGGTTACTGCTGGTGCCCAGGGCCCCATTCTTCCCAGGAATGCTCCCCTCAGTACCTGGTCATTAGACCTCCCACCCCTACCTCCACCTGTTAAGGCATGTTTTGACGAAGGCTAGAAATAAAGGATTTACTGTCAAAGTTCAAAAAACAAAAAAAATTCGCTCTTCATTTATTTCGATCCTCTTCCATCTCATTCAGTAAAATCTTATGCTTTACTACGAAAGGGTCTTCCTGGTTATGTTTTGTTGTATTTTCTGACTGTAGATGCTGTATCAAAATTTAATTATCCTTTTATATCTGATCTTAAATCTAATGATCCTGTTAAATTCTATTTTATTTCCAGTAATAAATCAATATCCATATTTGTGCTTTCTTTGTATGCTATTATTTTCTTTGTGACTAATGAAAGTGTTTAAACTTTTGTTTTGAGTCCTTATTACTTTATCTGTGGACCGCTTTGGATAAAAGACCTCCATCGCAATGTTATGTAGAAGCAGTGATAACAAGCATCCTTCTTTTAAAAGTATGTCACCATTAAAATATGTTATTTTGATCTATGCCTTTTTTTCCAGGTATTTATATCAGTTTAAGATAGTTTTTTAAATCATAAAGTGCTGTTGAATTTGTTTTTCTTTTTTTCTTTTTGTATCTGTCAAGGTGATCACATTGCCTTTAACATCTTCTAGTGAATCATACTATTGATTGTTCAAATTTTGAACCAATCCTGCATTCTTAAAATCAATTCAATTTTGAAAAGCTGAATGGTCTTTTTTTTTATGTCTTATGGTATTCTGTTTGCCAATGTGTTGTTTTCAGATTTTGACATCTATGTTCATAAGTGATAGGGCCTATAAATTGTATTTCTTACACTGAACCTGTCTGGTTTTGATATCATCATTATTGCAACAATCACCACCACAACCAATTTTAAAACATTTTCACCACCCTATAAAGATTCACTAACACTCATCTTCACTCATCTTCAACCATCCCCTACCCCAGAACTAATAGGCAATGACTAATTTATTGTGTCTTATAGATTTACCTCTTCTAGACATGTCATATAAATGGCATCATACAATTTGTGTGTATTTTGTGACAGTCTTCTTTCATTTAGCATGTTTTCAAGGTCCATATACATTGCAGCATGTATCAATACTTCATTTATTTTTATTACTAAGTAATATTCCATTGTATGGATAGATCACATTTATTAATCCATTTATCAGTCAGTGGGCATTAGGTCGTTCCAACTTTGGGGCTATTATAAATAATGCTGCTGCAACAGTAAGCTTCTACAAGCTGGTAAGATCCAGTATGCTACAGCTCCAGTCCTTGCTGGTTTTAGATATGTCTCTTTTAGGTAACATATGCCTTATATTATAATTGCCTACTTTATTATCTCTATTTCCCTCTGGCCTATCAGCTACCCAAAGACAAGGAGCCTATTCACTATTATACTTCCAGTTTCTAACTTAGTACCTAATATTTGATGTTTAATTAATGTCCTTTACATGCATTAAATCTAGCACAATGGTTAAGAATGAGGGGATTTCTGAATCATTTAAATCTCAATTTAAATCTCAGATATGCCAGCTATGTAAATACAGAAAGCTAGCAAGTTACTTAACCTTTCTAAGACTTAGATTTTTTCCTGGTAAGATAAAAAGAACAATAGCATTTTTTTATTTTTATTTTTTTTTTAGATTTAGCCTTCTCTCAGCCACAGGAAGGGGATAAGGAGACTCTAGGAGACTGGAGAAGCATACGTCCGATTTTATTAAGAACAGAGACTGATCTGTGGTGGTGTAATGGATAAAGCATTGACCTGGAATACTGAGGTTGTCCGTTCGAAACCCTGGGTGAGAACTCTCATAGAGAAAGCCAGTATGAGAACTCTGGTTCTCATGAGAAACTGCAAGCAGTACTAGCTCCTTTGTCCTGGGTAGCCTGCCTGGGCGCCAGCTCCCCGCTATACTTGGGCTAGCTTGGCCTTGGTTTCGAGGCACTTTTAGGTCAGGTGCCTGGAAGACTGCCTTGTAGGGCATGGGCTAGCTAACACAGCAAGTTGATGTCACCACACTGACGTAATGGTTGATGTGATATTGGCCCCACGCCGCTGCTATTGTCCCCAAACCCTATATCTATCCGCGCCAGCCCTGCTAGGGAGAAACGAGAGATGAGAGACAGGAGACATCAGAATCCAGGAGACTTGAGAGACTGAGGAGACCAGAGAGAGTATCAAAAGCAGAGATTAAGTAGCAATCAAGCATTGAAAAATGTACCACGTTGCCTTCAGCTTCTCCTGCTTTTCTTTACCTTAGGGATCTCACCACTGAAGTCATCCCTCTCAGAGCAGGTGTGCTCTGCCACCTGGGCTTGCTCAGTCAAGGCACATACAAAAAGCAACATCTATGAATTGATGCTTCCGCTCCTAGCCCTCCTTTCTCTCTCTCCCTCTCCCTCTTTCTCTCTCTCTCTCTCATAAATAAATAAATAAATAAAAATCTTATTTAGAACAGAAGTTTGACTGTCACATATTACTTTTGCTCATAGCCCATGGTCATAACTTAGTCACATGTCTACATAGAGCTTCTAGGGTAGCTGGGAAATGTAGTCTTTATTTGGGCAGCTAAAACCCTATTATTATGGAGGAAGGGAGACAAGTAGTCAGACAGAGATAACAGTCTTTTTATCTATGGAGACAGTCTAGGTAGGACTGTCATTAGAGGAACAGAATTCAACTCTCCATTCCAACCAAGGGATGAGCATGTGACCCAAACTGGGCCCCTCAGACTCTGAAACTAAAATATTGAGCAAAGTCATACAGAGACTTCAAATAGTTGAAGTTCATTCATCCTGGTTGTGGTGACCTGAAAAAAACTAAACATGTGGCTTCATACTTCTTAGATGTCTAGAATTTTTCTGGTTCCCTTAGTCGGCCTCCTCAGATCCAAATTTTCCTTGGACTTTGTAACATACTTTTTTTTCTTAATTTGTTCAGAATTAGTTTGTGACTTGTAATCATCAAACTCTAACTGATCAAAGGTCAAGTCTTGATGCATTCCAAGGTGAGAAGTCATAAAACTTACTCTGCACCCCTGAGGATTTCTGCCTTAGTGCATTTGCACTATTGCATTACAGTTCTCAGACTGAAGGTGATGAGAAAAGTACAGCATCAAAGACAGTAGCTTAAAACAGAAACAGAGAGAGAAATGAAAATTCAATCTGACACTTAAAGATATTACTCATTACTCTAATACTTACAGTAACTATGGGATTTGTTAATATTCTACACATATCATCTCATTAAATCCTCATAGCCACAATAGTAGGCATTAGTATTATTATTTTTATTTACATATGGGGAAAAATGAAGCTTATAAAACTAAGTTCCTTGCCTAAGGTTACATGACTTATGATAACTTATGATAGTTGTAGCTGGCATTCAAAACAAAGTTTAATATCAGCATTTGAGCTCATCATCATTATTCTATACCACAGTCAGAACTTATATAATAAAAATAAAGGTATTTGCTATTTAAACAGCATTTTAATTTAATTTTTATTTTAAGAATCTATTATAAAAAATTTCACACATATAACATAGAAAGAATAGTAAAACAAAGCCTCATGTATCCATCACCTAGCTTCAACAATTATATTTATTTTATCAATCTTTTATCATCAATTCTTTTTCCAAATTTATACTTCACTTTCTTTTATTCTGGAGACTGTATGTTATTAATTATATTTATTTTTTATTATTTTACTCAATAGTATTTAAAAACAAGTACCAGAAATCATATCCCTTTACCTATAAATATCTCAAAGTGTTTTTCTAGTGCATGAGAATTTAAAGAAAAATAAATAATAATATTACACTCCCCAAATTAATAACTCCTTCATATGTCTAATATTCAATCTAAGTTCAATGTTCCCTAATTATTTCAAAAATATCTTTTTATTTCTGTTCAAATAAAATTCATACACAATGCATACATTCCATATGTCAGATATTCTCTTGTTCCTTTTAACTTATGACAGTTCTTCCCTTTTTTTTCTCTATGTCGTGTGTTTGTTGAAGGAAAAAAGAAGCCCTTGTCCTGTGGAATTTCTAATATTCTGTGTGTGGCAGATGGAATCTTCCCGGTGTCACTGACAGGTTATTCCATCTCCTGTTTTTTCTTTTTTTCTTTCTGTGTGTGTGTGTGTGTGTGTGTGTGTGTGTGTGTGTGTGTGTGTCAGAGACAGGGAGAGTCAGAGAGAGGGACAGATAGGGACAGACTGACAGGAAGGGAGAGAGATGAGAAACATCAATTCTTCATTGCGGTTCCTTAGTTGTTCATTGATTGCTTTCTCATATGTGCCTTGACCAGGGGGCTACAGCAGACTGAGTGACCCCTTGCTCAAACCAGTGACCTTGGGCTCAAGCTGGTGAGCCTTGCTCAAACCAGATGAACCTGCGCTCAAGCTAGCGACATCGGGGTCTTGAACTTGGGTCCTTCACATCCCAGTCCGACGCTCTATCCACTGCACCATTGCCTAGTCAGGCTCCTCTTTTTTCTGACTTGACTAAATTCAGGTTCAAAAAAAATAATATTTTTGGCAGGAATATTCCATAAGTGGTAAAATAGCTTACTTTTAAAAATAAACTGTGTAACTGATCCACTCAATGTGCTGAATCAGTGATTATAATCAATAAACTGCTTTTCCCTCTCCCACCACTACCTTCAAGCAAGCAGGTATCTTGCTCTGCTCCCACTGACATTTCAGATCTTAGGGGTCACTTTCAAAAGAGAAAATAGTCTCATTTTTAGGTATGGAAAATTTTAGTACAGTCTAAATTAAATTTTAATTTCTCATCCATTTCAAATCTCCCTCCTCCCCCTCTCTCCTATTCCAGCTGCACACAGGCTTCTCCTTTTATTCCACTCAGTAGACTGTCTCTGTGGTGTCCTTCTGGTCAATGGGAAGCAATGTGCATTCTCGCCCAAATGGTGGAAGTGTAACTTGCAACCCTGTCCTAGCCACTAGGAACAGCTCCAGCCAGCCTCTAGTCTATAGATTTCCTTTTCCCCCTCAAACTCCAGGAAACCCTTATTTCATTCTCCCACAGGTCAATTGTCTTCCACTTCTACAGTAGTAGCACAAGGCAGATGTACACATTCCTCCAGCCCAGCAAGCATCTAGCCTAGGAATGAAAGTCTCACATCCCTTTCTGGCTAGCACTCCCAATTCTAAGGGATCCTCTCACTGTTGCCCTTCTCTTGGCTCTGTGGGAGGAGGAACAACAGCCCATGCAGAGTGGGGAAGAAATGTCACTGTGCTCTCTCCTCTTGAGAAGTCCCCCTAAAAAATGCATTCTGCCCAAATGAATTTCTGGCCTTCTCTACCAGAGGCTGTTGGGAGTGGTGGTTGGTGGACTTGGAAGTTCTTCTCATAGCAGACTCTGAGCACAGGTGTTGAGAGCCCTTCTTTAAAATGTGGGGTTGCTTCTCACCCTTGTCTACATCTCCTAAGTGTAGGAGAATGGCCGATAGATTATACTGCTGCTCTGAAACAAGTCTTTGGTGTGGACTTTGGAATGCCAAGGCCCGTGGGGACAGAACACTGCCCCACCAAGCACTGATAAGATTGTTTAAAGGAAGCAGCTGATCCCTATAGACATTTCCAGCATACCTGAAAGGTACAGTACTAGTTAATCATCCTTCTCGGCACCTGAATCCATTCTAGGCTAATTTGGCCCAGGCTCTGCTAATTTGCTTGGATGAGCAAAGAACCAAATTCGATGAGGCTTCAGAGATCTGGGCTCTCGGTCCTAGAGGCTGGTAGTCCCTGTACCCATCTTTTCTGTATGTTGTGTCTTGTGTGTTTTTTCTTATGTCCCGCCGTGCCTTCCTTTTGTGCACCCCCACTGCCAAGCTGCTCTCGGCATCTGAGGCTGCATCTTTAATTCTTACCAACAGGTAATTCCAACAAGGAAAATCCTACATCCGTACAAGTCTCCTGGATTTACCCTGGACTTCACTTTATTAATTCTGCTAAACACACAGAATTTCCTAGTTTATTTTAAAATAAATGAGTTAAAGAATCTTTTATTTAAATAGTACGCTTCAGGACATTTATTCATGTGTCAGTAGGACATTGGTAAATATCATATTCAGTGCTAACAAAATTTTGCTTTCTGTCCTTACTCAAGAGGACCTAGGCAGTCTACTAAATACCAACAACAAAGCCAGAAGAGGAAAACATGTCTAAAAATAGCAGAAGACAAGGAAGCAGGTCCACAGTGATAAATCAGCTAAATTAAATGTTCTCAGTTTTGTTAAATATGTCATGCACAGAACTATGTACTTGCTTGGTCCTCATGATATATTAAAGACAACTGCCTTGACCTGTTTGCTCAGTCGGTTATGAGTGTCGTCCTGAAATAACAAGGTTTCAGGTTCGATCCCTGTCAGGGCATACATGGGAAGCAACCAAATGCACGACTGAGTGGAGCAACAAATGAATGTTTCCCTTCCCTTTGCCCTCTCTCCTCTCTCTGTCTCTAAAAGAGATAAATAAATAAAAATAAAAATAAAAATAAGCACTGGCCACATAGCTTGTAGTTTGAAGCATCATCCCAAGCATGCGGAGGTTGCTGGTTCAATTCCCAGTCAGGGCACATACAGGAACAGCTTGATGTTCCTGTCAATCACTCCCTGCCTCTCCTTCACTCTCAAAAAAAACCCCTAAAAAACACACAAAAAATCTATAATTATTTTAATATTTTAATTGATGTTATTGTATGATCTATGCCTATTTTTTGAATTAATGGATTTAATTTCAGTTGCTGGGTGGAGAACTGCTTATTCCAGACTTTACTAGAATTAGAGTTAGGAAATAAAAAGAAGACTTACTGACTCACTAAAGAGTCAGCTGACTACATTTTTATTTTGCTATCCAAGTCGGAGCTAAGGATAAACTAACCAAGAACTGTTGGTGAATCAGTACCTATGGATAAATGTTTGTGTGTGGGCAGGGTGGAAACACTGTTACATCAGATTGGGCTGAAATAAGAAGTTTCAAAATGTATGCAGTGTTTCTGGATGTGTACTGTAATTGGGCCAACTGAGTCATGTCAAACTTACTCCGGTCATAGGTAGTTAAATACAATCTGAATCCAAATATTATATACATATATTCAAAATATATGCACCTATGAGAGCTCTAGGCTAGAACTAGAATCTTAATAAATGTTTGTGGAAAGAGAAAGGAAGAAAGAAGGGAAGGAGGAAAGGAAAGAGAGAGAGAGGGAGGAGGGAAGAAAAGGAAATTAGTTTTTACTACATCATTTTAACAACTGAGTAAGCATAAATTGGCTAATAGTCCTTTCATCATGTTGTAAAACATTGAATTTAAGCCTAATTGTGCAAGTGAAAGGAAAGTAAGAGTTTAATAAAAATCATGTTATGGAAATAATCAAAAGGCTAAAAGCACATGAATTTGAAAAAATTATGTTAAACATTTGGTTTTTATGTTTTTGTTCTTAACTCTGGCATCCTAAATTAACTTTGCAACATATTTAACATTCTAGAATATCAAGTCATTGATTTGTTCTCTTAAAACCCCATTTTCCAAGTCATTTGAATTAAATTACAAATACATTTAATTACAAAGACACTACTAATTAATAGAAAACAAATGTTCCACTAAGGAATGCAAGATAGTATGCACATTTAAAACAAACCTGAAGAAATAAAATTTTAGACATGACAGCTCATTAGTCCCATTCTTCCAAATTCTGTGTCATGTGCCAATTTCACAATTATTCAGTTTTCCTCCAAATCTTGGACACAAATGCTGCAGAAGGGGTCAAACCCTGATCTTGAGGCACTCACCTGAAGGTGTATCCCTCACATGTCCTCCTCCCCTCTCTCTCCCTCTGTGGATTCATTACCTGGTGTGTCATCCACCACTCACTGCACCCTCTTGGAGATATCCACAGGCCCCTGAAGGGAGACCTTGGGAAATCACCCTTCCCTTCAGGGTGTTTCTTTGGTGCCTTCCCCAGCCCTCTAGTCCTGCACTTATCACGGTGATCTTGGTAATTTCTTGTCCCTGGAAGACAGACTCCATGTCAATAGACAGCATATTCTTTTCTGAATCCTCATTGAGCCATATTTCCTGTGTGCCAACACCGGTCAAGGTCTGCCTTAGATATTACATTTAGAACTGAACAAACGAGATGTGGTCCTTGGATTTTGGAAGTGTGCCATCCTCTGAGGCAGAAAGTCATTACCTCTATCAACAGGAAAAACAGGAGATGGAAAATTGTTTTATGAAGGAAGACACCAGGGTTCTTGGAGCCAGAACAACAGGACAGACATAATAAGACTGAGAGTCTAGCAAAAGTTCTCTGAGGAACGGACAGATAACTGGGAGATACTCAGGTTATTCAGGTTTGCAGAAGACTCCCATGGAAGGCACAGTGTGTGCAGCCTGGGCCACTGAGGCTGGGATGCAGGGGGTGGGGGGGTGGGGTCAGGGCTTCAGATGCTATGGGGTCTTAGAGGCCACATTAGGGATTTTGTGTTTTATCCTAAGTGTAAACCTCTAAGGGTTTTAAGCAAGAGACTAATGTAATTTGTGTACCATGGTGTCTTATATTTGTTTGCTGTGTATTGAAGATTTACAAATAAATGGATGAATTAAATAGAAACAGTGAATCAGTGATACAGTTCTTCTATGTCATTTCAGAAGTTTTCCAACCTCACACAATCAGATTAATTTGATGTAATCCCCCTCCCCCACTTAATTTTAGGTAATACATCTCCCCATTGTGGGCATTCTTGGTGCTCAACTCACCATTGGCTAAGAGGTGGGTATGAGAACCAAGCTGTTCCAATTGGACTTTCTCTCCTGGGACTTAGAGTCTCCAGCGGAGTAACTGATAGAGAAGAAAAACATTTGAAGGATTTCTCTTCAGCCATGGCGGCTGAGAAAGATAGCATGTATCTCAGGCTCCAGTGCCTACAGCTTCCCCGGTTCTTGTCCTGGATTCAAGCCTGAAGCCCTATTTCTCATTTTTCTTCCCAGTGAAAGTCCCACCAGTCTGTCCACTTTTTTCTTCAAATTGTCAGGGTTTGGTTTCTGTCATTTGCAATAGAAGAATCATAATGGGATGGAAATCTATTTTAGCTTTAAATGATTACTACATTTTGGTCTCAAGTTTTTAAAAATCTTTCTTTGGATATGTTACATACTTATTTCTAACCTGATGGAATTTTTAACATTTTCTTTTACTTCTTGAAATATATTTTCTGGGATGAAACATTTGAGATCCTTAAAAATAGTTAAGTGCTTTTTCTTTTCTTCAAAGACAAAACTATAGTTTCTTAATGAAGATTTTTCTTTGCCCTATTTGTTCTACATATTTTTTAGAAGGCCATTCTTCTTGCTTTTTTTTTTTTTTTTAATTACTGACTGATTTTAGAAAGAAAGGTAGGGAGAGAGAGCAAGAGAAATCTTCTCTGTTCTTATATGTGCCCTGACTGGGGTTCAAACCCATAACCTTTTTTTTTTTTTTTTTTGTATTTTTCTGAAGTTGGAAACGGGGAGGCAGTCAGACAGACTCCTGCATGCACCCAACTGAGATCCACCCAGCACGCCCACCAGGGGGAGATGCTTTGCCCATCTGGGGCATCGCTCTGTTGCAACCAGAGGCATTCTAGCACCTGAGGCAGAGGCCAAAGAGCCATCCTCAGTGCCCGGGCCAACTTTGCTCCAATGGAGCCTTGGCTGCGGGAGGGGTGAGAGAGACAGAGAGGAAGGAGAGGGGGAGGGTTGGAAAAGCAGATGGGTGCTTCTCCTGTGTGCCCTGGCCGGGAATCGAACCCAGGGCTTCTGCACACCAGGCCGATGCTCTACCACTGAGCCAACCGGCCAGGGCCCAAACCTATAACCTTTTGTTTATCAGGACGATGCTCTAATCAACCAAGATAAGGCTCTCCTTGCTTTAACAGGGTGCTTTGAAAAGTGTGTTTCATAGAACACTGGTCCCATGAGATGCTTCCAGACAAAAAAGAGTTAATTAGACCATAAATCTCAGTGGGTTTCAAAGAATATTGTAGCAACTTAAAGCAAAGAAAAATCCTGCAGTAAAAAACTGTGTGTATTTTCCCAACGTTTCCCAAAAATATCTGGTCATGCATGAACATTTTGTGGTACCCACCTTAGGAAATGCTGTTTTTGAAAATTAAAACAAAATAACAGTGAGGTTTTCCCATTTTCTCAGTGCCATCTGTTAACAATACATCACGTTCCCTTGGCAATGGGTTATCTTCTTTCTTGTTTCTCTTGCTTCAAAGACAACTTGAACATTGTTTTAGTTATTATCAATTTTAGAATTTTTAAAAGTCTCAGTCCCTCCTGGCACACGCTAGTCTGGATTTATTCTAGGTGTATCCCTGAAAATGCCTCTTGTAGTGAAGGCCCATCAAAGTGCTCTGAAAGCAAACACAGTGTTTGTTAGATTTCTTCTATTTACTTTTCTGTGTGTGAGTCCTCGAAGTATCCCTGCGCTGGTGTGTTATGCTCGTGCATATGAGAACACGTGCACATACATGAACATATAATACATCATAGGAAAACACCAAGTATTCTCAACGTCACCTCAGAGACATCTGACTGTTCTTGTGGGCAATCCCAACTGTCCACGCTGAGAGATGACAAGTGTAAGTAGAGACTGAGCTATGGGAACAGGTCATCTTTCTCCCAATTTGCCCTGCCTGGTCCAACAAGTCAGCAAAGAGGGAAGGTAAGTCATTCCAGAAAAAAGCCAGGATGGACAGGAGGAAATGCAGGCGCCAGGATTAACAATGATAGCTTTGACCTTGGTCCAAATGATGACAGTTAAGCAACTGGCACAATTGTGTCTTTAATTCTTCATTCACTTACTCATTCATTCAACTAACATTACTGAGCACCTACTCTGTTTAAAGCATTCTGCTGGGTTCTTGCCTTCAAAGAACTTATTGTTATATCAGGTTCCTGGGCACCTAAATAAAAATGTACAATATAAGCTGAAGAGTGTTGTGTTAGAAGTAGAAACAAAAGCCCTGTCTGGTTGGCTCAAGGGTAGAAAATCAGCTCAGCGTGTGGATGTCCTAGGCTCAGTTACTGGTCAGGGCACACAGGAAAAGCGACCATCTGCTTCTCCACACTTTCTTCTCCCTTTCTCTTTCTCTCTCTCTCTCTCCCCACCCCCATTCTTCTGCAGCCATGGTTTGATTGGTTTGAGCAAATTGGCCCTGGCACTGAGGATGGCTGTGTGGAGCCTCCACCTCAGGCACTAAATATAGCTTGGTTGCAAGCATGGCCCAAGATAGGCAGAGCATCAACCCCAAAGCATCCGCCCCAGGTGGGGTTGCTGGGTATACCCCAGTTGGGGTGCATGCAGGAGTCTGTCTATCTCCCCTCCTTTCACTTGGAAAAAAAAGAAAATAAAAATTAAATAAAAATAAAAAAGAAGTAGGAACAAAATGCTTTTCTACATTAACTTAGGTACATAGATATACTCTATAACTTAAGCTTGTGTTGCTCTAGAAATACATTACTTAAGTATTTCATGAATGTGCCTTCAATTTTCTCTACTCGCTCACGTTCATTAATGTTCACTGCTTTATGATATTTTTAAAGCACTCAATTGCAAAATATAATACAAAATTTAAATTACCATAAATATTTGTTGCTAAATTAAATTTTCATTCTATTTTAACTTTTTTTCTTACCAGGCTGCAGTAACATTCTTATGTACACCTAATGGGTGTTAAATGGTACCAATTGCAATATCTATTTGCATTTTCCTGATGGTCATGAGGTGAGGATCTTTCATTTTTTGGCCACTTGGGAGTCTATAAATTATTTTACACTTCCTTCCCATAAAGTGAAGTGCAGGCTAGCATCAAAGCACACCCTTCATGAATATTGCTGATCCTACTTACCATGGCAAAGTTGCTTGGTTTTTTAAACACTAATATCAGTTCCTACCTTCTAATTTGGCATCACTGAGGCCCACTTGTTGCAAAAGGGTAGGTTCTGAGAATAGTTGTTTCTCTGTGGACCGGTGTCTATAATGCTTGTGGTGGGTTTGCTGAGGTAGAACACTCCCCTAAATCTCATCGTGGGGGTCTAGTTTATGTGATCGAACTTCAGCCTCAGTTTGGCAAGTTTCACTATTTCTCTTCTTGGAGGACTGAAGATTCTCCATTGACCTTCAAGTTGTTAGCTAAGGTTATCTTATAAGAAGCTGAACCATTTTTAAGCATTATATTATTTCCCTGCTAACTTACATCACCTGTCTATAGAGACTTTTACTGACATGTGCACACGTAAAAGAGACCCCTTAGAATTCAGCGTTGGATACAATTGCATCATTTGTCCCTTCCTTTGAACATTGACTTGGACCACCACGCAGTATTCTCGGGGGTCAGAACGACAGCCGTATTATGTTTCTGAGCCTGGATCCAGCTTCTACCTCCTCCCAGACAGCCAGTCACTGAGGTCCTGCATGCCTAGAGGCTGACAATCTGTCCTTTTTTTCAGTTATTAATGTTCCGATTAAATATAATTGTTATTGACTTGAACTTTTAAGCAAATAGAACTTATTTTATTTCTGTGAAAGCTCCTTCTTAGAGACAAGAAAATGGTGATAGATGAGTCACAAACTTTCTTAAGAGAGGAAGTGGTACTTGATTCCTGCCTATTCATTCTCTCCTCATGACTTATTCTCATTTGCATGCTGTCTGGCACGCAAACATTTTGACCCAAGTTTGATACTTACTTAAAATCATTTTGGGGGTGCTAAGCAAGTATCTCTTTTGAAATTTAAATGAGAAAAGAATCAAATTCGGCCTCTCAATGGGTTTTTATATTTTAGGTCAGCAGATTTCTTATGATTGGATATGTGGACTACTGTGGCATGTCGTTTACAAAATAGGCCATTCACTAAGACAATAATGTGGACAGAAAGTCCTGTGGAGCATAACAGCACGAGGAAGCAAGTGATTTTCTGCCAAGCTCTTGCCAGGCACCGAAACATGGCCCAGTTCTGCACTGGAGGAGAAATAACAATTCTCTCACCCTGTGCCATCTTTTTCTGTTTTTACAAACGACACTGTACCCCCAGCTGCTGCCATGCACTTCTCCTTCCCCCTCTGCATTTCCATGAATTTGTTGTCTTGTATCATTTCATTTGTCTAAAAATATCTCATGGTCCTGGCTGGTTGGCACAGTGGTAGAGCATCAGCTGGCATGTGGAAGTCCCAGGTTCAATTCCCAGTCAAGGCACATAGGAGAGGTGACCATCTGATTCTTCATCCCTTTTTCCCCTCCTGCTGCCATGGCTCAAACAGTTTGAGCAGGTTGGCCCCAGACACTGAAGATAGCACCATGGCCTTGCCTCAGGTGCTAGAGTAGCTCAGTTTCTGAGCAATGTAGCAGCAGCCCCAGATGGGCAGAGCATCACCTGGTAGGGGGTTTGCTGTGTGGATCCCAGTCGGGGTGGATCCCAGTCGGGGCGCATGTGGGAGTCTATCTCTCTGCCTCCCTGCCTCTCACTTAAAAAAAAAAAAAAGAAAGAAAGAAATGTCTCAGGCAGATCCCAAAATTCTGAGAAAGGAAAACACTGTTCATTTAGGAAATGTTATTCTTTGTTGTCACATGGAACAAATCAAATCATTTATAGATTCAGAGTGTTTTTATAATATATCTTAGAGAGAAAATAATCTTTGCATGTTAGGAAGCATTTTAGAGCAAATTTTATCTCTGCAAATCACTAGTCATACAGCATTGCTTTGAAAGAAGAAGTAAATAAGAAGTATTTGTTCCCATAAAAGTACAATCCTTGTTGCAAAAAGTCTGAAATCTGACTTGGTTGCTAGTGGAAGAATTCTTCCTCCAACCTGCAAACTATGACATTTTGTACACTTTAAGGTTGATGCTCTTAACCCTGAAGTAGGCAGATTAGTCATGTTTTTGATTCTAGAAGTTTGGACAGCATACCCAAAAGTTTTATTAAAAGGTGAATAACAATCTTTAAAAAGAAAGTTTTGGAAAGTTAAACAGCCTTCTAGAGTTATTTTCCTAGTCACTGAGTCCCTCTTTATTGCTGTGCAGCCAGTGAGTGGTTATAGCTCTGACAAGTCCTCCAGTTCACTCTTCCCATAGAGAGGGGATGCATCTTAGGTATGGAGAGCGAGACATATTGCCAACTCACTCTGTAGAGCCTTCTGCTCCCACACACAAATATCTATCCTCACCTGGAGGGGGAAAGTCAATTTTATATATTGATCAAAATCTGTTAACACACTATGAAAATTCACAAAACACCACTGTGCCACGCATCCAGATGCAAAACTACTGCCATACGTCTGACTCAAAAACACAGCTTTCCCTGGCTAAAGAGTGTTAATCCATATTTGTGACTGAGGATCTGGGGTTATTACTGTGGTACAGTGTTTTCAAAGTGCTTTATAAATAAGAGATGAATGTTTGTAGTATATGGACAACAGCAGTAACTAAAATAGAATCACACCATTTCTTTTTATTTTTTAAATTCTTCTGATAACATTAAAGAGAAAAGTTCAATTTGATAAGTTTTATCACCTCTCTTCTTAAGAGCAACAGAGAGAGGAAATGAGGAGTTCTTCAATTCAGTTTTCAGTGGACAATCTTGTTTTGTTAGGACCTAATAACACTTTTGTTTTTCTTGTGATATTTTTTATAATAACCTGCTATTTCTGACAAATGACACTGATTGTAGCATAGTGGTAAAACACATGTCCGCTAGCTTCCCCTAGCAAGAGAGGTATGTGGGAGGGGCAAGTAAGAAGGAGAGAGAGAGGAAGAGAGAAAGAAAGAGAGAGAGAGATGGTGGTAGGGACCCATGACTAAAGCCAGAGTCTTTTTATTACTTAATTCTGGAAGTGGTATTTCATTGCTTAGCCGTATTCTATTTGTTAGATGCAAGTCACTAAGTCTAGGCAATGCTCAGGATAGGGAATTTCATTAGGTCATGAATTCCAGGAGGTAGGGGCCCTTTGCTGCATCTTAGAGATGCCTACCACAGGGATGTATTGCAATTGCCTCTTTTTTTCAATTGATAGATGGAATGCTCAATGGACAAAGAGGGGATATCTTGTTCACTGTGATGTTCCCAGTACTGGGCACAGCATCTGAACCTTAAAACTGCTCAATAAGTGTTTTCTTTTTTCTCAAGGAAACAAGAAAATGTAGAAGGAAGGGAGGAAGGAAGGAAGGAAGGAAGGAAGGAAGGAAGGAAGGAAGGAAGGAAGGAAGGAAGGAAGGAAGGAAGGAAAGCTTTTATAATTCTATCTTTCACAATTATGAATATCTGTCTCTTTAGGTTAAATTCCTAGAAGTGAAATTGTCTGGCAATTTGAAATTGTCCAGTATATGCACAGTATACTGTGTGTGTGTGTGTGCCTGTGTGTGTTTGTGTATATTGTCAAACTGCCCCAAGAAATGATATATAAAATGTCATTCCTGATATATAAGAATGCCTGTTTCCACACACCTTTCCAAACCTTGCTGAGCCAGGTTTAACTTCTTTTTATAAAGTTGCTAACCTAATAGACAAAAAATAATAGTGTACTATTTTTTATGACACATGTTCTAGTCTTTCATGCTGCCCACGAAATATTTTTGACTTTCCACCTCCCAAGTATATAGTAGGATTGAATTTCATGGTCTTTGAGATTAGATGGAGACATGACCTGTTCTGGTCACTGAGCTCTGAATAAAAATGCTGGGTATCACTCTGAAAGAGCCTACAAAGCTCTTTTTCACTCGGGCTGTTGGTTGCCAGCAATATTCCAGAAAGTGGCCTGGGCCTCATAATCAATAAACAAGAACATACTGTGTTAATCAATTCCATGGAACAAAGCCTTCAGCTAAGCCATGGCAGAGATGAGCAAGAAATAAATCTTTGTTGTTTTAAGCCACTGAGATTTGGTGCTGAGTGTTATTATAGCATTACTCAGACCATCCTGACTGATACATTAAATGTATTTGATCTTATTGACATTGAACACGTTTTCTTATACTTATCGACCATTTGTGCTTCCTTTTTGGTGAACTTTCTGTTCGTATTCCTTGAGTGTTAACTTTTTAAGCTCGTGATACCCAACTACACATTTGTGAAGGCTGACCCTGCTCCCCACTGAGGTTCCAGGAAGAATGAAGAAGTTTGTGTAAAACAATATAAAGTCAAATTTACCACCACAGACTTTCTAAAGTCTTTTAGGTGATGTATTTTCATTTTAATGATAATGTCAAAAATTAATATGAACATAGTCTGGATTATTTGAATTACTGGGTTATTTGAATCACTTTATAACTAAAGGAGCTTATTTACTTTTATGATACAAATGGTTTCTTATAGTGTCAAGTATAAGAAACTTTGTGCCACTACTTGGCACAAAGGCTAATAGGAACAAATGTGGGCTTAAAACATAATGTTCTTGCACCAAATGAGAGACAAATGATGTCTCAGCACATTGTCCACTGTAAAATGAGACGTTTCACAGCAGAATAAGTAGACAGAAGTGTGGGAGCACTGAGTCATCACACAGCCTACATCAGCACAAGCAGCCCCACTCACAAGAACCTGGCACAGAGCTCACTGCCATTTTTATGTTGTCACTTGTCTCAGTTATGGTCCTTTGCTTGCAAACAACAGAAACAGATTCTGGCTAACTCAAGCAATAAAGAACTAATTGGAGTGATACAAGAAAATGAAGAATTGAAGGTGGGGAAAAAAAACCTTTATAAACAACCAGACTAGGGCAGCACTGGGGTTCTCAGTACCAGGAATTCCTGGACGAAGACATTTTGGAGGCTGTCAGCAAAATGACTCAGCCTCAGCCACCTTCCAACTGTGTGTGTTTGTATTCTGGATTCAAATTCCTGGGATTATTTGGGCCATGTGCTCATTATTTGACTGTAGGGTTTGGTGGGGGGATGTGTGGGACTTCAAAGTACTCCTGTGATCCAGATGCCTGATGCAAATAAAAGGTTATATATTCTCAAAATACACGTGAGGTGTCAAGGTCTATTCCTAGAAGGCTTGGGGGATTTAATCTTTCCTGGGCAGGGGAGTGCATGGGGCCTCTTCCTCATAACATCTTCTCTTTGTGAAGTAAAGAAACTAAAATAAATATCCTGAGAAGTTTCCAGGAAGAGCATAAATTGGAAAAGAACAGCCTGCAGCCTAAGAAGAGCATGAAAGGAGGAAGGGCTCTTCCGTGAAAGGGACGAAGGAAAGGGAATGAAGACTGTTTCCGGGGGTAGGAGTCCTGTCTTTGGGTCACATTCCAAGAAACAGCCATCTTCAGGAAAATAAAATCAAAAGAAATGTAAATCTTTGCTTAGTCTTTTGATAAAAGGTTAAAATTGGGGTATATTTTTAGTTTGCAGCAAAACTCCTTGAAATACACATGAGAGTTCAGATGCCTTTCTCATCAGCAAGTTCTCCTACGTGCTTTTAAGTGGCTTCCCAAACCCCCTTCTCCACGGTCTCCCTCAAGTTCAGAAAACCTACTTGCCGCCTTCCTTCATTCATGCCTCAGTTCATATTAATGGGTATTAACTGAGCCGCTTTGGATTTTTTAGTTTTCTTTGTACTTGACCTCATCACCTGGATTCTGCACAACCACAAAGCACCTAGAAATGATCTAGAAGCCAACAGGGGAGTCTAGATAATGGGTGGGACTCATTCCTTAATTATTTTTCTATAATAATTGTCATCAATACTTTTCATTTTTATTTAATTCAAAATATTTTCTAATTTCCCTCAGGACATTCTTTTTTTTATATAAATAAAATTTTATTTTAATGGGGTGACATCAATAAATCAGGGTACATATATTCAAAGAAAACATTTCCAGGTTATCTTGTCATTTAGTTCTGTTGCATACCCATCACCCAAAGAGAGATTGTCCTCCGTCACCCTCTATCCAGTTTTCTTTGTACCCCTCCCCCACCCCCTCTTCCTCCTTCCCTCCCCTCACCCCCCGTAACCACCACACTCCTGTCCATATCTCTTAGTCTTGCTTTTATGTCCCACCAGTATATGGAATCCTGCAGTTCTTGTTTTTTTTCTGATTCACTTATTTCACTCCGCATAATGTTATCAAGATTCCACCATTCTACTGTAAGTGATCCGATGTCATCATTTCTTCTAGCTGAATTGTACACCATGGTATATATGTGCCCCACCTTCTTTATCCAGTCATCTATTTTTTTTACAGTGATTAAAAGCCTTTAAGCAAACTCTTGGCCAATACAGCAAGAGTCCATAAAAGAGTAGTGTCCTTAACATGTTCACCAAGTCCAAGTTGGCCCCATCACCATGCCAAATCCCTGAAAAATGCAACCCAATCACAGTTCTGTCTGTTAGGAGCTGTCACAGAGAGCAGGAGTCCAGGAAAAGTCCACATCCAGGAAAAGTCCGCATGGCACTGGAATTGTTGTCACCATTCTATACTTTGCAGCTCATGTCCGAGTCCCAATGACCGCTGCTTCTAGCTGGTAATGATTCAGGTAGACTGGAAAAGCCATTTGCAGCATGAGTGGATATGGAGCTTCTGTTCTCTTCTGCCTGGAGAGATGAGACCAGGTTGCTTTTCCCTGGAGCTCTGCGACTGTGGCATGGTAAAGAGAACCTTGGGATACACTAAGCTGGGTGGCAAAAGTAGATTCATAATAGAAGTTGGCAAAAGGGGGAAAGAGAGCTCTAAATTAGGAGTAGGTCCCAGCCTGAAATATGAGTGGGGCATTGAGGTAGGAGGGATAAAGGAAACACTATATATTAAGCAAAGCAGCAGAAAATAGGACTATCAACACTCACAACAGAGATCTTTGAGGGAAGAATAAAAAACCTGACTATTCAGGCAAAACATAGTTAAGTGGCCCTTGTGCAAATGAGGTCAGTTTACCTGCTTCTTGGACGAAATACCCTAGGCTCGTCCATAGTGTCGTAGATGGGGCCGACGGCCCTGACACCTTCAGCCTTCAGTGGCAAACCCCAGCTTTCTGGGCAAGGTTAGGTCATAGGTGGCTGGAGCAGGGCTGGAAGAGACTGAACCCTCCCTTAGCGGAGCGAGGGGGAAGCCTACCTTCCAGTGTCCCTGTTTCCTCACAGCAGAGGCATGGAAGCCTGGCAGGCTTTAGCTCAATGACCTTCCTTTCCACTATTGAAGCAGGACCCAGATGGCATCCTATGAGACCCCTTTGGGGCGTTGGAGCCTTTAAGGGTGTATCCTAAAAGCTGGTAGTTCCCTTGATCTCTATTGGGCTTTTTCTGCTTCTAGGTATCTTAAAAGCCAAGCTCAGAAGATCTCATTGAGTGAGGGGTTTGAGGATCCCCATCCGCCTATATAAATCTTTTCCATATATCTGGAGCTATTTGGAAAAAGACAAAACAGTGTTATTAGCTGGATCTAATAAAAAAGGTAGTAGTTTGCAGGCGAAAAAGATTTGGTGTCTCCTGTTCATCAGCATTCAAAAGAAATGTAATTTTTTTTTTAAGTAAAAAGCATGATATGGTAGACCCGTAGGAGTTCCAGGATATGACTGCCCCCTTTAAAATTTTTTTTAATTGACCTTAAAGTGTTTGCTGAGTACACTTTAATAATACCTTAACTTTAAAGATTGTAAGCATGACAAGTAAATGCTTTTGCTCCATATGCAGGAGCATTTTCAGTTTAGCCAGTTTAGGAAATCCAATAATAGAACAATGCATACAGACAATGAACTATAACATGCTTAGCAGCCTCTCCTGTTCTAACAGAGGTTGTTACTATAGATCCGGAATATGAATCCACTGTAATGTGGACATACGACTGTTTGCCAAATGAAGGTATATGAGTAACATCCATCTGCCAAAGTTGTCCTGGTAGGGGTCCTTGAGGGTGAACTCCAAATGAGGGGGCAGTATAGGACCCCTTGGACAGGATTTCCCAATCTACCGTGCTGCTTCCCGAGAAAGTTGAAACTGTTTACACCGGGCTGCAGCGTTCTGGTGATGAATAGTATGAGACTGACTTGCTCGGTCTATCATGGTTGCTCCATATAATTTTCTTTTGGGTAGCTTGATCAACAAGGGCATTCCTAGGCCCTGGCCGGTTGGCTCAGTGGTAGAGCATTGGCCTGGTGTGCAGGATTCCCGGGTTCGATTCTCAGTCAGAGCACAGAGAAGAAGCGCCCATCTACTTCTCCACCCCTCCCCCTCTCTCTTCCCCTCCCGCAGCCAAGGCTCCACCGGAGCAAAGCCACCCCGGACACTAAGGATGGCCCCATGGCCTCTGCCTCAGTTGCTAGAATGGCTCTGGTTGCAACAGAGCAACACCCCAGATGGGCAGAGCATTCCCCCCTGGTAGGCATGCCAGGTGGATCCCGGTCAGGCGCATGCGGGAATCTGTCTGACTGCCTCCCCATTTCCATCTTCAGAAAAATACAAAAAATAAATAAAGAAAAGAAAAAATACAACAAAATAAAAAAAGAAAAGAGAAGAAAACAAAAAGAAAAGAAAAAAAAAGGGCATTCCTTTGTGCTAAAGCTCCAGGGAGCATGGAGTGAGCTTGAGTATGTCCTATGAAACATGGAGCTCTATGTTGACAAATAAGTCTTTGAAGAAGGAGGAACTGCTGAAATAGTTCATCAGCATTTGTCCCTAAGACAGCAGTCTTTATAGTGGAAACACCATAAGTAAATATTTGCTGTCTGTCTATACATTAAAGGAGGAATATGGCAAATGCTGAAAAGCCATGATCTTTGTGCCCCTCCCCTCCCCCAACCTTCTCCCTCTCCTCCCCCCACACTGTAATCCCAACACTGTTGTCCATGTCTCTGAGTCTCATCTTTATGTCCCACCTATGTATGGAAACATATAGTTCTTAGTTTTTTCTGATTTACTTCTTTCGCTCAGTATAATGTTATCAAGGCCCATCCATGTTGTTGTAAAAGATCCTATGTCATCATTTCTTATGGCTGAGTAGTATTCCATAGTATTTATGTACCAAAGCTTTTTAATCCACTCGTCCTCTGATGGACACTTGGGCTGTTTCCAGATCTTTGTTATTGTGAACAATGCTGCCATAAACATGGGGGTGCATTTCTTCTTTTCAAACAGTGCTATGGTGTTCTTGGGGTATATTCCTAACAGTGGTGTAGCTGGGTCAAAAGGCAGTTCGATTTTTAATTTCTTGAGGAATCTCCATACTGTTTTCCACCGTGGCTGCACCAGTCTGCATTCCCACCAGCAGTGCAGGAGGGTTCCCTTTTCTCCACATCCTCGCCAGCACTTATTCTGTGTTGTTTTATTGATGAGCGCCATTCTGACTGGTATGAGGTGATATCTCATTGTGGTTTTAATTTGCATTTCTCTAATCATTAGTGATGCTGAACATTTTTTCATATGCCTATTGGCCATCTGTGTGTCCTCTTTGGAGAAATGTCTATTCATTTCTTTTGCCCATTTTTGGATTGGATTGTTTGTCTTCCTGGTATTAAGTTTTACAAGTTCTTTATAAATTTTGGTTATTAACCCCTTATCAGATGCAATGTCAAGTACATTCTCCCATTGTGTAGTTTGTCTTTTTATTCTGTTCTTATTGTCTTTAGCTGTGCAGAAGCTTTTTAGTTTGATAAAGTCCCATTTGTTTATCCTGTCTTTTATTTCACTTGCCTGTGGAGACAAATCAGCAAATATATTCCTGTGAGAGATGTCAGAGAGTTTACTGCCTATGTTTTCTTCTAAGATGCTTATGGTTTCACGGCTTACATTTAAGTCTTTTATCCATTTTGAGTTTATTTTTGTGAACGGTGTAAGTTGGTGGTCTAGTTTCATTTTTCTACAGGTAGCTGTCCAGTTTTCCCAACACCATTTGTTGAAGAGGCTGTCTTTACTCCATTGTATTGTCTTACCTCCTTTGTCAAATATCAGTTGTCCATAGAGCTGTGGGTTTATTTCTGGGTTCTCTGTTCTGTTCCATTGATCTATGTGCCTGTTCTTATGCCAGTACCATGCTGTTTTGAGTACAATGGCCTTATAATATGACTTGATATCCGGAAGTGTGATACCTCCTGCTTTATTCTTCCTTTTCAAGATTGCTGAGGCTATTCGTGTTCTCTTTTGGTTCCATATAAATTTTTGGAATATGTGTTCTATATCTTTGATGTAAGTCATTGGTATTTTAATCGGTATTGCATTGAATTTATAAATTGCTTTGGGTAATATAGACATTTTAATGATGTTTATTCTTCCTAACCATGAGCACGGTATATGCCTCCGCTTATTCGTATCTTCCCTGATTTCTTTTATCAATGTTTTATAATTTTTCGAGTACAAGTCTTTAATCTCCTTGGTTAGATTTATTCCTAGGTACTTTATTTTTTTGGTTGCAATGGTAAAGGGGATTGATTCCTTTATTTCTCTTTCTGACAGTTCATTATTAGTGTATAAAAATGCCTCTGATTTCTGAGTATTGATTTTATATCCTGCCACCTTGCCAAATTCATTTATCATGTCTAGTAGTTTTTTGACCGTGACTTTAGGCTTTTCTATATACAATATCATGTCATCTGCAAATAATGATAGTTTTACTTCTTCTTTTCCAATTTGGATGCCTTTTATTTCTTTTTCTTGTCTGATTGCTGTGGCGAGGACTTCCAGAACTATGTTGAATAGGAGTGGTGAAAGGGGGCACCCCTGCCTTGTTCCTGATCTTAAGGGGATTGCTTTTAATTTTTGCACATTGAGTATGATGTTAGTTGTGGGTTTGTCATAGATGACCTTTATCATGTTGAGGTATGTTCCCTGTATTCTCACTTTGCTGAGAGTTTTGATCATGAATGGGTGCTGGACTTTATCAAATGCTTTTTCTGCATCTATTGAAATTATCATGTGGTTTTTCTCCTTTCTTTTGTTTATGTGATGAATCACATTGATTGATTTGCAAATATTGTACCAGCCTTGCCTCCCAAGAATAAATCCCACTTGATCATGATGTATGATTTTTTTCATATATTGCTGGATCCAGTTTGCTAATATTTTGTTGAGGATTTTTGCATCTAAGTTCATCAGGGATATTGGCCTATAATTTTCTTTTTTTGTGTTGTTTTTGCCTGGTTTTGGAATCAGAATTATGCTCACCTCATAAAAGGAGTTTGGAAGTCTTCCTTCCTCTTGAATTTTTTGAAATAACTTGAGAAGGATAGGAGTTAGTTCTTCTTTGAATATTTGGTAGAATTCACTTGTGAAGCCATCAGGCCCAGGACTTTTCTTTTTTGGGAGTTTTTTGATAGCTGTTTCAATCTCATTTGTTGTAATTGGTCTGTTTAGGTTTTCTGATTCTTCCAGATTGATTTTTGGAAGATTGTATGATTCAAGGAATTTGTCCATTTCATCTAGGTTGTCTAACTTTTTGGCATACAGTTCTTCATAGTATTTTCTCACAATATTTTCTATTTCTGTTGTGTCAGTTGTTATTTCTCCACTCTCGTTTCTAATTTTATTTATTTGAGTCCTCTCTCTTTTTTTCTTGGTGAGTCTTGTTAAAGGTTCATCGATCTTTTTACCTTTTCAAAGAACCAGCTCCTAGTTTCATTGATCCTCTGTATTGTTTCTTTAGCCTCTATGTCATTTATTTCTGCTCTGATCTTTATTATTTCCTTCCTTCTACTAGCTCTGGGCTTTTATTGCTGTTCTTTTTCTAGTTCTTTTAGATGCAGGGTTAAGTTGTTTTTTTATTTATTTTATTTTTATTTTTTTCTTTTCTGAAGCAGGAAACGGGGAGAGACAGTCAGACAGACTCCCGCATGTGCCCAACCGGGATCCACCCGGCACGCCCACCAGGGGCGACGCTCTGCCCACCAGGGGGCTATGCTCTGCCCCTCTGGGGCGTCGCTCTGCCGCGACCAGAGCCACTCTAGTGCCTGGGGCAGAGGCCAAGGAGCCATCCCCAGCGCACGGCCCATCTTTGCTCCAATGGAGCCTTGGCTGCGGGAGGGGAAGAGAGAGACAGAGAGGAAGGAAGGTGGGGTGGAGAAGCAAATGGGCGCTTCTCCTATGTGCCCTGGCCGGGAATCGAACCCGGGTCCCCCGCACGCCAGGCTGATGCTCTACCGCTGAGCCAACCGGCCAGGGCCGGGTTAAGTTGTTTATTTGAGCTTTTTCTAGCTTCTTGAGGTATGCCTGTAATGCTGTAAACTTCCCTCTCAGGACTGCTTTTGCTGTGTCCCATAAATTTTGAGTTGATGTATGCTCATTATTGTTTGTTTCTAGGAATTTTTTAATTTCTTCTTTGATCTCAATGTTAACCCATTCGTTATTTAATAACATGCTATTTAGTTTCCAAGTGTTTAAATGTTTTTCGATTTTTCTATTGTGGTTGATTTCTAGTTTAATGCCATTGTGATCAGAGAAAGTGATCGATATGATTTCAATCTTCTTAAATTTGTTGAGACCCTTTTTGTGCCCTAACATGTGGTCTATTCTTTTTTTTTTTTTTGTATTTTTCTGAAGCTGGAAACAGGGAGATACAGTCAGACAGACTCCCGCATGCGCCCAACCAGGATCCACCCGGCACACCCTCCAGGGGCGACGCTCTGCCCACCAGTGGGCAATGCTCTGCCCCTCCGGGGTGTCGCTCTGCTGCGACCAGAGCCACTCTAGCGCCTGGGGCAGAGGCCAAGGAGCCATCCCCAGCGCCCAGGCCCTCTTTGCTCCAGTGGAGCCTTTGCTGCGGGAGGGGAAGAGAGAGACAGAGAGGAAGGAGGGGGGGTGGAGAAGCAAATGGGCGCTTCTCCTATGTGCCCTGGCCGGGAATCAAACCCGGGTCCCCCGCACGCCAGGCCGATGCTCTACCGCTGAGCCAACCGGCCAGGGCCACATGTGGTCTATTCTAGAGAATGTACCATGAGCGCTTGAAAAGAATGTATATTCTGCTCTTTTAGGGTGAAAGGTTCTGAAGATATCTATTAAATTGAGTTGATATAATATGTCCTTTAAATCTGCTGTTTCTTTGTTAATTTTCTTTATTAAGGATCTATCTAATGATGTTAATGGGGTATTGAAATCCCCTACTATTATAGTATTGCTGTTGATCTCGCCCTTTAAGTCCATCAAAGTCTGCTTTATATATTTAGGTGCTCCTATATTCGGTGCGTAGATATTTATAATGGTTATATCTTCCTTTTGGATTGTTCCCTTTATCATTATGTAGTGACCTTCTTTATCTCTAACTATGGTCTTTGTTTTAAAGTCCATTTTGTCTGATATAAGTATTGCTACCCCAGCTTTTTTTTTCTTCATTTCCATTTGCGTGAAATATTTTTTTCCATCCTTTTATCTTCAGTCTGTGTGCATCTTTTGATTTAAGGTGTGTCTCTTGTAGACAGCATATGTATGGGTCCTGTTTTCTTATCCACGCAGCTACCCTATGTCTCTTGATCGGATCATTTAATCCATTAACATTTAAGGTTATTACTGATATGTAATTGTTTATTGCCATTTTTTTCTTTAAAACTGTATTCCTCTTTTGCTATATTCTTTTTTTCCTTTAATCTGTTTACAACAGGTCCCTTAGCATTTCTTGCAGCCTTGGTTTGGTTGCAGTGAATTCCTTGAGGGTTTTTTTTTGTCTGTAAAGCTTTTTATTTCTCCTTCAATTTTAAATGATAGCCTTGCTGGGTAAAGTAGTCTTGGTTGTAGGTTCTTCTTCTGCATTACTTTGAATATTTCTTGCCATTCCCTTCTGGCCTCAAGTGTTTCTGTTGAGAAGTCAGAAGTCATCCTTATGGGGGCTCCTTTGTAGGTGATAGTCTTTTTTTCTCTAGCAGCTTTTAATATTTTCTCTTTATTATTTAGCTTTGATATTTTAATTATGATGTGTCTTGGTGTTGGTTTCTTTGGGTTTCTCCTTAATGGAGTTCTCTGTGCTTTCTGAACATGTGAAATGTTTTCCTGCCTTAAGTGGGGGAAGTTTTCCACTATGATATGTTTAAACACAGTCTCTATCCCTTGTTCTTTCTCTTCTTCAGGAACCCCTATGATGCAGATGTTATTTCTCTTCATGTTGTCACAGAGCTCTCTTAGAGTTTCCTCAGACTTTTTGAGTCTCTTTTCTTTTTTCTGCTCTGCTTCCATGCCTTTATTTATCGTGTCCTCTAACTCGCTGATTCGATTCTCTGCTTCATTCATCCTGCTTTTAATTCCTTCCATTGTATTCTTTATTTCAGATATTGTATTTGTCATTTATGACTGATTTTTTTATTTCAATGTCCTTTTTTATATTTGTTATCTCTTTATTTAGGTTTTCGTAATGGCCATCTATGGTTGTTCTAATATCTTTGAGCATCCTAACAATCGTTATTTTAAACTCTGCATCTGGTAATTTGGTTATATCTGATTCACTTAGGTCCTTTTCTGGGGATTTCTCTTGGTTTATTTGTGTTGTATTTTTCTGCCTCCGCATTTTCTCTTCACAGGAGTGGCTGTGATAACGTGCTCGGGTGCACAAGTGTTGGTGGCCTTGGCCTTTGCCCCACCCCCGTGTGTGACGTTATGCTCAGTTGTGAGGGTACTGGTGAGCACCTTTGCTCAGCTGCCTGTCTCCGCCTGTTTCCGGGCTTTCGCCCTGCCCTTGCAGGAGGAGCCCGCTCAAGGAACAGCTGCTAGCCTTGCTACTACTGCCGGGCAGGACTGCGTTCCCAAGCTCAGCTCAGTAGCAGAACTCCGCCTCTTCTGGGCTTTTGGCTCCACCCCTGTGGGAGGAGCCAGCTACCAAGTCAGACCGCAAGCCTGGGTTGCACGGCGGGGCAGGGCTGTGCTCCTGTGCCCTTGCTCAGGGTCTGGTCTCCACCCTTTCCAGGGTTTCCGCCCTTCTCCTGCAGGCTGGATTACAGGCTGCCGGCAGCTGAGCTTGACCGCTTTTGCACGCCCCCTTCTCCCCAGCCGGGCAAAATTGAGCTCACCCCTGAGCCCAGTGGTGGCCAGCTGGCTTCCGCCCCTGCCAGCAGAACCGCGCTTTTGTCTCCCGCTGCCGCCCGCCCTCCGGCAAGCCCTCAGCCGAGTGGGTGGGGGCATTGCTTCTCAGACCCTAAGACTCACTACTGTAGACCCAAAAAGCAACCTCCTTCTATGTGACTCTGCTCTGAGTGCCATGGAGGAGCTTGTTTGACTGCTCTCCTGCTTCCCTTTGCTGGTCTTGCTGTTTCCAGGGGAAATATTCACTTCAGCTTTGGGGAGTGACTCGTCCCAGGGGTTAGGGTGGCTTATTCCCAAAATGTTTCTCCCTGTGCCTCCTAGATTACACTCTCTTCTTGTTACTCTGGTCCTCTCCTCTCTCCCCGTCCCTAGGAGCCCTGGGTGAGTGGTTGTGAGAGAGATGTTCTGTGCGGTCCCTTTAAGAAGGATCCTGGGTCTGAGAAATCAGACTCTTTCTCACAAACAGTATCCTGACTTGTTTCCAGCTCAATACTGTCCTTACGCCTCTCCTGGGCTCTGGGGCTGCAGGCTGGGGCTTTGTTCCTGGGGCTCAGGACCCTTCCCCCTCTGCTAAACTCACTTCCTGCCACGCAAGCCTCTCCCTGCTGCCATTTGCTCTGGGGAGCTGGGCAGCCCTCTCTGCGTTTCTGCTTTTCCTACCAGTCTTGGTGTGGCTTCTTCAGTGTTCCTTGGTTGAAGAGTCCTCTTAGTTTAGTCCAAAGTTGGTTTTTCCAGATGATAGTTCTTAAAATTAGTTTATAATCCACTTTGGTTCTGGGAGGTAGATGTTGGTACGTCCACCTACTCCAGCGCCATCTTGTCTCTATCCCTCAGGACATTCTTGATGGGCTCATGGACTATTTTTTTTTTGTATTTTTCTGAAGTTGAAAACGGGCAGGCAGTCAGACAGACTCCCGTATGCGTCCAACCGGGATCCACACGGCATGCCCACCAGGGGAAGATGCTCTGCTCATCTGGGGCATCACTTTGTCACAACCAGAGCCATTCTAGCACCTGAGGCAGAGGCCGTAGAGCCATCCTCAGCACCCGGGCCAACTTTGCTCCAATGGAGCCTTTGCTGCAGAAGGGGAAGACAGAGACAGAGAGGAAGGAGAGGGGGAGGGTTGGAAAAGCAGATGGGCGCTTCTCCTGTGTGCCATGGCCGGGAATCAAACCCGGGACTCCCGCACGCCAGGCCGACACTCTACCACTGAGCCAACTGGCCAGGGCTGGCTCATGGACTATTTTTAAAGTGTGTTCCAAATATTTAAGGATTTCTCAAACATCTCTCTGTTCTTGTCTAGTTTACTTCTGCTATGGCTCAAAAGCATATTTTCCTATTATCTTTTCGCGATGGAGAGTTCTACAAATATCAGCTAAGTCAAGTTGACTGATCTTTAATTCATTAGTCTACCATCAAATAATACCATATCCTTCAGCAGTACACTCCCAATTCCTGCTTCACATCTTTTGTTCTATGCTATACTTACTTCACATGTGCTATCTACACATACTACAGTGATACTATTTTTCCTTTAGTAAATCACCTATCTTTTTAGAGAAAATAGAACTTAAAAAAAGAATTTTGTATTTGCCTTCATTTCTTCCATTCACTCTGCGCAGATCTAGGTTTCTCTCTACTATAACATTACTTCTGTCTGAGGAAATTCCTGTAATATTTCTAGGAGTGCAGGACTGCTTATAGTTCATTTTCCCAGTTTTTGTTTGTTGGGGAAAGTATTTATTTTGGAAATATATTTTTGATCATTTTATTCTTTTGGTATATGAAGGGTGTCACTCCTTTCTGACTTGCATAGCTTCCGACAAGAACACTGCTATAATTCCTATCTATGCCCTACTGTAATATCTTTTTTTTCCTCTGGCTGCCTTAGTGATTTTTTTTTAATCCCTGGTTTTCAGTAGTCTGACTCTAATGTGTGTAGGTGCTGGTTTTGTTTGTTGAACAGCCCTGTCTTCTCTAACATAAATGTACATAAAAGTCTGCCTGTTAAAATACAGCTTTGATTCAATAGGTCTGTGATTCAGCTCAGTTTTGGCTTTTCTAACAAGCTGCCAGGTAAAGACAACATGGGCAAGGTTTTAGAGCACGGCCAGCGGTAGGAGAGCAGAGCAATTCACCTGGTGGCAATTTCTGGTATCATATTACCACCCCTTCAGGAAGCCACGAGGGAGCCTCCCCTATCGGGACCTATGTGTAAAAATGGCCCTCAGCTGTGGCGACAGCAGAGCCCGGGAATCTGAAGCAACCCCTGAGGAAAGAGTGGTGACAGCCGCAGAAACGCAACATGTCAGCAGCGGGGAGGCAGCAAGGCATACAGGGGGAGGCTGAGGAAATCTTCATAGTTGTATAAACTGAGTCCAGCGCCAAAGGAATGCCTTTACACGGTCTGAAAGTGGCATACAACCCCTATTCACATCCCGTTGACAAGAAGTTCATCACCGAGCCAATTAGCTGCCAGAGAGGCTGGGCAGGGCTGACTGTAGCTGGGAAGCCATGTGCTCAGCTACAACTTCGATCCATGTCGAATTAGCAAAGAGCAGACATTGAAGAGCCAGTTCACTGTCACTGCCACAACACCTCATGTAACTGCCTATGTCACCCAGGTCATGCTCCAGGGGCTTCCCCCGACGTCAGATCTTAGAATAGCCAAACCGTTCTAGTCAAGAGGTCCAGTTGTTCCAAGTACAGGCAGTCCACAAGTTATGAACAAGGTAGGTTCTGTAGGTTTGTTCTGAAGTTGAATTTGTATGTAAGTTGGAACAAGTTCATTTACCTATTAAATGCAACTTAGATTTTTGTCTTAATATAGTATTTATTTTTACCTTTCTGTGCAGATAAGATTTAAACATATTCAATACAACCTTAAACAATCTTGGATGATGCAGAAGATGATATACTTGTTGAAGAGGATGGGACTGGTGGTAGATGGCCAAGGTTTGATTCTGCTGCTGGAATCAGTTTCTTGAAGTAGACATCAAGGGAGGTTTGTACAGAGCTTTTCTTTTTCTCATCATAAATGGCCCTGTGGCATCTCAGGCTTTCAGTAACTGTATGGTAAACTTTGGTGAAACTTTCTGTATCCAGATCTTGCTCCTTTAACTTTGCCATTCCTGCTTCAATGATATAAAAAGCATCATTTGTAGAAAACATTTTTCAGTTCTGGAGTTTCTAGGTCCCCATTTTCTTCCCTAAATGCTATCATCTCCTGCTCTATTACCATAAGGTCTTCATTGATTAGTTCTTTGCCATGGGAGTCGAGTAACTCTGATATCACTTTCATGGATGTTCAGCTGCAGTTGATTACTAATGGCTCTATGGCCCTTTGTTCCTCAATATGAGTTGTATGTAGGTCGATGTTTGTAATTTGAGGACTTACTGTATTGAAATTATAGGATCTTTGAAGATTATAAATTGAGTTGTTTTAAAGTAGTATTGCCAGATTAGCAAATACAAACACAGGATGCAGTTAAATTTAAATTTCAGATAGGCAACAAAATAATGTTTAGTGTAATTATGTTTCAAATATTGTATGGAACATACTTATACAAAAAAATTTGTCGATCATTTGAAATTCAAATTTAACTAAGTTCCTGTATTTTATCTGGAATTTCTACTTTTTAGGTGGATTGTAAAAAAGAGGAAGAAAGAAAAAGACCTATAAAAGAACTCTTGGATGGCTTCGTAGTAATATTTCTCTCTCTTCCGTTAAAATCCTTTTTCTAGTTGATTAGAATAATCAGTTGTGACTAAAGTAGGTTTAGTTCTCTTGTGGAAAGATATGCCAATTTGTCATGGTAACAATGCTATTCATATTTCTCATACATTCAAAAATTGTATTTAAGATAATCTACTGATAAATACTAATCAAGGCTCTTGATATGTAAAACCAGAATTTTAAGTTCAGTTCAGTTCCTGGAAAAAATACAAATATTGACCAAATATACTCATGAAAAGCCTCCAGAAAACCAGAACTCTCAAATCAGGAAAACAAGTCACTCTTTAGTAAAATCGAGGATTTGCAGATGATAGATGGATAAATTATGTAATCAAATACCATGCTACAATTTATTCTATAAAATAAATTTAAATTCATTAATAGCAATCAATTACCAAATCAACTCATACAGAAGGTTATGTAATTTGGAATATAGTCATCATCAAGGAAGACAGGAGCTCAAGAAACAATAATCTTGGCCCTGACCAGTTAGCTCAGTTGGTTAAGGCATCCTCCTGAAACACCAAGGTTGCCCGGTTCAATCCCTGGTCAGGACACATATGGGAAGCAGCTGGAGAATGCATGGCTGAGTGGAACAAATGAATGCCTCCCTTCCCCCTCCCCTCTCTCTCCCTTCCTCTCTCTGTCACTCTAAAAATCAATAGAAATTAAGCCTTGCCTCAATAGCTCAGTTACTTCTAGTATTATCCAGAAGCATGGAGGTTGCTGGTTTGATTCCCAGGTCAGGGCACACACAGAAGCAGCCCGATGTTCCTGTTTCTATCTTTCTGCTTCTAAAAAAAACAAAAAACCCAAAAAACTCACACTATGAGTTTTAAGTACAGAAGAAAAAAAACAAACAAAACCCCTGCGGACATAGACATAGTGAAGCCCTTGAAGAATCCTTTGCAGCCTCACAGGCAGCTTTTGCCACCAGTCACACAAAATTTCAACCCACTGTGAACACCTTACTTGATAATTCAGAAAGCAATTTCAAAGTACCATTAAGAAACTGAGACCCATGAAATGGCATAATACTGATACTATTTCTGACCCCACTTACTTTATATATTTCTTCACTATTTCTTGTCACTCACCACGTGCCCTGTATTGTGCTGTCATCACATCTCTTCAGAAGCCATTTCCTTTTGGGCTTCAGTCAATCATTTTGTTTTATGATTTCAATGGGCAACCCTGAACATGGTAACAAGGCTTCGAAGAGACCAATTTGATCTGTCAAGTGTTTCATTTCTTATTCCTCCCACATACCCCAGGAGCCCCATGACTGCCCTGTGTTTTTCTGGCTTCTTTCTGAAACACTGCCTCAGAACTGGCAGATCAAGAAGGAAAGTGGTTGGAAGAGGCAAAGAAGAGAGTGCTCTCCACGAGCAGTCCCAGTTTTGGCCAGGTGTGCCCGACCACTCTGTGTAGCAATCAGCCAGAAGGAAATGATGTTTTCAGTCTCCTGACTAATTATTTAAACACAAGACCTCCTTTTATTAGAAATCTAAGCAGAACTTTCTCCCTAGCTGCTCATTTTCCTGACTGTAAAGTGCTAAATGGTAAAGAGAAACAGCTTCTAATGTTCATAAGGTAAAACCCATTTCCTTGCTTAGATGTGCTGCTGTGAGCAACAGGACCCACTTTGGAAGCTCGGAGGATCTGAGAAGACCACCCACTCACACTACAAATGTCCTTGCCCTGGCCACCAACTCCCTCACCCCATCACTACCATTGTGGCTCCAGTTGACAAGACTGAGAACGTGACTTCCAACGTCTTTCAATCGAGTTAAAGCTGGGCAATGGCAACATCTGAATCTTCTTTGATGGGAGCCGTGTGATGTAGCTCAACATACTACATGTTGGGGCAGTAAGCAGAGAGATTAGGAGTAGAGGTTAAGGGGCCAGGCTGCCTGTAGTCATATCCCAGCTCAGTCAAGGCTGTAACAGTATAATCCTGGGCAGATTACTTAACTTTCCATGCCTCAATTTCTTTGTATGTTAAAAAGGATGATCTATAAATACAACACAATCCCAATCAAAATATCAACAGAAAAGAAAAAACTGTAGATATCAACAGATTCTAGTATTTATATGGGAAGACAAAGGAATTAGAATAGCCAAGACAATTTTGGGGGAAAAAAAGTGAAAGATTTGTACCATCTCATTTCAAATCTGACTATAAAGCCACAATAATGAAGACAGTGTGGTAATGACAAAATGCTAAGACATACAGAGCAATGCAACACAACACAGGGTTCAAAAACAGACCCACACAAATAGACTCCACTGGTTATTAACCCCAAAGCCGTGAAGGCAATTCAGTGGGAAAGGCGTAGTCGTTCAAACAAACAGTGTTTACATATACTGCTCACAAAAATTAGGGGATATTTCAAAATGAATATGAAACAATAAAAAGAAGAAGCGTTTGATTTTTTTTTATTAAACAAGAACATAAAGGCAAATGACAAGTCAAAGAAAGTTGTTTGGTTATGCAAATGAGATGCAAAACCAACTTTTATTTCATTGGTGAAAATGCATTATACAAAAGGCTGAAAGTAATGGAGTATCTGAAGGTTCCTGATCCCCTAATTTTTGTGAGTAGTGTATATATAACAACTTCCATATGAAAAAAAAGATGAACCCTGATTCTTATCTCACATTTTATGCCAAAGTTAACTCAAAATGAATAAATTTTAATGTAAAACTGTAAAATGTCTAGAAGAAAACATAGTATAAAATATTTGTTACCTTAAGTTAGGTAAAGAGTCTTTATATATGACACTAAAACATGCTTCAGAGAGGAAAATATAATATTAATATGTTGGACTTAAAAAGGGGGTAGGGATAATAATAGTACCTAATTCAGGGTTGTTCTGAGAATTAAATGGCTTGATTTAGGTAAAGTACTCAGAATAGAGTACTTAAAACATAGATGATACTAAGTTCTCAAAAAATTGTACTTACTACAAGTTAACTGTGCTGTTTGCCTTCTACAGCCATTTACTGAATACCTATTTATTGACTACTCACTGTATTAGTTTTTTATTGCCACTATAACAAATTATGACACATTTAGTGGTTTAAGTCAACAGACATTCATTTTGTTTCATTTTGGAAGCCAGAAGTCTGAAATCAGTCTTGTTGCGCTAAAGTCAAGGTATTGGCAGTGCTGGTTTCTTCTGGAGGCTCTAGGGAAAAATCTATTTTCATGTCTTTTCCAGTTTCAATATCTGTATACCTTGCATTCTCTGGCTCATGGCCCCTTCCTCCACCTTCAAAGTTATCAGCATATTATCTTTAAATCTTGCTCTGCTTCCATCATCACAATGCCTTCTGTCTGATTCTTCTGCAGTCAAATCTCCCTCTACCTCATATACAGAAGTTGTGATTACATTTGGGACCCACCTAGATAGTCCAGGATAATCTTATCATCTCAAGGTCCTTAATTTAATAATGTCTGCGAAATGCTTTTGCCATATAATATAACATTTATAAGACCCAGGGATTCAGACCTGGATACTTTGGGGCCATTTTTCAGCCCTCCACCCTCACTCTGTGCCAGGTAGTTGGCTCAGCACTGTACAAAATGCTCTCATTTAGTCTGCGTGAAGTTCTTAGAAGTTGTCTTTAATCACCACTGTTAAAATGAGAACACTAAGGCACACATAGTTTTAAGTCAGGTGTTTAAGAAGTGGCAGTCCAAACTTGAAACAAAGACCTTTGGATTCCAAAGCTGTCAAACATTACACTGCTCTCTTTGTCTGCCAGTGGTTGCTGGAAGAGGGTAACATGAAGAGGTGTCTAAATTAGGGTACATCCCAAACTGAGAGAGCCCTGAGCAACCTGAGAGCAGACTTAGGAGCAGAGAATAGTGGATTGAGGACTATAGCATCACAGAAGACTTCCCGATGGGCTTGGCAATGTTTTGCATGAACTGTCTCCGAACCTTGAGTTCAGGACTTCGTCTCATTCACTGTAATATCCCAGTGCCTATCACAGTGCTTGGCATGTTGCAAGTTTCCAGTAGATATTTGGATGAATGGATGAAATAATATCCTAGTTCCTTTTAGGCGTGATGCTGGGTCTGATGATTTCATTTCCACTTCCCCTCGCAAACACTTTCTCTTCTTTTTTCCACTTCTCTCCTCGAGACTGGATCTCCATTCTCCCTCTGCTGGGGAGATCTATACATCACTGTTGAAGAGATGCATTTTGGAATGCACCTGCAGATGATCACCATCAGTAGGTTGCTACTTCTCTTTATTTCCTGGGTTCTTCAAAGTCAGAATAGCATTGTTACCTTTCCCAGAAGAGCAACAGTCTCGGGGAAGAATGGCAAAGGCAGGACATTGCCTTGAGGAAGTGCTCCCATGGTGGAGGTCAAGTGACTGTAGAAGGAAGACTTGCTCTTTCACTCCAAAGTTTGACCTGAAATAGGATGCCCATCTTGTTTATTAACTCTTTATCCCTTAGCTCCTCCAGCTAAGAACAGCTCAGAATTATTAATTTCATCCTATAATTTAAAATAAATAAGACTAATTTGTTTAAGGTTACTAACAATGTGTTAAGCTAAACGAAAGGCTATACAATAAACCAGAAGAAGAAATTCAATGAACAAACTCAGACTTCTGAGTTCAGAAACATAAGCCATGTGTTTGAGGAGCAGTCTTATTAACTCCTCTCTCTATAGTTTGTAACAAGCTTATATACCTGTCTCCTCATCCAGATCCCTCATCAAGGTCACCTCCTGCAGGAAGCCCTCCATGACTACTCTATTTTAAAAAGGTTGCCCCACTACCCCCATTGCTCTCTAGGCCACTCTCTTGTTTTATGACTCTCAGAGTGCTTGCCACTCTCAGAAAAAGAATCTCTTCAAACTCTAGATGTTAATCTTCTTATTTCCTCATTAGAATATAAGCTCCACGAAAGCAGGGGTAACTAACTGTGTTAGAACCTAGAATGCTAGTTGGAACCTAGTAGACAGTCAGTAAATGTTGCTGAATTAATATAATGTGTAAGAATTAAGAACAGGAGCTTCTCTAAGTAAGCGGGCAGGTAAAAGAAACAAAAAGTGGTAGAGAAAGAACTCTTTAACCTCATCTTCCTTCTCTTACTGAAATTCGACTGTACCAGATAAACAGAGGCAGCCATCAAGTCAAAAGAGAAACAAAAGGAGCTAATTCTTGGCCTTTATTCTGCTTGATAAAATCAGGGATTTTCAGGGATAATTTTGACAAACGCAGTTTTTGCCCTCAGCACTGGCATTAGAGATTTAACATGCACGTGAGATGTGGTTTCTCAGGCTCATAACAAAGTTGGCCTGTAGAGGGTACTAGTTCACTTCAAAAAAACCAAGAGCCCCTCCTTGGGTCCTGGAAAGAGTTACTTTTCCAAAGCAAGCAGGGAAAGCAGCTTAGTAACAGCTAATGAAACATTTGAACTGGCCACATTTTACTTCCACACCAAAATTTAAGATAATAAATAAAAGCAACCTGTGAAAATACCAGAAGCATTCAGTGACCTCTCCAAGGGAAAGAAGTGGCATCCATTTTCAAATGCAAGGCTACAAGAGACTTCTGGAAGTAGAGAATATTGTATTGAGAAAGACAAACCTGAGGCAGGGAGAAAGTTGCAAGTCCTAGAGGAGAGGCTGGCAGGCCTCTGCCACATTCCACCTATAAAGCCAGTAGCCACGGCCACCATCACAGCCGCCTGGCCCATGCAGGTTCGCATTAGATTCAGACAGACAGTAATGAAATAATAGAGCCAAGAACTGGTGGGCCATTACCTTTAATCCTAGCTTGCACTCGGCAGGCAAGAAATACACACAGTGGGAAAACACTTCCCTTTCCATTCAGGGCTCCCAAAGCCACTGACTTATCCGAGTTTCCTAGAATCAAAGGTTTCTACCTCACCAGCCTTATTCATCTCTGTTCCCCATCTCCTTCTCTCTGCACAAACTCTGCACAAACTGGCTTATTCTTCAGCACTCCGCCATCTTGGCTGCTTCTCCTCTGCAATGCTAATTTTAGGAACCCAGCAAGAGAGCCCCTGGTCTCCCTTATTTTATAGTGTAGAAATTAAAGCCTTTAAGCCAGTATACAAATAAGGCAGTCTCTGATACAAAGCCACTTATCTGAGGCATAAATGGGATTTCTCATAAGAGTGCACCACCCCACATCATGCAACAGTCAAGGGTGTGGGGAAAAGCATAGTGTTGAGAAGATCTTAGTATTAAAAGGGTGGGAAAGGCTTAGTCTTAAAACTAAGCCTTAGGCTATAAGGACCCTGCCTGTTTACAGCCTGTCCCCCACACCCAATGCAAACTATAAGCGAGCAAACATATTTGCAAACTTATTTGACCCACACCACTCTGCACTTCATGCTGGGAAATGGGACTTTAAGGCCTGGTGTGAGAAGCCTGTAGCCTCTGACTTGGGGAGGACTCCTCTGACAGCTCTCTAACTGAGCACATCATTCTGGAAACTGGGTTTCAGTGTTCAGCAAGGATTGGGGCAAGGAGAGGGGGCGGTAAAGCCACCTGAGAGATTTGAAACCAGTAATCACAGTTGGCTTAGTGGGAGCTGCAGAAGAGCTTGAGAGGAGGAGAAGCCTCTTCAGAGGGTAAATGAAACCTCCAAGAGAGTTCTTGTGAAAATTTAAGAGCCGGCAAGAACGAGAATAAACCGCAGTTGAGGCAGCTTTAATGGTCTAGCTAACCCCAAGGCAGAGATTCATAATCCTACATGTTCCAGTGATCAGATGCTTTCCAAGGAAAAGTTACACTCAAAAACCCGTGAGAGCTGTGACCTTATTTGTATACTGGCCTTATTATATAGGGGTGGGCAAAAGTAGGCTTACAGTTGTAATACAAATAATATGATAATTCATAAATAATAATAAAAGAAGAAACTGTTTTTGCATGCTCACAATTGTAAACCGACTTTTGCCCACCCTGTATTGTGCTTTCAATTGGTGACTGTCCTTGCTTTTGTAAGTTCAAGGTGGATTAGTCACTTTAACATTCGATGGCTAAACTTTAAACCAAATTAATAAAGGGCAAGGAATGAGTCTGCAAAAACAATCAGCCACCTCTCTCAATTTAATTGTAAAATCAATCGCATCCATTTTTTTTAGAACAGTGTAGGAAAAACATTTATCTTGCCATGAACTCTCTCACTGATTAAATGATTCATTTGGAAGACAAAACTACAGTCTAAGATTTTAATCTTAAAAAGTTTATCTTTCAAATACATTTTCAAGATTCTGAAGTCAGCTTCTTTTTCCTTAAGGAGTAACTTCATCTCAGATGCACTTCTAACCTTTCTTTCATTGTTATTTTTAACCATTCTCCATGCATTCAAAGTACAAAGTCTATTTAAATGATGAATAGTCTATGTAAGTTCACAAACAGGAATGCCAGCAAGTAAGGAGGGAGAAGAGCAATTGCTGAGGTCTTTCTGGGAGCCACTTTACACCTTATTTTATCTGACCTCAAAACAACTAAGTCTTGGCTCCATGCCATTATCAAGGTTAACAGTTTAAGGCCACTGGTCAGGCAAGTAATATGAGGGGAGGCAAGGGCTGTGAGGACCAGCTGCTCTATGGCGGTATGCAAACAATGTTTCCAGGTCTTGTTTTTCAAGAAGATTTATATGAAGTATCCTGATTTTTAAAAAATATAGTGGTAACTGATGAAAAGAATTGTTTTCAATATTGTGTGGACCAAATACAGGAAATCTGGGGCTGAGCCCAGCCCACAAACTGCCATTTGGCAAGGGGTAAAAATAAGGGTTGGAAGATGATGTCACCAATTCTGCACAGCTGCAGCAGGTGACAGACAGGCATGTGCTGTCCAGAGTCCAAGTTTTCCTGACTACACCATTCTTAGAACTGACACATGCTGCGGGTGGGTTACATCTATGAAGTCCTTTTAATGTATGCCAACATAGTAGAGTCCTTTAAAAAAATCACATAGCAGCGATTCAAGTTAATATGAGGTAAGCAAAGTCAAGTAAACATGGATTTCTGAAGGGACTGAAGCACAGAGCTGGGACCCTCTGAGGTCCCCTTCCTCTGCCTGTAAAAACTGTCAAATAAAAAACAAGTCCAGACTTAGGAAGGAGGGGGCAATTCCCAAGGATTATTGCAAGGGGGAAGAAAGGGCTATCGCAATAGAGGGAAAGCTCTGACTATAAGGTCTGCAAGTATCTCAAGAGTCAGTCAAAAGGGTTTTCTTTCACAGGGAGAGGAGTAAACAAGAACTGGATGGGGAAGTGGGAGGCAAGGGTGGGATGATGGGAGAGCGGACCAGAGAACGTTTCTCCCTGAGCCTCACCTGTTTTCAGGAGGGACCTTCAAGGAGGGGCTGCCTGCTGGCTCCTGCTGCAAATGGGCCAAAGGGCATGAACCTGGAGTAAGGAGCGAAGCTTAACCAAAGTTCAGCTGACAAACACTTTTGTTCTGATTGATTAGGGAGGACAAGGAATGCAATTAATCATTTATGAGGCAAGGAGTGGGAATTTGAAGGGTCCGTGTCTGGCTTTCTCATAGGTAAGCAAGTTTCATGAGTCTTGTGTAAGTGCTATGGGGAGGGGTGATTTCTTATGGCAAGCCACTTTCCAGGACACAAAAAGATGAGGGCCTTTCTTAACCTGCAGGTAAAATTCAACATTGTCCAAATACAAGCACAAGATGGACAAAGGCTGAGAGTAGGATCAGGCCTGTTGCCCAGGCCTGAGCTAGTTGAGTTTAAGGTCAACCTTCCCCACAGGAAAGAGGGAAGGACAGAAGCTCGGCAGGGCTTGGTTTCCTGTGGACATGAGCTGCAGGGACTCAGGACGGCTGGCCCTGGGCACAGAGGCTGGCATGGTTTTCTGAAGGCAGCACTGTGAGGAGTGACATCAGGTCCACGAATGTTAAGGAAGCAGGTGCAGAACTGGCACGTCAGAGGTGTGGCAGCCTGCCGTCCTGGGAACAACTGGAAGCTATTTCAGGATGGAGGATCCAAGAGAAAGGAGGGGACAAAAAGACCCCTGGGGTCTCGCTCACAGCCATCCTCATGGATGTCTTGAGCCATCAAGAAAGACTCAGAGAAGTTCCAGAAATCAGCTGATGGGTGCTAGCAATAAGTGATAGTTTTTCTTCTAATCATCATTATCTAGCACCCTCACTCTGTGGCAGGTTGATATGACCTGGGAGATAATATTTGCTACCTTCTGTCTGCATAAATGGTTGCATGCTTTCTATGAATGTTGGCCACCAGGGAATGCTCTTAAATTAACTTTTTACTTCATCAGATCCTCCTGTTTAACTTGATCTCATCCCTACCATTCAGCTCAGGACTGGTTGTCCTTGTTTTACATTCTAAAGAATGGAGGGCTGTCTTGAAGTGGACACAAACAGCATCACCCTTAATAGATTACCCATATATCGTTAAAAGTTTTAAACAACAAACAAACAAAAAATGCTTACCACTGTCTGAACACCCCAGGAGGTTTTCTCATTGTATAAATCACTTCTGAATTTAAATTGCTGTCATTCTAGTAAATTAGCTAACATCTGCTATCCACCTGGCGATCAATGCAGGCCACTCTATTAAAAACTGAATTCATGCTCAACTTGAGTCATTTACTTAAAGTCCCAGACAGCAACTGTGTCATGGTAACATAATGAAAGTCACATGCCATTTTGTTTTTATTTTATTTTATTTATTTTATTTTACTTTACTTTATTTTTTTAAGTGAGAGGAGGGGAAATAGAATCCCGCATGTGCCCCAACCTGGATCCACCCGCAACCTCCGTCTGGGGCCCATACTCGAATCAACCAATTTATCCTCAGTGTCTGGGGGCTGACACTCAAACCAATCAAGCCAATGGCTGTGGGAGAGGAAGAGGAAGAGGGAGAGGGAGGGGGGAGAGAAATAAATGGTTGCTTCTCATGTGTTCCCTGAGCGGAAATCAAATCTAGGACAGCCATATGCCAGGCTGATACACTATCCACTGAGCCAACTGGCCAGGGCCACCATTTTAAATGCTGTAGTAGCCACATTGAAAAAAAAGTAGATAGAAACAGATGAAATTAATCTAACAATACATTTATTGAGTCCAATATGTCAAAAATATTATAATTTCAGCAGGTAATCAACATAAAATTTATTAAAAAGCTATTTTACATTCTCTTTTGTTTATACAAAGTCTTCAAAATCTAGTGTGTATTTTATACTTACGGCACATCTCACATTCAGGCTAGCTACTGAAAGGGATCAGTATACGCCACCCCCAAATGTGCCACTTTGGCATACAGATTATTTTGAAATGAAGATAATTGAGAATCAGCCGATGCGGGAATTCTCTGCGCTTCCCTTATCTGCCTAAAAGTAGAGTTCCCTTTGTGAAGGTGCCTCTCTCCCTGTACCAGGAAGGAAAGGGCAACTTATCCATGGAGACTCATGAATTTGAATCAACAGGCCTTACTAAGATACCATTTTCTTCCATTAGTTCTTCTAAATACTTCTTAGTCATGGCCCACAATTTATCATTCCTTGAAGTCCAAACCCCCTTTCCTTTGTTAAAAATGGCACATAAGCCCTTGACTCTATCAGGCGTCCCCAAACTACGGGCCTCGGGCCGCATGCAGACCCCTGAGGCCATTTATCTGGCTCCCACCGCACTTCCAGAAGGGGCACCTTTTTCATTGGTGGTCAGTGAGAGGAGCACTGTATGTGGCAGCCCTCCAACGGTCTGAGGGACAGTGAACTGGCCCCCTGTGTAAAAAGTTTGGGGACCCCTGCTTCTTTTAGATTCTCTTCCTTTTTGTGAACTCCTGTGCACAGAAATAGAAATTAAAATTGTGTACCTTTTCTCCTGGTAATCTGTTTTTTTTGTTAGTTTATTTTGCAGGATCCCAGGACCTAAGAGGGTAGAGGAAAAATATTTTCTTTTTAACACTACATTTCAAGCACTCAATAGCCACATGCAGTATTGGCTACACTATTGGACAAAGCAGGTTCTGGAAAACACTATATTGTGTAGTTATAATCTACATTGCACTTCTAATACACACTCACCCCCCCCACACACACATATATAAACTATTTTTGTCCGTACTTTTTATGGTTGCATAAATTCAACAAAATAGTATTACATTTTAGTAACTGGTAGCCATGAATATCTTTTTATTTATTTATTTATTTATTTATTTTATTCATTTTTTTTTTAGAGAGGAGAAATGGGGAGAGAGAGACAGAGAGGGAGAGAGAGAGAAGAGAGAGAGAGAGAGAGGGAGAGAAGGTGGGGAGGAGCTGGAAGCATCAACTCCCATATGTGCCTTGACCAGGCAAGCCCAGGGTTTCGAACCGGGGACCTCAGCATTTCCAAGTCGACGCTTTATCCACTGCGCCACCACAGGTCAGGCTTGAATATCTTGATTGGGGCAATAATATTTCAGTTTTACATTTTTGAAGATTCTAGAGCATGAGAAAAAGGTCTGTCCTTTCCCAAATTTGTTCACACTCTGGCCTAGAAAAAAAAGCTGTTACTGATAGTTTTCCAAAATGAAAAAAATAAAAAAGTTAGTCTTAATACAAAAATTATATGTAATTTTAATTTTAAAACAAACAAAACAGGATTAGGTCAAAGTAAGGGTCAGGTTTGTACCTTGCTGAGATCGCCTGTTACGTAATCAAGGGTGGTTCTCTATTGTGCTTTCGTTCTAGGTCCCAGGATGAAATCACTGAAATAAAATAACCACATGCTCTGAAGTTAATTAAAAGTATATATCATCATGTTACAAATAATAGCATTTCCCATTCAATGGTTTAAGTTATTTCAGGTCTTTGAAACAACAAATGGATTTGATTAAAGTCCAATTTGATTTATTAAAATTTAATCGAGGGCATGTGTTCTGGCACGTCTATCGTTTCTCTAAACATATAAAAATGCGCCTTTCTCCCTTTGTATACTTTTTGGCTTTGTTTAAAATTTATACAAGCTGTCAATATATAAAAATCTAAGATGAGGATAAATTGTAAAATCACCACATCACTGTTATCTTATTCTTTCCACCACATCGCATCAGACATAAGAGGGGAACTACAGACCTCCCATGATGCTCTCTGCTGCAGTGTTGGTCCACTTCTCTGAACGAAGACATGCTGTGGCAGTTAAGTGAGAATATAATATTCATTTCCCTTTTGTTTCTCTTAACGCCAAAGGATAATTTTTATTGTATGCTTTCTAGCAAAAAAAAAAAAAAGAAGAAAAAAGAAAAAGAAAAATTCACCATTAATAGGCCTAATTAGATTTATGATGATATCAATTAAATATTTGGTAGACAAATGACCATATGAGGGAGCAGATGAATGAATATGGTCATACCCCAGGATGTAACAAGTGAGCGGGACACGGGTGTTAAATTCAATGCCCAGTTCTGGGAAGGCTCTGAATGTAGTGCAGTCCGTGTTCTGTCTTCTAGAAGTATTTCATGATCACATTTTTCTAGAAGCTTGTACAAAAGTAAATCTGCAAAAGGTTATGGATGTTTTGAGCTGTTAGCACAATTTCTCTAAGGGCTTGAAGGCCTGATAAGCTTTTGTGCAACTCTGCATTCCTAATGCCCTACCACTTCGCGAGGACGGCTCCCCTGGCAAGCTGCTGCTCAGTTTGGCTGTTTGTTACCTGAACTATTCACCTAAAAAATTGCAACTGTCAAGAAAATATGCACACTCTTTGAGTGGCTCTGCAAAAACTAAAAGTCAACCACACTGGGGTGCTTCCAGCCTTATTTCATTCTGGCTTTATCTCAGAGGCTATAACCTAGAGCCCACAGACTCCTTCTCAGGTCGTGGCTTTGAAACCAGGGCTGGGAACTTCTAGAAATAATGTGCTGCTTTTCTTCCTTTCTCTCTCTCTCTCTCTCTCTCTCTCTCTCTCTCTCTCTTGCTTTCTTTCTTTCTCTCTCTTTTTCTCTCTCTCTCTTCCTTTCTTTATTTTTTCTGGAAAAAGTTTCCAGTAGATTCTTGAAAGATTTAAAAACCCCTGCTCAAAGTCGACACAAACTGGAAATAGAGAAGTTATAATCAGTCAAAAGAACCCACAGATGCCTGACTTCCAAGGGCCTTGCTCAGCTGTTTGGCATCAGGAGACTAGACAATCCTGGCCTGAATGAAATGTTACACATCAGCAATAAGGTATCTTTGGAATGGAAGCCTCAGTCCTCATCACACACTACTATAAACCACACTGGGCTTGGTTAATCAGAAGTTTTGGCTATAGAAAAAAAAAGATTTTTCTAAGCAGTATATTAAATGGTTGTTCCTGGGCCTCCTGGGCCACACCTATTCAGAGATGGTCATTGAAGTTAAGAGCATATCATTTGATTCAAAGACCAGGAAAGACTTGACCAAAGGTAACTGTCCCGTCAGGCCATGGAAATAGCTGCATGTGACAATGGTGAGGATACTCACCTCTATGGGTCAGTTCCAAAGTTCATCTGAGTTATTAAACCAAACACTACCATGGGAAAACAACAACAATAGTATTCATTTATTTATCTCAAGTGTTTATAAAGGTCACAAACAAGAGCAATTTATCTTCCTGAGAATTTTTATGTGTCTGCTTCGACCCATGTTCTTTTGATTAAAAAAGCAAAGAATGAGAACAAATTACCTTTTTCAGCAGAATTAAGTTCAGCTGCACTTTTACTCCTATAATTAATTAACATAAAAAGCTACATGCCTTATTCATCTTAATGGACCAAAGGACAAAAATCATATGATTTTCTCTTCTATATGCAGAAAATTATGTTTAAATCAACTGTGAACTTTTGAAAAAGGTGTTTAGCAAACAAGGAATGGAGGAGAGGTTTTATAACCTGATAAGTGTATCCACTAAAACTCAGCAGCAAAGTTAATATTTATTTATTAAAGAATTATTAGGTCCTAGCCTGGTAGCTCAGTTTGTCAGAGCATCATCATACACCAAGGTTGCAGGTTCGAACCCTGGTCAGGGAATATACAAGAGTCAACCAATGAATGCATAAATAAGTGGAACAACAAGTTGATGTTTTTTCTCCTCTCTCTCTTTCTCCCTTCCTCTCCCTCTAAAATCAATAAATTGAAAAAAATTTTTAAAAGAAATGTTAGAAACATTTTCTTCAATATTGAGAATAAAACCAGGATGTCTTTTTACCCCTTACATTCCATGTGATATTGGGAGTCTTGGCCAATAAAATAAATCAAGAGAAAGAATGCATAAAGATAGAAGGGAAGAGTCAAGAAGCCCCATTGTCATTTTTTACAAATAATAGGAAGGTTCATAGAAAACTCAAAAGAGATTTGATAGAAAAACTATTTAAAATTGTTAATGAAGCAAAGGGTCTGGATACCTTTCTGTCTGTAGAGTCAGCCCTGGTGTCAGTGGGTTCTGCATCAGCACATTCAACCAACCTTGGATTGACAATACGCTCCCCCAAATTACACTGTGTCTGATTTGCACTGTGTATGTAGTTAGGCCTGTGATGGTTGCTTCTGTATGAAAATGTACAGATTTGTTTTTCCTTGTCATTCTTTTCTAAACCATAGAGTAACAAGTATTTACATGGCATTACGTTGTATTAGGTATTATAAGTAATGTAGAGATGATTTAAAGTATATAGGAGGATGTGCATAGGTTAAATGCAAATGCTACTAATACTACTCCACTTATATAAGGGACTTGAGTTTTCTTGGATTTTGCTACGCAAGTGGCATCCCAGAACCAATACACTGTGGATTCTAAGGCACAACTGTACCAATCTAGGAATTAACCTAAAAAATATGCATACAATCTCAGAGATGTCTTTAAAACCCTACTAAAGTAGTATTTCCCCAACTTGACTGTACACAGAGACCACCAGAGGATCTTGTTTAAAAAGCAGATTCTGCTTCAGTGGTTTTGGGGCAGTGCCTGAGAGTTGGCACTTTCAAACTCCCAAGCGAGGCTCATATAGCTAGCTGGTCCATGGACCACACTTTTGAGTAGCATAGTACTGGAGCAGTTCAATAATAAGTGGAAATAGAAGGCATACTCACGTGGAAAAACCTAATCATTGTAAAGATTCTAGTTTTCTCCAAAGTAATCTATGATGTTATATTAATACATGTCCTACCAAAATTTCAGTAAAATTTGGGGGTAAGAGCATATTTACTCAATTTATTTGACAAAATAAATTGTCAAAATTTATTTTGACAAAAATTTTTATTGGTTTTTGTTTTTTAGGAAAAAAAAGAACAAAGTGGGGGGGTGATTCTCCTACCATATATTAAGACATACTCTAAAAACAAGGTAATTTAAAAAGCAATAACTGGTAGTTACACAATAAAACAGTGGAATGAATAGAGTCCAGCAGGATCTTGTTTTACAAAAGAGGTGTCATCAAAGAAATAATAAAAGAAAATAAAAAACAACAAAAGAAACAAAAAAGAGGTGTCATCAAAACTTAGTAGGGATAAGTTATTTGGTAAATAGTGTGGAGAAAATCGGCTCACCATATGGGGAGGATAAAAATAAGAACTGCAACACACACACACACAAGCACACACACAGAGCAAAAAACATGCAATGGTCTATGTTTCTGGCTGGAATTGACATGGGGCTTCTGATCCAGAGCCAAAAAGCAGAGCAGGGACAAACCCTTTCGAGAAGCTTGGCTCCCCATAGGAGCACATGAGACTTACCACTGACTGCCTTCAGTTACTTTCTCTTGACCTTGTCATCCATGAAAATTTCTCCGAGGTACTCACAATGGGCCAGTCCTTATACATAATTCCAGTGTACCATATTATGAGTTTTCAAGGTTTTTTTTGTCTTCAAAAATACTTCATAAGTATTTTACTGTACAGTTGGACAAAGCCACATTTAGGAGCTGCTAACCAGATACAGGCTTAACTACACTCAACTTTCTGATTATTGAGTCTGACATTTTAGGACTTTTTTCCAACTTTCTGTGGTCCACGTATTTGATTTTCAGATATTCTTTGTTTTCATTCAAATTTACAATAAAAATATTTGAATAGATCAGGATCATGGACAAAGGTCTCAGACAAATAATTAAGAGATTTTCCACAAAGCTGATACAGATCCGTTGATTAGTTAACAAAGTTTGGATAAAGTACTTCCTGATTCCCTGCTTTTGTATCTTTGTTCCTTCTATAGCTGAAGCCACTTGACTTCCATTTGTGGGCTTGGCTCCCCATTATGTCTAGAACAATCCTAGGAATTTGAAGTCTTCAGACCAAAGCCGGAGAACTCAGCATTGGGTCATGTTTCCTTCTAGTAATGTACTGGCCCTCATCCCAGATGCAACAACGAGGCTTCTGCCATGGGGCTTATTCTTAAATTACTGTCTTGATGACCTGCTTTATAATCCCTGTTATCCTATGATTGGAGTGCTTCCATTTTTAAAAAGTAGTTAAACTTGCAGTCTATTCATCTGTTTCCCCTATATCCCCATTAAAGGATCCCCATCTTCCCTCCCCAACTCCAGTACAAAAATGAAAGCCTATAACCTATCAATTTTCTGTGCCAATTCTGACCTGCCTGGGTTTCTGATTCTAATTTGCACCTGATTCTCAATACACTGTCCATCTTTTAGCATGTCCCACCATTTGTACTGGACACTTGTCAACACCTTTCATGCTGACTGCTTGCCTGTATGATCACCTGTTTGTTGTCTAACATAGTATCTTTAAAATGCTATGACCTGCCAACTAACCAGTCTTGTCTTTCTCTAGCATATTGTCTTCTTTAAACATTTGTACCTTTTCCCAATATTTTCCCATCTTATTGACCAAAATATTATAAGCAATTTTATCTGATGTTTGCTGAAGTGAAATATTTGATGTTCATGTAATCTACTAATATGATGTGTAATCTAATTCTATAAAAGAAAGAAATAATTTTAGTTTGGCACACTTGGTCTTAAAGAATTCAAAGAATATGCCACTGTTACTATTTCTTCTGCTAGATTCTTGCCAACGAATACTGTTCCATACTCTGGAACGACTTTTATCTGGATATGGAGATTTGAATGTCAGTTTCCAGCAAAATTCTGGACAAAAAGCCACCAATTTATAACCACCAATATAAACAATAAGGGACATTAACTACCTCATATAATGAGAAATCCTAAGGTAAGTTGGTTCCAGGTTGGTTGATTCAATAGCTCAGTGACTTCAAAGAACCAGATTCTTTCCATACTGTGTTTCTGTCCTGCCATCGTTACTATGTAGCTTTGTCCTTGGCTGACTTCTTTCATGGATGCAAGGGAGCTTCCACAGCTCCATGGATCAGGTCCAGCCAAAAATTAGGACTGTTTTTTTGTTTTGTTTTGTTTGTATTTTGTAACTCTTCTTTTACAACCTTTCCCAGAAGCTCTCTCTAACTGACCTTTCATTATATTTTATTGCACAGAACTGGGTCACCTGCCAAACCATTCTCTGGCAAGCTCAGACTGATCAGGTTTTAATCCTGAGACTCACAAGAAAGGGATAGCAACTCCCTCAGATGGGCTCTTTTCCAGGTAAGAAAAAATGGGCAAAGGCTCTTGTTTGGGAACTATACTGTCTGCTCCAGACAGAATGAATTAATCCCTACTTTAGAAGGCAGAGATTTTTGAAGACAGTTACTGATGAAGACCCATTAAAATAGCGTGTTTGTTTTTTTTTATCTGTTCAAAATAGTCTAAAGCAGGATTGTGTTCAAAACAAAGGACAGATTAGTTATCTCTAACATTCCTTGCCAGCTGTTTAATGCTGTGATTCTGCTCTCATTGTTTTCACTGGGGAAACTGCCCGCAGTTCGGAATAGTGCACATCAGCAATGTCTGTGCTGCCAGGAAAAGGGCACAGTTGCTGATCTGAAAGCATTTCCCCTATTCACACATGTGTGGAAAACTGAGTCACAGGGATTTGAGGTACTGTGAACCCACTGTCTGGACAATTTTTGAATGCCTCATGTCTCAGACACCAGCAGCTTCCCTGTAAGTACACGAACTGTCATGAAATCATTGACATATAACATGAGGTTGAGATAGCAAAGTAGGTTTGGCTAACTGAGGTTCCTTTTTATTTATTCTGGGCTGAAAGCAAAAGTTTGTGTTAAGTTAAGCAACAAATTAAATGTGAATGTTAGTGCGGCAATGGAAGAAACCTCGAGGAAAAGTTGACCTGACTCATTTAATCATGTGCACATTACTGTGCTACATGGTAAGCTATTCAAACGGAATACAGTCCATATAAGTTCCACCAGAGCAACACAGCTCCTTCTAGAGCTAACTGGAGGAGGGAAAGGGAAACCTGGGTGAAAAAAAAAAGTTATTTCTGCCGCAGTCAAGGTATGATTACTTATAGATCCATAAATTATCCATCAAGGTTCTTTCCGGGCTGGCAGTAAGAATAGAGGTGTGGCTAAATGAACGTGGCACTCTAAGGGCAGTGCAGTCATTGGGACTCAGCAACTGACTGAGGAAGAAAACTAGGGAGGAAAGAAGAAGAGTTGAAAATAATGTTGAGCTTTCTCATTGGGAGGTTTTGCTGATATTATTGAGCAATTACTACATGATTGATGCTATGCTAAGTGCTTAATATAATCATTATGTCTCTTACTTCTCCCAATAGTTCCATTAAGTCCCATTGTTATTTCTATTTTACAGCTAAAGAAACTGAGGCTTCATGAGCTTACCTTAGTAAATAGCAAAGATGAGATTAAACTCTAGATCAGGGGTCCCCAAACTATGGCCCGCGGGCCACATGCGGCCCCCTGAGGCCATTTATCTGGCCCCCACCGCACTTCTGGAAGGGGCGCCTTTTTCATAGGTGGTCAGTGGAGGAGCATAGTTCCCATTGAAATACTGGTCGTTTGTTGATTTAAATTTACTTGTTTGTTATTTTAAATATTGTATTTCTTCCCGTTTTGTTTTTTACTTTAAAATAAGATATGTGCAGTGTGCATAGGGATTTGTTCATAGTTTTTTTGTAGTCCGGCCCTCCAACAGTCTGAGGGACGGTGAACTGGCCCCCTGTGTAAAAAGTTTGGGGACCCCTGCTCTAGATCCCAATTCTTAATTCATTGCTATTGTCTACCTTTCTGAGTGGGGTGGAAGAAAACGAGGAGTTTCCATTTAGACATATAGAGTTTTAGGTATTAGTTAGTAGGACATTTGATTAAAGTTGTCCAGCAGACTCTAGGAAATGTAAAACTAAGTTTAGGGAAAGATTCAGGATGGGGAATAGCTTTGACAGTCATTTGCTGAGAGAATTAAAAAAGTTGAAGTCATGAACACCTCCTTGGAGACAAGCTCTGAGCTTGCCCTGATGTTTACCTGCCCAGTTTTGCTGTGTAGATATCTTTATGCACTTCAAGCATCAGGAATTAAGAGAAAAATTGAGTCATGAGCTCAGTTTATTGGTCTGACTGCCCACTGACTGCCTGTGTGATTTTGTGCAAGTCACCGAACCACTCAGAGCCTCTGTAAAATGAAGTTCTTCTAGCTCTGAAATTCTAGCAAATGAAAGCCTGGACTAAAGCAGCTGCAGTGAGAGAGAAAAAGATGAACACACATTACTGCAGAGACCATGAATTGGATGCCAAAATGTGAGAGAGAAGAAATACAAGATGGAGAGAACTATTCTAGGAGAACCAGCACCATTAACCAAGATAGGGAAGGTGGGGGTGACAAAGATTTTTGGAGGAATGATAATGAGATGAGGTTTTTTGGGGATTTTTTTGGATATAAAGAATCTGAGGTATAGTCCACATGGTATTTTTCAGGGCATTGGTATGTAAATTGCTAGACTAGAAATACAGTATGTCTGTAAAGTCATGATGCACTTTTGACCAGTCACAGGAAAGCAACAAAAGACGATAGAAATTTGAAATCTGCAACAAATAAGAGGAAAGCTCTCCTAATTTCATACCTATTCAGTGCAGTTCAATGTGGGCTCATGCACAGATTTTTTAGGGCTCCTTAGGTAGCTATCCCGTATAACCTCTACAGACTCGTCACTGACTGATGGCCTACCAGAATGGGGTTTCTCCACCAAACTGCTGGTTTCCTTCATCTGCTTATCCCACCGAGTAATGTTATTCCTATGTGGTGGTACTTCGTTATAAACGCACCGATATTCATGTTGCACTTTGATCACGGATTCGAATTTAACGAGCCACAGAACACACTGAACTTTCCTCCGTACCGTCCACATCTCAACTGGTACAGCCGTGGGCTGCTCCACTGTATACACGGTGTTACATCATCATCTGCGCATGCGCACATGCTGCCACATCATCCTTCAAAAACTGGGAGGGTTTTCCTTTTATTTGGTGCAGATTTCATATTTCTATCATCTTTTGTTGCTTTCCTGTGACCCGTCAAAAGTGCACCATGACTTTACGGACACACTGTAAAATTAGAACATAGATTTGAAGGTAAGAGAACAGAGCCAGGTAATTTATTAAATAACCTTTGAGCTCTCTTCTGCCCCTCTGTCTTTCTGACTACAGTCTCCATAGCAACATGACTCACTGCCCATGCTGGATTACCTCACAGTACATCAGTTGGTCTTACACCCTCAAATGTGTTAAATGAGTGCAATATGGTTCAGATTATTTCAGGTATTTTTCCATACCTTCTTCCCTTTCTCTTTATACTCCTTTCTAATAATCCCACCTGTAACTTTTCACATCTCAATCTTACTTCCCTTCATTTTTTTCTTCCTAAGCGCTCGTTCCTTCAGTAGGCAGCTCTTCACAATTTAATTCACCTATTTTTCCCCATTCCCTCCAGTCTCATTCATGTCCTTTCTTACGCCCCATTAAAAGCCTCCTGCCCCATTGATTACCAACCAACAGTAATTCTACTCTTCAATCTTTTGCGTCCTTATCCTACCTCAAGTCCTTATCATCATCATGAATAGCTAATTTGACCCAGGCCTTGAATTAAGCGTTCTGCATGCATTAGCTCAGTGCATTAGCTCCTTTAATTGTTACAATAATCTTATGTGATAGAAGGTATTCTCAGTCCTGTTTACAAGGAAAGAAACAGAGGCTTGAAATGATTATGGTGCCTGCTCAAGTCCAACAGTGAATGGGGAACAAGCAATGGCATCAGATCGTTTAACACCAAAGCCACAGCTCTACTTACCATGTAGCAGTCCCTTCTCCAGCCAAACTAGTGTTTTTATCTTTCTTACCTTTGTCCAGTGTCATTCTACTTTTCTGAAGTAATCAATACAGCAACTACTTAAGCAACTAATCCTTAAATACGGTTCTATAAAAAGTCCTTTCAGTTTCATCTAATCACTATCAAACCAACCAACATCATATCCACGCATCATATTCTTCCAAATATACGTATACACAGAGCATTCACCTGTTTGTTTTATCATTTTCTTTCCTGCTCTCCTCAGTGTGATGAGATTAACAAGGGAATAAGATTGTACATATTAGAGGAGGGGTTGTGATACAAAAGAAGATGAGGCAGAGATTCAATTTTGCTAAAACAGAAAAAAACCAACAACTTGTACACTCATGGAGCAGTTAAATAAAAGTGAACGACTGTGTCCCTGGCAGCTTGGTTCAGTGGTAGAGTGTCGGCCCAGCGTGTGGAGGTCCCGGTTTCGATTCCCGGCCAGGGCACACAGGAGAAGTACCCATCTGCTTCTCCATCTCTCCCCCTCTTTTTCCTCTCTGTCTCTCTCTTTCCCTTCCACAGCCAAGGCTCCACTGGAGCAAAGTTGGCCTGGGCACTGAGGACGGCTCCATGACCTCAGCCTCAGGCACTAGAATGGCTCCAGCCGCAGCAGAGCAATGCCCCAGATAGGCAGAGCACTGCCCCCTGGTGGGTATGCCAGGTGGATCCCAGTCAAGCACATGAGGAAGTCTGTCTGACTGCTTCCCCACTTCCAACTTCAGGAAAAAAAAACAAAAAAACAAACAACAAAAAAAGTGAATGACTGTGAATGAATAAGTGTCCCCAAGGAAAGTAAAAGCAGTAAGCACTGGAGGAATCTGTGGAAAGGAAGACCTTGGGAATAAGTAGGATTTGATGGGTGGAGGACAGAAGCCAGAGGGAAAGCAGAAATCATCATCTTTATCACTGACAACTATTTGTCAGGCAACTTGATGTGCCGGCATGAAAGTTATTGGAATAAAGAGATGTATAAGCTACAGTCTCTCTCCCAAATACATGATTTTATGGAAGAGCCTAATGTATAGACAGTGAAATAAACAGCACTATGAAGAGGCACTTAATACACAGAACAAGAGTTTCAGTAATTCTGAAAATGAAGGGAACTCACCACAACGAGAGTGATAAGCCAGGGACAGAGGGTGAGTATTCAGGTGCAGCAAAGGTATCGCTCACCATGAGAGCCTTCTATAAGCCATGCACACAATTCAGTGGGTCTGAAGAGCACAGAGCCAACAGGAGGAACCAGAACATAAGTAATGCATTATGAGGGGAGGAGTACCGCCCTCAGTCAGAGGTGTCAGAGTTCACTTTCCTGGTGGAGGAAGTAAGAGTAAGTGTCACATGGGCTATAATGGGCATGCAGGTGGTCAGAGGATACTTCTGAGCAAAAGCACAGGTTAGAAGATGCACTTGGTATGTAGGGAGAATGAATAGCACCTACAGGACATTCAGTGTTGCTGATAGAGTAAGAAATACAAGGCTACAGGTGGTGAGATAACACGCAAGAGATAGGTAGAGGCTGGATTGGAAGGACCCTGATGACTGCATTAGGAAGCCTGGGCTGGATCTGCAACCATGGCAATGTTTTATGCATCCATCCGATCGGGGATGCTACAGTTGAGGGGGGCTGTAGGAATTAGATGCAGGTTGGGCCCAGGTTTCAGGGAGCTTCAGATGCCAAACTGAAAGTCTTTTTTCAACTTGAGTTGGCTATGATACTGTTCTTATAGTTCAGAGAATAACTGGGTGCTAGATATTCCAAGAAAACAGCCCAATTCAAAGTAGAGCTGCTGAACATTTGTCAGTGCTGAAGAGCAAAGGATGCTGTTAATGGAAGACTCAACATTTCAAAGGGCTGTCATAAAAGGTAAGAGTTCTCTGAAGTCCAAATTCAAAGCCCAGAGCATCTCCCTCTCTATGTGTCCTACTTACTAATCATTCATTTTAAATAAGTCTAGAGAACTCTCTTCACTTCATCTTCTACCTCTTCTTCTTTCTCTATCATCAAGCTTTCTGTCCCCCCTTGGGTTTTTTCTTTTTCTTTTTCCATTTATTATGATCACTGGATCATGACACAGAACATGCAGAGCTGAATACCAGTGCCCTCCTCTGAGGGTCTGCTGTATCTGGCATTGTTTTAGGCACTCTAAAGCATCACCTCATTTAATCTTCATAACAACAGTAGAAGCTGAATGCCATTTTACAAGTGAAAAACCCGGGGCACAGACAGAATAAATAAGTTAGCAAAATCCACACAACATGTAATGGACAGAAGGTAGGAGTCAATAACTTTATTTGAGCATAAATTTGAAGACACCGTTCTGTTTTAAACCCTTGGCCTAAATTGATTTTCTAATGCTGTTAATATTAAAAACAAAAATTGTTGACACAATTCACAGAGACCTACATAGTGATTCCTCTTTCTCATGCCCTAAACCAAGCCCAGACCACTGGCATCCAGGGGCCAAGGTTCCAACTGGTCTAGTATGCTCTCTGGGTTTCAAAAAGTTAAGTTTATATAGTACAAGTTATAAATCATGCTTTGTGAGTTTCTGGTATAAGTTAGCAGTTCTTTCTCACCAACAGGGGTGATCAACGAACAAACAGACAAAACACCTTTCCTCTGGAATAAGCTGCTGCTCATCTCAGTGTCACCGCACTCTTCAGTGTTCCACCATCCTCTGCGTCTATACTGGTCTGGGGCAGAAGGCCGCTTCCCTGGAGAGGGGACTGAATTTCCTATGGGCTGCGAGTTTATGGTCCTTCCTTTTGCTGAGGTTGGCTTTCTCATTAAGCGGGCCTGAGATCTTCGACTTGTCAAGCGCACTGTCCCTGTCTGTTTCCTCTTCTGCGCACAATACTGCAGTCAGACTGTCATCTCCAAAGTGCTGCCTACTTCAGAGTTTAGACTTCTGTGCAAGGGCTTTACCCAGTAGTGCAAAGAGAAAGAGCAAGTTCATTAAGTAGGACTCCATTTGTACAATTGGTCTAAAATAATTATTTAAACTTTCTATCTTCATGACATTTATTATTACTTTGTGTAAATAACTGGTATGAAGTCATAAGCTATTTAATGCTATTCCAGCTGCAAACTTCCATGATTCTAAGTGTGTATCAGTTTCAGGCCAGGCAGGGTCAGAGGCTTGGTCAATATTATTTTTTCCACAATGAAACTGTGTAAGGCAGGAGATCTTGCTTAAGCTAACATATGTGTATCCTTCACAATGGAAGAATAAATAAAAGTATAATTTATGAATCTGCTAAGGGTCCTTTTCTGCTAAAAATACTAACACCTTCTATTTGTTAGCAAAAACTTAATACATACATATAGTTTTAGGTTGAAATGTTTGAAAATTTGGGTGTCTTGTAGTGAGTTTTTTACAAATTTATTTCCAGTTTCTAAATTTGATCTCTCTTCTCCAAATGTTCTTGATGCTATATTTTCATTTATTTATCATCATCGACATCTTTTGCTTTTTTTCTACTGCTCTGTGATCTCACCAATATTTTCATATTTCTTAAACTTACTCTTTTTTTACCAAGAACTGTCCAACAGATATTTCAATATTTAAAAGTAGTTAACACCAATAAAGAATCTGTTTTTTGTTTACTTGGATATAAGAAACTCCCCCAAATTAAGACCTTACATCTTTTCGTCTACTTATTTGTAATAAAAATCAAATTATAATTAAGTTGTGATAACCGCAACATCTTGTATCAAAATAGCCATTTTTAAATTGTAAAAACTATAGTCCCAGTAAATTTTGGAATGCCCAAGTAAATCCAAAGGGAATGACTTTTCAAAAAGTTTTGGGCAGACTGCTTCCCATTCCAGTCTCCACTTGAGCAAAGAATGGCCGGCAAACTACCTCTTGCAGTTGTGCTATTAGTGCAATTTGATTTGTAAACTACCAGCTGCGAGTGAAACACTTCAGCCTCAGCAAATGGTCTCCTTCTGAAACTATAGGTGTCACAGAAATTGCATTTCCCTTCTACAGCTCATTAAAACGGAAATAGGATGCAATAGAGTACAGAGATCTGCTTTCTAATGAGGCAAAGTGAGATTCATTTGAATTGGGGCATGGACTGAAATGAAGGGGAAAATCCAACCAGTGCCTCATTTTCACTTCCTTAGAAGATGTGAGCAGCTGGGCTGAGCACAACTACACCCATGCTCACAATGTCCCATGTAGGATTCATGAGGAAATCATTTTCAACTTTTATGGACTGGCTGTATTGGTTATACTACACAATGTAACAGGGAAAATTAGCTAAACTCAGAAGCATATTTTCATATTTTTCATTAACTTAGTTTATCTGATACAAATATAAGAAACCACTCCAAACATTATAGATATATTTTGCATCTGCACCATTGCATAGGATTCGTGGGACAGCAAGGGCAAAAATATCAAAGCAAATACACACCTGCACACAACAAATGAAGATAAACACACAAAAAAACCTTCATAATATATTATTCAGTAAAAATATGAATTCTGAAGAATTGTGATTTACGATACCATGTAGGTATACTATATTCACATTTCTGCCACTTTAGTTCTTTTCAGATTCCATGTTTATAAAATAACCTAGTATTATGGTAAAAAAAAAAAAGTGACATTTTACATTGTGGATTATGTGAAACAAACTAATGAAGCCAATCACATGTTCTAAGTTCTTAATTTACATAGATTTTTAAAAAATCTTTGTCTATTTAATCCTTTCATATTTTAGAATGATAATATTCTTAGATTAGTGGTTCCCAGACTTAAATTTTCCAGGACAGTAAAACCTCCCAAAGTCATTAAGAGAGCTAACACAGAGTTGCCAATCTGTTCAATTTGCAAACAACAATTACAAAAAGCTACACTTTCTATTATTTCGAAGAGAAAGTATATTTCACCACCAAAAATTTAGGAAGTTCATAATTTCAGAACAAAAGACAGCTCTTTCCAAGAAACACTTTTGTTAACCATAAATTTAAAGAATAATTTATTAGTTTTATATAAATGCAGGAACACTTACAACATTAAAATTTATTTTATAATACAATGCATGCTATGTTTCCTTGGTATGAGTTTTTCTTTAATTTGGTAGCACTCCTATACATGTTTGATGGGCCCATTAGGAAGGGTTCTAACATGAATTTGTTTTGGTGTTTTATTTTTATCATGTCACTATCAAAAAAATTCCATTTCACACTGATATAAACAAAAGTTAAACATCGGTCATAATACTGTTTCAATAAATTTGAAACGGGCAAACCAAGATGCTAAAGAACAACAGCTCCCACATTCCCCTGACCTTTCTTGCACATTGGCACAGTGTGCAGGTAGGAAGACTAGGCAGTGGTGAGGGCCCACGGGACATAGCTAAGGGCACTCCCCAGGCATTGCTCCTCTTTCCCCCGCCTTACGGAGGGAAAGTGGACATTTCTACAAGAGTTCTAAGGGCAAATAGAAACTTTGTTCTTTACTGTTATTGAGAAGCACTGCTGTGGGTCATTTAGTCTTTGAATCTCTGAATGTCACATGGTCCAGAACAGTCTGAGGGGCAGTGTTGTTATTGGTTGAGCTCATGTTCATCAAAAGCACCATTCTGTCTGTAAGTTAAGCACAGTAGAAAAAGCATTGGCTTTAGGGACAAAAACACTAGGTCCAAGTCTCTATTCAACATTTACCTGATTTTTCTGGTGTTATCTGATATTTTTCTCATGCTTTGACTGGGGTATGAGTTTTGGAGAAGAAGACCACACAGGCAAAGGGCTATTCTCATTGCCTCATATCAAGGGTGGCTGCTATCCACACAACTTTATCACTGTTGATATCAACTTTGATCACCTGGATGAGGATTATTTGTTAGATTTGTCCTGTGTAAAGTTACTTATCACCCCCCTTCCATACTGTACTCTTTGGAAGGAAGTCACTAGGTGTAGCCCACACTTAATTGGGGGGTATGCACCACTTCATAGAAGGTGATATACCTAAATATTATTTGGAATTTTCTTCCATTTATTTATTTATTCAATTATTTATGTCAGTATATTGTCACTATATCTTATTTTAGTTGCTCTTATACGTGTATAGCGATGGTCTTAATTTGTATTTCCTTGAATGGCTAATGATACTGAAAATATTTTCAGAAGCTTACTAGTCACCCATATGCCCACTCTGGTAAGAAAGTCTCTGAATATTTTTGACAATTTTCATACTGGAATTTTTTTAAGTGTTGAGTTTGAGAGTTCTTTATCTTCTATATACTAGTCCTTTGTCAGATGTGTGATTTGCAAATATTTCTCCCAGTCTAGCATGTCTTCTCATCCCTCACAGGGTCTGATTCAGAGTAAAACTTTAAAGTTATGATGAAGTTTCATTTTTTAATTTTTATTTTCTGGATTGTGCTTCTGCCATCATATCTAAGAATTCTTCACGAAGTCCTATGTCCCAAAGACTTTCTCCTATGTCATTTTCTAAAACTTTTATAGTTTTATACTTTATATTTATATTTATAATACATCTTTGAGTTACTCGTTGTATCAGGTGTGAGGTTTACGTGAAGCTCTCTTTTTGACTAGAAATATCCAGTGAACCAAGTATATCATCAAGGAAGTGGTATCAGTGGATGTGGGCTCTCAGCTGGATAAGGGAGAAAATGAAGATGAGAGGAAGCTTATGGATGACTTCTTTTTAAAGTCATGGTAGAATCTACTTATAAGGTAAACTAAGTGTCACTACAAAGCAAGTCAGCTGGCTACTAGGAAGAAGGTAGTGGTTAAAGATTTCAGAAAGACAGCAGTTACTGCTGATGTGAACAAAGGTATAGGGGCCATCAAGAAGGGGGGTGGCTGAGCCGGAGTGGAGAGTTAGGAAAGTGGGAGTTGAGGGTGGAGAGTGGGTCACCCGTGGGAGCTGAGGTCACAGGATGACGATGGCAGGCGTGGCACGGAGAGGAGCACATAGATCAGGGTCTCCAGTATTCCCCAAATGAGCAGAAATAAAAACAAGTCAGGGAAATGACAAGTGCAAAGTAGGGCAAAAGGGAGCAGTTTCAGGCAGGAAGGAGAGAAATGCTTTGCAGTCAGCAATAGGAAGCCAGGAATAAGCTTTTTCTACTTTTCAGCCTTAAGATACAGAGGTGTAAGGAAGAAGAAAGGTAAAAAAGAAAGAAAACCTATTCTACCCTTCAAGAGGCTGTGAGGGATGAAATGTTTTCAGGGGACATCTAGGTCGCTAGTAAGGCAAACAGGTGAAGAAAATCTTAGGAGGAAATGCGTTAGCTGATGAGGTGCGGGAGGGCGGCTTTAGAGACTCAGGGTGCTGGGAGAGCAGAGCGGAAGTGACAGACAGGCTTGGACATCATGGAGCCTTTAGGGACACAGAGTTGTTGGACTGAACCTGAAGAAACTTCAAGAGAGGAAGTCCTCTGAGAAGAGGAGGGTGAGCAAATGTCCAGGCCACTAAATGAAACAACTCTGTGAAAGTAACTTTGTTTATAATACTGTATCTTTAAAAGCTGGAAATTGCTAGATCTAATTCAGTAGTGTAAGACACTGTTCAAAGCAAGTCAATATGTGGGGTCCTCATTATCTGGAAATTATTTACAATATGATTACGTCTGCACACACATGACAGTATTTTAGAGTATTCGTTGACACAGAAATAATGATTCTATAGTTAGTCATAGAAGGTAAATGCATGAATACAGACACACGTGCACAAACACGATTCAGCCCAAAACAGTAAATTCAACAGTTATAAAATGAGCTGCAATCAGACTTTTTATACATTGTATTTTAAGGCCCTAGTTACTTCAACCTGTCTTCTTACAGTTCCTGCCTCTTTCCCCTTTGTTCCATTTCCACTTTTCATTGTGTTTTGACAGGTGAGGTTGTTCATGCAAAGGGATCCAACAAAAATAGAGGAATGCCACCTTTGCCTCCTTATCCAGGACAGAGCAACCCTCCCTTTCCTCCTTGCAACAAAGCAGGCAAAACACATACTCTCTCGCTGCCCCTCCACTGAGCCCAGTGATGAGTGACAACAGCACGGTGCGGCTGTTTTGCTTGCAGGGAGGAGATTTGTGTGGAGTCGAGAGGTCACCACCCTCTCTGCTCAGGATCAGCTCTCCACCCAAACCGCCTCCACCTCCCCTGTGCGTTTCAGTCTTATAATACTTCAGGCTTCAGCCAGCACAAACATGTCACAGCAAGAGGGACACTGATTGTATTTGTACATGCGGCTGGGTTAAACAAGGCTTTGTTTGATCCTTAAAAAAAGAAAAGTTTTATTATTACAATATTAGCCAAAGAATTTAGCCTTTTAACCTGCAGTTTCCCTACTCTCAGTAATATAAGCCTTCTTTTCTGATCAGAGGTGAGGCCTGATGGAATTTTCTTCTTTTCCCTCTTTCCTGGGGGTGAGGTAATGAACTAACAAGTGGCTTTGGACCTAGTTTGATATCAACTAAAATAACAGAAAGAGGCTTTGGTAGCATGGAAGAAAGAAAGAGCAACTCCTGACATAATAAAGCAGAGAAATACACGATTAGAATTAATTAATGTCTATATGAGAAAGATATTTATCTCGTAGCTGCTTCACCCTATGGCCACACCAGGTAAGCAATTTTCCCTTGCACCCCTCAGGTGGACATAATGAAAGAGACTTGAACCCTCCCTCCAATGCCTGGCTCTGCTGAGGGCTTGACAGCTAGAATCTCAAACTGCTTACGGACTGCATATATTCTGAGAAATAGGCCCGTAGGTGATTCTGTCATTGCTGGAACATCATAAATTATACTTACACAAACCTAGATGGCAACTAAATCACCTATAACACATTTCTCAAAATATAACCCCATCATTAAGTGATGCAAAACTGTATTAGTTTTCTATGTTGCCTATCAAATTATCCCAAACTTAGCAACTTAAGATGAAACATAGTTATTATCTCACAGTCCCTGTGTGTCAGGTGGTTCACAGCTTAGCTGGGCCCTCTGCTCAGAGGCTCACAAGGCTGTAGTCATGGTATTGCCCAGGGATGAGATCTCATCAGAGGCTCAATTGGGGAAGGATGTACCTCAAGACTCCCTCGAGCTATTGGATTTATTTCCCTGCCACTGTGGGATTCATGGCAACTGCTTCTTCAAAGTTAGCAACTGGCAAGATGGAGTGTTATGTAACCTGACATAATCATGGGAAAGACACTCCAACATCTTTGCCTGCTGGTTAGAAACAAGTCACTGGTCCTGTTTATACTCAAGGGGAGGAGATGATATGGGAGTGCAAACATTAGGAGGCACAGATCATGGGGGCCACCCTAAAGCTTGTCAGCCTCAGTCCACATCCATCTAGCTTAGAGATTTAAGGGTATGGCTGCCTAAGGGGTAATGGCAGCAACCTTTTAGGAGAACCATAAACCAGGGAAGATATTTTATATTTACACACATATACATCCTGACATGAAAACAAAATAAAGTTAGAAATGTTTCTTAGTGGTTGAGGGCATGAGATTTTGCAATTATGCAGCCATGAATTTGAATCCTTGATCTATGATTTAGTCATTGCTAAATGTGCTTAAGCCTCAGTTTCCCTCTTTAAAAGGGGAATAATAATGGTGATCTCTGGGGTTATTGTGAGAATTAAATTAGATAAAGTAGATAAATCACTTAGCACAATAGAAATGCTCAATACAGGTTCAGCATTGTATCCAGGTAAGAATCTTGTGTACCTTAAGCAACAGAATTTTTACAACACGCTCTAACCATGGAGAAATTAAACCATACCATGAGGGTGCCCTTCCGGTGCTTGAGAGGGTTTGTCATGAGTTTGCTGCCATGTTTTCCACAAAGCCCCGGTGTCCTGAACCCCCTGGGAGGCTCTGCCCGGGGTCTCTAGTCCACCTTCTCCCACATCTTCATCAATGGAACCAGTGAGCCTTTGCCATGCTGGATTCAGCATCCCTGAAGACCTTCAAACTTCACAACTGGAATGCCTCCAGGAAGCTGGCCTCACCACTGATGCCTCTATCCACCCTGACCCTTGGCACAAACACTGTGCCATCCTTGACCATTCTGGCACAAGCTTCCTACTTGCTAGTCATATTTAGTCCTTGGAACCTGGTTTTCAAGATGGGTTCACTTTATTACTCACTCACTGAACATTTTCATTCAATACCTACCATGTGCCAGGCACAGGGCTGGTTTTGGAGAGGATACAGCAATAAACACAGAATCCTCCCCTCAAGTAAACCAGTGCAGAGGCACACCCAAGCCAGCAAAATAAAGCGACCTTTGACTTTGGATAGAAATATACCTGATGCCTTGTGCCAATCCCTCAGTCTGTGACTATGGAATGTCCAGGGATGAGATCTGGACACGATGACTACAGCCTTGTGAGCCTCTGAGCAGAGGGCCCAGCTAAGCTGTGAACCACCTGACACACAGGGACTGTGAGATAATAACTATGTTTCATCTTAAGTTGCTAAGTTTGGGGTAATTTGATAGGTAGCATAGAAAACTAATACAGTTTTGCATCACTTAATGATGGGGTTATATTTTGAGAAATGTGTTATGGGTGATTTAGTATTTTGTCTACTATTTTGTTTAGTATTCTAAATACTAGTGAATGTCACTCTCTGTATATTGATTTTGTTACATCTTACACTCATCTCACACCACTTTTGTGTTTCCAACTTTTACTGAAGTTTTGTGTCTCACTTGATAGGCAGTATCCATGCTAGCTGAAGTACTTACTAAAACAATTTTACAAAACCATGTTTTCCTTGGGCATCACCCAGACTAATGTTCCACTTTTCATTCATCCCAAATTTGGGTAATTTTCTGGCTAAGAAGCATCACTTTCTCAGAGCTTATTACTTGTCCTCTATTTGTTTCACTGGCTCATCTAATACCCTTTTCAAAACTTCACTGTCAGAGAGAAATGAAGTGTCTACTATTGTAGAAGACTTGTTTCTCATATATCAGTGAAGAGAGGAGAGATGACACGGTCATGCTGAGCTGCATGTGCACTACACTGTTGTCACAGGCTCTCTCCCTGGACTCACACCAGCCTCTACACACCGGCTTCTCACAGCCCAAATGGTGCACACCCAGGCCTTGTCAGTCATTTGCATCTTACTAATACTAATGCTAATACTAATACCAAAAACAATAAAATTTCAAGTATATCTAGAGATTACCATGTGCCAAGCATTTGTATTATTATGTTACTTAATCTTCACAACCACCTTTTGAGATAGGGACTAGCACCAGCGTTTAAGAGATCAGGAAACGGAGGTCTAGAGGTCTTAGGTTATCTGCTGAAGATCACACAGCTACCATGCGTAGTGCAAGATTCCATCCCCAGGAGCCCATTGCAGTGGTGTTGCCCGAGTGTGGGGAAGAATGTGTGAGCCTGAGAACAAAGTTCACCTACTTGCTACTTAGTCCAAGGCCAGCCCTGGCTCCAAGCCCAAGGAGACAAGGAGCGACCAGCAGCCCCAAGTCCAATGGTCAGCCAGTCACCCGTACTTTAGGGGTATCCATCACAACTCAGCTCTGCAAACGAACAAAGAAAAGACAGTGGTAGATCGATCTCTGTGTAGAGAGCCAATGTGGAAAAATCAAGAACAAAAGAGAGGGAGAAGATGTAGGGTGACCTCGCAGTGAAAGACTGAGAACAGAGACAACTTCCAGATAACTCCTTGGATTGAGGAATAAATGCTTTTCTTTTGAACAAAGCTTATAATTCTGACTGTGAGTCCAGGGTTCCTAACAGTGACAGAGATTGATGCCTGTCAAGGGCACTAATCCAAGACTGACTAGACTGGTATTGACCCTGGGAAGAACCATAGACCCTGCATCGGCTTGGAAGCCACCCTTCCTCACGCAGATCATCATGTACTATGAGGTAATGTCTTCAAAGAAAAGCAGGGGGTCGGGTGGGGAGGATCGAAAGATACATGACCAGCCAGTTATTTCATTGAGGCACTTCAAGGAAACATTTTCTTTGATCATTTTGACTTTTCATTAATAATAAATGTGACTATATTACTCATTAAATTTACTCAGAGACCTTGGGCTGATGGAGGCTTTCAGTTTGACTCATTACCGGCACAGTGGGGAGGAAAAATAAGAAATTGATCTCACGCTGGCTCTTAAAGGATCCACCAGGAAGTGACACATATCACCCCATTCACAGTCTCTGGCCAGGGTATGGTAAGTCACACAGCCCACCTAGCTTCGAGCACAGCAGCAAAGCACGGTCTTGCCATGTGCTGCTAAATGAAGGTTGGACACTGACAACACCTGGTGAATAGTACAGATGACTAACACAAAGGCCAAGTGAAAAGTGGGTATTTTTAGGGAGTCAAATGAAGGAGTATGCTCAAGAGAATAAGGCACTTAGGAGCTTTGTTACATTTCCATAGTAATTTCTCAGCTGGGATATCCCCATGTAGATCTTTACTGTGAGCATCACAATTATTTAAGAGAGCAGGTATCCTGATCTGACAAAATCATCAAGGAAACCTAATACTAAAAAGAAATTGTGGAGTGCATGTGACTGAGATCAGAGCAATTTTCTCATGCAGAAGAGGAGGATGAAACTACCCCCCTGCCATTCCAGATATTCGGGGGGCTAAGGAAACTCGTTGTAGGACTCTGAAAAGATGAACTACAGAACTCAATGGACCATTAACTCCCCCTCCACCCCTAGAACTCGCCTGTTGTCTTGACATTTCTCCAAGCAATTTCAAAGCATTTTATCAGATAACATCATATTTTAAGCTTTAAGCAATGTAGAAATGACAACCTATGTTTCATTTACTTATTACTTCATTCAACAAACATTTATTTTGAGGGCTTACTATATGCAGATACTTCCCTAGATGCTAGGGATGCAAAGATCAGACATGGGGCTCATAATAAATCCAATGAAAGAGAGACAATGAAGTAGGAAATTACAGAATATGTAAAAGTGCAGTTATAAAGATATACAATGGATATTGTGGGTGAGCTGCCTTGGAAGGGAGCAGTGAGCCTGTGTAACCCACCCATACAAGGGCCACCTCTTAGTTGTGCAAGGTGCTCTTTGCACAACTCCAGAACGCACCATCTCCTTGTAGGCTCCTTAGATGTGTATGAATGCCAATAAGATATTTTGAGCCAGAGGTGCCTCTACATCCTCCAAAGTCATCATTTGAACTACCAACAGGACTGCCAACATCTAACCTACATTTACTACTCTGCAAAATTTTAAGGCCCTGGCCGGTTGGCTCAGCGGTAGAGCGTCGACCTAGCGTGCGGAGGACCCGGGTTCAATTCCCGGCCAGGGCACACAGGAGAAGCGCCCATTAGCTTCTCCACCCCTCTGCCGCGCCTTCCTCTCTGTCTCTCTCTTCCCCTCCCGCAGCCAAGGCTCCATTGGAGCAAAGATGGCCCGGGCGCTGGGGATGGCTCTGTGGCCTCTGCCTCAGGCGCTAGAGTGGCTCTGGTCGCAACATGGAGACGCCCAGGATGGGCAGAGCATCGCCCCCTGGTGGGCAGAGCGTCGCCCCTGGTGGGCGTGCCGGGTGGATCCCGATCGGGCGCATGCGGGAGTCTGACTGTCTCTCCCTGTTTCCAGCTTCAGAAAAATGAAAAAAAAAAAAACACAAAAAAACCACAAAATTTTAATTATATGCTTACTCATTTTTATTTCTGTTGATATCATGGTAATCTCTAACTCATTAAACATCTTTTTTAATAATCATCAATTACACAGCTAGTCTAAGACTATTCTAGCCCTGTTGGAAGTACTAGGTAAATATAGGCTTCTGTCCTTTACCTCGAAAATCTTTTAAACTAACTGGAGAAGAGGAAAATAAGCACATAAATCAATGAGAGATTAACACTCAGTCTAAATACAATCTGAGTTGTGGGAGCCAAGATCTCAATCTTAAATGGGATTTAATTTTGAGCTTGAAGGATGCAAAATATTTGGATAGACTCGAGGAAAGAGACTGACGAGAAGTATATGAGTCTTTATCTATTCCTTTCGGGAAAAACATCTTAGCTCTATCTTGCTGACAGAGATTAGCAGCTGCCCATGTGTCACAGCGAAGAGATCATCACAGCTGAGACAGGGCAGAGAACTCTGGTCATCATCCCCCTCACCTGCCTGAGCTCCTTTGCACACATCCAGTTACCTATGTCATCCTGCCGGGTTCCTCTTGGACAGAACAAGTCCTTCTACTGTTTCCTAGTAGTGATTAGAAACATAGGCTAGTCCAATCATTTCCAAATTGTGGTACCCAACCAGTCACATGAGTATTATTCGGTAACTTGTTAGAAATGCAAATCTTGGCCCTTGCCAGTTAGCTCAGTGGTAGAGCATTGACCTGTCATGTGGAAGTCCCGGGTTTGATTCCCAGCCAGGGCACACAGGAGAAGCGCCCATCTGCTTCTCCACCCCTCCCCCTCTCCTTTCTCTCTGTCTCTCTCTTCCCCTCCCACAGCCAAGGCTCCATTGGAACAAAGTTGGCCCGGGCACTGAGGATGGCTCCATGGCCTCCACCTCAGGTGCTAGAATGGCTCTGGTTGCAGTGAAGCAATGCCCCAGATGGGCTGAGCATTGCCCCCTGGTGGACATGCCAGGTGGATCCCGGTCAGGTGCATTCGAGAGTCTGTCTGCCACCTCCATTCCCCTACCCCCCACTTCTCACTGCAGAAAAATAAAAAAATAAAAAAGAAATGCAAATCTTTGGGCCCCATCCCAGACTTAGTGAAACTCTGAGGGCAGACCCCAGCAATCTATGGTTAAACAAGGCTTTCAAGTGATTCTGACACACACAATGTCTGAGAACCACTAGGCTCATCAGAAATCCTGGCTTTAAATCCTAGCTCTATTGGTACTTGCTTGCTCCATGGGTTTGGCAAGTGGTTCATTTTGCTAAATCTCTAAAGAGTATAACAGTAGTATCCACCCTCATGGGGTCATTCTGAAGAAAACATGAGTTAATGCAATCCCTAGTACAATCCTTGGCAATTAGTAGGTACTCAATAAAGTATTGCTATTAGCACCTGGCAAGACTTATGGTACATCCCTTTACTTTTTTACATCCCTTTACTTTTAAATCATTTTCATGTCATAACGTGCCATTGTCAGAGTTGTGTTTCTTCTTTCCTTCTCATCACCTTCGCCACCATCATCTTGATAGCACCACCTTCCCCACTCTTTGGCATATATTTATACATATACATATATAACACATACTTATATATAATTATCAATACATATATGTATTAGCATAAAATATACCATGTTAACCATTTTTTACTGTATAGTTTAGTGACATTAAGTACATTCATATTTTTGTGCTCCCGTCACCACCGTGCCTCTCCAGAATTATTGTCGTCCTCTTCACTGAAACCCCACACTCACTAAATAATAGCTCCCCTTGTTCCTCCCCCCTCAAGTCCTGGCAACACCATTCTATTTTTTATCTGTATTAATTTGACTACTCTAAGTACCTCACGTGAGTGGAGTCATACAGTATTGTCTTTTTTTCCATGCATTTTTTTAAATCATTTTTTAATTACAGTTGAAACACATTATTATAATAATTTCAAGTGCACACCCAAGTGATTAGGCATTATATAACTTACTAAATGATTATCCCAATAAATCTCATACCCATCTGACACCATACATAGTTATTGGAATATAATTGACTGTATTTCCTATGCTGCACTTTACATCCCCATGACTATTCTGTAACAACAATTTCTATTTCCTAATCCCATCACCCTTTTCACTCCTGCCCCAACCCCCCTCCCTTCTGGCAACCATAAAAATGTTTTCTTTATCTATGAGTATATTTCTGTTCTGCTTGTTTGTTTATTTTTAGGTTTAATTGTTAATAGATATGTATTTATTGCCATTTTACTATTCATACTTTTATCTTTTTATTCTTCTTAAAACATACTCTTTAACATTCCATAAAATACTGGTTTGGTGGTAATGAACTTCTTTAGCTTTTCTTGTCTGGGAAACACCTTATATGTCTTGATTCTAAATGACAGTTTTGCTGGGCAGAGTAATATAGGGAAAACAGCTATGGTTAGGCTTGCTTTCTTGGTTTCTGGTTGCAAGCATTTTGCATGATTAGTGCATGAGCATGTGGCAGAGCCATGTGTGTATAGCCTCTGTAAGGCTGCAAGTACTTTCCTTTGGCACAGATTGCTTGCCCACTACCACGAGGGGCAGTCTGCCTGTTTGCTCACCTGCTGCCATGAAAAGTGGTTTTTCCCTGCCTGTTTGCTGGCCTGCTGTTGCAAGAATTCAATAAATGGCAATGTCCCAACATTTCCTGGCTCCACAGTTCCTCTACCATTTGCCTGAATCCAATGTGAACCTCCCTGGCCTTGGCCACCAGCATTACACCTGGCACTGTGAGAAGGATTCAGTTTAGACCAGTATAAAACCAGAATTACAAGTAATTTTGATGGTTTGTCCCTGTTTTTCATCACTTTGAATATTTTTTGCCATTCTTTCTGCCTGCAAAGTTTCTGTTGAGCTGTGTTGTTTCAACTGACCAGTGTTGTCTTTTTCTGACTAATTTATTTCACTTAGCACAATATCCTCAAGGATGTCACATAAGTCAGAATGTATTTCCTTTTTAAGATTGAATAGTATTCTATTGTATGTATGTTCCATATTTTGTTTACCCATTCATCTGCCAATGGACACTTGGGTTGCTTCCATGCTTGGCTATTGTGAACAGTGTTGCTATGCACATGGGTATACAAATAGCTCTCTGAGTTCCTGCTTACATTTCTTGTGAATACATACCTAGAAGTGGAATTGCTGGTAGTCTACTGATCTTGACAGTTCCCCACCTTTACTGGAAAGACTTACTCTCCTGTCTCCTCTGTCAAGCCTGTTTGGCCATGGCTACCAGAGAGCCACACAGCATCCTCTCCTGTATCCAGGAAAATTTCATAGGATTGCCTTGCATTCTTTAAAATCCTGAAACTGAGAGAGTAAAGAGACAGTCTTCCCCTAAAATATACCTTCCTCCTGCCCTAGACTTCATTTCATCATAGTGAAGGATTTTTCTGCCCTATCTACAAATATATATAAAATCCTCAAAAAGAAAATGATTTCTTTCCATCCCACTGGTGACAAGGGCCAGAGAATAAAAAGGGATTATAGGGTGGACTGTCTGCTATGATAGCTTATTTTTCCTCCAGTTGTTTCCAACTAAACACACAGTATCATTAACTTTGACTGTGGTCATTACTTTGGCCTCGGGTATAATCTATTTTGACTAGGAATATTGTCCTCGGAAGCACTACAATTTCCTGAAGAGACTGCAAATCAGCAGTCTTGCCTAAAATCATACATGGCCATTATCTTTCCTCTGCTTGAAAAATGTACAAAGACAGTATGTCATTGTGAGCCGGAGGTTTTATTTCTTTAATGTCTGCCTTCTGACTGAGCTATAAGGCAAGGCAATTAGATACCCAACATTTATAACAGACATGTTTAACTTCCTTGATATGTCCTGCAGGGGTTCAGCAAACACAAAGATAATATACTGTAACTAGCAGTTAGGAGGTTTAGACTTCAAACCTTTTAGACTGTATAAACTACGGTATGATGGCGAGACAATAGACAATGTGCTCATCTACTGCTTAAAACCACCTTGAGCCACAATATTTAATGTAAAATCATTCTTACTTGTGAGGTCCACAAGAATTAGATACTAAACATCTTTTTATACAAGGCTTTTTTGTTTGAGTTTTGTCAAGAATAAGCTAGACTAATGTGACCCCTCCGGGAGGCCGCGCTGTGGAGTGAAGATACAACTTGGATTCAGCTCAGCAAGGTTTCTAGCAGCCTCTGCCTCTCACTAGCTATGTGATCATGAGCAAATTACTTAAATTCTTCATATCTCAGTTTAGTACCTGCAGAGTATTTCCTGTTATTCAAGGGTAACTGGTTCCTTCAAAAGGCCACTTACAACAAATTAACCAGAATGTTAGTTGAAAAATAAAATAGGTGTTGTTAAAACATTTTCTTGAAAAATGAATTAAAAATTATGCAAGTAATAAAATTGTCTTACATGTAACGAAATTTAATGTAAAGCTTAAGCTATATAGTTTCTTTCAGAAAACAACAATAAATTGCTTAGGATGTTTTTGTTATAGTTTTTCAGGTAAAACTATATGAAAGTACTATGTAACATCCTTCATTTCATAGTTGACCTTCACAAGAACATTAACAGGATATACATTTTGCAAAACCATTCTGGAGCTTAACAGTTTTCAAGAACCTCTCCTGTTCTTTTTTTAATCGAATCCTTTCTTTTGAAATACTTGTCATTATTCTCATAATTGTTTTCTTCAATCGTCAACAGGTAAAATCATGCCAAATCTACATTTGCCAATGGCTTTGCAAATAATTCTCATAGTTTTTCTGTATCGTTTCTAGCAACTTCATGAAATCCTAAATGTTTGGCAAACTGTGCTTTTCTCCTTTATGATTCATCTGCTTTGTATTTTCATTATGTAATCTAATGTTGTAAATATCTGGCAATCAACGAGGCTATGACCAACAAAAGTGACTGACACGCTGGCCAGGATAGATGCAAGAGGAAAACAGAAAGAGATCTTTGGTGGAAGACTGATCTTAATAAATGGCCAGCTCATTATGACAATTTTTGTTTTCCTGACGCCATTTAACTACAGAGACTTGGAAAATGAGTACTAAGATAGCAAAGACCCTTAGTTTCTAATTAAATTGCTAACCCCATGCCATGTGCTCAGCACAGTGCCTAGCAAATAGCATATGCTTTAGTTGTTAATAAATATTCTCATTATTCACTCAAGAGGACTCACCTGTTCACAAAGCGGTTGAAGACATTTAAACACACAATAATACTATGGGCTTAGAAGAACATTTTCTTTAAAACAATTCCCCCTTTTCATCAATAAGTGTAATGATTACAGAATACAAGAATCCCTCACTCCCCAGCCAAACTCCATTGCTTAGCTCCCTTACTGCTTATTTTGTTTAATCTTCTCACAGTAACACTTAGTCCCATCTGACATGCTATATATTTATATATTTGTGTTTTGTCTGTCTCCCACCACTAGAATCTAAATTCCAGAGGCCAAGGACTGGTTTGTTCATTGATGTGTCCCCAGCACCAAGAACAAGGTCTGACGTACGTGGATATTCAATAAGTATTTGCTGAATGGATGGTAATGGAAGACTCCTCTTGTTCTCCTCACCCCAGGGCCCAGGTGCCCAGCAGCCAGCAGCCTGGTGAAATACTCCAGTGCACCATGGCCTGCAAGAGCCCCTCGTGTGAGTCAGAATGCATATGGTGTAAATCCTAAGAAGGAAAGGCAGCATGGTGACCCAGGCAGCACACAGTAGAATGAAAGGTGGTGGATAGTCACTGCAAAGGCAGGCCTTCCTGACCCTAGAGTAAGCCTCATTCTAATTCGATTCAGAAAGAATAGAAAGAGGGTTCTCCTGTGGGACAAAGGAAGGAAGCTGGACTTCTCCTTCCTACAAAGGAAAAGATGTGTGTTTGAGTCATGGGGCAGGGGAAGGACCACTCCGTGAGAATCAGGAAATGTATGTGCTGATCTCACTTCTGACATTATTGGGTTTGGAAGTCAGGAAATTCACTTCAAACCTTCACGGCTCTATAACTTCACTTGTACGATGAATAGTGTCACTAGATCAACATTTCCTAAACCATGTTATTAGAACTTTCGGCCCTCTTGTGCCCTGATAGGGTAACCACATGTGGCTGATGAGCACTTGAAATGAGCTAGGGCCACGTTTTATAAAAACTAAAATAGCATACAGATGAAAAAATGTAAAATATCTCATTAATAATTTTATATTGATTAATGTTGAAATAATAATAGTTTATATATTATTATACTGAACTAAATAAAATGCATCATTAAAATGAGGATGGCATGGGAGACTGTGGGTGTTGTGGCAGCAGGGACATAATCAATACTTTCTGATCAAATTTGCTGTGAATCTAAAATGGCCCTAAAAATGATGGATAAATAAACACTTCGTATAAAAAACAATTAGGCCCAAGTGTTTCTTTCTACATTTAAAAACATGGCTACTAGAACATTTAAAATTATATATATAATTATAGAAATGGTTCTCAGGGCATTTCTGTTTGATGTTGCTGCTCTACAATCCAAACTCAATATATCACATCCCCACCCCCCCAACCCCCAAACCCATCCCATGTCATGATACTCATTATCAAAGTGAACATACTGAGCCTTCTTGTAGTATCAGTATGTAGACACCTGTTTTTTATTTTCCAAACACATTCGATCATGGAATCTATTTTCCACTGAGCACCTGTTAATACCCCTCAAGTTCTGAGGAAGGCATTTCGGGGACAGTGGTCCAGATTTCCTGCCAAGTCTTTTTAGACTGTAATAATTTGTGATATTAAGGATCTACATATGTGGAAGGAAGCAACGAATGGGTTTCTAATATGCTTATTCAGACAGAGAGTGTTTTAAGGCAAAAATCCTGTTCCTCACCAACGCTTCCTGTGGTAGATGATAGCTGATTGAGTGCTGAAGGGGAAGAAGGCTGGGATTGGGGAGGAGGAGGGAGACGAATCGGATTCAGAGGTCTTCTCAGAGCCTGCTGTTCAGTGATACTCGGTAAAACCTTGGCTCTCTACTGCATAAGATGCTGGTGCTCTCAAGAGATCAGCACCTCAGAAAATATCCAAGTCTCAGGTGGAACATGCAGCGACAAGGAAAACAAAGTATGATGTTCGGAGAAGACACGCTATGAGTGGCTGGAAGGTTGCAGGGATTGCAGTGTGAAGAGGGCACCTTACAAGTCAGTGAGTCAAATCCAGACTGGGAAAGCAGGGCTGCTCCACTCGCTCCACTCTCTGAACCCCAGGCCTCCAGGGAGCAGATGAGGAGAAACCCTTAAGGGTTTATCTAGCTAGATAAAGCAATGAAACCACAGCTTGTGGCCTCTGACAGAGACTTCTGTGTGGCTGATAAGAAACCTATTTCTGGGGCCTGACATTTCTGCCTGTGCTTCCAGAAGGTGTCACAGTCAGGTGCTAGATCACCTAGGGTTTCTGGGGTGCCATAATGAACAGAAGTTTTTCCTGGGTAAATCTCAAAAATGCTCCTATTGCTCATTAACTTCCCCCTTGTCCTGTGACTATATAATATTGCCTTAGAAAATGTGCTGCTTTTTAGAAGCTGCAAGAATTTATTCTGAATTAACAGATTTTACAGCTTGAGATATAATTTATATATGGTGAAATTCACCAATTTTCAGTGTGAATTTTAGTAAATGTATCATCATGCTACTACCACCACAGTCAGGTTCCAGAACACTTCCATCAACCCCAAATTTTCCTCGTGTCCCTTCACTATCAATTCCTATCCCTACCCCTGCCCCGGAAGCCACTGATGTGCTTGCTATGATGACAGAATTTCATGTAGATAGAATCGCATAGAACATATATGGTATTTTGTTCCTGGTTTATTTTACTTACAATGATGCTTTTATATCATATTGCTGTATCACTATTCCATTCCTTTCAGTTGTCAATATTCCATTGCATATCACCATTTTCTATTTATTTATACATACATTGATGGGCATTTGGACTTTTTCCAGTTTGAAACTATTATGAAATAATGACATGTGCTTTTATTTCTCTTGGGTAGAGTGGAAATTGAACCTAAGAGTGGATTTGCTGGGTTATATGGTAAGTATGGTAAGCATTTTAACACTTTAAGAAACTTTATTTTTCAAAATGGTTTTATCAGTTTTCATTCTCAGCAACTATGGATGAGATCTGCAGTTTTTCCACATTCTCACCAATTCTTGTATTTGTCAGGCTTTTTAATCTTTGCTATTCTGGTGTGAGTATACTGGTATCTCATTGTGGTTTTAAGTTGCATTTCTTTAATTACTAATGATGTTGAAAACCTTTATATGTACTTCTTGATCACCCATATGTCTTTCTTTGTGCAGTGTCTATTAAAATATTTCTCTCATTTTACTATTAGATTATTTTTTTTTAGGAAAGAGGAGGGCAGATAATGAGGCAGACTCACACATGCGCCCTTACTAGGATCTACCTAGCAACCCTGTCTGGGCCAATGCTCAAGTACCGAGCTATTTTTAGCACCTGAGGCTGATGACCTTCAACAGAGCTATCCTTAGTGCCTAGGGCCACTCTCAAACCAATCCAACCACTGGTTGCAGAAGGAGAAGAGGAAAAGAAGGAAGAGAAGGAGGGGGGCAGAGCAGATAGTCATTTCTGTGTGCCCTGACCAGGAATCTAACCTGGGACGTTTATATGCTGGGTCATCACTCTATCCACTGAACCACTGGCCAGGGCCAAGACTCTTTTCTTATTATGGAGTTACAAGAAAATTTTATGTTATCCAGATATAAATCCTTTTTAAAATATATGCCTTACAAATATTTTCTCTTAATTAATGATTTACATTTGCATTTTCTTAATTGTATTTTTTTAACAGGCGAACCTCTTTTATTATGAAGTCCAATTTACTAAAAATTTTTATGGTTCATGTTTTCTGTGTTGTACATAAGAAACTTTATATTCATAAGACACTTGTGGCCCTGGCTGGAAAACTCAGTTGGTTTGAACATTGCCCCGAATCGCAGAGGCTGCTGGTTCGATCCTTGGTCGGGGACATACAGGAACAGATCAATTTTTCTGTCTCTCTGTTTCTCTCTTCCTCTCTCACTAAAATAAACAAACAAACATAAATAAATACATAAATATATAAATACATAAATAAATACATTTTTAAAGGAACTTGTGACCTAACCCAAAGTCACAAAGATTTCCTCCTATATTTTCTTCTAGAAGGTTTATGGTATAGCACTTAGATTTAGATCTATGATGTCTTTTAACTTAAATTTTGAGTATGTTGTGAAAAAAAAGTCAAAAGTTCCTTTCTTAATCTAGATAGCCAGTTCTTCCAGCATGATTTATTGAAGACTATCCATTTCTTACCATGACAACTTTATCAAACTCAATTGACCATGTAAGTGTGGGTCTATTTCTGGACTCTCAACTCTGTTGCATTAATAATCTCTGTCTATTCTTATACCCTACCATACTGTAACTTTTAAAGCAAGTCCTATAAAAAGATAAAAATAAGTTCTTTAATCTTATCCTTTTAAAAAATTGTTTTGGCCACTCTAGATCCTTTGCTGTGCTGCATTCTTAATAATGCTTTCATGTCTGAAAGATACAGCATATATAATGCTATCCAATTTTATAGACAAAGAAGCCACAGACAGAAAAACATCAGCGATCAGTCTGACTCCACATGATGGGGTTGGGTTCCTGTCTCTTTGTGGTCACATCTCATTTTCCTACTGGAATGTCAGCTCCACAAGAGCAGGAACTGCGTATGTTTTCTTGACCTCTGAATCCCCAGTAAAATAGTGTTTGTGGTAGGTTTTCAACAAACAGTTGTTGAACAAAAGAAGGAAAGGGGTCCAAGAGAAATTGAGTGACTCGCTCTGGTAAAAGCCAATAGCTGAACTTCCTCTAGAGCTTTGATTTCCACACTTTTAATTCATATTTTTCCATCTTACAATATGAGTGGAGGAGATAGAGAAGAAAGAGAAAGGAGAAAAACTGAATGAAAAGGAGCTGGATAAAAGCATTATTAGAAGGATTTTTTTAAAAAAGGTTTTTGTTTTAATAGATCTCAGCCTATCGCCTGCAGCTTCCAGCCCCTGAACATTTACAAGTCTATTCTTTGTTTGAAATGCTTTTTCACATGCAGAGGAATATCCAGATGATTCATAGATCCAAAACCGCAGCCTAAGCAGGAGACGACCACATTTCCTTCCTGAGCATGGTGCTAAGAAAATACAGGAAAAAATACACAAGGCTACAGAGGATCCTTGGGGTCAACAGCAGACAGACTCTGCTGAACCATCCTGGACTGATGGTCCTTCCAATTTTGAAAGATATTCAGGGAGCAATACTTGGCAGGGTTCTAACCCTCTATGATTTAATTCAGAAAGCACTTTCATCTTTTAAAAAATCTTGTAAACTATAGTCCTTTTTAAACCTGGGATACTAGGTGTCAGAAAAAAAAAATAATCTAGTGTTAATCTGAGAAGGAAAGTAACTAGAGAACAGGATAAAGAACACACAACTATCAAAATGTGGATGTGGCTCAGACTCCACAACCTCTAATTCATGTGGCATATAATCTTCTTAAACAATGATTATGGATACTAAGTGTGCATTTGAAGGGACTGGAATTGTCATTAATTACTCTGCAATATCCTGTCAACCAAATTCTCCCTTCAAGTAAGTACATGTGGCTTCCATTGAAATTAATGGGTGTCACGGGTAACTGAGAGAATTTCATCCTGTGACCTCACAAGGCACTGTAAACCCTTTAACTTATAAACAACTATTAAGGAAGATTTCTATCAGAAACAGTCAGCGATAGGGAAGAAATTAAATATCTTTAGTTCAACTGAGTCGAGAAACAGTTGTTGAGTGTAGACCTTGTTCAGGGCAAGACGCTAGATCCTGCTGGGGGAACCCAAGGTGAGCTGTAGACAGCGCTGCCACCACCTGCTCTTAAATCTGCAGGCGAGCGTCCTAGCCAACATCTGCATCCTTCCCTCAGTCCTCAGTTTAAATGTCACTTTATGCAGATGAGATTAGGTCTTCCTGGTAGGATGCATCATATATGTCAGGGGTCAGGAAAATTTTTGGCTGAGAGAGCCATGAACGCCACATATTTTAAAATGTAATTCCATGAGAGCCATACAACGACCCGTGTACATTACGCATTATCCAATAAAAATTTGGTGTTGTCCCGGAGGACAGCTGTGATTGTCTCCAGCCACCTGCAACCATGAACATGAGTGGTAGGAAATGAATGGATTGTAATACATGAGAATGTTTTATATTTTTAACATTATTATTTTTTTTATTAAAGATATGTCTGCAAGCCGGATGCAGCCATCAAAAGAGCCACATCTGGCTCGCGAGCCATAGGTTCCCTACCCCTGATATATGTACTTACTTGTTTAATGCCTTTTCCTCCTCCAGCTTCAAGCAGAGAGGGGCCATGTTTGTCTGACCCTGGCAGTCTGTGCATGTCTGCTGAGCACACAGGTTCTGAGGCCTCAGCCTCTGTTCATATGGCAGCTCTGTCACTCACTCTTTGAGTGATTCGGGGCACATCACTCGTGCTTTGAAGCCTTGACATTTCTATCAGTATGACAGCTAATAATTCTGTAGTTTGTATCTCATAGAGCTATCCTGAAGATTAAATGAGATAGTCACTAAATGGCCTGGTGCATATTAAGCCTTTCATAAGAATGAAATGAAACATCAGTAATTAAATCAAGTTAATCTCTTTAACCAATAAATACAGTGTTTGCCATTCTCTGGCTATTAAAATGACAATATAACAACAACAACAATAACTATTTTTGAGAGCTTATTGTGGGGAAGGTACAATGCTAAATGCTTTGTGTATAATCAGCAAATTTAGGACACCTGCATGTCAAGTCATCAATAACAACCTAATCTTTTAGCCTCTTCTCTTTGGGCATATCATATTTTTGGGGGACGTAAGATCATCAGATCATTCTGTGTTGGTGATGTAACAGTGGCTATGTCTGTCAGTCTTAGGAAATAAATGGCTTGGTCAAAGGATTAATTGAGGAGAGCATATGAAGGGGCTAACTAATTTAAGGATTAGGGAGGGGTCAAGAAAACAGAGAAGATATTGAGTTGCTTACAGTGACTAACAATAACACGGATCTGTTACCTCCCCTAGACTTGAATGGGTGAAGGACAAGTGGTGCTTCAGGGCACAGTGAGAGCAATGGCCGAGGGAGTGGAGCTGCCCGCAGAAGCTGAGGGGGTAGGTAGAGGTTTTGCCACTGCCAAATCCATAGTGGGGTAGGGAGCAGAAGGAATGCCCCACTGCTTTCTTCCGCCTTCTAAACTCCTGCTGCTGCCTCCCAATGGCCAAATCCTGCTAGAATCCAGAAACCAACACAGTCCATAATCTCTCTTTCTGGAGTAGAGAACAAGGCAGAGAAGAGCTGAGAATGGATCTATCAAGCAGAACAAACAGAAGAACCTGTGTGGAACCACTGACCATCATGTCTAGTTAAACTTGCATCATTTCATGTCGACTACATTCAGGACTTTAGAGGAAATAAAGAATCTAGCCCAGCAATTTTCAACCTTGTTCACCTCATGGCACACGCAAACTAATTACTAAAATTCTGTGGCACACAGAAAAAATATACATTTTTGCCATTCTGACAAAAAGAGAAATAGGTATATTTTTGATTCATTCACATCGGATGGCTATTGCTATGTTGGCTATTGTCAGTTTTTTATTTGACTCTCTAAAGGAAAAGAGGTCAGTGCCCCTAACTAAATAGTCAGGTATTGCATGTTTCCAACATTCTCATGGCACATCGGTCAAAAATCACTGATCTAGACAGTTAAATTAGACAAAACTGCAGAGCTATTACTATGCTAAAAATAAAAGCAGGCTTTTCTTTCTTGCTCTAGTTAAGAAAGATGAAAAGAACTAGAGAATATCAGATAGCAACCACATATTTGTTATTCCTTCCTCTCAGCTTTCTTTTTTTTTTTTTTTTTAAATAAATTTTTATTAATGGTAGTGGGATGACATTAATAAATCAGGGTACATATATAAGTCAGATTGTCCTCCGCCACCCTCTATCTAGTTCTCTGTGCCCCTCCCCCTCCCCCTAACTCTCTCCCTCCCTCCCTCCCATGTCCTCCCTCCCCCCACCCCTGGTAACCACCATACTCTTGTCCATGTCTCTTAGTCTCATTTTTATGTTCCACCAATGTATGGAATCATGTAGTTCTTGTTTTTTTTCTGATTTACTTATTTCACTCCTTATAATGTTATCAAGATCCCACCATTTTGCTGTAAATGATCTGATGTCATCATTTCTTATGGCTGAATAGTATTCCATAGTGTATATGTGCCACATCTTCTTTATCCAGTCTTCTATTGAAGGGCTTTTTGGTTGTTTCCATGTCTTGGCCACTGTGAACAGTGCTGCAATGAACATGGGGCTACATGTGTCTTCATGTATCAATGTTTCTGAGGTTTTGGGGTATATGCCCAGTAGAGGGATTGCTGGGTCATAAGGTAGTTCTATTTGCAGTTTTTTGAGGAACCACCATACTTTCCTCCATAATGGTTGTATTACTTTACAGTCCCACCAACAGTGAATGAGGGTTCCTTTTTCTCCACAGCCTCTCCAACATTTGCTATTACCCGTCTTGTTGATAATAGCTAATCTAACAGGAGTGAGGTGGTATCTCATTGTAGTTTTGATTTGCATTTCTCTAATAACTAATGAAGCTGAGCATCTTTTCATATATCTGTTGGCCATTTGTATCTCTTCCTGGGAGAAGTGTCTGTTCATGTCCTCTTCCCATTTTTTTATGGGATTGTTTGTTTGTTTGTTGTTGAGTTTTATGAGTTCTTTGTAAATTTTGGATATTAGGCCCTTATCTGAGCTGTTGTTTGAAAATATCATTTCCCATTTAGTTGGCTGTCTGTTTATTTTTATATCAGTTTCTCTTGCTGAGCAAAAACTTTTTATTCTGATGTAGTCCCATTCATTTATCTTTGCCTTCACTTCTCTTGCCATTGGAGTCAAGTTCATAAAATGTTCTTTAAAACCCAGGTCCAGTGACGTCACGGAAATGGCGACGTGAGAAGCGCGACCGACAGCTCTCCCCTAAATCACAACAAATTTATCAACTAGAAACAGAAAAATTTATCCTCGGAGCATTCCGGAGTTCCACACAAACTGAAAGCAAAGGACTGTTATCACTTGAATCTGAGAGACGAGGGTGTGGAGGAAGCTACCGCAGCGACGCTCATTCAAGCCGCCAGGGAGTGCGCCTGCGGTGAGTCAGCCCATATACTTGGGAACCGCGAGCTGCTGCGAGCCACCGCGAGCCCCCGCGAACCCCTGCGAACCGCCACCGCGAGCTGCCGCGAGCCCCCGCGAACCGCCACCGCGAGCGGCCGCGCGCGCGCCCGGTCCGGTTGAGCACCGCTGACGTTCCCAGCGGCCCGCACACTGCGAGTGGGGGTCGCCGGCCACCAGTGCCCGGAGCGCCCCATTCGCGCGAGTGCCTTGGGCATTCCACGCGCCCAGGGCGCCCTACTGGCCCGCACACCCAGGGGGCTCCATTATCCTGCGCCTGGTGCGGTCCAGCCGCCAGCGGCGGGGCGAGCGGGAGAGGCTTGGGAGATTCTCTCCGTGGGCGGGGCACCTCACCCAGCCATTCAAGCTAACAATCAAGCGTTGGGGGAGGGGCGCGCGCAGGCAGCCTAAAATACCTTCGGAAGCACAGCTACGACCCAATCACTGAAATTAGCTTAACCCATAAAATCTGCGCACCCTCGGTTCTAATTGATAAGATCTCTCTCAGTTCAGCGACCCAAGACAAGAGGCGTGATATTTTTTAGTGCCTCTCGCTAAAGGGGCGGGGGCAACTTCTGATTGATAGAGCCTCCATATTCAGGGATAAACGCTAACAAGAAGGACTTGGCAGATAATAAGGTCTGTACTACACTAGTCGTAAGCAGAGACTAGTGCCTCTTCTTCCCTGCAAAAACAGGCTACAAAGTGTGGAAAGCCTGGGTTGAGAGGTCCAACTAAATGATAGGCGCTGAACAGTCACCTTGACAACAATTGACTCCCACCCCCGCCTGATTACACTGGAGGCCCTGACTCTTAGAGCCTTTCCCAAAGCCTTGCACTGAGTGGGGATAGAGTGGGGATTTCCCAGCTCTTTGAGCCTCTTACTCCCCAGGCAGAAGCAGTTGCAGCCTTATAGCTGGATCACCAGGCTGCTAATTCAGAAAGGGAGGACTAGGAGAGAGAATCCAGGAAAGCAAACTCTCTCATCGTTGGACCCTGCAAACGCCAACAAGCCGTGATACCAGCAAGACTAAAGCCAATTATATGACATTGCCATAGAATCCCATCAACTGCAAATCCCTACGTAAGAGTGACACAGGGGCAGAGCCTGGGGTACAGAGTCACCGACTAGGAAGAGGGAGAAAAAAGAAAAAGGAAGAAGTTAACCTCTCAAAATCAAGAAAAACCCACAGACTTTACAACTTGATCCATTAATTTTTTTGTTGTTGTTGTTGTTGTTGTTTGTTTCTTCTATCTTTTTGCCTTTATTTCCTCCACCTCGGTCCTTCTATTCTCTGCCCATCTTATGCTTCCCCTTTCTTGAACTACACTACCCATGAGTGTTGCATTTTATTTTTCTTCTTCATCCTCACCCTCCTTTAAGGTTATACTCCAAAACACTTAACTCTCACTCTCTCCTCTTTTGTTTTTTTTTTGTCTTGCTTTATTTTGTATTTTTCTCCTCCTATTTTATTTCTTCCTTCGTTTTTCTCTTTTTCTTATTTTTTCCTTTCTATTCGTTTTTTCTTTTCTCATTTTACTTTACTCCCATATAATCCTCAATCACGAACAAATTAGTTAATTTGGGACTCAAGGCTTTTTTTTGGCTTTATTTCTCTTTTTTGCTTTTGTTTTTATTTTTTTTTCTCTTGTTTGTTTATTTTTGTGGCATTTTGGGTCCTCCCAACCCAAGGTCTCCATTGTATTTAGTCTTCGCTCCACTTAATACAACAGATTTTTACTTATTAATTTTATTTTTTCTTCCTTATTATTCTTTTTTGGTCCTTTTTTCTGATTCCCTCTTATCCCTCTCATTATATCTCTTAGTTGACCATCACTTACAAGCAAATCATCTTATGCTTGTCTAAGATTTTCTTCTTTTTTTTTTTTTTTTTTTTTTTTTTTGCATTTAGTAGGTCCCTACTCCCTTTTTTTGCCCCTTGAACTCTTCACCCCAAATCAGGCCCTCCATTATAGGCACGATATTTCCCTGAGGAGGGGAGAGGAGGGAAAGAGAAGAGAGAAAAAAAGGGGGAAATAATAAATTATTACTGTTTTTTTTTTGTGGGGTGTTTTACCCTTTTTTTTTTTTTTTTCTTTTTACTCTTTATTAACTCTAATTAGTGCTATCAATAAGACCACCCTCAGATGCCGATAAGAAAGAGAAAATCGAATATTATGGATACAAAAGAAAGAGAGGTAACACAAATAGATGTGGAAAAATCTATGGACAAAAGACTTAACATATTGGAAGCCTTGGAGCTAAATGACAGAGAATTTAAACTAGAAATCTTAAAAATACTCAGAGATATACAAGAAAACACAGAAAGGCAATATAGGGAGATCAGAAAACAGCTCAATGAACACAAAGAATATATTACCAAGGAAATTGAAACTATAAAAACAAATCAAACAGAAATGAAAAACTCAATTCACGAGCTGAAAAACGAGGTAACAAGCTTAGCTAACAGAACAGCCCAGATTGAAGATAGGATTAGTGAAATAGAAGACAAACAACTTGAGGCACAACAGAGAGAAGAAGAAAGAGACTCAAAAATAATAAAAAATGAGAAAGCCCTACAGGAATTGTCTGACTCCATCAGAAAGAATAACATAAGAATAATAGGTATATCAGAGGGAGAAGAGAAAGAAAATGGAATGGAGAATATACTCAAACAAATAATAGATGAGAACTTCCCAAGCCTGTGGAAGGAACTAAAGCCTCAAATTCAAGAAGCAAACAGAACACCAAGTTTTCTTAACCCCAACAAACCCACTCCAAGGCACATCATAATAAGGATGACACAAACCAATGACAAAGAAAAAATTCTCAAGGCAGCCAGGGAAAAGAAGAGTACAACATATAAAGGAAGGCCTATTAGATTATCATCAGATTTCTCAGCAGAAACTCTACAAGCTAGAAGAGAGTGGACCCCAATATTTAAAGCCCTGAAAGAGAGGAACTTTCAGCCAAGAATACTATACCCATCGAAGCTATCCTTCAAGTATGAAGGAGATATAAAAATATTCACAAATACAGAAAAGATGAGAGAATTTATCAACAGAAAGCCCCCACTCCAGGAAATACTAAGGGGGGTTTTCCAACCAGATTCAAAGAACAAAAGAAAACAACACCACAAGTAACAGCTCCACCAAGAACACAATAAAACCAAACTTAAACTGTGACAACAAAGGAAAAAAAGGGGGGAGAGGATGGAGATTAACAGTAGCAAAGGATGATGAAGTGCAGAAATACTTATAAGATAGGGTACTACAATGAATATGGTAGGTACCCTTTTCATTACTTAATGGTAACCACCCTTAAAAAAACCACCACAAAAACACTTGACTTAAAAAAGGTAGCAACAGAGGAAAGAAGTATGGAACACAAACAAACAAAAACAAATGATAGAAAAACAAAAGAGAAGAATCAAACTAGATACAAAACTAACAGAAAGCAATTTATAAAATGGCAGCAGGGAACCCACAAGTGTCAATAATTACACTAAATGTAAATGGATTAAACTTACCAATAAAAAGACACAGAGTAGCAGAATGGATTAAAAAAGAAAATCCAACTATATGCTGCCTACAAGAAACACATCTAAGCAACAAGGATAAAAACAAATTCAAAGTGAAAGGCTGGAAAACAATACTCCAAGCAAACAACACCCAAAAAAAAGCAGGTGTAGCAATACTCATATCTAATAATGCTGACTACAAGACAGAAAAAGTACTCAGAGACAAAAATGGTCATTTCATAATGATTAAGGGGAAGTTGAATCAAGAAGACATAACAATCCTTAATATATATGCACCAAACCAAGGAGCACCAAAATATATAAGACAGCTACTTATTGACCTTAAAACAAAAACTAACAAAAATACAATCATACTTGGAGACCTCAATACACCGCTGACGGCTCTAGATCGGTCATCCAAACAGAGAATCAATAAAGATATAGTGGCCTTAAACGAAATACTAGAACACCTGGATATGATAGACATCTACAGGACACTTCATCCCAAAGCGACAGAGTATACATTTTTCTCTAGTGTACATGGAACATTCTCAAGAATTGACCATATGTTGGGCCACAAAGACAATATCAGCAAATTTAGAAAAATTGAAATTGTACCAAGCATATTTTCTGATCATAAAGCCTTGAAACTAGAATTCAACTGCAAAAAAGAGGGGGAAAAACCCACAAAAATGTGGAAACTAAACAACATACTTCTAAAAAATGAATGGGTCAAAGAAGAAATAAGTGCAGAAATCAAAAGATTTATACAGACAAATGAAAATGAAAATACGACATATCAGAATCTCTGGGATGCAGCAAAAGCAGTAATAAGAGGAAAGTTCATATCACTTCAGGCCTATATGAACAAACAAGAGAGAGCCGAAGTAAACCACTTAACTTCACACCTTAAGGAACTAGAAAAAGAAGAACAAAGACAACCCAAAACCAGCCGAAGAAAGGAGATAATAAAAATCAGATCAGAAATAAATGAAATAGAGAACAGAAAAACTATAGAAAAAATCAATAAAACAAGGAGCTGGTTCTTTGAAAAGACCAACAAAATTGACAAACCCTTGGCAAGACTCACCAAGGAAAAAAGACACAGGACTCAAATAAATAAAATCCAAAATGAAAGAGGAGAGATCACCACAGACATCATAGAAATACAAAGAATTATTGTAGAATACTATGAAAAATTATATGCCACCAAATACAACAATCTAGAAGAAATGGATAAATTCCTAGAACAATACAACCTTCCTAGACTGAGTCATGAAGAAGCAGAAAGCCTAAACAGACCAATCAGCAGGGAGGAAATAGAAAAAACTATTAAAAATCTCCCCAAAAATAAAAGTCCAGGGCCAGACGGTTATACTAGTGAATTCTATCAAACATTCAAAGAAGACTTGGTTCCTATTCTACTCAAAGTCTTCCAAAAAATTGAAGAAGAAGCAATACTTCCAAACACATTTTATGAGGCCAACATAACCCTCATACCAAAACCTGGCAAGGATGGCACAAAGAAAGAAAACTACAGACCAATATCTCTAATGAATACAGATGCTAAAATACTAAACAAAATACTGGCAAACCGAATACAACAACATATTAAAAAAATAATACATCATGATCAAGTGGGATTCATCCCAGAATCTCAAGGATGGTTCAACATACGCAAAACGGTTAACGTAATACACCATATCAACAAAACAAAGAACAAAAACCACATGATCTTATCAATAGATGCAGAAAAGGCTTTTGATAAAATACAACACAATTTTATGTTTAAGACTCTCAACAAAATGGGTATAGAAGGAAAATATCTCAACATGATAAAGGCCATATATGATAAACCATCAGCCAACATCCTATTAAACGGCATAAAACTGAGGACTTTCTACCTTAAATCAGGAACAAGACAGGGTTGTCCACTCTCTCCACTCTTATTCAACGTGGTGCTAGAAGTTCTGGCCAGAGCAATCAGACAAGACAAAGAAATAAAAGGCATCCATATCGGAAAAGAAGAAGTAAAGCTATCACTTTTTGCTGATGATATGATCCTATACATCGAAAACCCGAAGGACTCCACAAAAAGATTATTAGAAACAATAAACCAATACAGTAAGGTCGCAGGATACAAAATTAACATACAAAAGTCCATAGCCTTTCTATATGCCAACAATGAAATATTAGAAAACGAACTCAAAAAAATAATCCCCTTCACGATTGCAACAAAAAAAATAAAATACCTAGGAATAAACATAACAAAGAACGTAAAGGACCTATATAATGAAAATTACAAAGCATTGTTAAGGGAAATCGAAAAAGATACAATGAGATGGAAAAATATTCCTTGTTCTTGGATAGGAAGAATAAATATAATCAAAATGGCCATATTACCCAAAGCAATATACAAATTTAATGCAATTCCCATCAAAATCCCTATGAGATTTTTTAAAGAAATGGAACAAAAAATCATCAGATTTATATGGAACTATAAAAAACCCCGAATAGCCAAAACAATCCTAAGGAAAAAGAATGAAGCTGGGGGCATTACAATACCTGACTTTAAACTATATTATAGGGCCACGATAATCAAAACAGCATGGTATTGGCAAAAAAATAGACACTCAGACCAATGGAACAGAATAGAAAGCCCAGAAATAAAACCACATATATACGGTCAAATAGTCTTTGATAAAGGGGCCAACAACACACAATGGAGAAAAGAAAGCCTCTTCAACAAATGGTGTTGGGAAAACTGGAAAGCCACATGCAAAAGAATGAAACTCGACTACAGCTTGTCCCCGTGTACTAAAATTAATTCAAAATGGATCAAAGACCTAAATATAAGACCTGAAACAATAAAGTACATAGAAGAAGACATAGGTACTAAAATCATGGACCTGGGTTTTAAAGAACATTTTATGAACTTGACTCCAATGGCAAGAGAAGTGAAGGCAAAGATAAATGAATGGGACTACATCAGAATTAAAAGTTTTTGCTCAGCAAGAGAAACTGATATCAAAATAAACAGACAGCCAACTATATGGGAACTGATATTTTCAAACGACAGCTCAGATAAGGGCCTAATATCCAAAATTTACAAAGAACTCATAAAACTCAACAACAAACAAACAAACAATCCAATAAAAAAATGGGAAGAGGACATGAACAGACACTTCTCCCAGGAAGAGATACAAATGGCCAACAGATATATGAAAAGATGCTCAGCTTCATTAGTTATTAGAGAAATGCAAATCAAAACTACAATGAGATACCACCTCACTCCTGTTAGATTAGCTATTATCAACAAGACGGGTAATAGCAAATGTTGGAGAGGCTGTGGAGAAAAAGGAACCCTCATTCACTGTTGGTGGGACTGTAAAGTAGTACAACCATTATGGAGGAAAGTATGGTGGTTCCTCAAAAAACTGCAAATAGAACTACCTTATGACCCAGCAATCCCTCTACTGGGTATATACCCCAAAACCTCAGAAACATTGATACGTGAAGACACATGTAGCCCCATGTTCATTGCAGCACTGTTCACAGTGGCCAAGACATGGAAACAACCAAAAAGCCCTTCAATAGAAGACTGGATAAAGAAGATGTGGCACATATACACTATGGAATACTACTCAGCCATAAGAAATGATGACATCAGATCATTTACAGCAAAATGGTGGGATCTTGATAACATTATAAGGAGTGAAATAAGCAAATCAGAAAAAAACAAGAACTACATGATTCCATACATTGGTGGAACATAAAAATGAGACTAAGAGACATGGACAAGAGTGTGGTGGTTACCAAGGGTGGGGGGGGAGGGAGGACATGGGAGGGAGCGAGGGAGAGAGTTAGGGGGAGGGGGAGGGGCACAGAGAACTAGATAGAGGGTGACGGAGGACAATCTGACTTTGGGCGAGGGGTTTGCAACATAATTTGATGACAAAATAACCTAGACATGTTTTCTTTGAATATATGTACCCTGATTTATTAATGTCATCCCATTACCATTAATAAAAATTTATTTAAAAAAAAACAAAAAAAACAAAAAAAAACCCAGGTCCATGATTTTAGTACCTATGTCTTCTTCTATGTACTTTATTGTTTCAGGTCTTATATTTAGGTCTTTGATCCATTTTGAATTAATTTTAGTACACGGGGACAGGCTGTAGTCGAGTTTCATTCTTTTGCATGTGGCTTTCCAGTTTTCCCAACACCATTTGTTGAAGAGGCTTTCTTTTCTCCATTGTGTGTTGTTGGCCCCTTTATCAAAGATTATTTGACCATATATATGTGGTTTTATTTCTGGGCTTTCTATTCTGTTCCATTGGTCTGAGTGTCTATTTTTCTGCCAATACCATGCTGTTTTGATTATCGTGGCCCTATAATATAGTTTAAAGTCAGGTATTGTAATGCCCCCAGCTTCATTCTTTTTCCTTAGGATTGTTTTGGCTATTCGGGGTTTTTTATAGTTCCATATAAATCTGATGATTTTTTGTTCCATTTCTTTAAAAAATCTCATAGGGATTTTGATGGGAATTGCATTAAATTTGTATATTGCTTTGGGTAATATGGCCATTTTGATTATATTTATTCTTCCTATCCAAGAACAAGGAATATTTTTCCATCTCATTGTATCTTTTTCGATTTCCCTTAACAATGCTTTGTAATTTTCATTATATAGGTCCTTTACGTTCTTTGTTATGTTTATTCCTAGGTATTTTATTTTTTTTGTTGCAATCGTGAAGGGGATTATTTTTTTGAGTTCGTTTTCTAATGTTTCATTGTTGGCATATAGAAAGGCTATGGACTTTTGTATGTTAATTTTGTATCCTGCGACCTGACTGTATTGGTTTATTGTTTCTAATAATCTTTTTGTGGAGTCCTTCGGGTTTTCGATGTATAGGATCATATCATCAGCAAAAAGTGATAGCTTTACTTCTTCTTTTCCGATATGGATGCCTTTTATTTCTTTGTCTTGTCTGATTGCTCTGGCCAGAACTTCTAGCACCACGTTAAATAAGAGTGGAGAGAGTGGACAACCCTGTCTTGTTCCTGATTTAAGGTAGAAAGTCCTCAGTTTTATGCCGTTTAATAGGATGTTGGCTGATGGTTTATCATATATGGCCTTTATCATGTTGAGATATTTTCCTTCTATACCCATTTTGTTGAGAGTCTTAAACATAAAATTGTGTTGTATTTTATCAAAAGCCTTTTCTGCATCTATTGATAAGATCATGTGGTTTTTGTTCTTTGTTTTGTTGATATGGTGTATTACGTTAACCGTTTTGCGTATGTTGAACCATCCTTGAGATTCTGGGATGAATCCCACTTGATCATGATGTATTATTTTTTTAATATGTTGTTGTATTCGGTTTGCCAGTATTTTGTTTAGTAATTTAGCATCTGTATTCATTAGAGATATTGGTCTGTAATTTTCTTTCTTTGTGCCATCCTTGCCAGGTTTTGGTATGAGGGTTATGTTGGCCTCATAAAATGTGTTTGGAAGTATTGCTTTTTCTTCAATTTTTTGGAAGACTTTGAGTAGAATAGGAACCAAGTCTTCTTTGAATGTTTGATAGAATTCACTAGTATAACCGTCTGGTCCTGGACTTTTATTTTTGGGGAGGTTTTTAATAGTTTTTTCTATTTCCTCCCTGCTGATTGGTCTGTTTAAGCTTTCTGCTTCTTCATGACTCAGTCTAGGAAGGTTGTATTGTTCTAGGAATTTATCCATTTCTTCTAGATTGTTGTATTTGGCGGCATATAATTTTTCATAGTATTCTACAATAATTCTTTGTATTTCTATGATGTCTGTGGTGATCTCTCCTCTTTCATTTTGGATTTTATTTATTTGAGTCCTGTGTCTTTTTTCCTTGGTGAGTCTTGCCAAGGGTTTGTCAATTTTGTTGATCTTTTCAAAGAACCAGCTCCTTGTTTTATTGATTTTTTCTATAGTTTTTCTGTTCTCTATTTCATTTATTTCTGCTCTGATTTTTTATTATCTCCTTTCTTCGGCTGGTTTTGGGTTGTCTTTGTTCTTCTTTTTCTAGTTCCTTAAGGTGTGAAGTTAAGTGGTTTACTTCGGCTCTCTCTTGTTTGTTCATATAGGCCTGAAGTGATATGAACTTTCCTCTTATTACTGCTTTTGCTGCATCCCAGAGATTCTGATATGTCGTATTTTCATTTTCATTTGTCTGTATATATCTTTTGATCTCTGCGCTTATTTCTTCTTTGACCCATTCATTTTTTAGAAGTATGTTGTTTAGTTTCCACATTTTTGTGTGGTTTTCCCCCTCTTTTTTGCAGTTGAATTCTAGTTTCAAGGCTTTATGATCAGAAAATATGCTTGGTACAATTTCAATTTTTCTAAATTTGCTGATATTGTCTTTGTGGCCCAACATATGGTCAATTCTTGAGAATGTTCCATGTACACTAGAGAAAAATGTATACTCTGTCGCTTTGGGATGAAGTGTCCTGTAGATGTCTATCATATCCAGGTGTTCTAGTATTTCATTTAAGGCCACTATATCTTTATTGATTCTCTGTTTGGATGACCGATCTAGAGCCGTCAGCGGTGTATTGAGGTCTCCAAGTATGATTGTATTTTTGTTAGTTTTTGTTTTAAGGTCAATAAGTAGCTGTCTTATATATTTTGGTGCTCCTTGGTTTGGTGCATATATATTAAGGATTGTTATGTCTTCTTGATTCAACTTCCCCTTAATCATTATGAAATGACCATTTTTGTCTCTGAGTACTTTTTCTGTCTTGTAGTCAGCATTATTAGATATGAGTATTGCTACACCTGCTTTTTTTTGGGTGTTGTTTGCTTGGAGTATTGTTTTCCAGCCTTTCACTTTGAATTTGTTTTTATCCTTGTTGCTTAGATGTGTTTCTTGTAGGCAGCATATAGTTGGATTTTCTTTTTTAATCCATTCTGCTACTCTGTGTCTTTTTATTGGTAAGTTTAATCCATTTACATTTAGTGTAATTATTGACACTTGTGGGTTCCCTGCTGCCATTTTATAAATTGCTTTCTGTTAGTTTTGTATCTAGTTTGATTCTTCTCTTTTGTTTTTCTATCATTTGTTTTTGTTTGTTTGTGTTCCATACTTCTTTCCTCTGTTGCTACCTTTATTAAGTCAAGTGTTTTTGTGGTGGTTTTTTCAAGGGTGGTTACCATTAAGTAATGAAAAGGGTACCTACCATATTCATTGTAGTACCCTATCTTATAAGTATTTCTGCACTTCATCGTCCTTTGCTACTGTTAATCTCCATCCTCTCCCCCTTTTTTTCCTTTGTTGTCACAGTTTAAGTTTGGTTTTATTGTGTTCTTAGTGGAGCTGTTACTTGTGGTGTTGTTTTCTTTTGTTCTTTGAATCTGGCTGGAAAACCCCCTTTAGTATTTCCTGGAATGGGGGCTTTCTGTTGATAAATTCTCTCATCTTTTCTGTATTTGTGAATGTTTTTATATCTCCTTCATACTTGAAGGATAGCTTTGATGGGTATAGTATTCTTGGCTGAAAGTTCCTCTCTTTCAGGGCTTTAAATATTGGGGTCCACTCTCTTCTAGCTTGTAGAGTTTCTGCTGAGAAATCTGATGATAATCTAATAGGCCTTCCTTTATATGTTGTACTCTTCTTTTCCCTGGCTGCCTTGAGAATTTTTTCTTTGTCATTGGTTTGTGTCATCTTTATTATGATGTGCCTTGGAGTGGGTTTGTTGGGGTTAAGAAAACTTGGTGTTCTGTTTGCTTCTTGAATTTGAGGCTTTAGTTCTTTCCACAGGCTTGGGAAGTTCTCGTCTATTATTTGTTTGAGTATATTCTCCATTCCATTTTCTTTCTCTTCTCCCTCTGATATACCTATTATTCTTATGTTATTCTTTCTGATGGAGTCAGACAATTCCTGTAGGGCTTTCTCGTTTTTTATTATTTTTGCGTCTCTTTCTTCTTCTCTTTGTTGTGCCTCAAGTTGTTTGTCTTCTATTTCACTAATCCTATCCTCAATCTGGGCTGTTCTGTTAGCTAGGCTTGTTACCTCGTTTTTCAGCTCGTGAATTGAGTTTTTCATTTCTGTTTGATTTGTTTTAATAGTTTCAATTTCCTTAGTAATATATTCTTTGTGTTCATTGAGTTGTTTTCTGATCTCCCTATATTGCCTGTGTTTTCTTGTATATCTCTGAGTATTTTTAAGATTTCTATTTTAAATTCTCTGTCATTTAGCTCCAAGGCTTCCAATATGTTAAGTGTTTTCTCCATAGATTTTTCCACATCTATTTGTGTTACCTCTCTTTCTTTTGTATCCATAATATTCGATTTCCTCTTTCTTATTGGCATCTGAGGGTGGTCTTGTTGATAGCACTAATTAGAATTAATAAAGAGTAAAAAGTAAAAAAAAAAAAAAAAAAAGGTAAAACACCCCACAAAAAAAAAAGTAATAATTTATTATTTCCCCCTTTTTTCTTTCTTCTCTTTCCCTCCTCTCCCCTCCTCAGGGAAATATCGTGCCTATAATGGAGGGCCTGATTTGCGGTGAAGAGTTCAAGGGGCAAAAAATGGGACTAGGGACCTACTAAATGCAAAAAAAAAAAAAAAAAAAAGAAAAGAAGAAAATTTTAGACAAGCATAAGATGATTTGCTTGTAAGTGATGGTCAACTAAGAGATATAATGAGAGGGATAAGAGGGAACCAGAAAAAAGGACCAAAAAAAGAATAACAAAGAAGAAAAAAATAAAAATAATAAGTAAAAATCTGTTGTATTAAGTGGAGCGAAGACTAAATACAATGGAGACCTTGGGTTGGGAGGACCCAAAATGCCACAAAAATAAACAAACAAGAAAAAAAAACAAAAGCAAAAAAGAAAAATAAAGCCAAAAAAAGCCTTGAGTCCCAAATTAACTAATTTGTTCGTGATTGAGGATTAAATGGGAGGAAAGTAAAACGAGAAAAGAAAAAACGAATAGAAAGGAAAAAATAAGAAAAAGAGAAAAACGAAGGAAGAAATAAAAAAGGAAGAGAAAAAAACAAATAAAGCAAAACAAACAAAAAAAACAAAAGAGGAGAGAGTGAGAGTTAAGTGTTTTGGAGTATAACCTTAAAGGAGGGTGAGGATGAAGAAGAGAAATAAAATGTAATACTCATGGGTAGTGTAGTTCAAGAAAAGGGAAGCATAAGATGGGCAGAGAATAGAAGGACCGAGGTGGAGGAAATAAAGGCAATAAGATAGAAGAAACAAACAACAACAACAAAAAAATTAGTGGAACAAGTTGTAAAGTCTGTGGATTTTTCTTGATTTTGAGAGGTTAACTTCTTCCTTTTTCTTTTCTCTCCCTCTTCCTGGTCGGTGACTCTGTACCCCAGGCTCTGCCCCTGTGTCACACTTAGGTAGGGATTTGCAGTTGATGGGATTCTATGGCAATGTCCTATAATTGGCTTTAGTCTTGCTGGTAGTCAAGGCTTGTTGGCGTTTGCAGGGTCCAACAATGAGAGAGTTTGCTTTCCTGGATTCTCTCTCCTAGTCCCCCCTTCCTGAATTAGCAGCCTGGTGATCCAGCTATAAGGCTGCAACTGCTTCTGCCTGGGGAGTAAGAGGCTCAAAGAGCTGGGAAATCCCCACTTTATCCCCACTCAGTGCAAGGCTTTGGGAAAGGCTCTGGCAGTCAGGGCCTCCAGTGTAATCAGGCGGGGGTGGGAGTCAATTGTTGTCAAGGTGACTGTTCAGCGCCTAGCATTCAGTTGGACCACTCAACCCAGGCTTTCCACACTTTGTAGCCTGTTTTGGCTGGGAAGAAGAGGCACTAGTCTCTGCTTGCGACTAGTGTAGTATAGATCTTATTATCTGCCAAGTCCTCCTTGTTAGCGTTTATCCCTGAATATGGAGGCTCTATCAATCAGAAGTTGCCCCCGCCCCTTTAGCGAGAGGCACTAAAAAATATCATGCCTCTTGTCTTGGGTCGCTGAACTGAGAGAGATCTTATCAATTAGAACCGAGGGTGCGCAGATTTCATGGGTTAAGCTAATTTCAGTGATTGGGTCGCAGCTGTGCTCCCAAAGGTATTTTAGGCTGCCTGCGCGCGCCCCTCCCCCAACGCTTGATTGTTAGCTTGAATGGCTGGGTGAGGTGCCCCGCCCACGGAGAGAATCTCCCAAGTAGAAGACCACCCTGGTGCCTCTCCCGCTCGCCCTGCCGCTGGCGGCTGGATCGCACCAGGCGCAGGATAATGGGGCACCCTGGGTGTGCGGGCCAGTAGGGCGCTCTGGGCACGTGGAATGCCCAGGGCACGCGCGCAAATGGGGTGCTCCGGGCACCGGTGGCTGGCGACTCTCGCTCGCAGTGCGTTGGCCGCTGGGAACGTTAGTGGTGCTCGCTCTGCAACCGGATCGGGTGCGCGCCCGCGGCTGCTCGCCGCTCCGGAGTGTGGGTGGTGTTCGCTCTGCAACCGGACCGGGCGCGCGCCCGCGGCTGCTCCCGGCTCCCGAGTGTGGGCAGTGCTCGCTCTGCAACCGGACCAGGCACACCGGTGGCTGCTCGCGGTTCCCGAGTGTGGGCTGACTCACCACAGGCGCACTCCCTCGCGGCTTGAATGAAGGTCCCTGCGGTAGCTTCCTCCACACCCTCGTGTCTCAGATTCAAGTGATAACAGTCCTTTCGCTTTCAGTTTGTGTGGAACTCCGGAATGCTCTGAGGATAAATTTTTCTGTTTCTAGTTGATAAATTTGTTGTGATTTAGGGGAGATCTGTCGGACGTGCTGCTCACGGCGCCATTTCCGTGACGTCACTTGTCCCTCTCAGCTTTCAGTGGAAGATGAAAGCTCATGCAGCTAGACTTCATGTTTGAAAATGACCCAATTAGTGTATTCAGTTGAATTTAGGAACCCTACCTTTGCTAATGACTTTGAACCACGATAGCCAATCATCCTTCCCTTTACACTTTCCCAATGTCAACTAATTATGATTTGGGCATCTTCTGTTTCTTCACTGAAGCACCATTCTTCCAGAAGATACCATTTTTAAATCCTTACTTTTTTTATTGTGGTAAAATATACATAACATAAAATGTACCGTACATTTTTCAGTGTTACTATTTTCTGCTCAGGAGTGTTACTATATTCACACTGCTGTGAAACACGTCTCCGGGACTTCTTTCCTCCTGCAAAGCTGGAGCTCTCTACTCATCAAATGACATTCCAGGTCCCCTCACTCCCACCCAGCCGCTGACAACCACCATTCTACTTCCTGTTTCTATGACTTTGACTACTCTAAGTACTTCCTATAAGTGGAAACCTCCAGTACTTATGTTTCTGTGACTGACTTATTTCACTTCGTATAATGTCCTCAGGTTTCATCTATGTTGTAGTATGTGTTAGAATTTCCTTCTTATTTAAGGCTGAATTATATTCCGTTGTATGTATAGACCACATTTTTAAAAATCATTCACCTGTCAACAAACACCTGGATTCCTTTTACCCCTTGGTTATTATGAACATAGAAATACCCTTTAAAATGCTTACTTTCAGGCCCTGGCAGGTTGGCTTGGTAGATAAAGCATCAGCCCCAGTGTGTGGAAGTCCTGGGTTTGATCCCTGGTCAGGGCACACAGGAGAAGGGGCCAGTTTCTCTCCTAATCTTTTTCACCATTCTCTCCTTCTTTCTCTCTTGTAACCGGTGGTTCAAGGTCCAGGTACATATGGGAGTCTATCTCTCTATATGCCCTCCTATCACCTAAAAAAAAAATCCTTACTTTCATTTCTTTTGGGTATATATGTAACAGTAGAATTGCTCAATCATATGGTTAATTCTATATTTTTTAAGAAACCACCGTATGATTTTCTGCAACTGCTACATCATTTTGCATTTCCACCAATAGTACACAGGGTTCCAATTTCTTTATATCCTTGTCAACATGTTATTTTCTGAGATTTTAAAAATAATGTTGGTAGGTATGTAGTTGTATCTCAGGTAGATTTGCATTTACCTACAAATTAATGACATTAAGCCTATTTTTATGTACCTTTTGGCTATTTGTATATCGTCTTTGTAAAAGTATCTATTCAAGTCCTTTGTTCATTTTTAAAAATTGGTTTGGTTTTCTATGTTGTTGAGTTGTAGTTTTTTTTATTTGTTTTGGATATTAATAGCTTATCATATATATGACTTGCAAATATTTTCTTTTCTTGCATAGGTTACCTTTCACTCTGCATAGTGCCCTTTGATACACAAAAGGTTTTTTTTAATGAACATCAATTTATGTATTTTTTTCTGAAAGATACATTTTAACATAGCCTTTACATGATTAAAAGTGTTTGGCGGGGCTCAGATTAGGTGTGGTTGTGCTGGATTCCACTCTACTTGTAGCAGAGCAAAAGAACAAAGACTTAGGTTTCATAACATAAAACTAACCTAACAGATTCATGTGCTGTAGAGCAGCAGTTCTCAACCTGTGGATCGCGACCCCAGCGGGGTCGCCTAAAGCCATCGGAAAATACATAATGTATATCAGGTATTTACATTCCGAATCATAACTATAGCAAAATTACAGTTATAAAGTAGCCACCAAAATTATTTTTTGGTTTGGGGTCACCGCAACATGAGGAACTGTATTGCAGGGTCACGGCATTAGAAAGGTTGAGAACCACTGCTGTAGAGGATCCCACCATATGTCTAGCATTTGCATTTTTTTCTTGGCAATTGAGAAGTACAAGCTTCTCCTCATCCTTCCTCCTTACCAGTATGCTGTAGAATCCTGTTTGGAGAGGCCAGCTGGGAGTCAGATGAAACTACTTTTTCGCTAGCAAGTGACAGTAACCCAATCTAAGTGTCCTTCTAGTTGACTCCATTCTGGGTATTACTTCCACTTATGATGACAAAAACAGTGCCCATCAGCTCTTGAGTTACTTCCTACCCTCTCAACAGCTCCCCCCAAATTACAAATTCTCTTTTCTTTATAGTTCAAAGGAAAGTTCCTGTATGATCTTTTATATTTAAACTACATTGTTTGCCCAGTGGCTGAGAAAACATCGATGGGTAGGATTATCTTTGCTGATCAGGTATGTTCTCTGATGAGCAACTATGGTCAATATTGACACTTGTTACTACTGTAAATTTATTTCTTCCATAATTACTTGTTTCTACTCATAGATTGGGTTACTGTCCTGTGTGGCTGCACTAATCCCTATCTAGAAGATACTTGGAAGTGAGACCTTGGGAGGGAACTATGTGTAGATGGGGCCACAAAGATGATATCTTCATGATGGGATTAACTTCTTTATAAAAAGAGACACCAAACAGCTTGCTCCCTGTCTCTCTTCCATGTGAGGACATAGTATGAAGACATCCATCTGCAATCCAGGAAGTGAATTATTAATTAGAATCTAACTGCTGATGCCCAGAACTGTGAGAAACAAATGCTGTGGTTTAAGCCATGAAGTCAATGGTATCTTGTACGGTAGCCTGAGCAGACTACGACAAAGTAATTGCTTAGCATCCCTGAGCCTCGGGTGTCTGATCTGTGGAAAGTGTGGTAAGTGGCTGCTGAATACCAGCTAGGTAAAAGAGTTGCATAGGATTCATATATGTGCAGATAAAATGAGGAGGAATGCAGTGATTACAAAAAAAAAAAAGGCTATCCTTCTGTTTTCTGACCTCCGTTCAAACAAACAAAAGAAAGTGAAGGCAGAAGAGGACTATTTTAGGTCTATTAAATATTAGAAGTAGAAATAAAAATACTGTGGGGTATATGAACCAATGATCTCTAGACTATGAACATAACTGTTTCTTTAAAGCATAATTTTTAAGTTCCTTAATAGAGAGCTGAAAGTTGAGAGACTACTCAAATCTTTCATTTTCTTTCTAAAAATGCCAGGTTAAAATATTAATTCCTCATACCACCACTTCACTTTCTACCTGTCTTCCAGCAGTTAATTTTAAGTATAGCATATTCCTACCACAGGGCCTTTGCACTTTTGTGCCATCTTCCTAAGACACTTTCTCCAGAGAGCTGGATGGCTCACTTTCTCTGCTAAGTTGTTACCTTATTATAGGAGCTTTTCTGGTGATCTCATCTAAAATAGCCTTGTTTGTCTGCCTTTTAAAGAATACTCACCCCTGCCTGACATTTTGTACATTTACTTGATTTATCGATCTTCCCCAGTAGAATGTGACTACCATGAGGGCAAAACATTTCTATGTTCACTGCTCGGTCTCCAACACAAAGAACACTGCCTGGTACATTGTAAGTGCTCAATAAATAGAATGAACAAATTTCAATCTTCTTTCCTTGTAAATGTACATGACAGTGTCATTGTCATGCTGGGCACTCTCCCTTGGGGTATATACAGATTATGGCAAATTTTAAAATTAACTTCTGGCAAATAAAATAAATTGGGTTATTATGCTTTAGATGGGAATGAGGCATGAAATTCAGAAACATTTTACAAATGTGTGAGTGATAAAAATCAGCCTTTTAAAGGTCTCAAAGCTCTTATAAGGGGAAATATGTCTATACCTCATAAGAAAACATATCAAATAAAGTTAGAATTTTAAACTATGTTTTGACAAAAAATAACTTTGCTTTTTTTTTTACTTGTTCTCTATCGGTAATATCATAAGTCAGTTGGTTTTTCACTCTTTGCGTCTCAACTTAGATACAATTTCCCTCTTGAAAACTTCCTTGTGAATCCTTCTAATTGAGGTATGTGCCTCTCCCTTTGTGCCACCACGGGACCCCAAACTTAACCAACTAAGGCTCTTAACACCATGTATTGTAATTACCTGTTTACTTACCTAGATTCCTGGCCCCACCTCTCACTCTCCCCCTTCATCCTCACTGTCATATCCCCCACTACCCCACCCCCCTCACAATATAAGCTTCAGGAAGCACAAGCTCATGTCAACTTTATTGATCATTTTATGCCAGCACGTAATGTGTGAATCAATATTTACTGAATCAATTAATAAGTTCTATTTAAGAAGCACACACAAATCCTTGTTTGTTTAAGGTAGAACATTTATAATATACAGACTTTTTATAAATAATAAACATGATGGTGTGACTTTTCAGGCACAACTTTGTTCCGGGGGCCTGTAGTTTGGTAATCATGACCGTCAGTTCTAGGAGATCATCTTAGCTCCCTTGCCTCTTCTGGATTACAAATTTGCCCACAAATAAAATTTAAAAGAAAATAAGTGTTATATTAGTGAGCATACATGCCAAACCAAATTTACATGTAGACCAGAAGTTGGAAACATTCCTGAAAGTCTCAATAACTCACATCTCAATCTCAGGGAGGAAAAAACTTAAAAAAAAACCTGGAAAATTCATAAACTTACAGCTGATAAGCACTGTAATCATTGGTAATTGCCACTATTAGGAATATCAGCATGTCATTCACTGCTGGATGGGGTTTGGAGCAGGTAGCTTCAAGATAGACACAATTTCCAGTTTTATAATTCTTTCCTACTCAGGAAAGAACATGGAAAGCAGTAAGCAAGAAGAATATTATTATAGGAGTAACCTGAAGTTCGTTTTAACTTATACAGAAATATACATCCTTCACAAACTTGGTATTTCAATAATTAGAGCAGTGGTTCTCAAAATGTGTGCCAGGGCACACTGGTGAGCTCTAGAAGATTTCCAGGTGCACCCAATGGTATTTCAGAGAAATGTGTGCATGTTGAGGACCAAAAAACCAACAGGGTTTTTGGAGTTTAGATTTTTGAGGGACAGAGGTGTGGGGAATTGGCTGTAAGCTGACAGTCTGCCCAACCCCCCACCTCACTTGCCTGATTAGATTGTTGCAAAAGGCTGTTAAGCTGTGGTGCTGGATTGTTTACACTACCCTCCATGTTCCCTGGAAAGACTGGAGGCAAGTTTCTTCTATCCTTTGTTTGGTGTAAAGTTAAGATGATATGTATGGTGATGGTTTTCTGCACTCAACACAGTTAAAAGTAAAAAGAGAGGAATTCTTCAATGTATTAATGAGGAAATGAGAGTTTGCCTTTCAAATATATGCCCAAACATTGAAGAAATCACTGGACACATCAGGATCATGTTTCTCATAAACACAAGAATGAAAAAACAACACATTTGCGCCAGGACCTGCTGAATTTACTAGATCTTACTAAGAATGTATCTATATATATAAAAAAATAACTTTTTTGTCATTTTTTTTATTTTTTAACCTCTCTTTTTTACGAATTCTAAAAAGCATAACAAAAAAATGTAACATAAAAATGCTTTTTAATGTCAGAATAAATTTAATTTTGTCATATTTATTTTATTTAATTACCAAAAATATATTTTTTCTTTAATATCTGACTTAATTATTATAACATATTTCTCAGAAATTTGTATATAGTGCACCTATGATTATTTGTAAGATTTTAAATGTGCCTCGACCTCAAAAAGTTTGAGAACCACTGGATTAGAGTAACAAATTGTTTACACTGTACTTCACAGTTGATCACATCAATCATGGCATAAGAAACTCAGGTCTAGAGCTGTAACTCTCCAAATCTTTTGACTAGGGACAGCGTAGGCAGGGCAAAAGTCCCTGTGGTACATATATTCTACCAATGCTACTTCCCAATTAAAAAAAAATGCCCTCAGTGATAACAAAGACTACAAAAGTAAAAATTCAAAAATGTTAGTTAAATCAAGAATAGTGGCAACTGAAAATTACAGTCAACTCAACGTAGAACCTGTGATGCACTGAAAACAAAGACCCTTCTCCATGCACAGGGAAGTCCAGCTATCTGCCTGCATGTGTGCACTTGCAATGAGAGTGTTGCAATGGTGACAGATATTGCATCTGAGCAAGCTATCTTAGCAAGTATTCTAGAGTACTCAACATACTCTAGAATTCTCTAGTAGAATACTCAGCAAAACAAAATATATGAGTACCTAATTATAGAAACCTTTAATAAACTCACTTATTTACTAGAAAGTAGGCCACAGCGTATAATAATGAAAATCCAGGAACTCTAGAACACAATGGTCTTGCAGTCTGATTAATTCATTCAATGCCCATCACAAATGGATCCTTTCAGACTTGAAGTGGATCATGCAGCATACATTGAGAAACATTGCAGTAAGATAATCACCTAATCAACTGTTAATTTTAGCTTCCAGTATGACCTAACACAGCTAACTGCTTGTGAAAAGCATATAAAAATACGAACATGCCCTGAGAAGCTTACAATTTATTAGGTTTTCAATAAATCATTTGAGGTTATATTAGAGATTAAAGCAATATATCAATATATGTGACTAGCATTGTTGGAAAGAATGAAATCTTTCTCATGTAGTATTGCAGATAAATGCAACTCCTTTGACACTCTGGTCTCAAGATTTGTTTAATGTATCAGAGAACCAATGACATGTGTCAGTAAGTCACTCATAAACACATGCAAGATCAATTGCAATAGGAACAGTGTCTTGGAGACCAGGTTGGAGTCTGTGGTAATAAAATTTAAAGTCTGGGTCTCCAGATTTTTTGACAAGTGTGGATAAGCGTGAACCATAATTCTATAATATGTGAGTTCAAGGCTCGGGAATATGTGCATCGGTTTACACATAGTTGTAAAACACTACACTGTGAAATTTGCTTCAGCTATGGAAATCTTCTACACCTGCTCAAAAATAGCTGCCACGCAAAAAAAATCAGATACAGTGAATAATTCACAATATGAATGCTCTTGTGTGGGTGAAAGGTAAGTGGTGTTTGCCTCTGTCTCATTTTATGTAATGAAATCTACAATTATAACACAGACTTCTTTCAAAAATGGCAAACTGAAGATTCTAAATCAGTAACAGACAGCTGCAGGGCTGATGAGAGTTAGCTGGTTGCCTGGTAGCACCACCAAAAGGTAGAGTAGGCTGCAGTAGGCTTTTCCCCAAGTCTTTTCTTTGTCACTATCTCCCTTTTTTTCTTATCTCTTTCTGCATAGACTGTAAACAGATTGTAAAATGTGTGACACTATAACACCTGATGGATAATTCACGGCTATTTTTTTCCATTGCCCACCAGAACCTATAAGTCTTGCATTTCTACCAAAAACTGCTTGATCTGTGCACTTTGACCTTGATGCCTATGACTTCATCTGTTTTTCAGAGAACCTTGAAGATTAGAAAGCAGTATCTAACTCTCACACAGCAAGTCAGAACCCCCCTTCTCTGAATCATCCCAGGCTGGGGTATCAGGTAACTAGAGACCATCCCTGTAACCTGAAACCAGCCAGAATTATTGAAACTCACCAATTGTGGCTGTTTCCTGTGCCCTGCCCTGCCTTTTTTTTTTTTTTTTTCAGAAAACCCAATAAAGGCACTGACCTTGCTTGCCTCTTGTTTTTTTCGGCCTTCTTACAAAACCTGGTGCTCCCCTTGTGACCCGTGTGATCTGGCATCCCGCTCCTGTCAAGAATTGTAAGGAATAAAATCTTCTTTCCATGGTATTGGCTTCTCTTTGCCATCACTCAGTCACCTCCATAAGTTAAAATCCCCTGGGCACAAATACGACAAAGGACTTTTGTATTCATTTATAAAAACATGGCAGTTTGGTTTCAAATCTGGCTTTGAGACCAATCTACTTCCACAAAAGCATCATGAGTGACTATAGCACACAGCTCAGGGTGGGGGCCAGGCATTCTTGCTCATCTCTGCCTACCCACCATGTGGCACAGGAATGCATGGAGATGCACACTCTCTTGTTGACTTTCTATCATGATACAAAAGTACAGAACACTTGAGTGACCTCCTGAAGAAAGTAAGAATGCAGATTTACAGAGGAAGTGAGAATTGGAGCCCTGTCCTCCTGGCTCATCATGTGGAGCCATCAGAATAACACCACTGATGACGATGACATCTGTGACCCTTCATTCACTGAGGGTCCTGGCTCTGGGCCCTTTGCATCACATGCATTATCTCATTGAACCCTCACAACAAGGCTCTGACATAAGTGCTATCATTATCCCGTTTCAGAGAATTTAGAGGTGAAGACTTTAGAGATGAAGGTCACTTGAAGGTCTTGTATATGACTAGCATTGTTGGAAAGAATGAAATCTTTCTTGTGAATTTAGAGATGAAGATCACTTGATGAAGGTCACGTATTGGGTAACTGGTCATATATTGGGTAATTGGTGCCCAGGACTAGAGAGACCAACTCTAAATTCATAACCTATGGTCTAAACCCCTCCTCTATACTACATCTGTCCAAACTGAATGAGGTGTCTCCTCCCCATGGCACAGAGTTCAAGAGCACAATCCTTTTTGTGAATGAAATGTCAGCCTGAAGACCTCAACTCCTAGTTGGCATCTCTAATTGGCTGGTGGATGGTGCCATGTTGTCTTCCAAACCAAACATATTTTTGGTAGATTTCCAGAAGTAAGACAACTCCAGGCAATGTTGTGTAATGGCAGCCCTCCTGATTTCTAGTGCTTGCTTTCCCTGGAATTCATGCCCTCACCACCTCCCAGGTGACTCAACTCCCAGCACAGTCCTCTGTGATCTGGGCCTTAGGCATCAAATTATTTCTTCATATTACTAAACCCACCAGAATTTCCATTTCCTCTTTGTTAATTATTATTTTATTTTAAGTTATTGGGATGACATTGGTAAATAAGATTATATAGGTTTTAAGTGCAATTCCCCCCCCCCTTTTTTCTGGATTCAAATGGCTCTGGCTTCTAATTTTAGCTGCACAGCTTTTAACTGTGTGAACTTGATTCCTACTTTCCTCATTTGTAATTCTGCCAGAGTAGCATGAACTTCTTCAGCTTTTTTTTCATGATAAATTTATCTCATTATTTATTTAGATGTTAAAGTTCTTACACTATATTTTTACAAGCTTGTGAACACTGACAAATTATTTCTCTGACAAAACTATAACCACTCATTCCAAGACAGTATAAATATATGGTTGAACTAACATTAATACACATTACCATTTTATCAATTACTAATAATAAAACAAATTATTAAGTATCCAAACATTAAGTTGCACAGCTCAAAAGGCATATAAAATATTAGATGTTTGCTCAATTCAGAAAAAAATAAACTTTTTTTGCACAAGTGAGTGAGAAGGGGGAAAATAATACTTCAAACAAAAATAAGTCGGCCCTGGCTGGTTGGCTCAGTGGATACTGTGTCATCCCTGAGTATGGATGTCCCAGGTTCGATTCCCAGTCAGGGCACACAGGAGAAGCAACCATCTGCTTCTCCCTCCCTCCTTCCTCTCACTTCCCCTCCTCTCCCTCATCCCTTTCCACAGTCAATTAGTTCAAGCAATATCCCGAGAGCTGAGGATAGCTCGATTGATTCAAGCATCAACTCAAGACAGCAGTTGCTGGGGAGATCCCATTCAGGGTGGATGCAGAAGTCTGTCTCTCTATCTCCCCTACACTCACTTAAAAAATAAAAAAGTTGGTAAACAACTTCAGAAAAGAAAAATAAATAAAAAATACCAAGAATTTCAGAAATTTTATGATACAGAATTATTTTAGCTACAATAATAAAACATCTCTACTTTTAAAAATTGTATTATATTAAAGAGGATATTCTAAATGTTCTGCACAAGACTAAGGTAACAATTTACTGAAAATACTTAACAGGTCCCTCCCATTCTTTTCTCAGGGCCTCCCTGTAAGTTGCACCCAACTACAAACATTAAAATCAACTGTCAAGCTTTTTGTCTGGAGACATTAAAGACACATGCTTCTCTACAGTGTACATCTTCAAAACGGAAGCTTTCCATAACAGCACAAAATGAGATTTATAGAAAGACTTTTAATAATCACAAGACTTGGTATAAAATTTTTAAAAATAAATTGAGCAAACCTGATGCGGACTTGCATAGAGGCAGGACATGTGAACATAAAGTGAGCAGCAAATAACCATATGGCCTTACTTTCTATGTTTGAAATGACTGAAGATCCAGAGATTCAACGTTTCTTGTGTGTTGGTTCTGCATGATACTGAAAATATACAAGTATAGTGCTAGGTGTTTTGGCACTTAAGCTAAGTTTCTTATATATTGATAAGATTCTGACATGGAAATGGATTAAAAGACATTTCTCAATATTGCATGATTTCAGGAAAAGTCAATTGGTACAAATGATAAACATATTTTAAATGCTGAACAGAAAGAATCTTTTGCTAAAGTATCTTTTGCTAAGTATTGATTGTAACCCAAACAGATAGGATGCAGTTTTATCAAGCCCGTGGCCCGGTAAGACCGCTTCTCAATAGTCCTACGGAAGCTTCATTAGACTTATTCACCAGGCCAACATGTTGGCTAATACATATGACAAATTAGGTCCTGTCTCAATTTCACTAGCAAGGCCATGGCATCAGGAACCCCTACTCTACTGAATGCAACAGTTGTTTCTATGACCATTGGAGTCTTTGAAGGACAGTCACATTTTATTTTATTTTATTATTCTATTTAATTTTTATTTAGAAAATTAAATTTAATGGGGTGACATTTTAGGACAATACCTCAAATATAAAAAGTTGCTTGCTGGCCCTGGCCGGTTGGCTCAGCGGTAGAGCGTTGGCCTGGCGGGCAGGGGACCCGGGTTCGATTCCCTGCCAGGGCACATAGGAGAAGCGCCCATCTGCTTCTCCACCCCACCCTCCTCCTTCCTCTCTGTCTCTCTCTTCCCCTCCCGCAGCCAAGGCTCCATCAGAGCAAAGATGGCCCGGGCGCTGGGGATGGCTCGTTGGCCTCTGCCCCAGGGACTAGAGTGGCTCTGGTCACGGCAGAGCGACGCCCTGGAGAGGCAGAGCATTGCCCCCTGGTGGGCAGAGCGTCGCCCCTGGTGGCCGTGCCAGGTGGATCCTGGTCGGGCACATGCGGGAGTCTGTCTGACTGTCTCTCCCCGTTTCCAGCTTCAGAAAAATACAAAAAAAAAAAAAAAAGTTACTTGCTGGAGAGAGACAAGATGGCCATGGAGTAGGCGAATGTTCCAACTCCCACATCCTAGAACCAAAGTGGATTACAACTTAATTTGGAGAACAGTCTTCTTGAAAGATAAACTTTGAACTAAACTAAGAGGATTCTACAGCCAAGGATCACCAAAGAACCCACACTGAGACTGGTCGGAAAGGCAGAGATGCAGAAGGGCTGCCCCACTCCTGGGAGCAAGCGGTGGCCTGGAGGGACTCTCACGGTGGGGAGGAGTGCCCAGCAAGTTGTGGGTTGTGGGTCCTCAGCCCCAGAACTAGAGTCCCAGCCTAGACCCCTGGATCCAGGAAGGAGAGAATGAACTATATTTGGCTGAGAAAGGAGCCTAGATACTGTTTCAGAGAAGGAGACTGAACTCTTGAGCCCAGGCTCTGTATTAAAGGGACCACACAGAGAGCCTTGCTCACAGCCACCGGCCCAGGGCTCCAGGAGTGGGGAGCACTGGGAGGACTGGAGTTGCCAGGGGAGAGTGTGGTCACGGAGGCACAGTGGGAGAAACTTTGAGGGATGGACACCCTAACCCCTCAGCTAAATCACACCCCAAATCTAAAGTGCACATTTTTCTTCCGAGCAGCAACACCAGCAAAGGGAAGAAATTACCTTGCCCACCAGAGGCTCTCCTGCTCCAGTCAGAAGAAGGAGGCACTTAGAGACAGGCAGCACATTAGGGACACAAGTAGTGAGTGCCGAGGTCTGAGCTACACGCCCCCCCAAGCTGCTGAGTACTCACAGGGGTCAGGCAGGACAGCAGCAAAGCTGCAGGAACCAGAATGGTTCCAGCAAGCATGTGCAGACCTGCCTGGGGAAGATGGAAGCGGCAGCAGTTGCTGCAGAGGTTGGAGTGAGTGTGCAGGCCTGCCTGGGGCATGAGCCTCGGCAACTGTGGAGGTAGTCCAAGCAGGCATGTGCAGGCCCACCAGAGGAGGCAAGAGCGGAGCCAGGAGCCACGGGAGGGGGGGCTGCAGAGGTCTGAGCTCACATACAATCCTGCCCAGCCTTGGAGGTGGAGGGGGCCTGGACGACAGCAGAGGTGGTAAAAGCAGCTGCACGCATGCCCACCTGCAGAGGCAGAGGCCACAGCAGCTGCTGCAGAGGTCCAAGCTTGCGCTGAATCATGCCTGTGGCATGGACCCACCACTGGCTGTGGCTGAGGCCCAGGTGAAAGTAGAAGCAGTCCACATGGGTGTGCATGGGCTGCCCGTGGAGGCGGAAGCAGCGGAGGGCCGCTGAGGAGGTCTGAGCTCGCACGCGATCCAACCCATGGTGTGAGCCTACCCTTGGTGGTGGCTGAGGCCCAGGCGACCTCAGGGGTGGTCCAAGTGGGTGAACATGGGCCCACCAGGGGCAGTGGAAGCCTTGGGGGCTACAGAGGCAGGCTGGCACCAGCAGCACCCTAGCCTAAATGCCTGAGGTGGCAAGAGCGGTAGTGGAGGGCTGGGGGACAGACCACACATTGGGAGCACAGAGGCCACACCACTGGACCCCTGAGACCACACCCTTATCAGTGCTGAAAAAGAAGAAAAAAACAAAATAAAATAAATAAAAAGTCTGAATAGAAAGACATCTGAGGCTAAGGGACAAGCTACATCCAATACCATACCTAATCACTGAATTACAGTACTGAGCACAACAAGTAGCCACCAATAAGAGGCAGTAGAAAGCAGATCTCAGGGGAACTTGAACTTTTTTTTTGTTTGTATTTTTCTGAAGCTGGAAACGGGGAGGCAGTCAGACAGACTCCCACATGCGCTGACCGGGATCCACCTGGCATGCCCACCAGGGCGCGATGCTCTGCCCATCCAGGGCATTGCTCTGTTGCAACCAGAGCCACTCTAGCACCTGGGACAGAGGCTATAGAGCCATCCTCAGCGCCCGGGCCAACTTTGCTCCAATGGAGCCTTGGCTGTGGGAGGGGAAGAAAGAGACAGAGAGGAAGGAGAGGGGGAGAGGTGGAGAAGCAGATGGGCGCTTCTCCTGTGTGCCCTGGCCAGGAATCAAACCCGGGACTTCTGCACACCAGGCCGACACTCTACCACTGAGCCAACCAGCCAGGGCTTAACTTGAACTTTTAAAGGAACTTACCCCAGGCCAAAAGTAGATAAAAGCTAGCCTAGGAGTGCAACTGATATTTACAATGGCACCTGTGCCCAGCAGAGGCAGCCACAAGATCTGGATCACCTATAGCTTCAAAAAAATTGAAAGCAGCCAGTCATAGGCAGTGACTCCCACTGATCTGCGCCAGGCTCCAGCCAGGGAGGTCCAGGGAATGCACATCCAGTGGCCACATATGGAGAGCATAAGTTCAGGACATAACAACCCTTGTTAGAGTGGTAGTTTAATGAAGGGCTCCTAAGACATAGAAAACACTGACATGAATAGCAAAAAGAATAGTGATAGCAGATAGGTAGTCCACAGCAGATTACAAACTACAGCTGATGCCAACCCAAGAAGACTTAGAAACAACACAACTGAAAATTGGAGGTAGACAATACCAACCCTAGACTCAGCTAGCTTCACAAACAACACACCCAAAGTAAGAGTGTATACACAGACAAAATGGGAAGACAAAGAAATGCAATCCAAATGAATAAACAAGAGAAGTCCCCAGGAAAAGAACTGAGTGAGATGAAAATAACCAAATTACTGGATGCAGAGTTAAAAATAATAATTGCTAGCATGATCAAAGATCTTAGAGCAACAATGGATGGACATAATGAACACCTAAATAAAGGGATAACAAGCATCAAAAAGGATATTGAAATCATTAAAAAAAACCAGACAGAAATGACAAACACAATATCAGAAATGAAGACTACACTAGAAGGAATTAAAAGTAGGCTGGATGAAGTAGAGGATTGAATCAGCAATTTAGAGGACAAGATAAGTAAAAGCACAAAGCAGAACAGCAAAAAGAAAAAAGAATCAAAAAGACTGAGGAAACTCTAAGAGAGCTCTGTGACAACATGAAGAGAAACAATATTTGCATATTAGGGGTTCCCAAAGGAGAAGAGAAAGAACAAGTGATAGAGAACCTAATTTAAGAAATTATAGCTGAAAGTGTCCCTAAATTGATGCAGGAAAGAATCACACAGGTTCAAGAAGCAAAGAGAACCCCATTTAAAAAGAACCCAAAAAGACCTACACCAAGACACCTCGTAATCAGAATACTAAAGCTAAGAGATAAAGAAAGAATACCAAAAGCTGCAAGAGAAAAACAGTCAATTACCTACAAAGGAGCCCCCATAAGGATGGCATTAGACTTTTCAACAGAAACACTTGAGGCCAGAAGGGAATGGTAAGAAATATTCAAAGTAGTGTGAACAAGAACCTACAACCAAGACTTCTTTATCCAGCAAGGCTATCTTTTAAGATTGAAGAAGAAATAAAAAGCTTCCCAGACAGGATTCCAAGATGGCAGAGCAGTAGGCAGATGCACAGATTCCCAGCTCACACCACCAAACTGGATTACATATCAATTTAGGAACAATCAGTGTGAAAAACCAATGCTAGACTACAAGAACAGCTCTAAAAAACCAAAGAGCAAATAAGAAGCAACACTGAGCCTGGTAGGGAGCGCCGAGGAGCAGTGGGTCTCTCCTGCTTACAGGAAAAAAGGGGGGGTGAGGTTGAGAGTGCAGAAGGGCTCTTTTCAAAGAGAAAGAGTAGAAAATATCTCTCACAGCCACTTTCCTGGGGACCTGGGAATGAGATGTGTTGAAAGGGCTAGCTTATCTTACAAAACGAAAGAAGGGAGAGAGAGAGATGGTGGCAGTGATGGGCAGAGGAGTGCATGTGAGGACCTGAGAAGCTGACTCATCCAGTGCTGGAGGCGGCCCTAGCTGGGTGAGGGGCTGATCCTTCCACATAACACAAGACTAAAGTGGTTTCAGGTCACCCATCTTAAGATATCAGTCCGGCTCCAATCAGCGCAACAAGACACAGATGAAAACAAGAAGTGGAAAGGAGAGGCAGTAACTCAGGTCTCCATGGAGATCTGAGATACACATCCCCCTACTGAAGCTGAGAAAAAACCCCACCCCCAGAGAGAGTAACTGGCAGATCAGGCCTTCAGAGTCAGGTTACATCCAAGGCATTCCTGGATACAGTTTCAAATAAGCCCCCTGCTGAGATCAGTAAAAAAGACTACCACGTGTTAAGAAAACTGAGAAGAAAACAAACAAATCAAGACTTCAAAGGAGCTCTACTAGAAAAGCTGAATTCGAAAGTGGATTACAAATAACAGCTGATGCCAACCCAAGAAGACCTAGAAATAACACAACTTAAAACTGGAGGCAGACAACACCAAGCCTAGACTCAACTAGAGCTAGAAACAATACACCCAAACACACAGACATAATGAGAAGCCAGAGAAGTGCAATCCAAATGAAACCACAAGAGAAACCTCCAGGAAATGAACTGAGAGCTATAGAAATAACCAAACTTCCAGATGCAGAGTAAAAATAATGATTGTAAGGATGCTTAGGGATCTTAGAACAAAATGGATGGTCATTACAAACACCTAAATAAAGAAATAGCAAGTATAAAAAAGGACACTGAAATATTAAAAAAGAATGACTCGGAGATGATAAATACAATATCAGAAATGAAGACCACAATGAAAGGAATTAAAAACAGAATGAAAGAAGCTGAGAATTGAATCAGCAAGTTGGAGGACAAGTTGAACAAAGGCATGGAAGCCAAGCAGAAAAAAGAAAAGAGACTCAAAAAGTCAGAGGAAACTCTTAAAGAGCTTTCTGACAAAATGAAGAGAAATAACATCCACATCATAGGGGTTCCTGAAGAAGAAGAGAAAAAACAAGGGATAGAGACTTTGTTCAATCATATCATAGCTAAAAACTTCCCTAAATTAATGCAGGAAAAACTCTTACAAGTTCAAGAAGCACAGAGAACTCCATTAAAGAGAAACCCAAAGAAATCTACACCAAGACAAATCATAATTAATATATCAAAGTTAAGTAATAAAGAGAAAATATTAAAAACTACTAGAGAAAAAAAGTCTATCACCTACAAAAAAGCCCCAATAAGGATGACATTCAACTTCTCAACAGAAACACTTGAGGCCAGAAGGGAATGGCAAGAAATATTCAAAGTAATGCAGAACAAGAAACTACAACCAAGACTATTTTATCCAGCAAAGCTGTCATGTAAAATGGAAGAAGAAATAAAAAGCTTCCCAGACAAAAAACAAACAAACAAAAAAAACCCTCAAATAATTCATTAAAACCAAACCAATGCTGAAGGAAATGTTAAGGGGCCTATTGTAAACAGATCAAAGTGGGAAAAGAATATAGCAAAAAAGGAATACAGCTTTAAAGAATAAAATAGCAGTAAACAACTACATATCAATAATAACCTTAAATGTAAATGGATTAAATGATCCAATCAAAAGACATAAGGTAGCTGCATGGATAAGAAAACAGGGCCTGTACATACAGTGTGTCTACCAGAGACACACCTTAAAACAAAAGATGCACATAGACTGAAGGTAAAAGGATGGAAAATATATTTCATGCAAATGGAAATGAAAGAAAAGCTGGGGTAGAAATATTTATATCAGACAAAATGGACTTTAAAACAAAGGCTATAGTAAGAGATAAAGAAAGTCACTATATAATGATAAAGGGAGCAATTCAACAGGAAGATATAACCATTATAAATATCTACACACATAATATAGGAGCACCTAAATATATAAAACAGACTTTGATTGATATAAAAGGCAAGATCAACAGCAATACTATAATAGTAGGGAATTTCAATACTCCATTAACATCATTAGATAGATCCTCAAGAGAGAAAATTAAAAAAGAAACAGCAGACTTAAAGGACACATTAGATCAACTGGATTTAATAGATATCTTCAGAACCTTTCACCCTAAAGCAGCAGAATATACATTCTTTTCAAGTGCTCATGATAAAATCACTAGGATAGACCACATGTTAGGACACAATAGTGCTCTCAACAAATTTAAGAAGATTGAAATCATATCGAGCACTTTCTCTGATCGCAATGGCATTAAACTAGAAATCAACTATAACAAAAAACTCAAAAATTCTCAAATACATAGAAACTAAATAGCAGGTTGTTAAATAATGAATGGATTAAGAATGAGATCAAAGAAGAAATAAAAAATTCCTAGAAATGAATGACAATGAGCATACAACAACTCAAAATTTATGGGACATAGCAAAAGCAATCTTGAGAGGGAAGTTCATAGCACTACAGGCATACTTTAAGAAGCTAGAATGACCTCAAATAAACAATTTCACCCTGCAACTAAAAGAAATAGAAAAAGAACAGCAAGTAAAGCCCAGATGTAGTAAAAGGAAGGAAATAATAAAGATCAGAGTGAAAACAAATGACATAGAGGCTAAAGAAACAATACAGAGGATCAAATAAACCAGGAGCTGGTCTTTGAAAAGGTAAACAAGATCAATGAACCTTTAACTAGACTCACCAAGAAAAAAGAGAGAAGACTCAAATAAATAAAATTAGAAATGAGAGAGGAGAAATAACAACTGACACAACAGAAATACAAAATATTGTAAGAAAATACTATGAAAAACTTTATGCCAAAAAAACTAGACAACTTAAATGAAATGGACAAATTCCTTCAAACATTCAATCTTCTCAAAATCTATCCAGAGAAATAAGAAAACCTAAACAGACTGATTACAACAAATGAGATCAAAACCATTATCAAAAAACTCCCAAGAACAAAAGCCTTAGGCCAGATGGCTTCACAGGCAAATGCTACCAAACATTCAAAGAAGAACTAACTCTTATCCTTCTCAAGCTATTTTAAAAAATTCAAGAGGAAGGAAGACTTCCAAGCTCCTTTTATGAGGCGAGTATAATTTTGATTCCAAAACCAGGCAAAGATAACACAAAGAAAGAAAATTATAGGCCAATATCCCTGATGAATATAGATGCTAAAATCATCATCAAAATATTAGCAAACTAAATCGAGCAATATACAAAAAAAATCATACTCCATGATCAAGTGGGATTTGTTCTGGGGAGGCAAGGTTGGTACAATATTCTCAAATCAATCAATGTAATTCATCACATAAACAAAAGGAAGGAGAAAAACCACATGATAACTTCAATAGATGCACAAAAAGCATCTGATAAAATCCATTCATGGTTAAAACTCTCAGCAAACTGAGAATACAGCAAACATACCTCCACATGATAAAGGCCATCTAAAACAAACCCACAGTCAACATTATACTCAATGGGCAAAAATTAAAAGCAATTTCCTTAAGATCAGAAATAAGGCAGGGGTGCCCCATTTCACCACTGTTATTCAACATAGTTCTGGAAGTCCTAGCCATAGCAATCAGACATGAAGAAGAAATAAAAGGCATCCAAATTGGAAAAGAAGAAGTAAAACTATCATAATTTGCAGATAACATGATATTGTATATAGAAAACCCTAAAGTCTCAGTCAAAAAACTAATGGATCTGATGAATGAATTCAGCAAGGTGGCAGGATATAACATTAATATTCAGAAATCAGAGGCATTATTATACACCAACAATGAACTGTCAGAAAAAGAAATTAAACAAACAATTTCTTTCACTATTGCAACCAAAAAATAAAATAACTAGGAGTAAATTTAACCAAGGAGATTAAAGACTTGTATTCAAAAAAATTAGAAAACATTGATAAAAGTAATCAGGGAAGATACAAACAAGTGAAAGCATATACCATGCTCATGGTTAGGAAGAATAAACATCATTAAAATGTCTACATTACCCAAAGCAATTCATAAATTCAATGCAATTCCAACTAAAATACCAATCACATACTTCAAAGATATAGAACACATATTCCAAAAATTTATATGGAACCAAAAAAGAACACGAATAGCCTCAGCAATCTTGAAAAGGAAGAATAAAGTGGGAGGTATCACACTTCCCAATATCAAGTTATACTACAAGGCCATTGTACTCAAAACATCCTGGTACTGGCATAAGAACAGGTATATAGATCAATAGAACAGAACAGAGAACCCAGAAATAAACCCACACTTTATGGACAACTGGTATTGGACAAAGGAGGTAAGTGCATACAATGGAATAAAGATAGCCTCTTTAATAAATGGTGTTGGGAAAATTGCACATCTACCTGCAAAAAAATGAAACTAGACCACCAACTTACACCGCTCACAAAAATAAACTCAAAATGGATAAAAGACCTAAATGTAAGCTGTGAAACCGTAAGTATCTCAGAAGAAAACATAGGCAATAAGCTCTCTGACATCTCTCACAGCAATATATTTGCCGATTTATCTCCATGGGCAAGTGAAATAAAAGACAGGATAAACAAATGGGACTATAGCAAACTAAAAAGCTTTGCACAGCTAAATACAATAAGAACATAATAAAAAAACCAAACTACACAATAGGAGAACATATTCTACAATACATCTGATAAGGGGTTAATAACTAAAATTTATAAAGAACTTGTAAAACTCAACACCAGGAAGATAAACAATCCAATCAAAAACTGGACAAAAGAAATAAATAAACACTTCTCCAAACAGGACATACAGATGGCCAATAGGCAGATAAAAAAATGCTCAACATCACTAATCATTAGAGAAATGCAAATTAAAACAACAATGAGATATCACCTCACACCAGTCAGAATGACACTCATCAACAAAACAACACAGAATAAGTGCTGGCGAAGATGTGGAGAAAACCCTTCTGCACTGCTGGTGGGAATGCAGACTGGTGCAGCCACTGTGGAAAACAGTATAGAGGTTCCTCAAACAATTAAAAATCGAACTGCCTTTTGACCCAGCCATCCCACTTTTAGGAATATACCCTAAGAACACCATAGCACTGTTCCAAAAGGAGAAATGCACCCCCATGTTAATGGCAGCATTGTTTATAATAGCGAAGATCTGGAAACAGCCCAAGTGTCTGTCAGTGGACAAGTGGATTAAAGAGCTTTGGTACATGTATATACTATGAAATACTTCTCAGCCATAAGAAATGATGACATTGAATCATTTACAATAACACGGATGGACCTTGGTAATATTATACTGAGCGAAATAAGTAAATTAGAAAAAACTAAGAATATATCATTCCATACATAGATGGGACATGAAAATGAGACTCAGAGACATGGACAAGAATGTGATGGTAACTGGGGGGGAAGAGGGAGATAGTGGGGGAAGAGAGAGGCACAAAGAATACCAGATAGAAGGTGATGGAAGACAATTTGACTTTGGGTGAGGGGTATGCAACATAATCAAATATCAAAATAATCTGGAAATGTTTTCTCTGAACAAATGTACCCTGATTTATCAATGTCACCCCATTAAAATTAATTTAAAAAATGAAAAAATAAAAAATAAAAATTAAGCCTGACCAGGCAGTGGCGCAGTGGATAGAGCATCGGACTGGGATGCAGAAGACCCAGATTTGAGATCCCGAGGTCGCCAGCTTGAGCATGGACTCATCTGGTTTGAGCAAAAGCCCACCAGCTTGAACCCAAGGTCGCTGACTCCAGCAAGGGGTTACTCAGTCTGCTGAAGGCCCGTGGTCAAGGCACGTATGAGAAAGCAATCAATGAACAACTAAGGTGTTGCAACGTGCAATGAAAAACTAATGATTGATGCTTCTCATCTCTCCATTCCTGTCTGTCTGTCCCTGTCTATTTCTCTCTCTGACTCACTCTCTGTCTCTGTAAAAAATAATAATAATAATAATAAATAAAAATAATAATAATAATTAAGAAAGAAATAAATAAAAATAAAACGTTTAATTTAAAAAATGGTACCCAGACAAAAAATCTCAAGGAATTTATCACAACCAACCCAATGCTGCAAGGAATGTTAAGGGGCCTGCAGTAGACAGAACAAAGCAGGAAAATAAATATAGTAAAAGAGGAATGTAGATTTAAAGAATACAATGGCAATAAACAAATACATATCAATAATAACCTTAAATGTAAATAGATTAAATGCTCCAATGAAAAGACATAGGGTAGCTGAATGGATAAATAAAAAGGACCCATACATATGCTGTCTACCGGAGACCAACTTCAAAACAAAAGATACATATAGACTGAAAGTAAAAGGATGGGAAAAAATATTTCATGCAAATGGAAATGAAAAAAAAGCTGGGGTAGCAATACTTATATCTGACAAAATAGACTTTAAAACAAAGACTATTGTAAGGGATAAAGAAAGTCACTACATAATGATAAAGGGAACAATCTAAAAGGAAGTGATAACCATTATAAATATCTATGCACCTAATATAGGAGCAACTAAATATATAAAGTAGACTTTAATGGACATAAAGGGAAAGATCAACAGCAATACTATAATAGTAGGGGATTTCAATACCCAACTAACATCACTGGATAGATCCTCAAGAAAGAAAATTAATAAGGAAACAGCAGAATTAAGGGACACACTATCAGTGGTCAGCAAACTCATTAGTCAACAGAGCCAAATATCAACAGTACAATGATTAAAATATGTTTTGAGAGCCAAATTTTTTAAACTTAAACTATATAGGTAGGTATATTCCTTATCAAGGTAGTGCCCACACATGGTATGTTGTGGAAGAACCACACTCAAGAGGCCAAAGAGCCACATGTGTTTTTGAGCTGCAGTTTGCCAACCAGAGCACTAAATCAACTGGATTTAATAGATATCTTCAGAACCTTTCGCCCTAAAGCAGCAGAATATATATTCTTCTCAAGTGCTCATGGTACATTTTCTAGGATAGACCACATATTATAACATAAAACGAATCTCAACAAATTTAAGAAGATTAAATCATATGAAGCATCCTCTCTGACCACAATGGCATACAACAGGAAATCAACTACAATAGAAAAACTGAAAAACACTCAAACACTTGGAAACTAAACAGCATGTTATTAAATAACAAATGGGTCAACAATGAGATCAAGGAAGAAATAAAAAATTTCCTTGAAACAAATGAAATTGAGCATACAACCACTCTATGGGACACAGCAAAAGCAGTCCTGAGAAGGAAGTTCATAGCATTATAAGCATGCCTTAAAAAGCTAGAAAAATCTCAAATGAACAACTTAATCTTGCAACTAAAAGAACTAGAAAAAGAACAGCAAGTAAAACCCAAAGGAAGTAGAATGAAGAAAATAATAAAAATTGAAGCTGAAATAAGTGACATAGAGACTAAAAAACAATACAAAGGATCAATGAAACCAGGAGCTGTTTCTTTGAAAAGGTAAACAAGATCAATGAACCCTTAGCCAGACTCACCAAGAAAAAAAGAGAGAGGACTCAAATAAATAAAATTAGAAATGAGAGAGAAGTAACAACAGACATAGCAGAAATAAAAAGGCTTGTAAGAAAATTCTATGAAGAACTGTATGCTAAAAAATTAGACAACCTAGGAGAAATAGACAGATTTCTTGAAAAATATAATCTTTCGAAAATCAATCTGGAAGAATCAGAAAACCTAAATAGACTGATTTCAACAAATGAGATCAAAACCGTTATCAAAAAACTCCCAACAACAAAAGCCCTGGGCCAGATGGCTTCACAGGCGAATTCTACCAAATATTCAAAGAAGAACTAACTCCTACCCTTCTCAAGCTATTTCAAAAAATTCAAGAGGAGGAAAAACTTCCAAGCTCCTTTTATGAGGAGAGCATAATTCTGTTTCCAAAACCAGGCAAAGACAACACAAAGAAAGAAAACTATAAGCCAATATTCCTGATAAATTTAGATGCTAAAATTCACAGTGTGTCCGTAAAGTCACGGTGCACTTTTGACTGTTCACAGGAAAGCAACAGAAGATGATAAAAATGTGAAATCTGCACCAAAGAAAAGGAAAACTCTCCCAGTTTCTGTAGGATGATGTGGCAGCATGTGCGCATGCGCAGATGATGACATAACACCATGTATACAGCAGAGCAGCCCACGATCATGCCAGTGAAGATGTGGACGGTAAAGAGAAAAGTTCATTGTGTTCTGTGGCTCGCTAAATTTGAATCCGTGACCAAAGTGCAACGTGAATATCGGTGCTTTTATAACAAAGTGCCACCACATAGGAATAACATTACTCAGTGGGATAAACAGTTGAAGGAAACCAGCAGTTTGGTGGAGAAAGCCCATTCTGGTAGGCCATCAGTCAGTGACGAGTCTGTAGAGGCTACACGGGATAGCTACCTAAGGAGCCCTAAAAAATCTGTGCGTGAGCCCACATCGAACTGCACTGAATAGGTATGAAACTGGGGGAGTTTTCCTTTTATTTGGTGATTTCAAATTTCTATCGTCTTTTGTTGCTTTCCTGTGACTGGTCAAAAGTGTACCATGACTTTACTGTATTAGCAAACCGAATACAGCAGTATATGAAAAAAATCATACATCCCACCAAGTGGGATTTATTCTGAGAAGGCAAGGCTGGTACAACATTTGCAAATCAATCAATGTGATTCATCACATAAACAAAAGGAAGGAGAAAAACCACATGATAATATCAATAGATGCAGAAAAAGCATTTGATAAAATCCAACAGCCATTTATGATCAAAACTCTCAGCAAAGCGGGAATACAGCGAACATATCTCAACATGATAAAGGCCTCTATGACAGACCCACAGCCAACATAATAATCAATGGACAAAAGTTAAAAGCAATCCCCTTAAGATCAGGAACATGGCAGGGGTCCCCATTTCACCACTTTTATTCAATATAGTTCTCGAAGTCCTAGCCACAGCATTCAGACAAAAAGAAAAAATAAAAGGCATCCAAACTGGAAAAGAATAAGTAAAAGTATCATTATTTGCAGATGATATATTGTATATAGAAAACCCTAGTCTCAGTCGGTAAACTACTGGACCTGATAAATGAATTCAGCAAAGTGGCAGGAAATAAACTTAATACTCAGAAATCAGAGGCATTTTTATACACCAAAAATTATCTGTCCGAAAGAGAAATTAAGAAAACAATCCCCTTCACTATTGCAACAAAAATAATACCTTGGAGTAAATTTAACCAAGGAGATTAAAGACTTGTACTTGGAAAATTATAAAACATTGATAAAAGAAATCAAGGAAGATACAAACAAATGGAAGCATACACTGTGTTCATGGTTAGGAAGAATAAACATAATTAAAATGTCTATATTACCCAAAGCAATTTATAAATTCAATGCAATTCCAACTAAAATACCAATCACATACTTCAAAGATATAGAAAATATATTCCAAAAATTCATATGGAACCAAAAAACATCACAAATAGTTTCAGCAATCTTGAAAAAGAAGAATAAAGTGGGTGGTATCACAGTTCCTGATATCAAGTTATACTACAAGGCTATTGTACTCAAAACACCTTGATACTGGCATAAGAATAGGCATATAGATCAATAGAACAGAACAGAGAACCCAGAAATAAACCCGCACCTTATGGACAATTGATATTTGACAAAGGTGGTAATAGCATACAATGGAGTAAAGACAGTCTTTTTAACAAACGGTGTTGGGAAAATTGGACAGCTACCTGCAAAAAATGAAACTAGACCACCAACTAACACCATTCACAAAACTAAACTCAAAATAAATAAAAGTCTTAAATGTAAGCTGTGAAACCATAAGCATCCTAGAGAAAAACATAGGCAATAAGCTCTCCAACATCACTTGCAGCAGTATATTTGCTGATTTATCTCCACGGGCAAGGGAAATAAAGGACAGGATAAACAAATGAGACTATATCAAACTAAAAAGATTTGCACAGCTAAAGACAATATGCACAAAATAAAAAGGCAAACCACACAATGGGGGAACATATTTGACAATGTGTCTGATAAGGGGTTAATAACCAAAATTTATAAAGAACTTGTAAAACTCAACACCAGGAAGATAAACAATCCAATCAAAAAAGGGGCAAAAGAAATGAATAGACACTTCTCCAAAAAGGACATACAGATGGCCAATAGGCAGATGAAAAAATGCTCAATATCACTAATCATTAGAGAAATGCAAATTAAAACCACAATGAGATATCACCTCACACAAGTCAGAATGGTGCTCATTAAAGAAAACAACACAAAATAAGTGCTGGCGAGGATGTGGAGAAAGGGAATCTTCCTGCACTGCTGGTGGGAATGCAGACTGGTGCAGGCACTGTCAAAAACAGTATGGAGATTCCTCAAGAAATTAAAAATGAAACTGCCTTTTGACCCAGCTATCCAACTTTTAGGAATGTATTCCAAGAACACTACATCAATGATTCAAAAGAAGAAATGCACCCCCATGTTTATGGTAGCATTGTTTACAACAGCCAAGATATGGAAACAGCTCAAGTATCCAACAGTGGACGAGTGGATTAAAAAGCTGTGATACATATACACAATGGAGTACTACACTGCCATGAGGAAGAAGGAAATCTTACTTTTTGCGACAACATATATGGACCTGGAAACTAAGTGAAATAAGCCAGGCAGATAAAGAAAAATACCATATGACCTCACTCATTTGAGGAATCCAATAAACAATATAAACTGAGGAATGGAATAGAGACAGAGACAGGATGAAAGGGACCAGAGGGAAAGCAGACAGAGGAAAAGGGGATGATAGGATGGGATGAGAGCAGAAAGCAAAATCGGGGAGATGGCGTTGCAGGGAGGAGGGCAAGGGGGATGTGGTGGGGAACACAGGGGAGGGGGAGAGGTATTCAGGGGGACACTAGAATCTATGTACACCCAATCAATAAAAATTAAATTAAATTAAAAAAAAATTGCTTGCTATTAAAAACACCATGCCACTTTTGTCTTATGAACTGTACTGTACTATTTCGCATATTTCATTCCACCTTCAATTAATGTCAGGGCAACAAGCACCAGAACTCTCCCAGGGCCTGCAACACAATAAACAGCAATACAACAACCAGGTTCTTTAGGAACTTAATTTGTATAAGACTTAGCCAATCATCAGCAATCTGATTGGCTTCATCATCAAAAAACCAAAAGAACATGGATGCCTTCTTTGTCCATAAGAGTAGTATCTTAAGTTGCTTCACATACTTTTACTGTTGTGGTCAGTCCTTACTTCTTAAGTTCCTCTATAAATTTTCTAGGGTCACATTGGTTGGCTTGTGTGTAATAAGAAATCTCACATTCTTATATGTGACTTCCATGGAAGTTGGGCAGTTCACTCAAGCCCTGTTAATTCAGTTAAGAAATGTTAAATAGGGTTATGAAAGAATTTAAAAACTGAATACAGAAATAATGCAAAGAAACTGAGTCTACCTCAATATACTCCACTGGAAATTCTCAGTACTTTGAATATGAAGTTGGGAGTAATAAGTAATGAAATCAACCTCCTAACAAGCAGCAGCAATTCTTCAATCCAGTAATAAGTATTTCACATATAACAAGCAATATAACATATATTCCAAGTAATAACACAAGTTTCTGGGGCCACAACAGGGTCAGCCTTTTTCATCATGGGCATACTGAACGAATATGACTGATAAACCAGCCATGAGAGTCAGCGCTGGCCTGGCATGTGGTCTAGGAAAGCAAAAGAAAAACAGGAAGTTCTGATACACTAACCAATAGAATAAATGAAAATCAAGCAATAGAGCTAGTAAAAGAATTCAGTCCACCTTAAAACTTTGCCAAATGTTTGCAGATGTCCTGTTGTAACAGTCTACAAAGAGTATTTTTAAATAAATTCAGCAGAAATGATACAGAGAAAAAAGCAGGAAGCCAAGCATCATAAGACAAGTCCTATGTGCCAATTGTTGGCCATGTGACTTTGAATAGGTCACATGACTTCTATGGATGTCAATTTTCTCCTCTGTAAAGTACAAGAGTTGGACTAGACCAGGGGTCGGGAACCTTTTTGGCTGAGAAAGCCATGAACGCCACATATTTTAAAATGTAATTCCATGAGAGCCATACAGCGACCCGTGTACCTTACGCATTAGCCAATAAAAATTTGGTGTTGTCCCAGAGGACAGCTGTGATTGGCTCCAGCCACCCACAACCATGAACATGAGCAGTAGGAAATGAATGGATTGTAATACATGAGAATGTTTTATATTTTTAACATTATTTTTTTTATTAAAGAGTTGTCTGTGAGCCAGAGGCAGCCATCAAAAGAGCCACATCTGAAGCCCTGGCTGGTTGGCTCAGTGGTAGAGCGTCGGCCTGGCGTGCAAGGGGTCCTGGGTTCGATTCCTGGCCAGGGCACACAGGAGAAGTGCCCATCTGCTTCTCCACCCCTCCCCCTCTCCTTCCTCTCTGTCTCTCTCTTCCCCTCCCGCAGCCAAGGCTCCATTGGAGCAAAGATGGCCCGGGCGCTGGGGATGGCTCCTTGGCCTCTGCCCCAGGCGCTAGAGTGGCTCTGGTTGCAACAGAGTGACGCCCGGGAGGGGCAGAGCATTGCCCCCTGGTGGGCAGAGCATCGCCCCCTGGTGGGCATGCCGGGTGGATCCCGGTCGGGCACATGCGGGAGTCTGTCTGACTGTCTCTCTCCGTTTCCAGCTTCGGAAACACACACACAAACACACACACACACACACACACACACACACAAAAGAGCCACATCTGGCTCGTGAGCCATAGGTTCCCGACCCCTGGACTAGACTCTTACTCCACAATTGTCCCTCCCCTTGTTCTCTGGAGATATTTTTGCTATAATAATTACTGTTGCCACAAATAGTATCACATAGCAGAGTCTAGTCACGTACAGGAATTCCAGGCACTGTGACTATGAATTCTAATCTGTCTTTGGTCACACCATTGTTGAATGACCTTGGGCAAGGCACCTAACTTAAGTTAGCTGTCTGAGATGCCCCATCAGTCAAAAACCTCCAGGAATTTACAGGGCAAATTTCTAACTTTTTATATGCACAAACTGCCCTCCAAATGCCTTTAAAATGCTTAATGAGGGAGCACCCATGACAAATCCTGAAATTAGTCTTATTCTCAGAATAATTCTCAGTCACGGTGTGTTCTTGACCACTGATATAGAAGCCCATCTCTTTTTATTCAAATCATAGCCATTCTTTAAAGGAGACAAAATTTAAGTTAAAACTTAAAAAGCTGAAAAATTTCTCAAATTTGTGAAAAATTCAAGGCTAGAAAAGATTCTAATAACCTTAAATAAATAGTAGAAACCAAAGAATACTACTGCAACTCTCAGCAAATACTTTTGAGATGTGTCTTATAATAGGATTGGCACTATAACCCCTGTCCTAAACTTAATAGACAGGAAGTTCAATATTTCTATTAATAATAACAAAATAACGACAGCTGTTACTTGTCATGCAAATATGTTTTAGGCATTATGCTAAGGGCATAATATGCCAGATCCATTAGAATGCTTTCAGCTATAAGTAAAAGTACCTAACTAAAACAGATTTAAACATTAGGGGTCTCCTCTCCCATAACTTTTGTGAGAAGTGGCTGATCCCAGAGTTGGTTGATTGGCAGCATAACAACATCACAGAGGACCCATCCTTTAACTCTCTCATCCTTGACATGTGAGCAGCATCTCTTCCGGTGTTTGCACACTGAGTGCAATGACTCCAGGTGCCACACAGGAACTTCACCATCTAGAAGTGTACACTTCCTGCATGTCTCTTTCTATTGTTTGGGATAGCCCTACTCAAGAGGTCCCTACAGATTGCCCTCACATTTTATTGTCCAAGACCAAATCACTTACCCATACTTAAGCCAATCAATAGCAAGGGGAATGAGACCGTCAATATATTTTTAAACCAATCACAATTTATCCCTGGCTCACCATTCTTGAACATATGGAATGATATCATTCTCCTCAAACATAACTAGGCTCTGCAAAGAGGGATGGGCTAGGAAATGCCAATTGATTAGATAAATAAGTGTCTGCTACCGATATATTATCACTGTAACAAATCCCCAAAGAGTTATTATTCTCATTTTATAGATGAGGAGAAGTCAAATAAATTGCCCACAGTTACATAGCTTGAAGTTGAGAAATCCTGTATTCTTAATTATCATATTTGTGGTTCTGAAATTTCAGTGCATGTAAAAGACATCAGGAGAGTTTAGAAAAAATGTATATTCCCAGACTCAACACCCAGAGATTCTGATTCAATAGTATAAAGAGCCCCTACTCTTCATTTTTAACAAATAATCTCAAATTAATTAGAATGCAGGTAGTCTACAAACAGCATTTTATGAGGGAGTGTAGGGTTAGTTATCAGTTGGGCAGAAGTCTGATTAAAAAACAAAACTGATTTGCTGGAAGACGTGGACCCATTATCTCCAAAAGCCATCCACTTTCTTACCAACAGTCATAGAAATACCACTTTGAATTATTTCTAGTCTGTACAGGTCAAGCCCTATGTACTGTCCAGGTCTTGCTCCCTAATTTAAGAAGGCTATCGATAAAAGGTCAAATGAGGTTCAGGTGCTAGCTAATATGCCCTTGGCCTCTGTAAGAAACTCTGTGTCTTTATAAAATGTGTTCCTCCCTTCCTGACTTTCCCCCTTCTAGCTCCCTTTCTTCATTCATCAGTCACCTCAACAGCAAACCCAGAGACAAATTTATTTGGATTGAAGATTTTGATTGAAATGAATTGAAACCAATTAAAGCCAGCTTCCATAAAATCCAAATAAATTTGTCTCTGGGTTTGCTATTGAGATGACTGATGAAAATACTCTGACAACTCCAAGAAAACCAGGTCTTTGGAGGTCTCAGGTGAAGAGAAAGGACCTAGGACTCTGCATGGTGCCAGATATTTGAGAGGGTCTGAGATGGGAACTAGCGCAGGCTGATTACCTTACCGCTCCAACCTCTAGTCTGCAGGGACATCAACGCTCCTATGAAGACCACTGCCAAACCACAGCTCTACTTATAACAAAGATCCCCCCAAAAGGAACTAAGAGATAGAAACTAACTTAGTACAGGGGGTCTTCAGGTTACGACAGTCTCGACATACAACGTTTCAGGTTCACGACACTCACCCCCATAAAAACTTTAAAAAATTAAGATGTGAGTGTTTCAGTTTATGCCATTAGTGTCATACTTATAGACTATGTGGGCAAACTTGTTTGGTTGCACACAGCAAAAGAATATGCAGTAACACAGTGTATGAGTGAGGGAGTTGCAGTCCCCCAGGACGCTTACCTATGCCATTTTGGACTATTAAAAGCGCAAGTGTTTTGTTTGTGTTAGGCTACGGTGTGTTTCAACTTACACCAAAATTCGGGTTATGTCACTATTGTAGAAACAGAACTGTGTCACAACCCAAGGACCCCCTGTGCAATGAGGCAACACCAGCTCAAACAACAGGGGGGATAGCTGAGGTATCTACAACCCCCTTATGCCATGAAGAGTTTCTTCATACAACATTTTGGGTCTACATGAGACAAACACAAGATACAAACTGTCTTTCAAAGTTATGTGTGTCAGTGAGTATTCACACAACATTTTAACTTCAATTTTGTGACAAAACTATTTCCCAACATGCATGCGTGTGTTTCTCTCACTTTGTACTTTATGCTGTTAAGCAGAGCATGTCGACTGGCACTTTGACATACTTATTGCAAAACAATGCCTGAACAAATCCAAGTCACGCTTTCCAAAACCACCAATTTTAACTTTAGGTAGAAGAGCCCTGGCAGGTGAGGGGGTGAGGGGCTGTGGAGATGGACAATAGTGGAGTAGGCAGGGAAATTATTGAGAATTGTATGTTTTCTCTCTTGTAACAGATATTTTATGTTGGCCAAAGCTGGCAAATCGTTAACACATGGGCACTAAAAGGACTGCTTCTTCCCTTCCTCTCTATTCCATAGAGTTTTGACTGTAATACAGGTACTTTGCCTAAGACACTTGCAGCTCCCTCCTGTTGGTCCCTCATCCTCCTCACTGCTTTGTCATTCTTTATTCTTCCCCAGGCATAACTTCCATCTGTGTTGAGTCTTTCCAGCTTCCCTCAGGAAAGGAATCATGGTTTAATGATTCTCAGACATTACAGAATGACCTCTCCCTGATGCATATGGTACAAGAAACAAAATCCTAAATTCTTTGAAATAAAAAGAGTAGAATAATGAAAGCCTACTCAGCTTCTAATTCCAAATCTAAACAGAAGTGTTATTTTGTAAAAACACCTCCTCAGACTTATACCCAGTTTGGCAACCACATGGCGGCCGTGAGAAATAATTCTATAAGAATAAGGACAGTCATCACAAGAGCCTTTGACAATTTTCTCTTGGCAAATAACACAACAAACAAAAATTACCCCCATGTACTCATTGATGTTTGCGATTCCTTTGATAGGAATTAACTATTTCTGAGAAAGCTACTATATAATTAGAAATCCTTGATAAAAAGACAGCTGTTCTTTTCTTCTTCTATTTTTTTTTTTTGCAATTAGGCAATAGATAACAAAATGTCTCAAAACATGCCTACTCTTTAACCTCATGATCCAACTCCAGAAATTTATCCATAATAAATAATCAGAAAGGTATACAAAGATATACATATTTCAAACTTCACTATAGTTTTAAAATATGTTTATGATGTAAATTTTCAAACAAAAGTAAAGGGAATATACCATCATCCACCATGTAGCCACCACCCAGCTTTATTATTTATCAATACTTTCTCCTGTTCTTGTTTTACTTACCTCATTGTTTTTGCTGAAATATTTTAAAGCAAATATTAACCATCCTGTCATTTGACTCTTAAATATATCAGTTTGATTCACTAAAAAATAAGCAATTTTAAAATTAACATTACCCTCATACCATTCTTTTACCATCCATGTTGGCAATAGTTTTTTTAATGTAATCTAATACACCATCATGTATAATTTCAAAATGTCAAAAATTACTTTTATAGTTTATTTAAATCCAGTTCTAAAAAATTCCATATATTGGATTTAATTGTTATTTCTCTTAAGTCTCTGTAACCTACAACCATTTCTTCACATTTGATTATGCTATATATTCGTTGGGGAAAAAAGGTCATTTTGTCCTGTAGAATTTCTCATATTCTGGGTTTGACTGTACTTTTTTGTGTGTCATTTAATATGTTCCTCTATCCCCTGAAAACAGAGAGTTAGAACTAAAGTCTGATTAAATTCAGTTTGTTTGGGGGTGGTTACAAGAATGCTTCATAGTACACATCAAATGCACTTAAAACCTGTTCACCCCACTTGAGTGATGTTTACATTGATTAGTGGACTCAGATGTTCTCAGTCTAATCTCTCAGTTTTACATTTTCTCATCATTTCCATCTAGTGGTTTTAGCAGTGATTTGATAATTATTGCCTAGATCAATTAATTGACTAGAGATTTAAAAATGGTCATGTTATTTTATAATACCTAATTGTCTAATTAAATCTGTTTCTTCTCTAATGAAGCAGCTTTTAACCACAACTCTGCTTTTTATTGTCAAAAAGGTCAGTTACAATAGCATAATTAACACTCGTTACACCTTCACCTAGATTCACTAATTACTAACATTTTGCCACATTTACTTCATCACTCCCATTATATATACTTACTTTTCCTGTTCCATTCCAACTCTATTATAGACAGTATGATTCTTTACCTTTAAAGACTTTAGCTTCTGTGTCCAAATAACGAAAACATTCTCACCACAACCACAATTACTATACTCAATACATTTAACATTGATTCAAAGCCATCTGATATAAAATTCAAGAAAACTGTCCTAAATTGGCTCCAGAATGGTCTTTATAATAAATATTTTTTTTAAATCCAGAATCCCATCAAGGACTATGCACAGCAGTGTTCTCATGTCTGGTAATTTTCTACTTCTAGACTTCTTTCTACATGTATTAGCTGGCATTTTAAAAAGTTCTTTCTCTCTATCCTTGTGATTATTCTTTTAGATGCTTAAATTCACCCAAACTTGTCCAATAGGAGCTCCTTTAGTCTGGTTTCTATATAATTTCAACATCATCCCACTGGTCTTTGAATACTTCTTTACTTTTTGACCCAAGTGATTCTGGGCTCATCACCTTGTACTCCTTCTGTCTCAGAACTAGTAGAATCAGCAATTTCTCCAAAAAAAACCCTAGTTCTTTTCAATGAAGAATGGTATTTAGACACCAAGATGTGGCTTCTAGGTATGCTCATTGCTGGTGGGATGTCACTATTTCTAAACCTTTTCAGTTTATATTGACATGAAATACATTTTTTCAAAAAAAATCATGTGTTTATACCTCCAATTCAAATTCAATATCATAGAAGTCTTCCTCTCCTTCTTCTATTTTACATTTTTATTTTCTACCACAGTGAGAACCCTAGTTTCCAAAAAGTTTAAGATATTTTCTCAGTCCTGGCCAGTTGGCTCAGTAGTTTAACGTTATGTGGAAGTCCTGGGTTCGATTCCCAGTCAAGGCCCACAGGAAAAGCAGATGTCTGCTCCAGCAGACACGGCTCTAATAGTTTGAGCAAGTTGGCCCCAGGCACTGAGGATGGCTCCATAGCCTCACCTCAGGTGTTGAAAAAGCTCAGTTGCTGAGCAAGGGAGCAGCAGCCCCAGATGGGCAAAGCATCACCTGAGAGGGGGTTTGCTGGGTAGATCCTGGTCAGTGTACATGCAGGAGTCTGTCTCTCTGCCTCCCTGCCTCTCACTTAAAACTTTTTTTTTCTCACTTTCTATATGCTTCAATATACACAAAATAATCTCAGTATAACTTACTACTAAAAATAAAACCTAAATATTTCATTCAGTATAATGTTATCAAGATTCATCCATGTTATTGTAAATGATGCGATGTCATCATTTCTTATGGCTGAGTAGTATTCCATAGTATATATGTACCAAAGCTTTCTTATCCACTTGTCCACTAACAGACACTTGGGCTGTTTCCAGATCTTTGCTATTGTGAACAATGATACCATAAGATTATACTGAGTGAAATAAGTAAATCAGAAAAAACTAAAAACTATATGAATCCATACATAGATGGGACATTAAAATGAGACTCAGAGACGTGGACAAGAATGTGATGGTAACCAGGGGCAGGGTGAGGGGGAGGGAAAGAAGAAAGATAGGGAGGGGGTTAGGGGAGGGGAGGGGCACAAAGAAAACCAGATAGAAGGTGACAGAAGACAATTTGATTTTGGGTGAGGGGTATGCAACATAATCAAATGTCAAAATAATATGGAGATGTTGTCCCTGAACATATGTACCCTGATTTATCAATGTCACCCCATAAAAATTTTTAAAAAACCTAAATAAAGTGAAATATTTCTTTTCAGTTCTTTCTGTTCATAGAAAATATTCTGTGAAGGTGTATTAAAAATAGACTTAAACTAATTTTATTTTCTATGTAGTTATGCTTGATATACAATTTGTTAAGCAGGTCAAGGTTTATCTGTTTCTGTTGACAATCAGTTTTAATGTTTTTCCATTTTATTCTTTGGATTTAACCTTATATTTTTAATATATACAAATTTTACATGGTTCAAAAGTCAAAAACTGTATAAAAAGGTAAACTCAGAGAAATGTTCGTCCCATTTCTATCCTTTTTACCCTTTACTACCCCTAGCACTCTTAGGTGGCTATTCTTGAGTTTGTAGATTATCCTTAATAATATCTATTTTTGTAAATATAAGAAAATGTTTTTTATTATTGTTATATATTGAAATATTTGAGAAGATTTATGTTTTTACTGTAGTGCTTATTTTTATTATTTATTTATTTATTTATTTATTTTACATTCAATATAATATATATTTACAAAGTGGTCCCCTCAATACTTTTAAGTACCCACTTAACATCATACATGGTTATTAAAATATCATTGATTATATTTCCTATGCTGTACTTAATAATAAAAAAAAGAAAAAGGTGAAAGGTTTTATATTTAATACTTTTTTTAATGGCTGTAATCCTCCTTTTCCTTTGCAACTGATTTAACTTTAAAGGGTATCTTTTGAATCTCACTTATTATTTTGTACTACTTACATGCCAATCAATGATCTTATTTTACTTTCTCTTTTCCTTTTCTCTTCTCCAATGTTTTCAGTTGTGCTATTTCTAATTTATCAGAATGCTTAATGTTTACCTGTTATTCTTCCACCATTTCTCCTCTGACCTAGAGTTACATATAATCAGTGGACATGATCAATGTTTTTATTACTACCTCCCAGACATCTCTGGTGCGATACAGTTCATCTCAGGATGGGATCATGACCTCTTGCAGTTTTAAAACTACTCACCAATAGCCTTGATATTTAAAGGACATCTGGGTAGATAACACAGCCCTCTTTTTATTTATTTTGATTTTTTCCTTTTTTATTTTTCAATTACAATTTACTTTCAATATTATTTTGTATTATTTTCAGGTGTACAGTGTAGTGATTAAATAATCTATACTTTACAAAGTGTTGCCCCCAGTATTCCCAGTACCCACTTGGTACCATACATAGTTATTAGAATATTATTGACTATATTCCCTATGCTGTACTTTACATCCCTGTGATTTTTTTATAAGAGCCAATTTGTACTTCTTAATCCCTTTACCTCTTTCACCCAGTCCACCAACCCCCTTCTTCTCTGGCAACCACCAGTCTGCTCTCTAACACACAGCTGTTTTTGTTTTTTTATGTAAGAGGAGGAGAGATAGAGAGACAGACTCCCACATGTACAGCACCAGGATCCACCCAGCAACCCTGCCTGGGACTGATGCTTATTTTTAGTGCTTGAGGCTGACATTGGAGACCAGCAAAGCTATCCTTAGCACCTGGGGCCATGCTCAAACCAGTGGAGCCACTGGCTGCAGGAGAGGAAGAGGGAGGGAAGGGAAAAAGGGGTGGTGGGAGAAGCAGATGGTCACTTCTCCTGTGTGCCCTGACAGGAATCGAACCTGGGACCTCCATACACCGAGCCGAAGCTCTATCTACTGAGCCACCAGCTGGGCCACAAAGCTGTTTTTAAAAGCAACAATGGAAACAGTCCAAGTAATCAACAGTCAGGAAATGGTCAAATAAATAAATTTTGGTCAGTTAAAAAATGGAACTCTGGTCCATACAGTCATTATACATGCTACAACTACGGTAGAAAAATAAAAAATGATATATAAAGCTGGAATTGGTCAAATTTGTGTTTTTAATGTATAAAGGCATGCCCTGGCTGGTTGTTTAGCTGGTTAAGAGTATTGTCCCAAAACAACAAGGTTGCAGGTTCGATCCCCAGTCAGGGCACACATGGGAAGTACCCAATGAAGGTACAACTGAGTGGAACAACAAATAAATGCTTCCTTTCCTCCTCCCGTCTCTCTCCCTTCCTCTCTCTATCTTTCTAATATCAATCAACGAAAGTCCTGTCTGGATAGCTCAGTTGGAGCATGTTCTCAAAGCACAGAGGTTGCCAGTTTGATCTGCAGTCAGAGCACATACAGAAACAGCTTGATGTTCCTGTCTCCCTGCCTCTTTCTAAAAAAATAATAATAATAATAATAATAATTAATTAATTAAAAATAAAGTATAAGGATGCTATGTGCGTGTGTGTTTATCATAAAGCAGGTCTGAGATACGTAAAACAGTTGACAGTGATTTTCTCTGATTAATAATATTATTGATGATCTTGAGACTCTACTTTGTACTTTTTTTAACTTTAGGAATTGTGGGATTGAAAAGACTACAATCTTTTTTTTTTTTAAGCTAAGCAAAGATCTAAAGCTTTCAAGATTTATTTTTAATGTGTTGGTTTTAATCAATACTGCAAAAAACAGTGCAGCAAAGAAAGACCAGCATGATCTAATTAGCAAGCCAACGCCTGCCGAGGCTGGTCATGGAGCCCTGCCTGTGCCGGGGACTTGATCAATGTCTGTCGGTGATGAAGAAAACTAAAATTAGCCTACTTTGAGCAGATTCATTCTGAGCGATACAGTTAACTTTTCTGAGTCAAGCTCCAGCTCCAGGGTTGATGAAATGAAATAATGTCCCTGTAAAAATGCCAGTCTTGTTCTGGCATAGAGTGGATATTTCTGTCACTTCAGCCAGGAGGGAAAGGGAGATTATTAGCACCTTGATCTTGATTGGGATGTATTCAGTTTTATTCTTTTGAAGAATATAAAAACAACATGAACAGGTATTCAGTAAAAAGAGACTGAGGCAGACTATACAAGGATGTTAGAGAGAGAAAGGGAGAGGGAGAAAGAAAAGATCAGATAGACAGACTAAGAAAAGCAAGGCAAATTGTTAGAGCATTAGGACCAATAGCAGTTAGGGCTTCAGGTCATGAGAGAGTGGAGGATATCTGTATCCCTCATCATAACTTGTGATAATTTTAAAAAACTAAATAAATATACACCTTCTTCTTTAAGTAACCATTACAGGATAGTCAACTCATCACTGATCTTACAACAGCTTCCCCCAATGGGGCTGATCATGAACGCCACTCCAGAGCAACTGAATTAGAATTTGAATGTAGATTGTCAGGCCTAGGATTAAAAAAAAGAAGAAGAAGAAAAGAAAGAAAACCATTTCTCTTCAAGTGATTATGATGACTAGTCAGTTTTAGAAACTACTGGTCTATACATAGAACCACCATCTATTTCGTCTACCAGGACAGTCCCAAACTAATTATTTTGAAAATCCCAGACCCTTACACCAATCTCTCAGCAAAGATGAACTATGTGCTCTCCAACCTCTCTGTCACCCTCCCTAAAGGGGTGCTAGTGAAGGAATGACCACTTGATTCACCTCCAGAGGATGGCCTTGTACTATTACTTCCATCACATGACTAAAGACAAGACTTAGAGAAAAACTACCCCTTACACTTAAATTCACATTAAAATGTCAATTAATAGCCAGCTCCTCCTGAGAGTGGAAGCTGGTGAGTGGAGAAGACTAAGGCATACTTTTAGGTAGGGAAAGGAGAATGGAGAACCTGGGGCATTGCTGACAAGTGCTTCTGTTACTGGCCCATTTTGTTCAAGTCAGCTGAGAGAGCCACAAATGAATATGGGCTCAACTTTATCTGCTGGTTATTTAAGAACTTCTGCTCATTTCTTCTTTACGTCTCTTTGGTTCCCAGTTTCTAGAAGAGTCAACATAAGAAAGTCATTTGATGGTGAGGTAATATTGCACTCAGTGGGGGATTCAAATAATTTAACAACTAGTTCTCTGCCTTAATGACCATTTTAAGTATAAGAAACAATATACCAAAAACTAGCTTATTATTTCATGCATTTAATATTTAAATAAGAACAATAAAAGAAGTATACCAAAAATAGATTTTAAGAGTTTTAAAATATTAATGAAAAAATACTAAATAATAACTAACAAAAAACAATCAAACTGCTATTTAAGATATTTCCATATTACTGTACTTCTTGACTGGCATCCTCACTTGCAATTTTTTTCAACTATGGACGGAATGAACATTACTAAGCATGCTTAGAATACGCTGTTTGTTGCATAGATGAACGTTAAAAAAGAGTAAGGAATGTCAAGTTGTGATTTCAACACTGGGCAGCTTCCCAGGACTTAGAGAGAACCCTGATTACAGGTGCCATTTTAACAACCAGTTCACCGAACTCAACAAAAAATTGGGTATAGGTTCTATCAAACTGGTGTGAAACGGCTGAATCCCATCACTAATTGCACTTCAACTGCTGAGAAACCAAGCCATACTCCCCATCAAATTAACGTGTCATCCCATTTTGAATATTACTTAATTCTGGTTTAATCCTGATCTGTTACCTGTAAAAGAAGGTCATACAAAGATCAAGGTAAAAACTTAAGCATTCTTAAAAGCATTCACATTACAAAAGTGTGAGAGAGAATATTTTAAGTCCCAATCCTCGTGACAATGAGTACATGCAGTACATCCCAGTGACTTCACTCTGTCTACCAACATGTCCCTAGGGCCCCAGTCTCTGCAGACCAGACACGCTCAGGACGTGTTCGTGCTTTCAGTAGTGGCTTTTGCTGTTCCTAATGGAGCCTTGTCAATAGAAAGAATTTTTTGTTATGGAGCTCTTAATTCATATTCACGTTACCAAAGTTACAAGTTTTAAAATTGGTTTTGCCCTGGCTGGTTGGCTCAGTGGTAGAGCGTTGGCCTGGCATGCAGAAGTCCCAGGTTTGATTCCCGGCCAGGGCACACAGAAGTGCCCATCTGCTTCTCCACCCCTCCCCCTCTCCTTCCTCTCTGTCTCTCTCTTCCCCTCTCGCAGCCGAGGCTCCATTGGAGCAAAGATGGCCCGGGCGCTGGGGATGGCTCCTTGGCCTCTGCCCCAGGTGCTAGAGTGGCTCTGGTCGCGACAGAGCAACCCCCGGGAGGGGCAGAGCATCGCCCCCTGGTGAGCAGAGCGTCGCCCCCTGGTGGGCGTGCCAGGTGGATCCCGGTCGGGCACATGTGGGAGTCTGTCTGACTGTCTATCCTCATTTCCAGCTTCAGAAGAATACAAAAAAAAAACAACAAAAAAACAAAAAACAAAAAACCTTATAGTCCACATTATAATACTATTTATAAAACTAGTCAATTAAGGATATCACTTTTAAATTTTCTCTGACAAGATTTTAGAAACTCTGGTTGACAGATTAAATTGCTTAATCAGTCAGTCTCATTTACAGATTTAATCAATTAAATAGTCTTTATTCTAAACTGCATTTATAAAGGTAACATAATTGAATTTATTTTTACATGCTTCCAATGTCTTTTAGAACAAATTTACAATCCTAACAAGCAAAATTTTCCCAGCATATAAAGCTTTCTTGTTGCAACTCTAATAAAATAAACTTAAAGGTATCATAAATTTTCTGACCAGGCGGTGGCACAGTGGATAGACCATCAGCCTGGGATGCTGAGGACTCAGGTTTAAAACCCTGAGGTCACTGGTTTGAGTGCAGGCTCATCTGGCTTGAGTGTGGGGATGCTGGCTTGGCTGGAGCCCCCTGGTCAAGGCACATATGAGAAAGCAATCAATGAACAACTAAGGTGCCATAACTATGAGCTGATGCTTTTCATCTCTCTCCCTTCCTGTCTGTCTATCCTTATCTGTCCCTCTCTCTGTCTGAAAACCATCAGCTTTATAAAATTTTATTGATTTATTTATTTACTTTAAGTGAGAGGAGGGGAGATAGAGAGACAGACTCCCACAAGCGCACCAACCGAGATCAACTCTGCAACCTCCATCTAAGGCTGATGGTCAAGTCAACCGAGCTATCCTTAGTGCCTGGGGCTGACTCTGAAATCAATCAAGCCACTGGCTGCAAGAGAGAAAGAGGGGGAAAAGGAGGAGAGGGAGGTGAAGAGAAGCAAATGGTCACTTCTCCTGTGTACCCTAACCAGGGATTGAAACCCAGGATGTCCACATGCCGGGCTGACACTCTATCCACTGAGCAAGCTGGCCAGTGCCCAGCCTTTTTTAAATTTAGTCCAAAATTTGACCAAATCATAGTTACTCCTTAAGACTGATGTGTTAAATCCCCAAAATCCCTTTGAAATGTACATACACTAACTTGGATGGAAATCACATCACTGCTTTAATCCTCATAACAGTGCTGTTCCCACACATATTGGTTTAGATGACTCAAGAAGAGGCACAATGAGAAAACAAGCTATTATGCAATGAGTTCCAATGTCTCTTAAAACCATTTTTTGTTGATATTTGTTTAGAAAGCTCCATGGAAAGAACACAACCCTTTTTAAAGCAGTTTTTGAAAGGCTTGTCTCCAAGGCAGTTCCAAACTCAAGATATTTCTAGGAGAAACTCTGTTGCATGAAGACAGAGCTAAAAGGAATTTGAGGGTCTTTTGTCCAAACTCTGTGCTATACAAAAAGAAAAACTGAGCTCCAAAGAGAGGGGGCAAGAGCGAGAGGAACTCCTTTGCTGAATGTCTTCCACGCTCCTGGCACTGTACAAGTTAACCTTCCATTTGGGTGCACAGAGTAGTGCTAGATAATCCTTTTCCACTCTCTTTCCCCCTTGGACACATTGGAAATGTTACCACACATTCTGAGTAGACAGCCTGGCTTTCCCCTCCATTGAGTCAATGGAAGTAATCAGCCATTCATTACTTCAAGATTCTAAATCAGCCTCATGGGTACCTAAATTTCTTGTGAAGAAAGCCAAATTTGGAGGACTGAGAGGTGGAAAAAAGATAAGTAAAGAGAGATTCTCTTCCTAGAAATTTAGAGAAGGGGAAGGAGCAAGATTGGACAGAGCTGGGATAGGGGTGCGGGGTCAAGGGAAGGATGGAAGATGGAGAGAGTTGTGTTCATAGGGAATGAGGAAGAGGGTTCAGAGACAGAGCATAGAGGGAATGATTGATAGAGCAGGACCGCAGAGAAAGGGGAATGGGGGCACAGACTGAATTTAAAGAAAAAAGAGAAACTTCATTCTACAAAACAGGAGAAAGGAAGGTGGAGATGTGTAAAGCCAGCAGGCAGGGCCAGGGCCAGCATCAGAGCAACCCAGCCCTTGCAGGTTCGCATTGGATTCGGACAGTCGGTAAAGAAACAGCGGAGCCAAGAACTGATGGGCCATAGTCTTTAATTCTAGCTTGTACCCGGCGGGCAAGTAAAAATACACACTGGGCTCCAAAACCCACTCACATTCAGTGCTCACAAAGCCACTGACTTATCCGAGTTTCCTAGAATCAAAGGTTTTTAGCTCACCAGCCTTATTCTCCTCAGTTCCCCATCTCCTTCCTTATCCCAGATACAAACTCTACACAAACTGGCATCTCACTCAGCACTCCGCCATCTTGGCTGCTTCTCCTGGCCTCTTCCACGAGGCCTTTCTCTGCTTTCTGCTCTCTCTTCTAATGATAATCTCAGGAACCAAGAGCCAAGTCCTGTTCTGCCCCCATTTTATAGTGTAGCTTCACAACCTTTAATCCAATATACAAAATAGGGTAGTCTCTAATACAGTCACTTCTCTGAGGCATGATTGGATTGTACCGCCCTACATCAAAATGGGTAGGAAAGGCTTAATCCCAAAACCAAGCCCCAGGCTACAAGGATTCTGCCTGCCTTTAGCCCACCCCAACACACATTAATATCACCTGGGCGACGGCCTCTTTAACAAAGTGAGCATAATACATTTTATCTGCCCAACAAGATGGATATAAATACTGCTGAGTATGGTAATGAAAGAAATAGTTCAGATTCTCATCCTCGGGTCTGGGTTAAGTGAAGAGGGAGTACAGACTCTAGGATCAGAATACCTCTGTGAATTAAATGATGGAATTGAGGGCATGAATGAACTACAAGGACATTGGAGTTTAAAATTTCAGGATGGGACAGTGCTTAGTGATGACAACACAAGGCAGGGCTGTTAATAGTCCAACATGGCAAAGTAGAGGCCAAACAAAAACACTGGGCTTGAAAGTCAAGATCAGAGGAGCCAGTGGGTCAGGGGAGTCATTGCCTGGACACTGAAGTCACCTGGCTTGACAGTTTGCTGAATTGGCAGAAGAGAAAGGTCATAAGCTGCTGCCAAAATCTTTTATGAGTGCAGAGACTGATCAGCAGGTTGATACGTGACAGGAATGACATAGAGATGAAATGTTAGCTTCAAAGCCAAAGAGAATTTTACAGGAGAGGGTAGAACAGTGGCCTGGCAACAGCTTTGGAGAGCAAGGGAGACATTACCTCCCAACTTTCAGCCTGAAGGTCAGAGGGTATGTGAGAGCAAGGCCTTTTCCCTTGAGAAGGACACAAGGGAAACAGGAATCTCAGGGGAGACTATAGTGATCTTTGACAGAAGATGGCAGGGAAAATATTTAATAGAAATGTTAAGGATATAGGGGCTCTGTTTACCATGCAATAGGTTCCAGAGGGCACAGTTGAAAGGTGAGGGAGGGAGACAGGAAAGAGACAAAAAGCATCCTGTGATGACATTATGTATTAGAATAAGGACTAAAACAGTCTGCATCCAGGGCAATGGCCAAGGTTGTGAGGGACAAGAGGCAGAGAGATCTCTAGCCTCAACTTACTAGCTCTGTGACCTTAGGAGAGTTATTTGTTCTCTCTGTGCCTCAGTTTCATCATTCTAAAATAAGGATACTACTAGTACCTACCTCATAAGGTTGCTGTTGTGAGGATTAAGTGTGTCAATACATGTAAAGTACTTAGAAAATTGATCAGTGTACAATTCATCCTGAAGAAGCACTTGATTTAGAAGGAAAAAGGTTCCTATTCCACTCCACACTTCTCCTTAAATAATGAACATCCATTATGTTAAACCCTGAACAATGCCCCTTCACTTCCTGACACGTACATGCAACAAAAACCCAGCATACAAAAAGAAAGGAAAGGAAGGAAGAAAGGAAGGAAGGAAGGAAGGAAGGAAGGAAGGAAGGAAGGAAGGAAGGAAGGAAGAAGGGGAGAAAGGAAGGGGACAAAAGAAAAGAAAAAGATCTATTGATCTATTGAAGTCACTGACAGATTCAATTTCTTGCAAATATATCCTATCTGACTATTTTCTGTCCCTTGAAAGGGAAGAAAGAAGAAAAAGTTGGTCAAAAACAGTAAGAATCTAGAGTTAATTTTAAATATGGACAGTCAACAGAGTAATCTACTACACAATGCAACAACAGCAAAACATCAAATAACTGGACTAAAAATAGGCAAAGAACTCAGAAAGACATTTTCCCAAAAATGACATGCAAATGGCCAATAAGCACATGAAAAGATATTTAACATAACTAACCATCAGAGAAATGCAAATCAAGACCATGAATTATCACCCACAACCATTAAGATGGCTACTATAAAAACAAAATGTTGGACAAGATGGCAATGGAGTAGGCGGACCTACCAACTTCCACCTCCCAGAACAAAAGTGGATTATAACTTAATTTTAAGAACCATCATCTGGAAAAACCAACCTTGGACTAAACTAAGAGGACCCTTCAACCAAGGAACACTGAAGAAGCCACACTGAGACTGGTAGGAAAAGTGAAAACATGAGAAGGCTGCCCAGCTCCCCGGAGTGAATGGCAGCCCAGAGAGACTCACATGGTGGGAAGTGAGTTTAGCAGAGAGGGGAGGGTCCTGAGCTGCAGGAACAAAGCCCTAGCCTGCAGCCCCAGTGCCTAGAAGAGACATATGGACAGTATTTAGCTGGATACAAGTCAGGATACTGTTTGTGAGAAAGAGACTGATTTCTCAGACCCAGGATTCTTCTTAAAGGGACTGTGCAGAAAACCTCTCTCACAATCACTCACCCAGGGCTCCAGGGGACAGGGAGAGAGGAGAGGACTAAAGTAGCAGGAAGAGAGTGTAATCTAGGAGGCACAGGGAAAAACACTTTGAGATACAGCCACCCTAACCCCTGGGACAAGTCCCTCCTGAGATCTGAAGTGAATATTTCCCCTAGAAATAGCAATACCAGCAAAGGGAAGCAGGATACCAGCCAAACAAGCTCTCCTGCAGTACTTAGAGCAGAGTCATTTAGGATGGAGCCTTCAGGACTACAGTAGTGAGTGTTAGGGTCTGAGCTGCAGCGCCCCCACCCACATGGCTGAGGGCTTGCCCGAGGGCGGGTGGTGGCTGGATGCAGAGGCTTGGTTCTGTCAGCAAGGGTGAAAGCCGACTGGCCACAACTGAGGCCCAGGGGGAAGGGCAGGAGCCCCGGAAGGGGCGGAAAACTGCCCTTGAGCAAGGGTGCAGGAGCGCAGCCTCACCCCACCTGTAGAACTGCCTGCAGAACTGAGGCCTGTAGTCTTATGCGGGAGCTGGCTCCTCCCATGGAGGTGGAGCAAAAGCCCAGAACAGACGGTGTCCCGCAACTGAGCCTGGGCATGCAGCTCTGCCTGGCCCCTGGAGCCAAGGCTAGCAGCCCTCCTGTGAGCAGGCTACTCATGCAGGGGCAGGGTGAAAGCCCAGAATCAGGTGGAGACCCCAACCCACAGGGCCGAGCATAACCCCACCTGCGGGGACGGGATGAAGGCCGAGGCCACCGACGCTTGTACACCCAAGCACGTGATCACAGCCCCTCCCATGAAGGAGAGGCAGAAACAACAGCAACAGCCCCAGTGGGCTGGCATCAGCAATGCCCATACCTGAACACCCTAGGCAGCAGCAGCAACAGAGGGGGTGGCGGGCCTGCAGGCAGACCACACCTAGGGCACACAGAGGCCACACCCAGTGGACTCCAGTGGCCAAAACTTTCATTTACGTAGACAAAATAAGAAGGCAGAGAAATGCAACACAAATGAATCAAGAGAAATTCCCAGAAAGGGACCTAAATGAGTCAGATATAATCAAATTACCATATGCAGAGTTTAAAATAATGATTGTTAGGATGCTCAAAGATCTTAGAACAACAATAAATGGTCATTACAAACACCTAAATAAAGAGATAGCAAATATAAAAGAGGACATTGAAATAATAAAAAAGAATGGGTCAGAAATGACAAATACAATATCAGAAATGAAGAACACAATAAAAGAAATTAAAAGTAGGATGAGTAAAGCTAAGAACTGAATCAGCAAGTTAGAGGACAAGATAAATGAAGGCATGGAAGCGGAGCAGAAAAAAGAAAAGAGACTCAAAAAGTCTGAGAAAACTCTAAGAGAGCTCTGTGACAACATGAAGAAAAATAACATTCGCATCATAGGGGTTCCTAAAGAAGAAGAGAAAGAACAAGGGATAGATACTTTGTTCAAACATATCATAGCTGAAAACTTCCCTAAGTTAAGGCAGGAAAACATCTCACAAGTTCAAGAAGCACAGAGAACTCCATTAAAGAGAAACCCAAAGAAATCTACACCAAGACACATCATAATTAAAATACCAAAACTAAGTGATAAAGAAAAAATATTAAAAGCTGCTAGAGAAAAGAAGGCTATCACCTACAAAGGAGCCCTCATAAGGATGACTTCCAATATCTCAACAGAAACACTTTAAGGCCAGAAGGGAATGGCAAGAAATATTCAAAGTAATGCAAAACAAGAGCCTACAACCAAAATTACTTTATCCAGCAAGGCTATCATTTAAAATTGAAGAAGAAATAAAAAGCTTTCCAGACAAAAAAAACCTCAAGGAATTCATTACAACCAAACCAATACTGCAAGAAATGCTAAGGGGCCTGTTGTAAACAAATCAAGAGGAAAAAGAATATAGCAAAAGAGGAATACAGTATCAAAGACAAAAATGGCAATAAACAAGCACATAACAATAATAAACTTAAATGTAAATGGATTAAATGATCCAATTAAAAGACATAAGGTAGCTGCGTGGATAAGAAAACAGGACCCATACATATGCTGTCTACAAGAGACACACCTTAAAACAGAAGATGCACATAGACTGAAGATAAAAGGATGGAAAACAATATTTCACACAAATGAAAAAAAAAAAAAGCTGGGGTAACAATACTTGTATCAGACAAAATGGACTTTAAGACAAAGGCTATAGTAAGAGATAAAGAAAGTCACTACATAATGATAAAGGGAGCAATCTAACAGGAAGATATAACAGTTATAAATATCTATGCACCTAATATACAAGCACCTAAATATATAAAGCAGACTTTGATGAATTTTAAGGGAGAGATCAACAGCAATAATGTAATAGTAGGAGATTTCAATACCCCAACTAACATCATTAGATAGATCCTAAAGAAAGAAAATTAACACAGAAACAGCAGACTTAAAGGACACACTAGATCGATTCGATTTAATAGATATCTTCAGAACCTTTCACCCTGAAGCAGCAGAATATACATTCTTTTCAAGTGCTCATGGTCCATTCTCTAGGATAGACCACATGTTATGGCACAAAAGTGGTCTCAACAAATTTAAGAAGATTGAAATCATATCAAGCACTTTCCTCTGATCACAATGGCATGAAACTAGAAATCAACCATAACAGAAAAACTGAAAAATACTCAAACACTTGGAAACTAAATAGCATGTTATTAAATAACAAATGGGTTATCAATGAAATAAAAAAATAAAAATAAAAAATTCCTAGAAACGAATGATAATGAGCATACATCAACTCAAAATTTATGAGACATAGCAAAAGCAGTACTGAGAGTGAAGTTCATAGCATTACAGGCATACCTTAAAAAGCTAAAAAAAGTGCAAATAAACAACTTGACCCTGCATCATAAAGAACTAGAAAAAGAACAGCAAGTAAAGCCCAGAGGTAATAGAAGGAAGGAAATAATAAAGATCAGAGTGGAAATAAATGACATAGAGGCTAAAGAAACAATACAAAAAATCGATAAAACCAGGAGCTGGTTCTTTGAAAAGGTAAACAAGATCGAACCTTTAACTAGACTCACCAAGAAAAAAAGAGAGAGGATTCAAATAAATAAAATTAGAAATGAGAGTGGAGAAATAACAACTGACACAACAGAAATACAAAATATTGTAAGAAAATACTATGAAGAACTCTATGCCAAAAAACTAGACAACCTAGATGAAATGGACAAATTCCTTGAAACATAATCATCCAAAAATTAATCTGGTAGAAACAGAAATCCTAAACAGACCGATTATAACAAACAAGATTGAAACAGTTATCAAAAAACTCCCCCCCCCAAAAAAAGTTCTGGGCCTGATGGCTTCACAAATGAATTCTACCAAATATTCAAAGAAGAACTAACTCCAAATCTTCTCAAGCTATTTCGAAAAATTCAAGAGGAAGACTTCCAACCTCCTTTTATGAGGCGAGCATAATTCTGATTCCAAAACCAGCAAAGACAACACAAAGAAAAAAAATTATAGGCCAATATCTCTGATGAATTTAGATGCTAAAATCCTCAACAAAATATTAGCAAACCAGATCCAGCAATATATGAAAAAAATCATACACCATGATCAAGTGGGATTTATTCTTGGGAGGCAAGGCTGGTACAATATTCGCAAATCAATCAATGTGATTCATCACATAAACAAAAGGAAGGAGAAAAACCACATACGAATTTCAATAGATGCAGAAAAAGCATTTGATAAAATCCAGCACTCATTCATGATCAAAACTCTCAGCAAAGTGGGATACAGGGAACATACCTCAAAATGATAAAGGCCATCTATGACAAACCCACAGCCAAGATCATACTCAATGGGCAAAAATTAAAAGCAATCCCCTTAAGATCAGGAACATGGCAGGGGTGCCCCTTTCACCACTCTTATTCAACATAGTCCTGAAAGTCCTAGCCATAGCAATCAGATAAGAAAAAGAAATAAAAGGTATCCAACTTGGAAAAGAAGTAAAACTATCATTATTTGCAGATGATATGATATTGTATATAGAAAACCCTAAAGTCTCAGTCAAAAAACTACTGGACCTGATAAATGAATTCAGCAAGGTGGCAGGAAATAAAATTAATATTCAGAAATCAGAGGCATTTTTATACACTAACAATGAACTGTCAGAAAGAGAAATTGCCTGACCAGGCAGTGGAGCAGTGGATAGAGTGTCAGACTGAGATGCAGAGGACCCGGGTTCGAGATCCTGAGGTCGCCAGCTTGAGTGCGGGCTCATCTGGTTTGAGGAAAAGCTCACCAGCTTGAACCCAAGGTCGCTGGCTCCAGCAAGGGGTTACTCGGTCTGCTGAAGGCCTGCTGTCAAGGCACATATGAGAAAGCAATCAATGAACAACTAAGGAGTTGGAAAGCGTGCAATGAAAAACTAATGATTGATGCTTCTCATCTCTCTCTGTTCCTGCCTGTCTGTCCCTGTCTATCCCTCTCTCTGACTCACTCTCTGTCTCTGTAAAAAAAAAATAAAATAAATAAATTAAATAAAATAAAAGAAAGAGAAATTAAGGAAGCAATCCCCTTCACCATTGCAACCAAAAAAATAAAGTACCTAGGAATAAATTTAACCAGGAAGATTAAAGACTTGTACTCAGAAAATTATAAAACATTGATAAAAATAATCAAGGAAGATACAAACAAGTGGAACCATATACCATGCTCATGGTCAGGAAGAATAAACATCATTAAAATGTCTATATTACCCAAACAATTTATAAATTTAATGCAATACCAATTAAAATACCAATGACTTACTTCAAAGATATAGAACACATATTCAAAAAATTTTTATAGAACCAAAAGAGAACACGAATAGCCTCAGCAATCTTGAAAAAGAAGAATAAAGTGGGATGTTATACAACTTCCGGATATCAAGTTATACTACAAGGCCATTGTACTCAAAACAGCCTGTTACTGGCATAAGAATAGGTATATAGATCAATGGAACAGAACAGAGAACCCAGAAATAAACCCACACCTTTATGAACAACTGATATTTGACAAAGGAGGTAAAAACACACAATGGAGTAAAGACAGCCTCTTCAACAAATGGTGTTGGGAAAATTGGACAGCTACCTGCAAAAAACTGAAACTAGACCACCAACTTACACCATTCACAAAAATAAACTCAAAATGGATAAAAGACTTAAATATAAACCAAAAAACCATAAGCATCTTAGAAGAAAACATAGGCAGTAAGCTCTCTGACATCTCTCGCAGCAATATATTTGCCAATTTATCTCCACGAGCAAGTGAAATAAAAGACAGGATAAACAGGCCCTGGCCGTTTGGCTCAGTGGTAGAGCATCGGCCTGGCATGCAGGAATCCCAGGTTCCATTCCCAGCCAGGGCACACAGGAGAAGTGCCCATCTGCTTCTCCACCCCTTCCCCTCTCCTTCTTCTCTGTCTCTCTCTTCCCCTCTCGCAGCCAAGGCTCCATTGGAGCAAAGTTGGCCCCGGGCGCTGAGGATGGCTGTATGGCCTCTGCCTCAGGTGCTAGAAAGGCTCTGGTTGCAATAGAGCAATGCCCCAGATGGGCAGAGCATCGCCCCCTGGTGGGCATGTCAGGTGGATCCCGGTCTGGCGCATGCGGGAGTCTGTCTGACTGCCTCCCCGTTTCCAACTTCAGAAAAATACAAAAAAAAAAAAAAAAAAAGACAGGATAAACAAATGGGACTATATCAAACTAAAAAGCTTTTGCACAGCTAAAAAAAATAAGAACAGAATAAAAAGACAAACTACACAATGGGAGAACATATTTGACAATACATCTGATAAGGGGTTAATAACCAAAATTTATAAAGAACTTCTAAAACTCAATACCAGGAAGACAAACAATCCAATCAAAAAATGGGAAAAAGAAATGAATAGACACTTCTCCAAAGAGGACATACAGATGGCCAATAGGCAGATGAAAAATGCTCAACATCACTAATCATTAGAGAAATGCAAATTAAAACCACAATGAGATATCACCTCACACCAGTCAGAATGGCGCTCATCAACAAAACAACACAGAATAAGTGCTGGTGAGGATGTGGAGAAAAGGGAATCCTCCTGCACTGCTGGTGGGAATGCAGACTGGTGCAGCCACTGTGGAGAACAGTATGGAGATTCCTCAAAAAATTAAAAATCCAACTGCCTTTTGACCCAGCTATCCCACTTTTAGGAATATACCCCAAGAACACCATGGCACTGTTTCAAAAGAAGAAATGCACCCCCATGTTTATGGCAGCATTATTCACAATAGTGAGATCTGGAAACAGCCCAAGTGTCTGTCAGTCGATGAGTGGATTAAAAAGCTTTGGTACATATATACTATGGAATACTACTGAGCCATAAGAAATGATGACATCGGATCATTTATAATAACATGGATGGACCTTGATAACATTATACTGAGTGAAATAAGTAAATCAGAAAAAACTAAGAACTATATGTTTCCATACATAGGTGGGACATAAAAATGAGACTCAGAGACATGGACAAGAGTGTAGTGGTTAGGGGTGGGGGGGAGGGGCAGGAGGGTGTAGGGGAGGAAAGGGGCACAAAGAAAACTAGTTAGAAGGTGACGGAAGACAATTTGACTTTGGGTGATGGGAATGCAGCATAATCAAATGTCAAAATTACCTGGAGATGTTTTCTCTGAACAAATGTACCCTGATTTATCAATGTCACCCCATTAAAATTAAAAATAAGTGTTAGTAAAGATTTATAGGTAGATAAATTGCAACTCTTGTGGTCTGCTGGTGAGAATGTAAAATGAAGTAGCCACCTTGGCAAAAGGTAAGATAGTTTCTCAAAAAATTAAATATAGAACTACCGTGTGATCCAGCAATCCTACTTCTAGAATTAAAAGCAGGGACTTGAACAAATATTTGTACACCAATGTTTATAGTAGCATTACTCACTGTAGCCAAGCATTAGAAACAACCCAAATGTCAGTTAGTAGATGACTGGATAAACAAAATGTGTCATACACACACACACACACACACACACACACACACACACACACACACACACAAACACAGGAATATTTTTCAGCCTTTAAGATAAAGGAAATTCTGACATATAACAACACAGATGAACCTAGAAGGCATTGGTTAAGTGAAACAGCCAGTCACAAAAGGGAAGTACAGTATGTTTCCATTTATCTGAGGTATCTAAAGCAGTCAAGTTCACAGAAACAGAAAGAATGGTGGTCACTAGAGTCTGGGAGTTGTTTAATGGGCATACAATTCTGGTTTTGCAAGATGAAAAGGTTTTGGAGCTCTGTTTCACAATGTGACTATATTAACACCACTGAACTATACGCTAAAAAATGGTTACAATGATATGTACACCTTGTTTTTTACCACAATAAAAAAATGAGAGAAAAAGTAGTCATCTAGTATTTTTGCTCCCCTCCCTTTACTGATGAATAAAGTGAAGCCCAGAGAAGGCAACTAACTCATCCAAAGTCACACAGTGCTCTGAAGCAGAATCAGGACCAGAGCTCAGGACTCTGACCTCAGTTGCAGGGGTTCCTTCCATTACATCGTAATCTCGATGCCCAAAGCCTGATGGGACGTTAAAGATGACATGCTTGATTTATCAGTAGTGGCAGTGACATGCTGTTGAACCTGGAAGTGATAAAGATTCTACTCAGTGCTTGTAAATGCTCCCCTGCTTGTGCCCTTCCCCCATATCTCATCAGCGTTATTCCAACCAGCAGATCCAAGAGGTCACATTAAAACTCTCAAGCTACTCACAGCTTCACTTTGGTTTGCGGCAGACCCAAAAGCAGCAGAGAGCAGCTTTTCTGTTCCTGGACTGTTGTTCCCCCTGTAATTTAGAAGTCCAGACAGCTACACCGGAACACAGGAAGAAAATCTCAGGGGCCCACTTAAAAGCAAGCTCGGTGTGGGGTCTCCAGTGTCATGAAGGGAGCTGCTAGTTAAAACTTGCTACTGTGAAACTGGTTCATCCGGCCTGTCTGGACTCTCTCATACACAGAGAAAGTCCTTTCCCTTTTAGGAGTTTTTCTTGAGCTCCTTATTCCAAACTCCATAAAGGAGACAACAGGAAAAGCCGGCCCCAGCTCAAGAAGCAGAGACGAATTCCAGACCTTAATTTTTTCAAGGGTGATGTCCATAGGTTACGTTCTATTTTAAATCAGAAATGTCTATTGCTTCCATGGAAACAATGAGGGCTGCTGAGAATCCCCACAGGATGTGGCGTGGTGGCTGTAGAAATTGCCACAGGTTTAAAAGTGTTGGCACTGAAGTTAAGGCCTCCCTCTCTGTGCCCCTCCAGTCTCCTTGACACACAAACATCTCTGAGCCCTGAAGGTGTTAAGAAGATCCTCCTTACATCAGTATGTCTCATGGTGAAAAATGAAGTAAAACATTTTGGCAAGAACATTTCTAAAGATCTTTCCACTCCAGAAATATTTTTATTTTAGCAACCCCATCACAGCTGAACCAGGATGCCTATAAAAAGCCTTCTGTGTTCTCTTAAGCATTCTTAATGAATTCTCAGGAGCATGGAATAAGGTGAGGGTTGGAGACTCAGCCCATAACCGAGGCTGAGGCTGCCAGCTTGGTTTGGTCCACAGGTGGCAGTGCTGAATGCCCCATGCCCTCTTTCCCCCCCTTTGCGAGGTCTCTGCCCGTACACCTTAAAGGAATTGACTATGTCCTGGCTGTCTCGCTTGTGGGTCTACTAGCTATCAAACCAGGGGTGGGATTCTGCTAATTAGCAAGCCAAGGGTAGGATTACTTCCATGCCCTGTTTCACAGATGGTCCCAAGCATGGAGCCAAGGATCAGCTGAAACAGAAGGGAGGACTGAGCCAAGAAGCCCCCTTACCAGGACTTGGCTATACTTAAGCTATTCTTCCTGTTAGAAGAGACACCTGCTGTGTAAAAGCCAGTGTTTCCATTCAGGAAACATTATATCTCTCCTGTTTAGAACTGATCCTGGGAAGCAAGGACTTTCCTGAGATAGTACCAAACAAGAAAATAGGGAGAAAAGCCACAGGGTCCTTGGCCCTGTGCAACTCCTCCTCTATTTGCACAAACAAGAGAAGTCAGGAGGTAAGAAAGTTTTGCTGATTCCAGATGTCACCCCTTTACCTCCTCTTCCCCTAGGTATATTTCCCCAAAACTTCAAGGATCATCTTCACAGCCTGAAACTCCAGAGGAGCTGGCCTCCTGATACAACTTTGTATCCCAGAGTAGATGCTGGCAAAATGCTTTCTCAAAGCTAAGTGGAGTTCCATTCAAGTCTTTTACAACTATCTTTTTTATTTTTTTTAGTTGAGAAGAGGGGAGATAGTGAGGAAGACTCAGGCATGTGCCCCAACCATGATCCACCCGGCAACCTCATCTATGACAGATGCTCGAGTATCGAGCTATTTTTAGCACCTGAGGCTGATCCACTCAGACTAACAAAGCTCTTCTCAGCACCTGGGGCTACACTCGAACCAATTGAACCACTGGCTGCAGGAAGGTAGGAGGGAGAGAAGGAAAAGAGGGAGAGGGGAGAAGCAGATAGTAGCTTTTCCTGAGTGCCCTGAGGATGAAACCCAGGACATCTATATGCCGGCCAACACTTTATCTACCAAGCCACTGGCCAGGGCCCTATTACGACCATCTTCATCATGCAAATGCAGCTCTGCCTTTAGGAGATAACACCAGAAGAATTAAAAAATCAATTCCTCAGTACCTTGTCTGTGAAATCCAGGACTCAGTGTCCAAAGAGATTGTGGAAATAGGAACTCCAGGGGATGACTAGACCCAAGGCTGAGGAAGAGTGCAGGATATTAGAGGAAAGAGAGGGCCAAGAGGAAGGTTATTCCAAGGCAGAAAAGAAGAGACCAAACTACTGATTTGGCAACAAGGGAAAGCGGAAAATAAAAGATAGCTGTTTTGAGGGTTCTGGGGAGGAAAGCAATCCTCTGGCACACGGTGTGTGTTTAAGGGCTAGAGAAAGGGCACAGAGAACACTGAGTGAGGGTGTTGGTTTTTTTTACTGATTACTCCTTTGGGAAACAAGAAAAGGAATTGGGTCCATAACTATGTCATCTTTTTTTATATAAAGATTAAGTTGAAAAAACAAGCTTGATAATTGAACTAAGACTTAAAAAATAAAAATAAAACAATGCCAGATTTTACAGGGAAGGAGAAGCTACACAAGTTATGATCAGTACTGTCAGGGGGTGGGGGGGTGTTCCACTCTGTGCAGGATTTATGAACCAAATCTGAAGCCAGAGATAGGAGGAGGCAGGGAACTGCCACTTACTGAGCCTTCACTCTGCTCTGGATACTGGGCTAGGGGCTTTACATCAGGACCTCTGAACTCCAGACTTCTATAAGTAGCTGTCCACCCAACATCCCCATTTGGATGTCTAAAGAAACCTCAAACTCACCCCAAACTGGGCTTTTGATCTTTCCCCCAAACTCCCGTTCCACCCAGACTTCCCCAGTCTGGCTGACAGTGGTGCCATCCTTCCAGATGCTCAAGCCAAAAGCCCTGGAGTCATACTTGACTCCTCGATCGCTCTCTTACCCGGTACGGCTCTGTCAAGAACTCCGCTGGCTCTACTTTCACACAGAGGTAGTCTGTAATGCAGACTACCTCTACTTCTTCTCACCTTTCTCGCCACCAGCCTGGTCCAGGCCACCCTCGTGTCTCACTTGGCTTTTGCAATGGTCTTTCTCACTTCTACTGTTGGCTCTTTCCAATCTCTTTTCACTAGACAAAAGATCCCAGAAGGCTTTTTTTTTTTGTATTTTTCTGAAGCTGGAAACGGGGAGAGACAGTCAGACAGACTCCCGCATGCGCCCGACCGGGATCCACCCGGCACGCCCACCAGGGGGCGACGCTCTGCCCACCAGGGGGCGATGCTCTGCCCCTCCGGGGCGTCGCTCTGCAGCGACCAGAGCCACTCCAGCGCCTGGGGCAGAGGCCAAGGAGCCATCCCCAGGACCCGGGCCATCTTTGCTCCAATTTGCTCCAATGGAGCCTTGGCTGTGGAAGGGGAAGAGAGAGTCAGAGAGGAAGGAGCGGGGGGTGGGGGGAGTGGGGGGGGTGGAGAAGCAAATGGGCGCTTCTCCTATGTGCCCTGGCCGGGAATCGAACCCGGGTCCCCCGCACGCCAGGGCGACGCTCTAACACTGAGCCAACTGGCCAGGGCTCCAGAAGGCTTTTTTTAACCTGTGAGTCAAATCATGTCACTCCACTGGTTAAAATCAACTAATAGCCACATTCTACATGGAGTAAAGTTCAAGTTCTACAGTCTCACAAGGACCCACTCATCTGGATCACACACACTCTCTCCCTGATGCCATCTGATGACACCCTTTTGTGCACTATGTTTCAGCTTTACAGGCCTCTTCGCTTTCTCTTGAGCATTCCAGGCATGTTCCCACTTCAAGGACATTGCACTGGCGGTTCCTTCTGCCTGGAATCCTTGTCCCCTAGATCTCACCCCAAGTCTCTTTTCAAACCTTACCTCAGTGAGTCTTTCTCAACTTCCCCTATATAAGGGGGTAAAACTCCCCATGCATACTTCTAGCACCCTTTCCTGCTCCATTTTCCAAAGCCCTTACACTGTATCTGCTTCTTATTTCCCTTATTTAGCATCTGTCACTCTTCCCTAGAATGTAAGTTCCTGGGAGTTAGGATTTTGCTCACTGCTGTACCCATATTGCCTAGAATGGTAACTGACACAACAAATGTGTGATGAGTGACATTACACAACCTGGGCAATCATCTTGCCTTTCACTGACACCAGTTTGCTAGTGATTAAGCAGTCATTTTTACCTCTTCATATCTAATTTTACTCTCTGTAAAACAGTCTGTGAGTTGATGATTCTACCTCAAGCCTATTCTTCACCCAGAGGGCCCATTCCAGCTATTGAAGTATGTAGTTGGCATCATGAGCTGCCCAACCTGCTGAGCCACAGCTCCTGCAGACCAAAGGCAATTCCTGGTTTTCAGGCACGGTTGGGGGATGGGGGGTGAAAGAGAGGTAAAGGAAGCCAGCAGGAGTCAGTGTCAGAGACTCCACAGAGGATAAGGAATTTCTGTTTGTCCATGGAGCTTAGATCTCTCCAGACAGCTTTAAACTCTCACCATTAAAAGAAAGGTGCATGAATGTATCCGTACATGTGCGCATGTATGTGTGTGTTTGGGTGTGTGTGTGTGTGTGTGTGGGTGTGGGTGTGGGTGTGTGTGGGTGTGTGTACCCTGTCTGGGAGAACTAATATCACTCAATTCCAGACAACTAAAAAACAATCTTATACTACCTGAGAAAGATGTCCTGGGGAAAAGGACATTTAGCAGAGTCAGAGGGAAAAAAAGCATAAATCCTGAAATTTCATGCAGAAGAATCTAGAAATAATTTCTCATATTCAAAGATGTCTAGCTTGTCATATATTTTACATTAAAAATAAATACACGACTTGGAGAACAGAGGTGAGGGTAGCTATAATACATCATTCTATGATTGTTCCATCTTTCTTCCAAAGAACACATAGTACTTTCTAGGAGAACAGCTCTGTCTTGCTCCTGGTTAACAAAAATGATTGTTACTGACTTCCTCAGTAAGGCCTGGGCTTTTCCCAGCTGGGCCACTCACAAGTGTTAGCCTTGTCCTCTTTATAATCACAGGTATATTTTGCCCTGGATAATTGGGAGGAAGACAATGATTACATACTGAGTGCATATTGTGTGCCAGTTACTCGATACTTCACTCTCAAAACTTGAAGTCCATATCATTATCCTCATTTTACAGGGGAGGAGACTGAGGCTTACAGCCGTAAGTGATTTGCACAGATCACCCCAGCTATCCAAGACCTGAACTCAGAGTGGACAAACTCCAAATTCGCTGCTCCCTCAACTGTGCAGTGCTGCCCCCCCCCCGGTGGTGTCAGAGGGCTGAGAGCTGTGCACCCACAGGCATCATGAGTTAGCCTCGCCTGTAAGCTCCAGACCAAAACAACATATGATACACAACTTCTAGATCCTTAGACTTGCTCCTTCCTTTAAGCAAACTAGACTTAAAAAGAGTGAAAATAATAACACATGACAGAATTTGATGATGAATCAAAATGACTGATTCAGGCCAGAAGAAGTACTGATCCAAGGGCCTTTTCCCCTATAAGTTGGGGATAACTATTCAATTTCTTACCTGTAACTTTTTACAACCTTAACTGTCTCTCGCAATTAGAAGTAATCACATACATGATTCTTGAGTGATCCATTGGGATGCTAGCAACTACTAGAAATAGATGAACCAAACAAAGTGGTTTAAAAAATGGGAATGTTTATATTTCCTGTAGCACAAAGTGTGCATCCAGGGTGGTTCTAGGGTTCGTGAATTCAATAGTTCAGTGAATTCTATCATCTCTGGACACTGGCTTGTCTTTAAGACAGGCTCCTGAAATGGTCCCAGGATTGATGCCCCAGCACAGCCAACAGAGAAATGATAACCACAAGAGGTAGCAGAAGAATATCCCTGGCCAGGTCCCTTTTTAGAATCAAGATAAAACTTCCCTCCTTCTGGGCTTAGCCTGAAGGCCCAGAGGCTACTGGGAGCACGAACTCCTCTCAAGGATTCAGAAATGCAGATCTAACTGCACAGTGCACTTCAAGCCTCTATTCACATGGCATCTGCTAACATTCCAATGCCTAAAGAAAATTCCAGCCTAACCAGGTGGTGGCACAGTGGATAGAGCATTGGACTGGGATGCAGAGGACCCAAGTTCGAGACCCCGAGGTCGCCAGCTTGAGCACCGGCTCATCTGGTTTGAGCAAAGCTCACCAGCTTGGACCCAAGGTCACTGGCTTGAGCAAGGGGTTACTCGGTCTGCTGAAGGCCCGCGGTCAAGGCACATATGAGAAAGCAATCAATGAACAACTAAGGTGTCACAACGAAAACCTGATGATTGATGCTTCTCATCTCTCTCCATTCCTGTCTGTCTGTCCCTATCTATCCCTCTCTCTCACTCTCCCTGTCTCTGTAAAAAAAAAAAAAAAAAAAAAAAAAGGAAAAGAAAATTCCATGGCAGAGCCCAAAGTCAAGGAGTGGGGAAGTCACGGCTCCAGTGATGGGGCTAGGACAAGGCTTGAATGCATTAATACTACAGGGAGTAAGGGGTTGGAACCAAGAATTTAATCTACTACCCATAATTATACCAGGTAGAACTTTATGAAATTGCCATCTTTTAAGTACAAAACTATCAAATCATGACCATCTCACATGGTTCAATGTAATACTATCCATAGCGCTAGGACTTAAACTAGGCCTTTTGTCCAATGGCTACCCGAAGTCCTTGGAAAGCTGCATAAACAGGTGATAGCCCATAAAAAATAGATTTTCTAAGCACACAGGAAATGAAAACCGTATGCAATGGTCTGTCTCTGAAATAGCAATTTTGTTTCCTTTAAGTAGAGTCATGCTCCAATGGAATCAAGAACTCATCCCAATAAAATTTTTTCACCAAGAGTTAAAGATATTTTGGTCCCATAGGACTATTACTGTTAAGTAGAGCTTCAATTGCATTTGAGACTTTGTTATAATTGTCTGTCCTGAGTAAACATCTCTTCTAGAATCACACTAATGGTGCACCATAATCAAATTTCCTAATGTGTTATGCTCCTCCTCCTTTCCCCACCCTACCATGCACATTTGCCTATGCACTTATCTGACCTGTAAACATCCTTTCCACTCCTACCCTTATCCCCATGCAGGCCTGCTTAACTGTTCTCTTCTACTCTCCGTAGTATTCTACACATTCATGCAAAGGAGGGCTTACCACATTGCAACAAAATATGTAAGTATACATCCATTTCTCCCCTTAGGTTATGAGCTTCTTTTTTTTAACACAATACCATTTATAATCATTATAAAGAAAAAAAAATACTTATATACACACTAGACAAAACAATCTATAGTGTCTGTATGTAAAAAATAAATGGAGAGGCATACGATCTTTATGAATTAGAAGGCGCAACATAGTGAAAGATGTCAATTCTCTCCAAAATGATCTGTAGGTTTAATATAATTTCTGTCAAAATCTCAGAAAGATTCTTGTAAGTATGTACAAACATATTCTAAAGTTTATAAGAAAAGGGAAAGAATCTAAAATAGCTAAAACAATCCTGAAAGACAACAAAGTGGAAGAACCATTTCATCCAATATTAAGACCTAATATAATTTCAAATAATCAAGATATTGTGGAATTTGGCAGAGAGATAGATAGATAGATAGATAGATAGATAGATAGATAGAGCAATAGAACAAAATAGAACCAAGAAATAGACTTCCATAATATGCCCACCTGATTTTTGCTAAAGGTGCAAAAGCAACTAAAAGAAAAAAAGATTACCTTTTCTATAAAAGGTGCTGGAGTACCTGGACTTCCATTGCCAATCAACCAATCAATCAATATTAATTTACACCTCCAACCTTACTCAAAAATTACCTCAAAATACACTACAAACTTAAGTGTAACAAAAAAATATAAATTTTTAGGGAAAAAATGGAAGAAATTCTTCAGCAGTGAAATGCAGGAATTTACTATCCAACCTGCTTGAATTTGAAACTACTGAGATTGGCTATAACAGGAGATAAGCAAAAAGAATCAAAGCGAATAAGTTGGGATGGAGTATAGTGAGGCGTGATGGGATGGGCCTTGAAGTTCTCAGCAAAAAGTTCTTTATTTTATTTTACTTTTTATTATTAATTTTATTGGGGTGACATTGATAAATCAGTGTACATAAGTTCAAAAAAAAGATCTCCAGGTTATTTTGACATGTGATTATGTTGCGTACCCATCACCCAAAGTCAAACTGTCTCCCATCACCTTCTATCTAGTTTTCTTTGTGCCCCTCCCCTCCTCACCCTATCCCTCTCCTTCCTCCTCCACCCCCATAACCACTACACTCTTGCCCAGGTCCCTGAGTCTCATTTTTATGTCCCACTTATGTATGAAATCATATAGATCTCAGTTTTTTCTGACTTACTTATTTCACTCAGTATAATGTTATTGAGGTCCATTCATGTTGTTGTAAATGATCTGATGTCATCATTTCTTATGGCTGAGTAGTATTCCATAGTATATAGATACCACATCTTCTTTATCCAGTCATCTATTGAAGGGCTTTTTGGTTGTTTCCATGTCTTGGCCACTGTGAACAATGCTGCAATAAACATGGGGCTGCATGTGTCTTTACGTACCAATGTTTTTGAGTTTTGGGGGTATATACCCAGTAGAGGGATTGCTGGGTCATATGGTCATTCTATTTTTAATTTTTTTGAGGAACCACCATACTTTCTTCCATAATGGTTATGTATTTCCACCAACAATGAATGAGGGTTCCTTTTTCTCCACAGCCTCTCCAACACTTGTTATTACCTGTCTTGTTGATGATAGCTAATCTAACAGGTGTGAGGTGGTATCTCATTGTAGTTTTGATTTGCATTTCTCTAATAACTAATGAAGATGAGCATCTTTTCATATATCTGTTGGCCACCTGTATTGCTCATAACCAATACAAATGGTGTAGGAAGCACATTCTATTTATCTTTCCATCTTTGATAACCAGCTTAGTGCTTGACAAAGAGCTAAGAAACATTTAACAAAAGAAGAGGAATGTATTCATCAGAGTAGGTTAAATGTAAGTCCAGTAGCAAACAAGCTTCATTTATGACAAGATTCATGCAAAGACTGAACAGATATGCTTGGTTGGGCAACTCTTCTCCATGTAGTAACTCAGGGATCCAGGCTTCCTTCAACTTGTGACACTGCCATCTTCAATATGTGTTTTCTAAGGGCAGCACAAACAGGAAACAGGGCATGGTGAAGTTACTACCTTGGCCTGAAGTGACATAATGACTTCTGCTCTCATTGTATTTTCCAAAATAGTTACATGGCACCACTTAGTCACAAGGGGGAGAAGGGCCGTTAGATCAAGAACTCACACAATGGAAAGAGAGCATGAGCCTTTGGTAGTCAGGTATTTATCTCCGCCACAGGGAGAAAGAAGGAAGAAAAGGAGGAAAGAACTTACTCAATGTCTGAATATATAAGCACTACATTTTTAAGCCATGTGCAAAGAATTCTGCTCAAATTTCCCGCCAACTGGACCTTTTCATTGTCATTATGAAAGAAGCTCACTCTTGCCCTGCACACAACACAACCCATACAAGACAATAGTGAAGGTCCCTGTTGTCGAATATGGGGGGACGCTAGCATTATATCACCACTCTTAAACCGAGTTTACTTCCCAGGCCTAAAGACCTGCTTTAGAGTAAAACAGTGAGAATGATCTGGTGTGCTCTCAGGAGAAACTTCTTCCTGGCTCCACTTGGGTCAGGTTGAGTTCAAACGGAGTATTGTGAAGGCCACCAGGTCCAAACGCACAGTTCATTCTTTAGTGCTTTTAACTGGGATGCTCTTCACTATGCTTCTGTGCCCGTAATGTCTCTGCTGAGAAATGTTTCAGGGCTAAAAGATTTTCCTCATGTGCTACTCACTTTACACCAAATTAACTGAATATCACCTATGGTAAGTGATGACATACACTATCTCATTTAATGTTTTTAACTAACTTGTGAAAAAGGTATTATTATTTTTTTTACTGTGATAAAAGATACATGATATAAAGTGTGCAATATTTTTTTGCATTTTTAAATACCTTGGTGAAAGCTTGATGTATTATCATACATTTGGACTTTACAAAGCTAGTCACTTTTATCTAGGTGCTCAGACCACTGGAGAAACTGTAAGAAAACAATGCCACTCACAATTGCTGTTTCAGTCTCATCTGCTCCTGGGGGTGATCAGCAAACTTCTTTCATGGAAACAATTACATCCTCGATGGAGTAGTTCCAAACTCACATTTTAGATACCTACCTTTAGAAAAGCTGACTCTTTGACCTTGTATTTTCTTTAGATTCCATTTAAGTACTCTAGAATACTGTAGCTTCATGAGGAAAAGATTCTTCTACTAAATTGCAGCTCCAGCACATTGTTTTGGTTTTATATACAAAGAAAATATGAGAAAAATTTTGCAAGCAAGTAATAAAATATCATGCAGGTGTCTTCTATTTAGTTTTATTCCAGTTGTTTGTAATTTGAATAACTGCTCAAAGTCTCCTGTCTGAGAGAGTTGTTCATCTCTTTTGATAAACCAGAGGGAATGTGCCATGTAGGAAGACTATAGATTTGGGAACTAGACCAATCTAGAGACCATGCAACATCCACACAAGTGAAATGTTATCTGGTACTACATTGTTGGTGACTTTAATAAAGCTATTCAATATTTAATGGGTTCTCTATTCTTTGGTTCAAAAAAAAGAATTGTTGGGTACTATAATCTACCAGTTTATTTGTAGATCTTAACTTTATCTGGAACCTAACATATTTGTTATCATGTTTTATTGCAGGTAAAAAACAATAATTTTTAGCTAATAATCTTTCATGTGAATATTTTTTAAATGTCTCTTCACACATATTTTCTTGACATGAGTGAGGATATCATATGTCTCATTTTGGTACATAATGTGTACAGGAGAAGGTTCACTTTCCTAAGTAGGCTTAAATGCATGATGTTATGTTATTTTCTTTCTTATTTTGTTTGTTAGTTTATTTTGTTCATTATAATTCATTATGTGTTAAATCATATAGTACTTGCCTTTCTCTGACTGGCCTATTTCACTTAGCATAATGCTTTCCAGGTCTATCCATGCTGTCACAAAGGGTAAGATTTTTCTCCTTTTTTGTGGCTGTGTAGTATTCCATTGTGTAAATGTACCATGGCTTTTTTCCCTACTCATCTACTGATGGACACTTGGGCTGCTTCAAATCTTGGCTATTGTAGCCTGACCAGGCGGTGGCGCAGTGGATAGAGCATCGGACTGGGATGCAGAGGACCCAGGTTCGAGACCCCGAGGTCGTGAGCTTGAGTGCAGGCTCATCTGGTTTGAGCAAAAGCTCACCAGCTTGGACCCAACCAAGGTCACTGGCTCCAGCAAGGGGTTACTTGGTCTGCTGAAGGCCCACGGTCAAGGCACATATGAGAAAGCAATCAATGAACAACTAAGGTGTTGCAACGTGCAATGGAAAACTAATGATTGATGCTTCTCATCTCTCTCCATTCCTGTCTGTCTGTCCCTGTCTATCCCTCTCTCTGACTCACTCCCTGTCTCTGTAAAAAAAAAAAAATCTTGGCTATTGTAGTAACACTTAAAGTTTACTATTTTTTCCTTTTTGAGTGTACAATATAGTGATGTTAAGCATCTTCACATTGTCATGTAACTGTCACCACCATTCAATTCCAGAACTTTTTGATGTTCCCGAACTAAAATTCTGTGCCTCTTAAACAGTAACTCCCCATTTCACTTGGCCCCCTCCCAGGCTCTGGCCACCACTTTTTTACATTATGTCTCTATGAATTTGCCTTTTCTATGCACCTCATGTAAATGGAATCACAAAGCATTTGTCCCTTTGTGTCTGGCTTAGTTCACTCAACTTAATGTTTTCAAGGTCCTTCCATGTTGTAGCATGTGTCAGAATTTCCTTTGTTTTTAAGACTGAATAATGTTTCACTGTATGTATATATCATATTTTGTTTATTATTTACTCTTGATGGACATTTGGGTTGCTTCAATTTTTTAGCTATTATGAATAATACTGCTCAAAATATTGGTGTTCAAATATCTGTTTGCGTTTCTGATTGCAATTCTTTGGGGCACATCTTTGGAAATGGATTGTTGGATCATATAGTAATTCTATTTTTAATTTTTTGAGCAATCTCCATACTCTCTTCCGTGGTGACTATATCATTTTATACTCCCTCCAGCAATGCACAAGATCTCCAACTTCTCTATATCCTCAGTACACACACACACACACACACACACATATTGTTTCCACATTAGTCAGAAAACTGAGGTTCAGAGAAATGGTGACTTGCTCACAGTTACAGAGCTACTAAGTGGCCGATCCTGCCTGGGAAGCTGAGATTCTTGATTCCAAGTCCATCACAAATCCCTGACCCCACAGTGGCCTCAGAGCCAGAAGAGCAAAAATAGAAGTCTGTTAAAACTTAAAACAACCAGAACTATATCTGGGAAAGGGCTTATTTCTGGGAGTTACCACCTCAGTTGTTCTTTTAATAGTGACAGCTCCCTGTACTCTACTGGGAACTCTCAGAGTAAAAAAATAAAAATAAAAAAATGTGTGCATTTCATTGATAAAAGTCCATCTTACTGACTAAGAAAACATTTCATTCCTTCAGGCAGTCACCATTCACTTATTCAACAACTATTTGTTGAGTGCATACCAGATGCCAAACATGCTTTTAACGGCTGTGAACAAGACTGCCAAGGTTCCCACTCTCACAGAACTCAAATTCTAAAGAAGAAGACAGGCAGTAAAAAGAAAAATAAGTAAATTGGACTACTTTAGTGTTATAAGTGTTCTCAAGGGTATCAACAGAATGATAGATAGAGTAACAAGGTGTAGAGAGGGAAGGTGACTTTGGTTAGTATGAGGCCTCTTTGGAAAAGGTTACATTTAAGGTAAAACCTAAAATTGAAAAAGTACCATCCATGTGACATCTAGTGAGAGAAAATGTAGGCAAGTCAAACAGCAAATGCAAAGGTTCTGAGGTAAAAATAACTAGAATGTTCTAAGAAAATAAAGGTGTCACTTTGTTAGAACCATGGCAACAAAGGTTAGAGAGTAGAGAGAAATGTAATTAGACAGGAGACCAGGCACCAGATCAGATGAATCTTATAAGTAATGTTAGCTAATGTTTATTGAGCACTTCCTATATGTCAGGTATCATTCAAGAAATTTATGTGTATTAGTCAATCATCACAGAAAATCCTATGACTAAATACTATTATTATCCCTACTTTGCAGATGAGAAAACTGTTTTCCAAGATGGTTATATAACTTTGCCAAGGAGATCGGCTGGTAAGTGGTAGAGCTTAGACTTAAAGCTAGGAAATCTGGATCTAGACTTTGAGTTTATAATAAATGCACTGCAATACATTCGTCCTGTGGTCAAGAGTTTTAGTTTTTATTCTAAGAGTAATAAGATTTCATTGACTGACTTTAAGCAGTGTAACAGAGGACCTGTTTTATATTTTGAGATGATCACAATGGCAGATGCATTGAGCTAAAGTGGTGGCAGAGAGACTGGTTGAAGGCCATGGGAGTCTAGGTGAGAGATAATGATGGCATAGATGAAGGAGGTGATGGTGAGGAGACACAAAAATAGATATCTTTGGGATACCTTTTCAAAGAAGAGCTGTAGGGGCTCGATGATGCTTTGGCTATGGGGGTTGAAGGAAGGAGAGCAATTCAGGTTCACTTTCAGGTATTTTGAGCAACTTGTTGGGTAGAGAAGATGTTTACTGAGTTGGATAAGAGCAGGATGTAAAGGATATGTGTTGGTATTTCAATATCTAGTATCCATTTCCCTAACAGCATTCCCATTTCTTGTTGGAAAACATCTCTTTCTTATGGTTTATAGTCAAACCTAGAGGTAGCCCACTGAGTTAGTCCTGTTATATATTTCCTCCCTAGAATGTGAATTTTGAGCAGAAGGAAAAAATTCAGTCCCTCCAGGAGCCATGCCAATAAAATTTTCTTCTATATGACAATTGCTGTGCTTCCTACTTCCCAAGCTCAGGATTCCAGCCTCCCATCAAGTCTGTGAGTCCCAAAGCCTTCTAGTACATTCCTTTTGCCTAAATTAGCCAGTGCCAGTTCTTGTTGCCTATAACCAAAAAAGAAAAATACAGGTTAGAGATTGGGTAAAGAAAGACTATTCAATACCAAGAGATATCTCAAGGAGACTGTTGGATATATGCATCTAGAGTTCAGGGTTAAAGTCTTAGGATAAATAAATTTCGAAGTTACCAACATGAAAATGGCATAATAGTATCTAGTATAATGTCCCATGTCTTTTGCTAAAAGCATTCTGAATTCTTTTGGGGAAAACATTCCTCCTTTTTAGGTAGTAGTCTTGATAAAACTATTAATTAAAGTGGCAAGCCCTCTCCTTCCCAAGTAGGGATCTCAAGACTTGATAGTCAGCATATGTCATCTACCTTGTCACAGTACTTCTTAAGGAATGCTCAAATAGATTAGGTCAACTCAATAAGAATTAGCCAAAGGACTTTTGATGGAACAACCAGAACAAAGAATTCTCTTTCTAGTGGGATTGCTAAATTGGTACAATTTTAGAGCTATCAGAGTCTTTCTTTCTCTTTTTTTAACCACCTTGGGGGCATAACCTGATGAGAAGGATGTCAACACTACAGAAAACAGATTTAAATAGCCAAGGGAGAATGGTGATGTGCTGATGTAGCATGGAGGTTCTTGACACTGTCATTCTTAAAACCAACTTCACAATTATATGAATTGATAAATTCCCATTTTTACTTTAAGTAGATAAGTTGAGTTTCTATTACTCACAGCCAACTGATTTCTGACAAGAACAGAGAGTATTAAAACCCCAACATGTGGATGACATCACACAGTAGGTCGAGAGGAGGATTGAGCCACAAAACGCTGTAATTAAAGGTCCAATAGATGGAGGAGCCAGAACTTTGGTAAACTGTCTGTTGTCTTTGACGACAAAGGAGACCAGAAAGCTAAGGTAAATTAATTGTATTGCAGGAAGATAATCTGTTGGCAGAATTTTGATATTTTTTAAACAGGTTGATAAGAACATAGTTTGAAAATTCTCAAGTTAAAACATTCTTTATGTTTGAAAATTTAAAAATTCATTTATGACTTGGTGTGGCCTTGCCATTTTTGTATTCAAAGGACAGTGACTCTTTGCTAGAGTTCCACCGCCACTAAGTCACACCATCCAAGAGAGCTGTGGCTACTGTCTTTTCCTGGCATCCGGCTTTCTGAGATGCAGGAATTGGAGGGTTTTGGCTGCGAAAAGTCAAACATGTGTAGACTGTTTGTAAATGTGCATGAGCTCTCTGTGGTTTCACTGCTCAAAGACGGAGCCTGCAGTCAGACTCTAATAGCCCTTGAATTTACTTTGAATGAGACAGATTGGTGTCTACCAACCAGGCTTCCCATTCCTAACAGCAGTCAAACTGGCATCTTTGGCTTGGAAAGGAATTACTCTGGTTTCCATATCAACAGAAGGCTCTGCACCAAACTGATAATTTGAGCAAATTGTACAGAGTTAGGGGTGTTGGGATGATGAGTTCTACCCAATAAGGAGCTGAAACAACCAAATGGTTGCTCTGGAGTGGAGAGCCAGTCTCAGAGATAGGAGCTGAGTAACCTTAAAAATTGATAAATGACAGGATCTTCAAAAACAGTCCAGGAAGAGTCAGCAATTAGAAGGCAAAATCGGCCCTTTTAATTAGACTGAAGAAAACAAAGAGAAATTTTTCCGTTTGCAACATAGAGAGAAAAATGTCAATTTTAAGTCATCTGACTCAGAGCTGGCAGACTCTGAGAAGTAGTCAGAGCCATTCATTTGGCCCATGATTTAAATAGCTTTCATGGACTTTGTGAAGACAAGACCCATTTACAAACAGCCTAATTAAATACTTAGGTGCTCAGATTCTGGAGCCAGACTGCCAAGGTTCAGATCCTGGGTTCACCAATTGCCTCCTTTAATGATTCTACACCTCAGTTTCCTCACCCGTAAAACAAGGAGAACTTGAATCTAGAAAACATTACACTAAGTGGAAAACACCCAGAGACCAAAGGAACGATATTGTATGAGTCTACTCTCATGAGGTACATAGACTAGGCAAATTCATAGAGGCAGAAAGTATAATAAAGCTAACCAGGGGGCTGGGAGATGGAGAGGGTGGGGAGTTACTGTTTAATGGGTGAAGTTTCTGTTTGGGATTTATAAAGAAGTTACAGCTATGGGCCCTGGCCGGTTGGCTCCGTGGTACAGCGTTGGCCTGGCGTGCAGGAGTCCTGTGTTCAACTGCCGACCAGGGCATACAGGAGAAGCACCCATCTGCTTCTCCACCCCTCCCCCTCTCCTTCCTCTCTGTCTCTCTCTTCCCCTCCTGCAGCCAAGGCTCCATGGGAGCAAAGTTTGCCTGGGCACTGGTGATAGCTCTATGGCCTCTGCCTCAGGCGCTGGAATGGCTCTGGTTGCAACAGAGCAATGCCCCAGATGGACAGAGCATTGCCCCCTGGTGGGCATGCTGGGTGGATTCCGGTTTGGTGCATGCGGGAGCCTGTCTGACTGCTTCCCGGTTTCCAGTTTCGGAAAAATACAAAAAAAAAAAAAAAAAAAAGAAGTTACGGCTATGGACAGTGATGATGGTTGCATAACATTGTGAATGTATAACTTAATGCCACTAAAAATAATTAAAATGAAAAAAAAGGTAACTGTAAGTTCAAAGATACGTTAATTTGATTGTGGTGATTATTTCACAATGAATACATTATATACCTTAAATATATGTAATTTTTATTTGTCAATTTTACCTCAATAAAGATGGAAAAGTGAGTAAAATGGTGAATTTGAAGTTCTATTTTATCACAATTTAAAAAAAATAAGGTTGTTGTAAATGATCTTGAACAAAGATCTCACACAAAAGAATTAGTGCTCGGAGAAAAAGATGGCAGCAGAGTAGGCAGACACACAGACACCCAGCTCTCACCACCAAACTGGAATACAAACCAATTTAGGAAAAATCAGCATGAAAAACCAACTCTGAACTACAAGAACAGCTCTCAAAAACCAAGGAGCAAAGAAGAAGCCACAAAAAACCTGGTAGGGAGTGCCTGAATCTCCCCTGCTTATAGGAACGGGGGGGGGGGGGGGTGCCGCTGAGAGCCCAGAGGGGATCTCACACAAGGGAAAAGGGCAGAAACTACTGCTCACAGCCACTTGCCTGGCGTCCAGAAAGCGAGGTGTGTTGAAAAGACCAGCTTATCTTCCAAGTGGAAAGGACAGGGAGAGGGACAGACTGTGAGGGGCTAGGAATGCAGGAGATGAACTAAAAAAGCTGACTCATCCATGCGGGAGGCAGCCATAGCTGGGGGAGGGACTGAACCTTTCACAAAACAGAGCTGAATTGCTTCTGGATCAGAGATCTCCGGACATCTATCCAGCTCCAATCAGTGCAACAAGACACAGCTGAAAACAAGAAGTGGGGAGGAGGGGCAGTAACTTAGGTCTCCATGGAGATCTGAGATACACCTCCCCCTACTGAAGCTGAGAAAACACCCTGCCCCCAGAGAGATTAATTGGCTAAAGAAGCCTTCAGAGTATCAGGTTACACCCACCGCATTCCTGGATACAGTTTCAAGGAAGCCCCCTGCTGAGATCAGTAAAAAGACTATCACCTGGCAAGAAAACAAACAAATCAAGACTTCAAAGCTGCCCAAATCTGAACGTGAATTAGAGATAACAGCTGATACCAATCCAAGAAGACCTAGAAATAAATGAAAACTGGAGGCAGACAACACCAAGCCTAGAATCAACCAACTCTACAAATAAAAAACCCAAAAATAGACAATGAGAAAACAAAGAAGTGCAATCCAAATGAAACCACAAGAGACACCTTCAAAAGATGAACTGAGTGATATGGAAATAATCAAACTTCCAGATGCGGAGTTCAAAATAATGATTGTAAGGATGCTTACGGATCTTAGAACAACAATGGATGGTCATTATGAACACCTAAATAAAGAAATAGCAAGTATAAAAAAGAATCAGTCGGAGATGACAAATACAATATCAGAAATGAAGACCACAATGGAAGGATATAAAAAACAGGATAGATAGAGCTGAGGATCGAATCAGCGAGTTGGAGGACAACTGGAATGAAGGCATGAAAGCAGAGAAGAAAAGAGAAAAGAGACTCAAAAAGTCAGAGGAAACCCTGCCCTGGCCGGTTGGCTCAGCGGTAGAGCGTCGGCCTAGCATGCGGAGGACCTGGGTTCAATTCCTGGCCAGGGCACACAGGAGAAGTGCCCATTTGCTTCTCCACCCCTCCGCCGTGCTTTCCTCTCTGTCTCTCTCTTCCCCTCCCGCAGCCAAGGCTCCATTGGAGCAAAGATGGCCTGGGCACTGGGGATGGCTCTGTGGCCTCTGCCTCAGGCGCTAGAGTGGCTCTGGTCGCAACATGGTGATGCCCAGGATGGGCAGAGCATCGCCCCCTAGTGGGCAGAGCGTCACCCCATGGTGGGCATGCCGGGTGGATCCCGGTCGGGTGCATGTGGGAGTCTGTCTGACTGTCTCTCCCTGTTTCCAGCTTCAGAAAAATGCAAAAAAAAAAAAAAATTAAAGGAAACCCTTAGAGAGCTCTGTGACAACATGAAGAGAAATAACATCTGCATCATAGGGGTTCCTGAAGAAGAAGAAAAAGAACAAGGGATAGAGACTTTGTTCAATCATATCATAGCTGAAAACTTCCCTAAATTAATGCAAGAGAAACTCTCACAAGTCCAAGAAGCACAGAGGACTCCATTAAAGAGAAACCCAAAGAAACCTACACCAAGACACATCATAATTAAAATACCAAAGCTAAGCGATAAAGAGAAAATATTAAAAGCTGCAAGAGAAAAAAAAGTTATCACCTACAAAGGAGCCCCCATAAGGATGACATCCGACTTCTCAACAGAAACACTTGAGGCCAGAAGGGAATGGCAAGAAATATTCAAAGTAATGTAGAACAAGAACCTACAACCAAGACTACTTTATCCAGCAAGGCTATCGTTTAAAATCGAAGGAGAAATAAAAAGCTTCCCAGACAAAAAACAACTCAAGGAATTCATTACAACCAAACCAATGCTGCAGGAAATGTTAAGGGGCCTGTTGTAAACAGATCAAAGTGGGAAAAGAATATAGCAAAAAAGGAATACACCTTTAAAGAAGAAAATGGCAATAAACAACTTCATATCAATAATAACCTTAAACATAAATGGATTAAATGATCCAATCAAAAGACATAGGGTAGCTGCGTGTATAAGAAAACAGGACCCATACATATGCTATCTACAAGAGACACACCTTAGAACAAAAGATACACATAGATTGAAGGTAAAAGGATGGGAAAAAAAACATTTCATGAAAATGGAAATGAAAAAAAAGCTGGGGTAGCAATATTTATATCAGACAAATTGGACTTTAAAACAAAGGATATAGTAAGAGATAAAGAAAGCCACTACATAATGATAAAGGGAGTAATCCAACAGGAAGATATAACTATTATACAATAAATATCTATGCACCTAATATAGGAGCACCCAAATATATAAAGCAGACTTTGATGGATTTAAAGGGCACGATCAATAGCAATACTATAATAGTAGAGGATTTCAATACTCCACTAACATCACTAGATAGATCCTAAAGAAAGAAAATTAACAAAGAAACAGCAGACTTATTGGAAACACTAGATCAACTCGATTTAATAGATAGCTTCAGAACCTTTCACCCTAAAGCAGAATATACATTCTTTTCAAGTGCTCATGGTACATTCTCTTGGATAGACCACATGTTAGAGCACAAAAGTGCTCTCAACAAATTTAAGACTGAAATCATATCAAGCACTTTCTCTGATCACAATGGCAAGAAACTAGACATGAACCACAACAGAAAAGCTCAAAAATTCTCAAACACATGGAAACTAAATAGCAGGTTGTTAAATAATGAATGGATTAAGAATAAGATCAAAGAAGAAATAAAAAAATTCCTAGAAATGAATGACAATGAGCATACAACAACTCAAAATTTATGGGACACAGCAAAAACTTCCTGAGAGGGAAGTTCATAGCACTACAGGCACACTTTCAGAAGCTAGAAAAAGCTCAAATAAACAACTTAACCCTGCATCTAAAAGAATGAGAAAAAGAACAACAAGTAAAGCCCAAATGTAGTAGAAGGAAGGAAATAATAAAGGTCAGAGCAGAAATAAATGACATAGAGGCTAAAGAAACAATACAGAGGATCAATGAAAGTAGGAGCTGGTTCTTTGAAAAGGTAAACAAGATTGATGAACCTTTAACTAGACTGACCAAGAAAAAGAGAGAGAGGACTCAAATAAATAAAATTAGAAATGAGAGAAGAGAAATAAAAACTGACACAACAGAAATACAAAATATTGTAAGAAAATACTATGAAGAACTCTATGCCAAAAAACTAGACAACCTAGATGAAATGGAAAAATTCCTTGAAACATACAATCTTCCAAAAATCAATCTGGAAGAATCAGAAAACATAAACAGACCGATTATACCAAATGAGATCGAAACAGTTATCAAAAACTCCCAACAAAGAAAAGTCCGGGGCCCGATGGCTTCACAACGGAATTCTACCAAATATTCAAAGAAGAACTAACTCCTATCCTTCTCAAACTATTTCAAAAAATTCAAGAGGAAGGAAGACTTCCAAGCTCCTTTTATGAGGCGAGCATAATTCTGATTCCAAAATCAGGCAAAGACAACACAAAGAAAGAAAATTATAGGCCAATATCTCTGATGAATATAGATGCTAAAATCCTCAACAAAATATTAGCAAACCGGATCCAACAATATATGGAAAAAATCATATACCATGATCAAGTGGGATTTATTCTGGGGAGGCAAGGATGGTACAATATTCGTAAATCAATCAATGTGATTCATCACATAAACAAAAAGAAGGAGAAAAACTATATGATAATTTCAATAGATGCAGAAAAAGCATTTGATAAAATCCAGCACCCATTCATGATCAAAACTCTCAGCAAAGTGGGAATACAGGGAACATACCTCCACATGATAAAAGCCATCTATGAGAAACCCACAGCCAACATCATACTCAATGGGCAAAAATTAAAAGCAATACCCTTAAGATCAGGAACAAGGCAGGGGTGCCCCCTTTCACCACTCTTATTTAACATAGTCCTGGAAGTCCTAGCCACAGCAATCAGACAAGAAGAAATAAAAGGCAAAAGAAGTAAAACTATCATTATTTGCAGATGATATGAAATTGTATATAGAAAACCCTAAAGTCTCAGTCAAAAAGCTACTGGACCTGATAAATGAATTCAGCAAAGTGGCAGGATATAAAATCAATACTCAGAAATCAGAGGAATTTTTATACACCAACAATGAACAGTCAGAAAGAGAAATTAAGGAAAGAATCCCCTTCACAATTACAACCAAAAAAATAAAGTACCTAGGAGTAAACTTAACCAAGGAGACTAAAGACTTGTACTCGGAAAATTACAAAGCATTGATAAAAGAAATCAAAGAAGATACAAACAAGTGAAAGCATATACCATGCTCATGGTTAGAAAGAATAAACATAATTAAAATGTCTATTTTACCCAAAGCAATCTATAAATTCAATGCAATACCAATTAAAATACCAATGATATACTTCAAAGATATAGAACATATATTCCAAAAATTTATATGGAACCAAAAGAGAACACAAATAGCCTCAGCAATCTTAAAAAAGAAGAATAAAGTGGGAGGTATCACACTTCCTGATATCAAGTTATACTACAAGGCCATTGTACTCAAAACAGCCTGGAACTGGCATAAGAACAGACATATAGATCAATGGAATAGAACAGAGAACCCAGAAATAAATCCACAGCTCTATGGACAACTGATATTTGACAAAGGAGGTAAGGAAATACAATGGAGTAAAGACAGCCTCTTTAACAAATGGTGTTGGGAAAATTGGACAGCTACCTGCAAAAAAAACGAAACTAGATCACCAGCTTACACCACTCACAAAAATAAACTCAAAATGGATAAAAGATTTAAATGTAGTCCGTGAAACCATAAGCATCTTAGAAGAAAACATAGGCAGTAAGCTATCCGACATCTCTCGGAGCAATATATTTGCTGATTTAGCTCCACGGGGAAGTGAAATAAAAGACAGGATAAACAAATGGGACTATATCAAACTAAAAAGCTTTTGCACAGCTAAAAAAAATAAGAACAGAATAAAAAGACAAACTACACAATGGGAGAACATATTTGACAATACATCTGATAAGGGGTTAATAACCAAAATTTATAAAAAACTTGTAAATCTCAACACCAGGAAGACAAACAATCCAATCCAAAAATGGGCAAAAGAGATTAATAGACACTTCTCCAAAGAGACATACAGATGGCCAATAGGCATATGAAAAAATGCTCAACATCACTAATGATTAGAGAAATGCAAATTAAAACAACAATGAGATATCACCTCACACCAGCCAGAATGGTGTTCATCAACCAAACAACACAGAATAAGTGCTGGCGAGGATGTGGAGAAAAGGGAACCCTCCTGCACTGCTGGTGGGAATGCAGACTGGTGCAGCCACTGTGGAAAACAGTATGGAGATTTCTCAAAAAACTGAAAATCGAACTGCCTTTTGACCCAGCTATCCCACTTTTAGGAATATACACTAAGGACACCATAGAACGGCTCCAAAAGGAGAAATGCACCTCCATGTCTGTGGCAGCATTGTTCACAGTAGGGAAGATCTGGAAACAGCCCAAGTGTCCGTCAGAGGATGAGTGGATTAAAAAGCTTTGGTACATATATATTGTGGAATACTACTCAGCCATAAGAAACGATGACATCGGATCATTTACAATAACATGGATGGACCTCGATAACATTATACAGAGTGAAATAAGTAAATCAGAAAAAAACTAAGAACTATATGAATCCATACATAGAAGAGACATAAAAATGAGACTCAGAGACATGAACAAGAATGGCATGGCAACAGGGGTAGGGGGAGGTGGAGGGGGCGAAGAAGGAGAGAGGGGTTGAGGGAGGGGAGGGGCACAAAGAAAACCAGATAGAAGGTGATAGAAGACAATTTAACTTTGGGGGAGGGGTACACAGCACAATCAAATGTCAAAATAATCTAGAGATGTTTTCTTTCAACATATGTACCCTGATTTATCAATGTCACTGCATTAAATTTAATAAATAAATTTTAAAAAAAGAATTAGTACTCTATGATGTCCTCACATAAATTCAAAAATGGGCAAAATCATCTGTAGGGTTGGAAACCAGGATGCTGATCACCACTCAGGGTGGTGAAGGCTGGAAAGGTACTTCCAGGGGTGCTGGTAATGTTCTAGTTCTTGACCTGGGGACTGATGACTTGAGTGATTGCATTTGTGAAAATCATTCAGCCACCACTTATGTATAACTTTTCTGTATGTACATTAGACTTCAATTTTAAAAAATTGCCTCACCCCTTGAAAAATGAGGATGCCAATACCTTGCTGGGAGGGCTATTTTAGTATTCAATTAAAACAGACAACTCAATTACAGCAATGCCTGGCACAGAAGGTGTCCCCAGGTCGTGAGCGGCAGCATGTAAAACCAAAGGTACTAGTACTGTACCTCTAAGAAGCGATCCTGCCAATCATCACACTCCTTCAGGGTATTTGTAGCAGATCCCTGATCTCTCCACTCTCTGCTCCCAGGACTGTGCTTCCCTGCCCTCTGGCTTCCAGGCATGTTGGGCCATGAGCCAGGGAGTACCAGCAGGAAATTGAAGAAAAGAAAGAGTGAAGTTGAAGTATGTGTTTCCGTGGTGCCCTTCCAGGGCACTGGTGGTGTTCCACAAGTTCGCAGCTGCTGTGAGAAGGCCCTTCCACTCAGCTCTCCTTCCACAAGTCCTGCTGACTGCTCCCTCCTGCTGTCCCTTTGGGACTAGGAGTGGTCCTGGCACCCCATGATTACCAATCCAAAGAAAGATACTGTACTACTCTCCCCTGTGGTTTCTTGTGGTTTTCATATGCCCTGTCCAGATCTTAATAAAACATTTTTTAATTAAAATCTTCTCCAATGTTCCCAATTTCAGTGCATCGCTGACTATTGCTGGGTCCCTGACTGTTACCTACCCTCTCAGAGACCTGTGGCAAGACAGCCAGGAGTCCTACATGAGCCTGCCCAGTCAGGTCACCACTGGCCAGACCAGACAGGAGCAGCTGACCAGGCTGAACCAATCAGAGGCTCTCTGCTGAGAATTTGGAAGAGAGCCCCAGAGACAAAGTGATTAAACCAGAGGAGGGTTAGAGAATTACAAGATCACTCAGAGGTGATGGAGTCAATGCCATAGCAACCCAAAGCTGTGAGGAAGCTGACGCTATTGTACATTGTTCTGGAGGAAGGGGAACAGATGCAAAGCATCATTTATTCATGTTGTAAGGGCTTTCATATAGTCAAGGAAAAAACTGTGTTCTAACAATATGCAAGATAATGTAAAATGATCTAATGTGGTTTTCTCAACTCTTGAACTGTGTCTTCAAAGTCCCCAGAAATACTTTTCCTACCAAAGTCATATGAATGAGACTATGTCTAAATATTTACTGCAAAAGGCAAGAATGCTAACTCGTTATAAAATATATGTGTGTTGGGTGGGTATGGTGATTATTCATTAGTGAGTTTTGAATTTAGGTCACTAATGAGATACAATAAATAGAAAATAGAAGGCATTATGATTCTAAAAGTAAATATTATTTTGTGAAACTTTTATTTCAGTGACATATCTACTGGGTTACAACATAAAATATATAGTGTGTCCGTAAAGTCATGGTGCACTTTTGACCAGTCACAGGAAAGCAACAAAAGAGGATAGAAATGTGAAATCTGCACCAAATAAAAGGAAAACTCTCCCAGTTTCATACCTATTCAGTGCAGTTCGATATGGGCTCCATTTGTTGCCCTACCCACATCCAAACAATAGTGAAGTTCTTGCTACACATGGGTAAGGACATCTGGTGTAACAGAGTGAATAACATCTATGATTCTCTGTTTTAAGTGATTAATGTCGTTGTTACGTTCAATGTACACATGTTGCTTCACATAACCCCAAAAGTAAAAGTCTAAGGGCGTCGGATCCAGGGATCGTGGTGGCCATGGCTTCGGAGAACCCCTGCCTAGCCACCGCTGGGGGAATGTTCTATCCAGAAACTAATAAACAATGGTGGCGTAGTGTGGAGGAGCATTGTCCTGTTGAAAGATGACACCTTCTGGAAATTGTGGCACTGCATACAATTCCAACATGTCAAGATAGGACTTTGCTGTCACAGACTGCTCTGTGAAAAAAAAAAATGGGCCTATCACCTTATCATGCATCAGGCCACACCACACGTTCACTTTAGAGGTGTTACGTTCGTACTCAAGGTAGGCATGAGGATGTTCAGCAGCCCATATTCGGACGTTATGGTGATGAACATGTCCACAGATATGGAAGGTCGCCTCATCGCTAAACACAATCTTCTGCAAAAATCTTGCATCATCAATCTCATGAAGCATATCTGTAGCAAACGCACATCGTGTGGGTCTATCTGCCAGTTTGATAGCGTGCAACAGCTGTAATTTGTACCCCGTAAAACAGACGTTTCTTTAACACCTTATGAACTGTAGTCTTGCTTAGGTGTAATTATCGAGCACACGCACACACAGATTTTTTAGGGCTCCTTAGGTAGCTATCCCGTATAGTCTCTACAGACTCATCACTGACCAATGGCCTACCAGAACGGGGTTTCTCCACCAAACTGCCGGTTTCCTTCAACTGCTTATCCCACCGAGTAATGTTATTCCTATGTGGTGGCACTTTGTTATAAACGTGCCGATATTCACATTGCACTTTGTTCACGGATTTGAATTTAGCAAGCCACAGAACACACTGAACTTTCCTCTGTACCATCCACATCTTGACTGGCATAGCCGTGGGCTGCTCCACTGTATACACGGTGTTACATCATCATCTGCACGTGCGCACATGCTGCCACATCATCCTACAGAAACTGGGAGGGTTTTCTTTTACTTGGTGCAGATTTCACATTTCTATCGTCTTTTGCGGCTTTCCTGTGACCAGTCAAAAGTGCACCATGACTTTATGGACACACTGTATATTACCATGGGGTCAAAAAAGGTTCAAAATTTCTGATTCACTGAATTCTGTAGTTCAAAAACCACTCTGGTATACTGTGACTATGGGGATAAAAAAAAAAAGGAAGAAACCGTAGAGTGTAAATAATTTCGCTAACATCTATAGGAATCATATACTTTGAGACTTAATATGCCCTTACACTGATGGTTCTAAGTTGGTACTTGTCACCAAGTAACTGTTTCATTATCTTCCTTCTCACCTTTCCTTTTTGCAAACGAGAAGAAGAGGTTTGACAGTGCTGTTATCATTCAGTTCCTGGAACATCAAAGCTTCTAGACCAGTGGTTCTCAAACTTTTTGAAGTCGGGGCACATTTAAAATCCTACAAATAATTGTAGGTGCACGATATACAAATTCCTGAGAAATATTTTATAATAATTAAGTCAGATATTAAAGAAAATAATATAAAGTCCAAGCGTGCTTTTATGGCAATTAAACGAAATAAATACGACAAAATTAAATTTATTCTGACATTAAAAAACGTTTTTATGCTACATTTTTTGAGTTATGCCTTTGAGAATTCATAAAAAAGAGGGGTTAAAAAATTAAAAATCAACAAAAAAGTTATCTTTTTATATATAGATAGATACATTCTCAGTAAGATTTAGTAAATTCGGCAGGTCCCAGTGCAAATGTGTTAAGTTTTTTCATTCTTGTGCTTATGAGAAACATGAGCCTGATGTGTCCTAGCGATTTCTTCAATGTTTGTGCATATATTTGAAAGGCAAACTCTCATTTCTTCGTCAATACATTGAAGAATTTCTCTCTTTCTACTCTTCTGTTGAGTGAAGAAAACCCCCACCATACATATCATCTTAACTTTACACCAAACAAGGGATAGAAGAAACTTGCCTCCAGTCTTTCTGGGGAACATAGGGGGTAGTGTAAACAATCCAGCACCATAGCTTAACAGCCTTTTGCAACGACCTAATCAGGCAAGTGAGGTGGGAGGTTGGGCAGACTATCAGTTTACAGCCAATTCCCCACACCTCTGTCCCCCAAAAATCTAAACTCCAAAAACCCTGTTGGTTTTTTGGTCCTCAACAGGCACATATTTCTCTGGAATACCATAGGGTGCACCTGGAAATCTTCTAGGGCACACACTTTGAGAACCACTGCTCTAGACCAATAATTTTCACTAGTGTGCTGCAAGAATTTTTAAAATATGCAATACCTGACTATTTGATCAGGGGTGCTAACCCCTTCTCCCTTAGATTGTCAAATAAAAGAAAATGAAAACAGCCAACACAGCAAGAGCCATCCAGTGTGAATGAATAAAAATTATACTTATTCTTTTGTCAGATTGGCAAAAACATATATATATATTTTTTTTGGTGTGCCATAGAAATTTAGTAATTAGTTCATGTGTGCTATGAGATGAAAAAGTTTGAAAATCGCTGCTCTAGACAAAAGTCTGATATCTTTCTAAAAAATTATATGTTCACAAAGTCATGGTATCTGCATCACAATCAATAATAGGAATAAGGTATTTAAAATTTCATATAGGCATTTTCATGATCAAACATCACATGGTCAGTAGAATCCCCCATAAAGAGTGTTTTAATATTAATTATTTTTAAAGAAGATAGTGTTACATTATTCTTTATATTATTTTTGGTTGGCATTTTTACTTTAGATATAAGAATGTTGATGATAATAAATGTAACCAGCTCTTAATGGTTTAACTTCTGGTCTCCAAAAGATATAACCAATTGGAACCACAGATGTGACCTTATTTGCATTAAAGGTTTTTGCAGATGTAACTAAAATAAGGGTGTCAAGATGAGATTATCCTGGATTAGGTGGACCTTATAGCCAGTGACAAGTGTCCTTAGACAAAACAGGAGAAGATACAGAGGAAAGCCATGTGACAACAGAGACAGAGACAGAGACTAGAATTATAAAGCCCCCAAATAAGGAATGCTGAGGGTTCCCAGGAAGCACCAGAAGCTAGGAGGGCAGCCTGAATTAGATTTTGCCTCAGTAAACAGAGAGGCCGTGGCCCTACCAACACCCTGATTCTGGACTTGTGCTCTTCAGAACTGGGAGAGAATAAATTGCTGTTGGTTTACGCCAACAACATTGCAGTAATTTGTTATGCCAGCCCTAGAAAACTAATAATGCCAGCAGAATAATTTACTTATAGCTTAAACAAATACAAAATAATATTGAAAGTAAACTGTAATTGAAAAATGAAAGAATGAAAGAAAAGAAAGAAAGAGAGAAAGAAAGAAAGAAAGAAAGAAAGAAAGAAAGAAAGAAAGAAAGAAAGAAAAAGAAAAAAAGAAAGAAAGAAAGAAAGAAAGAAAGAAAGAAAGAAAAAGAGAGATTGAGGAAGGAAGGGGGGAGGGAAGGAGGGAAGGAGGCAGAAAGGAAGGAAGGAAGGAAGGAAGGAAGGAAGGAAGGAAGGAAGGAAGGAAGGAAGAAAGAAAGAAAGAAAGAAAGAAAGAAAGAAAGAAAGAAAGAAAGAAAGAAAGAAAGAAAGAAAGAAAGAAAGGAAGAAAGAAAGGAAGAAAGAAAGAAATAGGAAGACCACATATGGGTGGACCTCCATAGTTCAAACCCATGTTGTTCAGGGGTCACCTGAATAAATGTGTATATCTGTGTGTGTCCCCCTACACACATATATTATATATTCTTCTCCATGAACTACACAATCAGTTGAAAAGCAGACTTTTTATTAAATTGATTTTTGAAGATTATAAAAAGTTGCAACTGGTACTGAAATTAGAGGATGAAACTTTAAACTTTTTACTCATTACAGATCTCTAAACAATTTAAAAACTTTTAAGTAATAAAAGCATCCTGCTCCTATAATGTAAAAAATAAAACTGTCAAAAAGAATTAAATAAAGTCTCATCAGTTATAAGTTTGGTTCTTCTGGCATTCCATAATCAAACATCATATGATTGCTGAAATGCCCTATAGATAGTGCTTTTATATCGATGTTTTCAAAGACTGCATATTTTTAAAAGGAGATATAGTTACATTATTCTTTGTATTATTTTTGTTTGGCATTTTTATTTTAGATATAAGAATATTAATGATAATACAGGTTAATGATAATAAATGATACCTCCATTTAAAGAATGTTGATAAGTAACAATTGCCAAGGTATTCTATGAAGTAAAGAGTTAAATTTCTATAGCTAATTAAATGCATAAGATCATATGACAGGTGCTTTTTACAGGACTATGAGCTAGGCTATCATTTGAACTTTTTTTCTGCTTGATACTTCCTTTTATTTAGCAGTTGCTAAGATAATGACTTAGTTTTCTATTATCTTTTGAAAATAACCAATTTTAAAAATTGAGATACAGCCCTGGCCAGCTTGCTCAGTGGTAGAGCATTGGCCCAGTGTGTGGATGTCCCGGGTTTAATTCCCAGTCACAAGGGGGAGGGGGAAGGGGAGGGGCACAAGGAAAACTAGATAGAAGGTGAGGGAGGACAATCTGACTTTGGGTGGTGGGTATGCAACAGAATTGAATGAAAAGATAACCTGGACATGTTTCCTTTGAATATATGTACCCTGATTTATTGATGTCACCCTATTAAAATAATAAAAATTTATTTATTAAAATATTAAAAAAAAATTCCCAGTCAGAGCACACAGGAGAAGCAACCATCTGCTTCTCCACCCTTCCCCACCCCCACTCTCTCTCTTTCTCTCTTCTCCTCCCACAGCCATGGCTCAGTTGATTCAAACAATTGGCCCCAGGCACTGAAAATGGCTCTGTGGAGCCTCTACCTCAGGCACTAAAAATAGCTCCATTGTGAGCATGGCCCAAGATGGGCAAAGCATCAGCCCCAGATGGGGGTTGCCCGGTGATCCCGGTCCAGGCACATGCAGGAGTCTGTTTCTCTATCTCCCCTCCTCTCACTTAGAAAAGAAGAAAAAATAATTGAGATATAATTGATGTATAACATTACTGTTGTTGTTTTTTATTTTAACTTTTAGAAAATCACTAAGTTCAGAGGTAAAACAAAAAATAGGCTTGAATTTCAACTGAAAGGCAAAGTAGCAGGCAAGGAAGAACTTGGGATGGGATCAGACAGCCCTGGGTAAAGACTGTTTAATTAACTGGGTGAACCAGGACAAATTACTGAAACTCTGGGCTTTTGTTTGCTTGTTTGTAAAACAAGGATTGTTGAACTCTCCAAAATATTGCCAGACATATATGAGAGACATGATCTGGACAAAGTCTTCTGACCATCTCAGAAAAGGGCGGTCAGTGAAAGATAGAGGGTTTTTGTGGTTTAGGTTCAAGTGACATCAAGGGGCAAACTGCCGGAAATTGGACTACGATCCTGACATAATAGTTTAGGATTGGTGGATACAGCAAAGTGGGGGTCTTAAAACAAGTCTTGATGGGTAACTAGTTTGACAAGAACAAGAAGTTTGCCCAAGGTAAGTAGACTATTATATCAGATGAAATTGTTCCACAGAAAATTTTGAAGCAAACAGAGAAGCTATTAATTGGTTTACAATCTTATCTTTCCCAGGCAAAGTTTTTTGTTTGTTTGTTTTTGTTGGGGTTTTTTTGGGTTTTTTGTTTGTTTGTTTGTTTGTTTGTTTGTTTTTTGGTGACAGAGACAGAGAGAGGGACAGATAGGGACAGATAGGAAGGGAGAGAGATGAGAAGCAGCAATTCTTCCTTGTGGTGTTCCTAAGTTGTTCATTGATTGCCTTCTCATATGTGCCTTGACCAGAGGGCTACAGCAGACGGAGTGAGCCCATGCTCAAGCCAGCAACCTTCGGCTCAAGCTGGTGAGCTTGCTCAAACCAGATAAGCCTGTGCTTAAGCTGGCGACCTCGGTGTTTCAAACCTGGGTCCTCCACATCCCAGTCCGATGCTCTATCCACTGTGCCACTGCCTTGTCAGGCTCCCAGACAAAGTTTTCATGGAACAAATAACTAAGTCATATGGATGCAAGTGGTCTCAGTTATGGATCCAAATAACTAAGTCATGTTAATAACCGTCATCACAATTCTCAAGATTATAATACCCACTTCTTGTGACTGCGATAAGGAGTAACTGAGGTCACAGTTCTATAGTGTCTGCTACATCACAAAGACTAAACAAGAGACAACATTATTATTATCCATTTCTATTTATGTTAAGAGACAAGGGTAGCTAGAAAATTTTGACACGCCCCTCAAAATTTGTATTGCCTTTTTAAAAATAATAAGCAAAATAAATGCTTTTAGCTTTCCTGTAATTGAGAACTACTAAACTAATGAAGGTGTGAGTAGAATTTGCAATTATGAAACTAAGGGAACTACTACTACAAAAAAATGAGAGCTCCTTTGCTGGCCCTGGCCGGTTGGCTCAGTGGTAGAGCGTCGGCCTGGCGTGCGGGGGACCCGGGTTCGATTCCTGGCCAGGGCACATAGGAGAAGCACCCATTTGCTTCTCTACCCCCCTCCCATCCTTCCTCTCTGTCTCTCTCTTCCCCTCCCGCAGCCAAGGCGCTGGGGATGGCTCCTTGGCCTCTGCCCCAGGCGCTAGAGTGGCTCTGGTTGCAGCAGAGCGAAGCCCCGGAGGGGCAGAGCATCGCCCCCTGGTGGGCAGAGCATCGCCCCTGGTGGGCGTGCCGGGTGGATCCCGGTCAGGCGCATGCGGGAGTCTGTCTGACTGTCTCTCCCCGTTTCCAGCTTCAGAAAAATACAAAAAAAAAAAAAATGAGAGCTCCTTTGCTTTGTGGTGATTTTATCTGGCTTTGTATTGCATTCCTCCAAGGACTCTTGTGTAATCAGCTCCCCACAAGCTGCACATCTTCAGGAAGAAGTTAACCTTGCCAATGTGGAGAGGCTTCCTGGATGGTGTGTCACATGGAAATGCAAAGCTTTATGGAGACTCAAAGGTCTCTGTCCATTCAGCACACATAATCTCAGTTGAGGAAGTAACATTTTCTAGCAAGTGGAGCCTGTGTCTCTTTAGCCTCAGAACATACAGTGCCCAGAGGAAGTCCTTGAGTGTTTGGACTGGTTACAGAACTTATAGACAGCAGTTTAGTTCCATTCTAAGGAGCAGAAGATAAATGACCAAATGCTCGACCAAAGGCAGTGTTCCCTCTGCTCGCTTAACCGAAAACTGAAGCGGTTTTCAAAAGACAGGAATAATTAGCCTGACAGGTGGTGGCGCAGTGGATAGAACATCCACCTGGGATGCTGAGGCTCAGGTTCGAAACCTAGAGGTCACTGGCTTAAGCACAGGCTCACCATCTTGAGCACGGGGTCGCAGGCTTGAGAATGGGATCATAGAAATGATCCCAAGGTCATTCGCTTGAGCCCACGGTCGCTGGCTTGAGCAAGAGTTCACTGGCTCAGCTGGAGCCCCCCAGTAGAAAAGCAATCAATGAATAACTAAAAGTGACACAACTATGAGTTGATGCTTCTCATCTCTCTTCTTGTCTGTCTGTCTGTCTTTCTGTTCATCTCTCTTGTGCGCACACACACACACACACACACACACAAAGACAGGAGCAATTAGCCTGGTTCTGTCCCCTGACCATTTCACTCCAGAGTGTATGCAAGAACTTCACTCAATATCCCCATCTTTGACGGAGAGAGAAAAAGCCCATACACTCTAACTGTTCTGATTATGTCAGAAAAGTAAATGACATAATCCAAGTTCTTGAGAAAAAAAATTTTTATAATCCCAAAATATCATTACTGTGTGATTATGAAGGCAAAGATATAACGGAAAGGAAACTCAGACAGTCAGGCTAATAACACAAATGCTGATCTGAAGGAGAAGTGCAATGCGTAGACTGTGCTTTTAAAAATGCGATGGCATGTAATTTCCAAACCTGTTATGAGTTTAGACACCAAATAGTAGATGTACTTAGCTAACAACTAGAAAAGATGATGTATTATTGACATTATTTGTCTGCTTAATTGATCTGAACATTTACCCTATACTGCTTTTTGCATTATTAATTTACTCAATTTGTTAAAAGGGTTTCCTAAGCAAATGTAACTTGATTTCAGCATCTGTTTTGAATTCCAAATACTGGTGTACTTGAGCTTAATACCGGGTACCCAAGGGTCAGGTTCCAGGGCCTTACTACTTAGATCTATATCCCAGCTTTCCATTTTCTAGCTGTGTGTCCCTGGCCAGATTACTTAACCTCTCTGTACTTCAGTTTCCTTAAAGATAAAAATTTAAATCACAGTTCCCTCATAGAGTATGTGGGAGGATTAAATGAGGTAATTCATGGAAAGTAGGTAAAGAGCCCAATGCATAGTATGAATACCATGCATTTTACCTCTCATTTATCTTCCTTAAAATTACCCATAGACATTTTACAATGTGACATTTACAGTGACATTGGACTTGATACCATGCAGAAGGATGCCACAGTGCTTTTAATTCAAACTTGTGTCCTTTATAGCTTTGCATTATTAAAGAACTCTGGGCAAGTAGTTAGGAAATTAAGGTTCAAGGGTCAATGTAACCATCAACCATGTGATCTTGAACGTATCACTTCAACCCTCTAGACCTATATCCTCAAATAAATAAATAAATGAAAGGAGGGCACTAGCTGCACTATCTTAAGACAACATAGTGTCTAGAAAAACCCCTGGAGCAAGTCCAAACTTCAAGTTCTAATTCTAGCACTTGTTGGGTGTAAAATTACAGCTAATCACATTAACTTCTTGGAAACTCCATTTCTACACCTGGAAAATGGGTAGAGTAATATCAGAAATGCTCCTCTCCCAGGCTGTTGTGTGCATGAAATTAAATAATAAGGAGAGCACTTGATAAACTATAAAGCACTAAATAAATGTACGGTATTATCATTAATAAAATTCTAGTTGGTCTAATTTTGCGTTAAATCTTATTTTCCTATAACCTTTTACAAGTGTTTGTGACCCTGCAAGTTGGAACCAGACTATAAAAAGTACTTTTTTGGCATTCAGATTATTTACTATAAATAATATCTTTCCTTAGTTAAAGTAATAGCTATAAAATTTCAATTTTCCCAAGCACGACTCTATGAGTCAATAAATCTAAGAATTATCTATTTGTTTTTCCCCTTCTTTGTGCAAATATCTCTGCAGATATGACCTGAGATTTAACTTGCTTCTGTCTTCATTTCTTATTTTAAAGGGTCTGTTATAGAGGAAGAGGGTAAAGAAAAAATATCCTCATAAAGAAAAGATATATGCATATAGCCTCCCCCCACACACACACCACAACATACACACACATAGACATGATCATCAACACAAAAATCTATGTTTGAACCAAAAAGCACTTTCTTACCACTGGGCCTTTACCCATGCAGTCTGTTCCACCTAGAATTCCTTTTCCACCCATTTCTACCTGTCCAGTCATACCTAGAATTCAAGGCTTTGTCAAAAATCTCAAATTTTTAATGAGATATATAGAGTGGTTCTTTGACCTGTCAGTAACCTTTAACCTAACTACTCCCTTTTTAAAGATGATGTAAGTGATGGATAAGGATTAAATGATTTGTTCAAGGATGGCTTTGTGGAATTTTTGTCAAAGTTTAAATCACATACCTCTCCCCCAGTGTGCCAGATATATCTCCTTAAATCATGGTAGTCTGAACCATCCCCCCCCACCAGTCCAGTTCTCTTATAATGCATATACAATATCTACCTTCACAAAGACTATGTCCCATAGAACAATAAACATTCTATTCTCCAAATTCCTCATAGCTTTGAGCACTATGCATATATCCAGCTATAGCAAGATATGTGGAATTAGAGTGAAACATCTCAATACTATTTTCTACTATCTTTTCATGAATGAACTTAGTTTTGTATGAGTTTATTTTGACTCTCATCTAGGGAAGAGCTTCTGCAAACATCAAAAGCACCAATGTAGATGCAAGAGATGTTGAAGACCCAGGGCCTGCCACTATCTCCTGCTAGCTCTGTAATTCTCAAACACAAAGCTCTCCTTGGAAAGAACAAAGAATACTGGGCAATCCCTTTCAGAAAGTTATTTTTGGAGGGAGGAGGGTGACATGTCCTTGACATACCCAAGGACATTTGCAACTTGATTTTAATGACTTGTCATTAGTTCTGCCATTGCTACCACCCAATAAAAATCATCACTTGCTTGATGTGATTATCCCTCTGTTGTGCAGTGCCATGGAACTCCAGCGTGTGACAGAGCATATGGTCTTTGCCAACAGCATTATTCATCAAAGGAGAATAAAATCCCGGTAGCACCCTGCTTCTCACAGTAGGTATTGGCTTTGGGCAATACACTGCTTCCTCTCAGTTTGCATCTTTCTAAGTCGCAGCCCTTTCTTTTCTTCGACAAAGTACTTCATAAAAGTGAAAATGGAACACATGCTGAATGGGATTTTCAGAATAATGAAAACCCTATAATTAGGAAGCAGTAGTTAAAATTATATTACCACGAAAGAGCAAAACATAGTAACAACTTAATGCAGTTACTAATTCGGCTTTTCTAGAGATAGAAGCAAACAGTGCAATTAAATCTTTAGTCTTTTATCTTTTCAGGGGACTAATGAAAGAGAAATAAATGAGCCGGATCCCCTTCTTGCCACCTCTGCCTCTGCTGTGCCATCAGGGGATAGGTTTCCCACCTCCCTCTCTCCAATCCCATCTGAAAAATAAAGCAGGCCACCAGCTGTGAAATGGATGGTGCCCTACAACTTTTCACCTGGAATAGAAACCCTCATTTTCGACAAGGGTTGCCAAGAAGTTTTACATCACTGCCTGACAGCTCCTTATTCCCTCATTAGCCTGCTCATCTCACTTAACAGAATATTCCCCATGTGTTGATGATGTGTGAATGTCAGCGTGCGTTGTGTGCATTGATTTTGAGGTCAAAATCCTTTATATGCACCAGTCTAATTCACCGTCTTTCCCCGGGACCCTTCTCTCAGACAAACCCAATCCACTCCAGACAAATGACCGACCCACCATCTTCCAAACAGAGGTTTCGCTTTCTCATCACGACACCTTTACACATCTCATGCACTCAGCTTGCGGAGCTGTTCTGGAGCAGAATAAAGAAGGTGATCTTCCCCAGCCCCCTGCCGTCTCTGGTCTGAGTCAGCGACTGGCAGCTTATTGCCTCAGAGAGGCAGATGAGATAGTGGCTCAGCCCTATGACGCTAAGAAAAAAAATCCCAGAAACTAACCTATCTACATGTAATTATAACCTTTAGCCTCCAGCAGTACCAGGCCCTGTCTGGGCACGCATTATTATAAATGAACAACCAAACTCCGTAACTGGTTGGCCATTTCCAAATACAGAATAGTGACCTACGGGGGCTACACAGAAATAAAGGTATTAGATGAGAAAACCCAAGACTGTGTGTTAATGGGACACAAATTTATAAACAGTAAATTTAGATATAGAAACAGCAAATTAACCTCTACTGTACTGAATCTAAGGTGCCACTGATCATAAGACACACCATTATTTAATCTGTCGTGAAGAGAAAAAAACACCATTTAAACCATGACACCATGTTTTCTTGTTAGAAATTTTCATTTTCTGTTATGTTAAATTTCTTTGACATAAGTACGTATTGATTAAACAGCACGTAGCCACAACATGCATGCATAGCAACGACCACACTGTCATGTCTGCCACCCAACCAACAGTGACTCTGACACCATCAATTGTAAAACGCACCCTGACTTCAAAGTTGGTGCACTGTAAGAAAATGGGCACCTCAGCACGGAGGAAATATAGCACCTGCATTTTTCAGTTAACGGTCTCATGCAATCACAATAGCTCTCCTCACCTGACGTCAGAGCCAACCTCAGTGGCGCAGGGATCCTGTCCGTGCCTGGGGGCCTTCCTCTTCCCGTCCCCCTTCGCACGCCCCCTTCCCAGCCCCATGACGGTCCACCAGGATCAGAGCACAGCCGCGGCTGCACTCTGGCCTACTCAGTGGCCAGTGAGTAAGGCTCAAGCTTCTTCCTTTCTCTTGACATTTCCCAAATTCCTTAATGCTCACTATGGCCACCTTGTTTCTTGCAAGCTCTTTACATGAAGAACTTACCTTGATTAAAAACCAGTCACTGTCCCCGTTCTCTCCCAGGAAGCTTTTAAAGGTCTGTAAAAATTCCAGGCAGAAAAAACCCCAGTAATCTGGGGCTCTAATGCAAAGACTGCCCTCTTCCATGGCCACAAAGTCACCTAAACACACCTCTCTATTAGCCTACCTTTCTTTTTTTATTTCAGTTTCTTTTTCTGTGCACCATTGTACAACAAGCTGGAAAGGAACTCCCTGCCCCCACAGCCTCAGCAGCTGGCAGAGAAGGGACAAGGGATGCACAGAAAGGTCGCTGGCCACTGGCCATCTCCTAGGTTGTCATTCTATCATCTCATGACCTCACAGCCAGAGTGGGCACAACTGCCCCTTGGACTTACTGTTACTTTTTTATTTACATTATTTACCTTCAAAGAGGCTATTCATATACATGTTAACCTGACTTCACTTGTATAAAAGTGTTCAGAGATGTGCGGGCATCCTGTGATTTGTTCTGGTTCTAAATGTGCTCAAGGGTAGTCCTGACTCACGACAAAACAAGCCACCAATGTGACATCAGTGAGCACAGTTGGGAAGAGATGCACAGTGGCACCCTTTACACAGGATTTCCGTCATACAGGTACAACACATGTAAATAATATCAGGATCAGAGACAATCGCCAATGTAGTGAAAGTATTAGAAAGTGATAAGTTTTGACTATTACCTTAATGACTATGTTTAGTAACCACCATGCAAAACTCTGGAATATTTAGCAATTGGCTCTCGCAAAGCCAGTATATACTACCTTGTATAATTATTATTATTTTCATCCTTTACATTGCCAAGTAAGTGATACACTCTGGAACAGCGATTCGCAATCTTTCCATCTCATGGTGCACATGAACTGACTACTAAAATCCTACAGAACACCAAAAAATATATTTTTTGCCAATCTGACAGAAAAATAGGTAAAATTTTTATTCACTCACATTAGACGGCTATTGTGTTGGTTGTCATTTTTTTTTTTTATTTGAAAGTCTAAGGGAAAAGAGGTCAGTACCTCAACTAAGCAGTTGGATATTGCGTGTTTAAAAATTCTTGTGGTACACCGGTTGAAAATTGCTGCTCTAGAATATCAACTTATTCATCTTATACTTTTTTTATTACCATGTTGTTAAGCCCAAAAAGTTAATTAATTTCTAATGTTAATAATGATGTTTACTCATTAAAAATGTTGACTGACCAGGCGGTGGCACAGTGGATAGAGCGTCAGACTGGGATGCAGAGGACCCAGGTTCGAGACCCCGAGGTCGCCAGCTTGAGCGCGGGCTCATCTGCTTTGAGCGAGGCTCACCAGCTTAAACCCAAGGTTACTGGCTTGAGCAAGGCCCACGGTCTGCTGACGGCCCACGGTCAAGGCACATATGAGAAAGCAACTAAGGTGTTGCAACGCGCAATGAAAAACTAAAGATTGATGCTTCTCATCTCTCTCCGTTCCTGTCTGTCTGTCCCTGTCTATCCCTCTCTCTGACTCACTCTCTGTCTCTGTAAAAAATAAAAATAAATAAAATTAAAAAAAATGTTTTAGAGGGGTCATAAAAGTAAATAATAACAAAATTTCAGATGTACCCAAAATCCGACTCTTCCTTTCTTTAATCAATCACATCTTTAACCAAAAAAGATTATAAACTAGAAATACATTATCAAAGAGGATATATTATACTATCGATGTAGTTGAATCATTTTTGCCACCAACTATATATAAGATTATCTACTGTTAAGAGCAGCAGTGACGAACTCTGTTATCAATGTTGTTAAGAACACTAATCAACCTACAATCACCACCAAGCAATTAATCCAGGCCCTGCTACTGTTGAAACAGAGTTCAGTTGGAGAGAGTATTTTGGAAGTGGGATGGAGTGACAAAACAGAAAAGTAATCAGCCAAACTCTCAATAGTGACCAATTCCTTTACAATATACCCTTCCACAGAATTGGCATATAACCCCAGATGTCAACTTATTATCAGGGAGACACTATGCTCATCCCAATTAGAAAAATAGCTTTCCAGTAAGAATAATATTGGTTTTAATTAACCAGGATCCTTCCTTCCCAAAAGCAAAGAATTCAATTAACAATGAGATGAATATTTGTTGAGTATCATATCAGAACACAGGAAATTCAAAGGTCTTGAAAGATGCATTTTCCAGGACATGAACAATCCAAACAAACTGTCCCTGTTTAAAAATGGAGAGTATCTATCTAATCTTAAGACTATTATACCCACCAAGGAGTGTCTGTCATGGTTAAAAAGTGCTGGTAAAGTCTGTGAAAATTCCCATTGTATGTCACTAAAACTACTATTATCTCATGCAAGAGGAGTGACAGTTGAATGAATGTTAGCTTTATATGCTACACTTGCATTGCAGACATAGCTTACTGAGAATATGCCCTAGTCCACGGCTGGCAAATACATATGTATTTCACCCTCCCCTCCCCACATCTTTGAAGACATCATCATTAATTGATCACTACACTCTTCCCACATTGAGTGCTACTATTCTTCCCAACATAACACAATAGGCAGCACTTCCAATCCTGGCCCTGGGCCCTAGATGGAAGAATTAAGAAGCAAGGTATGTGCAGACCTCCCACAGGGAGGTTGCATGTGACTAAGTGTATTTATTTTTGCAGGTTCATTTTGATGGTTGTTTCTATCATCAAAATCTTGAAAATCTGGCTGCCAATTGTTCCTTACTGTAAACCTTACTATATAGTCAAAAGTTTTATGGTCATGTTGGCCTTTCTCCCTTTCATTGTTGCAATGCAGAAGTGTCAGAATCTTACCTAGCCTGACCAGGTGGTGGATAGAGCGTCAGACTGGGATACGGAGGACCCAGGTTCGAGACCCCGAGGTCACCAGCTTGAGTGCGGGCTCATCTGCTTTGAGCAAAAGCCCACCAGCTTGAACCCAAGGTTCCTGGCTCCAGCAAGGGGTTACTCAGTCTGCTGAAGGCCTTCAGTCAAGGCATGTATGAGAAAGCAATCAATGAACAACTAAGGTGTTGCAATGCACAATGAAAAACTAATGATTGATGCTTCTCATCTCTCTCCGTTCCTGTCTGTCTGTCCCTGTCTATCCCTCTCTCTGACTCACTGTCTCTGTAAAAAATAAATAAATAAATAAAATTAAAAAAAAAAATCTTATCTAAACAGACCAAATTGTTCACATCACTGTCGGTGAATAAATGTACCTTTTAGAAGTCAATTATTTAAGCTTTCTTGGCCTTTTGCTATCCTTCACTAGAGGGCGCCACTGAGAGAGAAAGGAGGTAAAATTAAAGGAGGTAAAATCAAAGGTAAAACTTTCCACTTCAATCACATCAGTCCAGCTCTCTGCTTAACCTTACCATCCAGATCAGGAAAGCCTGTTCTAATCAGCACTGCCTTAACTGTACCAGACAGGGAGCCGCTTTCCACACAAACAGAAACATCTGTCTTGACCTCCCTTTACCTGACCTTCTCCTCCAATCCTAAGCACCTTTCCTATTAATTTATCTTTCTCCTTCCATTACACTTGAGGATAAAGTTACTCTTTGTGTCCCTATGCCACAAAGAGTAGTTCCTCTATAAACATTTGTATATTATAAACCTAATATATATATATTTTTAAATCACAGACCTCCCACTCAAGGTGACAGAAACGAAACCATATCACATTCAGTTGTAGCGAGTTTTCCATGAGTTCTTAGTCATGTGCTTGGGCCCTGCCCTCTAATTCTTCATATCATGAAATAATTTCCTTGTGGGTACTGGTCTTCTTCTCCTCCACACAATAGGATGAAGCTTCGAAACCCCACATCCAAAAGGTCTGCTATGGAAGGAAATGCTGGATGGCATTCACCTGTGTTATAGTAGTTTTAACTGATGGCCTCACAGGAATGGTGTGGGGGCAACCTCCCAGCCAGAGTTACTTCTGGATGTTATCCTTCACCCACCTGAAAATTTTTAGAAGGTCTTTCTTTTCTCTTGTTGACTTTAAATATGTTCTTCCAGTAGCCTTTTGAAATGGAGCAGGCTCCTAGGAGCATTTTAAATGTAACCTATGAACTTCCTGGTCAGCATTTTTCCATTTCTAATTATTACTTTGAATGATAGCTTTTACTTTTAAGGTGGTGCTGAGAATAATTGATGGTTTTGAAACTAAATCTTCCGTAGCCACCATCAATGTTTGAGGTTATTCTATCTTCTGTTCTTAGTGAAATTGCTGAAAGTGAAGAGGGAACTTATGCTGCCTTCCACCATAGGAAATCAGAGAGATTTTATTAGTGTAGTGAAATGCTTATAATAATTTTAGAGCATATGGGGTTCAAGGACTGAATTTACCTTAAACCTTTATTTGCATACTTGTTTCCAGAGAAATCTATTATAAGATGGTCCATATATGTCACTTTGGAGATCCTGCTTCTAATGATCAAATGAGAAAAGATGAGTTGTCTACAGAAAAAACATGTTTCTCGCCCACTGCCTTCACAGAAAGATAAAAATGTGCTCAAAATATAGTATAGAAATAAAGAGCCTGACCGGGCAGTGGCGCAGCAGGTAAAGCGTCGGACTGGGATGCTGAGGACCCAGGTTTGAGACCCCAAGGTCACCAGTTTGAGCGCCGGCTCATCTGGTTTGAGCAAAGCTCATCAGCTTGAACCCAAGGTCACTGGCTCGAGCAAGGGGTTACTCGGTCTGCTGTAGCCCCACAGTCAAGGCACATATGAGAAAACAATCAATGAACAACTAAGGTGTCACAATGAAAAACTAATGATTGATGCTTCTCATCTCTTTCTGTTCCTATCTGTCTGTCCCTATCTATCCTTCTCTCTGACTCTGTAAAAAAAAAATTAATTAATTAATAAAAAATAAAGAGAATATCTTGAAGTACAGACTAAAACATTTTGACTCAAGAAAGGAACATCAGTCTTGCTAGAGAATTTCTTTAAAAGAAAGAATAGACTTTACTTTTTTTTTGAAAGTTTCATTTTGTATATTTTTTTAAATTTTATTTTTAAATTATAGTTTGTATTCAATACTATTTAGTATTAGTTTCAGATGAATAGGCTTCACTCTCTTTTTGAAGGAGAAGTTTGTCTCGAGTCTTTATTCATGAATTTCTGTTTTACCAAACTCTTATTCTTAATGTTGGCCTTGCTGTCTTCTCCTCACCTTCCCTTAATACTTTCATTTTGTTTTGTTGCTGGTTATCTTTGTTGCCAATTCGTTTCTTTCCATGCTGCCTTTTCCATCAGACATGAAGAACAGCGTCTTCATTAGTTCATCACGGATGCTTCTTTATCCACTCACTGATTCATTCATTCAATAACGTGTTGTGGGCCTGCCATTGACTAGATACGGCCAATACAAACACAGACGGCCATTCCCACTCCCAAGGAACTTTCAGTTTAGTGAGAACTAGACTCTTTGGAAACCATCTGACGATATTACAAACTATACTATACTTTCAAACTGTATTAAAATTCTCAGAGGTCATCATCATTCCTCTGTGCTTGAGAGTTCTGATGAGCTGATGCATTTCTAATATGGGCAAGATGGAACTACGAGTCCTTGGTCTGAATCCAAAAGTGCTCAGTGCACCGACGGTGCTGGGAGAGGAAGCTGAGAGAAGACCGGTGGAGGTCTGGCACTCCAGCAAAGAGCAGGCATACATCCACAGAAAGAGAGCTCTCCATTGCTCTAGCTCACCAGTCCAAAGATGGGAGAACAGGTTCCTGGGGATTAGGCTTTTCCTGCCACAGACTGCATCAACACATTACAGGCTTACCTACAATGATTCGTCTCCCCTGTCTTGCAGTCTCCCTGACCAAACTAGCCAGACCTGGCATAAACCTCAGAGCCCACAGTGAGTTTCAGACATCCGACTAGCAGCAATGCACACAAGCCCAATAGAAATCAATTTTTTTTGTTGTTGTGTGTGCTTTTTTTTTTTAGGTAAACATTTCTTAATGCCAAAAGCACAATCATTTTGAGCTATCTCAAGAAATGTCAATTCAGACACAGGCCTACCCCTAAAATAAAGAGCTTAAAAGAGCATTCCAAATTTCACTTCTCCCTCAAGCCCATACTTGAAGTCAGCATCTATTTAACACTAATGATTATTAAGTTAAAAGGCATTCATTTAATAGAGCAGTTTCAGTATCCAGCAGTTGCCTTCTTCCATATGGCTTTGGGCATAATGTGATTAAACTGTAATGTCAAAGCTTCTGCTGCTGGGCTATTTCTTGTCGCTGTGCACGGTAAGCCCTGAGATGATGAGGAATCAGTTTGCAGTTTACAGTCTCAGCGGAAAATGGTTCCTTTTGGCCTAGAGGGGCTTAAATCCTCCTCCCATCACTGCAGCATGCAGACTCACACTGACTCTGTGCAGTCAGTAAAAGAGACGTGTTCAACTCTACCTCTGGGTAGGAACAGGAACCTCCTTTATGCAGCATTATCAGGGTTTAAAAACAAAGGGAATAACCTGTAGTAGCTAATAGAGCAAGAAGCAAGAACAGAACACCCAGCACAGAGCCCTTGAGACAAGGACCTTTAGGGGCCAATTAAATGGGCTACAGCCCACTGATCACATTTTATGTGCCTGGTCACTCTACTGAGCACATTAGCATATGTGACCTTGTGTAACCTTCCCAACAGCCCCTATCAAGTACATACTATTGTTGTCTTTATTTTACTGACAACAATTAGAAGAATTAAGTAAGTTGACGATGGTCACAGCTAATTAGTGGTGGAGCTGAAATTGAAACTCAGGTCTGCTTGACTCCAGAGCCTAAATTCCTTAGCCACAAGGCTGGTAGAGCATGCCTACCTATTCTTTAGTTAAGGGTAACTGCTGGTGAAAACTACTACAGGTGTTTTTTTTTGTTCCTTGTTTCTAAATGTAATCAGTAAACTATGTATGATTCTCATGCCAGTGGGTAGACTTAGTCATTTTCAACAGATCCTTTTGTGAATTTCATAAAATCTGAAGTCAAGGAGCCATTTCAAGTGCTATTACTTACAGACACCTGACCCAGCAAACCATAACTATTATCAAGAGTCTGAAACACAAAAAGGGCAAAAATAGATAACTATCCCTGGTTCAGAATTCTGCTTTGATGTGGCTTATGCCAACTCAATGTGATATTTATTATAGTATTGTAAGTATTTTTAGAAATATAATGCAATTCTTGTCGCCAAGGGCGTTATGCTTGCACTGGGCAGACTGGAGGCAGAGGGCTCAGCAATGCTCAAGAATATACACAATTTAAGTCCTTAATGGCCCAGACTGTGCTAAAAATATGCAGAGAATCAGAACTCAAAAGGAAGAAGTCCTCGCCTGCTCTATCATGTAAATGATCATCATAGACCTCATCTTACCGGACTAAAATCAGAGAACAGACCCTTGTTCATATACTTTCATCAGCATAAATAAATCATTTAAAATCATAATTGTTCTGGAACTTTGGGTGCCCACAGTTAAAAGCTGTCTACAAAATTGAATAAGACTATACGCATTGTACCAATCGATCCCGTTGGAACTGTCTAGCATAATTCTGAGATTTAAAAATTCTTGCAAAAGACCGAGGCAGTATCTCACCCTCAGCAAACAGCCTCTCTTTCCTGATGGGGCCTGCTTCATTAACTTTTAACTGGTGCTCTTAATATTCACTTGGTACTTTTAAACTTTAAAAGCCTTTATCAGATGTTCTCTGAAACCAAATGCATAGCAATAAAATACACATGTTTCCAACGTAATCCTATTTCTTTTAAACCTACTCACAAAGACCTTGGGAGGACAAAGAATGCATTTAATGATAGGAACTACCATGGCGCCAGTAATAAATGGTTTGGTTCTGCCAATAATACCAAAACGAAGGCAATAATTTTTAAAGCCTTGTTTTGCTTTAGCAATTTAAAACATTTTCACATACATTATCTTATTTAGTACTTCTGACAATCATAAACTCAAGCAGAATGAATGTCATTATCCCATTTTAAATTAAGGAAACTATGGTTTGTAGCATTCAAATAACGGAGCCAAGATTACACAACCAGTAAGTGGCAAAGTCGGCACAGAATTCCAGACCTCTGGCTCCCAGCCTATTGCCATTTCAATTCAGCTATTATTTATCTCAAACAATATAACTTCTATTCTTATGGGATCTCTGCAAGGACAGGTTGCAAATCTTACTTGTCTTTGGGTCCCTGGTATGAGACTTGGGACAAGTAAAAGTTTATGGCAGACCAGAAATAAAGACATTTTGTTCCAGTGTCTGTGCTTTTCACAGTCACTGTTATCAGTTAGTTGGATTGAACTAATAATACTCATAAGGGTAAAGTTTCAACTTTTAAATATGCAGGGGACAGCTAGCTTTCATTCTTCAGCAACACAGGGGGTTTCTAAACACAATTAGTCATCTTACTAACCTATCTCAAGAGCTATCTGGCATGCTAATGAATATCTTGGACCAACATATTCCCCTAAATCCATCCATCCACACTTGAAAGTGGGGACTATCAAACCAAGAACTAACTTCTCAGGATATATCCTCACCTGGAGTCTTTCCTGGAAGGATTCCTAGACAAGACATTACAGAGCCATGAGCATGATGTGTTCCCAATGACACCTTCCCCTACTGGCTGTATAACTGACTAAAGCCAGGTTGGTGCTTGACCCAAAGATAGTCTAGTGGGCGGCCCCAAACCTTTGAAGTGTCCTGGCAAGAAGGCTGCGCCCAACTGAAATGATAAGGGAATATACAGGGCCAATCAAATATTTTTTCTCAAGAATTTAATGAAGAGAGAAGGAAAGAATAATTTATAAGTGAACAAATAAACCCAAAGAAGGAGACACACCGATGGTGGACTGTTGGAGCAGGGAACACAGGAAACCTCCCACCTGAACTCCAGCTGGGGGACAGAGCTGATGGCTGGCAGAGCCAGGGCTGGATTTCATCCCTTCTAAGACAGTAGTTTTCCTACCTTTGCTGGATCTCAATCCATTTGATCATCTTATTTAACCTCGTGCTGTTTTATAAATTTGGTGCAGCCTGGGTAGACAGCATTTACAAAGTCTAAGGCAGCACACAGCAATGCCCTTAGCCTTCCTCTCCGCTCATTCACTGACTCACCACAGCAACGTCTAGTCCTACACATGCCATGTATGATAAGTGCCCCGTACAAGTGTACCATATTTTTTATCTTTTATATCATATTTTACTGTACTTTGTCTATGTTTAGATATGTCTTGATGCACAAGTACCATTGTGTTACAGTCGCAGGCAGTATGCAGTACGAGAACATGCTGTATGGGCTTGTAGCCTGGAAACAGTAGGCTGTTCCCCACAGCCCAGGTGTATAGTAGGCTAGCATCCAGGTGTGTATGTCACTCTATGATGTCTGACCAAGATGAAATCGCCTAGTGAGGCATTTCTCAGAACAACCCTCCATCATTAAACAGAGGGTGATTGTACACAAATTCAGACCAATGATTGTATTTAATTCTAAGGGGTTTTTTGATCCCGTAAAGCCCAACTCAGACCTATTGAGAATCTATGGACCACAGGGCAAGGACTCTTATTTAAACTGTTATTTCATCTAAGATGGCTATGATATCACATTCATCTCTTATGCTTAGCACATAGTATAGAGATTGGCTATAGTACATGCATTTTGGTCAAAAGAGTGAGTGAATGAATGAATGAATGAATGAATGAGAAAAGGGATAAAAGAAATACAACTTGGAGTTCACTCCCTATGGACAGTGCATTGGAAACATCTTCTTCTACTTTCTTATAAAATGCTTAATTGACATAAGCTGGGTAGTATGGCTGGAAGGAACGCCTGTTATTGTATATACCCAGACAATGTTTAACATGTCCATCAACATAGTCATGAGCATGTTATCACCTCCCACATTCAGATCTAGAAGGTCACTGTGCCAATCAGTATACAAATGAGGAGTTGGAATGCCATCGCTCAGAAGGACAATTCAACTTTTCTAATAGATAAAGAAATGAAAATCTATGTTTTCTACCTGTAATGTATGTGTAATAATTAGTTAGAATTTCAGCTACATTTTCTTAATAAACAACTTTAAAAATAATATTTGACACTTTTATTTCTTTTCTGACTTTCTGGAGAAAAGCCTAGTTATTTTAAATAATCTAGGGTTTGATTTTAGGGTGAATATTATAGCTGGCTTTTCAATTCACTTCCTATGTTCTCCTTTACAGAGAGGAAGAGCGAGACCAAGAGACAGAGACAGAGAGAACAGCCTACTTTCATGTAGTTACTTTGGAAGCTATATTTGGGCTCTTACCCATTTAAGGATTGACCAGAGCGTACATTCTTTGAGGACAAGATTATGTCACATAGCTTTACAGCTGCCTCCTTTGCCTACTGCCATTCAAACTGTGTTACGAATAGAGGGGTCTTAATTAAATTTACATAACTTCTTACTCAGAAACTGGGTAAAAGAAAAAATCTGCTTGTGACTTGGAGAGGGGGGAAAAAGAGAGAATTGTAGTGAAAAGAGAATCCCCCCAAATTTTAAGATTAAAGTTAGCATTTCAAACTAACTACATTTAGTGGTAAGAGTCTATACTGTGGCATTTAATATTTTTTAAATTTCTTATGGAGTAAGGCACACAATTGCATGTTTTTATATAAAGAATTTTTCTCCACTTTGAATCAAATACCCCAGTTATGTAAGAAGAATGCGGGTTCAATTTACTCACACGCACAGTTTGTAGGGGCCCATTAGTCTCAGTACTTCCTCCCGGATACCAGTGGCACAGAATGTTGTATTGTGCTTCCATCCAAGGAGCACAAGCATTCTCTTATTCATATAATTAATGCTCATTAACAGGAAATCTATACTTGGCATGTGGCATAGCTAACCCCAAGAACCTGATTTTATTAGCTCAACTTAGCTTACCTAAGCATCACATTTATTCTTCCAATGTGATGTTCAAAATATGGTTACTATCGTCGATGTGTGTGGGGGATGAGGAAGCGTGAATAAACCATTATGTCCCAAATATCCTTTATGTGATAAGGACTTTGCAAAGATTATCTCATCCTAAGGAATTCTCTTATCCATTTTACAGACCAGGAAATTGAGCCACAGTTAAGAAACTCGCCCAAGGTCACACAGCCAGGAGACAATGGAGTCAGGATTTAAATCTAGGCCTGACCAGGCAGTGGCACAATGGATAGAGCATCAACCTGAGACTCTGAAGACCCAAGTTCTAAACCCTAAGGTCACTGGCTTGAGCGCGGGCTTACAAGTTTGAGTGCAGGGTCACCAGCTTGAGTGTAGAATCATATAGATGACCCCACATTGGCTTGAGCCTAAAGGTCTCTAGCTTGAAGCCCAAGGTCACTGGCTTGAGCAAGGGGTCTCTGGCTCTGCTAGAACCCCTGGTCAAGGCACATATGAGAAAGCAATCAATGAACAACTAAGGTGCCACAACTACAAGTTGATGCTTCTTATCTCTCTCCCTTTCACTCTCTGCCTCTCTACATCTCTCTCTCTCTTTTGCAAAAAAAAAAAAAGAAAAATGATTTAAACCTATGATACACTACCCTCAAAGTTTAAGTCCTAGACTCTTGCTGCATCCTTAGCAGGGACCTGTGACAGGGGATAGTGGTCTTCTGAATCACTCCCATTATTGCAAGACCAGTTCTGCTTAGTAGCAATTACAAAACAAAAACTCAAACCCCTTGCTCTTATAGTTTGGAGCAATCACTTGAGTAATGTATGATCCAAAAGCTGGCATTAGGTACTGCCCTACACACACTCCCAGTGGAGGTCAGGACTAGGAAGTATGGTAACTCTCTCTAGTCTAAGAAAAACTAATCGGTCAGACCCAGCAGGGGAATGACAAGGTCTGAAAGATGTAACCTGAACTCAAAACCTGGTTCTCAGATTTAAATGCTTCATCATGTAACTTTGGCCATTAAACACTAGAAAAGCAAGAGAGCTTGATCAGGAGTCAAGACTCAGATTCTATTTCTGCCTCCAACAAAACCTCGCAGTGTCACCTTGGTCTACACCTCAACTTCAGCGTTCTCATCTTTGGGATGGGGTAACAATGTCTGCCTAACATCCATTATTTTAAGTTGGTTTTTAAATTAGAACTAACGCGGCCTTGGAGGAGGTACTGGCACAGAGAGTAGTGCTGCCCACACATACCACAGAACTTGGAGAGAAGACCAGACCTTCAGGCTCTATCTAGCCCTGACATCTTTCTCTGACCATGGAAAAGCAATCTGTACCTCCAAACCCCAACCTTTACCCACCTGTGCTAAACCAATGTGCGAGGTGAGTCCCAGGCGGTCATGTCCCCAACAACCCTACATTCTCTCACCAATGTTCTTTGGCAGTTCCAGATATCAGAACACCACTGCTGTCCGGGATCAGAACTGAAGAACTGGAGAGCTTCCAGGAAGATGTGCTGGCTTGTCTCCACGCCAAGTAAACAGCCCATGACATTACGTTCTGACAGGTGACAACACACACTCATGGGGCAGCAGTCGAGAAGCTATGTTTACTTGATACATCCTGGAAGGCATTGAATATCCTGGAAGGCATCTGACATATGGGGATGCCCGTATCCTAGTAACCTAACCCCATGGACTTGGACCAGAGGGGAACTCGAGACAGTCGCTGCCGTGTGTTCTGCTGGCACCCCCTCCCTGGCATGCTGGAATGGCCGGTGGCTCCAGAGGCTGACCCCAGCCTCTCCACGAGAAAAAGGTGCTGTGTTGCCCAGCCAGTAAAAGAGAAAGGGGACCTTTAAGGATATGTGTCTAAAGTAGGAAGGAAAAGCAAGGCAGCTTTTGAAGCTCTTTATAGTCTTCAAACTAGAGCAGGGGTCCCCAAACTTTTTACACAGGGGGCCAGTTCACTGTCCCTCAGACCATTGGAGGACTGGACTATAAAAAAACTATGAACAAATCCCTATGCACACTGCACATATCTTATTTTAAAGTAAAAAAACAAAACAGGAACAAATACAATATTTAAAATAAAGAATAAGTAAATTTAAATCAACAAACTGACCAGTATTTCAATGAAACTATGCTCCTCTCACTGACCACCAATGAAAGAGGTGCCCCTTCCGGAAGTGCAGTGGGGCCGGATAAATGGCCTCAGGGGGCTGCATGCGGCCTGCGGGCTGTAGATTGGGGACCCCTGAACTAGAGAAATAAATGACCAGAGCTGAGGGCCACAGACAGCAGGACAGTCAGTCTGATTAAGCTCTGTGTTTCCATGATTGTAACAGCTGTTGGGGGGGCACCTTGTGAGCTGACTTTTGAGACCTTCAACATGCACAGTCTGAATGACTCCTCAGGGCAATCGGTCACCCTCAAGCATGAACCAATGATACTACCTTGAGCCAATCATTAACATCTCTGGGCCTGGCCCTTCTAACACCAGGGTAAGAATTATCAACACGTATGCCAAAATCCCCAACCGCTATGCCAAAGAGTGGAAGAGAGTGGAAGGCAGGAAGCCATGTTGAGTGGGTGGGTGATTTTGTATCAAAAGAGGAGGAGGGGGGGAGTGATGGAGGGAGAGGGGGAGGGGGAGGGGGAGGGGGCACAAAGAGAACTAGATAGAAGGTGACGGAGGACAATCTCTCTTTGGGTGATGGGTATGCAACAGAATTGAATGACAAGATAACCTGGACATGTTTTCTTTGAATATATGTACCCTGATTTATTGATGTCACCCCATTAAAATAAAATTTTATTTATAAAAAAAAAAAGAGGAGGAGGAGAAGCAGTGTGGATGAATTGGGAGACAATCTCAGGAGAAAAAGAAAGCCAAATTCAAAAAGCAATTTCAAAGTAGGAGCCTCAAAACAAATATCCTTCTTCCTTGGAATATTACTGTTCTGAGCCGGATTAAGAAGCCAGACTATCTCCTGTCTGCTTCAGAAAACAGACGGATAACAGGAAACAGCCCAGATTCCACAATGATTATAGCTACTTAAGTTTGACTTACCAAATACTGTCTCAAACAGATGGTATGTAACATTTGATTAAGGGCTTTTCCTGCTAGCACATCAGGAAACATTTCTTTTTCTCTTAATATAGAGAAGATGCCAGGAAAGGAAGGAAATAAATTGGCATCCTTGCTTGAATTTCATGTGTATCACTTCTGCCCAGTGTTTGTGCCTTTCCCAAAATGAACCCGTGCTTATCAGGCCACTCAGGATGAAACTACATAATATTGACCTCATAAGATATTGGTAAAGAAAGATATTGAATATCATCTCATCTACACCCCTTCTTTTATAGAAGGAAATGAAGACTGAGAAATGTTAACTGATTTGCCAAAGGTCACATTGTACCAAATCTGAGACCAGTTCTAACTCCAGGTCTGGTGTCATACTAGTTTTTATATGTGCATAATGTTCAGAGTGAGGAACATACAAATCTGTTAGTACCATCATTACTAAATTAGCACCAATCTGTGATGAGCAATTATCAGAACTTGAAGCTGACAGGCAATGCCATTAAAGTCCAGTTAATGAGCCAAAACTTGGTTCTCCAAAACACTTCACATTAATCAACATTTGGCTTTTGTTTGTGACAAATGTTTTCAAAATACCACAGACAATTACAATATTCTTAGCTTTACTTAGTGTAAATATAAAATCAAAGAAAGTCAGAATTTCATAAATGACAGTTTCCAGAATGGAAATAATGAGTCCCACGGAGAGCATATCATGTGTTCATCTTTCTAGCAGCCAAATGTAATTTGGGAAGTAACGAGGTCACAGAGAGATTACAAAGTATGATCCTCTGCTTGGTGAGGATGAAAAGGACTCTTTTCACAAGAGCAAAGCAGAGTTAGCAAGCAGGGTCAGCTTCATAATCATAATGCAGTTAGCCAGAAATTACTCCAGGCTCTGTGCCTCACCTCCCATTCCTGTACACATCAGCTACCCCATGGTCAATGGCGGAACCCCTGAGGAGAGGCTTCCCCACTATCCACGGGGAAAGAAGCAATGTCCTGGGAGGACTTGGAAACTCAACACACGGTGGCGTGGTACTGGGAAAATAGCGGAGGAGAGGACATGGTGGGGGTGGGGGTAGTTGGCAGGAGGTTGATGCCTTATCTCTAAACTCCAGGGTTCCACAAACAGTTCTCATGGAATTTTGTTCTCCAAATTTCCTGGAGCAGTCTATCTATCTATCTGTTTATAAAGTTACAACTGAAAATCCAACTGTGGTTAATGTTAAGGCTTCTGAAAAACAAAGGCATGCTGCATTCACTACACTTAGAACAGCATTACTCATCAGCTAGTCTTATATTAATTAAAATGTGTTAATCAATTAACCAGTCATCATTGATCACCCCATTAATAGCTAATACTTATTGAGCAGTCTCTATATGCCAGAAAAAATGGTGAATGCTTCCCCTGCATTATTTCATTTACTTGTCACCATGACCCTTTAAAATGATATCAACAGCCTGGTTAAGGCACATATGGGAGTTGATGCTTCCAGCTCCTCCCCCCTTCTCTCTGTCTCTCTCCTCTCTCTCCCTTTCTGTCTCTCTCTCTCTCTCCTCTCTAAAAATGAATACATAAAATAAAAATAAAATAAAAATAAAAATAATTTATTTTAAAAAAATGATATCAATAACCATAATTATATTCAGGACCTTATTCAATATATAAATTAAGCATTTGTGTATGTCACTGTCCTAGGCATTGGGCATAAGGTGGAAAATGATACAAGCAGAGTTCCTCCTCTCTCTTTGGTAACTTATATCAGTTAGCTATTGCTACATAACAAACATCCCCAAAACTTACTGGCTAAAAACAATTAACATTTATTTTTGCTCATAAATGTATGAGCTTCTTGAGCTTTTCTGATCTTAGCTGGATTCACTCGTGTATCTGTAAACAACAAGCAGATTAGTTGGTCAGCAAAGGCTGGAAAGATTCTGTCCTGTTCCACAAGGTCACTTATTCTCCAGTAACTCTCCTGCACTCATTCTTAGGGCAAAGGCAGGGGTCCCGGGAGAAAATGGAAATGTTCCAGGCTTTTTAAGGACCAGACAGAGAACCAGCACAGAACCATATCTGTCACATTCTACTGGCCAAAGAACGTCATAAGGTCTGTCATATTCAAGAGTGGAGAAATGGAGTCCACTTCATGATGGGAAGGGCTGCAAGTCCCATTGGAAAGTATGTGGATACAGGGAGGCCATTAATCCAATCCATCTGCTACATATGTAAAAGTAACTAAAACCGTGATGGCGAACCTATGACACATGTGTCAGCACTGACACATATAGCCATTTTCTATGACATGCGGCCGCATGCAGCCGCATACCAGAGAAGTATGGGGCCGCATGCCGAGAAGGACGTTTCATCCTCGGCTCCTGCACGTCCAGGTGCAGTAGCCGAGGATAAAACATTTGCTGTAGTGTAGACACTCTGTGCCAGAGGTCTGTAGGCCAAAACAACAGAACTCTGGCACAGAGCATCTATTTCTGTGACTTTCGGTTAGGCCATTAGGGGATCTTTGACCTCACTTCCAGCCAGCAGAGCAGAAAGCAGCGGAATTCTGGGGGGGGGGACGCATCTCTGGGGGCCCTGTGATCGCCATTACCAGCAACCACATAACCACAGCAACCATCATCCAATCTATTGTTCTGGGTTGTCATGGATTTCTAATTGACCATCATTACTGAGGTAAGTGAGGGGGAGGCTGGGAGAGGCTAGGGCCTGTGCTATGGGTGCTGTTTCCTGCCATTAGAAATAGCGGCAGCCATCTTAATTTACATAAAATGCAACTTGCAGAATTTCAAGACAGCATCTGGGCTCAGGTGTTTGTTGACTTGAGGTCAAAGCTTGAGAATCTGGAAAGGTGCCGCTTGGAAAATCAAGAGGAGTGCCATTACGAACAGGAAATTTGGAGTGTCTGGAACCGATTACCAGACACTTTTAGCACCCTGAAAAATATAGCAATGGCTTTACTCACAATTTTTCCCTCTACGTACTTTTGTGAGACCTTATTCTCAGCGTTAAATAATATCAAAACCAACAAAAGAAACAGATTGACAGATGAAGTTAGTAGCGCTTACTTGGGCTTGCAGTGTACAAAATACCAACTTTCAATTGAAGACTTAGCCAATGAAATTCAGCAACAAAAAAGTCACTAATAGGCAGGTTAGTTAAAGAATTCCCCCTCCCCCTCACTTATCTTAGTTCACAGCACCCACACAAGTTAAATAATATCAAGACCAACAAAAGAAATCGAATGACAGATGAACAAAGAAGTCACTAAGCAGGTAAGTTAAATAATTAGTCTTTGGTTTATTAAATACAGTTGTATATTACAATTATACATTTTTGTTATTTAAACTATAAATATCATGAAATTATGGTTTTATTCTCGAAGTGACACACCAAGCGAGTTATGCTCGCTTTTTTGGCGAATTTTGAAACACCAAGCTCAAAAGATTGCCCATCACTGAACTAAAACAATGCTAAGGAATTCATGAAAGTATTTCATTTGATTCTCACAATAACCCTATGAGACAATTTCTACTATGAATCTTTGTTCCTTGAGTGAAGAAATTGAGGCCTACAGAGGTGAAGAAATGTGCCTAAGATCTACAAATATTTTGTGATGGAGTCATGCTTTAAAGCCAAGAACCCCGTACCTGAGCACTGACCCACTATGTCATTCTTTCCAGCCTGAGCACTTCAAGAGAGAAAGAACATACAAAATATGGTTCCAGTGCCATGCGGACTTTTCCTGTGGGGAACTTTTCTGGACTCCTGCTCCCTGTGACAGCTCCTAACAGACTGAACTGTGGTTGGGTTGCATTTTTCAGGGATTTGGCATGGTGATGGGGCCAACTTGGACTTGGTGAACATGTTAAGTACACTACTCTTTTAGGGATTCTTGCTGTATTGGCCAAGAGTTTGCTTAAAGGCTTTTAATCACTGTAAAAAAAAATAGAGGACTGGATGAGGAAGATGGGGCACATATACACCATGGTATATTATTCAGCTAGGAGAAATGGTGACATCGGATCACTTATAGCGGAATGGTGGAGTCTTGGTAGCATTGTGCGGGGTGAAATAAGCGAATCAGAAAAAAAACAGGAACTGCAGGATTCCATACATTGGTGGGACATAAAAGCGAGACTAAGAGGCATGGACAGGAGTGTGGTGGCTATGGGGGGTGGGGGGAGGGAAGGAGGGAGAGGGGGAGGGGGAGGGGTACAGAGAGAACTGGATGGAGGGTGGCGGAGGATGATCTCTCTTCGGGTGATGGGTATGCAACAGAACTAAATGACAAGATAACCGGGAAATGTTTTCTTTGAATGTATGTACCCTGATTTATTGATGTCATCCCATTAAAATAAAATTTTATTTATAAAAAAAAAATATATATATATATGGTTACTGCCTACAAGCCACTTAGAGTCTTACTGGGATGCATAACAGAAATCCATAAAGAATCAGTAACAATTTATGTCAGTAAGCTATATTTGATTATTGCCCAACAGTGAGGGAAAACCAAGGTAGCCAGGAGACAGAGTCGCCATGAATATTGGGAGAATGACCCAAGCTTTGGCATGGACAGGGAACAGCAAAGGAGACGGTTTTCTGATAATAGCATCTCCCTAATCTCTACATCTTTCTGCATTTTCCATACTTATAGAATAAACTTCAATATCTCTAGAATGGCATTTAGTATTTCTAACATATGGCCATATCAGTTAACATTTTATTTAGCTGCAAGCAGCAGAAAATGTGATTAACAGTGATTTTTACCAAATATGAATTTTTTTTCATGCCAAGGCATGTGGGGTAAGGCAGTCCAGGACTTCACAGTAGCCAGATGATATCATCAAGGAACTGAGATCTTTCTCTCTTTCCCCTCTTCTGTCCTACAAACATACCCTCATTCTTGGGGTTCTCATGGTGCCAGGATGGCTGCTATACCCATAAGTAATCACATTTATTTGTAAGTTGGAAGAAAGGGGACAAGAGGAAACCTGCCAGCACAGCCTGTCCACTTTATAAATGCCTTCCCATCACATCCACTGGTCATGCAAGGGAAGCTGGGAAAGTTGGTGTTTCATATTTCTAGCTCCATAATATCAGAAAACAAGACCACATGGGGCTGTGACTGGCTTTTGTATACACCACACGGTGTTGATCAACAGTGTGGACCTCAATATGGGTTCTCACTGCTTTCCCCAGTGCTTTTTCCCAATGCACCAGCAAACCAAAGTCACCATTCCTAGAGCACTTTGGTCAGTTGTTCCCATTTCCCTTTTGTGCATAATGCCCTTCTCCCTTCACAGACTGTGGAAATTCTCCCATGACTTTCCCCTGATCCCCAGTAAGAGACATGCATGCTGCCTTCTGCCGGCTCCCTTGGTCCTCACTCCGCTGTGCCATTGTGCACTCGGTCCTCTCTGCCTGGGACTTCTCGGCCTGTAGAAAGCAAACTCGTCAAGTCGGGGACCATGTCTTGGGTTTTGCTCTACCTGCAGCACTTCATGCAGCTCCTGGAACATGCAGACACCATGAAGGAAAGGGATTTTGCTTCATGACTCAGTTAACATGGAAGTTGGAGGAGGAAAGACAGCCCAATAATTTCAGGATTGTCAGGGGCAGGTGACTGGCACATTGAGTGTGCTACCCATGGTACCAGGAGACTGCTGATCTCTGTTTCAGATTTGTTGAGTGTGAGCTGATCATTGAACCCACAAATAGAAATTAAAAGCATGTATCTGGTTTCAGGAGAAAGGTCAGGATTTGAGGTGTGGATTTGAAGCTCATTAGCAAAAAGAAAGATTCCAGTGGAAAGGGCTAACGATTTCATTCACCGTCAGAAATGACCATGAGCAAAGAGGGAGGATTGAGTTCCAAAGAACAAACACATGTCAGAAGCAGTGCCACACAATGGCACAGATCTGATATTGTTGCGATTTGCCATACAAGGAGCATAGGCTATATGCTCACCCAATTGGTCATGTGTCCTCATGAAGTGATATAGAGTCCAGACTTGAGCAAATATTTTCAGTCCTGACTCTAAATTCAGACTGTCTATCTATGAATGGAGACAACAGATATGTACTGTTGTGAAGCAATAAATAAACAAATGTATTGGTCTGATTTCCTTACATGAAAAATGACAAAACTCCAAATAAATTGGTTTGAAATTGCCTTAAGTATAGAGAACTAACTGGCTCATGGAAGAGCAAGGATGCTTTCTGCTTTGGGCATGGCTGGATTCCGAGCCCAACTAATGTCCTTAGGACCCTGTCTCTCTCTCTCTACCCATCTCTCTTCATTTCTAATTTTCTCTTAATTTGGGTTTGCCTCTTACTGCAGATGGCTTTCCCTATACACGCAGGAAGGGTGACAGAAAACTCCACTTAACATCATCTTTTCTTTTCTTTTTTTTTTTTTTTTTTTGGAAAATTAAATTTAATGGGGTGACATTGATCAATAAGAGTACACAGGTTTTAGGTAAACATTTCTATAGCATTTGAACTGTTGATTATGTTGTGTACCCATCACCCAAAGTCAAATCATTTTCTGTCACTGTGTATTTGTTCCTCTTTACACCCTTCCCTTGGTAACCACTTCACTTTTATCTATGTCCATGAGTCTCAGTTTTATATTTCACCTATATGTGAAATCACATAGTTCTTATTTCTGATTTACTTATTTCACCCAATATAATGTTCTCAAGGTCCATCCATGTTGTCATAATTGGCAATATGTCATCATTTCTTATGGCTTAGAGTAGTATTCCATTGTATATGTATATATACTACATCTTATTTATCCAATCCTTTAGTGAGGGACATTTTGGTTGTTTCCATATCTTGGCCACTGTGAATAAAATGACCATAGAAGTGCATGTGTCTTTACAAACCAAAGTTTTTGAGTTTTTTGGGTAGATACCCAGTAGATCTTGACAGCTTATGATCCCATGGCTAAATGAGAGCACTCCTCCCTTCTTAAGCACCCAAATAGCAAATCTCAAGGAAGAATCTGGTTGGTCTTCTTTTGTTTCCTGCCTATCTCCAAGCCAAAGAAAGGAAACACTCTGATTGACTGGGCCTAGGTCACATGCTTACTTCTCTGGGAAGTCAGGCATCCTCATTAAAAACTAGTTAGCTCTGTTGGCAGAAGAAGAGGAGAAGGGGTGCTAGGCAAATAAAAACAGCAGCAGAATTCTCTTATAAGGCCAGTTGCAAGCAGGTTTGAACCATTTGGGACCTGTTTCATTGTAAGTAGATTCAGACACTTGCAGCTTATTGATGATCATTCTACAGTGAAGACCTACTTGACTCACTGTCCCTGCTGCCCACTTGCCTGTTTAGCTAGTAAACAGCCTCTTTCTCTCTCTCTGGGCCTTCAGACATATCTCAGGAAGAGGAACTAAATGGATCTTTAGACCCGTCCCTCTCAAGGCTATTTCCAGTAACTGGATTTAGACCTAGTTGTCTTATAATTACACCCACTTTGGATTCTATTTGGCTCCTCCTCAGACCTTACTGAGCTACATCTTGGATTCCTGTTCTGTATGCTGTTTCTTCTGGGCCTGGAGTATGACTTTATTCTCTCCTGGCTCCCATGACTGGGATTCTCCTTCTTCACCTGACCTAGAGCTACCTGCAGCTGGAAACTAAACTCCGCTCACTTCCTATGGCCCTGGTTGGACCTCCCCTGTGCTATCTCTGGAGGCTGGTTCAGACGCTGAGTCCTACCCTACACTGGCCAAACTCCAATTATAATAGCTACTAACATCCCTAATAAAGATTTTCTATCTCTAAATATACAGGATAATCAGGTCACAAGAAGCAACCATCTTAGAAGCACTCAAACTGTGTTTATTGCATTATAAACATTTGATCTTCCCTATGGAACCATGTAGGAGTAGAAAGAATGCCCAACTCCCTTACTTACTTATTATACTTTATCACCAGGGCCTTTAAAGACCTTGTACTGCAGGAGTACCAGGTATTGAACCCCTCCTAAGTCAGACCCTGCCCTTTCTGCCTGATCCCCCTTTTCCATAGAGTTTAGACCAATGTTTTTCAAGTGCCAGTCTGCGGACTGGTCTGCCAGGAACTTCTGCCAATCTGAGAGTCAATCACCCTGATGTTGTATGAAAATTATAGACCCAATGATCTTAGACAAATTCACTTATGCTCAGGGTGATTTCTCTCGTATCAGTCCCCAAAATAATTTTCCTATTTTCACCAGCCCAAGTGTAAAAAGGCCAAAGACCACTGGTTTAGACCTTGCCATGGAATAGCTACCATGTGGTTCCCTCCATTTCTCCCATGGCTCTTTCAAGGTTCTCTTACATAAAAATCCTTTCCCTTCCTGCAGGAAAAGAGCTAAGAACTCATGCATATTGATATACATAAATAAACCCTCTCAGGTCTGCTCCATTAATTTGCTAAGTATGCCTGGACATGAACTCCAGCAGAAGAACAAACCTGGGTTCAGGTGGAAATCTCTGCTACAAGAAGAGGCGTGTTACTGGAAAACTGTTTCCCAGTCTGGATCAAATCACTCTTGGTATGTGTATTGGACACAGATCATGCACCACTTCACATCCCGTGAGCCCTGTCTCCCACTGCAGCCACGGCTGCAGCATTGAATTCCAGGCAGTGCCCGTCCAGGTTCCCCTGGGTGTAATCTGATAGGCTGACAGTATTTTACTAGGGCCTCCATCACATTCCTCTTGTATTCTGTCCAAGGTCTCTTCTCTTATGTAAGATGCAGTGTAACTAGGGGAAACTGTTTGGCAGTAACACATTTTAACCCAAAATTAATGCCATGAGAGCACCTTGATAACAGAAACTAATGACACGTACTACCCTCTTTTGTCTTTCAGGCAGGTATTTTTGACATACTGTCCATAAGGCTCCTGAAAGAGTTCCAAGTGAGACGGAACAGAAGTGGCAAACCAGTAACTCATCCCTCTATTGGTGTTTCTCTTCTCTTGTCTCATATCCCCTCTTCCCCACTCCTCCTCTCTGAGATGACTTTTCAAATAAATTATCTTAACTTCTGCTTTCAGAGAAATCCAAGTTAAGAGAGTGTACCATGGCTTCTTGTTGATTGTCTAAGAGAAAGAGTAAAGCTTTGATACCAAAGACCTTGTTTCAAATTCTAACTGTATGACCATAGACAAATTACTCAGCCACTCAGAAACCCAATTTCCTCCCTTTAAAATGAGGATAACATAATTGAGCCACTGTGTTTGTCTAAGTATGAAAACAAATATAGTCTGTGAGAGGAACCAAGCGGGACACCTAACCCAGGTAGGTAGCACACAATCAATATCATTCTCTTCTTCTCTTTATTTTCACTCATTGCTTCTCATAGCAACTTTTTTAAAATTAGAGAGTTTTAGAGTAGAAATTAAAATAGACATAATAAACATACAGTATATAAATACACTTCAAATTTTTATACTTAAAAGCACATAGATGAATACATACAGGGTGTGGCAAAAGTAGGTTTACAGCTATGAGTACATGAAAAAAAGGCTTTATCTTGTGATATTACATATTTATTATAGTATTATTTTCTATATGAACAACTGTAAGCTTACTTTTGCCCCACACTATATGTAAAATTCATTAAATTGAACACTTAAAATTCATGTCTTTTATGTAAGTTAGGTCATAACTTTTTTTGAAGCACCAGAAAATTTATGGATGTATTAAGTACTCTTTAAAAGAAATGTATTATTGTTTTAAAAGATAGATTTAAAATAAAAATACAATGAGATGGCCCTGGCCGGTTGGCTCAGCGGTAGAGCGTCGGCCTGGCGTGCGGGGGACCCGGATTCGATTCCTGGCCAGGGCACATAGGAGAAGCGTCCATTTGCTTCTCCACCCCCCCTCCTTTCTCTCTGTCTCTCCCTTCCCCTCCCGCAGCCAAGGCTCCATTGGAGCAAAGATGGCCCGGGCGCTGGGGATGGCTCCTTGGCCCCTGCCCCAGGCGCTAGAGTGGCTCTGGTCGCGGCAGAGCGTGGCCCCTGGTGGGCGTGCCGGGTGGATCCCAGTCGGGTGCATGCGGGAGTCTGTCTGACTGTCTCTCCCCGTTTCCAGCTTCAGAAAAATACAAAAAAAAAAAAAAATTAAAAAAAAATACAATGAGATGAACAACTAGATTTTTATTTCTATAAAACAGGAACTCTTTAACAAATTTGCAATAAAAACTTTATTGATATATAAATATATATTTAAATATAATATATAAATATTAAAATATATTAAATATAGTAACATAATAAATATACTAATATTCATATTTAGTTAATAAGAGTATTTACAATTAAAACTTGTTAAGCAGAGAAGTTCCTTCTCTGACAGAAATATATTACATATAACATGTAATAATATATAAAATTATATTTATATATATAAAATTAAAGTGGCTACTACATTAACTACCCTGTTTTTAATAAAGGCGTTTGAATCTAAACTAATGACAAGACAAGTAAATTTCTGGGATTAAACCAAGACCAGATATAGCCCTCATGCCATTACTTAATTGTAACTGTACCTCTGCCAGTAGTAGACATCCATAGGACCTCTAAGAATCTAAAGGGCAAACAATTGCATTCTTAGAACATACTGCAAATATGAATGAAATAACTCATAAGCGTAGAGACAGCCGCTAGATGCTAGAGAGGCTGAGCTGTAGTGTAGCGACAGGTTGGGAAAGTAACAGCCAGGGCAGGGGCCAAGGAGTTAGAGGAGGTCTGTCCAGAACCACGTCTTCCAGGTCACTGAACTATATAGTCAAGAGCTTCACAGGGGCCTACCACACAGGGAGACCAACATGCCAGCAGTGTTAGCTGGAGACACAGCACCCACAGTGGTGAGAGAACCACAGACAAGGACATTGGTCTCCTCCCAGACCCCCAACCTCTCCCCTCTGCCTCACACACTGGAGAAGCCAGAGCGCAGGAAAAGGTGGAGAGGGGAAAGAAGCTGTGAACCAGAATAAGATTTAAACCATACAGACTTAGCTTTTAAAAACTGAAATTTCTACAATTTACCTTAGATGTTGAGGAATAGAAAAGATGTTGCACCATTTCAAGTACCGATTGAGCTTGACCAGGTGGTGGCCCAGTGGATAGAGCCTTGCCCTGGGATGCTAAGGACCCAGGTTCAAAATCCCAAGGTTACTGGCTTGAGCGTGGGCTCACCAGCTTGAACGTAGGGTCACTAGCTTGAGCATGAAATCATAGATATGACCCTTTGGTTGCTGGCCTGAGCCCAAAGATTGCTGGCTTGAGCAAGGGGTCACTGGCTCAGTTGGAGCCTCTCCACCTCCAGGCATGTATGAGAAGCAATCAATGAAAAACTAAAATGCTGCAACTACGAGTTGATGCTTCTCATCTCTCTCCCTTCCTCTCTCTCTCTCTCTCTCTCTCTCTCTCTCTCTCTGCAGGTGCTAAAAAAAGAAAAAGAAAGTACTCATTGAAAAAAATCCATTACATATTTGTACCCCAATATGCTAAGATCCCTTAATTAACAAGTTAATAAGAGATTAGTGATAATAGATAATAGATACAGAGAGAAATAATTTTTGAGTAGGCTAAAAATAACTACATTCATTGGGGGATTTCTACTATGCCCTGTATTGAACCAAGTGTGTTACCTATTCATCCATTTCATCCTCCCAGCAATATCTATCACATTATCCCCATGTCTCAAATAACGAAACAGACGTTAGGAGGTTGAAGTAACTAACCTGAGCTCCTACAGTATATAAGTGGCTGCCTGCCCCTTAACCTTCTCTTATTGCTTATCCTAAAATCCAGAGTCATTAAATCAACCTAATATTTTCTACTACCTCACTTTATAAATGTTTAAACTCAGACCCAGAGAAAGTAAAGAATTTGTCCAGAATTGTTATTATTTAGCAGCAGAGAAGAGATTTCTAACATAAAAGGCCTTTTAGTTCTTACTGCAGGCCTTAAAATAAGGGTTTTATAAAAAATAAATAATAAAGCCATTACAGATGTTTTACACACACTTTTGTTTTGAACAGCAATTCTGATGGTCTTAAGAGATCACTGAACAAGGCAGGTGGCTGGCTCCGGTTGTGCTTTGTTGAGAGCAAGGAATGGAGGGGCCATGTAAGATTCTAACAATTATGAAGTTCAAAGGCATTTTTATCCTTTCTGCTGTTGGCACTATAATACTGGATAGATTCCCAGCACCTAGCACAATGCCTGGCACATACTAGGTGCTCAGTAAATGTTTGCTGAATGAATGAATATTCAATATAAATAAATTCCATGTACCATGGGCAAAATATAAACTAATGTACTCTGAACAAAGAAATAAATTCCTTCTCCCTTTAACATTGTGTAGATAATACTAATAAACAGCTTTACTTTGGGTATTTTCCCCCAATTGATAACAGTCCAACTTTTGTTTGCATCTGTAATATACATGAATACAAATGGATGCATCTGTCATCTCTTCTGAGAGAACCATCATGACATCATGACCTGTCACCAGACATTAAGGCCAGTTCCTCATTCTCTCTCCATCTGTGTTGCTTGTTCCTTTGTAATATAGTTCATATTTCAAGAGGTAACTCCTGACTTTCTTTAATCCTCATGATGAAGAAAGGTGTTGTTTGCCTCTTTCTTGCCGATGGACATTGCTGGAAGCCCTGTGCAGAGACTTACAAATGAAATGGGGGTTTTCTTCCCCTCCCTTCTGTTAAATTCTAACCGGCCTCCCCTCACCCTCATGGCAGGTCTAGCGGTCTGCCCCAGGCAGCCTCTGCCAGTCCTGCCAGGCCTGATCTTGTTCTCTGAGTGTCTGAAGCAGGGAGGCTGAAAAGGAAATACTGCTCTCAGGCCAAAGTTGCTTCGTTTTCACAGGGAAAAAATTCTTCACAGAAAGGTAAACGCAGCCCATCAGAGAAATCTTAGTTGATTATTTACTATTACTTAACCTTTGAAAGATTCCACTGCAAAAGGGAGGGTAGGTATTTATATAGTTCAGAGCCCAGGGAACATTTATTTTTTGTCTGCATAACCAGCAAGCTAAGCTAGTTAGCTTGGGGCTTATATGTAAAGCGGCCAATTCTAGGACTTTCTCCATTAACAAGGCTGAAGGAGTTCGGTTTTACAGCAGTCCTGAATTATTGATGGAGTTTTGCAAATCAGCTTTCCCGTGCTCCTTACTGTCCTTAGCTGATCTTTACAGCATATAAGGGAACCTGTGGTCATAAGGACAAGTGAGGATTTAAACATTATAAAAGGAAAACTTTCTTAGAGCAGAACATCAAAACTCAAAAGTGATTTTTTACTGTTTTGAAATGTGATTCTGGAGTTTTGCAGCGTCATTCCATGGGACTTGAGTTTTCAGGCCAAATCTTTGTGCAGAGATAAGAACTGTTCTGCTTAGAAATACTACTATTATTAATTACCTGGAACAATTACTAAAATACCTAAATGCTATTTGCAAAATAGTTAGGCAAAAATGCTATGTAGAAGCTCATGTTAAGGGCTGTCACTTCAAAGGGTATAGAGAACACCATTCATCTTGGGGTCCTTAAAATATTATATATATATATATATATATATATATATATATATATATAGTAATTGTAAAAAAGTGATTTATCTTACATATGAGGCAAAGGCAAAGATGGTGAACAGCCAACATCAAAAATAATAAAATAATAGTGCACTTTTTATTATGGCTACATCAGTTATGAATAGTAATTGGATACAAGTAACAGAGGTACTATTAGTGTCTAAAGCAAATCAGTGGTTTATTCTCACACATGAAGTTGGAAGGTATGGAGTCATTAAAGATCAAAGTCTTCTGTCCTTCTCTTCTGCCATCCTAACCTCATGACCCTACATGGTCACTGAAATCCCTGCTGTTCCAAATATCCCAGGAAGGAAGAGGAAGGAGGAAAAGGGCCTAAGGAATATTCTACCTTGTTTCCCAGAAGCCCGACCCTAGGGTTTGCCAGATTTGGCAAATAAAAAAATTAATATATTACATGGGCTATATTTATATTCAAAATTATTTGTTGTTTATCTGAAATTTAAAATTAGCTGGGCCAACCATATTTGATCTGGTGGCACTGCCCACCCAATAACGTCTCCTTAAATCTCATTGGCCAACCCTATTGTAAGGGAGGCTGGGAAATGTAGGCTTTAGTCAGGCACATTGCTACATTGGAGTTGTTTTACTAATTTAAAACATGGAGAGTGAATATTGGGTAAAGAGTGAATAGTGGAGAGTGAGGGTGAGTCGGGGAGAAAGACAGGGTCACTTCCGTGCCCCACACCCTCAGTGAAGCATGTGTTGACTGCATCAGACCCTCAGGGTCACTCTGGTCTCTGAAAGCCTAGGACCCTTTCAGTCTCTGTTCTAGACACAGTAAAAATATTGATTTTTTTTTCTTGTATTTTTCTGAAGTTGGAAACGGAGAGGCAGTCAGACAGACTCCCACATGTGCCTGACCGGGATCCACCCGGCATGCCCACCAGGGGGCGATGCTCTGCCCATCTGGGGCGCTGCTCTGTCACAACCAGAGCCATTCTAGCGCCTGAGGCAGAGGCCACAGAGCCATCCTCAGCGCCCCGGCAAACTTTGCTCCAGTGGAGCCTCGGCTGCAGGAGGGGAAGAGAGAGACAGAGAGGAAGGAGAGGGGGAGGGGTGGAGAAGCAGATGGGTGCTTCTCCTGTGTGCCCTGGCCGGGAATCGAACCTGGGACCTCTGCACGCCAGGCCGACGCTCTACTACTGAGCCAAATTACTGATTTTTAATAAACATACAAGAGTTGATATATTCAGGGGAGAGTTTCTTCTCCAAAGAACTCAGACACTAACAATACTGCCTTTAAAATAGTTCTGGAATTTATATCCCAATGAAGCAGAAGTCCTCCCTTACAAGGGATCCAGGAAGCTGCGGCGGCATGCTGAGGCCAGGGACGCCTCATAAACTCATCTCCGCTCGCTGTACGTGAAAGTTTCACCGTCCTTCCCAGAGCTCCCTCCCACCGCTGTAGGATCACAGGATGGTCTTCTGGAGTATCAACAGCTTCAGCCAAGAGGACAAGACTAAGGAAGCAGCTGCTTTAGAACACCGGCCTGGGAAAACGTGATGGGCTCTCATCACTCGGCCACCCACGGCCGATCAATCTCAGTAAAGCACGGATTACCCTGTGTTACATTCTAAAAATAAAGATAGGGAACAACAGGAGAAAACAGGCCCAAATTTCAATTCCCTCCATGTTTCCCTTGAAAAATTCTAATTTGGAGGTCCCTTTTGCCCCATAGCAACTGCTTACATATATACTGCTCACAAAAATTAGGGGATATTTTATAGCTTCATCGTCATTTAAAAATATCCTCTAATAATTTTTGTGAGCGGTGTAGTCCCTCCAACTATAAACCATGCTCCATGCTGTTTCCCTAGCTCTTACCTGGATGAGTCGGGCTGTTTTAGAAGAATCAGTCTCTACTTCTAAAGGGCACATAAACACATCTAGCCTCTCTGTAGGTTACTTTCCTGGTAACTGTGTGTGGTCAGTGAGCTTTCAAAGTAGGGGTAAAATTAGTTTTCTAAGACAGAACCTTAACAACTCCATTTCTATGGTTCAACCCCTTTCCTGGATGGTTGCTGGGCAAACATCTTCATGCAGGTGCGATGACAGTCAGCACTCGACACACATTCGTCCTGGCATTTCACCACGTTCGGTTCTGGGTTTGTCACATGCTCTCCCGCTATTTATACTGCTTCGGATCAGCCACTTGATACTTAATAAAATTCGCCTCCAAGCTGTCCTGCAGGGAAAATGACCTATCCGGCGAGAATGCTGGCCCAACTTTATAACCTCTGATGATTGCCTAATCGTCCTCTGAAAAGGTTGCAGGACTGCAGTGTGTGAAAATCCGTGCCACCTCCTGGCACCCCGTGTATTCGGGGGGCCTTTCCGGCCAGCCTGTCCCACACAGCAGCAGCTAGAGAGGGCAAGAACGAGGTGGCATCTCGGCCTCTGCCCGGGGTCAGAACACACAGGCTTCGTCAGCGATGAATTTGCCAACCTTTCAGTTGATTCAGAAAGCGAGAAGAGAACGTGATAGAGACAAGAACGGATCTATGGGATGGAAATAAAGAGCCATTTATAACCCAAAATGAGAGGGCCAAGAAAAACAAACACCCAAAAAAGTACATTTTATCAGAGTCCTGCGTCGTCCAAGGTTAGTAGGGTACAAGGTACTGAGTGTTCAGCGTCCCCAGCCAAGAGCTACAGTAAGTCATGCCCCCAGTGCCGCCTCCCTCCTGCCAGCCGGATCAGCAGCTTGACCACCTGGTGGAGAAGAGTTCTAGTGTTTTCTAAGTGTGTGCTGGGTGGCGGTTTCACATTTTGATAAGGATGTGGAGTCATGTTGCCACACTTCACAAGTGCTTCTGCGTGAGAGTTGCGCAACCCAGGGCTCAGTGCATCAGCAGAGCCCTGCTAACGTCCAGCTTATGTAATGCGAGCACCCCTCCAGGTCTCTCCTCACAGCCTCAGCAAGTATTTTCTGGCTCTGAACTTGGCCCTGGTTTCCGGCAGTTCTTTGCCCCTAAGGTGCATGGAATGGCTCCGCTGTCAGCACCTGCTGTCAAAAGTGGAGAAAGGTGCATGGGCTGACCCCCTCCGGCACCGGCACAGGGCGGGCTAGCTGGCTCTGGTCCCTCCGTGGCCTTGACCTACCCTGAAGCACTCTGGAGGGAGGGAGAATGACGGCTTTTAATCTAAGGGAGTATAGGCCAGAAGAATGAACTGGGGCTGCTACAAGAGATGACAAGAATGAAATGGATTTCCCGGAAGCGAGGCACCCTCGTTAAATGAGGAGCGATGTTCAACGGCCTGCTCGCAGCTCCTGGGTTGAGGGGAAGTGTGGTGCTGCGCTCTCTCCTCCGGCTTACCTGGAGCACAGTCACAAAGTAGGTCGAGTGTTTGTTTGGTGCCCTCTCAACCCCAATCACTGTACTCACGCTGCTCGGCTTCTGCGTCCGTGCCAGACTTCCATTCACTCAACAAAGCGCCGGAGCACCTGCTCTGTGCCCGCTGCTGTGCCAAGCACAGGGCACAGGCAGGGCTTCACAACACCTGGTGCCCCCTGCCGCACACTGGGCCGGTCCTCCATGGGCCTCTTCTTCCGTGTCATTGACAGCCCTACCAGGTCCCAAAATTATCCCTCCCTTTACTCACCTCCCAGGACTCTCTCTTCTTCCATTCTGGGGTGGGACTATTGCTTTATAGTGCTTATCATAGTAATCAAACACGTTTTCCTTATGACAGTGTTGCTTTGGATAATCACTGATTCCTCTCAGGAGTTTCTGCACATTAAAAAGTGATGTTTTCAAGAAACAATGTCTTCCACAAAATAAACAAGGGACTAACTAGGGAATTTGAAACAGGAGGGCACAGGGTAATAATATGTTGCAGACTGTTTCCAATTTCACCAGGGAGAAAGGTTGTCTCTTTCACCACTTACTATTGTTGAATTGTGTATATAGTGGTTAAAGGAATCAATTCTGCAACTGAACTACCTGGGGGTTCAAATCCCAGCTCTGCAAGTTACAGTCAAAGTTATTTGATCTTTGTTCATTTCCTCATGAAAAGAAGAATGCTAGAAACAGCTAAGCAGATCTCACAGAGTGACTTGGGGATTAACATAAATTAATATGTATGAAAATTTTATAATAGCCCTCTGTAAATATTAACTTTGATTTTTTTCATGAGGCCCACTTTATTCTTTCCCCTCTGTTATCAGAGTCTGTGAGTCATTGTATTCAAACAGGGGACTTGTTGTGCAGGGCTGCAGGTTCCTCATCTGCAAAATAGGAAGTAGTAACTGAGAATGTGGGACAGAGGGCCCATCAGGTGACCAGGGTCTCGTCTATGATCTCTACTGGTTTCTTGAGTGTGGACAATTTATCAAAGCCTCCTGCCTCCCAGAAACTAGATTTGATATGCATTTCTCAAATTCAGATCATTCAAATAACACTTGCAGAATTATTATCACGTGTCTGAATTACATCTCTGTACCTGGCTACTTGATAATTTTCATTAGATAATCTTTAAACCAACTTACTTTCCTCTGTAACTTTGCAGTAAAATGAAATAGCCATATACACAAGGGTTTGATACAGTAGTTATAAATTTTTCTAGAACATGTTAAAATAAACACCTACTGAAATTTTAAAATATTTGTATAACACCCAAAGATAACATCTTGCCTACCACCAATGGTGCATACAGACCATTTTTGGAAACTCTAGATTAAATGTTCACTATGGATCCAGCCAGCTATAAAGTCTTCTTGGTTATTGTTATATAATTTTCACACACTTATTTAATTGTAGATGTATTTCTTTATATCGTTTGCCTCCTTGACTATGGCTTATACCTCTTTAAATACCTCACCCCTCAAAGAGTGCTTGGTAAATATTTCAATTTAAATTATAAATACATACACCTGACCAGGCGATGGTGCAGTGAATAGAGCATGGGACTGGGACACGTGGGACTGGGATGCAGAGGACCCAGGTTCGAGACCCCGAGGTCAGCAGCTTGAGCATGAGCTCATCTGGTTTGAGCAAAGTTCACCAGCTTGAGTCCAAGGTTGCTGGCTTGAGAAAGGGGTCACTTGCTCTGCTGTAGCCCTCTGGTCAAGGTACATATGAGAAAGCAATCAATGAACAACTAAGGTGTCACAATGAAGTATTGGTGCTTCTCAACTCTCTTTTTTCTCGTCTCTCTGTCCCTCTCTGTCTCTCTCTCTGTCTCTGTCACACAAAAAAATTATAAATACATACATACATACCTACAAGTGTATCTGTCACCTACTAACCAGAAAACTAGCAAAAACACTCATTTCTTTTTCTCCACACCAGGATCACTATGTTCCTGGGATGGTCATTCACTACACGAAGCCAAGCATGTGCAGCTCCAGGCCACGAGTGGGCGCTCAGGAAACAGTAGCTTCCCTGACTGTCTTCCTTCTTCCTGTGCTCTTTGTTAGTGTGGCTGCTTGTCCATGTGAGGCGTGAGCCTACTTCCTAAGGAGTTTATAGCCCCGACTATTGTTGGGCCAGAACAATCATTGTCTTCAACATCAGCCTTAAAATGAGTTTATTCTTAGGTCCAGAAACATCTAATCTGAGATAGAACTTGTGTTTCTAAACACTGTCATTGAAACAGTCTCAAGAAATTATCTGGTGATTTCCTGAAAGTTCATCAGCAACAATTGAATGCGCACCCACAGTATCAGGAGTTCAGAGTTTGAGCAATTTCCCAATCAATCAGCATTTATTAGGCACCTTCTTGAGCTCCTTCTGTGTCAGTAACCTTGGGAAATACAAATCTAAATGAGACTGTCAGACTGTGAAGAGACTAGTGGACTGCGGGTGCTCTGAAAGCAAGGAATACGTCTTTTGATCTTTGTGCCCCCTACGGCTTAGCAAAGCATACACATGTGGTATTTATGCATTAAATATTTGTTCCATAAATGAACAAATGCGTGAATGAAGGCAGAGGTCTAGGCCTTAAAGAGCTTACAGTCTGTTTGAAAAGAGAGAAGGCACAGAAAAATAAAGCATTAATTAACAAGAAACCTAACATTGCAAGAGCTAACACTGGCTATTAGAAGTTAAATGAAGGGTGTACTGTCAGATGCCCTCTCCCAAAATACTGAATGTTGATTTGGGGGCAGGTCTCACAAAAGGATGTGTGTTGGCCTCTCTCCAGTACTTACCATTTTTTGGCCCAAGAGCCCACGAAGCTGTCATGTGACTGATTTCTAAAGGCCACCAACTTTATCAGTTTCTGGGAGTTAGCAGAGTATTATTTCATGTAAATAAGCCCTTTGGTGTTTATTTGCTGAAGCATTCTTCCGTCATCCACAAGCAAAGATAGAAATGGCAATGATGTCTCTTTAAGAGCTATGAAATAAGAACATGCAAGAAGTTAGAAAGCTTTAATTAAAGGTTTTGCAGGCTGTAAGTCAGAAGACTCTTCATAAAAGGGCCTTTGCCATGACATCCTGGAGAGAGGGGCTGGGCTTTCTCTAGAGCTCTCTGGAATTCCACCCTGTCAGCCTAAAAATAGCTACCCGAATCAATGTTCTCTATTATTCATTAGTTGCTGAGGTACTCTTCCCAAATACACACATAACTGAAAGATTCCATCGTAAGGTTTTAAACCATTTTTAGTGCATGAACCAGACCATGTATTTCCAGCTAGTTCACTGGGCACTGATACCAACACCAGCGAAACAGGAAGTAATTGGGAAGAATGATATTTCCATTAAAACTCTTCTTGAATAATGATTTATGGCCAATAAAATTTTCAAGCAGTGCAAAACAGTATGGTGGAAAGTAAACCTCTCTAGAGCTCTGGAAACTCGGTTTCCCAGTCGGTCCCATAGAGGCGTCTGAGGTACCCTTCCAGAAATGTTCTACGTATTGACAGCATATATGCATCTACGCAACCTCCCTTGTTACACATATCCTCTGTTCCTTAGTGAAACTTAACAAGATAGTATGGGGTTTACTGTAACGCCATACAGTTAGACTTCCCCTTTCATTTTGATGGCTGCCCTGTACTTCATGGCACAGATGCCCCAAAACTCACCCATCCCTGTCCTCACAGACATACAGGTAACTTCTATTCTTTTGCTCCCATAAACATATTTTTGTATATATGGAATGACTAGAACTATGAATTGATGCCTAAGGGTAGAATCACAGTCAAAGGACAGGTGAATTTTAATTCTGATGGACATTGCCAAATGGTAACACTTAACTTTTCATGAGAATGGCTAAAAGTAAGGTATTTGCTTACTTTTATTTGCCAGAAAATAAAAAAAATAAAGATAGTATTTTGTTTTAAACTTTAATGCCTCAGAGAAGCAGCACATTTATTTATGGAACTCACTTGTCAATGTCTTTCCCACGTAAGTGCATGCACATGGGTGCACACACACACATACACGCACACAATTATAATTCATTCAACATATACTGACAACAGCTTACTAAATGAGGAACTTGCCAGAAGTTCCTTACCACCAAACTGCATAAGTGTTGCAATGGAGTCAACTCACTGATGCCACTTGTTCTCCGCTTTGGCCTTGCTGTGTTTACTACCCTGTGTGTCCCGAGTCATTTAGCAACATTGCCTTATTTTTCTTTTGTAATCAAAGGTTTATGTAACCAAAAGTTTATGACCTTGCCCTCTCCCTTCCTCTTCATAAACACAAGCACACCGCTTCTTCTCACCACAGTTTCCTCACAAAAGTAGCCCATCTACTTGAGTCAGGCAGATGTGGCTAAATTAGTCAAAAGGACCCTTTGGTTTATTTAATTTTTTATGACCTGGGGGGGGGGGGCAGTTAGTGAACCACAATCCTGTACTCTCTGTTCAGCAGCCACTTCATAAGCTAGCTTCTTATATTTACCAAAAAAAAAAAAGAGAGACCCAGAACATTCTCCAGTTTCTCTAGTGTTTACCCAACACACACTCTATGCTACAGTCCCCAGCTGGGGCTCCTTTCCTATTTGCTCTTGTAACGTGAGAAACCATGTGGAGGTTCTGTGTTTGTTTTGTAACCAGCTGTAACCATTTTCCTTTCTCTGCCTGTGACCACATAAACACAGGACCTTTCTGGTAACCACTGAACATCTACCTCTGCCCAGGCTGAGACAGGATGAAGTCATCTTGGTTCCATTGATAATAATCAATTAAATAAATGTTCTACTTCTATTTAAAATGAATTTAATTAAAAAAATGACTTGAGCCCTACTTTAAATATATTTGGGCTCCATGGATCCAAGAAATGACTTCTGTCATATGAGGAACCAACACACTTCATTTTAATGTTTATATCAGAGTCACTCTCAAAGAGCCAGAGATGGTGGATGAAAAAAAAAAAAAAAGATGTAGACTGTACAAGGAGGCAATTTCAGTATCTTCATGCTGTGAACCATTCAAGCTTCCTAGTCTAGAGAGCCCTGCTCTGTCAGAAAGCAGTGGAAAAAAACAGACCTTCTATTTCCAAGTAAAAGTGAAAGTAAGAAACCCACTGAATTATGCTGACACTTTGTTGGTAAAATTCATACTCACAGGAGTTGGTTGCCTGCCTGTGTGAGAGTTTGGAAATCAGTACTGCTACTTTTTGTCCATATAGAGTCACCAGAAAGCAGGATCCAGGCAACTTAGAAAAAGGGATGAGAATAGACAATAGAGGTGAGCCACCAAGCTATTCCAGGCCGGGTTACAGAAACCTTGAAAGGAAAGCTCCAAATGTAATCAACTGACCAAATTCTTCCTCTCAGTGGAGAGGTTTCAAAATCAGTAAAGGCAATTCCCACTTTGGGGCACTTATACCAAAGGCATGAATATATTTTTAACAATGAACTTCTCTTTATTAAGGTCTATTTCCAAGCATGTTTCATGTGCCATGCTTTCTGTTAAGTGCTATACAAGGACTAAAAAGTCATCAACTTTGCCCCATACTATGCCCTCATTAAATGTTGAATGAATCAATTAGTGAATGCATGAATAGAGGAATAAAACAATCAAATTAAGGGAGAAAACACAGGTAAGCAGGTGGATGTACAGAATACAGTGGTGTAAGTCCACCCAGGGTAGTTGGGAAAGGCCTTAGACTTGAGGTAACAATTGAATGGTTAGTAGTCAAATAAATGTGGGAGGAAGAGGTCCTCAATGAGCAAGTGAAAGAACGTAGCATAAGCTAAGGCCTAGAGCAAAGATCAGCAAACTATAGCTCATGGGCCTCATCTGCTCTATCACTTGTTTTTGCAAATAAAGTTTTATTGTAACACAGCCATACCCGTTCTTTTACATTTTGTTTATGTTTGCTTTCACCTTGTAATAGTATCACTGAGTAGCTGTAATGGAAACCACGAGAACCACAAAATCTAAAATATTTTTTATATATTCAAGAACCTGTAGAAAAGTCTCAATTGCTGGAATTGGTCCTAAAATGGGCTCAGTAAGAGATGAGGCAGAAAGGTGAGCAGGGACCAAATCCTGAAGGTTCTTCTATACCACATTAAGAAATTCAGTCTTGATCCTTTAGGAAATGGATAGTAAGAGAAGTTTTGCATGTAGAAATGTCTTTCAGGTATCAGGTTACATAAGCGAGAGAGGCAAGACTGCAGCAGGAGACCAGATCCTTACATCTCAGACAGAAGCCTTGACTCAGCAAACATTACAGACTTTAATATTTGTCATTATGCATCTTGCTGTATGCTTGGGCAACAGAGCCTGACACACAGAGACACTCAATCGATGTTGATTGAATAAAGGAATTAAGGAAGGAACACAGACAATATTTTTATGGCATCATTATTAAAAGTTTTCCTGAATAGGCTACTTCTGCTATGAAATAAGCTCGTCACCTTTTCTGGACCCAGCTTCCAAGGTAACACACATTGAGATCCAGGTGTGAGAAAGTTAGTAGTGCAACACAAGCCAGAGAGAAATGCCTTCCCTTCATCACAGTGCCAGCATCATCCAATATCAGCCATGGACCAAACCTGTGTTTATTCCATGCCCTGTGGCCTAAGGGGAGCAGCTTGGCATTAACTGTTATAAAAACAGTATCACTTGGCTCCATCTGGCATCTTTCAGTGGAAGCTCTTGAATCATTTTTTCTTTTGTGTAGCTATTGTTTCCTCTTTATTTCCTCAAAGGAAAAGTCAAACAATTGAAAGAGGTTGCGACTTGCTCAAGGTCACTGAGCAAACCAGAAAGCAGTTTTTCAAAGGTGAGAAAGATTTCAAGGTATGTGAGATCCAGTTTCCTTCCTAGTCTGAAGTGGGCCAGGTTCGTGATTCAGTAAGGAACATAGCATTATCTGAGCTAAGAACCTCTCAAAAATGGGTCATGCTTGAAGAAACTAGGGCTCAAGGATCTGTGTCAGGAGCATGTCTGTAGTAGTCACACATTGCCTCTGCCCATCGGAGTTCAACACCTATCACCGAACTCCATCGTGGGTGAAGAAGGACCTCTGGAAGGTCCAGCTTATGCAAGTGGATGGAGCTGTCATGAGGGTTCTGTCCCTTCTGCCACTACCTTTAAGGTCCAGGTCTCCCCATTCCTTTATTCATGAGAAGCCTATGCCTGGGGTGGATGCAGGTTCCAGTTGTTCTATAGCAATCCTGATATTCACCCAGTGTAATAAATCCCCCTTTTACTCTAAAAAAAAGTCCTTTTGGACCATAAATTAATTGTATGGTCACTGTAGCTCTGACAACTCAAGAGGCTTCTATACTTAACCCAAAGGCTTTCTTCTAATCCTGATTGTTCTATCTCATCCACCTCTATTTTCTGGACCCAGAATCTTGAACTCATAATAGATTTAAATGTCCAATCAGTGCCAAGATCACTTCTGATTGGTAATCTAATCCCTACACACATGTTTCTGGGACTAGAGTTTGTTACACAGCCCATATAACAGTTAATTACCAATGGTTAGAAAATCACTTTCTTACTGTGTGTCACAATCTGCCTTTCCATATCTTTTTTTTTTTTTTTTTTCAGTCCTTCTCATCTTGGAATCATCTCTTTTTTTTTTTTTTTTAATAAATTTTTATTAATGGTAATGGGATGACATTAATAAATCAGGGTACATATATTCAAAGAAAACATGTCTAGGTTATTTTGTCATTAAATTATGTTGCGTACCCCTCACCCAAAGTCAGATTGTCCTCCGCCACCCTCTATCTAGTTCTCTGTGCCCCTCCCCCTCCCCCTAACTCTCTCCCTCCCTCCCTCCCATGTCCTCCCTCCCCCCACCCCTGGTAACCACCACACTCTTGTCCATATCTCTTAGTCTCATTTTTATGTTCCACCAATGTATGGAATCATGTAGTTCTTGTTTTTTTCTGATTTACTTATTTCACTCCTTATAATGTTATCAAGATCCCACCATTTTGCTGTAAATGATCTGATGTCATCATTTCTTATGGCTGAGTAGTATTCCATAGTGTATATGTGCCACATCTTCTTTATCCAGTCTTCTATTGAAGGGCTTTTTGATTGTTTCCATGTCTTGGCCACTGTGAACAGTGCTGCAATGAACATGGGGCTACATGTGTCTTCACGTATCAATGTTTCTGAGGTTTTGGGGTATATGCCCAGTAGAGGGATTGCTGGGTCATAAGGTAGTTCTATTTGCAGTTTTTTGAGGAACCACCATACTTTCCTCCATAATGGTTGTACTACTTTACAGTCCCACCAACAGTGAATGAGGGTTCCTTTTTCTCCACAGCCTCTCCAACATTTGCTATTACCCGTCTTGTTGATAATAGCTAATCTAACAGGGGTGAGGTGGTATCTCATTGTAGTTTTGATTTGCATTTCTCTAATAACTAATGAAGCTGAGCATCTTTTCATATATCTGTTGGCCATTTGTATCTCTTCCTGGGAGAAGTGTCTGTTCATGTCCTCTTCCCATTTTTTTTATGGGATTGTTTGTTTGTTGTTGAGTTTTATGAGTTCTTTGTAAATTTTGGATACTAGGCCCTTATCTGAGCTGTTGTTTGTAAATATCATTTCCCATTTAGTTGGCTGTCTGTTTATTTTGATATCAGTTTCTCTTGCTGAGCAAAAACTTTTTATTCTGATGTAGTCCCATTCATTTATCTTTGCCTTCACTTCTCTTGCCATTGGAGTCAAGTTCATAAAATGTTCTTTAAAACCCAGGTCCATGATTTTAGTACCTATGTCTTCTTCTATGTACCTTATTGTTTCAGGTCTTATATTTAGGTCTTTGATCCATTTTGAATTAATTTTAGTACACGGGGACAGGCTATTGTCGAGTTTCATTCTTTTGCATGTGGCTTTCCAGTTTTCCCAACACCATTTGTTGAAGAGGCTTTCTTTTCTCCATTGTGTGTTGTTGGCCCCTTTATCAAAGATTATTTGACCATATATATGTGGTTTTATTTCTGGGCTTTCTATTCTGTTCCATTGGTCTGAGTGTCTATTTTTCTGCCAATACCATGCTGTTTTGATTATTGTGGCCCTATAATATAGTTTAAAGTCAGGTATTGTAATGCCCCCAGCTTCATTCTTTTTCCTTAGGATTGTTTTGGCTATTCGGGGTTTTTTATAGTTCCATATAAATCTGATGATTTTTTGTTCCATTTCTTTAAAAAATCTCATAGGGATTTTGATGGGAATTGCATTAAATTTGTATATTGCTTTGGGTAATATGGCCATTTTGATTATATTTATTCTTCCTATCCAAGAACAAGGAATATTTTTCCATCTCATTGTATCTTTTTCGATTTCCCTTAACAATGCTTTGTAATTTTCATTATATAGGTCCTTTACATTCTTTGTTATGTTTATTCCTAGGTATTTTATTTTTTTTGTTGCAATCGTGAAGGGGATTATTTTTTTGAGTTCGTTTTCTAATATTTCATTGTTGGCATATAGAAAGGCTATGGACTTTTGTATGTTAATTTTGTATCCTGCGACCTTACTGTATTGGTTTATTGTTTCTAATAATCTTTTTGTGGAGTCCTTCGGGTTTTCGATGTATAGGATCATATCATCAGCAAAAAGTGATACCTTTACTTCTTCTTTTCCGATATGGATTTTTTGCATTTTTCTGAAGCTGGAAACAGGGAGAGACAGTCAGACAGACTCCTGCTTGCGCCCGACCGGGATCCACCCGGCACGCCCACCAGGGGGCGATGCTCTGCCCATCCTGGGCGTCGCCATGTTGCGACCCTCCTGGGTGTCGCCATGTTGCGACCAGAGCCACTCTAGCGCCTGAGGCAGAGGCCACAGAGCCATCCCCAGCGCCCGGGCCATCTTTGCTCCAATGGAGCCTTGGCTGCGGGAGGGGAAGAGAGAGACAGAGAGGAAGGCGCAGCGGAGGGGTGGAGAAGCAAATGGGCGCTTCTCCTATGTGCCCTGGCCGGGAATCGAACCCGGGTCCTCCGCACGCTAGGCCGACGCTCTACCGCTGAGCCAACCGGCCAGGGCTCCATATCTTTTATATGTTGATCTTCACTCTGTTATAAAGAAGCTGATAAATCAACCCTCCTTTCTGTTCTATAGAAGACCCCAAAAGTCCTCTATTTTTCATCCAAACATCTTCAAGTATCAGGTCCAAGTTCTAGCAGAGCTTTCAGAAATGTGGGTTCAGAGGCACACATACCTAGATTCAAATCTGAGCTCTGTCACTCACTAACTTAACACTTCTAATTTGCCAAACACTTAACATTTCCAATTTCACTTCCCTTGTCTATAAATTTGGAACAAATATTAGCTACATGAGCTAGGAACTGCTAGTAACCTAGCCAATATCTATCCCTCCTTTCTTCTTACCTAACCATGACACTGACATGAACACTCTTGGATTACTAGATTCCCTTACAGATAGATGTAGGCATGCAACAGAGTTCTGGACAATGAGGTACAACTGGGGGCACCAGCTAGAGTTTCTGAGAAAGCTTATTAGAGGAAATATAGTCAGCTTACATTCACCTGTTTAGTTTTTGACTTAGACTTTGGCCTTCTGCCTCTCTAACTAAAAATCAGTTGTGAGCATGAAGTAGAATAGCCATGTTGCAAACATGAGGAAGAAAGCCCCCGAGAAGGAGCTGGGGTCTTGATGGCATCATGGGACCCCCATACTCTCTCTAAAGTACTTGTTACATGACTTATTCCACGAGAAAAATAAGCCCCTCATTTGTTTAAGCCATTGAAGTAAGACTTCTGCTATTTGCAGTCAAACAAATATTAACTTACACATACCTCAGTAGGTTGTTGTACATATAAAATGAACTTACTACATTGCCCAGCACATAGCAAATACACAGTGAATGGTTTTCAATTATCATGATTGTTTTTAATTTAGAAATTAAATTTAATGGGGCAACATTGGTCAATAAGAATACATAGGTTTCAGGCAAACATCTCTATGGCATTTGAACTGTTGATTGCATTGTGTGCCCATTACCCAAAGTCAAATCATTTTCCGTCACAGTGTGTTTGTCCCACTTTACTCCCCTCCCCCCAACTTTTCTCCCCCTGGTAACAACTTCACTTTTATCTATGTCCATGAGTCTATTTTTTATATTCCATTTATGTGTGAGTTTTTTAGCTTATGTTGAATTACTTACTTCTCTCAGTATAATGTTCTCAAGATGCATCCATGCTGTCATAAATGTCACTATGTCATCATTTCTTATGGCTGAGTAGTATTCCATTGTATATATGTACCACATCTTCTTTATCCAGTCCTCTATTGAGGGACACTGGTTGTTTCCATGTCTTGGTCACCGTGAACAATGCTGAGATGAACATAGGGGTGCTTGTGTCTTTACATACCAAAATTTTCAAGTTTTTTTGGTAGATTCCCAGTAGAGGAATTGCTGGGTCATATTGTAGCTCTATTTTTAATATATTTTGAGAAACCACCATACTGTCTTCCATAATGTCTGCACCAATCTATATTCCCACCAGCAGTGAATGAGGGTTCCTTTTTCTCCACAACCTCTTTAATATGTTATTACCTGTCTTGTTGATACCAGTCAGTCTAACAGGTATGAAGTAATGTCTCATTGTAGTTTTGATTTGCATTTCTCTAATAATTAACGAAGGTGAGCATCTTTTCATATATCTATTTGCTGATTGTATGTTTTCATGAGAAAAGTGTCTGTTCAGATCCTTTCCCCATTTTTAATTGAATTGTTAGCTTGTTTGTTTGTGAGTTCTTAATATATGTTGGATATTAACCCCTTGTCAGAATGTTGTTTGTGAATACCAGCTCCCATTCGGTTGGCTATCTTTTTGTTTTGTTGTCAGTTTCTTTTGCTGTGCAGAAGCTTTGTAGTTTAATATAGTCTTACTCATTTATTTTTAGCTTTACTTCCCTTGCCTTTGAGGTCAAATTTATAAAACGTTCTTTATGGCCAGGGTCCATGAGTTTATACCTATGTTTTCTTCTATGTAAGGTACTGTTTCAGATCATATGTCTTTGATCCATTTTGAATTAACTTTTGTGCATGGGGACAAGGTGTAGTCAACTTTAATTCTTTTGCATGTGGCTTTTCTATTTTCCCAGCACCATTTACTGAAGAGGCTTTCTTTTATCCATTGTGTGTTTTTTGGATCCTTTGTCGAAAATTATTTGCCCATATATATGTGGTTTTATTTCTGAGTTTTCGATTCAGTTCCACTGGTCTGTATGTCTGTTTTTCTGTCAATACCATGCTATTTTGTCGATTATCATGATTATTATCATTATTAGTCATTGCCTTGGGCCTTGGAGACAGGGGTATGAACCTGTGGCTCTGGCAATCCTGCTGACCTCCAAGTCACACTAGCACAAAACCCTGTGATCTCACAAGCATAAAGGAAAGTCAATTGCAAATGTTTAGACAAGAAATATCCCTGTCAACAGCTAAAGAAGCCAGCGCTTCAAAGTACCTGTCGAATCCCAGAAGCTCAGAGAAATAAAGTTCCACCTGGAGACTAGCTCTTCCTGTCTGGTGGGCCCTGGGCAGAGGATACACCCATGGTGCATAGTGTGTCTCCTGGAAGTTCAGGCTTCTCTAAATGACAAACCAAACATACTTTAAGGATGTCATTATTCTATAGTTTTTGCTGAGAAATCAAAGCCATGGACCTAAAACCAGCTGACCTCCATCGGGGGTACATGTCCAAAGGCAGCACTGGGAAATGTAATTAGCTGTTTATAACCTAACTGAACTGCCCGCCAAGATCAGACACAGATGGGACTGCTTGCGTTCTTAGCTGGAACCCATCAAGCCATAGATTCATCCACCTCCAGGTCAAGTCTGCAGATACAGAGAATGGTGCAGTAAAAATAGATAGATGATGATAGATAGATAGATAGATAGATAGATAGATAGATAGATAGATAGATAGATAAAAATAAAAAACCCACATGTGAGACTCAGAGTCAAACTGACCTAGGGTTCAAATCCACCAAATCATTTACAAGCTGGGTAATTATGGACAATTTTCCCTCTCTGAGCTGCAGTTTTCAAATCTGTAAAGTGGGGAGAAAACTGTTCATTTCACAGGGTTGCAGGGAATGGAAGGAGACAGTGTGAGTAACAGTGCTGGGCACAGAGTTATCTCAGTTTCCCTTCCTTCCTGATCAATAGACCAATAGCCTGAGCTGATGTGCTCTATGCTCCCTGAGCTCAAGGATTGGACCTGGCTCCGGTCACCGCCACAGAGTGCAGTTCACTGCTTTCTGCCCTGTGCATCAGTATCTAAGACTTTGGGCCACACCGGAGGAGCCAAAGCCTTTCCCAAAGCTGAGGTCAGAAAGTAGAAAAAGACAAAGCTCTGCTTTCCGAGAGCAGGTTTAGAAACCTGGCAGGAAACAGTTGGCCCATTTGGCCCTGCCATGTGCCATCACCACATACTACACCTGGACAAGGAGCCGAGGAGCTGGGAGCTGCTTCATAGTCTCTCCTTCCTCCCATTCAGCAGGCACAGGCCCCATGGTCTCAAACAGGATGTGTTGTGGGCCAGCGTGACTAGTATTTTCAGATCCTGAGCAAGAATGGTGCGGAATTAAGAAAATAGACCTAAAGAATTAAAAAATTAAAAGATGAAGTTGGGAGGGCTCTGCAATTACTGCTAGCAGAAACAGGCTGTGCCCCAAAACTGCATCTCCCTTTATTTTATAGGGCAAAGTGGGCTATTAGCAAATCAATGACTTTTCTGATTACAGTTTCCAAGGCAACCCAAGAATTCCACCAAGTGCAGAAAACCCCCACCATACATTAACATCCTAACTTTACACAAAGAAGCCAATCTTTCCGGGTAATGGGGGGGTGGGGGGGGTAGGATGAGCAAATACATGGAGGTGTGGGGAAGGGCGCAGCCTTTTGCAACTTAAGCAAGCAAGGTGGGGGGTCAGGCAGACTGTCAGCTTAAGCCAGTTCCCCACACCTCTGTCCCCCAGAAATCCAAACTCTCAAAACCCTGTTGACTTTAGGGATATGACAGTCACAAGACCCACGCCTCAAGCCATGCAGCACACTCTTCTTGCTACATCACCTGGCAGGTGTCCTTGGCAGCTGGCTCCACAGCCACGGTGCAGCATGCTGCATTTTGCTCACCTCCATGTCACTGGAGCTGCCACTAATGTTCTCCACATTTTTTTTAGCCATTGGTTCATCAGGGACATTTATCAGACAGCCTGTGGACATTGGCAATGGCTAGATATTTGCGCATACACTTCTCTGTAAATCCATAAGCTGGCAACAGAAAACCATGCACAAACCAGAAACTCAAGGTTCATATATCAATGCTCAATACAAAATGTTCTTTCTTATGATGCTAAGAACAGATAAACAAGCAAGAGCAAACAGTAGGCATCAACTGTACACCAGGCTCTTTGCTGAGACTTTGCTTTCTATTATCTCCATTTTAAAAATGGGAAACTTAGACTTCTTGCCGTATTGTAGTGTTATAAAGTACTGTATCCCAGATTCTGAAAGTCACCATACCTCACTTCATTGAGTTCACATAGAGACACCCAGTCCAGATAAATTTTGAAGAGTCTTATTAAAGGAGGAAATTTATTAAATATGCTGGCCACATATAGCTTACACGGGGCAGCAGACCCAAATCATGTGACTGAATAATATTCTAGGGGCTGGTTATATACTCGTAATTATACATGGGTGGGGAAAAGCCTGACATCATGGCATAAGCTTATAACCTTTATTTTCACCTATACAGGTTTGGGAAAAGGATAAAGGGGAGGTGGGACACAATTCATTAGCAAGTTTATAACATTTCCCTATAAGATTCATAAAAAGACATTCCTACACATTAAAACCTACAAGGTAACACAATAGTAAAAATGTCACTTTACATATTAAAAGATATTTCTATATTTTCTAGTGTTCATTTGCTATTCCCTTGTTTAGAGATAATCACATGCTTTCAGGAGAAGAGGGGTAGTTTCTATGGGGACAAATGCATGTAAATGACCCATCAATATAAGAAAAGGTTTATTTTAATCTTTCTCACTTCACCAATAAGACTCAGTACAGTTCTTCACAATTTTCAGACAGTGTCCCTATCCATTACATCACTTGAATTTTACAAACACCCAAGGATAGGGAGAACTACCATTGATTCACTTCACCAATAAGACTCAGTACAGTTGGGTTTGGGGGATCACATAACTAGAAAGGAACAAAAGTCTTTCAGATCTTTTAAGTTTTAAGTTCTCTCACGAAAGCAGGATAACTTAAAATCTAGTCAAAATACATAAAACTATATGATTTAACTCAGTAATACATCAATGGACATTTTATTTAAATCTCATACCATTCTAAAAAAGATGATCTAGTATAATTCTATCTTTTTTAAAGAAAGCTATGCTAGCAGATATGAAAGGTTCGAAACATTTTTAAGGTTTAAATGTCATTTGTCCAGAGCAATTGAGGTTGTAATTCTATTGAGAATTTGGATCTCTACAATGGCCAAAGAGTGAGTTGAGGCCCTGGCCAGTGGCTTAGTGGCTAGAGCATCAGCCTGGCATATAGACGTACCAGGTTTGATTCCCAGTCAGGGCACACAGGAGAAGTGACTATCTGCTTCTCCTCTCATCCCTTTCACCTTTTCTTCCCCAGGCTCAATTGGTTCCAGCAAGGTGCTGGGCACTGAAGATAGCTCAGTTGATCTGAGTGCTTCAGTCTCAGGCACTAAAAAAGAGCTGGTACTTGAGCATCAGTCCTAGACTGGATTGCCAGGTGGATCCCGGTCAGGGCACATGCGGGAATGTGTCTCACTATCTCCCCTCCTCTCGCTTAAAAAAAAAAGTGAGTTGATTTGGTCAGCTTAGGTAAATAAGTTGATCTGCGATGCAAGGACAGAAAAACTAATCACACTGATTTTTACTAATATTGCAGTGCAGCTAAAACTTTTGTTTGGTTGGACTCATTTAAACATTTAAAGATGTAGTAAAAATAATATTGCTATTTTCATTTTTCAGAAGAAAAAACTAAGTAAGTCCATTTTTTATATTCATTTTTCAGAAGAAAAAACTAAGTAAATCCATTTTTTACTTGTGTAAAAGTATCCCATTGGAAAATGACAAACCAATGTACAGAACTCATGAAGTAAGCTCAGATTTGGTCTGCCAGCTCTCTGTAATCAAGCCCCACGAGTCACACGTGGAAATCAATACTTCTTAACTGCATGGAATGACACCTCAACAGGCACACAGAGAGAAAATTTTTGTAGCCCCTCTGAAAGACTTACCGTCAGGAAGCAATTAGGAAATACATTTGTTTCTGACAATCAACTTATTTTTATTCTCCTTACTCAGATTTCCACTTAGGGAATGTGTGAGCGAATGCCATCTTCCAATGCTGCTGTCACTTGGAATGTATACAGGGTGCTGACTTTCAAAGGAGTGCCAAGTTGAAAGAGCAGGAAACCATGCATAAAGATGGAAAGATGCTCAAATAAGAAGAACCAGAGTATATCAGAAAAGGAAACCAGAAAACTGGAGTCTTTCTTAAATGCAGCTTTTCAAACTGAGTGTAGCCAAGCAGAAGGCTTACATAACTGTGAACAAAACGAGAGCGTAATTGCCTCAATTACACTGTATTTGTTAGAATCACTGATATCCCTTGATACAGCCCATGCTTCATAATGAAATTAATTGTGAGCTAGCTGGCAAAAATCTTGTTTTTATGAGAAATAAGTATTGTCAGGAAGAAGAATAGGTTCTATATTAACTCCTCAAGATTATAAAATTGAGCTTATAAGAAAGAAAAGGAAAATCTGGCTCCAGAATCCAATAATCATAGAGGCAGTGATTTCTATTTAATCTCTTCTTAGCAAAAGGGTGGGGGGAATCACCTCAACAGAAACTAATAGTTTTCTGTGGCAGTATATATATACTGTTACAGCTAAGAATGCTGCCATGGTTTTCTGTGTAGAAAAACTTTAAAATAAAATGCCCATGCTTGTTAAACACACAAACTGTACAAGTTTATATTTGGCCAACTCGTGTCCCTACACCTGCTCACTAAGGCATTAGACATAAGCACTTGTAAAGCAAATGAATGTATGTGTGCAGAGATGGGTAAAAATAAACTGAACTATTTTTGTAACATTATCAAAGCAAACTGACTAAATAGAAGATCGCGTTTCGTGGGATAAAGTGGTCAAATTAGATGTTTCTTCACGTTTTATGACTGGTGTGTCTTATTCACTGTGAAAAAAATAGCTGACCTCCATTCCAGGAGAATGAGTAGCAACCAAATTCAATGCTGTTTGCTCAGGGGCTCAAACACTGGCTTCACAGCCTCTGAGGCACAGCTTCTGAATGTGCTACTATCACGTAGAGACCCTATCCTGCATGTGCTACATAGTAGAGGAGGAACATTTAATCCAGGGGTCTCAAACTCAACTCAGCATGTGGGCCGCAGAGCAAGATCACAGCCGTTCGGTGGGCCGCACTAGGTCTACAAAAGGCAACTGTTACGCAACACTTTTCTCACTGCAGTTGAAAACAAAATAAAATATCAGTACAACAAGCACAATCGTACATGCAGTTTACTCAGTGTCACAAAACGACCAGAAACTGTAGTTCGCATCACAACTGCTGTTAACTAAGCTAATATCTAGCTAGGATGCTAGAGAAATGAAAAATACAAGTAGGCCCCTAGGCTTACTTAATTTTATCCAAAATATTTTGAACTTCGTGGATTAGTCTATGGGCCGCGAGTTTGAGACCCCTGATTTAATCCAATCGATACCACATTAACCCTGACAGATAACCATGGCATCCAAATTTGGACCAATGCTTTGAAAATAAATTTGAAGTAGAAGTTGAATAAGTCTTTATCTTTTGGAACAAGCTTAAAATACATGAAATCTCTGTAATAGGAATTTCCCAAGAACAACTATTTACGAGAATAGCCAGTGGCATCACTCCCCAGCTCACTCATTACACTTTAGCCACACTAGCAGGGGGTTCCTTGAAAAATCCAGGTGTTGTTGTCTAAGTCATTTTTTCTAATTTTTCACATTCTTCCTATATTAAATTCTTCATCCACATCTTGTGTTATGGGTGACTCTGAAGTACTATTCACTGTCAGTAAAAATAGTTTTTTCATCCCATTTATCTGGGGCTTGACCGTTTAGTTTGAGTTAGCCAATAACATATTTCTGAATGTGACATGAGGCCTTAAATGCACTTGTGTGATATAATTTAGGCTTCTGTGCTCCTCCCATGTGCTATGAAAGGATCATGTTCCAGGAAGTTCTTGGTCAGAAGAGGATGAGCAAACTGAGAGAGGGACCAGACCCTGCAGTCCAGCCAAGTTGCAGTTGACCACAGACTCATGTGGAAGAAGTAAATGTTTACTGTTTCAAGCTAGAGTTGTGAATGTTTGGTTATACCAGATTATTGTATCAAATATCATCTCAGTGCCTTAGCACATACTGTTCCCTCTACCAGGAATACTCTCCCACGCCTACTCTTCACCCAGTTAACTCCTACTTGTGTTTCATATCTTAACTTAAATGTCTTACATGTAAAACAGATGTTGTAAACCAGATTGACTCTTTCACATCCTATTTCTCCTTTCATAAGATTTATACTTATTTGCTCCATTGTCATCCAACTAGAGTGTAAACTTCTTTGAGAAATGAGACCACTGTATCTTGTTATTGGTATATTCCCAGGACTAGCACATGAAAGGTAGCACAGGGTAGATTTAATAAATATGTAAGTAATTGTTTGAAAGACATGGTTCTGCTACTTATGGCTGGCAAGAAACATTGTCACCTGACCAGGCAGTGGCGCAGTGGATAGAGCGAAGGACTGGGATGTGGAGAACCCAGGTTCAAGACCCCGAGGTTGCCAGCTTGAGCGCGGGCTCATCTGGCTTGAAAAAAAAAAAAAAAGCTCGCCAGCTTGGACCCAAGGTCTCTGGCTCAAGCAAGGGGTTACTCAGTCTGCTAAAGGCCCACGGTCAAGGCACATAGGAGAAAGTAATCAGTGAACAACTAAGGTGTTAAAAAAATAAAGTACCTAGGAATAAATCTAACCAAGAAGATTAAAGACTTGTACTCGGAAAATTATAAAACATTGATAAAAGAAATCAGGGAAGATACGAATAAGTGGAGGCATATACCGTGCTCATGGTTAGGAAGAATAAACATCATTAAAATATCTATATTACCCAAAGCAATTTATAAATTCAATGCAATACCAATGAAAATACCAATGACTTACTTCAAAGACATAGAACACATATTCCAAAAATTTATATGGAACCAAAAAAGAACACGAATAGCCTCAGCAATCCTGAAAAGGAAGAATAAAGCGGGAGGTATCACACTTCCAGATATCAAGTTATATTATAAGGCCATTGTACTCAAAACAGCATGGTACTGGCATAAGAACAGGCACATAGATCAATGGAACAGAACAGAGAACTCAGAAATAAACCGACAGCTCTATGGACAACTGATATTCGACAAAGGAGGTAAGACAATACAATGGAGTAAAGACAGCCTCTTCAACAAATGGTGTTGGGAAAACTGGACAGCTACCTGCAAAAAAATGAAACTAGACCACCAACTTACACCACTGACAAAAATAAACTCAAAATGGATAAAAGACTTGAATGTAAGCCATGAAACCATAAGCATCTTAGAAGAAAACATAGGCAGTAAGCTCTCTGACATCTCTCGCAGCAATATATTTGCTGATTTGTCTCCACAGGCAAGTGAAATAAAAGACAGGATAAACAAATGGGACTTTATCAAACTAAAAAGCTTCTGCACAGCTAAAGACAATAAGAACAGAATAAAAAGACAAACTGCACAATGGCAGAATATATTTTACAAAGCGTCTGATAAGGGGTTAATAACCAAAATTTAAAAAGAACTTGTAAAACTTAATACCAGGAAGACAAACAATCCAATCCAAAAATGGGCAAAAGAAATGAATAGACACTTCTCCAAAGAGGACACACAGATGGCCAATAGGCATATGAAAAAATGTTCAGCATCACTAATGATTAGAGAAATGCAAATTAAAACCACAATGAGATATCACCTCACACCAGTCAGAATGGCGCTCATCAATAAAACAACACAGAATAAGTGCTGGCGAAGATGTGGAGAAAAGGGAACCCTCCTGCACTGCTGGTGGGAATGCAGACTGGTGCAGCCACTGTGGAAAACAGTATGGAGATTCCTCAAGAAATTAAAAATCGAACTGCCTTTTGACCCAGCTATACCACTCTTAGGAATATACCCCAAGAACACCATAGCACTGTTTGAAAAGAAGAAATGCACCCCCCATGTTTATGACCGCATTGTTCACAATAGCAAAGATTTGGAAACAGCCCAAGTGTCCATCAGAGGATGAGTGGATTAAAAAGCTTTGGTACATATATACTATGGAATACTACTCAGCCATAAGAAATGATGACATAGGATCTTTTACAACAACATGGATGGGCCTTGATAACATTATACTGAGTGAAAGAAGTAAATCAGAAAAAACTAAGAACTGTATGTTTCCATACATAGGTGGGACATAAAGATGAGACTCAGAGACATGAACAACAGTGTTGGGGTTACAGGGTGGGGGGAGGAGAGGGAGGGGGTTGGGGGAGGAGAGGGGCACAAAGATCATGGCTTTTCAGCATTTGCCATATTCTCCCCTTAATCTATAGACAGACAGCAAATATTTACGTATGGTGTTCCCACTATAAAGACTGCTGTCTTAGGGACAAATGCTGATAAACTATTTCAGCAGTTCCTCCTTCTTCAAAGACTTATATGTAAACATAGAGCTCCATGTTTCATAGGACATACTCAAGCTCACTCCATGCTCCCTGGAGCTTTAGCACAAGGGAATGCCCCCCCTTTTTTTTTAGTATTTTTTCTTTTATTTATTTATTTTTTGTATATTTCTGAGGATGGGGATGGGGAGGCAGTCAGACAGACTCCTGCATGCGCCTGACTGGGATCCACCTGGTATGCCTACCGAGGGGAATGCTCTGCCCATTTGGGATGTTGCTCTGTTACAACTGGAGCCATTCTAGTGACTGGGGCAGAGGCCATGGGGCCATCCTTAGTGCCCAGGGTGGATTTGCTCTGGTGGAGCCTTGGCTGCGGGCGGGAGGAGAGAGATGAAGAGGAAGGAGAGGGGGAGGAGTGGAGAGGTAGATGGGTGCTTCTCCTGTGTGCTCTGGCCAGAAATCGAATCCGGGAATCCTGCACACCAGGCCAATGACTCTGACGGGTCTACCATATCATGCTTTTCACTTAAAAAAAAAAAATTTACATTTCTTTTGAATGCTGATGAACAGGAGACACCAAATATTTTTCGCCTGCAAACTACTACCTTCTTTATTAGATCTAGCTAATAACACTGTTCTGTCTTTTTTCCAAATAGCTCCAGATATATGGAAAAGATTTATATAGGCAGATGGGGATCCTCAAACCCCTCAGCGAGATCTTCTGAGAATGGCTTTTAAGATACCTAGAGGCAGAAAAAGCCCAATAGAGATCAGGGGAACTACCAGCTTTTAGGATACACCCTTAAAGGCTCCAACACCCCAAAGGGGTCTCATAGGATGCCATCTGGGTCCTGCTTCAATAGTGGAAAGGAAGGTCATTGAGCTAAAGCCTACCAGGCTTACACACCTCTGCTGTGAGGAAACAGGGACACTGGAAGGTGGGCTTCCCCCTCGCTCCTCTAAGGGAGGGTTCAGTCTCTTCCAGCCCTGCTCCAGCCACCTATGACCTAACCTTGCCCAGAAAGCTGGGGTTTGCCACTGAAGGCTGAAGGTGCCCAGGGCCATCGGCCCCATCTACGACACTGTGGACGAGCCTAGGGTATTTCTTCCAAGAAGCAGGTAAACTGATCTCATTCGCACAAGGGCCACTTAACTATGTCTTGCCTGAATAGTCAGGTTTTTTATTCTTCCCTCAAAGATCTCTGTTGTGGGTGTTGATAGTCCTATTTTCTGCTGCTTTGCTTAATATATAGTGTTTCCTTTATCCCTCCTACCTCAATACCCCACTCATATTTCAGGCTGGGACCTACTCCTAATTTAGAGCTCTCTTTCCTCCTTTTGCCAACTTGTATTATGAATTTACCTTTGCCACCCAGCTTAAGTGTATCCCAAGGTTCTCTTTACCAGGCCACAGTCACAGAGCTCCAGGGAAAAGCAACCTGGTCTCAACTCTCCAGGCAGAGGAAAACAGAAGCTCCATCTCCACGCATGCTGCAAATGGCTTTTTCCAGTCTACCTGAATCATTACCAGCTAGAAGCAGCGGTCATTGGGACTTGGACATGAGCTGCAAAGTATAGAATGGTGACAACAATTTCAGTGCCATGTGGACTTTTCCTGTGGGGAACTTTCCTGGACTCCTGCTCCCTGTGACAGCTCCTAACAGACTGAACTGTGGTTGGGTTGCATTTTTCAGGGATTTGGCATGGTGATGGGGCCAACTTGGACTTGGGGAACATGTTAAGGACACTACTTTTTTAGGGATTCTTGCTGTATTGGCCAAGAGTTTGCTTAAAGGCTTTTAATCACTGTAAAAAAAAAATAGAGGACTGGATGAAGAAGATGGGGCACATATACACCATGGTATATTATTCAGCTAGGAGAAATGGTGACATCAGATCACTTATAGCGGAATGGTGGAGTCTTGGTAGCATTGTGCGGGGTGAAATAAGCGAATCAGAAAAAAACAGGAACTGCAGGATTCCATACATTAGTGGGACATAAAAGCGAGACTAAGAGGCATGGACAGGAGTATGGTGGCTATGGGGGGTGGGGGGAGGGAAGGAGGGAGAGGGGGAAGGGGTGGGGTACAGAGAGAACTGGATGGAGGGTGGCGGAGGACGATCTCTCTTTTGGTGATGGGTATGCAACAGAACTAAATGACAAGATAACCGGGAAATGTTTTCTTTGAATGTATGTACCCTGATTTATTGATGTCACCCCATTAAAATAAAAATTTATTTATAAAAAATAAACAGTAAAAAAAAAAAACAACTAAGGTGTTGCAATGAAAAACTGATGATTGATGTTTCTCATCTCTCTCCATTCCTGTCTGTCTCTCTCTGTCCCTGTAAAAAAAAACAAAAAAACAAAAAAAACAACTTAATGTTTTGGGTATTAATTTTCAGTATTATAAACTGAACACAGTCATATTTATCTCCTAAGGCAGTAATGATTCAATAAATTAACAAAAAAATTATCATTTCAAGTATCTGACATATAGGCATTTGGTAAGCTATAGCTTTGATTATAAGAAAGAAATACAACTTTCCCTTGTCTTAAAAGGTGATTTATTTAATCTATAGATTGCTCTAAGTAATATGGACATTTTAATTATATTAATTTTTCCTATCCATGATCACTTTATTTGATTCCACTTATTTGTATTTCCTTCAATTTCTTTCTTCAGTGTCTTATAAGTTTCTGAGTACAGGTCTTTTACATCCTTGGTTAAATTTATTCCTAGGTATTTTATTCTTTTTGAAGCAGTTATGAATGGTGTTGTTTTCTTTGTTTCTTTTTTGATAGATTATTATGGGTGTATAAAAATGTAACTAATTTCTAGATATTTATTTGGAATCCCGCTTTTTTACTGAGTTCATTTATCAATTCCAGTTGTTTTTGGTGGCATGTTTAAGGTTCTCTATATACAGTATCTAAAAATAATGACAGTTTTACTTCTTCCTTTCCATTTTGATGCCTTTTATTTCTTCTTCTTGTCTGATTGTTGTAGCTAGGACTTCCAGTACTATATTAAATAAGGGTGGTAATAGCAACATTCCTGTCTTGTTCCTGGTCTTAAGGGAAATGCTTATAATATTGCCCATTGAGTATAATATTTGCTGTGGGTTTGTCATATATGGGCTTTATTATGTTGAGATATGTTCTATTTTCACTTTGTTGAGACTTTTTACATAAATGGGTGCTGGACTTCATCAAATGCTTTTTCTGTGTTTATTGATATGATCATGTGATTTTTATCCTTCATTTTGTGTATGTGATGTATCACATTTTTTTTATTGATGTGCAGAACCTATTAAGATATCAATGGTATATTTCACAGAACTACAACAAATAATATAAAAATTTATAGGTACCAAGAAATACTTCAAAAAGCCACAGCAATCTTGAGAAAATGTAACAACATCTGAGGACTCAAACGACCTGATATCAAACTATACTACCAGGCCATAATAATCAAAATAGCATGGTACTAACATAAAAACAGACCAATGAAACAGAATAGAGAGCCCAGAAATCAACCATTCTTATATGGTCAATTAATATTTGACAAAGGAGGCAAGAACATACAATGGGGCAAAGACTGCCTATTCAATAAATATTGTTGGACCTGACCAAATGGTGGTGCAGTGGATAGAGCGTTGGACTGGGATGCCAAGGACCTAGGTTTGAGACCCCGAAGATGCCAGTTTGAGCGCAGGCTCATCTGGTTTGAGCAAAGCTCACCAGCTTGGACCCAAGGTCGCTGGCTTGAGCAAGGGGTTACTTGGTCTGCTGAAGGCCCACAGTCAAGACACATATGAGAAAGCAATCAATGAACAACTAAGGTGTTGCAATGAAAAACTGATAATTGATGCTTTTCATCTCTCTCCATTCCTGTCAGTCTGTCCCTATCTATCCTTCTCTCTGACTCTCTGTCTCTGTAAAAAAAAAAAAAAAAAGGAGTGACGTCACGGAAATGGCGCCGTGAGCAGCACGTCCGACAGATCTCCCCTAAATGACAACAAATTTATCAACTAGAAACAGAAAAATTTATCCTCGGAGCATTCCGGAGTTCCACACAAACTGAAAGCGAAAGGACTGTTATCACTTGAATCTGAGAGACGAGGGTGTGGAGGAAGCTACCGCAGCGACGTTCATTCAAGCCGCGAGGGAGTGCGCCTGTGGTGAGTCAGCCCACACTCGGGAGCACAAGCAGCCACCGGCGTGCCCGGTCCGGTTGCAGAGCGAGCACCGCCCACACTCCGGAGCGGCGAGCAGCCGCTGGCAAGCACCCGGTATGGTTGCAGAGTGAGCACCGCCCACACTCGGGAGCCGCGAGCAGCCGCGGGCGAGCACCCGGTACAGTTGCAGAGCGAGCACCGCCCACACTCGGGAGCAGCGAGCAGCCGCCGGCCCGCGCCCGGTCCGGTTGCAGAGCGAGCACCGCTAACGTTCCCAGCGGCCCGCACACTGCGAGTGAGAGTCGCCAACCACCAGTGCCCGGAGCACCCCATTTGCGCGCGTGCCCTGGGCATTTCACACACCCAGAGTGCCTTACTGGCCCGCCCACCCAGGGTGCCCCATTATCCTGCGCCTGGTGCGATTCAGCCGCCAGCAGCAGGGCGAGCGGGAGAGGCACTAGGGTGGTCTTCTACTTGGGAGATTCTCTCCGTGGGCGGGGCACCTCACCCAGCCATTCAAGCTAACAATCAAGCGTTGGGGGAGGGGCGCACGCAGGCAGCCTAAAATACCTTCGGGAGCACAGCTGCGACCCAATCACTGAAATTAGCTTAACCCATGAAATCTGCGCACCCTCGGTTCTAATTGATAAGATCTCTCTCAGTTCAGCGACCCAAGACAAGAGGCGTGATATTTTTTAGTGCCTCTCGCTAAAGGGGCAGGGGCAACTTCTGATTGATAGAGCCTCCATATTCAGGGATAAACGCTAGCAAGAGGGACTTGGCAGATAATAAGATCTATACTACACTAGTCGCAAGCAGAGACTAGTGCCTCTTCTTCCCAGTCAAAACAGGCTACAAAGTGTGGAAAGCCTGGGTTGAGAAGTCCAACTGAATGCTAGGCGCTGAACAGTCACCTTGACAACAATTGACTCCCACCCCTGCCTGATTACACTGGAGGCCCTGACTGCCAGAGCCTTTCCCAAAGCCTTGCACTGAGTGGGGATAGAGTGGGGATTTCCCAGCTCTTTGAGCCTCTTACTCCCCAGGCAGAAGCAGTTGCAGCCTTATAGCTGGATCACCAGGCTGCTAATTCAGGAAGGGGGGACTAGGAGAGAGAATCCAGGAAAGCAAACTCTCTCATCGTTGGACCCTGCAAACGCCAACAAGCCTTGACTACCAGCAAGACTAAAGCCAATTATAGGACATTGCCATAGAATCCCATCAACTGCAAATCCCTACCTAAGTGTGACACAGGGGCAGAGCCTGGGGTACAGAGTCACCGACCAGGAAGAGGGAGAGAAAAGAAAAAGGAAGAAGTTAACCTCTCAAAATCAAGAAAAATCCACAGACTTTACAACTTGTTCCACTAATTTTTTTGTTGTTGTTGTTTGTTTCTTCTATCTTATTGCCTTTATTTCCTCCACCTCGGTCCTTCTATTCTCTGCCCATCTTATGCTTCCCTTTTCTTGAACTACACTACCCATAACTGTTACATTTTATTTCTCTTCTTCATCCTCACCCTCCTTTAAGGTTATACTCCAAAACACTTAAATCTCACTCTCTCCTCTTTTGTTTTTTTTTTTTATTTACTTTATTTTGGTTTTTTCTCTTCCTTTTTTATTTCTTCCTTCGTTTTTCTCTTTTTCTTATTTTTTCCTTTCTATTCGTTTTTTCTTTTCTCGTTTTACTTTCCTCCCATTTAATCCTCAATCACGAACAAATTAGTTAATTTGGGACTCAAGGCTTTTTTTTGGCTTTATTTTTCTTTTTTGCTTTTGTTTTTGTTTTTTTCTTGTTTGTTTATTTTTGTGGCATTTTGGGTCCTCCCAACCCAAGGTCTCCATTGTATTTAGTCTTCGCTCCACTTAATACAACAGATTTTTACTTATTATTTTTATTTTTTCTTCTTTATTATTCTTTTTTTGGTCCTTTTTTCTGGTTCCCTCTTATCCCTCTCATTATATCTCTAAGTTGACCATCACTTACAAGCAAATCATCTTATGCTTGTCTAAACTTTTCTTCCTTTTTTTTTTTTTTTTTTTTTTTTTTTTTTGCATTTAGTAGGTCCCTAGTCCCTTTTTTTGCCCCTTGAACTCTTCACCCCAAATCAGGCCCTCCATTATAGGCACGATATTTCCCTGAGGAGGGGAGAGGAGGGAAAGAGAAGAAAGAAAAAAAGGGGGAAATAATAAATTATTACTGTTTTTTTTTGTGGGGTGTTTTACCTTTTTTTTTTTTTTTTTTTACTTTTTACTCTTTATTAATTCTAATTAGTGCTATCAACAAGACCACCCTCAGATGCCAATAAGAAAGAGGAAATTGAATATTATGGATACAAAAGAAAGAGAGGTAACACAAATAGATGTGGAAAAATCTATGGAGAAAAGACTTAACATATTGAAAGCCTTGGAGCGAAATGACAGAGAATTTAAAATAGAAATCTTAAAAATACTCAGAGAGATACAAGAAAACACAGAAAGGCAATAGAGGGAGATCAGAAAACAACTCAATGAACACAAAGAATATATTACTAAGGAAATTGAAACTATTAAAACAAATCAAACAGAAATGAAAAACTCAATTCACGAGCTGAAAAACGAGGTAACAAGCTTAGCTAACAGAACAGCCCAGATTGAGGATAGGATTAGTGAAATAGAAGACAAACAACTTGAGGCACAACAGAAAGAAGAAGAAAGAGACTCAAAAATAATAAAAAACGAGAAAGCCCTACAGGAATTGTCTGACTCCATCAGAAAGAATAACATAAGAATAATAGGTATATCAGAGGGAGAAGAGAAAGAAAATGGAATGGAGAATATTCTCAAACAAATAATAGACGAGAACTTCCCAAGCCTGTGGAAAGAACTAAAGCCTCAAATTCAAGAAGCAAACAGAACACCGAGTTTTCTTAACCCCAACAAACCCACTCCAAGGCACATCATAATAAAGATGACACAAACCAATGACAAAGAAAAAATTCTCAAGGCAGCCAGGGAAAAGAAGAGTACAACATATAAAGGAAGGCCTATTAGATTATCATCAGATTTCTCAGCAGAAACTCTACAAGCTAGAAGAGAGTGGACCCCAATATTTAAAGCCCTGAAAGAGAGGAACTTTCAGCCAAGAATACTATACCCATCAAAGCTATCCTTCAAGTATGAAGGAGATATAAAAACATTCACAAATACAGAAAAGATGAGAGAATTTATCAACAGAAAGCCCCCACTCCAGGAAATACTAAAGGGGGTTTTCCAACCAGATTCAAAGAACAAAAGAAAACAACACCACAAGTAACAGCTCCACCAAGAACACAATAAAACCAAACTTAAACTGTGACAACAAAGGAAAAAAAGGGGGGAGAGGATGGAGATTAACAGTAGCAAAGGACGATGAAGTGCAGAAATACTTATAAGATAGGGTACTACAATGAATATGGTAGGTACCCTTTTCATTACTTAATGGTAACCACCCTTGAAAAAACCACCACAAAAACATTTGACTTAAAAAAGGTAGCAACAGAGGAAAGAAGTATGGAACACAAACAAACGAAAACAAATGATAGAAAAACAAAAGAGAAGAATCGAACTAGATACAAAACTAACAGAAAGCAATTTATAAAATGGCAGTAGGGAACCCACAAGTGTCAATAATTACACTAAATGTAAATGGATTAAACTTACCAATAAAAAGACACAGAGTAGCAGAATGGATTAAAAAAGAAAATCCAACTATATGCTGCCTACAAGAAACACATCTAAGCAACAAGGATAAAAACAAATTCAAAGTGAAAGGCTGGAAAACAATACTCCAAGCAAACAACACCCAAAAAAAAGCAGGCGTAGCAATACTCATATCTAATAATGCTGACTACAAGACAGCAAAAGTACTCAGAGACAAAAATGGTCATTTCATAATGATTAAGGGGAAGTTGAATCAAGAAGACATAACAATCCTTAATATATATGCACCAAACCAAGGAGCACCAAAATATATAAGACAGCTACTTATTGACCTTAAAACAAAAACTAACAAAAATACAATCATACTTGGAGACCTCAATACACCGCTGACGGCTCTAGATCGGTCATCCAAACAGAGAATCAATAAAGATATAGTGGCCTTAAACGAAATACTAGAACACCTGGATATGATAGACATCTACAGGACACTTCATCCCAAAGCGACAGAGTATACATTTTTCTCTAGTGTACATGGAACATTCTCAAGAATTGACCATATGTTGGGCCACAAAGACAATATCAGCAAATTTAGAAAAATTGAAATTGTACCAAGCATATTTTCTGATCATAAAGCCTTGAAACTAGAATTCAACTGCAAAAAAGAGGGGGAAAACCACACAAAAATGTGGAAACTAAACAACATACTTCTAAAAAATGAATGGGTCAAAGAAGAAATAAGCGCAGAGATCAAAAGATATATACAGACAAATGAAAATGAAAATACGACATATCAGAATCTCTGGGATGCAGCAAAAGCAGTAATAAGAGGAAAGTCCATATCACTTCAGGCCTATATGAACAAACAAGAGAGAGCCCAAGTAAACCACTTAACTTCACACCTTAAGGAACTAGAAAAAGAAGAACAAAGACAACCCAAAACCAGCGGAAGAAAGGAGATAATAAAAATCAGAGCAGAAATAAATGAAATAGAGAACAGAAAAACTATAGAAAAAATCAATAAAACAAGGAGCTGGTTCTTTGAAAAGATCAACAAAATTGACAAACCCTTGGCAAGACTCACCAAGGAAAAAAGGCACAGGACTCAAATAAATAAAATCCAAAATGAAAGAGGAGAGATCACCACAGACATCATAGATATACAAAGAATTATTGTAGAATACTATGAAAAATTATATGCCACCAAATACAGCAATCTAGAAGAAATGGATAACTTCCTAGAACAATACAACCTTCCTAGACTGAGTCATGAAGAAGCAGAAAGCCTTAAACAGACCAATCAGCAGGGAGGAAATAGAAAAAACTATTAAAAACCTCCCCAAAAATAAAAGTCCAGGCCCAGACGGTTATACTAGTGAATTCTATCAAACATTCAAAGAAGACTTGGTTCCTATTCTACTCAAAGTCTTCCAAAAAATTGAAGAAGAAGCAATACTTCCAAACACATTTTATGAGGCCAACATAACCCTCATACCAAAACCTGGCAAGGATGGCACAAAGAAAGAAAACTACAGACCAATATCTCTAATGAATACAGATGCTAAAATACTAAATAAAATACTGGCAAATCGAATACAACAACATATTAAAAAAATAATACATCATGATCAAGTGGGATTCATCCCAGAATCTCAAGGATGGTTCAACATACGCAAAACGGTTAACGTAATACACCATATCAACAAAACAAAGAACAAAAACCACATGATCTTATCAATAGATGCAGAAAAGGCTTTTGATAAAATACAACACAATTTTATGTTTAAGACTCTCAACAAAATGGGTATAGAAGGAAAATATCTCAACATGATAAAGGCCATATATGATAAACCATCAGCCAACATCCTATTAAACGGCATAAAACTGAGGACTTTCTACCTTAAATCCGGAACAAGACAGGGTTGTCCACTCTCTCCACTCTTATTTAACGTGGTGCTAGAAGTTCTGGCCAGAGCAATCAGACAAGACAAAGAAATAAAAGGCATCCATATCGGAAAAGAAGAAGTAAAGGTATCACTTTTTGCTGATGATATGATCCTATACATCGAAAACCCGAAGGACTCCACAAAAAGATTATTAGAAACAATAAACCAATACAGTAAGGTCGCAGGATACAAAATTAACATACAAAAGTCCATAGCCTTTCTATATGCCAACAATGAAATATTAGAAAACGAACTCAAAAAAATAATCCCCTTCACGATTGCAACAAAAAAAATAAAATACCTAGGAATAAACATAACAAAGAATGTAAAGGACCTATATAATGAAAATTACAAAGCATTGTTAAGGGAAATCGAAAAAGATACAATGAGATGGAAAAATATTCCTTGTTCTTGGATAGGAAGAATAAATATAATCAAAATGGCCATATTACCCAAAGCAATATACAAATTTAATGCAATTCCCATCAAAATCCCTATGAGATTTTTTAAAGAAATGGAACAAAAAATCATCAGATTTATATGGAACTATAAAAAACCCTGAATAGCCAAAACAATCCTAAGGAAAAAGAATGAAGCTGAGGGCATTACAATACCTGACTTTAAACTATATTATAGGGCCACGATAATCAAAACAGCATGGTATTGGCAGAAAAATAGACACTCAGACCAATGGAACAGAATAGAAAGCCCAGAAATAAAACCACATATATATGGTCAAATAATCTTTGATAAAGGGGCCAACAACACACAATGGAGAAAAGAAAGCCTCTTCAACAAATGGTGTTGGGAAAACTGGAAAGCCACATGCAAAAGAATGAAACTCGACTATAGCCTGTCCCCGTGTACTAAAATTAATTCAAAATGGATCAAAGACCTAAATATAAGACCTGAAACAATAAAGTACATAGAAGAAGACATAGGTACTAAAATCATGGACCTGGGTTTTAAAGAACATTTTATGAACTTGACTCCAATGGCAAGAGAAGTGAAGGCAAAGATAAATGAATGGGACTACATCAGAATAAAAAGTTTTTGCTCAGCAAGAGAAACTGATATCAAAATAAACAGACAGCCAACTAAATGGGAAATGATATTTACAAACAACAGCTCAGATAAGGGCCTAGTATCCAAAATTTACAAAGAACTCATAAAACTCTACAACAAACAAACAAACAATCCCATAAAAAAAATGGGAAGAGGACATGAACAGACACTTCTCCCAGGAAGAGATACAAATGGCCAACAGATATATGAAAAGATGCTCAGCTTCATTAGTTATTAGAGAAATGCAAATCAAAACTACAATGAGATACCACTTCACCCCTGTTAGATTAGCTATTTTCAACAAGACGGGTAATAGCAAATGTTGGAGAGGCTGTGGAGAAAAAGGAACCCTCATTCACTGTTGGTGGGACTGTAAAGTAGTACAACCATTATGGAGGAAAGTATGGTGGTTCCTCAAAAAACTGCAAATAGAACTACCTTATGACCCAGCAATCCCTCTACTGGGTATATACCCCAAAACCTCAGAAACATTGATACGTGAAGACACATGTAGCCCCATGTTCATTGCAGCACTGTTCACAGTGGCCAAGACATGGAAACAACCAAAAAGCCCTTCAATAGAAGACTGGATAAAGAAGATGTGGCACATATACACTATGGAATACTACTCAGCCATAAGAAATGATGACATCAGATCATTTACAGCAAAATGGTGGGATCTTGATAACATTATAAGGAGTGAAATAAGTAAATCAGAAAAAAACAAGAACTACATGATTCCATACATTGGTGGAACATAAAAATGAGACTAAGAGACATGGACAAGAGTGTGGTGGTTACCAGGGGTGGGAGGAGGGAGGACATGGGAGGGAGGGAGGGAGAGAGTTAGGGGGAGGGGGAGGGGCACAGAGAACTAGATAGAGGGTGGCGGAGGACAATCTGACTTTGGGCGAGGGGTACGCAACATAATTTAATGACAAAATAACCTAGACATGTTTTCTTTGATTATATGTACCCTGAGTTATTAATGTCATCTCATTACCATTAATAAAAATTTATTAAAAAAAATAAAATAAAGGAAAAAGATCTAGAAAAAAATATATATATATTCCAAATATATATATATATTCCAAATATATATATATATATATCCCAAATATATATATATATATATATATATATATATATATTTGGAAAAATTGGACAGATACATGCAAAAAAATAAAGGTACACTACCTTCTTACACCATACACAGAATAAACTCAAAATGAATTAAAGACTTAAATGTTAGATTTGGTAAAAATCCTAGAAGAAAACATAGGCAGTAAAATCTTGGACATTCTCATAGCATTGTTTTTTTTTGGTATATCTCCTCAGGCAAGGAAACAAAAGAAAAAATAAACAAATGGGACTACATCAAACTAAAAAAATTTTTCCACAGCAAAGAAAATCATCCACAAAATGAAAAGACAACATACTGAATGGGAGAACATATTTACCATTACATCAGATAAGGGATTAATTTTTAAAATGTATAAAAACTTATAAAACTTGACATCAAAAAATAAATCTAAAATAAAAATGGGCAAAGAACCTGAATAGACACTTTCTAAGAAGGACACACAGATGGACAGCAGACACATGAAAAGATGCTCAGTGTTACTAATCATCAGAGAAATGCAAATCAAAATACAATGAAATATCACCTCACACTGGTCAGAATAGCTATCATCAATAAATCAACAAACTGTTGGCGAGAGTGTAAAGAAAAGGGAACCCTCCTGCACTGCTGGTGGGAATGCAGACTGGTGCAGCCACTGTGGAAAGTAGTATGGAGTTACCTCAAAAAATTAAAAATGGAACTGACTTTTGACCCAGCAATCCCACTTCTGGGAATATAGCCTAAGAATTCTGAAACATAATTCAAGAGAATATATATACCCCTATGTTCATTGTAACATTATTTATAATTCCCAAGATCTGGAAACAGCCCAAGTGCCCACCAGTAGATGAGTGGATAAAAAAGTTGTGATACATATACATAATGGAATACTACACAAAAAAGAAGGAAATCTTACCTTTTGCGATAGCATGGATAGACTTGGAAAGCATTATGCTAAGTGAAATAAGCCAGTCAGAGGAAGACAAGTACCATATAATCTCACTCATATGTGGAATCTAAAAAACAGAATAAACAAACAAGAAAAATAGAGACAGACTCATAAATAGAAAGCAGGCTAAGGCCTGACTTGTGGTATTGCAATGAATAAAGCATCAACCTGGAACCCTGAAGTCACTGGTTCAAAACCCTGGGCTTGCCTGGTCAAGGCACATAAAGGACTTGATACTTCCTGTTCCTCCCCCTCTCTCTCCCTTCTTTCTCTCTCTCTCTCTCTCTCTCTTTCTCTCTCTCTCTCTCTTCTCTCTAAAATGAATAAAGTCTTTTTAAAAAATGTTTAAAAAAATAAAAGAAAAAAGAGAGAAAGAAAGAAAGAAAGAAAGAAAGAAAGAAAGAAAGAAAGAAAGAAAGAAAGAAAGAAAGAAGAAAGAAAGAGAAAAAAAGAAAAAGAAAGGAAGCAGGCTGACAGCTGGAGGTGAGAGCTGATTGAGGTGGGTGGAGGGATTGAGAAAAAAAAGAACATAAGAAAAGATAAAAGAAAAACTCATGGTCTCGGACAGCAGTGTGGTGATCGCTGGGGTAGGGGAGGGAATATGGAGAAGGCATATAGAGGGAATGAGTGGTTATGGACAAAGACTTGACTTGGGAGGTGAATACACAATATGATGTACAAAGAGGTGTTGTGGAATTGAGTACCTGAAACCTGTATAATTATGTTAACCAGAAAAAAATTTTAAATGAATAAAATAAAGGTGATTTGTTTTAAAGTGATGCTTTAGGCAAAAAAAAAAAAAAAGTAAAAAAGCATTAAATTGTGTTGATATTAATGATTTTTTTAATTTAGAGATTTCAAAATATCATGCATATTTACCAAGATATAAGTCCATTTTAGAAGCAATTTAAGGTAAAATTCATCTAAGAAGAAATAGGTTTATAATTGATATTTGATTTATTTCAAACATTTGTCATTAAATGACTCTATCCTTTTTAAAAAGAATAAAATTTATCTTTTCTATTTAAAAAAATTTTCCATACTCAATTTATTTCTTAGAGTTGGCATTTATTTTTTTCAAAATGATGCTCTTCATTCCCACAGTAGCTTTTGATTAATAGGATTTTATTTTACTTAAATCAATTTTTCTTTTGCCAAAGCAACATATACTCATTATAGAAAATTAGAAAATGTGCCTGACCAGGTGGTGGAGCAGTGGATAGAGCATCAGACTGGGACATAGAGGACCCAGGTTTAAAACCTCGAGGTCGCCAGCTTGAGCACAGGCTCACTTGGTTTGAGCAAGGCTCACCAACTTGAACCCAAGGTCGCTGGTTTGAGCAAGGGGTCACTCAGTCTGCTGTAGCCCCCCAGTAGAGGCACATATGAGAAAGCAATCAATGTACAACTAAGGTGCCACAATGAAGAATTGATACTTCTCATCTCTCTCCTTTCCTGTCTGTCCCTCTCTCTGTCTCTCTCTGTCTCTGTCACAAGAAAAAGGAAGAGGATTAGAAAATGCATCACAGAAAATGAGAAAATGCATAAGAAATTAGAAAATTAGAAACCCAGAGATAGCTACTGTATATCCTTGAAATATTTTTTATTCAAATATATATTTTCGTAAATAATGACAGAATTATGTTGTACATCATCCTTTTGGGGGTTGCTTTTCCACTTAATTATCATAACCATCATTCTATGCCAATAAATATTTATCCACATCATTTTACTAATGGCTTTTCATTGTATAGAAATACCATAATTTATTCAATCCATCTCCATTGTGGGAAATTTGGTATAGTTCACATCCCTCCCCCACTCCCCACCCCCCACTTTGGAGCCTATAGCAGCAGTGTTTGTATGAATGAGTGAAGAGATACAGTGAGTCACTGACCACTTTTAGAAAACAGGCAATCAGGTACTGGTATCTTGTGGTTCAGATTACAATAGATCATTATTCTGACCATAGTCTGTCTCTTTCCTTACATTTTTACTGAGTCTGAAGCCATCACTGGAAGGTGGTCATGGTGAGGAGGTGGAAAGGATTAGAATAAGAGCTTTTGAGAAAGAACTTTCACTTCTGGTCTCAAGAGAGAATGTGCAAACCAGAACCTACAAATTAACACATGATCAAAAAAAAAAACAAAAAACAAAAAATGGGCTCATACTTTGAGGGAAAAAAGAAGTGATTGTCAAAACACATATGGACATTGTAGCTGCAAATAGTAAGGGCAGCAGTGGCCTCTGTGTTTTATTTCATTTTATTGCCCATTTCAAAGTCTGATTGGCTGGGGTAACAGGTACTGCCATCTCCATTTTATAGACAAAGAGCTGAACACAGAAGGGCTGACTCAAATGTCCCAGTCCTGCGAGCAAGTGGCACAGCGGAGGTCTGAGCCCACATGTCCTGGCCCACAGACAAGGGCTGTTTCCACGCTCTCACTATTCTCCGTAATACTCAGAATTATTCAGAATAAGGAACAGAACATAGTGTGGCAGGGAGATTAGCAGAAACATAATTCTCCTGAGAGACAGCATGGAGACATCTGTTGACTACTTAGCATGGGTCTAACATCTTTAGTGAGAGAATAATAAATACGTTTATCCACCTCTCTGGGTCAATATGAGCATTGTTGCTTAATTAAAAATGTGTCTCTAAACACATTTTTGATATTCTCAAAGAAAAGGTGCACTGTGATACACACCTTCCAATACAATGGACAACTTACTCAGCACAGTCAGAGTTGCTAATTAATGAGCTAGTCAGAAAGGTGGAGGGGGGATCTACTTATGTTGTAAATGTTATATTTTAACTTAAATGTAAATGTATTTGTCACTGGCAGAGGACATGGCCTTTCTCTTCACTCTGAGTTCACTGTAAAGAATCCAAAGTTTCATTTATTTTTTTAACCTAAACCACAGCCATAAGTTCTCATTTTTCATTTCCAATTTTTCTTTCTTTGTAATGGGTGAGGACTTAAAGATACTCATAAGCAAAATACTGTAGATTTTAATATTTTTTTCATCTTTTCTCATTAACTAATGTGACATTATTGAAACTTTGCAAAGCATTTCATTTTAATTTCATTGTAATCATTCTCTTTCTCTCTCTCTCTCTCTCTCTCTCTCTCTCTCTCCAGACTCATTTTTCATTAGTAATGTAAGAGTTGAATAAATGGCATAATTTGAATAACAAGTAAAACTGGCACAAATATGTTAGGGAACAAACAATTTTGACTCTCAGAAAGCATGCAGCTCAGCTTCTGGGGTCAGAGGTGGGTGGTGTGGGCAGCGTGGCCTACTTGTCCAGGGAGCTCTGAGCACAGTCCTGGACTCACAGAGGGAACAGAGAGCACTGGCTCCCCATATAAGTCACTGAAGTGGAAATTGGTTATAGAGCACCATCATAGTTCTTATTTGTTGTTAATATGAAGCAGTGTCTTCATGGGCAATGCCTGATACCAGTCTCAGATAAGAGTTTAAATATATTTATAATATTTATGTTCAAAGTTTTGAAATCCCAGCCCCCTACTCCAGTGAATCTTCAGAAAGGTAAATTTGATGATTCAAGCAGTAAGTTTGGGATCACATCATCCTGCTCTTAGGACCCTAAGAGACCCAGTTTCTCACCAGGACAGTCTTTTGTAAGGGGAGGGGAGAGCTAAAAAAAAACAAATTAAATTTTAACTTTAATTTTTTTCTGAACACTTACAGACATTGGAAATTTTCTTGTAAATTATTTGTTATTTTCTGTTTTCGATGATTAGAAGGTGCATTCTGTGACAGGCGAGGCCTCATCTGTCTCACCCACCTGTGTAGTCTTAGCACACCTAGAGTAGCACCCAGCACCGAGACGCTACACAACCCAGGTGAGTCAATGAATGACTGGTTGGACCTGGCTGCCTTATGTATACACGACATGATGTCTCCTGCACTAATTTAATTTGATTTTATGGCTAACATTTGTCTTCCTTTTTAAAATAAGTTTTTACACTGTTACGGGGTTTTCAATAACTTAGCAAAAATATAACCTTCAGAAAGCTAGATTCTAATCTTGTGCATATCCGACCAGAGAATTATATAGGCTCCAAAAAGTAAAAACAGCATAGTACAATGACCAAAGCTACCAAACAGTTACATGAACTAATTTTACCAAGGGATTTAATACATTTGTTCAGATCAGTCTCAACAAACAATCTTAACATTGCTTCATCACTGAAAGCAACCACATTCTCACAAGATAGCATTCCCCCCAAGCCCAGCACTCTGCACATCACCTCTCATGACACCTATCAGAACTTCTAATATGAGCCATGGATATTATCAGAGCTTCTAATACAGGCCATGACAAAACTTCCAAAAAATGAAGGCTTTTTAAAGTAGATTTTATATCTGCAGCTTAAAACTTTGTTTTATTTAAGTATATGTTTTGTTCAGGTATAGTTAGATTTGTTGCTGGGAAGAAGGATAAGGAATGATGAAATAAATTTTTGTTAAAATCGATTAATGAGCCTGATCGGGCAGTGGCGCAGTGGATAGAGCGTTGGATTGGTGTGCGGAGGACCCAGGTTCGAGACCCCAAGGTTGCCAGCTTGAGCACGGGCTCATCTGGTTTGAGCAAAGCTCACCAGCTTGGACCCAAGGTTGCTGGCTCGAGCAAGGGGTCACTCGGTCTGCTGAAGGCCCATGGTCAAGGCACATATGAGAAAGCAATCAATGAACAACTAAGGTGTTGCAACGAGAAACTGATAATTGATGCTTCTCATCTCTCTCTGTTCCTGTCTGTCTGTCCCTGTCTATTCCTCTCTCTGACTCTCTCTCTGTCCCTGTAAAAAACAAAAAAATTTTTGATTAATGAGCCATCAACAAATGACTGTATAAAAAAAGTGGTACAAATTTATAATGGAATACTAATAAGCCAAAAAAAAAAAAGATAAAATCTTGCCATTCGTGACAACATGGATGGCTCTTGAAGGTATTATCCTAAGTGAAATAAGTCAGAAGAAAAAGGACAAAAATCATATGGACTCACTATTGGAACATAAAACAAACAAACAAAAAGTAACAAAAGAACTAACAAACAAACATAAACAAACTCATAGACATAGATAACGAATGGTAGTTACCAGAAGGGGAGGGCAAATTGGATAAATCAGATTAAATTTTTTTAAATCTATTAATGAAGAAATCAATTATAGGTGGAAAGAATAACTCGTTTTAAGTGATAAGAGCAGGCAACAGAAGTTTCTTCAGGTGAAAGAAAACTTAAAGAAATATCCAGTTGGCGAATCATTTTTGTTTTGTCAATCGAAGGGACAGCCAAGAGGTCGTGCTGGCCCCCAGAGAGTGAACATGACCCCAGTCTCCCTTCAAGCCTCACCTTTCACACAGCGGCCAAGCTACAACTACTGGGTTTGCCTCCCATCTCCCCTTCACATTCAGTCATTAAAACCACTAAAAACTACCTTTAAAGAAGAAGTCAACCCTTCTTCTCCATCCTATCGATACTGGTTCAAGCGCTGGTCCTCATAGCCATGAGCTGTACAACAGGTCCGAACGGGACCCTTGCCAGCCCCTGTCCTTGCGCCAATGGCTCTCCGGGCTGCGCCAGCCTCCCCTCTCCTACAAATGCACCCGCGTACCATTTTTAAGCATTCACATGGCTCGGCTCCCCTCTGAAGTCCCATCTCTTGTCAATCCCCTTACAGTGCACACACTTACATTTCAGGCACAGTCAGAAAATGATGGGTTAGAGTCTGAAGTTAAGTGAACAATCTAAAACAACTAAAAATCTGTACATTTAGTACACATTTATTCTCAATTGTTTCTCTATGAATACTGTGGTAAGCCACCTGATCCTCCCCACGACCCGCCCGCCCCTTCAGGATGATGATGTTCATTTCTCCCGGTGCAGGGAGTGCTGGTTCACAGCTGCTTCCGCCTCCAAAGCAGCCACCTCGCCCAGCTGCCGGCTTCTGTCCCCTCGCAGCCAGCAGCCCATATTCAGTGACTGACTGAAGCAGGACACAAAGCCCAAATTCCTTTCTCGGTGGGGATACTGCTGAAGGGTGAACCCAGATCCTGAGCCCAAAGCAGTTTCTCTCCTTAAATTGTATTTGAAATATTGCTATTTCATATATCGACTTAACTTTTAATTCATGTTCATGCTTGACCATTTAAACTTTTAAAAGTACTGCTTCTCCAGAGGGTTAATTGAATGGAAAGAACATTTGTATCTTTTTTTTAATCTCTTCATTCTTATCCATCTTCCTTATCAGATACTGCTTAAAACACTGGAGCCAGAACTCTGTGTGAAATCTGACACTGTCCTTTTCCAGCTATATAATTTTGGTAGATTACATAACCCTTCTTTATCAGTTTTCTCTTCTAGAAAGTGAGGATGGAAATATAACAATAATGTTACTCAATAGATTGTTGGGAGAATTAAATGAGTTATTTTATATAAAGCATTAAGAACAGTGTCTAGCCAAAAATGAATGCTTAAATTCATTAAGGTAATGGTAGCTGCTTTAACAAATAGACCTAAAATTGTCCAATGGCACAAACACAATAGATATTTCTCTCAAGTTGTTCCTGGTCAATTGAGGCAACTTTTTTCTACATGGCTTTGCAAAGATCCAGTTTACTGAGTTCCCAGTTATCTCTCGTACATGGCTTCTCCATCCCAACCAGCCAGGAGAAGGAAGGAATAGAGAGGAGTGTGTATGGAAGATTTTGGTGAGTCAAGCCCGCAATTGGAGCTCATTATATCTGCTCACGTGTAGTCGAGAAAACAAATTTTAGTAACTGGCTACTTGTGCTGCAGGTTTTGCTAAATTAATGATTATTATCATCAGTCTTATTATTACCAAGTTTCCAGCTCATGTCGTGATTATCTCCCCACCAGTCTGCCTGCCTCCTGATTACTCCACCAATCCAAACCCTTTCTCCACACCAAATTCAGAGTTAGCATCTAAAATCCAAGTCTGATCATATCACTCACCATCCCCAACTGTCAGCTTAACGTCCTTCTGTGACTCCCCACTGCCTCCGGGTCCAGTCAAACCCTGCAGTTCCTCCATGACTCAGTCACCCCACTTCCCTTTGGTTGCACCTCCGGTCGCTCTCCGCTTTGCAGTTATCATTTGTGACTAGTGTCGTTACTCCAGTGAGTAAGACAGACATGGCGCTACCCTACAGAGTGAGGTAACCAAGAAACAGGTAAATAAATAACAGGTAAATAAACAAATATGCAATATTAAAGAATATGGTGAAGAAAAATAAAGGGTAAGGAAATTGAGAGTAGTGAAGTAAATAAATAAGACCTTTAATTTTACCAGCAAGTGACAGTCATTCCACAGAGACACTCTGTGGACTTGATCTTCACTATAATTGTACACTCCCCTGTGACTGCATATTACAAGCAAATTCTTATCATTGACCTGTATTTGTGTTCTTTTGAACTTTGTTTATGACTGCTAGTCAAAGAAGGAATATAGAGCACTAAGATTGCTTAATGGGCTGTTTGTATGGGAAGTAAGAGTACAAAGAGTTCAATTTTCTTCCCACGTCTTTCTTTGCAGAAAAATTCAACATCAAAATATTTAATAAGATGAGGTTTTACTCAAATGTGAAAAGTTATAAAACTGTTATTTTTAAATTAACTTAACAATGTTACTGTCATTGGGTGTTGCTTTAAGCCACTAATATTGTGGCAATTTGTTATAATAGCAATTGGAAACTAATACATCCTCCCTTAACTTACCAAAGAAGAAGGTACAAGTAGGTAATGGAACAAATTAGCATATTCTGCCACAATGTTTTGCCTTTAAAAAATAAAAGGAAAATGCATATTCCAAAGGGAATAGGTTAATTATGCCTTACTAGAAATCTTTGGTTGCAAAAATAAAGACTGAATTCCAATGCTAGCTAATTTAAGATTGAGCAAGGGGAGGGGAGGTTATATTTACAATGTATTTGAACTGTTCACCCATTAAGGAAGAAATAAAGGGTAAATTGTTTCTCCATAAGGCCTATAACCAGGGACTTGTCCAGCAACAGCCTTCCCACCCCCAGCTCTCTCTCTCCCCCACACCCCCCTCTGCTTTTCCCTGTTTCAATTAATTCTCTTCTACTGAAGTTGGACTTGATTTATAAGATGAGAATCAAGGCAGTGGGTATTTCTGAGTCATGTGTTAACGACTTTTACTTTTATCAGTCATTTATTTGCCATGTGTTTACTGAGTCTCTACCATGTGCCAGGCCAGTGAACAACACAGATGAGATCCTGGCTTTATTCTGGTAGCTGATACAGATATAAAACAAACACACAAACAATATCTTAAGAATTGTAACAGGTGTGATCATGGAAATGAGCAGAAGTGAAATAAAGAGTAACTAGAGAGACCACACTAGACTTGGAAGGTCAGGGAAGCCTTCTCTGAGGAACTGATATCTGAGACCCAAAGCTAAATAAGCAAGACAAAGACTCTGCAAAGACTTCTTGAAACAAAAGGGAGGCCAGCACGCTGCTGTCCAGGTGAGTGGACCAGGATAGTAAGAGGGGAGGCTAGTAGCTAGATGAACAGAGCCTCATGGATATATTTTGCTTATTTCCAAGGAGATTCCACGTTATAACTGTTTTCCCACCATAAATATTAAGTGCCATCCCAATTTGGATGATAAATTGTACAGTCACTCTACATGTGGGCTCTAGGAGTCAGGGGCTTATTCTAAGAGAAATGGAAAGACATGAAAAGTTTTTAAGTAAGGCAATTCATGATCTGATTTGTATTTAATATACTGAAAACCAGAGAATGAATTAATAAATACTGTAAATTAAATATGTCCACACGTGGAGCACTAATTTTTTTTTTCTGAAGTGAGAAGCGGGGAGGCAAAGAGACAGACTCCTGCATGTGCCCAACTGGGACCCACCCAGAAAGCCCACTAGGGGGCGATGCTCTGCCCATTTGGGGCATTGCTCTGTTGCAACCGGAGCCATTCTAGTGCCTGAGGCGGAGGCCATGGAGCCATCCCCAGCACCTGGGCCAACTTTGCTCCAATGAAGCCTTGGCTGAGGGAGGGAAAGAGAGAGATAGAGAGGAAGGAGAGGAGGAAAGATGGAAAAGCAGATGGGCGCTTCTCCTGTGTGCCCTGACTGGGAATTGAACCCAGGACATCCACACACCAGGCTGATGCTCTACCACAGAGCCAACCGGCCAGGGCCCGAGCACTGAAATTTTTTAATGGGGGAAGTCAATATCAAAATAAAATGAAAATAGGTATTAACACTTAATATCATTGCTCTGTTACTCTTCCCACTTCTCTTAAACTCAGAAGCACTCAAAGGCAGAACATAGCTCCAGCTTCTTGGGTCTCATGGCAACCTGGCAATACAAAACTTCTAGGCTAACATATCAACTTCCATGGATTCACACTGCTTCAACCACAAATATTTACCTTACCTGACTTCCAGAGCAAATTAAAGGGATAGGGCTCATTCTTTTGGCTCTCCCCTAACTGCTTTCAGAGTCAGAAGCAGCTGCAGGATGAGAATGACAGCCTCATAATTTATCTCTACATCCACTCAATGACTCCCTCACAAGTGTCCTTTTCAAATTAGGAAAAGAATGCATAGCCATAACCTGCCCTTGCCACTGTCCTACTGAAGTTGAAATTGCATCTCCATATAACAATTTGTCCTGGAAACAGAAGTTACACTCAGCAGCGTATCTGTCGTCTGGAAGAGAGAATCTCAGGACCAAATGCTAAGAGTTTTTATACTAGTTACAACACAGCGTTTCATAGCAAATACTTATTTTTATTATAAAAGTATATATGCTTACTGTAAAAGATTCCAGGAGAGAAGGTGTGAATTGCAAAGTGATTTTCTCTCTCTTTCCTCAACCTTCTTCTAGTAACCTCACTTATCACTTTTGGCTATTTTCCTATGCATATATAAGCAAATAGAAAATATATATATTAAGATTTAAATAGGTCACCCTAACAACGTTAATGTGATTCTATGATAACAAGCAAGTTCAGATTTGAGAAACCATGATGGGCAGTCACATCACAGTTCTCTGGCAGGACCTGAAGGCTCAGCCTTCCCTGCAAAGTTTAATAGCTGGGTCCATTCTGGTGGCCACTCAGGATGGCGCTGAGAAAACAAACTCAAATCGCCAGGCCCAGGAAGAAGTCAGAACATGAGATCTGAAAACAGACTCTATGCCTGAGCCAAGGAGTAAAACAGATAAAAAAAAAATAGGTGGAAAACAAATCTATGACAGGGGCTGTGAAAATAGGGTCTGGTCAGGAGGGGAGGAGATGCAGCAGGATCTGCTGGGGTCACGGGGGTGACGGGAAAGTGGCAGAGAGGAAAGCCGGGAGGGGAAGAGGGGTTTGCCGTAGAGAGGAAATCGCCCTGGGGAAGCAGAACACAGCCGCCAAGTGCGAGGTGACACGGAGGCCTGGAAGGAGTCCACCTCGGGGGCTGTGAGAGTGAGAACTAGAGATGGGAGACACCAGGTGGTGGGAGATGTGCTCTTTGAAAGACTTCTAATAATAACTTCTAAAAACACGTTGCCTCTTAGAAATTTTTTCTTTGTATTTTATGGTGATAAAATATACATAACATTACACTATTGGTACTATTTTTTAATGTTCAGTGGCATTAAGTACATTTACATTATTGTGTAACTGTCACTACCATCCATCTCAAGGACTCTTTTCATCTGCAGAACTGAAACTCTGTCCCCGTTGAACACTAACTCCCAGTCCCCGGCAACCACCGTTCTAGCTCTAGGAATTTGATTACCTCATATAAGTGGTGTCATACAATAGTTGGCTATTTGTGACTGACTTGTTTCACTAAGCATAATGTCTTCAAGGTTCATTCATACTGTGGCATTGGTCAGAATTTTTTTCCTTTTCAAAGCTAAATAATACTGTATTATATGGATATATCACTTCCTTTCTCCATTCACCTGTGGATGGACACGGGTTTCTTCCACTTTTTGGATATTGTGATTAATGCTGCTATGAACAGGAATATACTTTCATGTGTTTTTCTAAATGAAGTATTTCAAACCACGAAAGATGAACAGGGTTTCTGTTAGACTTGGTTTTTGTTTCATTTTCTTAGGCAGAGAAGAGTGTTCCTGGGCGAAGAACAATATGATGAGTGTGGAGTGGGGAAGCTCAGTTTGATCAATGAATGGTAGGAGGCACCAGGATCAGTGAATGGTAGGAGGCGCCATGATCAGTGAATGGTAGGAGGCGCCACGATTAGTGAATGGTAAAGGCGCCACAATCAGTGAATGGTAGGAAGCACCATGATCAGTGAATGGTAGGAGGCCCTGAGGGCAGTAGCAGGGAAGAGGGGCAGAGTAAAAGGTGAAGTAAGAAACACACATGCGTCAGGTTGCTGAAATCTAAAAATACAGAACAGAATAGAATATACACCCAGTTTTATTGTGTCTTAATAGATCACCATATTTGCCTTACTTCTGAAAGAAATACATTACGCATACAATTGATGCTCTGCATAAACCCCCACCATTCCACTCTTTCATGCCCCTCCACAATGGCAACCATTTTCCTGAATTTTAAGTTCCTGTTCCCATGTTTTATGATTTAACTACAAATATCAATCACATAGTGATTTGCATACTTTAAAAACTTGATTATATGAATCAGTGGTCCTCAGCCTTTTTCTGGCCACGGACCAGTTTAATGTCAGAAAATATTTTCACGGACTAGCCTTTAAGGTGGGACGAATAAATGTATCACGTGACCTAGACAAGCATCAAGAGTGAGTCTTAGATGGATGTAACAGAGGGAATCTGGTCATTTTTTAAAAATAAAACATTGTTCAGGCTTAAATATAAATAAAATGGAAATAATGTAAGTTATTTATTCTTTCTCTGCGGACCAATACCAAATGGTCCACAGACCAGTACCGGTTTGTGGCCCAGGGGTTGAGGACCACTGATATGAATGGCATCATAATGTGTATGCATCCTTTTGCAACTTGTTTTATATTCCAACAACATTATGTTATGGAGATTTACCTGGATTAATCCATATGAACCTTTCTATTGTGTGAATGGTCCACACTGCATTTTTGCAACATTAGAAGCAATGCTTTGATGAACAGCCTGGTGCATTTTGTCTATTTACATTTGTAAGACTTTAGACTATGAACCTGGATGTGGAATCACTAGGTTGTAAAGTAAGGTGCATCTTCCACTTTACTCATAAAGTCAAATTGTCCTCCAACGAAGTGGTTGAATCAACTTACACTTCCACAGCAGTGTACAATCATTTCCATGTTGCCCCATCCTTGCCAACAGTAAATATTGTCAAATGTTTATATTATTAACAAGTTGGTAAAATAGATAGTGGTTAAGAGCCCATGATTTTGAGCAGAATTCTTGGTGACCAAACCCTGGTTTTACTACCTTTGAGTATGACCTTGGACCCTACTTTCCCTCTCTGGAAGAGCCAGGTGGTAGCACCAACCTCATGGATATTATTGTGAGTATAGTGTGTTGACAAGAAAAATACCTGAAACACTATATGATTAATACACGGTACATGTATTCATGTACCCTGTTTCAGAATTTTGAATTAGCCATTCAAGTCTTGTCTTTTGTGAATTTCCTATTTTTTTCCTTAGCCCAGAACTTTTCATATAGTTTTGTAGATATTCTTCAAATATCCTGAGTAATAATCCTTTGTAGTTATATGTTCCAAATATCTTCCTTTAACCAGAGACATCTTTTGCCTTGACATTTTGATCAGAATCTAGTCAAATGTATCACCCCTTGTATTTTTTTCCCTTGTTTAGTAAATTTATTTCCTAACTGCAGTCATAAAAATACTCTCAAATATTTTCTTTCCTAAAAGTTATTTAAAGTTTGTTCTTCATACTTAAAATTTTAGGATTTAATCCACCCGGAATTTTAGTTTGTGACTCCTGTGAGGAAAAGATTTTTTATTTCTTTGACTGCTTCTCCATATGGGAAACAAAATATTGTGGTATCGTTAACTGAATTTCCAATGCCACCTTTTGTCACATTATTTCTATAGATGTGTAGGTCTGATTGTATCCTCTTTGTTCTATTCCATTACTTTTTTTTTTTTCTTGCACTAAAGACTTAATTATAACAGCATTGATATTGACCTTGATGTGTTGGATTGTTTCCTTGAAAGGAAGGAGGCCATGACTCTGTGGAGGTCTTTATAATTAGATGGACTGACAAACAGACACAGAAGTACTAAAGGACTTCAACTTACTCTTGTTCTTCTCTGCTTCACATCCAGTTCTTCTTCACAGTTGTTGGCCCTTTAGCCCAAAGTCAGCTACCAGACCCTTGGCTAAGATCCAAGGAGGAAGTGGCTACACAGAAGCAATGGTGTCACATAAACCTCTCCATGGGCTCCCCTCTGCAGTACAATCCAAGTAGCTGACTATGTGCTCAGCTTCTTATATTTCCCTAGAAACTCTGACTTGTCCTCCCCTGCCAGTGCCTCTAAAGAACTAGGAAAGGATCCTTCTCTGATCCCCCAGCTTTCCCTTTCAGACCTTCATTTCTTAGCTGCTCTCACAGTTACATACGGTCTACTTCCTGGAATAATTCCTTAGGCCAGTGGTTCTCAAACATTTTGAAGTTGGGGTGCATTTAAAATCTTAAAAATAAATTTAGGCACACTATATACAAATTTCTGAGAAATATGTTATAATAATTAAGTCAAATATTAAAGAAAAAAATAAAGTCCAAGTGTGCTTTTATGATAATTAAACAAAATAAATATGACAAAATTAAATTTATTCTGACACTAAAAAATATTTTTATGTTACATCTTTTTGAGTTATGCTTTTGAGAATTCATAAAAAAAAGAGGGGTTAAAAATTGCAAAAAAGTTATCTTTTTATATATACGATATATAGATACATTCTTCGTAAGATATAGTAAATTCAGCAGGTCCCAGCACAAATGTGTTAAGTTTTTTCATTTTTGTGCTTATGAGAAACATGAGCCTGGTGTGTCCTAGTGATTTCTTCAATGTTTGGGCATATATTTGAAAGGCAAACTCTCATTTCCTCATCAATACATTGAAGAATTCCTCTCTTTTTACTCTTAATTGTGTTGAGTGTAGAAAACCCCCACCATACATATCATCTTAACTTGACACCAAACAAAGGATAGAAGAAACTTGTCTCCAGTCTTTTGGGGGAATATTGGAGGTTGGTATAAACAATCCAGCACCACAGCTTAACAGCCTTTTGCAACAACTTAATCAGGCAAGTGAGGTGGGGGGGTTGAGCAGACTGTCAGCTTACAGCCAATTCCTCACACTTCTGTCCCCCAAAAATCTAAACTCCAAAAACCCTGTTGGTTTTTTGGTCCCCAACAGGCACAAATTTTTCTGGAATATCATAGGGCACACCTGGAAATCTTCTAGGGCGCACCAGTGCACCCGGGAGCACACTTGGAGAACCACTGCCTTAGGCCCTAACACTCATTGGAGTTCTGCTTTCTTGATTGACCCCTGATAAACACACAAGATACTCTAGCGTAAGCTTTCCCTTCTTGGTCTTCTTCAAACTCCTCTCTCCTTTGTTCTTTCATATGACTTTTTGAATCATCTCCTCAAGAATCAAAAAACAAAATCAATTGGGATTCTGGTTGGGATTGCTTTGAATTTGTTAATTAATTTGGAGATAAATGATATTTTTATAACATTGATTCTTTTAAAATGATTTATTCATGTTGTATGGGAATAAAATTTATTTTTATACTAATCTCATATTTAGTAACTTTCTTTTTCCTTTTTCTATTTAGAAATTAAATTTAATGGAGTGACATTGGTCAATAAGAACACATTGGTGTCATGTAAACATCTCTATGGCATTTGAACTGTTGATTGCATTGTGTGTTCATCGCCCAAAGTCAGATCATTTTCCCATATTGTATATTTGTCCCTCTTTACTCTTTCTGATCTTTTATATTAGTCTCAATAATTCATTTGTATTTTCTCTTAGATCCTATGAAGGCACTCATATTTATGTAAGTAGTGATAGTTTGGTTTCTTCTTTTCTTCTCTAATTCATATGCTTTTCTTTTCCTATGGTAATATACCAAGAGGGACCTTCAAACAACGATCAGTGGAAATAATAATAACGGGCATCTTGTCTTATTCCTGAAATTAAAGGGAATAATTCTAAAGTTTCACCAGTAGATATAATAATTGCTACAAATTTCTAATATATATATTTTATTCAGTTAATACATTTCCCCTCACAACTCAATAGCAAAGAAATCAAATAACCTGACTTTTAAATGAGCAAAGACTGCCTGACCAGGTGGTGGTGCAGTGGATAGAGCATCGGACTGGGATGCGGAAGGACCCAGGTTCGAGACCCCGAGGTCGCCAGCTTGAGCGCGGGCTCATCTGGCTTGAGCGAAAAAGCTCACCAGCTTGGACCCAAGGTTGCTGGCTCCAGCAAGGGGTTACTCGGTCTGCTGAAGGCCCGCGGTCAAGGCACATATGAGAAAGCAATCAATGAACAACTAAGAAGTCGCAACGCGCAATGAAAAACTAATGATTGATGCTTCTCATCTCTCTCCGTTCCTGTCTGTCTGTCCCTGTCTATCTCTGCCTCTGTAAAAAAATAAAATAAAATAAAATAAAATAAAAATAAATAAATGAGCAAAGACTACAGTAGACATTTCTCAAAAAAAAAAAAAAGACATACAAATTGCCAACAGTTACATAAAAAGGTGCCTAACATCACTAATTGTCATGGAAATGCAAGTAAAAACCACAATGAGATTTCATCTGAGACTTGTTTGGATGGCTAGTAACAAAAAAACCCAAAAGTATCAAGTTTTGGCCAGGATGTAGAAAAATTGGAAACTTTGTGAACCATTGATGGAAATGTAAAATGGGGTTACCATGATGGAAAACATTATGGAGGCTGCTCAAAAAATTTTAAATAAAACTATTATATGATCCAGCAATCTCACTCCTTAGTATATATCCAAAAGAACTGAAATCAGGATCTTGAAGAGACATCCATACTTCCATGTTCACCACAGCATTATTCACAATAGGCAACATGTAGAACAACCTGAATGTCCATTGACAGATCAATGAATAAATAAAATGTAGTATATACATGCAATGGAATATTATTCAGCCTTTAGAAAGAAGGAAATCCTACCATTACATGGATGGACCTGGAAGATATGCTGGGTGAATAAGCCAGTCACAGCAGGACTATTACCCCTATGATTCCACTTATATGAGGTATCTTACACAGTCAAATAAGTTTGACTTATATAAGCAGAAAATAGAATGGTGGTTGACAGGGGATATAGGTGAAGGGAAAATTCAGTGGGTATAAAGTTACAGTTATACTAAATGAACAAGTTCTAAAGATCTGCTGTAAACATAGGGCCTTTAGTTAACACTTAAAAACTTGCTAAGAGGGACAATCTCTTATATTCTTATCACATACACACAAAAAAAGAAAGAGTAAAAAGAATAAAAAAATTTTTGGAGGTGCTGGATATATTTATTACCTTGATTTTAGTGATGTTATCACAAGTGAATGCATATGTCTAAATTCATCAAATTGCACACATTGAATATTTGGCTTTTGGTATGTATTTATATAACTATACTTCAATAAAGCTATATAAATAAATGAACAAATTAATTAATTAATAAAATATCAGGCTCAGGTAATAGAGAAAAAGTATGTTCATTTTCATACCAAGGAGACTATGAGGAAAGATTCCCATCCCATCCCCAAATTGTTCCCTGATACGAACAACCTATCTTTTAAGGTAGTGTCCAATATTCAGAATAAGCTCAAGTTTTATGAAATAAATGTATGCCAAATAAAAATATTGCTTCCTAATTTATTTTTTAATATGAAAGAGTATTACATTTTAACAAATTCTTTTTATGCCTCTATAAAGATAATTATGTTATTTTTATCTTGCAAGTTGTTAATGTGGTAAATAATTTTAACAGATCTTTCTAACATTAAACTATCCACGCTTTCCTAGGATAAGCTCAACTTGGTCATAGTATATTATTGTTTCTTGTTTTTAAGTTACTAATTTTACTAAATTTTATTAGAATTATATCTTTATATTTAAAAGTGATGCTGGTTTACAATTTTCCCTACTATCCTTATCTTATTTTGGATTTAAGTTTGTGCCAGTCTAATAAAATAAGTTTGGGAGTATTTTTTTTTTCATGCCCTACTTATATTCTCTGGAATGGTCCATAGATGACTGGGACTATATGTTCCTTGGAAATTTGGTAAGGATCATCTGTAAGAAACCATATCTCAATTATAATTTAGGTAGATTTATGGTCTCATGATCATAGAATTTAGGTCATTTATTTCTTCTTCAGTCATTTTTAATTGATTATAGTTTTCTGGAAAATTGAGCATTTTATATATTTCAAATTTATATAAGGTTGTACATGACTGTCCCTTCTTGCCTATTTTAATTCCTGAGTGTATCTGTGGTTATGTTGCTCTCTAATTTCAATATCATTTTGGATATCTTTTATATGAAATACCATGCTGAGACTACTGTAAGGAAGCACAGTCTTAAATGGCTTATAATAACCAGTACTTACAATAGCCCAGAGCTTGAAGAAGGAATAAAAATAAAAATACCACTAGAAGTACTTCCCTGTAACTCTGTCTACAGTCCCTAATCCTTCCCTGTGGAATCACAGAGCTGCAAATACATTCTTGTACATATATCTTAGAGACATATAATCTTATGTAAATGCAAAGGGGTGGTGTTCTCTTTTCTCTAATTGCTCCATCCACCCCAAAACACAGAATACAATAATATATCTCTCCTGAAGCATATCTTCTGCAATTTAAGTATCTCCAGTATTTCTAACAGTTACTCAAACACCCTGGATCCCAAGTTCTTTGCCAACGCTCCCTTTCTAGTGTATAGTCCCAGTGCACCAGCATCGAAACTGAGTCCTTCACTCCAGGTATAACCTTACCTACACAGTAGAATGACTCTAGTAGGACTGGACCCTTTCATTAGTGCTTCCTAAAATACAGTGATTTTCTGTTGACTCCATACACTATTGACTCATATTACTTTTACAGTCAGCCAGACATTTGGGTCTTTTTCGCACATGCTGTTGAGAAATCTTTATTCCCAAGTAATATGAGAGCAGGACACCATTATGTAATTCCCTAGTCCACTAATTTACAAAGAGAATTTAAAGCATGTCTGGGCTGTAGGCAAGCATCCTCATAAGCACAGATGGAGGAGCTAGCAGTATGTCTTCAGCAATCTGGAGGAAGCCATCTCCCTTTATAAAAGAAGGCATGTCAGTTGGATCATACCATAGTCCAATTGTCAAGAGCAGGGAAGGAAGAAGAACAATCACTTACTGAGAGCCTAATGGGTATTACATCTATGTTAGGTGTTTTACAAATGTCATCTCAGCTTTAGTCCTCACAATAACACTGGATCAAGGTGTCGGTGTGAATAAATAAAGATGTAAATATATAAATGCCAAGTAAAGTTATCTTTATTTTTTTATGAGGAAGCCAAAACTCAGAACACAACTTGCCCGTAATGTTATAGCTGGAAGGCAATGGGGCCTTCTTTGAGTCTAAAATCTGTATAATATCTTCCACACTCTCATCCAGGAGTGAATGAATTCAGGTGCGGCACCAAGCAACAAGGACACTCAAAGGCAAATTAAGGTTGGTTGAGGCCCCGGGCACAGAAGAAAATATTGAGCCCCTTAAAAAAGAAAGAGAGAGACAGGGAAAATAAAAATACATGTTAAATAAATAAAAAATATTATGTACTATTAATGTTAAAATTGCACGTATGAAATTAAACTTGGTGTCATTATGGAAAAGTATAAAATGTTGAGGTCGTATGGGGCCCTTCAGAAGTTGGGGCCCAGGGTGCATGCCCGGTGCGCCCACCATTAAATCCGCCTCTAGGACACTTGTGTAATGCTTTCTAGTTTAATGAAGGACTTTTAGCTACATTAACTCTTTTGATTTGATCCTTACAACATCTTCATGTGATAGGCAGAGCAAATGATAAAATCTTTATTTTACAGGTAAAGATATCAGTGCCCAGAGTATCAAGTGACCTACCCAAGTTCACCCAGCTAGTGAGCAAGGTTGCAGGGCAGACCTTGACCCCAGGCTATCTGACAGCAAGCACCATGCAAGCACCCTCCAGGCAGCTGGTGCAGGGCAAGGGGGTCCCACAGGGCTGGGCAAGTGCTCAAGTCCAGTGTGGAATTAGGGAAGAGAAAACCTCAAAACCCTAACCATACCAAAAAAATATGTAATTTTCTGTTATTATTTTTTTAATGATCACAAGTTTTCAAGAAGTACAGGAGAAAGAGCCCAGACTGATGACCAAGAAGCAGAGCAGTCTAGGAGAGACACATCAGCTCTATTTCTTCCACAGGAAGGGTAGGGCTGCCTTTTACTAACAATCACATTAACATTGGTGCATTCAATTCTTGTGGTGCAAACTGTAAAACAGAGGCCAGTAAACTTATCAACCTTCACTTGATTTCTTAAGCAAAGCCAGATTTATTTTTTTAAGTGAGAAGAAGGGAGATAGTGAGACAGATTCCTGTATGAGCCTTGAGCAAGATCCAACTGGCAAACCCCGGGAAGAGAGAGAGGGAGAGGGATGGGGAGAAAAGCAGATGTTCATTTCTCTTGTGTGCCCTGACAGAATCAAACCCGGGCAGTGGTGGGATTAAAATATACTGCTCACAAAAATTAGGGGATATTTTATCGCTTCATATTCATTTTGAAATATCCCCTAATTTTTGTGAACAGTATAATTTAACAACTGATTCTCTGCCCAAATGACCATTTTTAGTATTAAAGAATAATATACTGAAAGGTTGTTTATTATTTCATGCATTTAATACTTAAATAAGAACAATAAAAGAGGTATATAAAACTAGATTATAAGAAAGTTTTAAAATATTAATAAAAAATAGTAAATAATACCTAACAAAAAATAATAAGAAGACTGTTATTTAAGATATTCCCATATTGCTTATTGATTGACATCCTCACTTGCAATTTTTTTCACCTATGGACAGAATGAAGATTACTATGGATGCTTAGAATACGCTGTTGCACAGATGAACGTTAAAATAGAATAAGGAATGTAAATTTGTGATTTCCATATTGGGCAGCTGCCCAGGTGCCCACCTTAAAGAGAACCCTGATTACAAGGGCTATTTTAACAATAAGTTTGCCGAACTCAGAAAATTAGTTATCAGTTCTGCCGAACCAGTGCGAACCGGCTGAATCCCACCAATGAACCGGAACATCCATACACCAGGCCAATGCTCTATCCACTGAGCCAACTTGCCAGGTCCCAAAGCCAAAATCTTTATAAAAAATAAAGTACTCAGAATGAATCAAATGTTTTCATTTCACAATCCATTGAAGACCTCATAGTCAAGTACCTAGAACATTTGGTCTTACCAGTTATTTACACCCCACTTAAGTCAGGCCCCAGATTATTCAAGCCTGCAAAGTTGAGGCTTTGCCTGTTAATTGGCAATTTGGTTACTGGTTACTGATTCCCGCCTGGTCCCAACTGAAACCAAATGCCCCTAAGCTGGGAGCTTTTCTTTTTCCTTGTGCCACTAATTCAGGTTTATTTCCCCTTCTCAGGCCTGGCTGAGAAACTGTTCTCCTGGAGCCCCTAAGTTACCCCAGGGAGTCTACCCTAAACTGCCCTCAACAAGCAAGCCAGTGTTTTTCATCCACAAATGGTGGTGGGCCTAAGCATCCACCATGGAACTCAAGTAAGTTCTTCAGAGTTTTGTTTCTTCAAATAAGACATTAAGAAATCCAGGAACCAGCACTGAGTTTTTACAGATCTTTCCAAGCCTGGCTGTGGTTCAAATCCCCCAGAGCACCCTATGAGAATATACAGATGCCTGGACTCCTCCCAGAAAGGATTCTGCTGTGGAGAAATGTATTAAACTACAGTGTGAAGTTGCCATGTCAGCATGCCAGCAAAATCCAGACAGTGGACAAAAAGAGACAAAGAGAAAACTTGTAGATTCAGAGATTTAAGAGCCGTCACAACCAATGCGATGTTTGAACTTTTTTTTTTTTTAAGTTGAGAGGTGAGGAGGCAGGGAGGCAGAGGTAGACTCTCACATGCACCCCCACCCAGATCCACCCAGTGAGCCCCCTACAAGGGGATGTTCTGCCCATCTGGAACTGCTGCTCTGTTGCTTGGCAACCAAGCTATTTCAGCGCCTGAGGCAAGGCCATGGATCCACCCTCAGTGCAGGGGGTCAACTTGTTCAAATACAAGGGCATCACACCAAAGGGATACCCTTCACATCACCCACCTTGTAGATTTGCATTTTTATTATGACAACTGTCTTGCAAGTGGCAATGGAATGTCTTGTTCTAACAAAATCGGTATATCCAACAATTTTCCAACAAATGGAAGCAAATGTGTGTTAAGATAGGGACTCCTGTTCTAATCATGGACTTGCTCTATGGGCTAGCAGCGAACTTGGACTGCCCACCTTAATTTGAATTCCCTCCCCAAAAACTAAATACTACGTAATTTTCACAAGTTACTTACTAACCCTAAGCTTAAGTTTTTTTATCTGTAAAACAGGTTGCTACTATTGAGAGCATTGTTCAAAACATGAAACATGTGAAACAGTGTCTGACAGTTAGCAAGCCCTCAGTAAGTGTTAGAGATCAGCTGTTCTCGTATCTACTCATACATATACTTTATAATGTTATGGGTGTGTGTACAGATGTGTGTGCTGTGTCATTCATAAACTCAATAAATAAATTACTGCAGTGGACTTTAAAAAGACTATCGTCATCTTTTACTAATCCAAACTATTTGAAAAAGAAGACATTTTCTCTAACCAAGTTTTGACAAATGCGGTGAGGCTCGAGGTCCGGGTAAGCAGCGGGAGTTTATAAAGCTGTCTGCACACAGGCGCTATGTGCATACGCTGACCGCGAGCTCTGTGAAGAAGCGTTCTGGGGTTTTTCCATGCTTCTCGCTGCTGGCCTGTAAGCCTGTGATGGGAAGAGGTCCAGTGAGAGTCGCCAGCCACAGAAGGGGTATATTACCCCACAGGCAGAATAGAGTCAAAACTGCTTCAAGAGGTTAAAAGACTATTTTTAAAAAGAAATAACACAGAGTATGCCTTTAACTTGGTGTTAAAAATAAACTCAGCTGCCTCCACTGCGCTCCCACCCCTGCCACTGTCCTCTCTACCCCGCACTGCCCCCAATGAAAGAAAGGGTGCTTGTGTTTCATTTTGTTTCTCCTTGAATTTTTCTTTTTCTTATTTTTTTTTATCTTAGCCAAACATGAGCTGCTCTGGTTTTCAGTTCACAAAACAAGTTGCATTCTCTCTCAGAAATTCCTCAGGGACCCCCCACAACCACACCCCGCCCCAGAAAGCCGACTGGATTGTCATTTAGAACTAACCTGTGTTTTGGGACTACAGAAAAATCAACACCAAGATAAGCAGCCTGGTGCTGGGCCAGCCCTCTGGGAGCTGGGAAGTGTCTGCAGGGGCAGCACTTGGGCAGCAGGGCCTTCCACGGAGTGCCTTCCACGGAGTGCCTTCCACGGAGTGCCTTCCACGAAGTGCCGTCTTATACTGAGGTTTGAGCACAGCCCTTTCCTCAGGCCTAGTTACTCATAGAAACGCTGCTTTGCTGAGTGGGTTTCGATAAATTCCTTTAAACAACCACAGAAACTCTATAGATCAAGTGTGCTGGTCTTTGTTCATCAAAGAGCTCATCTGTACAGCAGAAAAGCTGTTGTCTACAATGAGTAAGTTTCAATTTCTTATTGTACAGAGATGGCAGAGGGCTTTCAAGACCCCAGGGGGAGAGGATGAGTATTGGAGGGGTTTCTAGAACCATATTTACTTAAAAAGATTTTTTAAAATTCCTTAATCAACATAAGATAAAGGAAAAAGCAAAAGAATTTATTTTAAGAAACAAGTGCTAGTCTTAGGCCAGCCTCTAACTTGAAGTGTGACCTAAGTCAAGCTGTTCACTTCCCCACAGTTTCCTCTTTGTAAAATGAGATTTCCACCTTCTAGGTCTATTCTTTAATAGGAATATGTCATTGTTAAGTTCCATATGATTGAAAAGAAAATATTTTGTCCAGACAAATATTAAAATCTAGACCAAATGTGTACTTATTTCAACATTGTTCAAATTTAATGAAGGGATTTTGATGCATATCCTGAAAGTTAAAAGGGAAGTTTTATCAATAAAGGTTGAGTTTAAGCCAATTGGTTTCCATTTGCCACTCTAGTGGGACAGCATCCCAAGGTCACTAGCACCTTAAAAACAAAGGAAAGGCAGAATGCAAGGTTCCCAGCCTGCAAGGCTCAGCCTCCAGGGCATACAAAATCCAAGAGGTCTTCCATCCATACATAGCTCACAGGCATTGTCTGAGGCCAGTGAAGACCCTGTTTTCACCATATGTATCTGCAGCTATCTTTCAAATGTATGTACATTAATTGGGATTAATAAGAGATAATGAATAAGTTAAAATTTTATTAATTTCATTTTTATATATGCATGAATAAAATACAAATATTCAAAAACATTACCAAAATCAAGTAGATTTTCAACATAAATGTTTCTCTTTTTTTCAGCACTGATCATTGTTGATTTCTCCATGTTCAACCTATTTGTGCTCACCTTATTTCCTTTCCTTGATCTTGACTGTATACTCTGCCTATTTTTACAAAAGCAAAAGCAAAAATACAAGATATAATAGATTGGAACATGTATAACAAAACAATATTAAAGTATCAAGACGGCCTCGCCTCTGGTACTTTTCACTTTAACAAATACTACCTTTTCTTTTTTTTTTTTTACTTACTACCTTTTCTGATGATGGTTATTCTTAAAATTTTTTTTGATCATTGGTATACTTTTATTGAGACATAATTGACATATAATATCATGTTAGCTTTATAAACATAATTTACACATAACATTAGTTTTAGGTGTATAACATACTGATTTGATTTATGCATATGTTGCAAAATTACATAATAAATTTAGTTAACATCCCATCGATAAATAATACACGGTTATAATTTTTTTCTCATGACAAGAATTTTTAAGACCTACTCTCTTAGCAACTTTTAAGTATACAATATAGTATTGTTAACTATAGTCACCATACATTATATCTTCATGACTTACTCATATTATACCCAGAAGTTTTTACCTTTTGATCATCTTCTTTGTTTATAATGTGGGACGTAGATCTGGTGGGAAGAAGGAAAGAGAGAAGAAATACAGAAAGCTGTTAGGAGTCCATTGCATGTATCCAAGCAGAAAGCAATAGATTGGACTAGGGTAGTGACGGTAAAGACGGAAAGAAATAAAAAGTTATTCAGGAGCTAAATACCATGGATGGGCACTGGGTTAGATACGATAGGCAAGCAAGGAGACATTAAAAGGGATGTTTCAATTTGTGACTTGGGTCAACATACAATACAACAGCAAGCAGCACAGCTTAGAGAGGTTAGAAATGTGGGCTCCCATTTACACAGCCTGAATTCAAAGCCTAGTTCTACCAATGACTAACTGTTAATCCTGGGGCACAGCATCAAATCACTCTGCCTCAGATGTGTGGAGTGGGGATAATAACTGGACCTTCTGTGTCGGACTCTCGAAAAGGTAAAATGAGGGAAAGCATGTCAAATGTTTGGTACTCAGCCTGGACTATCATAAGCAGTTGATCACAGTAACTATTAGAAAGACAAGGATCTCAGGAGAAAGCAGAGTCACAGAGCTGGGGGCACCATAAATTCAGACTAAGCATGTTGCATTTGAGACATCTATGAACCAGAAAATGAGGAGGTTTGGACTACAGATGCGGATTTCATTTTAGAACTATAGGTGCCCTGGCCGGTTGGCTCAGTGGTAGAGCATGGGCCTGGCATGCAGAAGTCCCGGGTTCGATTCCCAGCCAGGGCACACAGGAGAAGTGCTCATCTGCTTCTCCACCCATCCCCCTCTCCTTCCTCTCTGTCTCTCTCTTCCCCTCCCACAGCCAAGGCTCCATTGGAGCAAAGATGGCCCGGGCGCTGGGGATGGCTCCGTGGCCTCTGCCTCAGGCGCTAGAATGGCTCTGGTGGCGGCAGAGCGACGCCCCCCGATGGGCAGAGCATCGCCCCCTGGTGGGCGTGCCGGGTGGATCCCAGTCGGGAGTGTGCGGGTGTCTGTCTGACTGTCTCCCCGTTTCCAGCTTCAGAAAAGTACAAAAAAAAAAAAAAAAGAACTATAGGCAATAGAGAGGACAACTGAAGCTATGGGAATGAGTGAGACTATGCAGGGAGAAGTGAAGTGAAATAAGGATAGGTAAGAGTCACAGGGCAAACCGAGGGTGATGGCAGCATTTAAGTGACAATTTCAGGAAGAGAGACCCAGGAGGACAAGAGAGAAAGCAGTCAGAGGCTCAGAAGAGAAGTCGGCAGTGGCAACAGTCTAGTTAGGAGGAGGGAGCAAAGATGTCTCAAAAATAGCAGGAGCTGAACCAAGAGTTATTGGAGCGTCTTGGGATCTCCTTCATCATCCTCTCCAGCCTGGCCTCAGGTGACAGGGGAGCAAGAAGCTTGTCTCAATTGACATTTAAAATGACAAACACCAAACATCCGTGTTTGATCTGTGCTGATCCAGAAGCATTTGGGAGCTCACTTTGGTGACAGGAAATGATACAGCCCAGTGATGCTGGCCATACCACTAAACCTTGATCTTTTCCTTTATGTGACAAACTATATGGTAGATACTCTTTCTGAGTCCAGATAACTATTACAATTGAGAACAAGCATGAATCTGGTTATCTAACTTCGCCTGCACATAGGAGCCATTTGTAGGTTACTCATGTCCTTCCCAAGGGCAGAAAGACCCTTTGAATAACTGTAACCCCAAATTTTCCTTTTTTCTTGAAGAATCTGATTCCAGAAGGTTGTCCAAATGCTGTTTTTTAGAAACCCAAGACCTGGCCCAAGGCCTCGCTGCCAGGATCCAGATGGCAGTGCCGACCTGTTGGTAGCCCAGGGATTGCTAGAGGACACTAGGATTCTTCGAATCAAGGCAGAAATGTTGTGGAAGCGCTTTATATTCTGTCTATCACTAGCAAGTGGCCATTGTTATTTTTATAATCACCAGAGCCTTCTACTACATACTTTGAGGAAGTTGGGATAAAAAAATAGAGTACTTACCTCTCCTACCCCCAAACTTTCATTAACACGCAATTAATTTTAGCCAAGTTAAGTGTTAAATTCCCTGCAACATGTTGGCACACTCGCAGCTGCGCATTTGTGATGATGCAGTAATTTCTTACTCGAGCAAAAAAAATTACTCTGGTAAAATAAATTCTTTTTTTTTCCCTGAAGATAAACTGGTTCCATTTCTCATTCCTCCAACCTCAAGGGTTGCTGAACTTCCACCAACTAAAAATAAGGTACTAACCTGTGTCCAAACCAGCCTGGAAGGGACATAGAGAAAAAAAACCAGACCTGAGGCTGACCATTCTGAAAGCTGGTAACGTTATCAAGTTAACAACCTCCCATCTATCAATATATGACCAAATTAAAAGGAATAGCATGATTTTTTTTTAATCTCCATGAAGAAACTAATATAATATTGTGCCAACTATAATTTAAAAATAAATTAAAAAAAAAAAAACCTCTGTAAAAAATAAGACGTATTAGCATAAGGACATTAGTATGCAGTACTGATGTAAATGACAATTCACTCTTCTAGAGTATTTCTGTTGAAGTTAAGAAGTGGTTGCTAACATATTTAAACACAAGAGCTAATGGGAACCCTAAATTTAGACGATACTCCATATGGCTGCCAAAGGCCTGCCTCAGCACATTAACCAGAAGACCAAACCAGAGAAGGGAAACAGCTTTTAAAAAATGCAAAAGAGGAAAGAGAATCACTTAGAATTTTATCTGGTAAAACCACATCAAGCCAGGAGATGACAAGTCATCTGCTTCATGGGTTATTTATGACTCAGATGTTAATTCGGATGCTCCTGTGAAATGAATGGTGAAAAAAAGAGATTTTTCTTCCTTTAAACTTGAAAATGTTTGGTTGTAGCATGTAGCTCACTGGTAAGTGGCATTTGGTTGTTTAAAATAATGTTGACGGTTTGGTTTTGACATTCCCTATATTTGCACAATAAACAGAGCTGTTGTTTCTATTCTTCCAAAGCCATTTTAAACACTAGCCCCATGGAACCCTGTCCCCTTGGCATTTTGCAAGAGTTATGTTTTGCACAAACTGAACAGCAAGCCTGTGTCTACAAAACAAAATTATTTTTTCCAGTTTTAGCTTTGCTTATTAACAAAGTAAAGGAGATATTTCTCAAGCCAAAACTTTTTTTGTTTATGGTTAGAGATCTTGACCCAGACAAAAAAACAAAATCCACTGATGAGTACAGAAAATCACCACCCCCCAGAAATCATTCTGTGGCACACAGACCATCGTAATGCCCAGTGCACCCACAGGAAGCCAGCGATGGCTATTTGCAGTTGATGCGGCTCCTCTCTTCAGAATTTTTGTGACATAAACAGATTACAGAGTCTTGTAAAATGTATGTTTATGGTTGACCTTTTATGCCTTTCAGAATTTGCTTGGAGCATTGAAGAATGCTAACCTGAGTGTGTTGGTTGCTTTTTGTACAAAGTCTGCTAAAAAAAAAAACAAAAAAAAAAAACAAAAAACCAGGGACAGAGAGCAGGATGAAGAAAGTTTAATCCAAGCTGTGTGTTGGTTGATAGGGAAGATCACCTCCGGGCCTAGGGCCAAGGTGCTTTACTTCCTGTTGAAATCTCCAGATAAACTCTGACTCCCAAATATTAATCAGATCTGTAGATCCCCTGCTTATCTGACTCCTGCTCAGACCTTATACTACGCCTGTTATGGGCTGAATTACACTGCCCCCCGCCCCCAAATTTATTATGTTGAAGCCAGTGATGTGATTCAGCTGGTTCACACCAGTTTGGCAGAACCAATACCTAATTTTTTGTTGAGTTCGGCGAACTGGTTGTTAAAATGGCACTTGTAATCAGGGTTCTCTCTAAGGTGGGTGCCTTGGCAGCCGCCCAATGTGAAAATCACATATTTACATTACTTATTCTATTTTAACGTTTATCTGCACAATAGTGTATTCAAAGCACCCATCGTAATTAATGTTCATTCCGTCCACAGGTGAAAAAAATTGCAAGTGAGGATGCCAATCAAGAAGCAATATGGAAATATCTTAAATAAGAGTTTTATTGCTTTTTTGTCAGGTATAATAAATATTGTCAATATAATAAATATTTGTCAATATAATAAATATTTTTATTAATATTTTAAAACTTTCTTATAAGAATCTAGTTTTGTGTACCTCTTTTATTGTTCTTATTTAAGTATTAAATGCATGCAATAATAAACTACCTTTCAATATATTGTTTTTAATACTTAAAATGGTCATTAGGGCAAAGAACTGATTATTAAATTATTTGAATCCCACCATGGGTTGAAGCCTTATTTCCCAGTACTGACTGTGACTATTTGTAAACAGGGAATTTAAAGAAGTAATTAAAGTAAAATAAGATGATATGAGTGAGCTTTAATCCAATATGACTGGTGTCATCATAAAAGGAAGAGATTAGAACACAGACATGCACACAGGAAAAACTATGTGAAGATAGTGGAGAAGGTGACCAGCCTATAAGGCAGGAGTCCCCAAACTACGGCCCGCGGGCCGCATGCGGCCCCCTGAGGCCATTTATCCGGCCCCCGCTGCACTTCTGGAAGGGGCACCTCTTTCGTTGGTGGTCAGTGAGAGGAGCACATTGACCATCTCATTAGCCAAAAGCAAACCCATAGTTCCCATTGAAATACTGGTCAGATTGTTGATTTAAATTTACTTGTTCTTTATTTTAAATATTGTATTTGTTCCCGTTTTGTTTTTTTACTTTAAAATAAGATATGTGCAGTGTGCATAGGGATTTGTTCATAGTTTTTTTTATAGTCCGGCCCTCCAACGGTCTGAGGGACAGTGAACTGGCCCCCTGTGTAAAAAGTTTGGGGACCCCTGCTATAAGGCAATGAGAGACGCCTGAGAAGAAATCAACCCTGCTAACACTTTGATCTTGGACTTCTGGCCTCCAAAACCATGAGAAAATAAATTTCTTGTTTAAACCACCCAAGCTATTATTCTTTGTTCCAGCAGCCCTAACTAATTAATACAAGTCCCCTCACTTTCTTCTGTTCCCCCTATGAGCTCCAGCCATCCTTGCCTTCTTTCTGTTTCTTTCAACAGGCCTGACTGGTTACCAGTGTAGGTCTTTTGCACTAGCTGTGCCCTCCACCTGATCTTTGCATGGTTGTTCCTTCTTATTTTTCAGGCCTCAAATTAAACATCACATCTTCACAGACTAAATAATTTGATCCCCATTCTCTGTCGCTTTACACTTTTAAAAGTTGCATCATAACAGTGATCACCATCTAGTTTCCTTGTTAATTTAATGTATTTTCTTACTTTTTATATCCCCCATTGTGCTACCTAACGACAGACACAGAATGTTTATCTTGTTCACCACATACCCCCAAGTCTTTGAATAGAACCTGACATTTGGTAGAGGACTCAAGAAATATTTAATGAATGAATGAATGTTTAAATGAATGAATAGCAACTAAAAAAATATTTTAAGTAACTGAAATCAATTAACTGGAATGAAATGCCTGCCACAGGTAAAGATAATAGAGTTGGTTGAAGCCAATTGAACAGAACTGAACTGAACTAAATTAGGCAAATAAAAAACAACCAATTTACAGAATTCAAATTTTTAAATTTCATTCTAGCCCTGGCCAGTTGGTTCAGCGGTAGAGCGTTGGCCTGGCGTGCTGGGGACCTGGGTTTGATTCCCGGCCAGGGCACATAGGAGAAGCGCCCATTTGCTTCTCCACCCCCCACCCCCTCCTTCCTCTCTGTCTCTCTCTTCCCCTCCCGCAGCCAAGGCTCTATTGGAGCAAAGATGGCCCGGGCGCTGGGGATGGCTCCTTGGCCTCTGCCCCAAGCGCTGGATTGGCTCTGGTCGCGGCAGAGCGAAGCCCCAGAGGGGCAGAGCATCACCCCCTGGTGGGCAGAGCGTCCGTCCCTGGTGGGCATGCCAGGTGGATCCTGGTCGGGCGCATGCGGGAGTCTGTCTGACTGTCTCTCCCCATTTCCAGCTTCAGAAAAATACAAAAAAAAATAAAATTTTTCATTCTAACTCTCAGTGATCTAGTCTTGACAATAAAGACTCTATTTCTCAGTAAAGCAACATAGACATTTAAGATCTACTTTAAAAGAAGATTATCTGGAGATAGTCCCATCTCGAGAAGACAATTAGGAGAAAAAAATGTCAAGGAGGTTACTATCCACGTGTTCCCTTTTGAACTGTTAAAAATTTTGCCAGTGCACATATAACCTTTAGAAAGAATTTTTACAAAAGAGAAAGCAAAAAGTTGAGCAATCACTTGCCTTAAGTATATCATTGAAACTCTGGCCCTCTCCCCATCTGCCCAAACACACCATCATTCCTCCTTCAGCCCCTGTGCTCTTGTTGCTAATGCTAAGAGGACTTCACCGTCTTCCCCCATCTCTTCCACAAGTTCTCCGGTCGATTCAGAATCTCTTGTACATTACTGTGGTAGGTAGGTCATTTTGAATTATAATTGTTTGCTTAACATACATGCCTTAACTTGAGCTTTTTGAAGACAGAGAGTTGGTCCTACTTGTGTTAGTAATCACACAACATTTAGCCCATGACAGGGCTCCATGAATATTTGTTAACTGAGTAAATATGCAGAGTACAACTCTTCCCAAGAGACCCTTGGACCTATCCAACTCTTCATTCCTTCCCTATGTTCCTTTTAGTTATTATTTGCTCTCTCCATTCCAGCAGTTGATAAAGAAGGATAAAAGAAGTCACTCAGCTTAATAAACACTCAAAACAGCACCCAAGTCAAGGAGCGTTCTATTTACCGGACTCAATACTCAATCTAAACAAACAAACAAAAATGCATAGGGAATATAATCAATACTTTGTAATGACTATATATGGTGCCAGGTAGGTACCTGAATTATCAGAGACCACCTTGTAAATTATATAACTACCTAACCATTATGTCATACACCTAAAACTAGTACAAAATAATATTGAATGTCAACTGTAACTAAAAAATAATTTTTTTAAAAAAACTCAAAAGAATGCAGAAGCAGTGGAGCCTTGTTAAGACCTTTTATTTTTTAATTGTGGTATAATTTACATACCACAAAATTCAACATTTAAATGTGTACAAATCAGGGGTTTTTAATGTCATCACCAGGTTGTACAACCATCACCACTCTCTAATTCCATAGTATTTCATCATCCCAGAAAGAACGCTCAGGTCCATAAGCAATCACTCTCCATTTCCCCTCTCCCATCAGATCCTGACAACCACTAATCTACTTTCTGTCTTCATGGATTTGCCTATTCTGGACATTTCACCAAAAAAATACAGAATAATACAGTAATCATCCATTTGTTTCTGGCTTTTTTACTATATAGTTTGCAAAGTTCATCCATGTTGTAGCATGTATCAGTACTTCATTCCTTTTATGGTTGAATAACATTCCATTGTATGGTTATAACATGTTATCTTTTCCTTAGTTGATAGACATTTGGATTGTCTCTAGTTTTGTGCTATTATAAATAATGTTGCTATGAATATTCGTATATAATTTTTTGTATGACCATATGTTTTCAATTGCCTTGAATTATATTTCTAGGAGTAGAATATTCTGGGTCATAAACACACATAATAACTTTGTGTTTAACTTACTGAAGAATTGCCAAGCTTTTTCCCTAGTGGCTGCACAATTTTACATTCCCACCAATATATGAGGGCAAGGCATTTTTTTTAGAGATTAGATAATCATAAATAAAGGACATTGTCCTTTAAAGATTGTCCAAGGTCAAAAGAGAGAGGAAAGAAATGTTTTATTAGGAAGGAAGATGTTTTATTAAGGGAATGAATAACTCACAAAGTCCTGCTGACTCATTTTCAGACAACTTTACCATGGCCTTGCTTAATTCACATTTTGACCATGTGTTCAGTCTTCCCACAATAGCTTGGGGGTCTAGGGCATCTTTCCCAAGCAGTACAAACACCTTTGAAACATCATTTAATATTGATATGTGTAGTTTTGTTTCCTGTTCAATAAGGAAGAATAGGTCTTCTTTTGCCCACTTAGCTTTATTTTTGGAAATAAGCTTCTCAAAAAGCAGGATGTTCAGCCTTGCTTTAAGTTTCCAAGCTGCCTGAATAGATTTCACCCATTATTTGAGTTTTATTTTTAACTTTAACCTCAGGCAAATTTTATATGTCTAAAAGATTTTTAGAAGTTAAAAAGACATAAGGGGGTAGTGTGCATGTGTAAGCCCATGTGTGTGTGTATGTGTGTGTGTGTGCGCACACACACACCACGGAATAAAGGGTGCATGCTGCCCATTGTTAATTGCCGACTTGTTAACATGACAGGAGTCCACCACCTGCCCTGTCCGTGCAGCCACAACCTGCCTCCACATTGACAGATACTAAGTTTCTGTGCCCCTTGGAGAGAAAGAAACAGAAATTGTCAAAAAAAAAAAAAGATTCCAAATCTATGGGGAAACGTATGTAACTTGTAGATGGAGTACCAACAAATGGAAGAAACATATTTACAAATGAAAGTGAACCTACACTTATATCACTAAAATTGATTTTTTTCTTATTATAGAGTTCTTTATTCACACTACTCAACTTCCCCAAAAGAATCAGCATAAGGCCACAAACTCAACAAAACTGCTTCTCCATTCATAAGAACTCCTGTCCTGACTCCAAGTTCACGCCCTAAGTAAACAGGCAAGACCTTGCCTCATGCTCTGGGTGGCAATCTCCTGAGACCTTGAACCTTCAGGGAGCCTGTTTCCAAGGACAGGCCATTCTACCCACCCAAATGTTCTCAGGCCACAGAGTTCCGCTGCAAAGGCAAGCAAGTATGATAGAGAGTCAGCTGATCCTGACAGGTGCAAATGCAGAAAGAGAGGAAGAGAGATTACGAAGGGAAAAATAGTTCCCCTCAAGCCAGAACAGGAGGTAGCAGATGAGGCGGGCTGTCAATCCGATGTCACTCAACAGCCTGATGGGTGATGCTCTCCTTCCTGAGGCCATGGGGAAGTGTTCTGAGTGGTGCTCTAAAATAGCTGCCTCCCTGCATGCCAGCAGGGCCTGAGCATCCTGTGAGGAACTCTGAAATGCTTTGTGGCGAAGAAAAACCATAGGAGCTCCAAGGGGACCTGGTTCTGGACCCTCCCCATCACATCTCTAAGCCTCCATTCCTGCAGCTCTAAAGGGGAAATAGGTCAATGTGATCTCTGAGAGAAGGCATGTAAGAATGCTGTTATTAAATGAATTAAAAACTCACTACCTCAACATAAGCCATCCTCAAACATGAGCGTGTATCAGCATCACCTGCAGAGCATGGGAAAACAGAAATTTGGCCTTATGCTCAGAGGTTCCATTCATTCGGCCAGGAGCAGGGCCTGAGAATTTACATTTCTAACAAAATTTCCCAGGCAGGGGATGCTGATGCAGCCGGTCAAGGACCACACTTTGAAAACCACTGCAAAAATTACAGACCAAATTTCAGCTCGAGTTATAACAAGCAATCGTTACGCATGTCCAGACTGAGCAGTAAAAACTGAATAATTCTGTTCAGAATAAGCATGAAAATAGTAAAACATATAAAAATAATGGAACATACAATGTTTGAGATGTCAGTTGCAAAATGTTGCAATTTGGTTTTTAAAGTCAGAAAGACCAGGCATTAATCAAACAGATTTTTTTGAAAAACTCTTGTCCTCCAACTTCACAGGAAGAAATCAAGTCTACCACCCTCTTGGAAGCCCTTGCCCTCCTTTGCCTGCCCCGCTGCTTTCGCAGAAGAGGAATCTCAATCCCGAATTCACACATAGCAGGCAGAGGATAAGAGCTGAGGAAAACGTTTACCACACCCTGGCTAGTCACTGTGATAGTGACCAGTAATAGCAACGCCTATGGGTATAAGACTTCATGGTTTTAAAATACTTTTCAGTGATCAAGACAGTGTGGTATTGATGAAAGAATAAATTGTCTAGTGAAACAGAATAGAGATCCCAGAAATAGACTAACACAAATACAGTCAACTGATCTTTGACAAAGGAGCAGAGGCAACAGTATAGTCTTTTCAACTAATGGTGCTGGAACAACTAGATATCCACATGCAGAGGAAGGACGAGGAGGAGGAGAGGGAGCAGAAAGAGAAGAAGGAGAAGGAGAAAAAGCGAAGAAAAGAAAATACATCTAAACAAAGATCTTTCTTATACCTTCCACAAAAATTAACCTAAAATAATAGACTTTAAATGTAAAATGCAAAACTATAACACTCTTAGAAGATAACATAGGAAAAAAATATGGATGACCTTGGGTTTGGAGATGACTTTTTAGATACAACACTAAAGAAATGATCCATGAAAAAAATTAACAGATTGAACTTGATTAAAATTAAAATTTTCTGCTCTGTGAAAGACATTGTGAAGAGAAGAAGAAGACAAGCTACAGATTGGGAGAAAATATTTGCAAAACAGATTGAATAAAGGATTGATATCCAAATTATAAAAAGTATTCGTGTTTTGGGTTTCTTTGGATGAATCTCCAGAAATAAAAACCACTGGGTCATAAGGCAGTTCCATTTTTAGTTTTTTGAGGAAACACCGTACTGTTTTCCATAATGGCTGCACCAATCTGCATTCCCACCAACAGGGCATGAGGATTCCCTTTTCTCCATCTGCTCTCCAACATTTGAGGGCTTATTAATGATAGCCATTCTGACAGGTTTAAGGAAATATCATATTGTGGTTTTAATTTACATTTTTCTGACAATTAGTGATGTTGTGCATGAGTTTTCTTTGCTGTGCAAAACTTTTTAGCCAGATATAGTTCCACTTGTTTATTTTTTCTTGTGTTTCCCTGGCCCAAGGAGCTGTTTCAGAAAAAATATTCCTAAGAGAAATGTCCGAGGTTTTACTGCCATGTTTTCTTCTAGGATATTCATGGTATCAAGTGTCTTACATTTAAGTCTTTAATCCATTCTGAGTTTATTCTTGTGTATGGTGTAAGAAAGTGGTCTAGTGGATGTGAGGGCGATCTGGCTGCAACATCTGTCACCCCATTGATCTCCAGGGTTGATTCGGCTGATCTGGCTGGCTAGGCGGGTGTCCCCTTCCTCCCTCACTGTTCCATGTGCATCCCTCCCGAAACTGTGTGCTTGTGGAAGAGGACGACCTTCCCCGATAGAGGAGAGGACCGTTCTTCGGTCAAGGGTATACGAGTAGCTGCACTCCCCTGACAGAACCTCCAAACAAGTCTCAAGAAAGTGGTCTAGTTTTATTCTTTTTGCATATATCTGTCGTTTTCCCAGCACTGTTTACTGAATAAACTATCTTTACCCCATTTTATGTTCCAACTTCCTTTGTCAAGTATTAATTGACAATATAGATGTGGGTTTATTTCTAGGCTCTGTATTCTATTCCTTTGATCTTTATGTCTGTTTTTATGCCAGTACCATCCCATTTGATCACTATGGACCTGTAATATAGTTTGATTTCAGGTAGCATGGTATTCCCAACATTGTTCTTCTTTCTCAATATTGCTGAGGCTATTCAGGTGTTTTTGTGGTTCTATGTAAATTTATGGATTATTTATTCTGGTTCTGCAAAATAACACCATGGTGCTTTGACAGGAACTGCATTGAATCTATCAATTGCTTTGGGTAGTATAGAGATTTTAATAATATTAATTCTTCTTTCCCATGAACACAGTAGATACTTTCACTATTTTTATTTTTTTATTTTTTTCTTCAATGCCTTACTATTTTCTGAATACAGGTCTTTTAAATTCAACAGAATATGTGTACCCCTGTGTTCACTGCAGCATTATTTACAATAACCAAGCCATGGAAGCAATCCAAGTGCCCATTAGATGAATGGATAAAAAGTCTTTGGTACATATATACAATGGAATATTACTCAGCCATAAAAAATGAAATTTAACCATTTGTAACAGTATGGATGGAACTGCTAAGTGAAATAATTTAGTCAGGGAAGGACAAATACCATATGATTTTATTTAAATGTGAAATATAAAGAACAAAACAAATGAACAAACAAATCAAAACCAATTCATAGACACAGAGAGCAAATTAAGGGGTGCCAGAGGGAAAAGGTGTTGGGAGACTGGGTGAAAGAGGTGAAAAGATTAAGAAGAATAAATTGTTAGTTAAAAAATAGTCATGGGGTAAGTAAAGCATTGGAAATACAGTCAGTAATATTGTGATAACAATGCATGGTGCCACTTGGGGTACTAGAACACTATGTAAAGTATATGATTGTCTAACCACTAAGCTGTGCACCTGAAACCAATGCAAAAATAAGTTTTAAAGAATTTTTTAAGTGAGAGTAGGAGAGATAGTGAGAAAGACTACCATATGCCCCCAACAACCCCCCATCTGGGGTTGATGCTCAAATCAACTGAGCTATCCTCAGCACCTGAGGTTGACACTTGAGCCAATAGAGCCACTGGCTGCAAGAGGGGAAGAGAGAGAGAAGAAGGAGGGGGAAGGGAAGAGAAGCAGAAGGTCATTTCTTATGTGTGACCTGACCAGGAATCAAAACGTCCGCATGCCAGGCCAATGCTCTATCCACTGAGCAAACCGGCCAAGGCCTAAAGAATTTTTAAAAACCAAACTATAAGAAGAACTCATGAAACTCGATAAGAAAACCAGTACCCAATTTAAAAACAGACAAAAGATCTGAATAGACACCTCATGAAAGAAAATATACAGATGGCAAATAAATAAGCATATGAAAACATTAATATCAGGTCATGAGGGAATTGCAAATTAAAACAGGATTTCGCTACATACCTATTAGAACGGCTAAACTGAAAAGAAAACTGACAATACCAAATGCTGAGGAGGACGTGGAGCAACAGGAACTCTCACTCGCTGCTACTGGGAATGCAAATGGCACAGCTACCTTGGAAGAAAGTTTGGCAGCTTCTTATAGAGTTAAACATAGAAGTATACAGCCCAGCAACTGCTATCCTAGGTGTTTGTCCAAATGAGCTGAAAACTTACATCCACATGAAAACCTATCAGTGAATGCATATAGCAGCTTTATTCATAAATGCCTAAACTTGGAGGCAACCAAGATGACCTATCACAGGTGAATGGAGAGCAAAAAAGAAACAGTAGTACATTCACACAGTAAAATATTAGGTGATAAAAATAAATGAGCTCTCAAGCCACAGTATAACATGGAGGAGACTTAAGTGCACATTGTGAAGTGAAAGAAGCCAACCTGAAAAGGCTAATTGCTGTACTATTGCAACGACATGACTCTGGGATGACAAAACTAAGGGGACAGTAAAAATATCAGTGCTTGCCAAGAATTCAAGGGAAGGAAAAGGGATGAGTAGATGGAACACAGGACATCTTATCAGCACTGAAACTATTCTGTATGCTACTGCACTGGTGAGTACACGACACTAAGCATTTGTCAAAACCCATACAATGTACAACACCAAGAGTGAACTCTGATGTAAAAGTATAGATTCGTTAATAATAATGTATCAATAATGACTCATCAATTAGCCTGACCAGGCGGTGGCACAGTGGTTAGAGCATCGGACTGGGATGCGGAGGATCCAGGTTTGAGACCCCGAGGTTGCCAGCTTGAGCACGGGCTCATCTGGTTTGAGCAAAGCTCACCAGCTTGGACCCTGGCTCTGGCTCAAGCAAGGGGTTACTCAGTCTCCTGTAGCCCCCACGGTCAAGGAACACATGAGAAAGCAATCAATGAACAACTAAGGTGCCACAACGAAAAACTGATGGTTGATGCTTCTCATCTCTCTTCATTCCTGTCTGTCTGTCCCCATCTATCTCTCTCTCTGACTCTCTCACTGTCCCTGTAAAAAAAATAAAATAAAATAAAATAATGACTCATCAATTATAACTAAAGTGCCACACTAATATAGGATGCTAATGATAGGAAATACTGTGACTGGGGGTGGGTGGAGTGAAAACTCTGTCTTTTCTGACCTATTTCTGTATAATCCTAAAAATGCTCTAGAAAAAATAAAGTCTATTTGAGTGTAAAAAGCTTTCCCATACATTATTTCACATGCCCTCCGATCTTTGAGATGAGAAAACTGATTTAATAATGTTCACACGAAGTCAGCTGCGAACTAAAATTTGAACATGTATTTTCTGATTCCAGCCTGTGCATTCTTTCCACGGCACTGTCCTGTGCCTCCCGCATGCATTACGCTGAGACCACAACAGGGGCCTACACCCACCTGTTTACCCCATAGAGACACTGCCCAGGCCAAAGAGAATAAAGAGAGGCAGGAAAGAGGAAAGGTGTGTGGACAGAACTAGGGGCACAAAGTCTTTCCCTGGGAGCCGCGCCATGATTCCCTTGGCTGGTCTGAGCACCGACGACACCCATCCACCAAGTCCTTAATTTTACACATTGCTTAGTAATACTAAAATGTGAGGCTTTAGGGGTTAGGTTAGTCAGGGAAAAAGGCATTAAATCTCTAACTTGGTGTGGTTTCTACATCCTGAAATTATTCAGATTTCCTTAAGAGAGTTTTTCCAGAACTTTAGTCCTTTGTATCTCATCTTCGCAATTTCTGTCATGCCTGCTTGTCCCTACCAGCCATCACAGTCTCTGCACACAGGAGTTGCTCATAAATAACATTTGTGGAGTAAATGAACAAACAGTAAAAACTACTTTGTTGCCCAATTTTCCAGCAGCCACGTTAAATCTAATTTCTTAGTTACACCTCTAACCAACAACTCCCAGTGTCCCCAAAGCTATTGGCCCTGGCAGCTGTTGTTGACCGATGACATGTTCAATCTGGATCACTTCCAGCTAAGGCAGCACACAGCTTTCCCAGCCCCCCACAATCCAGATCCTCCGAGTTTGCCTCTGTTTTGAGGGCTCTGTGCCACTGTGCCCTGAATGTCCAGGGAAACGTCGCCTTTTCTGGGAAGCCTTCCCCAAACCCCCCTGGTGGAACTTTCTCTTTTTGCACTCAGAATAAAAATTCTATTGCTCATATTATCCTATATTATCATTGTCTATTTTCAAGAGTAAGCTCTGTTGGGGCAGGAACCACATCTGTCTTGTTGGCCTAGGGCCTGGTTCCAACAGTACTTGATAGATGCTTCTGAAGTTGATGCCGTTCATGTTTACCTGATTCATGGATAGAAAGCTCCTATGTTTGATTCGTTCTTAGGTCCCCAGAACTTAGCACACGCCTGGGAAACAGTAAACACAATGTCTTGATGGATGGAAGGAAGGAAGGAAGGAAGGAAGGAAGGAAGGAAGGAAGGAAGGAAGGAGAGAGGGAGGAACAGAGGGAGGGAGGGAAGGAGGGAAGGGAAGGGAAGGGAAGGGAAGGGAAGGGAAGGGAAGGGAAGGGAAGGGAAGGGAAGGGAAGGGAAGGGAAGGGAAGGGAAGGGAAGGGAAGGGAAGGGAAGGAAGGGAAAGGAAGGGAAGGGAAGGGAAGGGAAGGGAGGGAGGGAGGGAGGGAGGGAAGGAAGGAAAGGAATAAAGGGAAGGAAGGAAACAAAGAAAAGGAAGGGAAGGAAGGGAAAGGAGGAAGGCAAGAAATTTAAACTGAAAATTACAATGAGACCAATTACTCCATTCGTCTCCTAGCTGGCATACTGGTGCATCAAGTCAACCACAGATTACATGCTGTCTTCAGCTATACCTGGTGACAGCAGAAATAAACAAACAATCATTAAATGACTGCTAGATGCCAGGTATCATGTTAGATACTTTCTATAGCTTATCTCCTTAACTCTGTACAAAAGAGATTATCATTCTCAATTTATAAACAATAAAAAGTATTTTTTCTAGTAGTGAAGCATAATTTTTCTCTGTTACTCTATACAACCTGGGACTGGAGCCTCACTCTCCTACCAAAGAGAGAGGAAGCTGAGGAAAACTCTTTTCTTTCTTCTTTCTTTGAAAGCAGCAACCTTGAAATTAAATACAGTACCTTCTTCTGTCAGAGGGAAAAGATTCACAAGGCAGAGAGTACGCTTGGGAGCCAGAGCCTTCTCTTCCATGTTCTCTGACTCCTTGTGGGGGAGCTAAAACGTTGGTCTGAATACAAAATGTCATTGCAAAGTTTACACAAACCTGAGGACAAGTTCATGGAAACCTGCACAAATTGCTTAATGAAAGTGATACATGTCACTAATAAGCACAGCACGTCCTGTGTAAGAAGTGATCATTTTCATTGGCAGTAACCCCTCTTTTGACCTTGGAGCTCATGGAACAGCTAAAATCAGGTAATACACTGCTCACAAAAATTAGAGGATCAGGGAACGTGCTGATACTCCAGCCTTTTGTATAGTGCATTTTCACCAATGAAATAAAAGTTGGTTTTGCATCTCATTTGCATAATTGAACAACTTTCTTTGACTTGTCCTTTGCTTTTCTGATGTTCTTATTTAATTAAAAAAATCAAATGTTTCTTTTTTTATCACTTCATATTCATTTTGAAATATCCCCTAACTTTTATGAGCAGTATATTTATGTGCAGAACATGTGACATATTATGCCTTTTTGTTTAGTGATCCATACAAGAACCAGTGGTAGCCCGATGAAAAGTCAATATCAAATTGTTCAAATAAATCCCACTTAAAGAATGATGACTTGGGAGGAGTCCTTTGCCAGAAAGAATTCTCCCAAGATTTGTTTACTATGAGGTGGAAGAAAAGAACATTCTGCCTCTGGTTTGCTACCTGGTGAAATTACAGGGGAAGAAATGTAAGATCACCCTCTGAGCAATGTCTGAGACCCATTTTAGTACCAGCCCTCTCTTGCTACGTTCCCAATTCACCCAGTATAGACCTTTTCAAATGAAAGGGCAAGAAAACCAACCAATATAGAGTCCAGTTGAAACTGAGCACTAAAAACTTATGGAAAAAAATCTATAACTGAGTTAAATAATTGTCTCTTAAAAATTCTTTAGAACCAACATTGGGCATTGTTATAAAGTTATAAAATCTCCAGCATTCGTTTTGTTTGACCCTCCATTCAATTCCCTCTCAAATCTCTTTCTCTCTCCCCACTCCATATATCTTATTTAATTAACCCGTTTGCAAGAACAGAATCTTGGGTTAGTCATTCACACTTTAATATGAGTTAAAGTCAGTGAGTCAGCTCTCGCAGGAATGAGGATTTCAAACCATAGCTCTAACAACAGAATGGCTATCTTTGAACACTTTTAAGGGTATCTCATGGAACAACAACAAGACAAAGAAGAGAATAGTTGCTACTGGAGTCTACCTGTGCATAAAGGCAGCCTTGAGTCCAGTTTTGAGAAAAGAAAGCCTTTAGATGCCACTCCCAATTGAAAGTGAATTCAGATTAATTCAGACATTGGGTATGAGTTATCATTTTTCCTTCAAGAATTTACTGGTTTCAATACCTTCCTCTTTTCCTCTAGGCCAGCAAACAGACCTATTTCTGATGACCTGGAAGTATCAGTTTAGTAGAGTCCATTCTCACTTGGCACCTGGTCCCTGCACTCTGGATGTCCTCTCCCCACACCAGGTTTTATCTGAAAAGGCACAACATGAGTTGCCTGGGCCAAACGAGCCATGAGGATTTCAACAAATGTTCCGCGCCAGTGAGTGCGACCCTCGGAGCAGAAAGTTGATAGCACTCTCACATAAGGCCAGTCCCCTGGAGGCTCCCAGTGCTCTCTCAGCCGGAAGAACTTCAAAACTCGGCACCAGTGGAAAATTCAGCCTGTTCCCAGCAAGAGACAAGTGTGCTCCCAAAATGAGTACTGGCATTTGGAAATGCCCTAAGGGATTATAAATATAATCTTTGAGGTGTGAGTGTGTATCAGAGAAAGAGATGGAGAGAGAGAGTATGTGTGTAATGACAGAAAGAGGAGCTAGTGCCAGCCCAGGGCCAAAAAGGATCAGTGTAAAGAACACAAGGCCGGATCTCACCGCCTGGTGTCTGGGTCCACAGCTTCTGCTCGAGAATTCAGACAAGCTTACAGAGCAGCTCCAGGTTGATCAGAAAGCCATGGACTTGCAAAATCTGCCAAAAATCTAAGCTGTTCCTCAGCTCCAAGGCTTCCTCTGCTCTGTGTTTGCTCTCATAAATGGGCTTTGTCCTCAAAAACTAGTGTTCTCAATCTCTTATGAAGAACTTAATTAAATAACTGATCTGTTTAAAAGAAGAAGAATGCAAGGCCAAGCACAGAGGGTAATGTCTACTCTGTGCCCACTTATTAAATTCAGAATTTTCTACAGAAGAAATGAAAGGAAGGGAATCAGAGAGAGTAGAAGAGAGAAAGGTAAAAATGATAGAAAGAGTGAAAAAGAAGCAGAGACAAAGACAGAGAGAGCTAGAGAGAGGGGTGGGATGGGGACAGGAACAGGAAATGGGGAGCCTTTCTGGATGTGGACTGGGAGAGAGACAATCAGAATAAAAAGAGCTGATAAATCACAGGTCCCTCCACCAGTTACAAATGATTTATTCCAGCCTCTATTGTGTTTTGCCATCTATTAAGTTTCATGTCCAAATGGCCCATGATGCAAGGCCATGGCTACGCCACCATACACAAGGCATACTGTTTCCTGCCAAACAAATGGGCTTGTTGGGGTGGGTCCTAGGCCCTCTGGGTTTCTCCACATGTGCCCAGGTTCTGGGACTGAAGAACAGAATAAAATGAAATGCAACTGACCCTGCAAGAGGGACCTTATGACCTTCATTGTCCTTCAACCAACCAAGTTGCAAGGCAGGGGCTCTTAACTTGTTACGTGCATAGCTTCCTTGGGCAGGCTAGAAAGCCTACAGACACCTTCTCAGAATTATGTTTTAAATATGTGAAACTTCACCTGTTCGATTAGCTGTTATTAGCAAGTCAGGTAATAGCAAATGTTGGAGAGGCTGTGGAGAAAAAGGAACCCTCATACACTGTTGGTGGGAATGTAAAGTAGTACAACCATTATGGAAGAAAGTATGGTGGTTCCTCAAAAAACTGAAAATAGAACTACCTTATGACCCAGCAATCCCTCTACTGGGTATATATCCCCAAAACTCAGAAACATTGATACGTAAAGACACATGCAGCCCCATGTTTATTGCAGCATTGTTCACAGTGGCCAGGACATGGAAACAACCAAAAAGCCCATCAATAGATGACTGGATAAAGAAGATGTGGCACATATACACTATGGAATACTACTCAGCCATAAGAAATGATGACATCGGAACATTTACAGCAAAATGGTGGGATCTTGATAACATGATACGAAGCGAAATAAGTAAATCAGAAAAAAACAGGAACTGTATTATTCCATACGTAGGTGGGACATAATAGTGAAACTAAGAGACATTGATAAGAGTGTGGTGGTTACGGGGGGGGAGGGGGGAATGGGAGAGGGATAGGGGGTGGGAGGGGCACAAAGAAAACAAGATAGAAGGTGACAGAGGACAATCTGACTTTGGGTGGTGGGTATGCAACATAATTGAACGACAAGATAACCTGGACTTGTTATCTTTGAATATATGTATCCTGATTTATTGATGTCACCCCATTAAAAAAATAAAATTATAAAAAAAAAAAAAAAAAAAAAAAAAAAATATGTGAAACTGTAAAGGAAAACAATTACATTTTTATAATGATCAAATATTTAAATAACATGATATAGTAATATTTGTACTCCATCAATGCTTTAAATTATAAGATCTGATGAAGGGTCAAAAAACTACAGTCATTTCAAATTGTGATGGGAGAAAACAAGGTTTCCAGGTGTCTGCAACAACTGTCAGGTGACATGAAAAGATCTGTGATTTCTATGGCGACAAAATCACAATGTGTTTTGCCTGCATTCTTCCTAGAGGAATGTATCTTTTCCTTGATTTGGGGAAAAGATACAGTTTTTTTCCATGAAAAATTCATGAACCACAACAAAGTCGTAAGGGAAGAGAGTCACTGAGGATAAAAATATGAGTAACAACAGAACTATAGTAGCAAAGCAACATCACTACAAGCACAACAACAAACATGGCTGCCATCTACTACAAGCACAACAACAAACATGGCTGCCATCTACTACAAGCACAACAACAAACATGGCTGCCATCTACTACAAGCACAACAACAAACATGGCTGCCATCTACTACAAGCACAACAACAAACATGGCTGCAGTCTACAGATACTCTTCTCTGTTCCAGGCCCTGAGTTAAGTGCTTTTCTCCATCATTTCCCTTCATCTGCCCTCTAAGGAAGGTTCATTTTGCCTACATTAGAGATGATGAAACTGAGGCTTAGAGATTTTAGGGAACTTTTCCAGGATCAGAGCTGGTGAACAACTGAGCAAAGAATGGATGTCAGGGCTGTGGCTGCCTGGCACCAGAGCCCACATTTACTGGGTCTTCTTGAGAAACATATGTGTGTTTATGTGTGTGTGTATACAAAGAGTGAGAGATAAAAACCCAGAAGTACTCTATACTTTTTCTTATCCATGCTCATATCCCATTCATGTGAAATGGGAAGATAGTACCAGAGAGGATAGAAGCCTACAGGTCATCAGCACTATGGAAAATCTTCTCATAATTCTCATAAACACTGAAGAGGAAGAGCTATGTGGGGGAAATTAGCTCTATCAGACACTAATATAACTCGATAATTAATGTAGAATGTTAATGGCACATGACAGATCACTTGAACTGGGATGGACTTAGCTCTCCACGCAGCCACAAACATGCTTCCCCAGCAGGTATTACCTCTGGCTGAATCACAAATGCCAGTTACTCAGCAAGACTCTACAAGACGAAAGAATGAAAGAGAACTAATTTTTTTTAATGGTGTTCAAACAAGATTTGTTTCTGTTTGGGTCATCAGATGAGATTTGCACATCAATCAGTAAGTCATAAGACCAAATTAAGGTTAATTTAAAACAATCCAGAATTACAACAGCTTTCTCTCGGTGGTAACATCACATCAGTGACTCACATCGGATTTACTGTCAAATAAAATCTGTCAGCCTTTGTCATACACATTGCTGCTAAGCCATGTCATATCCTGAAAGTGTGCTGCTAGTGTTTTGGACCAAAATACAGTATCTTTCTTTTATCCCATTAACTTTAATTCCCTGGCTATGTGCATTATGCAAGCCCATGACTTTTTAGATTTGTTATTTTTAGATTTGTGTTATTACTAATGAGCATGTCCTGTTGAACATTAATTTTTCTCCTTTACTAACATATCAATAATATTTTCTATAACCTCACATAAAATAATCAAGAAACTATATAGCTTGCAGAATTCACTCTCCTTCTTATAGTCTACTCAACTGTGAAATAATTTATTAGGCCAGAACAGTAGACAAGTTTGAACATCTGTACTTTCCTGTAAATATTCATTTCTCTTTTATCAAAGCTTGCCCAATTCTTTTCAGTTCAAGGATCATTCTGCTTCTATTATGCAGTATATTTTGGTACTGAGTTTGTTCTAGATACTGAAAATTCAGACAAACACATTTCCTCACTTTAGGAAGCTTTCAGCTTATGGGAGAAAATAGATATGTGAACAGGTAAATTATATGTGGTAATTAGGGGTCAAAAAAGCTTACATAATAGAGATAATCTATTGACTCACGTAACTGAAAGGTCCAGAGGTAAGGCAGGTTTCTGGCATGGTTTGATTAAGTAAGGCACCTTCAGTATTGTGCTAGAAAGTATGTAACAATTTACTAACTCTCTGGAAAACTAAGCCTTGATTTGTAGTGTTTACCAATTCGCATGTTGTAAATACTCCCACTGTGGCTTATTTCAAGCTACCAACATGAAGTCCCTGAACATAGAATTGAAAATAGAAGTGTCCAGTCACCTCTCGCTTCATGAAGACTAACTTCAGCACACCCTTGCTACCTTTCTTCCTTCCTTCCTTCCTTCCTTCCTTCCTTCCTTCCTTCCTTCCTTCCTTCCTTCCTTCCTTTCTTCCTTCCTTCCTTCCTTTCTTTTTTTATTTTAGTCAGGAGAGAGAGAGAGAGAGAGAGAGAGAGAAGGGGAGGAGCAGGAAGCATCAACTTCCATATGTGCCTTGACCAGACAAACCCAGGGTTTCGAATCAGTGATCTCAGCATTCCAAGTCTGTGCTTTATCCACTGCGCCACCACAGGTCAAGAAATTTCTGAACAAGTTTCTCAGTTCTTCCATCTTTCACACACTGGTTTTGTCCTAATGATGCAATCAGCAACTGGGACTATATACTTTCTTTCTAGTGTTGAGTTTAAGAGAACAAGCGTCTCTTTCCTTAACCATCAAAAAAATGACTGCGCTCCCCTAAATGTCAAAGAATGTCACTCCCAACTGGCTGCACAGAAATGAAAGGTGAGGAGTCCATGTGGGCAGGATGTGGGGCACACTGAAAAGATCCTGGGACCAAACATGAAGATCCTTGTAGTCCACTTAATCCAGTAGACAAAGGGAGGGGGGTAAATAGTCCTGAATTTGAAATCGAATTATCGAATTAAAAGGAAAATTCCCTGAGCTGCCATAACTTTTTTTTTTTTTTCTTTTTTGGTGAATAAACAAGGTGAAGTGGAGTAGACATTCACTTTTGGTAAATCAAAAGTAACTACTCTGAGTTTTCCAGTTTTCTCAACCTTAAGTTTGAGGCACTTGCCTGACACACAGAGCCCTTTCCTCCCTTCACACTGTGCTAATTAGTTCCATGAGTGCTACATACATGTTTGTTAATGATAGGTCTTTTGAAAATAACATAAATCTGATAAAGTTAAAGTAGACTGAAATGCCCCCAGTCTTATAAAGGCTCCCTAGAGCTAGACTACCATTATAGAGAATCGTGTATATTTATAAAATCCATGTTTTCATTATGTATTGACAAACCATACAAGTATTATTTTATACTTCTAAACATTAGTGGTATCACAACATTGTACCATTGTATTATGTGATTCTTTCACTCAACATTATGTTTTGAGATCCAGCCTGTTTGTTAGTATAGGCCAGTAAACACCATGTACGTAGTGATTATTATTATTTTTAGTAGTAGTAGTACATGGATTTAGATCACTTCTTATAACTTATAGTAAGGTAGCCTTGGCTATACAACATTTTACATATCTATTTCCTTATTGGTGGGTATATATTTCCAATTTGGGGCAGTTTTAAACAACACCTCATAGACTATCCTTAAACAAATTATGCTCTATGTTCAAGAGTTTGTATTGACTTGAAAGTGGAGAGCTCCTACTTTTCTCTATCTCTGCTACCACCATGTCAGATTTTTCAAAAGTTTATGGATACAAAACCATAACATTATTGTTTTAACCTTCATTTTTCTGTTCACTGATAAGTTAGATTAGACTAGGCTTTTTTTTTCCCCCCCTACATCTATTCTTCACTTAGATCCTTAAGCTTTTCTAAGGTCACAGAGTCCTTTTCTCCCTCATGAAAATGCACATATGTACACAGCACAATTTGTCTACACATCAAGGAGCTTCGCGGAGTCCCTGAAGACCAGCCATGGCCATTCAGAGCAGGGACTCTGGAGCTTTTAGTGGACATAAAAACCACCCAGGAGGTTTGTACAAATGCAGATCCTCAGGCTCCATCTTCAAGGATTCTGACTTAGGGTGTCTGAGCATAATCACAAGGGTGATAATTTTAAGAAAGACAATTTTCAGGGTTCCTGGATTTTCAGTAAGAAATCTTGTTTCTGCTTTCCAAAATGTCCCCTTTTCCCATAGCTCTGAAACAGAAGACGTGATCACCAAGTTTAATGTACAAAATCAATAACCTGCTTTCAAACGGCTACTGCAGCTGCTTTTACATCCTGAGTTACTACCACACACAGACCAGGTGTCTCTCATCATTTAGCTGGGAGGATGGGTGAAGGGATGAACAAATAGGGTGACATGTGATGCAACGAAAAACACAAGAAGAGGAAAAAATTTAGGAAAGTCTAAGCTATGTAGAAAATACTACATAAAAAGCAACTCTTTACTAAATATGAACAGCTTGTGTTTGGAATGGCTTCTGTTGCTAATTTTATTACATGAGCAAGCTCATTTTTTTTTGTCTGCCAGATAGTTTAAAGATTCTCTTGTGAAAAGAAGGAAATAAATCTAGAGTTCTTTCAGATCTAAATTTACATAAGTGACTCTGTTGTAAGATGAAGAAAATTGACTGCCTCAACTACAAATATCTTATCTGAAGTATCTGAAAACCTAGGACTACGGGACCAGAAAACTTAAGAGCCATTAAGAATCCTTTTGGTATGATGATGGTGTTACACAGATACATTTCTCCCCTTTCTTTTCTGGGCCTGTGGGTTTCAAGAGAGAGTTAATCCTTGTTTCTGATTGAGCCGCACGAACTGTGTTTCTCTCTGAGCTTTGGAAGGCTAGCATCCTCTTGAACCCTCAGTGTAATTTGGCTCTGTGAATGATTTCAGGAACAAGAATTAGGAGCTGGTTCTAGGACTTAAGCATGACTCACTGGTTCTAACTGGTTAACTTTGGGCCAGTAACAATGGAAACATGACTCAGTTGCTCTGTCTGTGAAACTGGGGCAGTGATGCTGGCTGCCTGCCTCGCAGGAAGTGCAGAAGGAGGGCCAGGCTTGTGAGATAACAAAGGGCTCCGGAGAAGAAGTATTACATGGGTGAGGGCAGGGAAGGTGCCGGAAAGGAGCTGGAAGACCGAAGACTGTAAGGGGGCAACCTGACTCAGAACTGGAGGAAGCCTAATAGAGACTGTTCCATAAACAATGGAGAAAAGCGAATAAAGTCACCTCCCATCCCTTGTCCTTCAGGGGATAATCTTTGAACATTTGTGTGAAATCACTGGGTTCACAGTAAAAATGGTGGCCCAGGATTTCTGAATCTTAACTAGTGTCTATTTTCTTGTTCATTTGCCTGTATAGTATTTTTCATCCTGTATAACTGTTAGGTTTGGGTTCAGGGCTCCTTTTAATCCAAAAGCAGCCCTTTAAAACTCAAATTCCCCTCCCCAACCTCCCACTCGGCAGCTTCTTCACTAAGCATCTCCCTCACTCAACCTCCCCTGCCCCTTAAGCAACTCCTCCCACTCTGGAAGGTTCTGGGAAGTGTCCTTGGGACAAGGCCACTGGGAGGGACCTGAGGGTTGGGAAAGGGATACAATCTGTGACCAAGGCAACAAACCAAGATAAACTAATCTGAGCATGTCCAGGTGCACCCAACCCCATGCCAGCAAATGCCTGCAGCAACCCCTATATCAGACACCCCTTCCTGCAGCCATTAGGGTCTCAGCCTGTTTGTTTTGCAGATGCATAAATAAACTTCTTATAAACTCATCAGGCCTGGGCATCCCCCCTTTGGCAGATCTAACAATAACTTGTCTGATTCTAGATTGTGTGTTTATTAAATATAAGAATTATGATCAAGATACAGGTGTATGTGTGCATGTATATGCCTGGGAAGATGCCTGCTACTCTCAACATAAATCCTGTGTGGGTCAAGTAAATGAATTCTTGTTGTTTCGTTTATTTATGTATTCATTGGTTGATTCTTGTATGTGGCCTGACCAGGGATCCAACCCACAATCTTGGTGTAATGGGACGACTCTCTAACCATCTGAGCTACCCGGCCAGGGTGAGTAAATGCAGAGTAAAACAAAACACACACACACACACACACACACACACACACACACACACACACCAGCATTTTTCCAGGATTTAAGCCACAAAGAAAAGAACTGGGAGGGGTCCTGGGGAGACAATTCTGTCACCATATTTATTCCTGCCTGTATTATTTATGATACAGACACAATTGTGGTAATGGAAACCAAGTAACCATGACTTAAATAAAATAGAAGTTTACTTCTCACTCACATAATATGACTTCTCCATAGTTTCACAAACCCAAATTCCTTCTACCTTTCCTAGGGTGTTACTTTCATCTGTTTGGTCCAGGTAGCTCACCACACCTGCAGTTTGGCTTATAGAATTGGGAAAGTAAGGGCAGCTCATCTTTCCTTGCCAAGTCACCTTTATCTATTCTCAGCCCTATGGCTAGAACTTAGTTACATGACAATGCCTCACTGCAAAGGAGTCTGGGATATGTAGTCCATATTCTGAGGAGCTATAGATTCAACTGAAAACCAAAGTTATCTAATTAAAAAGAAGGGAGAAATAAATATTGAGACAACTAGTCATCTCTGTCATACATCCCAACATAGAAAAAAAAAATAAAATAAAAAAGGTGAGGATTTTCCAAAGTCACTAGAAAAATTCCCAGTAGACTCAGAAGTAGCTGGCACTCACTGGTGTCAAGAGTGTACTAATCTACATAATCTACATGCTGTCAACCCAGATGTTGATTCAGAAAAAAGATGATTCTCAATTTTATATACTTATCTTTTGAACAGCCTACTTTTTTATTAATCTCTGATATTCTTAAACCTCTTTTCTTGTACCAAATTTGAGTTTTCATATTGCAGCTAAAATCTTATGGGTTCTTTTTTGGGGGGCCTCTTTGAGAATATAATTTCATCTTAATTACTATGCATATAAGACTAAATGATGGCCTAATTGGTGGTGGCACAGTGGATAAAGCATTGACCGGAACACTGAGGACACTGGTTGGAAACCCTGAGGTTGCTGGCTCTGAGCGCAATCTTGTCAGTGTGAGGTCACACTGGCTTGATCAGGGAAATAGTCCACATGATCCCAAAGCTTACCAGCTTGAGCCCAAAGGTGCTAGCATAAAAAGCCTATAAAGTCCCTGGCTTGAGCAAAGGGACACTACCACACTCCCTTCAAGGTACGAACGAAAAGTTCACTGTACAACTAAAGTGAAAGCAACTACGAGCTGATTCTTCTCACCCTCTCACTTCCTGTCTCTCTCTCTCAAAAAAGAAAGAAAAAGAAAAAGACCAAATGATGAATGCATTTGGTGTAAAATTAGGAATCTTGGCATTCAACTTGGGAAATAAAAATCAAGAGCCAGTGAGCATGCCCAGAGTAGGAGAGGTTATGAATGACCACACATCCTAAGAGTCATAATAATTAAAGTAATGTAAAATAATTAAAATCTATTGAGGACTTACTTTGTTCCAAGAGCTTTACCTGCATGATCTCATGCAGAATAACAAGAAAAGAAGGAAGAGAGGGAGGGAGGAAGGGAAGAAGGGAGGAAGGGAGGGAGGGAGGGAGGGAGGGAGGGAGGGAGGGAGGGAGGGAGGGAGGGAGGGAGGGAAGAAAAGAAAACAAAAAAACAATGCAATGAGGAGGGATGTACTATTATACCAATTTACAGCTGAGGAAACTGGGCTTAAGAAAATTAAGTTACTTGCCCAAGACCACCCAGCTACCAAGTGACAATCTGGACTTGAATTCTAGAATCTAACACTAGTACTGTTATCTTTTTTTTTTTTTTTAATTTAATGCAGTGACATTGATAAATCAGGGTACATATGTTGAGAGAAAATATCTCTAGATTATTTTGACATTTGATTGTGCTGTATGCCCCTCCCCCAAAGTTAAATTGTCTTCTGTCACCTTCTATCTGGTTTTCTTTGTGCCTCTCCCCTCCCCTAACCCCTCTTTCCTTCTTCACCCCCTCCCACCTCCCCCAACCTCCCGCCCCTGTTGCCATCACATTCTTGTTCATGTCTCTGAGTCTCATTTTTATGTCCCTTCTATGTATGGATTCATATTAGTTTTTTTTTTTTTCTGATTTACTTATTTCACTCCGTATAATGTTGTCAAGGTCCATCCATGTTATTGTAAATGATCCGATGTCATCATTTCTTATGGCTGAGTAGTATTCCATAGTATATATGTACCAAAGCTTTTTAATCCACTCGTCCTCTGACGGACACTTGGGCTGTTTCCAGATCTTCGCTATTGTGAACAATGCTGCCACAAACATGTGGGTGCATTTCTCCTTTTCGAGCCGTTCTATGGTGTCCTTGGGGTATATTCCTAAAAGTGGGATAGCTGGGTCAAAAGGCAGTTCGATTTTCATATTTTTGAGGAATCTCCATACTGTTTTCCACAGTGGCTGCACCAGTCTGCATTCCCACCAGCAGTGCAGGAGGGTTCCCTTTTCTCCACATCCTCGCCAGCACTTATTCTGTGTTGTTTTGTTGATAAGCGCCATTCTGACTGGTGTGAGGTGATATCTCATTGTGGTATTAATTTGCATTTCTCTAATCATTAGTGATGTTGAACATTTTTTTATATGCCTATTGGCCATCTGTATGTCCTCTTTGGAGAAGTGTCTATTCATCTCTTTTGCCCATTTTTGGATTGGGTTGTTTGTCTTCCTGGTGTTGAGTTATACAAGTTCTTTATAAATTTTGGTTATTAACCCCTTATCAGACGTATTGTCAAATATGTTCTCCCATTGTGTAGTTTGTCTTTTTATTCTGTTCTTGTTGTCTTTAGCTGTGCAAAAGCTTTTTAGTTTGATATAGTCCCATTTGTTTATCCTGTCTTTTATTTCACTTCCCCGTGGAGATAAATCAGCAAATATATTGCTCTGAGAGATGTCGGAGAGCTTACTGCCTATGTTTTCTTCTAAGATGCTTATGGTTTCACGGCCTACATTTAAGTCTTTTATCCATTTTGAGTTTATTTTTGTGAGTGGTGTAAGCTGGTGATCTAGTTTCATTTTTTTGCAGGTAGCTGTCCAATTTTCCCAACACCATTTGTTAAAGAGGCTGTCTTTACTCCATTGTATTTCCTTACCTCCTTTGTCAAATATCAGTTGTCCATAGAACTGTGGGTTTATTTCTGGGTTCTCTGTTCTGTTCCATTGATCTATATGCCTGTTCTTATGCCAGTACCAGGCTGTTTTGAGTACAACGGCCTTGTAGTATAACTTGATATCAGGAAGTGTGATACCTCCCACTTTATTCTTCTTTTTTAAGATTGCTGAGGCTATTCGTGTCCTCTTTTGGTTCCATATAAATTTTTGGAATATGTATTCTATATCTTTGAAGTATGTCATTGGTATTTTAATTGGTATTGCATTGAACTTATAGATTGCTTTGGGTAATATAGACATTTTAATGATGTTTATTCTTCCTAACCATGAGCATGGTATATGCTTCCACTTGTTTGTATCTTCCTTGATTTCTTTTATCAATGCTTTGTAATTTTCCGAGTACAAGTCTTTAGTCTCCTTGGTTAAGTTTACTCCTAGGTACTTTATTTTTTTGGTTGTAATTGTGAAGGGGATTATTTCCTTAATTTCTATTTCTGACTGTTCATTGTTGGTGTATAAAAATGCTTCTGATTTCTGAGTATTGATTTTATATCCTGCCACTTTGCTGAATTTATTTATCAGGTCCAGTAGTTTTTTGACTGAGACTTTAGGGTTTTCTATATACAATATCATATCATCTGCAAATAATGATAGTTTTACTTCTTCTTTTCCAACTTGAATGCCTTTTATTTTTTCTTCTTGTCTGATTGCTGTGGCTAGGACTTCCAGGACTATGTTAAATAAGAGTGGTGAAAGGGGGCACCCCTGCCTTGTTCCTGATCTTAAGGGGATTGCTTTTAATTTTTGCCCATTGAGTATGATGTTGGCTGTGGGTTTCTCATTGATGGCTTTTATCATGTTGAGGTATGTTCCCTGTATTCCCACTTTGCTGAGAGTTTTGATCATGAATGGGTGCTGGATTTTATCAAATGCTTTTTCTGCATCTATTGAAATTATCATATGGTTTTTCTTCTTTTTGTTTATGTGATGAATCACATTGATTGATTTACGAATATTGTACCAGCCTTGCCTCCCCAGAATAAATCCCACTTGATCATGGTGTATGATTTTTTCCATATATTGTTGGATCCGGTTTGCTAATATTTTGTTGAGGATTTTAGCATCTATATTCATCAGAGATATTGGCCTATAATTTTCTTTCTTTGTGTTGTCTTTGCCTGGTTTTGGAATCAGAATTATGCTCGCCTCATAAAAGGAGCTTGGAAGTCTTCCTTCCTCCTGAATTTTTTGAAATAGTTTGAGAAGGATAGGAGTTAGTTCTTCTTTGAATATTTGGTAGAATTCTGTTGTGAAGCCATCGGGCCCCGGACTTTTCTTTGTTGGGAGTTTTTTGATAACTGTTTCGATCTCATTTGGTGTAATTGGTCTGTTTAGGTTTTCTGATTCTTCCAGATTGATTTTTGGAAGATTGTATGTTTCAAGGAATTTGTCCATTTCATCTAGGTTGTCTAGTTTTTTGGCATACAGTTCTTCATAGTATTTTCTTACAATATTTTGTATTTCTGTTGTGTCAGTTGTTATTTCTCCTCTCTCATTTCTAATTTTATTTATTTGAGTCCTCTCTCTCTTTTTCTTGGTCAGTCTACTTAAAGGTTCATCAATCTTGTTTACCTTTTCAAAGAACCAGCTCCTAGTTTCATTGATCCTCTGTATTGTTTCTTTAGCCTCTATGTCATTTATTTCTGCTCTGATCTTTATTATTTCCTTCCTTCTACTACATTTGGGCTTTACTTGCTGTTCTTTTTCTAATTCTTTTAGATGCAGGGTTAAGTTGTTTATTTGAGCTTTTTCTAGCTTCTGAAAGTGTGCCTGTAGTGCTATGAACTTCCCTCTCAGCACTGCTTTCGCTGTGTCCCATAAATTTTGAGTTGTTGTATGCTCATTGTCATTCGTTTCTAGGAATTTTTTTATTTCTTCTTTGATCTCATTCTTAATCCATTCATTATTTAACACCCTGCTATTTAGTTTCCATGTGTTTGAGAATTTTTGAGCTTTTCTGCTGTGATTCATTTCTAGTTTCATGCCTTTGTGATCGGAGAAAGTGCTTGATATTATTTCAGTCTTCTTAAATTTGTTGAGAGCACTTTTGTGCCCTAACATGTGGTCTATCCTAGAGAATGTACCATGAGCACTTGAAAAGAATGTATATTCTGCTGCTTTAGGGTGAAAGGATCTGAAGATATCTATTAAATCGAATCGATCTAGTGTTTACAATAAGTCTGCTGTTTCTTTGTTAATTTTCTTTCTTGAGGATCTATCTAGTGATGTTAGTGGGGTATTGAAATCCCCTACTATTATAGTATCGCTGTTGATCTTGCCCTTTAAATCCATCAAAGTCTGTTTTATATATTTGGGTGCTCCTATATTAGGTGCATAGATATTTATAATAGTTATATCTTCCTGTTGGATTACTCACTTTATCATTATGTAGTGGCCTTCTTTATCTCTTACTATATCCTTTGTTTTAAAGTCCAATTTCTCTGATATAAGTATTGCTACCCCAGCTTTTTTTTCATTTCCATTTGCATGAAATGTTTTTTTCCATCCTTTTACCTTCAATCTATGTGTGTCTTTTGTTCTAAGGTGTGTCTCTTGTAGACAACATATGTATGGGTCCTGTTTTCTTATCCACGCAGCTACCCTATGTCTTTTGATTGGATCATTTAATCCATTTACATTTAAGGTTATTATTGATATGTAATTGTTTATTGCCATTTTCTTCTTTAAAGGTGTATTCCTTTTTTTGCTATATAATTTTCCAACTTTGATCTGTTTACAACAGGCCCCTTAACATTTCTTGCAGCGTTGGTTTGGTTGTAATGAATTCCTTGAGTTGTTTTTTGTCTGGGAAGCTTTTTATTTCTCCTTCTATTTTAAACGATAGCCTTGCTGGATAAAGTAGTCTTGGTTGTAGGTTCTTGTTCTGCATTACTTTGAATATTTCTTGCCATTCCCTTCTGGCCTCAAGTGTTTCTGTTGAGAAGTCGGATATCATCCTTATGGGGGCTCCTTTGTAGGTGATAACTTTTTTTTCTCTTGCAGCTTTTAATATTTTCTCTTTATCGCTTAGCTTTGGTATTTTAATTATGATGTGTCTTGGTGTAGGTTTCTTTGGGTTTCTCTTTAATGGAGTTCTCTGTGCTTCTTGGACTTGTGAGAGTTTCTCTTGCATTAATTTAGGGAAGTTTTCAGTTATGATATGATTGAACAAAGTCTCTATCCCTTGTTCTTTTTCTTCTTCTTCAGAAACCCCTATGATGTGGATGTTATTTCTCTTCATGTTGTCACAGAGCTCTCTAAGAGTTTCCTCTGACTTTTTGAGTCTCTTTTCTCTTTTCTTCTCTGCTTTCATGCCTTCATTCCAGTTGTCCTTTAACTCACTGATTCGATCCTCAGCTGTATCCATCCTGTTTTTAATTCCTTCCATTGTGGTCTTCATTTCTGATATTGTATTTGTCATCTCTGACTGATTCTTTTTTAATATTTCAATATCCTTTTTTATACTTGCTATTTCTTTATTTAGGTTTTCAAACTGCCCCTCCATTGTTGTTCTAAGATCCCTAAGCATCCTTACAATCATTATTTTGAACTCTGCATCTGGAAGTTTGATTATTTCTATATCACTCAGCTCATCTCTCAAAGGTGTCTCTTGTGGTTTCATTTGGGTTGCACTCCTTTGTCTTCTCATAATGGTGTTTTATTTGTAGAGTTGGTTGGGTCTAGGCTTGGTGTTGTCTGCCTCCAGTTTTCAGTTATGTTATTTCTAGGTCTTCTTGGGTTGGTATCAGCTATTATTTGTAATCCACTTTCAGATTTGGGCAGCTCTGAAGTCTTGATTTGTTTGTTTTCTTAACAGGTGATAGTCTTGTTAACTGGTCTCAGCAGGGGGCTTCCTTGAAACTGTAACCAGGAATGCTGTGGGTTTAACCTGAGACGCTGAAGGTCTCTTCCACCAACTAATCTCACTGGGGGCAGGGTTTTTTCTCAGCTTCAGTAGGGGGAGGTGTATCTCAGATCTCCATAGAGACCTGAGTTACTGCCCCTCCTTCCCACTTCTTGTTTTCAGCTGTGTCTTGTTGCGCTGATTGGAGCTGGATAGATGTCTGGAGATCTCTGATCCGGAAGCACTTCAGCTCTGTTTTGTGAAAGGTTCAGTCCCTCCCCCAGCTATGGCCGCCTCCAGCATGAATGAGTCAGCTTTTTTATTTCGTTTCTTGCATACCTTAGCCCCTCACAGTCTGTCCCTCTCCTTGTCCTTTCCACTTGGGAGATAAGCTGGTCTTTTCAACCCACCTTGCTCCCTGGTCGCCAGGTAAGTGGCTATGAGCAGTAGTTTCTGCTCTTTTTCCTCTGTGAAATCCTCTCTGGGCTCTCAGCCTCACCCCCCCCCCCCCCCGCCGTTCCTGTAAGCAGAGGAGATTCAGGCACTCCTTACCAGGATTATTGTGGCTTCCTCTTTGCTCCTTGGTTTTTGAGAGCTGTTCTTGCAGTTCAGTGTTGGTTTTTCATGCTGATTTTTCCTAAATTGATTTGTATTCCAGTTTGGTGTTGAGAGCTGGGCGTCTGTGCGTCCGCCTACTCCGCTGCCATCTTCAAAAGCTAGTACTGTTATCTTAAATCACTGAGCTACATTGCCATGCTGTTAGACTGGACTCCGAGGACTGTGAACAATGCCCCGTGCATACTTTCCACCCAATATCACAAGCATAGATATCCATCCTGTCAATCACACTTTCTGGGAAGATTGAAGCAAGAGACTTAAGCAAGAGAATAAAGGTTTTAATACTTGGTATTTAAAAAGTAATCTTAGAAAATTAATTTAAAGCCTCCACAAAGCCTTTGTACCATGAAAAAATTCAGAAAAACTTTAGGTATATTAAAAAATTAATTCTGCATTTTATGATAACTTTTCTTCTACATTTGTTATTATTAATATTCACAAAATCTAAGCTTCTCGTATGTCAACTCTACAAACTACTTCTGTATAGCAATTCCTGCTATTGTAAGTCATCACCATAATGTCTACCTAATCAGTGGAGAGTACACTCCAGGAAGGTATGTCTTTGGTTTTATTCCCAAACTGGGAACAGAATGGGTGTACAATAATTATTTATGAATGAATCAAAATGTTTCTGTCTATTATAAATTGTTAATATAAATACTTATATTATTAGATGTTGCTGTACTTCAAAATTTGATACTGAGTACTTGCACTATAAAAAGTTTTGCTTAATCCATGTTAACTTATCAGAGGAATTTAATATCCCACTGACTTGTGTGTGTCTGTGTTCCCTGTGGAATTTCATTTCTATTAATAAGTTTGTTTACTGGGCTAGTTTTTGCCCCCAACATTTTGTGTGGTTGGTTTTAAATTTGACACCAGGGGATAAGAAGGAGTCAAGTCATTAAGATCCCAACCTGCTTGGGAACATGATAATTAAGCTCCAAGTAAGTGATCCCAGCACTCGTCTGTTTTTAATAAATCTCTTCTTTAAAAGGAATTCCTTCTCCCTAAGATATACAATTAATATAACATGGTTATATGGATTTCTCCACAGAAATTTCCAATAAAAATTTTAGGATTCTTTTTACCCTGGCATTCTAATTCTTTATCACCTAGGGCACAAGATTCCTACTAAATTTTCACAAACACTTAACAGGCCCAATGTTTGGTGAAAACCAAAGGGACCTTAACTCGCTTAGGGTTTTTTTTTTTAATGGCTGCTTTCTCAAATGTTTTAAGTGTTCTTTTTTTTGAGCAAGACCTCTCTCCATACCTATCTACTAATACAAAATTTCAGCTGCAGCATTGTAAAGAACTGAGCATGTTCCAAGTGAGAATTGGCCAAGGGCTTAAATACTTCAATATTTTTATATCTGGTGGCACCTTTCCTCTCTGGAAGGGCCTGGCACCCAGGTGTTTTGACGAGGTTGCCTCAACGACGCCTCACTAAATTTGGCTAGAGGAAAAAGTACAGACTGGCTACTTGCTTTTCTTCCAAGGACTTTTTCCCCAATTTTTCTTTAAAAATTTTTAAACCTATAGGAAAGTTGAAAGAATAATTCAATGAACATTATAAACCTTTCATACAAGTTAACCAATTGTAAACATTTCCATGTTCCAATATACCAAAGAATACTTTCTTTCTCTTTGTATATCTACATATACTTAGATGTATATATTTATATAATTTTCTATTGAATCATTGGAAAGTAAGTTGCAGAAATCATACTTCATCCCTAATTATTTAAGCTGTATCGCTTAAAAGATAAAAAATAAATAAACAAGGTGATTCTTCTACATAGCCACAATACCATTGTCATACCCAGAAAATTTACCATTAATTTAATAATATTATCTAATATATAATCTATACTCAAAATTTCCCAGTTGTCCCATAATGTGTTTTATAGTTGGGTGGTTTATTTGTTTTGAGTGGGAGAGCTATCCATATTTATTTAAGGTTCATGCATTGCCTTGATTATCATGTATAATTAATCTGTTTTAATCTATTACTATCTGCTTCTAGCCTTGCCTTTTTTGTTTTGCTTTATTTTTCAAGTTTTTTGAAGAGTCCAGTGCTGTTGTCTTGTAGAATGTGTCATATTCTGAGTTAATCTGATTGTTTCCTTGTGTTTCAATTCTGCTTAGCAATTTTGGCAAGAATAATGCATTGTGATGCTGTTCCCATGAACTTTGAATAAACTCCAGAACAAGGATTTTACCAAGGCCTCAATGATTGGATCCAAAAAAGGGAAAAAAAAATCATTTTCAAAAATGAGATTTAGTATGTAACTGCTTTGGGTGAAACGTCCAAAGCAAAATAAAAGATGGGTTGTCCAAGATTCATGTCCAAGGCTATTAATAAGTTATGGATGTTTGAAAGGGGCCTTATTATGTAAAATCTAACAACCCTTGTCGAATCATCAGAATTAAGATTTGGGCAGGGTCAGCCTCTGTTCTTGCAAAGTGGATAATTACTAACTTGGTGCAATGTCAGGAATGCAGGAGGCCACTCTGCCCCACACAGCTACACAGACTCTATTATGTTAGCAATGATTCCCAGCTACCATTACTAATCATCAAGGCTCTTTAATGAATAGCTATTATATGTCAGGCCTTGTGCTCAGACCTTGTGTTTTATTGATCTGTTTCTTTCAACAACCTAATGAGGTAAACATTATTATTCCCATGTTACAAACGGGAAACTGAGGCGTAGTACCATAACTTCTCTGAAGGTCCAAGCACCATCCTTAGGACTTGAATTAAAGTCTACCTCACTAATGATGTCAGAAGGAGCCCACACAGCAACCGAAGTAGGACAGATACACGGAGGTTCCTGGGTCGGGTGAGTCTGAGAGCACCAGACATAGCTCCTGAGAGGCGTTCTATCCAGTAGCCCTTTCTCTCTGCACAGCTCCATACTTGCCTATGGGATATTTTCATGTGAATGTCTAACATGGTCACAAGAGAACTTTTCCTACCCCCTCCCCCACTTCAACACGCTCTTCCTAAAGTCTTCTTGTTCGTGGTCAAGAATACCTGAATCCAACTGGTTGTCAAACTGAAAATTGAGGAGTTATCATTTGATCTTCTCATTCCCTCACCCCACTCACCTACCAGTATGTCCTGTTGCCCCTACTACAAAATGTATCCCAAATCCACTCACTTCTCTCTGTGTACGCTACAACCAACCCAGCCCTTCTGGCCCCAGTTCCCACCTCTTGACCTAACTGCACAGCCCACGTGTTCCAGAACAATCTCCACAGGGCCTCATTAGCGCGGCAGGTAGTGTCATGCTCATCCAATGCGTTCTCCACACAGCTATGGCCAGAACGAGCCTCTTTTTTTTTTCTTTTTTTACATTTTATTATATAAATTTTTCAAACATATACAACAGTAGAAGCAATAATAAATCAAACTCCAATTCAATAAGTATCCATGATTGAATAAAATATCCTGTGTCATCTCTACCTCTAATTTGGAGGGAAATCCCAGATATCATCCTTTGATCTGTAAGTGATACAATATTACATAAGTTTGCACCTCTTAAAGATAGTAACTTTTTTTTAAAAAAATATGCATCAAAGGAACAGTCATAAAAAATTGCAAACAATTTTTTTAAAACTATAACTACCTAAAATTATAGGGTACTCTTCTTAAAAGGTGAAGCAAGTGCCTAGCCCATGGTGATGCAGTGGATAAAGCACCGACCTGGAACACTGAGGTTGCCTGTTTGAAACCTTGGGCTTGCCCAGTCAAAGCAAGCAAGCAAGCAAGGAACAACTAAAGTGAAGCAACTATGAATTGATACTTCTCACTCCCCCACTCCCCTATATATAAAAGCTGGACTCCTTATTAATGCCTCCATCTCTGGTCCCATTCCTGAGTCTAGTTGGCCTGTCCACCAGCCACACTGGCCTTTTTTCTGTTCTGCAAATACTCCATGCTCATTCCTCCCTGCAAGCCCGCCCACTGGTTGCTCTCTCTCCTAGAAGGTTCATCCCTGTCATCTTATGCTTGGCTCCTTCTTGTCATTCAGGTCTCAGCTTACAAGAGAGCACCTCTTATCCCTCGTCTCAAGTAGCCACCCAGTCATTACCACATTACTCTCTTCTAATTCTCTCCATAGTCCTCTGCCCATGACATTTCCACTGTGCCCTGGATACCTTTAAGCTTATTGTCAAGTGTGACTGTTAATAACATCTCACTCACTTTCAAATGTAGGCAGCAAATTTTACAGTCAACCTATTTATAAGAATTTTATTTTTGTTTGACTTTGGCTAGCTTATTGCCTATTTTCTTCTATATGAATATACGCTTTTTGATATCCATTCTCTGAGCCTCAGAGCTCTCATCGGACTATTTCTTCACTGTATCCACAGTGCTTGGCACATGGGAGGTCCAAAGAAGGAAGAAAGGAAGAGGGTAGAGGGAGGGAGGAGTTTGGGAGAGAAGGAAGGGGCCAGAAGGGAAATCTCCAGATATGAGCAGTTTCTGGTTTGAATCATTTTTTGTACTCTCTGTGCTAGGCTTCTATAACCTTCCGTAAATGTTCTTATTTTTGCTTAACATTGATGGAATGGATTTCTGTGACTTATAATAACCAAGAAATTTCTGAGAGCTGCTAACTTCTATTAAGAAACTTCATTTTCCCCTTCAAAATATACTTTTTTTCAATTGCTTCCTTTAATTAAAAAAAAAAAAAAAAAAACTATTACAAAAGCCATGGTTATGGATTGCATGTGTATATCCCTTCAAAATTCATGTTGAAATCGTAACCCCCAATGCAAAGGAGGTAGGGCTTTTGAAAGATGAATAAGTCAAAGAGGGTGGAGCCTTCATGAGTGGGATTAGTGCCCATATGAAAGAGATAGCATAGGGAATATAGTCAATGACATTCTAATAACTATGTATGGTGTCAGATGGGTACAAGATTTATCAGGATGATCACTTGGTAAGTTATATAATGTCTAATCCATGGGGCATACAGAAAAGTAAAAAAATGATTTTAATAAAGGGGGACCCCACAGAACTCTCTTGCCCCTCCTGTCATGAGAGCAGACATAGAGAAAACAGCTGTCTATAAAGCAGGGAGGGGGCTCTTACGAGACACCAAATCTGCCAGCACTTTGATCTAGGACTTTTAAGCTTCCAGAACTGTGAGAAATAATTTTCTGTTATTATAAGCCAACAGTCTATGGTCTTCTGTTATGGAAGACCAAGTGAACTAAGGCAGCCATCCTTCTAAAACAAGAGAAAAAAAATTTTTTAACTGTTTTCTTTAACCATAAGCTATTGAGAAGTCTGGAATCGCAAACAAGCAGTCCAAATAAAAAGTAATCATTTCTGCTCCACAGAGTATAATAAATATTACTGGCATTGGCAATAAAGCTTCAGATCCTGATTATGCACAGGCCCATATTCATAAAAATCTTTCAGTGGAAAATATAAGTACATTGTTAAAACAGCAATAAATTCTTAAAATAAGACACATTTTTTTTTATTCAAGCATGTAAAACATGTATTGCCATTGCCTTCAGGTAACCCTATTTCAGGAAATTCATGCTTTAAATAACCATTGTAAAGTCAGAGCCATTTGATAAAGAAAAGAATGGTGGTAATATTCATTCAATAAGAACATATAAATGTCAAGCCTTATTTTTAATGGTGGAAGCTCAAGGTTTCTCCAAACTTCAGATGACAGCTAATAATAGGAATGTTAATTCATAGCACACTATATTGAAAAAATTTTAATAAGCTAACTTGCTAAGTAATATTAGCAGTCTTTGAATACAGAATGGGGTAACTAGCCCTAGCCAAGTAACTCTGTTGGTTAGAGCGTTGTTCCAATACCCCAAGGTTGTAGGTTCAAGCCCTGGTCAGGGCACATACAAGAATCAACCAATGAATGCATAAATAAGTAGAATAAAAAATCAGTGTTTATCTCTCTTTCTTTGTCTCTCTCTCTCTCTCTCTCTCTGAAATCAATTTTTAAAAATAATGTAACCAGTTATGAGAGGAGATTACGTTTTATTGAAAAATATGCCCCAGACTACTTCTCCTCCAACTTCATGTTTACTCTATTTCCCTAACCAAAAAAGAACAGTGATTTTAGCAACCAAAAAATACACAGAGGGCCTAAGTACTGAACACATACCACACCTTCCTTTCATAAGCTCATTCCCATAGGAGGGAAGTGTCATTTCTGCACAAAAAGGCACTGTCTGTTCATTCATACCATAAAAATATATTGCCCTGATATGAGCCATGATTTGGGCATACAGTAGTGAGTAAAATAGAAATAGTTCCTGACCTCACTGAGCTTACAGTCTTATAACATTCTCAGAAATAACACTACCCAAATACCAGCCCATGTCATTTTTCTATCAAATAGGCAGCATTGTATAACCAGTCAAAGGGCCTGGGTTCAAATCCTGGCTTTACAACTTAGCTGCTGTATAACCTCAGGCAAGCTACTTGATTTCCTGGGAACTCAGTTTCCTCTTCTGTAACCTCATAGGTCTTTTGGAAGCATTAAATAAGTAAAGCAATTACTAAGACAATTAATAGTGTAAGCAATTAGATTAGTGCTGATGTAACATAAGCTGTAGAGGAGATTTTGACATTTCAATTAATACTACAGCAAAGGGTGGAATTAATTGAAAAGCTTGTATTTGGCACAATCAATGAATGCTATGCACCCAAACATGCCTTAACACAGTTTCCTGGTCTCCAGGCCTCTTTTCCTCCAGGCGAAAATTATGAGATTATGAAAATTATCTGGAAAAACTGAATGGCTGCAGAGAAAAGACCTCCATAAAATGGCATTGGACAGTTTCCCAGCATTGGAGCCAACTCCCTGTCAATCATCCTGAAACAATTGCCTTTAGACAGGAAGCCCTGCCCAGGTCAGAAGCATTCCCACTCTGCTTTCCAGCAGCTGTGCTTAATTATGAATGAATTGCTGCAGGTAACCAGACCTTCAATCATAGATACACATCAAGAAAAAGAAACAGATAACAGCATCTCAGACCAAACAAAGAATTTGTGGGAAACTGTAGAGATCTTAATCTTCTCAAAGGTTAAGGAAGATACTACTACATCTATAAAACTACTTTCTAGCAGTCACACTTAATTATGAATAAATTGCTACAGGTGACCTGACCTATAATAATAGACACCAAGAAAAACAAACACATAATGGCATCTTAGAGTAAGTGAAGAAAATATAGAAAACAAGAGAAATCTCCTGAAAGGTAAAGGAAGATATTGCAAAACATCATGAAAATGCTCTAAGTGAAACAGCAAATTGATGTTTCTCTCTCTCCCTCTTTCTCCCTCTTTCTCTCTCTTTCTCTAAAATAAAAAAAGAAAAAAGAAAAAGAAAAACAGAAAAGAAAGGGTTCTTGGAAAATTAAAAATAAAATTGCTAAAATTAAAAATTCAATACAGCCTGACCAGGTGGTGGCACAGTGGACAGAGCATTGGCCTGAAACACAGAGGACCCAGGTTCGAAACCCCAAGGTCACCAGCTTGAGTAGAGGCTCTCCAACTTGAGCGTGGGGTCACTGGCTTGAGCGTGGGATCATAGACATGACCCCACAGTTGCTGGCTTGCATCCAAAGGTCACTGGATTGAGCCCAAAGGTTACTGGCTTGAGCAAGGTGTCATGAGCTCGGCTGAAGCCCCCAGATCAAGGGACACATGAGAAAGTAATCAATAAACAACTAAGGTGCCGTAACAAAGAACTGATGTTTCTCATCTCTCTCCCTTCTTGCCTTTCTCTCTCTCTCTCTCTCTCTCTTGCTAATAAAAAAAAAAAAATTCAATAGGACAGTTGGGAAATAATGTAATGTGTATGTGTATATATATCAATTAATCCTCTTCCCCTCCCCCAAATGTGTCTTTAGAGGGAAAAACCAGATGTCTTCCTTAATACATTTCCCTCCATGTCCTGAGTCCTTGTCTACACTGGAGGACTCTGGACCACTAGAGACATCTGTAATTATAAACTCTGGCATATGAGGTGGCAAATGTCCAATAAGGGAAGGAAAGAATGCATGATTGACGGCAGCAATGAAGCTCTAGTGTCATACCTCTGCCAGCCTCCTCGGCTCAAATTCTGCAGCCCCTCCCTGCATATTCTCTCCCCCCTCTACACAGAGGGGGGACTGCCAAGCGTTCAAGAGTACATGAACACTGGATTTGAAATTGTTCAGACTGAGTTTTATATCCAGGCTCTGCTATAAAGCTTCTAGAGAGGCAAGGGTATGTCTGTCAGAACACCGTAATTTTTTTTAATGGTCTTTATCAGTGTTGGTTTGAGAACATGCTGCTGAAAATTATAACGATTAGTATTAAATTAGTGATGAAAATTGAATACACACACCCTAAAATGTAAAAATTGATACTATGAGAGAAAAGATAAAATATATGAGTTCAATCTACATCAAATATCTGATAGGAGTTCCAGGGGGAAAAAGCAAAGTTCTTTATCAAATAAGAAAGAGAAAATTTTTCTCAGAGTTTGAAGGACATAAATCTTCAGATTGGGAGACTGTCACAAGAGAAAATAACTACCAAAAAAACAGCATCATGAAATTTCAGAACCCCAGACATAAAGAAAAGAAATGTAATCCTTTCCTCACACCATACACCAACATTGATGCCTGGTAGATTAAAAGCTTAAATGTGTAAGTCAAAACTTGAAATCTTTAAAAAAAAAAAAAAGAATATAGCATAATATCATTATGCTCTTACAAAAAAAGAAGTATTTTTAAATAAAACATCAGATGCATAACTCATAAAGAAAAAAGGGACACATTTGGCTGCATTAAATTTAAAACTTCTATTTCATCAGAGGAAACTGTATCAAACACTGCCTAGTTGTTCACTCATCCTTCTGGCCTTTTTTCCCATACCCACAACCAGACTATCTTTCTCAGCATCACCTACAACAAGATGTGGCCATAAATTTTATACTGGTCAATGAAATACCTTCATTTGGGACAAGCTACCCCCATCACTTTAAAGATATCTGGCTAACAGTGTTTTCAGTATTTCTGAAGGTTCCAGACATATATATTTATGATGCACTAGCTTTGGGCTCAGCATAGAGGTAGGTAAAACAGAGAGTACTACTTTGTCATTAAGGACACCACTCTGGAGCCTCACGGCTCTGCCAACTACTAGCTGTGTGACCTTGGGCAAGTTACTTTATTGCTCTGTGCCTCCTTTTCCTCAACTGTAAAATGTGTGACATAACAAGGACAGGGCATTACCATATGCAGACATTGTGAAGTTTCTATAATATATAGTAAGTGTTCAAGTATCTTGGCTTTTATTACATTCCTCAGAAAGATTTCATCTGCAATGTGAGTGCCCAAATGAGAGGGAAATAATAATCAATGCACCACTATGACTTTGTAACTGATGAGTGAGGTAACTGACACAACAAACATTTTTAAATGAACAAATGAATGAATATGAGAGTAACATGAAAAATTGACTTAGGCAGGATAGTCATGAGCCCCTCAGCACTATTCAGCAATTATTTTCAGGGTTTCTCTGCCCTAGCTCACATTAGAATCACTTGGAATCTTTTTTAAGAACAGCAGTGGATGAACCCCATTAACCAGATCAATTACCAGTAAATCAGAAACTCTGGGGTGGGGAGCAAGCCTTGGTGTATTTTTAACACAGGTGATTCCATTGTGCACCAAGTTGAGAATCACTGCTTTAACTCTTTCTGAATTGACTCCTTTCCTATTCCCCACAGCAACGATTCCCAAACTTCCTTACTTCTTCAGACACCCACTCTACCCCTGCTCCTTCTTGGCAGTTGGTTATTCTGTTCTCTCTTCTGCCTCATTTTTTGCTCCCCTCTTCCCTGCTCTTCCTATTTCATGAGCATATGTGTATCCTCGGACTCAGTCACTGCCTCCATTCAGACCTGCAGCTGCCCATGTTTGCAGTTACCATACTGTGCTATTGAGTAGATTATGCCTCTGTGCACTCTCCAACTAGACTGTGAACTCCCCAGAGGCAGGTCTGGTTCATCTTTGCAGTATCACTTCAAAGAAAAGTAGCAGTAGGCTCCCTCAGGGATCCATGAAGAAAAGCATATGGTAGGCAGTTCACAAGTGCTACTGAGTAGGGGACCTTTACCTGGGCCTTGAAGGATCAGTGTAAAGCCAGTAGCCACAGCCACCATCACAGTAGGTTTGCATTTGATTCAGACAGATGGTAATGAAACAATGGAGCCAAGAACTGGTGAGCCATTATCTTTAATCCTAGTTTGCACCCGGCAGGTGAGAAATACACAGAGTGGGAAAACACCTCCCTTTCCATTCAGGGCTCCCAAAGCCACTGACTTATCAAAGTATTCCTAAAATCAAAGGTTTCTACCTCACCAACCTTATTCACCTCTATTCCCCATCTCCTTCTCTCTGCACAAACTGGCTTCTCCTTCAGCACTCTGCCATCTTGGCTGCTTCTCCTATGCAATGCTAATTTCAGGAACTGAGAGAGAGAGAGCCCCGGGTCTGCCCCATTTTATAGTGTAGAAATCAAAACCTTTAATCCAATATACAAATAAGGAAGTCTCTGATACAAATCCACTTATCTGAGGCATAAATGGGATTCCTCATAAGAGTGCAGCCACCACCCCACATCATGCAACAGTCAAGGGTGTGGGGAAAAGCCTAGTGTTGAGAAGATCTTAGTATTAAAAGGGTGGGAAAGGCTTAGTCTTAAAACTAAGCCTTAGGCTATAAGGATCCTGCCTGCTTACAGCCTGTTCCCCATACCCAATGCAAACTGTAAGTGAGCAAACATATACATCATATTTGCAAACCTATTTGACCCAAAATCAGTAATATCAAAAAAGAAATGGGGGAATTTTATAATAGGCATAAGAGATAAAAACTAAGATATGGAGTTCAGAACGGCAGCATTTTATTCTTCCTAAAACTTTATAGAAACTATCACTGTTGTAAAGTACCATATCTTAATTCCACGGGTTACATAGACACCAAGGCAGGATACAGAAGAAATTTTAGGAGGAGATTTATTAATAAGCCAGCTACATATAACTTACACAAGGTATAGCTAACCCAAATTGTGTACCCCTCAAAATAGCCCTGAGACTAGTTATATAGACTTGATCACATACCAGTTGGGGGAATAGTAAGGAGAGCATGACACAATAGTCAATCATTAACAAGCTTAAAACATTTATCTATAGGATCTATAAAAAACACTCCTACATATTAAAACTTAAAAGGTAACACAATAGTGATGTCATTTTACATATCAAAGACATTCACAAATCTTTTAGTGTCTACCCCCCATCCCTTTGTCTAGAGCAGGGGTCCCCAAACTACAGCCCCGCGGGCCACATGCAGCCCCCTGAGGCCATTTATCTGGCCCCCGCTGCACTTCCGGAAGGGGCACCTCTTTCATTGGTGGTCAGCGAGAGGAGCACAGTTCCCATTGAAATACTGGTCAGTTTGTTGATTTAAATTTACTTATTCTTTATTTTAAATATTGTATTTGTTCCCGTTTTGATTTTTTACTTTAAAATAAGATATGTGCAGTGTGCATAGGGATTTGTTCATAGTTTTTTTTATAGTCTGGCCCTCCAACGGTCTGAGGGACAGTGAACTGGCCCCCTGTGTAAAAAGTTTGGGGACCCCTGGTCTAGAGGTATATGTTACTCTCAGGACTCCAGGGGGGAGGAAAAGTTAAAATCAGTGTAGGATATGCAAACATTGTCTCCCAAAGGATCCCATTGAAAGGACAAAGAAAGTTCTTCAGATAACCTTTATTCTTTCAGAGAACTATAGTTAAACTATGACTAAATGATCCAGTTGTCCTTGTAAACCAGGAAGCTCCCACATTCTTCTCCCTCAATTCTCTAAAGAAAGGAGGGGGCAAGAAGCCTGACTTTTCCTGTTTAAAATGGCATAGCTAATACTAAGTTTTTCAGTTCTTTGGCACCTTATCACATCACTGTTAATCTTAACACATATACACCGTTCACACTGAAATTCCTATGGTTGCAAATAAAACATGGTTTTTGAAAGCACCTTATAAAGCAGGGGTTGGGAACCTTTTTGGCTGAGAGAGCCATGAATGCCACATATTTTAAAATGTAATTCCATGAGAGCCATACAACGACCCATGTACGTTATGCATTATCCAATAAAAATTTAGTGTTGTCCCGGAGGACAGCTGTGATTGGCTCCAGCTACCCACAACCATAAACATGAGCGGTAGGAAATAAATGGATTGTAATACATTTTATATTTTTATATTTTTAACATTATTATATTTTTTATTAAAGATTTGTCTGCGAGCCAGATGTAGCCATCAAAAGAGCCACATCTGGCTCATGAGCCATACGTTCCTGACCGCTGTTATAAAGCATAAAAAGAGGATGACATCAGAGTAATAGCGTGGCAGGAAGCGATACTGATAAATCTCCCCAAAAACTCAACAAGATCTTCAACCAAAAACAGAAAAACCTATCCTTGGAGCCTTCAGATGTTTCGCAACACACCCGAAGGTATGGTCGAGCGAAAGATTGGCTAGATATATGGTCAAACCCCGGGGGAAATAAGGAGTAAGAAATGCTCCGCCTTCCTCGCTAACCTAAATAAGGCTGCTTTCACTAGGAACTTAAAGTATAGAAACTAAGACGGGCAAAGGGAGTGAATAGATCCAGGCCGCGGTACAAACAGCCGAACCAGGCTGTGGCATAAAGATCCAAGCCGAGGAAAAACTGTGACTGTGGCAACCCGGGCAATACAAGCTAACACACGCGCCCAACCCAGACAAAGAAAGACAAGTGAGGCAGCCATTTTCCCCATCTCCTGGTCGGCGCACGTGGATAATGGGCGAGAGATTCCTACGAACACCTCAGGGGTGGGCGCCACCCGTGTTACCCCACAGAGAGGCAGAGTCAGAGGCCTTTGTGTGGGCCAAAAGCAGAATCTCCGAAGAGCCCCAGCGCCCTGAGGGGGCCGCGCACGGGGAGGGAGCTAGAGCCAATTCCAACACTGGAACTTTTCTGTATGGGTGGAGGGCTTTCTGGGAGTGAGAGACGGCTGGCCTGATATCCTGGTCGGCACGCATGGAGAGTGGGCAGGAGATTCCTCCAAGCACCTCAGGGGTGGGCGCCCGTGTTATCCCACAGAGAGGCAGAGCAAGATGCCTTTGTGTGGGCCAAAAGCAGAATTTCCAAACCGCCCCAGTGCCCTGAAAAAATGCACATGGGAATGGAGCTAGAGCCAATTCCAATGCTGAAACTTTTCCGTGCGGGCGGAGGGCTTTCTCGGAGTGAGACACTACTGGCCTGATATCCAGGTCGGCACGCACGGAGAGTGGGCAAGAGATTCCTCCAAGCACCTCAGCGGTGGGCGCCCATGTTATCCCACAGAGAGGCAGAGTCAGGGGCCTGTGTGTGGGCCAAAAGCGGAATCTCGGGCTACCCCAGCACCCTGAAAAAGTCACACATGGGGAGGAAACGAGAGCCAATTCCAACGCTGGAACTTTTCCGTGCGGGCAGGGGTTTCACTCAAAGTGTGACGCGGCTGGTCTGATATCCTGGTCACCGCACACGGAGAGTGGGCAAGAGATTCCTCCGAACACCTCAGGAGTGGGCACCCGTGTTATCCCACAGAGGGGCAGAGTTAGAGGTCTTTGAGTGGGCGGAAGCCCCACCTGATTATGCTAGCAGCTCTGATTGACTGAGCCTTACCCGGAGCCCTGTGCTGAGTGGGAATAGAGTGGGGAGTTGCCAACTCTTTGAGCCTCTTACTATCCAGGCAGAGGCAGCAGCAACCCCATAGCTGGATTATCAGGCTTCTAATTGTGGAAGGAAAGACTAGGAGAGAGGCTCCAGGAACACAGACCCTCTCACTGTCAGAGCCTATAAACACTAATGAGCCTCAACTGCCAACGAGACTGAAGCCCAATATATGACATCGCCATAGAGAATTATCAACTACAAACCTCTACCAGAGCGTGCCACAGGGGCAGAACCCGAGGTACAGAGTCACCGACCAGGAAGAGAGACAGGAAAGAAAAAGCAAGACGATAACCTCTCAAAATCAAGAATAATCTGCAGACTTTATAACCTATCCCATTTTATTATATTTGTTTGTCTGTGTCTCTTATCTTCATTCTTGAATTTTTTCTTTTTTTTTTTTCCTCTTCCAATTTGGTCGTTTAATTCTCTGCCAGTCTTACTCTCTCCTCTCTTTGAACTATACTACCCATAAGTGTTACATCTCCCATTATCTTTTCTTTCCTCTTCCTCTCTCTCTTTGAGGGTTGCACTCCAAAACCCTTAACTCTCTCTCTCTCCTCCTTTTTCTTTTTTCTTCTTTTAGTGGTTTCATCTTTTCTCTCTCTCTCTCTCTCTCTCTCTCTCTTTTCTCCCTCTATATTAGTCTCTTCCTTTCTCCTTTACGTCTCCTCTCATTCAAACCTCAATAACGAACAAATTATCTTATTTGGGACTCAAACTTATGTTTGTGGCATTTTGGGGGGTTATTACTTCACCTTTTTAACTCACTAGCAGCGCTCCCATCCCTGGCTCTCCATTTTATCTAGTTCTTGTTCGACTAAATACAATAGTAATTTTTTAATTCTCCCCCCCCCCTTTTTCCTGTTTCCCTCTTATTCCTCTCATCATAACTTTTAGTCAGCCAACACCTAAAAGCAAATCATTTTATTCTTGACCCAAATTTTTTCCTTATTTGCTTTTTGTGGGTCCATACCGCTCCCCCTCCTTTTTTTTCTTTTTCTTTTTTTTCTTTTTCCTTTACCCCTTTATTACTTCTCCCCAATTCAGGCCCTCCATTACAGGTATTGTTTTTTCTATTTAGTACAATATAATTCACAGTTCACCGCAAGATTTTCTCAAGAAAGAGAGGAGAGGAGAGGAGAGCAAAAAGAAGAAGAAGGAATAATTCCCTTTTTTCTCAAGTTTTTATTTTATTTTATTTTTATTTATTTAATGATTAATTTTTTAAAAAAAAACTTCAATTTTTTATTTTTTTTAACTTTTTATTCTTTATTAAATCTCATTAATACTATCAACAAAACCACCCTCAGATGCCATTAAAGAAGAGAAAATCGAATAACATGGATACAAAAGAAACAGAGGTAACACAGATAGATGAGGGAAAATCTATGGAGAAAAATTTAAGATATTGGAAACCTTGGAGTTAAACGACAGAGAATTTAAAATAGAAATCCTAAAAATACTCAGAGATATACAAGAAAACACAGAAAGGAAATTTAGGGAGCTCAGAAAACAACTCGGTGAACACAAAGAGTATATCTCCAAGGAAATTGAAACTATAAAAACAAATCAAACAGAGATGAAAAACTCAATTTACGAGCTAAAAAATGAGGTAACAAGCTTAGCTATTAGAACAGGCCAGATAGAAGAGAGGATTAGTGAAATAGAAGACAAGCAACTTGAGGCACAACAGAGAGAAGAAGAAAGAGACTCAAAAATTAAAAAAAATGAAATAGCCCTACAGGAATTATCTGACTCCATCAAAAAGAATAACATAAGAATAATAGGTATATCTGGCCCTGGCCGGTTGACTCAGTGGTAGAGCATCGGCCTGGCGTGCGGGGGACCCGAGTTCAATTCCTGGCCAGGGCACATGGGAGAGGCGCCCATTTGCTTCTCCACCCCCTCCATCCTTCCTCTCTGTCTCTCTCTTCCCCTCCCGCAGCCAGAAGGTTCCATTGGAGCAAGGCTCCAATGGAGCAAGAATGGCCCGGGCGCTTGGGAGGGCTCCTTGGCCTCTGCCCCAGGCACTGGAGTGGCTCTGGTCACTGCAGAGCGATGCCCCAGAGGGGCAGAGCATCACCCCTTGGTGGGCAGAGCGTCGCCCCTGGTGGGTGTGCCAGGTGGATCCCGGTCAGGCACATGTGGGAGTCTGTCTGACTGTCTCTCCCCGTTTCCAGCTTCAGAAAAATACAAGAAAAAAAAAAGAATAATACGTATATCACAGGGAGAAGAGAGAGAAAATGGAATGGAGAACATACTCAAACAAATAATAGATGAGAACTTCCCAAGCCTGTGGAAAGAACTAAAGCCTCAAATTCTAGAAGCAAACAGAACCCCAAGTTTTCTTAACCCCAAAAAACCTACTTCAAGGCACATCATAATGAAATTGGCACAAACCAACTGCAAAGAAAAAATTCTCAAGGCAGCCAGGGAAAAGAAGAATATGACATATAAAGGAAGGCCCATTAGATTATCATCAGATTTCTCAACAGAAACTCAACAAGCTAGAAGAGAGTGGACCCCAATATTTAAATCTTGAAAGAGAGGAACTTTCAGCCACGAATACTATACCCATCAAAGCTATCCTTCAAATATGAAGGAGAAATAAAAACATTCACAGATACAGAAAAGATGAGGGAATTTATCACCAGAAAACCCCCACTCCAGGAAATACCAAAGGGGGTTCTCCAATCAGATACAAAGAACAAAAAAACAAAAACAAAAACAAAAAAAACAAAGCCACAAGTAAAAGCTCCAAGAAGAACACAATAAAACCAAATTTAAACTGTGACAACAAAAAGAAAGGGGGGGGAGAGGATGGAGATTAACAGTAGCAAAGGACGATGGAGTGCAAAACTACTCACAAAATAGTGCACTACAATGAACAGGGTAGGAACCTTTTTCATTACTTAATGGTAATCACCTTTGAAAAAACCACCACAGAAGCACATGATTTAAAAAAGATAGCAACAGAGGAAATACGTATGGAACACAACCAAATAAAAACAAAAGATAGAAAAACGAAAGAGAAGGATCAAACAAGGCACAAAACTAACAGAAAGCAATCTATAAAATGGCAATAGGGAACTCACAAGTGTCAATAATTACACTAAATTTAAATGGATTAAACTCACCAATAAAAAGGCACAGAGTAGCAGAATGGATTAAAAAAAAAAATCCAACTGTATGCTGCCTACAAGAAACTCATCTAAGTAACAAGGATAAAAACAAATTCAAAGTGAAAGGCTGGAAAACAATACTCCAAGCAAACAACACCCAAAAAAAAGCAGGTGTAGCAATACTCATATCTGATAATGCTGACTACAAGACAGCAAAAGTACTCAGAGACAAAAATGGCCATTTCATAATGGCTAAGGGGACTCTAAATCAAGAAGACATAACAATTTTTAATATATATGCACCAAACCAAGGAGCACCAAAATATATAAGACAGCTACTTATTGACCTTAAAACAAAAACTGACAAAAATACAATAGTACTTGGAGACCTCAATACTCCGCTGACGGCTCTAGATCGGTCATCCAAACAGAGAATCAACAAAGATATACTGGCCTTAAACAAAACACTAGAGCACCTGGATATGATAGACATCTACAGGACATTTCATCCCAAAGTGACTGAGTATACATTTTTTTCCAATGTACATGGATCATTCTCAAGAATTGACCATATGTTGGGCCACAAAAACAACATCAGCAAATTCAGAAAAATTGAAGTTGTACCAAGCATATTTTCTGATCCTAAAGCCTTGAAACTAGAATTCAACTGCAAAAAAGAGGGAAAAAATCCCACAAAAATGTGGAAACTAAACAACATACTTTTAAAGAATGAATGGGTCAGGAAGAAATAAGTGCAGAGATCAAAAGATATATACAGACAAATGAAAATGACAATATGACATATCAGAATCTCTGGGATGCAGGAAAAGCAGTGATAAGAGGAAAGTTCATATCACTTCAGGCACATATGAACAAACAAGAGAGAGCCCAAGTGAACCACTTAACTTCACACCTTAAGGAACTAGAAAAAGAAGAACAAAGACAACCCAAAACCAGCTGAAGAAAGGAGATAATAAAAATCAGAGCAGAGCCTGACCTGTGGTGGCGCAGTGGGATAAAGCGTCGACCTGGAACACTGAGGTCGCCGGTTCGAAACCTTGGGCTTGCCTGGTCAAGGCACATATGGGAGTTGATGCTTCCTGCTCCTCCCCCTTCTCTCTCTCTCTCTGTCTCTCTCTCTCATTCCTCTCTCTCTAAAAAAATCAATAAATAAAATATTTAGAAAAAAAAATCAGAGCAGAAATAAATGAAATAGAGAACAGAAAAACTATAGAAAAAATTAATAGAACAAGGAGCTGGTTCTTTGAAAAGATCAACAAAATTGACAAACCCTTGGCAAGACTTACCAAGGAAAAAAGAGAAAGAACTCATATAAACAAAATCCAAAATGAAAGAGGAGAAATCACCACGGACATCGTAGATATACAAAGAATTATTGTAGAATACTATGAAAAACTTTATGCCACTAAATTCAACAACCTAGAAGAAATGGATAAATTCCTAGAACAATACAACCTTCCTAGACTGAGTCAAGAAGAAGCAGAAAGCCTAAACAGATCTATTAGTAGAGAAGAAATAGAAAAAAACCATTAAAAACCTCCCCAAAAATAAAAGTCCAGGCCCAGACGACTATACCAGCGAATTTTATCAAACCTTCAAAGAAGACTTGGTTCCTATTCTACTGAAAGTCTTCCAAAAAATTGAAGAAGAAGCAATACTTCCAAACACTTTTTATGAGGCAAACATAATCCTCATACCAAAATCAGGCAAGGATGGCACAAAAAAAGAAAACTACAGGCCAATATCTCTAATGAATACAGATGCTAAAATACTAAACAAAATACTAGCAAATCGAATACAACAACATATTAAAAAAATAATACATCATGATCAAGTGGGATTCATCCCAGAATCTCAAGGATGGTTCAACATACGTAAAACGGTTAATGTAATACACCATATCAACAAAACAAAGAACAAGAACCACATGATCTTATCAATAGATGCAGAAAAGGCTTTTGATAAAATATAACACAATTTTATGTTTAAGACTCTCAACAAAATGGGTATAGAAGGAAAATATCTCAACATGATAAAGGCCATATATGATAAACCATCAGCTAACATCATATTAAATGGCACAAAACTGAAGGCTTTCCCCCTTAAATCAGGAACAAGACAGGGTTGTCCACTCTCTCCACTCTTATTTAATGTGGTACTAGAGTTTCTAGCCACAGCAATCAGACAAGACAAAGAAATAAAAGGCATCTATATCGGAAAAGAAGAAATAAAGGTATCTCTTTTTGCAGATGATATGATCCTATACATCGAAAACCCCAAAGAATCCACAAAAAGACTACTACAAACAATAAGCCAATACAGTAAGGTCGCAGGATACAAAATTAACATACAAAAGTCAATAGCCTTTCTATATGTCAACAATGAAACATTTGAGAACAAACTCAAAAGAATAATCCCCTTCACGATTGCAACAAAAAAAATAAAATACCTAGGAATAAACATAACAAAGAATGTAAAGGACTTATACAATGAAAACTATAAACCATTGTTAAGGGAAATCGAAAAAGATATTATGAGATGGAAGAATATTCCTTGTTCTTGGTTAGGTAGAATAAATATAATCAAGATGGCCATATTACCCAAAGCAATATACAAATTTAATACAATTCCCATCAAAATTCCAATGAGATTTTTTAAAGGAATGGAGCAAAAAATAATCAGATTTATATGGAACTATAAAAAACCCCGAATAGCCAAAGCAATCCTAAAGAAAAAGAATGAAGCTGGGGCATTACAATACCTGACTTCAATCTATATTATAGGGCCACGACAATCAAAACAGCATGGTATTGGCAGAAAAATAGACACTCAGACCAATGGAACAAAATAGAAAGCCCAGAAATAAAACCACATATATATAGTCAAATAATTTTTGATAAAGGGGCCAACAACACACAATGGAGAAAAGAAAGCCTCCTCAACAAATGGTGCTGGGAAAACTAGAAAACCACATGCAAAAGAATGAAAATGGACTACAGTTTGTCCCCCTGTACTAAAATTAACTCAAAATGGATCAAAGATCTAAACATAAGACCTGAAACAATAAAGTACATAGAAGAAGACATAGGTACTAAACTCATGGACCTGGGCTTTAAAGAGCATTTTATGAATTTGACTCCAAAGGCAAGAGAAGTGAAGGCAAAAATTAATGAATGGGACTACATCAGACTAAGAAGTTTTTGCTCAGCAAGAGAAACTGATAACAAGATAAACAGACAGCCAACCAATTGGGAAATGATATTTTTAAACATCTGCTCAGATAAGGGCCTAATATCCAAAATATACAAAGAACTCATAAAACTCAACAACAAACAAACAAACAATCCAATAAAAAAATGGGAAGGCCCTGGCCGGTTGGCTCAGCAGTAGAGCATCGGCCTGGCGTGTGGGGGACCCGGGTTCGATTCCCAGCCAGGGCACACAGGAGAAGCGCCCATTTGCTTCTCCACCCCCCCTCCTTCCTCTCTGTCTCTCTCTTCCCCTCCCGCAGTCGGGGCTCCGTTGGAGCAAAGATGGCCCGGGCGCTGGGGATGGCTCCTTGGCCTCTGCCCCAGGCGCTAGAGTGGCTCTGGTCGTGGCAGAGTGATGCCCCGGAGGGGCAGAGCATCGCCCCCTGGTGGGCAGAGCGTCGCCCCTGGTGGGCGTGCCGGGTGGATCCCGGTCGGGCGCATGCGGGAGTCTGTCTGACTGTCTCTCCCCGTTTCCAGCTTCAGAAAAATACAAAAAAAAAAAAAAAAATGGGAAGAGGATATTAACAGACACTTCTCCCAGGAAGAAATACAAATGGCCAACAGATATATGAAAAGATGCTCATCTTCTTTAGCTATTAGAGAAATGCAAATCAAAACTGCAATGAGATACCACCTCACACCTGTTAGATTAGCTATTATTAACAAGACAGGTAATAGCAAATGTTGGAGAGGCTGTGGAGAAAAAGGAACCCTCATACACTGTTGGTGGGAATGTAAAGTAGTACAACCATTATGGAAGAAAGTATGGTGGTTCCTCAAAAAACTGAAAATAGAACTACCTTATGACCCAGCAATCCCTCTACTGTGTATATACCTCAAAAACTCAGAAACATTGATATGTAAAGACACATGCAGTCCCATGTTCATTGCAGCATTGTTCACAGTGGCCAGGACATGGAAACAACCAAAAAGCCCATCAATAGATGACTGGATAAAGAAGATGTGGCACATATACACTATGGAATACTACTCAGCCATAAGAAATGATGACATCGGATCATTTACAGCAAAATGGTGAGATCTTGATAACTTTATACGGAGTGAAATAAGTAAATCAGAAAAAACCAGGAACTGCATTATTCCATACGTAGATGGGACATAAAAGTGAGACCAAGAGACATTGATAAGAGTGTGGTGGTTACGGGGGGAGGGGGGAAAGGGAGAGGCAACGGGGGAGGGGCAGGGGCACAAAGAGAACTAGATAGAAGGTGACAGAGGACTATCTGACTTTGGTGATGGGTATGCAACATAATTGAATGACAAGATAACCTGGACATGTTCTCTTTGAATATATGTATCTTGATTTACTGATGTCACCCCATTAAAAAATAAATAAATAGATAAAATTATTTTTTAAATAAATAAATAAATAAAGCATAAAAAGCAACATAAATGAGACAATGCTGCTAAGAGGACAAAAGAGCACAGGAGAGAGAGAGAGAGACCCACAAAAAGCATCATTTTATTTCAACAAAAAGATGCAACTGCAACTTCCTCTCTTGTTCCTCAGTTTCTCCATCTGTGAACTTGAGCTGAAATAATAAGAACACCTCTCTTCGTGGGATCACTGACCTAATTATGTGGGTCAATAAATAGGAAGAGCAAAGAAAAGCGTCTGGCATATAGTAAGAACAATAAATTGTTAATTTAATATTATTATCCTGCCTGACCAGGCGGTGGCGTAGTGGATAGAGCATCGGACTGGGACGCGGAGGACCCAGGTTCGAGACCCCAAGGTCACCAGCTTGAGCGCACGCTCATCTGGTTTGAGCAAGGCTCACCAGCTTGGACCCAAGGTTGCTGGCTTGAGCAAGGGGTTACTCAGTCTGCTGTAGCCCCATGGTCAAGGCACATATGAGAAAGCAATCAATGAACAACTAAGGTGTCGCAACGAAAAACTAATGATTGATGCTTCTCATCTCTCTCTGATCTGTCTGTTCCTATCTATCTATCCCTCTCTCTGACTCTCTCTCTGTCTCTGTAAAAAAAAATATATATATATATATATATATAATTATTATTATTATCCTTAACCTGTTAATGCCTACAGCTTTCAATCAGGAAAGGAAAATGAGGATGACTTAAGAAAGAGGATGGAAATGTGTTAAGTGCCAGGTACTTCTCATTAGCCATATGATTTGAATCCTTCCTACAAAACTATGACATAGTTTATTTGATAGATGAGGACGGAGAGGCTCCAAAGTGCACTTTAGGCCCATCCTCATTCTACAGGACCCTGTAAGTGTCTTTTGGTTTAAAAGACAGCCCCCCACCCCAGGTTACAGAAACTGTTAATTTCATTATAATGTGCTAAAGATCATTAAAGTTTTTCCCTCCTGCTAAAAAGCAATGTAATCAAACTGTCAAGGAGGCTTAGAAATTCAAAGGCTACTGTTAAGTCACCCTCCAGGCCCCTGGTTGCCAGGGAGAGGATCTCGTTTCCTCTCACCTTTCCTCAGGGCTGTTCCCTTCCCGCCCCCCCAGTCACAGCCCCTTTCCCCTGAGAGGGGCAGCCTCAGAGGGGCCGCATTCTCACCTGTCCCATCGCCTATCCCAGGTCCTTTTTGGCAGCCCTGGTTAACATCACCAGAGATTTGTCTAATTTGTTAATTTTCTTCAAAAATTAAGTGGCTGTGGTTGATCACTTTTATCTTTGTTTTCTATTTCATTTATGGTTATTTCATTCTTAAAATTACTGAGGTATAGTTTATATATAGTAAATGTTGCCCTTTTTTAGTGTACAGTCCTATGCATTTTAACAAATGCATCCAATCCTCTAACTACCAGAATGAAGATACAGATTTTATATTTATAAGAAATCATGGATGGCTTCACAGGCGAATTTTACCAAACATTCAAAGAAGAAGTAACACCTATCTTTCTCAAGCTATTTCAAAAAATTCAAGAGGATTTGAAAACTCCTCTTGGAGTTTGGAGGTAAGACTTCCAAGCTCCTTTTATGAGGCAAGCATTATCCTCATTCCAAAACCAGGTAAAGACACTACAAAGAAAGAAAACTATAGGCAAATATCCCTGATGAACATAGATGCTAAAATTCTCAACAGAATATTAGCAAACCGGATTCAGCAATACATCAAAAAGATCATGATCAAGTGGAATTTATTCCAGGGAGGCAAGGCTGGTACAGTATTTGCAAATTAATCAATGTGATTCATCACATAAACAAAATGAAAGAGAAAAACCACATGATAATATCAATAGATGCAAAAGCATTTGATAAAATCCAGCACCCATTTATGATTAAAAACTCTCAGCAAAGTGGGAATACAGGAAACATAACTTAACATAATAAAGGCCATCTATGACAAACTGACAGCCAATATCATACTCAATGGGTAAAAATGAAAAGTAATCCCATTAAGATCAGGAACAAGGCAGAGGTGCCCCCTTTCACCATTCTTATTCAACATAGTTCTGGAAGTCCTAGCTACAGCAATCAGACAAGAAGAAGAAATAAAAGGCATCCAAATTGGAAAAGAAGAAGTAAAACTATCATTATTTGTAGATGATATGATATTGTATATAGAAAATCTTAAAGTCTCGGCCTTGGCCGGTTGGCTCAGTGGTAGAGCGTCGGCCTGGCGTGCAGAAGTCCCGGGTTCGATTCCTGGCAGGGCACACAGGAGAGGCGCCCATCTGCTTCTCCACCCCTCCCCCTCTCCTTCCTCTCTGTCTCTCTCTTCCCCTCCCGCAGCCGAGGCTCCACTGGAGCAAAGATGGCCCGGGCACTGGGGATGGCTCCTCAGCCTCTGCCCCAGGTGCTGGAGTGGCTCTGGTCGCAGCAAAGTGGCGCCCCAGAGGGGCAGAGCATCGCCCCCTGGTGGGCGTGCCGGGTGGATCCCTGTCGGGCGCATGCGGGAGTCTGTCTGACTGTCTCACCCCATTTCCAGCTTCAGAAAAATACAGAAGAAAAAAAAAAAAAAAAAAACCCTAAAGTCTCAGTCAAAAAACTACTAGACCTGATAAATAAATTCGGCAAGGTGGCAGGATATAAAATTAATATTCAGAAACCAGTGGCATTTTTATACACCAACAATAAACAGTCTGAAAGAAAAATTAAAGAAACAATCCCCTTCACTATTGCAACAACAAAAATAATAAAGTACCTAGGAGTAAATTTAACCAAGGAGGTAAAAGACTTGTACTGAGAAAGTTCTAAGACATTGAAAAAATAAATCAAGGAAGATACAAACAAGTGAAAGCATATACTGTGTTCATAGATAGGAAAAATAAACATCATTAAAAGGTCTATATTACCCAAAGCAATCTATACATTAAATGCAATTCCTATTAAAATACCAATGGCATACTTCAATGAAATAGAACAAATATACCAAAAATTTATATAAAACCAAAAAAGAACATGCATAGCCTCAGCAATCTTGAAAATGAAGAATAAAGTGGGAAGTATCACACTTTCTGATATCAAGTTATACTACAAGGCCATAGTAATCAAACAGCTTGGTACCGGCATAAGAACAGGCATACAGATCAATGGAACAGAACAGAAAACCCAGAAATAAACCCACAGCTTTATGGTCAACTGATATTTGACAAAGGAGATAAGAGCATGCAATGGAGTAAAGACAGTCTCTTTAACAAATGGTGTTGGAAAATTGTACAGCTACCTGCAAAAAACTGAAACTAGATCCCCAACTTAGACCATTCACAAAAATAAACTCAAAATGGATAAAAGACTTAAATTTAAGTTGCGAAACCATAAACATCTTGGAAGAAAACATAGGCAGTTAACTCTCCGATATGTCTCGTAGCAATATTTTTGCCGATTTATCTCCACAGGCAAGTGAAATAAAGGACAAAAATAAACAAATGGGATTATATCAAACTAAAAAGCTTTTGCATAGCAAAAGACACCATGAACAAAATAAAAAGACAACCCATACAATGGGAGAACATATTCACCAATACGTCTGATAAGGGGTTAATTACCAAAATTTATAAAGAACTTCTAAAACTCAATGCCAGGAAGATAAGCAATCCGATTAAAAAATGGGTAAAAGAACTGAATAGACACTTCTCCAAAGAGGACATACAGAGGCATATAAAAAAATATTCAATGTCACTAATCATCAAAAAAATACAAATTAAAATCACAATAAGATACCACCTCACACCTGTCAGAATGGCGCTATTAACAAATCAATACACAGAATAAGTGCTGGCGAGGATGTGGAAAAAAGAGAACCCTCCTGCACTGCTGGTGGGAATGCAGACTGGTGCAGCCACTGTGGAAAACAGTATGGAGATTACTCAAAAAATTAAAAATGGAACTGCCTTTTGACCCAGCTATCCCACTTTTAGGAATATATCCTAAGAACACCATAACACTGATTCAAAAGAAGATATGCATTCCCATGTTTATTGCAACATTGTTTACAATAGCCAAGATCTGGAAACAGCCCACACGTCTGTCAGTGGACAAGTGGATTAAAAATAGTGGTACACAATGGAATACTACACGCCATGAAAAAGAAGCAAATCTTGCCTTTTGTGACAGCATGGATGGACCTGGAGATTATTATGTTAAGTGAAATAAGCCAGACAGAGAAAGACAAATATCATATGATCTCACTTATATGTGGAATCTAATAAACACAGTGAACTGAGGAATGAAATAGAGGCAGGGTAGGGTAATGGGGAGCAGAGGGACAGCTGTCAGAGGGAAGGGGAATGAGGAGATGGGATCAGGAAAGGGGAAAGGATTAGTGAAACTATATATACATAACACATAGACATAAATAATAGGACAGCAAATCTCAGAGGGAAGGGAAGAAGGAGTTGGGGGGGAAAAGGAGGTATAATGGGGGACACGGAGGGTGGGGGTGAGGGTGTTATAATGAGTGGGACACTTGAATCCATGTTAACACAATACATTTAAATTAATTAAAACATTTTAAATAAATAATAAAATAAAATAAAAAAGAAATCATGGATGTTAGTGATTTTAGAACATTTTCTTGTGGACTTTTGTTGTTCCTTCCAGCTCCCAGTGACCACTCTCTGTTTTCTGTCTCTATAGTTCTGCCTTTTCCAAAATATCATAAAAATAAAATCAGATGATATGATTTTGAGCTTTTTGAGTCCGGGTTCTTTCACTTGGCACAATCTTTTGCAATTCATCCATACTGTTGTATGTATCAGAAGTTAGTTTCCTTATGTTGCTCAGTGAGGTTCCATTGTTTGGATGGACTATATTGTTTCCAGTTTTGGGTGCTTACAAATGAAGATGCTATAAACATTTGCATACAGGTTTTCGTATGAACATAAGTTTCAGTTCACTTGGGTAAACACCTAAAAGTGGAATTACTGAGTCATATAGTAAGTGTATTTTAACTTTAGAAGGAGCTGCCAAACTGTTTTTTAAAGTTTGTATCATTTTGCATTCCCACCAGCAGCAGATGAGAGTTCCAAGTTAGTCTGCCTCCTCACCAGCTCTTGGTATTGTCAAAGTTTTATTTTATTTTTAGCCTATCTTTTATGTTTAGAGCATCTCACTGTGGCTTTAATTTACATTTCCCCAGTGATGTGGAGCATCTTTTTATGTGCTTTTTGGGCATTCGTATATTTTTTAAGTTCCTTTTCAAGTCATCTGTTTATTGTTTTCATTGGTATTTTTCTTAGTTTTGAGTTTTTGAGAGTTTTTTATATGTTCTTCTAGATACAAGACCTAAATCGCATATGGATTATCTCCTTGCTTTTTTTATCCTCCCAAAGGGCTACATCTAACATTTCTGAGATGAAAGCAGTATGGTCCTTAGTCCATAGCTACTAATCACAAAGGAGGCAGATATTTATAAAAGAAGACAGGAGCCTGACCAGGCGGTGGCGCAGTGGATAGAGCATCAGACTGGGATGCAGAGGACCCAGGTTCGAGACCCCAAGGTCACCAGCTTGAGTGCAGACTCATCTGGTTTGAGCAAAAGCTCACCAGCTTGGACCCAAGGTCATGGGCTCGAGCAAGGGTTACTCAGTCTGCTGAAGGCCCATGGTCAAGGCACATATGAGAAAGCAGTCAATGAACAACTAAGGTGTTGCAATGAAAAACTAATGATTGAGGCTTCTCATCTCTCTCCGTTCCTGTCTGTCTGTCCCTATCTATCCCTCTCTCTGACTTTCTCACTGTCTCTGTAAAAAAAAAAAAAAAAAAAAAAAAGACAGGAAAGATCTTCACTGTACACTAACCCAGAATAGTTCATCCTGTTGCAAACAAATAAGAACAATATGGGGGGTATATAGTAAGGGGGGGCACCAAATAACACAGAAGTTGCCTAAAAGTAGGTCAATGAGTTAGTTTGGTATCTAGTTCATTTTGAGACTGGACCAACAGCTGCCATTTTCATTCTGCCTTTTCTCTTAATATCCCTTAATACCCCCCCATGTCCCTCATCTCCCACTCAAATGAGACGCACCTGAGCCAGAATTACAGAGGAAGACGAGGTTGGTCCTGAGATAAAGGTACCATGAAGGAGAGAAAGAGGAGTTCCTTAGTGCCCATCAAGGGGACTCAGTGTCTACTGACTAATGACTTTCCATATTGTAACATCATCTAAAGTCCTAGTGTAGGTTTGGTCAATAGAAAGATTTTTAGGTGTGAAGGGCTTAAAGGTGATGATCTATTTGGGATTGCCAGAGGATCGAGAGGGGCATGAAGCTATGTTTGCAAAGCTCTTCACAAGAATTGCAAATATTGGGATATAGGTTCAGGTGTGCAACTCAATAAAACATCTGCACACTGCATCATGTGCCCATTGCTCCAAGCAAAGTCTCTCAGGTCCCCATTTTCCCCCCCTTTGCCTACCTTCATATCCTCCCTATACCCCTTTCCCTATAACTATCATCACACTGTTGTCTGGGTCTATGTGATACACACACATACATACACCCATATATACATATATGTGTGTATATATGTATATATAATGTTTTTCTTTTGCCTAATCCTTTCACCTATTATCATTCAGTCCTCAACCTCCCTCCCCTTTGACAGCTGTCATCTGTTCCGTGTATCCATGTCTCTGTTTCTATTTTGTTCATCAGTTTAATTTGTTCACTAGATTCCACATATAAATGAGATCATATGGTATTTGCCTTTCTCTGACTGGCTTATTTTACTTAATAATAAAATCCAGGTCCATCCATGTTGTTGCAAAAGGTAAGATTTCTTTCTTTTTTTATTGCCATGTAGTACTGTATTCCATCATGTAAATGTACAACAGCTTTTTTATCCACTCATCTACTGATGGGCACTTGGCCTATTTCCAGATTTTGGCTATTGTAAATAACACTGCAGTGAACATAAGGATGCATATATTCTTTTAATTCAGTGTTTCAGGATTCTTAGGATATAGTTCAAAAAGTAGAATCACTGGGTCAAAATGCAGTTCCATTTTTAATTTTTGAGGAAACTCCATACTGTTTTCCATAGTGGCTGCACCATTCTGCACGCTCACCAATAGTTTATAAGGGTTCCCTTATGAATAAATTCAACTAAAAAATAACAATAAAGTAGCCTGACCAGATGGTGACATGGTGGATAGAGAATAGACCTGGGATACTGAGGACCCTGGTTCAAAATCCAAGGTTGCCTGCTTGAGTGTGGGCTCATCTGGCTTGAGCACAAGCTCACCAGCTGAGCATGGGTCTCTGGCTTGAGTGTGGGATCACAGAGATGATCCCATTGTTGCTGACTTGAACCCAAAGTTGCTGGCTTGAGCCCAACATCACTGGCTTGACTTGAGCCCCCTGGGTCAAGGTACGCATGAGAAGCAATGAATGAATTAAAGTGACGCAAGTACAAGTTGATGATTCTCATCTCTTTCCCTTCCTGTCTCTGTTTGTATGTGTGTATGTGTCTGTCTCTCTCTTTTGCTAAAAAATAAAATAAAATAATTTTTAATTTAAAAATTAAAATAATAATAATTTTAAATACCTATTCTCTATGCCAAAGAAGGAAAAAGAGGTGAAGCTTTACATCTCATCTTCTAGCCATTAAAGACAGAGTTACAAAGAGAGTGAGTCCAACCCTCTATCTGAATTTTCACCACTTATCTTTCAGAAAGAATAGATAGATAGATAGATAGATAGATAGATAGATAGATAGATAGACAGATAAATAATTGCTGACTTTTAAATCACATAATCCTAGAATTCTTACTTCTGTGTTACTTACTTGACCTGAGAATAAATGGCTTGACCTTTACAGCTCTTCTGTAGATCTCCCTATACAGTACTTTGAATTGAGTATTTTCTTAATTATCTGCATTTTCCTAAGGTCTGTTCCCCATGATGGCGCCTTGTGTAAGATGAGTGGTTCTGAAAATATATCATCATGGATCATCATTTATACTGAGAAGTAGATTAACCCAGGGGCATGCCATTGAATGATCTGCCAAAGGTACAGTTGAGAAAGTCTTCATCAGTCAGTACTGATATAAATACCATCCTCCTCAGCGGAACATTTGCACTGTGTCTCTCAGAGCTAAATCAGTACTTTAATTGCAACATCAGTTACAGGCCCTGCTCAATGATGAGAGAGGCAAAGATATGAGGATGTTCTCAGCTGAAGCTATTTATACATGCCGCGTGGTCCTTAATTATCTGGTAGGGAGGGGATAGGAAGAGGCATAAAGTTGATGTGACTAAAAAATTTTAAATCTACCCACCCCACTTTGCACCATTCCTCCAAGAGAGAAGATTCTAGGTACTTCCTTCCTAAGAGAAAAAGGTGAGAAAACTCAAACCTTGTGAGAAATCAGTATACCCATTTGCCAACTGGTATTTCACTGTTGAAACTCCTTTTATTGTGTGAGTTCAAGATTTCAAGGGATGATGGGAAAGAAAAATTTTAAGTTTTATGAGCTGAAAATTAATGAACATCTTTGGAAGAATCTCCTTTTATCCTTAAAGGTAGAAAAAAGTTGTGCACTAGAAAATTGATTTGGTTATTTTGGAATTTTGGTCCAAAAAAATCTAGATTTCAATATAAAAACTTCCTGAAACATAATATACAATCATAAATTACACATTCATAAATTGATATATTAAATTCCAGACATTCAAAATGCAATACAGAAAGATTATTTTATATAAGATACATTTGAGAAGAAATAGCTATAATAATTACGTTTATTCAGTGCTTCTATGTGTCAGAGACAGTGCTCAGAACCTTATCTATATATCTCAATAAATTCTTTCTATAACTCAATAACAACTATGTTATTATCCACATGTCACTGATAAGGAAACAATGGTTCAGAAGATTAATTGGTGCAAGTCACATACCATTTAAGTAGAAGTGTCAAAATTCAGGTTCTCATCTGATTCCAAAGTCTTTACACTAAAACACTACTCTTTATTCTACATGTTTATATCAACTACAAAGCATATCTTGCTCATATATCCTGCTTCCCTATAATATCAACTGACCTGTTCACGCCCTTTCAAGCCAATGGCTCTTCCTTTTGCCTCTCCTTCAGGCTCTTTAAGCTGTGAATCCACTGTGAATTTTAACTTTCTACTTATTTCTCAATTCAGATCTAAAAGGAGATTATGTCTGAGTAAAGATTTTACTTTAAAATGCCATGGTCCCTCATAACAGTAATTGTCCATGGTCGGGTACCTGGTCTTGGTCAATTAGCTAGGTCCGGTAGGGAGGGAGCAGGAGGGGAGAGGAGCCCCCACAGAGGCTGCAAAGGCTGCATAGCGAGACAGTTCCCATTGGCAGAGACTGCAGAAACTGGGATTGATTTAGGTAATTGTAAAGCCAGAAGGCACGGCCAAGGCCACCATCACAGCCGCCACCTGGCCCATGCCGGTTCGCATTGGATTCGGACAGTCGGTAAAGAAACAACGGAGCCACAAACTGGTGGGCCATAGTCTTTAATTCTAGCTTGCACCCGGCAGGCAAGTAAAAATACACAGTGTGCTCCAAAACCCAGTCACATTCAGTGCTCACAAAGCCACTGACTTATCCGAGTTTCCTAGAATCAAAGGTTTCTAGCTCACCAGACTTATTCACCTCTGTTCCCCATCTCCTTCCTTATCCCAAATACAAACTCTACACAAACTGGCATCTCACTCAGCACTCCACCATCTTGGCTGCTTCTCCTGGCCTCCTCCACGTGGCCTTTCTCTGCTCTCCTCTGCTCTCTCTTCTAATGATAATCTCAGGAACCAAGAGCGCAAGCTCCCGCTCCTTCCCTATTTTATAGTGTAGAAATCCAAACTCTTAATCCAATATACAAAATAGGGAAGTCTCTAATACAAAGTCACTTTCTGAGGCATGATTGGATTGTACCACCCCACATCAAAAAGGGTAGGAAAGGCTTAATCCCAAAACCAAGCCCCAGGCTACAAGGATTCTGCCTGCCTTTAGCCCACCCCAACACATATTAATATCACCTGGGCGACGGCCTCCTCGTGTTATCTTTAACAAAGTGAGCATAATACATTTTATCTGCCCAACAGTAATACAAATATGGTAAAGGGATACAGAAAATACCACTTTGAAGAATTTTATTTCTGAACTCTTCCTATCTGTCTAAAAGCAGAGCTTCCCAAAAGAATTCAGCTGTCATAAATGCCCTCCAGGAAACCAGAAAAAATTTATTTCTATCACTGGAGATCAGAATCAGGATAAGAAATCATCTTAAATTGACATTGTCACCAAACTATCATATCTTCTGTCTATTCCTCTAAGGATTCATTTATTTCCCTAGAAGTCTTTCCCCCAATTTTGATGATATATAACCCCAGAACTGCCTCAAGTCACATTTTTCTGTGAATTCCCATGTACATACATGAATAAAAAAAGGATAAATATTTTCTCTTACTAATCTGTCTTGTCAGTTCAATTCACAGGCCCCCAAATATTGAACAGAAGAGAGTAGAGGAAAAGTTTTTCCTCCTCCACAGTCAAATAGTTTGAAGCCATCAAAAATTATACTGTAAAAAACATATAATGACATGGAAAAAATCCACTCTGTATTAAGGTAAAGTAAGGTTACTCATATATAGAATCAGATCTCATTTTTGTGAATACATGTGTAAAGCCAGTGGCCACGGCCAGGGCCACCATCAAAGCAGCCTCCTGGCCCATGCAGGTTCGCATTGGATTCGGACAGTCGGTAAAGAAACAATGGAGCCAAAAACTGGTAGGCCATTTTCTTTAATTCTAGCTTGCACCCGGTGGGCAAGTAAAAACACACACTGGGCTCCAAAACCCACTCACATTCAGTGCTCACAAAGCCACTGACTTATCCAAGTTTCCTAAGAATCAAAGGTTTCTAGCTCACCAGCCTTATTCTCCTCAGTTCCCCATCTCCTTCCTTATCCCAGATACAAACTCTGCACAAACTGGCATCTCACTCAGCACTCAGCCATCTTGGCTGCTTCTCCTAGTCACATGGCCTCTTTCTGCTTTCTGCTCTGCTCCCTCTGCTCTCTCATGCTAATCATCCCAGGAACCAAGAGCGCAAACTCTCGTTCTGCCCCCTTTTTATAGTGTAGATTCAAAACCTTTAATCCAATATACAGAATAGGGAAGTCTCTAATACAAAGTCACTTCTCTGAAGCATGATTGGATTGTACCACCCCATATCAAAAAGGGTGGGAAAGGCTTAATCCCAAAACCAAGCCCCAGGCTACAACGATCCTGCCTGCCCCCCAACATACATTAATATCACCTGGGCAACAGCCTCCACATGGGCAGCGTTATCTTTTACAAAGTGAGCATAATATATTTTATCTGCCCAACACATGTTTGTATACATGCATTGAAACCCTAAAAGAATGCTTACTAAATTGTTAACAATAGTTACCTTGAGGACTAGGAGCAATTTTAGCTTTTATTTTTATTCTATTTTATATTTGAACCTATAAAAATAAATGTATGTTTTATATTGAAAAATATACAAACATTTTCTTTCATTAAAAAATAAGAATCTACATATACTATTTGTAGGGCCGTATTATATTTTTCATTTCTCCTAAAAATAAAAGTAAACTTGAGAATTTTATTATTAAAACATTGATTTTGCCATATGAGCAAAATAAGATTTCAATGGAAAAAAGTCCAACAATATAAAGATTGAACAAATAAATAAAATAATATTCATAAAGGAAATATTTTGCAACCATAAGCATTATTTTATGAAAAAAATGATACAACATGGACATATGTTTTCAATTTAGGAATATCCAAACCTGTAGAGGCTTTTTCTGAGAATTATTTGAGCCAAACTGATGGCAAGCAGGATCTCAAATACTGCAGAGAATGACGGTTTTGCTATTTCTTTTATACATTTGGAATGAAGGAGGGAAGGTAAGGAAGCTTACAGAAAGGTGGGAGAAAGCAAGGCAGGGAAATTTCTGTGATTGAGTTACAGGATAGTTAACAAGATCACGTGCTCCCAAAGGTGGTTACACAGCTAGCCTGAAGGGGTCTGAAAAGATTATCCTGGCATTTCTGTGTTAACCTAGATATCTGAGAACAATAGACAGTGTTTGCTTAAGACAAAGATAAACCTTTTACTAAGGAAGTTATAAGCCTGAAGCATGACTACCCAGCATGACCTTCACAGTTAGGAATCTGTGATCACATCACTCTGCTGCGAGGTTACTTTCAGTCACTAAGATGTGTCAGATTTACTAGGGAACTTCTGGTTCACAATATACACAAAATACCAATTGGAACAAAATAAGTTACAAAACAATAAATTATATAGTATGACTCTATTTTATACTTAAAAATTACACAAAATACATTATGAATAGAAAATAATCTGAAAGAAGTTAACAAAGTTTGGTGAGATTACAGATGGTTTTAATTTTTTTATTTTTATGTATCTATGTATTTGTTATTCTCCTATAATGAACCCGAGTCACATGTAAATTTTAGAAATACAAGTTGGGGCTTGGGGTTTTATCTGGAGTTTCTATTTTGTCTAGTGTTCAATGATCCTAATTGGGATTTAGGACTTTTAAGTATAGTACATTTTAACATAGAAGGCACCATATTAAGTTTTCTCACTGAGTGCTTATTTATTCTGCATTGAGTGGGAGACTGTCTCCAGAGATGGTGTCTACTGCCACAGTGCCTCTACAGAATCTTATACTGCTCATGTGAGTGAAAAAAAAGGGGGGTATGTAACAGGTTCAGTGGCCAAAAGTAACCTCACAGGGTGATCTAATCAGAATTAATATGGGCAGGTCACGCTGGGTAGTCACATCCCAGGTTTATAACTTCCTTAGTAAAAGACTTTTAAGAAAGACCTGTCCATTGTCCCTGTGCACTTAGGTTAGCACACCTTTGAAATGCCGAAGTGATCCTCTTTTTTGGACCCCTCAGAGGCATAACCACTCTCCACAGAGCACATGATCTTGTTAACTATCCCATACCCGCTTTCTCCCACCTGTGTGTAATCTTTACATTCCTTCCTTGATTCCATATGTATACAAGAAAATGCAAAGCTGTCATTCTCTAGAGAATTTGAGACCTTGTTTCTCAGTATGTCATCAGCTTGGCTCAGAGAAACTTATACAAATTCTCTACAGTGTTGAACACTTTTTATGTTGACAATTCTAATACCTCCACAATCTCCACAAGATTTTCAAATCTCGTCCCTTTATGATAATCATCTGTAGACATACACTGGACTAAAGTATACTTGAAATCCAAGTAGTAAAGAATCTATTTAGCCAACACATAGTACATTTCTTAAGTATTTTAAATGCTTAAATAAACAAAGATTTCTTAACACTTTTAACAATGTAAAGCATTAGAAGTGTTTTTTTATTATTTTTTAAGTCTTAGTCATTTATTTCATTTTATTTTAATTTTTACTTATTGATTTGAGAGAGAGAGAGGAAGAGAGAAAGAAAGAAAAACATTGATTTGTTGTTCCACTTATTTACATATTCATTGGTTGATTCTTGTATGTGCCCTAACTGGGGATCGAACCCGTAACCTTGGCATAACCAACTAAGCTACCCAGTCGGAGATAATTTTATTTTTCTATTACAGTTATATTCAATATTATTTTGTATTAACTTCAGGTGTACAACATAGTGTTTAGACAATTATATACTTTACAAAGTGCTCCTCCTGAAATACCCACCTGGCACTATAGATAGTTATTACAATATTACTGACTATATTTTCTATGCTGTACTCTACATCCCCATAGCACTTTAAATTTTCATGCTTGGTTGTTGATATGCCTTTCACTTCAACATAGAAAATCTCATCTTCTCAGTTTCTTGACCCAAGGGTCAAGAAGAGGCCCAGAGGAAGCAATGTTGGAGGTCAGCCCAGGCTGAAACGAACAGCCAATTGACACTGAATGGAACTGTGGACAACCATGTTAACAGATATTATTTTCTAAGAAAAGCCAGAAATTGCTATTTTTTTGTGAAATCCCCTGTTTCTAAATGTTGGCAACTAATTTAAAATAATTTTCAGCACTTTGGAAGACAGATAAAATGTATCTGCAGGCAGCCCATTTGTGACCTCTTCTTCCAGAAGTCCACTAGATAGGACTTCAGTAATTAACCTAAGAGCATTCTTAACTTTGTCCCATTTTCTCCTTCACCCCTTCTTAGCCCTGAATTAACTGTTCTTTTCTTTTCAATCTGAGTTACCAGTGCAATTTTTTATGTATCTCTGGTATACGGCTCTTTACAATCTGTGATAATCTTATTGTTGTTTTGTTTTTGTTTTTGTTTTTTCCATATCTATCTCCCTTGCTACAGATGATTATAATTAAATGCTAACCCCTAAGCCTGGTGCTCAGTTGGGAGTTTGAGGAACTGAGTCTGAGTTCAAGCTCTATAGAAACAATTGTGTTGAACCCCTTCATGTTTTAAGGCTGTTTTCGCATCTAAAATGTGACTTAATAATAATAATGGATAAAATAGTGGCTGCATCATTAGCTGTAGCAATGGAGTTATAGCAGCTATCTGCAGTCAAACCTTCCCAAACCCTCAGGATAAACCCTGAATATAGATGGATATTTTTATTAATAATTATGAGACTAGGTGGATGTAAAGCCAGTGGCCACGGCCAGGGCCATGCAGGTTCGCATAGGATTCGGACAGTCGGTAAAGAAACAACAGAGCCACAAACTGGTGGGCCATAGTCTTTAATCCTAGCTTGCACCCAGTGGGCAAGAAATACACACACTGGGCTCCAAAACCCACTCACATTCAGTGCTCACAAAGCCACTGACTTATCCGAGTTTCCTAGAATCAAAGGTTTCTAGCTCACCAGCCTTATTCTCCTCAGTTCCCCATCTCCTTCCTTATCCCAGATACAAACTGCACAAACTGGCATCTCACTCAGCACTCCGCCATCTTGGCTGCTTCTCCTGGTCACATGGCCTCTTTCTGCTCTCTGCTCTGCTCCCTCTGCTCCCTCTGCTCTCTCATGCTAATCATCCCAGGAACCAAGAGCGCAAGCTCACATTCTGCCCCCATTTTATAGTGTAGATTCAAAACCTTTAATCCAATATACAAAATAGGGAAGTCTCTAATACAAAGTCACTTCTCTGAGGTATGATTGGATTGTACCACCCCACATCAAAACGGGTGGGAAAGGCTTAATCCCAAAACCAAGCCCCAGGCTACAACAATCCTGCCTGCTCAGAGACACACATTAATATCACCTGGGCAACGGCCTCCACGTGGGCAGCGCCACTTTAACAAAGTGAGCATAATACATTTTATCTGCCCAACAGTGGAATATTGAGAGCTTATGTGTGCCAAGCACTTCCTAGATGCTTTATACGGTCCCATAATCTTTACAACAATTTCATAAGGTAACCGTTATTATTTATATTTTACAAGTGAATAAAATAAGTCAGGGTGGTCAAATAGTGCTTCGACTGAGTGACAGAACGAGAACTGAGATGTTCCACTTCAAAGCCCACGATCTTGGGCTAACTCACCACAGTGTAGTGAGTCTTAGAACAGAGTCTTTTCCTCCATTGGTTTGGTTCTTAAAGCAATAAGGTGGTCAGGCACATACACTCTTGTGTCTTTATATTCTTCTTTGTAGAGAAAGATGCTTGTGTTTATTTATGAAAAAAAAGTCCATCGAGAGCAGCTAGACTAGATGGCTGGCTGACTGTGGGAACAGATAAAGGGACTGCCTAGTCAATGATTCTAAGCAAATTTCTCTAAATAGAGTTTGAGAATAGCTTTCAAAAAAAAAAGAAGGGGGACTTTAGCTCATGCCTTCCCAGTCCCCATTCCACCCCAGATGTGGACAGCCTGTCCACAGATGCTGTGCCACCAACCAAGCAGGAGATGGGACCAGGAGTATCAACTGCCCCAGGGAAGGTGAAGGCTGCTCTCAAACTTCACAGAAGTCCTTTATTGTGGTAATGGAAAGGCTCATCGTCCATCATGATGTTGGGCGGATAAAATGTATTATGCTTACTTTATTAAAAATGGTGCTGCCCACATGGAAGCCGTCGCCCAGGTGATATTAATGTGTGTTGGGGGCGGGCTGTGGGCAGGCAGGATTGTTGTAGCCTGGGGCTTGGTTTTAGGACTAAGCCTTTCCCACCCTTTTTGATGTGGGGTGGTACAATCCAATCATGTCTCTGATAAGTGACTTTGTATTAGAGACTTCCCTATTTTGTATATTGGATTAAAGGTTTTGAATCTATAGTATAAAATGGGGGCAGAACAGGAGCTTGGACTCTTGGTTCCTGAGATTAGCATTAGACAGGAGAGAGCAGAGAGAAGAGCAGAGAAAGTCCACGTGGAAGAGGCCAGCAGAAGCAGCTAAGATGATGGAGTGTTGAGTGAGAAGCCAGTTTGTGCGGAGTTTGTGTGGGGAGAAGGAAGGAGATGGGGAACAGAGGTGAATAAGTCTGGTGAGCTAGAAACCTTTGATTCTAGGAAACTCGGATAAGTCAGTAGCTTTGTGAGCACTGAATGTGAGTGGGTTTTGGAGCCCAGTGTGTGTTTTTACTTGCCCGCCGGGTGCAAGCTAGGATTAAAAATGATGGCTCATCAGTTTTTGGCTCCATTGTCTCTTTACCAACTGTAAAGTAAGTAGCCGCGGCCATCATCAGAGCCGCCTGGCCCATGCAGGTTCGCATTGGATTCGGACAGTCGGTAAAGAAACAACGGAGCCAAAAACTGGTGGGCCATCATCTTTAATCCTAGCTTGCACCCGGCAGGCAAGTATAAACACACACTGGGCTCCAAAACCCACTCACATTCAGTGCTCACAAAGCTACTGACTTATCCGAGTTTCCTAGAATCAAAGGTTTCTAGCTCACCAGACTTATTCACCTCTGTTCCCCATCTCCTTCCTTCTCCCTGCACAAACTCTGCACAAACTGGCTTCTCACTCAACACTCTGCCATCGTGGCTGCTTCTCCTGGCCTCCTCCACATGGCCTCTCTCTGCTCTCTGCTCTCTCCTCTAATGCTAATCTCAGGAACTAAGAGAGCAAGCTCCTGTTCTGCCCCCATTTTATAGTGTAGATTCATAACCTTTAATCCAATATACGAAATAGGGAAGTTTCTAATACAAAGTCATTTATCTGGGGCATGATGGGATTGTACCATCCCACATCAAAACGGGTGGGAAAGGCTTAATCCTAAAACCAAGCCCCAGGCTACAAGGACCCTGCCTGCCCACAGCCCACAGAGACACACATTAATATCACCTGGGCAATGGCCTCCACGTGGGCAGCTCCATCTTTAACAAAGTGAGCATAATACATTTTATCCGCCCAACACCAACTGTCCGAATCCAATGTGAACCTGCATGGGCCAGGCGGATGTGATGGTGGCCCTGGCTACTGGCTTTACACATGGAAAAGTAAAAGTAGGAACCCAATGGATAGCTGTCCCACTAAGGAGGTTTCACTTTACTAGTGCAGTACTTACTCTGTTCGAATTTCAAGACTAATAATACCTGGTGAGTTCCCGTTACTTCTCTGTAGAATGTCATTTCTGAAGGAGAATAAGGGGTGGAAAGTGAAGGACAGCAGTTTGAACACATTTCCCCCCCTCATTGCCATTATAAGTTCTTACCATTTATTTTTAAATAACTCTGCCCAAGAAAAGCGAGTAAAACACCCTCAGAGAGCTTTCAAAATTCAGATAAACTTGTCTGGGGTTCTTGGTTATATCATTCGGGAAACGTGGGTTCCGCAGTCCAGAGCAGCAATCATGAACGTGATGATGCGTTCGCAGAAACCTGGGAAGGCTTCAGGCAGATGACCTCGCTGAGGAGGAGCCAGCACTTGGATCCAAAGTTTCTATTTTCTAAAGATAAAAATAGCTCGGGTGGGGAGTTCCTGCAAGGACATTTCAACCAATGCTAAAGAAGTCAAAACAAGTACCCGAACAAACCAGATTAAACTAGATGAGAATAGTGGGTGGGACTTCCCCGGGGTGCCAGGACCAAGAAAAGAGAATGTCATCAGTTCAGGGCACGAGGTCAGAGGGACGCCCTGAGGTGGCCTGTTGGCCAGCCTTCAGTGTCCCACAAAAAATATGTGGGTTGATCTGAGCCACTGAACGGATCTGCCTCCCCTAGGGAGCAGTCAGATACTTGCCCAAAAGTCCATGAGGTGACCCACAGTTTTTTGGTTTTTTTCCAAGAAAAGTGAGCAAAGCAATGAACTGACAACTTGAAATGCAGCCTAGCTGACTGGCACCATGGTAGTTGACCAGGCTGTTTGCAGAGGACATCCAGCTCAGCACTGAGATTTCCTTGTTTACCACTAGGTCCATCCAATGTGTTGCCTGTGCCCTGCGGTCTCCCATGGGTGAAAAATTAAGAAAGAATAGCTGGGTTTTTTAAACAAAGCATTCCAGCAACCAGAAGAGGGTTTTATGGCTGGGTTTACTTTATCCTCAAGACCAGGGGTCCCCAAACTTTTTACACAGGGGGCCAGTTCACTGTCCCTCAGACCGTTGGAGGGCCAGACTACAAAAAAATCTATGAACAAATCCCTATGCACACTGCACATATCTTATTTTAAAGTAAAAAAACAAAACAGGAACAAATACAATATTTAAAATAAAGAACAAGTAAATTTAAATCAACAAACTGAACAGTATTTCAATGGGAACCAAAAATAAGACAGCCCCCGTCTTTTGGGGATAAAATTAATATAAGACAGGGTCTTTTTTTTAAAAAAGATTTTATTTATTCAATTTTCAGAGAGGAGAGAGAGAGAGAGAGAGAGAGAGAGAAAGGGGAGGAGCAGGAAGCATCAACTCCCATATGTGCCTTGACCAGGCAAGCCCAGGGTATCAAACAAGCGACCTCAGCGTTCCAGGTTGATGCTTTATTCCACTATGCCACCACAGGTCAGGCCCAAGACAGGGTCTTACAATAGGGGAAACATGGTGTGTAGTAATGTGGGGGGAGACTTTTGGACAAAGGGAGGTTATAGGGGCCATTATGTTGTTGTACATTTGGGGGAGTATGGGAGCCATTGTACTGTGTGGTAATGGTTATAGTGCTTTGCCTTTCTTCCTACTTCTGCTGTTATTTCACACTGCTTCTGGTGATGTGGGGCGCTGCAGCCACAGACCGGATGTGCGTCATATGACGCGCTTCCAGAGCCATGATGCGTGCATCCCATGTCACTGGAAGTAGTACTGTACATGAGTAATGCCGCGCTTTGCGGCGCGCTTTGTGGCGCCACTACATACAGTACTCCAGGAACATAGGATACGGATGCATCCTGTACTCCTCTCACCGACCACCAATGAAAGAGGTGCCCCTTCCAGAAGTGCGGCAGAGCTGGATAAATGGCCTCAGTGGGCCACATGCGGCCCACCGGGCCATAGTTTGGGTAACCTTGCTCAAGACAATGCTATGAGAGAAATGCTATCCTTTTTTTCTATATAAGAAAACCAAGGCAAAGAGTGTTTGGGTAATCTGCTCCAAAATGCCAATATTAAAAAACAAAAAACAGCCTGACCTGTGGTGGTGCAGTGGATAAAGTGTCAACCTGGAATGCTGAGGTTGCCAGTTCAAAACCCTGGGCTTGCCTGGTCAAGGTACATATGACAGTTGATGCTTCCTGCTCCTCCCCCTTCTCCCCCCACCCCCTGTGTCTCTCTCACTAAAAACAAAAAAAATGAATTAAGTTAAAAATAAAATTTAAAAAAACAAAAGCAAGCAAAAAAAAAAAAAAACAACCCTATGTGGCTCTAGAATCCAGGTGTTTAAACACTAAGTAGTACTTTCTTGCAATGAAATAATACATGGAGAGTCCTTTGACAGTGCCTGTCATATAGAAAAAGTTCAATAATTGTCAGCTGTTATTATACTGCTCACAAAAATTACTGTGAGCAGTATATTATTCTCTTTTTATATCTAGACACTCATATTCCAGTTAAAATCATCAGTTAAGATGATCAGTTAACTAAAAATTATTTAGAATATCAGTTTATGGAAGTACATTCCCTAGGAACTTCTCCTAGGTTGAGGTAGTGTTTGGGGAGCCAGGGTCCTAGCATTCACCCCCTAGTATAGTCTTGTCCACCCTGTATCAGGGTTGATCTGTATGATCAATAGACTGGAGAAGTTTTAGAATAGCACTTGAGGTTAAGTTATAAAAGACACTGTGACTTTTACCTGTCTCTGTGTTAGATCGCTCACTCTGGGATAGATAGCCACCACATTAAAGTAGCCCTGTGGAGAGACCTCGTGGCAGAGAACTGAGCCCTCTTGCCAACAGCCATGTGAGTGAGCCCCCTTGAAGGTGGATCCTTCCACAGTCAGACCTTCAGATGATGGCAGTCCGGGCCGACATCATAACTGCAATCTCATGAGAAACCCTGAAGCATAACGCCCAGTTAAGCCACGCCAGGTACCTTGATGCTTTGAAACTATGTGAGATGATAGAAGCAAATTGTTCCCAGCCATCATATTGAGAAAAATTATTCTGCAGCAATATACAACTAATACGTTATCTCTCTAGAAACCTTTTACTGAGCCCTAGTGTTTTGTGTCCCCTCTATCACAGCACCTACTATATTCTAACTTCCATGTTTTCATCTCACTCTCCCTTCTAGATGGTAAGTTTAAGAATGGCTACTGACACTGTTCCTGAGATATGGGCTCCCCAGATCTATCATAGTGCTGCAGTTGGCATGGACTTCATTCAATAAGTGTATTTATTGGACCGAACTATATCCACTATATGTTCTTTTCTCTAAAATATTGTCAGATTTATTATGAATGCAGGTAGTTTTTGCTATCTACAGAATTAGGCCTATTTTCATTCAACTAGTATTTGGTTATTAAAGTTAATACAAAATTTGTACTGTCAAAGATCTTTTTAATTTTTTCAATAGAATCATATCAACTTTTAACAGAAAAGGTTAAGTAATGTGTAAGGTAGAAACACATTTCTGTGCTTTCAAAACCATTGTGCTATTAGCCTAGAATTTTTATTTTCCTAAATAAGCTCAAACACCTGGAGATAAAAGTAGTTTGCCAGTGGAAAAAGTAAAATAATTTTTTAGAAAATGTTGCCTGAATGAGTTGTACAATATCAGGGAGTTGGGATTAAATTGGAGGTTATATTTTTTTAACTCATATCTAATATAGCTCTATTTTAATTAAAGATATCCATTCACCTATGGTTCATTCTGCACTCTGATCCTATGGAGATCAAATTTATCATTTTTTCCCCTAAAATTTAGTATAAAACTTGAGTGATCAGTGGCCTTTATTTTTTGTATTTGTGAAATAGAAAAAACATTAAGGACATCTATGTCAATGCATTTTTCATCATGGCCATTACCAAGGGATTCACTACTTCCAGGAGACTCTAGCCTCAGGAAACTAACAATGCTTGCCTCATAATTTCAAAGTTGTCATTTATCCTTGCTCAAAACATAGTAAAATCCAACAAAAGAATGGATGCCATTCTTATCAATATGTCCTCAGATAAAATCATTTTGAACAGAACTTTGTCAGCTCTGGGTGATCTGAGGTTCATCTATGAGCACTGACACAGTATACAATCAAAGGTGTGGGTGGTGGGTAGATCTTAACATCAATACACAGTAATAATGTAATTCAGTCAAAGCTCAGAAGTTCACCACAGGACAACCAGTAAGTCAAGTGACAAGGAGTTGGGGCAAGGAAAGCAAATTAGCTCAGAAAGCCAGTAAGCCAAGAAGATGGTGGATTAGTGTCCTAAAGCAGTGGTCTTCAACCTTTTTTGGGCCACCGACCGGTTTAATGTCAGGAAATATTTTCATGGACCAGCCTTTAGGGTGGGACAGATAAATGTATCATGTGATCGAGACAAGCATCAAGAGTGAGTCTTATACAGATGTAACAGAGGGAATCTGGTCATTTTTTAAAAATAAAACATCATTCAGACTTAAATATAAATAAAGCAGAAATAATGTAAGTTATTTATTCTTTCTCTGTGGACTGGTACCAAATAGCCCATGGACTGGTACCAGTCCACGGCCCTGGGGTTGGGGACCACTGTCCTAAAGAACTATCTTGATAAGTCCAGAATTCAGGCTTCTTTCATATGAGGGGAAGGGAGAAATGGGAGGGGTTTGAGGCCAGGAGATGACTGAAGACTGCAGACATCTGGATGTCAACAAGGGTCTGAGAGAAATAATGGAACTTCTTTGCTTTAGGTCAACAAACTCAGGTTGCAGTGATCTCAATCACAAGGTTCCTGTAAAAATTTTGGTAAATATATTCCTTATTTCCTTAGAGAGGTAGTTTCAAGCCAAGAGGTTGTTTCAGAAATTCCTAGGCTACAGGTTAGATTCCTTTAGTGATTTGTATATCTATATGCAGGACTAAGCAGAAGTTGCTAACCCATATGTTTTGGGAACTGGGCAGTCTGGAGCAAGATGGAATCAGAAAGACTGATAGAAATTTTGCTACAGTAGAAAATTTTGCTAGAAATTAGAAAAATTTTGCTAGAAAATAGAAATTTTGCTACAGTAACTCAACAAAGATAAAGTTGTAGAATCTGACATAATATCTCCCTGTCATATACTTTTGTAGTCTAGACTGGAGGAAACAACTAAAATAAACTAATGAGCATTCAACATTCACACATTCAGTCAAAAAGTTAAGGGTGAGAATGGAAACCACTTACCTCATATACACAGCTCGCCAGCCAAGGATTGAAACTCTCTAACCACCCCCCAAACTTATTTTCTACAATACATTAATATTCTAATCCAGGAAGAAACTCTTGCTCAAGCAAATAATTTGATTGTTCATTAAGAAACTTTCCCAAAAGTCCCTTTACCTCTTCAACAGGAAGCATCAACAGTTCACGCCAGAAGGATCTTCTAATTTCTCACTTCAAAATCATCTTCTTGCTGTTTTCGATCCTAAATTGTTATATCATTATCCTTACCCAATCAAGCCTACTCATTAAAAGACTACCTTAAACCAAGCTTCCAGTTTTCAGTAAATTTTTTTTTTTTTTTTTATAGAGACAGAGAGTGAGTCAGATAGACAGGGACAGACAGACAGGAGCGGAGAGAGATGTGAAGCATCAATCATTAGTTTTTCATTGCGTGTTGCAACACCTTAGTTGTTCATTGATTGCTTTCTCATATGTGCCTTGACCACGGGCCTTCAGCAGACTGAGTAGCCCCTTGCTGGGGCCAGCAACCTTGGGTTCAAGCTGGTGGGCTTTTGCTCAAACCAGATGAGCCCGCGCTCAAGCTGGCGACCTCAGGGTCTCGAACCTGGGTCCTCTGCATCCCAGTCCGAGGCTCTATCCACTGCGCCACCGCCTGGTCAGGCTCAGTAAAATTTGATCTTGCCCTTTCCCCTCAGAGATATCACGCATGCTCTGTTCAGGTGGTTACCCGCCTGAACACAATAATAAACAATCAGTACAGCGCAGCCTCAGCAACAGGTTGGTTGGTGATATTTGGAGAACCAGCCCTTGACAAGTGCTTAGTATGGCTCTCACAATTAACTAAAATGGTGGGAGACTAAAATATGACCTTTAACCTATTTCCCCTCAAGGGATCAGTGGCCTTTAGTGTTTAAATAGTTCTACATCTGGATATTTAAATTTCTGCCTGGTCCAGCATTTGCCACAAAATGTTTTATTAGATTAAGAGATGTTATTTGCTTTAACAAAAAAAATTTTCCACTGTCAAATAATTTGAGAACTGCTCAGTTAAGGATAAAACCCATTATTTCTTTAGAGCGAGACTTCTCAGGGCCTATAGCACACTCTGGGAATCCCAACATCCAGAAGAAAATTATCAATATGCAGCCTTTGCAAAATGTATTTGAATGCTTTATCCTAAAGCAGCTCACTAGATTGTCACTAGATACAACATGTATGAAGAACAGTTTTCTCTAATTTAACTGTCCACTCTGCCCTTTATCCACAAGCCACAAGAGAATATGGCCAGCTGACCAGGTGGTGGTGCAGTGGATAGAGCATTGGACTGGGACTCAGAGGGCCTAGGTTTGAAACTCCGAGGTCGCTGGCTTGAGCATGAGTTCATCTAGTTCAAGCAAGGCTCACCAGCTTGAGTCCAATGTTGCCAGCTTGAGCAAGGGGTCACTTGATCTGCTGTAGTCCCCCCACCCCCAACAAGGCACATATGAGAAAGCAATTAATGAACAACTAAGGTGTTGCAACAAAGAATTGATGCTTCTCATCTCTTTCCCTTCCTGTCTGTCTGTCCCTATCTGTTCCTCTCTCTGCCTCTGTCATCAAAAAAGAGAGAGAGAGAGAATATAGCCAGAAAGTAAGCTAAATGGAAGCAGCTATCTTAGCACTCAGCAATCAGCTCTGTGGAAATTTTTGAGGCAGCCTTGAGCTGTGTGGGTAGGTGAGGATGAAAGAACGGAGTTAGCCTAAGACTTGTCAGCCTTAAACGATGTGGTCAGTGTGCCCTGAGCCACGCATAGGTGGTCCCAGCTTCCCCCCATAAATGGAGTGCTAACTGTCCATCATCCTGCTGGGAGTTCCTCAAGCCTTTCCCACAATTCTGAGCACCAGGAACAAATTGACTAAATACTCTAACTTGCTGATCTTTGCTTAAAAGAAGGCCCACTGGCATAGACCTGTCAGGTGGCAATGAGATCGCCCCTGGCAACACTGCTTCACTAACAGTGAACATTCTCACACTGTTATTTTTTTCACCGTGCACTGCTACTAAGATCTCCACTTAAAGGATATTTAGCACTTGCAAGTCTGACTTACCTGTCTGGGGGGTTGAGGACAGGAAATTGACATTAACTGCATATTTTTTTGTGTGCCTGACATGACATAAACACTTTATGTGCTTTAGCTCACGCAATTCACACAACTCCCCCCAAAAAAACTCCTAATGGTGGACATTTATATAGTGTTTAACCTGTGCCAGAAGTTATTGTGACTTCTACAGCAAGCCAGCAAAAGATAGGATCATAATCTGTTATATAAGTAGAATACACCGCTGGCCAGTTGGTTCAGTGGTAGAGAGCATCAGCCTGGCATGTGGATGTCCCAGGTTTGATTCCCAGGCAGGGCACACAGAAGTGACCATCTGCTTCTCCACCCTTCTCCCCCATTACCTTTCTCTTTCTACCTCTCTCTTGCCCTTCCGTAGCCTGCGCTCGATTGGTTAGAACACACAGGCCCCAGGCGCTGAGAATGGCTCTCTGGAGCCTCCACTTCAGGTGCTAGAAATAGCTCAGTTGTGAGCACGGCCCAAGATGGGCAGAACACTGGCCCCAAAAAAAGACTGCTGGGTGAAGGGTGGATCCCAGTTGGGGTGCATGTGAGAGTCTGCCTCTCTATCTCCCCCCTCCTCTCACTTGGAAAAGAAGAAAAATGAATAAATAAAATAAATAGAATACATACTTTTAAATTTCTAATTCTGATATTGGCTGAACATCTATGTCTGTGGTATAATAGAAAGAACCCCTGAATTTGAAATTAAAAGTTCTGAATGTAGGTCCTGGTCCTGCAATTCTGTCATTCATTAGCTACGCAACTCTGGGCCACCTAACCTCCCTAAGTGACTTCCTTACTTTTCTTCTTTAAGAATTAGGCTAACATCATCTATCCATAGGTCTTTGTAACAAAAACAGAAGTTGTTGGGGAGAGAGGAAGGATAATGAGTGGTGTAAACTGTGAGCACTGTCCAAATGTGGTTGCTATTAACTTGCTTTAGAATGGGCTCCCTCTGCTCCTTGAAACAATGCACCCTCCTGACCGCTCAAAACTACAGTCTGGGTTTTTCTTGCCGACCTAGGAAAACTGCTCAGAAGTATTAAGTTTGGCTTGGGCATTTTGTAGAAATAGTAATTATAGTAAAAGCTTCCATTTATTGGATACTTAGTGTGTGCCTAAACTGCGCTAAGCACTTTACACAGAGTAAGACTTACTCTTCCCACTCGCAGAACGGCTTAGAGAGGTAATTGTCCAGAAATCACACAGCGAGTCACCTGAGTTTCGGACCAACACTGGAGCCTACACACTTCATCGCTGTTATTATCTCTGTTCTTTTCTTTTGTATGCCCCTTAGAAGAAGAATAAAATCTATTTGGGCTGAAAATCCCAAATCTTAACTCCTTAATCTTCATGTTAAATGGCATGGCAGATGTCTAGCACACAATGTAAATTACAGTCTGCTTTCTCACTCGCTCTCCTCTAAAATGACCACAGTTGTAAAAAACATGATGGAACTTAATCTCTGTTCCTCAACCTTAAGAGTTATAAAAAGTCTGAATCACAAAGGACAGATACTATTTCTAGAATAAAATCTGTTTAGTTAGTTCCAAGATTTTTGAAAATATTTGACATAAAATATCACCACACACACACACAGAGCCTTTAAAGCTTTTAGCTTTTTTCTTTTTTTTTTTTCCACAAAAGCAGCAGAGAAAAATTTTCCCAGGACTCATGCTCAAGATATCCCTGATAGCAGATGCCCCTGCAAGCTGGCCGCTGTCAGCCGGACCCAGAAGCTGCCAGGAAGCCAGGCCACTTTCACTCTGCGTTTGGTCTGAGGCCAGAGTATTGCCTTTTAATGTTTAGAAAGACCTCCCAGGTGAGGTGGACCCAGCAATGACCACATGTTGGTCTTTAGGGTGACCAGCATGGCCTGTAGGATGTAGAAAAAAAGATAAAACCTCTGTAAATGGCCAAGATTTTACCTGCAAAGGCTGAAAACCTCTTTTTTCAATGCAAGAAAAACCCCAACATCCAGAAATAGTCCAGATTAATCTTGGTTTAGGGAGATAGGGAGTCCTAATTCAATAGTCCGACTTCTGATGTTAATCAACTTCAGATGGAGACAGAGTTCAAGAGCTGGGAGCCTTGAACTGCAAGCTCAGTCCCACGGGTTTGGTCACAGTACGATTACGCTTGTGTTATTAGAAGCGCGTTCCAAAGACGGTCATGATCAGCTTGGCAAGGGCTCCACGCCAGGGAGATACATACGTGTGCATGCCTTGCTAAGTCAGTGTTGCTACAGAAAGGGGACATTAAAAAAGGAATATGTTAAAGGAATAGGAAAGGAGAGACTAAAATCTTTTGCTTTGCTCTACCATATTTTTACATTTATAGGCTTCTGTATATAGAAGGATAAAGATATATATCTTTGGCCTCCGGTGTGGCAGGCATGGGAGGTAGAAACACTAGAAAAGAAAATACTTGTTGTCATTGACAGTCCCTACTGCATCCATGCAACACTGGTGGGGGGGGGCACCATGTACATGGTAAGGTACTGTGTTCCACAGATATAAATGACTAAGAGCAGCGTCATGGCTGCGCTCATGGAACTTGGTATCTAGGGGAGGAGATGGCCAGTGATCATATAGCCACATGTATATATGAAAATTTGAGGCTGTGACAAGTTCTAAGGAGTGAACATGATGCTTTGAAAGCCTATGTTAGGAAAATCTGACCTAGTCAGAGAGGTCATGAAGGGCTTCCCCAAGAAAACAATGCTTCTGCTGATATCTAAAGGATGAGTAGAAGTTAACTAGGTAAAGAAATGGGGGCTAAAAAAACTCCTGGTTGAGGGAACAGCAGATGCAAAGAGCTTGTGTTGAAAGGGAGTCATCTTGGTGGTAAGTCAGAAATATGACCTAAGGGTCACCAGGAAAACCCACCAACCCCTAAATACATCTGCCTCTGCTATCAAAAATCCAACTATTGGCCCTGGCCGGTTGGCTCAGCAGTAGAGCGTCGGCCTAGCGTGCGGAGGACCCGGGTTCGATTCCGGCCAGGGCACACAGGAGAAGCGCCCATTTGCTTCTCCACCCCTCCGCCGCGCTTCCCTCTCTGTCTCTCTCTTCCCCTTCCGCAGCCAAGGCTCCATTGGAGCAGAGATGGCCCGGGCGCTGGGGATGGCTCCTTGGCCTCTGCCCCAGGCGCTAGAGTGGCTCTGGTCGTGGCAGAGTGACCCCCCGGAGGGGCAGAGCATCGCCCCCTGGTGGGCAGAGCGTCGCCCCTGGTGGGCGTGCCGGGTGGATCCCGTTCGGGCGCATGCGGGAGTCTGTCTGACTGTCTCTCCCTGTTTCCAGCTTCAGAAAAATGAAAAAAAAAAAAAAAAAAAATCCAACTATTATTCAAGCATGTCTTGGGTTAAGATTGTTTTCCCTTTAAAGTGCTTTTTTTTTTTTTTTTTTTTATGCTCAAGAGAATAACCTATTAAATCAAGTGAATGGTTTTATCTCTTCAGTTTTCTTCCTAATAGCCAAAGGTCCTTGAGGTCATCACCACAAGTCCTTGAGATTTGTACAGGGATTTGAGTAGTGTTAAAGAAAAATAATATTCAGTTAGCAAAATGGTACTTTGCTAGCAGTCAGATGATTAATGAGGGGACTTTCTATGAAACTAAAAGAAAAACAAAGATTAATAGAGATCTAGGTTCTGAGTCCAGAGGACAGATAGTCAAGACTTTGAAGCTCGAGTGGAAGCATCTCTAGAAGGTGGAGTAAGCCTGGCAGAGATCATCTGACGGATTTTTCTGGTTTTCTGTGTGAAAGCCTCTGGCGGACAGCATCCGGTGCTCTGATGAACCTTCTGAATGGCACATACGGCAGAAGACAGGAAGGCTGCCCATACATGATCTGTTGTAGTCATTTTTTTCAAGTTTATATCAAGCATTCCACTTTCAGCTTACAAAGCTTCATGAAAAGGGCTGTGTCAGTTCCAAATCAGGAGGGAAAAAAGGTTGGAAACATTAACTTTGAGAACTGAAAGTGGATAGTGGAAGAAACTAGAAGAATTCAGGATTTAGTAAGGACTCATAAATACACAAGACAGAACTTGCAAGGCTGTACTATGATTTCCTATTGAAAAAAACAAACAAACATTCTCTCTGCAATCAACTCCATTTCTATGCAAGTTAATCAACGTAAGACTAATTTGCAGGAGAACAATGTCTGGTCTCATTAAACTTGGCCTGATTATTTGCATCAGTGTATCAGGCGCTTGAGTAGGTCCATTTTGAGTTTGCTTTGCTGGAACTTTTCAGAAGGAATCCCAGATTGGACCTTTAAAATCTAGGAAGTCAAGCTAAGAATTCACTACCATATTTTGCCTGTAATCACTCTAATTTGGCTGAATTCTTCTCTTCTCGGTGTTCTGAAAATATTCTTACTCGCCTGCAAGGAGAGGACCCAGTGAGCCAGATGCAGGTCAGCTTTTCCAAAGGGAGCTTTCTAAGCACTGATTCCTTAGAGTCAACTTTAGTTCCTTTAAGTTGTCTGGTCATATCCTATTTGGTGCCCATCATTCTCAAATATGACATTCTAAGCAAAGCTTTGGTAATAACCAATGTTTCCAATTGTGTCTTGTTACAAGAACAGATTCTTATTGAACTCATGCAAATAACTATATTGCCATGAAAATAAGAACACTAAGGGTTTCCACATTCCTGACAGCTCAGACAGGGAGAAGAGAGAAATGTTTCAATTCTATTCACAAAGGTGTAGTTTACCGTATTGCTATAAGTTATAGATAGCTTAAAAGAAAAGAGAAAAGGGTTTTCTTAAATCTGGAAATCAAAATGTTAAAGAACCAACAATGCTTCAAACAAAAAGTCATTAAAACTTTTAGGCATCTTTGTCAGTTCATTCAAGCACATGAATTAATTCTTGTTCTGCTTGATCTTGAGTTAGCCATTTTATGACTCCATCAGCTTTTAGAAATTATTCCTCAGGCTGGTGGCATGTTCTCATAGTCATCCAAGTGATGTCTTCATAGATCATTCTCACACATAAATACTTTCAGAGGAGAATCAGAGTAAAACAGTAACTGTGAAAGACAAAGGACTTAAAAAGGGCATGCATGGTTAATGCTCTGATGAGAGTTCACTTGATGAGAAAAATTAGCTATTTCTGTGGCGTATTACATTTTCACATACTTAGACAAGTATATTGCAGATTTCTAAGAACTCTATACAATTTCTGGATCATCTATATATTAGTAACATAGATACATGTACAAATAACCTAGGAAGACTTACCACCGTTTTTTTCTGCAGAATTTCAGGTTTTGTTTTTACTTATTCAGACATTGGTGGGAGCTGATGAGAAGAATTTGAAGGCAAGCAATAACTTGTTTTCTACCTCTCAGCAGGACACAAATGCATACGTTGTGGCATTTGCATTAGGCAAAACTTGCTTTTTCACATTTCCCATGAGAATGCAGTATTATTACCTTTTCTTGAACAAAATGAGCAGGTTACTAAAGGAAACCATTTTTAGAGGAAGTGTTCAATAAGCAAAGTTTGAATAAATCCTCCATAGTAAATGGGGGATTTGCTGCCTTTACTTAGAAGAAGGCTCTGTATCATTATCTGTCAAATTTATCTGTGCAGCTCACCAACATGTCCTTATTGGAAACGTCAATATCTCCATGTCACAAAAGAGCTTTTAAAGTCTCAAGATCCTGCATCTCCTTGGCTTTTTTCTCTCTTGGTTCCAGCCAGGCCTTATTAACGGTTTGTTTCATGTCAGCATCTCCATCTTTATAAGTCTCTTTAGAACATTCACCAGCCCCTCACTAGTATGATTCAGAGTCATAGGAGGGCTTTTCTTGCCCTTTTCTCCTCGAACCAGGTAGTCCCACTATGTGCTTCCTACTTTCTTTCTTCTACGTAAGATAATCCCCACATATGTCTTGACTTTTTTTTTTTTTTTTTTTTCATTTTTCTGAAGCTGGAAACAGGGAGAGACAGTCAGACAAACTCCCGCATGCGCCCAACCGGGATCCACCCGGCACGCCCACCAGGGGCGAAGCTCTGCCCACCAGGGGGCGATGCTCTGCCCATCCTGGGCGTCGCCATGTTGCGACCAGAGCCACTCTAGCGCCTGAGGCAGAGGCCACAGAGCCATCCCCAGCGCCCGGGCCATCTTTGCTCCAATGGAGCCTTGGCTGCGGGAGGGGAAGAGAGAAACAGAGAGGAAAGCGCGGCGGAGGGGTGGAGAAGCAAATGGGCGCTTCTCCTGTGTGCCCTGGCCAGGAATCGAACCCGGGTCCTCCGCACACTAGGCCGACGGACTTTTTTTTTTTAACTGCCTTCCACAGAGACGGTTTCAAGAGATTGTTCGCAATCATGAAGTAAATATTCCCATTTCAGTTATTTACCAGAAGATCAAATGCCCTCTCTAGGACGTGCGCCTGCATATTCTCAGTAGGGACAGCATGGCCTCCAATTAAGGTAAGGTAGATTTTCGCAAACTCATCTGACTGATCCTATCTGTAATTACTAATTTTCAAAATATATCCCATTGGCATGGGAACAGTCACAACTAGTTTTCCCTTGTCCACAAGCTCTGCTTTCCTCTGTAATTTCTGCTGCATCTTGCTTTTGATTTTCGTTTCAACCTCAGATTTTTCTGCTGTAAGGGCATCACGTACCCTTTTTCTAGTGACCATGTCCAGCAGCACCTTCCCTTCTCATCTAGCTCTTTCTGTAGCTCCTCCCCCTGAAGCCAGGGTCCAGCTGGGCAGGCGTGGCCCAGGCTGCTGCGTGCAGTGGAGTGGGCAGGACACACTGCACCAGCTTGAGTGGCAGGGCCCACACCCTTTGCCATCACTTCTTATTTCACAATGCTTCCCACACAATTTAACATACCAAATAAACCTAATTAGCTCAGCATCTCTCTTTTACAAGGTGACAGGTTTTCCAGGAGTACTCTGGGAAATCCCAGTTAGTTTGAAGTCAGATTCCAGTTAGAACTTGATTTGGAGAAGTTGTCAAAAAATGTCAAAGGGTTTGAACACTTGACTCCATTGTATCACAGGTCAATGTGAAGCAATACTTATCCATTTAACCAAAGTGACAATTAAGAGATTTCAAAGACAAATACAGAAAGTTACATAGCTATTAAAAAAAGAAGAAGAAGAAGAACTTAGCTCTTTTGATATCGAAAGGTCTTGGTTTTCTTAAGCAACCTAAGACCCGATAAGGACAACATGAAGCACAGAAAACTTCTTTTCAGACAAAAACCTTGGTTTCCTAGACTGATTACTTAAAGGAAAAGGAAAACCTCTTCTACATCTCTTATTGAGAGCAGACCAATAATCTAAAAAAAGTGCATTGTTTTAAAAAGAAAAATCCAAGAGTAATTTTTTAAAAACTCATAAATAAATCCATCAGATCTTAGCCAATATTGACCACACAAGAAAAAAATTCTTTTTCATGATTCTTTTTTCAAAATTTTCCAAAAATACTTTTTTAATCCACTCAATTTTGTTTTGTTTTGTTTTTTACAGAGACAGAGAGAGAGTCAGAGAGAGGGATAGACAGGGACAGACAGACAGGATGGAGAGATGAGAAGCATCAATCATTAGTTTTTCGTTGCATATTGCAACACCTTAATTGTTCATTGATTGCTTTCTCATACGTGCCTTGACCGCGAGCCTTCAGCAGGCCAAGTAACCCCTTGCTTGAGCCAGCGACCTTGGGCTAAAGCTGATGAGCTTTTGCTCAAACCAGATGAGCCTGCACTCAAGCTGGTGACCTCGGAGTCTTGAACCTGGGTTTTCCACATTCCAGTCTGACACTCCATCCACTGCGCCACTGCCCGGTCAGTAATCCACTCAGTTTTTGTGTGGGGTTTTTTTGTTGTTGTTTTGTTTTGTTTTTGTGACAGAGAGAGAGAGAGAGGCAGGAAGGGAGAGAAATGAGAAGCATCAATTTTTCATTGTGGCTCCTTAGTCTCCTCAGTTGTTCATTGATTGCTTTCTCACATGTGCCTGGACCAGGGGGCTACAGCAAAGTGAGTGACCCCTTACTCAAGCCAGCGACCTTGGGCTCAAGCGAGTGACCATGGGATCATGTCTATGATTCCACGCTCAAGCCAGCGACCCCCACTCTCAAGCTGGATGAGCCCGCACTCAAGCTGGCAAACTCGAGGCTTCGAATCTGGATCCTCTGCATCCCAGTCTGATGCTCTGTCCACTGTGCCACCACCTGGTCAGGCTAATCCACTCCATTTTTGTCATACTCTTTTCTTTTTCTCATTCCAGAACCATCATTTTACATTGGGACAAAATTGCTCTCTTTTTCCCCTAATAAGGACACGTACTTCTGCCTGACCAGTGATGGTATAGTGGATAAAGCACCAACTGGGATGCTGAGGTCTCTGGTTCAAATCTCTGAGGTTGATTGCTTGAGTGTAAGGTTACTGGCATGAGCACTAAATCATCGACATGATTCCAAGATCACTGGCTTGAAGCCAAAGGTCGCTGGCTTGAACAAGGGGTCACTGGCTAGGCTTGAGCCCCCACCCCTGGCTTTCCCTGTCAAGGCACATATGAGAAGCAACCAAATAAGGACCTAGAGTTGATGCTTCTTAACTCTCTCTCTCTCTCTCTCTCTCTCTCTCTCAAATCAATAAAATATAATAATAACAAATTTTTAAAAACACATACTTCATACTTTTCCTATCAAAACACATCTTCATTTCCTTACACACAGAGTTTTTTCAACTGTTATTATTTCTAGTAGATTCATTTACAATATTGATTAGAATTTTTAACTATTAGTAACCTTAATTTTCAGTAAAAACTAGAAACAGTCAATTGTGAACTGTCTGCCACATGCTATCATCCTACAGCAAATTTATGAATACATAATTTTATAATTTTCTAGAAGCATGTTTATTCCATAGTAACATTTCTCAAATTTATTAATAGACTCAAATATTTTAGCATCTATATACCATATAAAAACAAGATGGCAAAGTAAATAAACTTAAATTTATATTCAGCAATTAATGTTTCATTATTTAAGCTTCTTTGAAAATGATCTAGATATTCAATTGAATATGCATCATTAACTTAACAGTATCACTTTAATAAAGATTCAAGTTATCAGAAAGCTTACAACTATTTTTAAGTAGAATATTATAAATCATGATAATTGTTGAAAAGTTTACCTATAAACTTTTATCCCACTCTATTTAACTCACTTTTTTATAATTATGTTTGAATTACATATACAAGTTTCATGAAACATTAAACAAAGCTAGCCATTATCTTAAGCTGTTTTTCTTGTTGACATATATAGAAAGTAACAAAAAAATCACAGAAACAAAAGCCTAAAGTTAAACATATAGCTCTAACTTTCTTTATTTTACTATCATGTTTGACATGCATCAAGCAATTCCTTTTTATTGTACATTTTATTCTGAGGTTTGATTTATAGTGTTACAATCGTAAACATCTAGTAAAGATAATATAAGCATGTTTGTTGAGTAGACCTAGGTAGGAAAAAAATACATATCTGCATTATATTTAATGCTGAAAACTCCAAAGACATCCTTGTTTTATTTTACCAACAATTTTTAAACTACCATTATTTAACCAAAGGATAACCCAGATGATACAAATTTTAAAAAAGATACTTGGGTTAGGCCCTGGCCGGTTGGCTCAGTGATAGAGCATCGGCCTGGTGTGCAGGAGTCCCAGGTTTCATTCCCGGCCAGGGCACACAGAAGAAGCGCCCATCTGCTTCTCCACCCCTCCCCCTCTCCTTCCTCTTTGTCTCTCTTCCCCTCCCGCAGCCAAGGCTCCATTGGAGCAAAGTTGGCCCGGGCACTGAGGATGGCTCTGTGGCCTCTGCCTCAGGTGCTAGAATGGCTCTGGTTACAACAGAGCAACGCCCCAGATGGGCAAAGCTTCGCCCCCTGGTGGGCATGCCGGGTGGATCCCGGTCGGGTGCATGCGGGAGTCTGTCTGACTGCCTCCCTGTTTCCAACTTCAGAAAAATACAAAAAGAAAAAAAAGATACTTGGGTTACTTTCTATATTTTTGAGAGTTTTAGGAAAACTTAGTTTATATAAATGTTCATTTTCTTCTGAGCTAATTCTAATACAACTCCTTTGAGGATGCTTATAAATTAAATTGGTAATATCATTTGAAGATAGAAAAATATTACATATATCACATACATCTATCTATACATAAACATACAGACAGATACAAACAGAGATCTTACGGCTTCCATTTTACAATTTCAGTCATGAGTCAGTCAGCTACAACAATAGTAATTCACTCATTTATCTCCACTTTATATCTTTATCTAAATTGGATTGCCAGCAAATGGGACAAGTTAAGGTTACCTGTATACCTATATTTGTAAAGGAGACTTCTTAGATTTTCCTTTGGCCTGATATATATAACCTGAGAAAGGCTGTGGACTAAACCTCGGGGCAGTGACTGAGGAGTTACCCAGCAGCTGTCTGGATATCTCCAGTGCCCATCTAAGTGGACAAAAATAACCATTTCTGTTTCTGGTTTTGTTTTTTTTTCAGCTTCAGGTGGTTGCTTTTGGAGGTCCCCAGTCACTTGAGAACCCCTGATGGAGGACAGGTAGTGGCAGTAGGAGGCTATGGGACCAAAGTGAGAAAAGTCTGGCAGGGGACAGAGGGACAGGAGAGGTAGAGGTTGGAAGGGGGACATATACAAGTATCAAGGGAACTGTAGGGAATACTAAAAGTTGTAGGAGGAGGAAGTGAGAGCCAGACACAAGGGAAAGGGTGAGAATGCACAGGGACCAGCTTAGAGAGAATGTAAGTTTTCCAAGAAAACCAGTGAAATACCAAGTTATCCTCAGCAAGTTTATGCCGATGAGAAAAATAGCAGACAGAGTTGGCAGAGCACGTGGTCAGTAGAGGTTCAAAAGGGGATTTTAGTGGACGGAGAAGTTCCCATGGGAGAAGCAGAATTCAATAGAGAGAACATAAAGGCTTCCTGGAGAGCCAAAAAGAAAGAGTTCTAGCCCAGAGAATCAGGGAATAGTCCCCGCTCAGGAGAGAAAGCCAGGAAGAAGATATTTCCAGCTCAGCTGGTACTTTTCACACAAGGAAGCCTGAGATTTTAACTCGGCTTCTTACCGAGAAACCTAGGACCCTAACCCAGCATCTGTTTGCCTGGGACTCTAACTTAGCTTCTGAAGTCTACTCAGAATTTTAGAAACCAAAATCTGTTCTTCCCAGTTCCATCCAAGGTCTGTCTGGAGCGCTGATTCAGGAGTCAGCCTCTCCTGAATCAGTGGCTCCTCAGTCAGTCGTAGGTGAGGGCAAGGCATGCTTTTGAGGTCCTGGGTGAGAGGCCTGGGGTCCAGTGATGAATCTGATCCTATCCAAGACACAGCACCATAACTGCTAAAGAAAAAAAAATCCATGATGCTTGTTAAAGATGGTAAGGCACAGTTTATTCAGGGCCATCTTGATAGGTGTAGGGAGTACTGTGATGAGATTTTGCACCAAAGGAGAGAGATTGGATTCAACTCTGAACACAACACAAGCAAGTGCGTGTTCATAACCAAGGAGCGGGTGGGGGCAGTAGATGGAAAATTACTAAGAGGAAACATCAGGGGTGTGAGGGGTTCTTGCTAAACCCACCTAACAGGAGTCTTGTTAAAGACATACCAGGTGATCAGACATCACCTGGGGAATAGCAGAGGACAAGGAATCTGATCAGATATAGAGGGTGAGGGGTTCTGATAAAACTGACTTATCAGGGTTTTTGCTAAAACTAAATTTTATGAAGAGTGCACAAATAGATCTTGAAGAAAGTTCAGGAGCCTGACTAAAGTTTGGTCAGTCAAGCAAGGAATCTGTCAGTGGATTTATTTTAATGAGAACAGGAATAACAAAAATGAGCAGTGGAGGATCCTAAAGACAAAAGTTTATGTTTTTCTAAATTTAACTCAATACCATCTGGCCAGGATTCATTAAAAGTTTCTTCCTCTACAAATTAGGTAACCTTTCACCCTCGGAGAGATGAACAAGGCCCCAGAGCAGTCACAGCCTACAGTCCATGAAAGGAAGCAATCTGATGAATAGAGAGAAACATCACATTGTAGAAGTGCCAATAACTAATCATAATTTCCCTAACCCAAGTCCCCCACCTCAAGTCATTTTCAGCAGCTCAAGTATCCTTAAAGGTTATGTAGCTGCCCGGAGAGGCCTGTGGTATTGAACTAGAATTTATAGTTGAAACTTGGCTGTGGAGGGACATGTGCCTGGGGGACCTCTGGTCAGAGTGACACCTGGGAAACCGGTAGGAACGTAAATAAGGGGAGTAAATTAGAAAGTTGGCAAAAATGATGAAAAGAAATGGTCACCTTCCTGCATGAGAAGAAAATTGTACATACAGGGTCTCAAGAATGAAATCTCTTTCTCTTAGATAAAAATAACTTTATCTAATTACAGATGGGCTCGTTTCTTGCTGGAAAGTTGTTTGGCCTTGTTCAGCTTGGTCTTAGGTACTCAACATTCTCAGGCTTGGCCTGGCTTTCTCCAGTAAGATTTTATCTTTCTTTTATGTTTTTAATGTATTTATTTATTTAGGTGAGAGAAGGGGAGATAGAGAGACAGACTCTGCATATGCCCTGACTGGATCCACCCAGCAACTCCTATTTGTGGCCAATGCTCAAATACAAAGCTATTTTGAGCTCCTGAGGCTGTCTGGCTAGGATGAGCTATCCTCAGCACCCAGGCTATGCTTGAACCAATCGAGCCACTGGCTGCAGGAGGGAAAGAGAGAGAGGAAAGTGAGAGAGGGGGGAGGAGCAAAGCAGATGGTTACTTCTCCTGGTGTGCCCTGACTGGGAATTAAACCTGGGACATCCATAGGCTGGGCCAATGGTCTATCCACTGAACCACCAGCCAGGGCCAAGATTTTCTCTTTTTGGAAAAAGAAAAATAGTAAAAAAAAAAAAAAAAAAAAAAAGAAGAAGAAGAAGAAGAAGAAGAAGGGGGGACTATATAGTGAGAACACCAAAGAATGTCTGAGATTCTGAGTCATGGGGGAAAACATTCTTGAATTTATCCTTCCCAAAGTTATTTTTATCTAAGAGAAAGAGATTTCGTTCTTGAGACCCTGAATGTACAATTTCTTTTTTTTTTTTTTAAGTATGAAACACTTCATGAATTTGCATGTCATCCTTGGGCAGGGTTCATGCTAATCCATTCTGTATTGTACCAATTTTACTATATGTGCTGTACAATTTCTTGAAACATTTTCTGATGAAGTTCCCACTTGTGTTTCATTGTTAACATATAGACACTTTGAATACCTGTTTCTGTCTCTGTCAGCTCTTTTCTCTCGCACCCACGTGGCCTTGACAGCGTTTGAACAGGCCCCATACACGGAGCTAATAACCCCAGGAGGTTATGCCCTTTTGCGTTCTGGAAACTGAGGTATGAGGACTGGAGATTGTAGGTACAAAGTAGAGAATGGCCGATGGTGTTCAGGACATTGAAACTCATATAGTTGTAGTAATACCTCCATAGAGTGGCCTGGTTTCCTGCTTCCCTGAAACCGAGGGGGAGTGAACAGAAAGCATCTGTAATGGGCTCTACACATCTCCCTCCAGGGTTCTGCCAACCATCAAAAGAGCTCAACTCCCCGGGAGCCCCTGGCATTCCTCGGTGGAGCCCAGCCTGGTTTTGTCTCTACTAACATTACTCCCCCTCCCCCGCCCAGGGCCCTGAGAGCTTTGATGTTCGTGGGGCTGCCTGGCAGGAGCAGGAAGATAAAACCCCACTTGTTCCCTCTCTCCACAATAAAACCTTTGGCAATTTAGAGGGAAACAGAGATAAAAGACTGGGGGTTTTTTTTCCTCTCTTTTTATTTATTTTTTCCTAACAACAAATGGTGGTTTGTCTTCACCAGCTGCTCCTCCAGAGCACCGGCATCAGAAATCATGAACTCTGCAGAAAGCAACGGCAGGGAGATCTGTCCCGCCCTGCAGGGCACGCTCTGCCCGCAAGACAAACAGACAGAAGACAGATGGACATGGGGGAGAGTGAGCTGTGTGCAGTGCACCCCCTGGGAGTGATCTAAGCCCACATGCCACCCATTCCCAAAAGTTTTTTTCTTAGCATTTTTACTATGTCACTTTCAACTTGGCACACAGACAAGACTGGGACAAGGAGGGACGAGAAGAAAGGAAAGCTCAACTTGTCTGGTGGATAAATCTTAAGTTGATTTGACATCTTCTAGCCCACAGGTCTTAATGTGGGTAGGCTTGTGTATGGGGAACATTTAGTTGGGGCTCATAAGTCTGGTGTCAGGCTCTGTTCCAAGTCTATGTGACCACGTGCAAGTGGAGGAGAAAAGAGAATAGTCCATCTGCATGACAATGATGTCTATTGTTTGGTGTGTGTGTGTGTGTGTGTGTTTGTTTGTTTGTTTTTAGTATGTCCCATGTGCCAAGTCCTATGCTAACTACCCAATATGTAGCACTTATGGGATAAGTGGATTACTTTCTCCTCTTTATGGATGTAGAAACTGAAGCTTAGAGAACAAAAGTTGGTTGTCCAAGGTCATGTCCTAAGAGGCAGAGGCAGGAATTAAATTCAGAACTGCAGCAAAGTATGTGTCTTTAACCAGATGTTATACTCTGCTTTCTGCAGGGATTATGAGTGACTTTGAAAACTGTCACGCAAGATACAACTGTAGGGCATGTGTTATGTCTCCATGTTCAAGACCTCCCCCCCCCCCCAGTACCTGTGAATGTGACCTTATTTGGGAGTAGGGTCTTTGCAGATGTAATCAAGTTAAAATGAAGACATACTGGATTAGAGTGGCCTTAATCCAATGACTGGTGTCATTTTATAAAGGAAGGGACATCGTATATAGATACGCACAGAGCAAAGACAGCCATGTGAAGACGGAGGCAGAAATTGGAAGAATGCTGCCACAAGTCAAGGAGCGCCAAGGACTGCCAGCACCCACCAGAAATGAGGAAGAGGCAGGTGGTATGTTCCCCTAGAGGCTTTGAGAGAACACAGCCCTGCCAACATCTTGATTTTGGACTTCTGGACTCCAGAACTGTAAGAGAATATATTTCTGTTGTTTCAAGCCACCCAGTTTGTGATATTTTGTTTATGGCCACCCTAGGAATCGAATATAGCATCTGTCTTGTAAGTCTAGAGAGGGAGAGAGCTGGGGGGAGAGGGGGCCAGGAATGAGGTGGGAAAGGGGAAAGATGCTAACCAAGGGATGGGGGGGGAGGCAGTGGAAGAAGAGGTTTAAGCAAAGTAAAGGGATAAGAAGGAAAAAGAGAACTGGAACCAAGCTTGATGGCTCAGCTCCTTGAAAGTGAGAGGAGCGAAGGAAAGCCCGCCTCGCCTGCCAGGCGGGGAAGGGATTGAGAAAGAACAGGAGGGTGCTGCCACAGTTGGCCCGGGGACGGTGACCTTGCCGCACACCACCACCCCAGCCTTCTCACACCTCAGCCGGGCTCTGACGTCAGGCTCTTCTTCAGTTACCGCACTCAGGGAACACGTGTTTAGCACTCACAAGGTGACTGGTGCTGAAGGGGGTCCAGGGATGAGGCCCAGACAGCAGTACTAAGGGACAAGGATCTAAGAGTCCCACAGTGTATTCAGCCTGGTGGCTCTTCCCTTCCCTGACATCCTGGGAAGTGTGTGCTCCAACCTCTAACCCATCCCAACTTGGGTGGGGCATTCACCCCTCACTGGGCTGTGACTCCTTCCATACCCTTTATCATAATGCTTGGGCAGTATACTGAGTTTCTCTCCATATATATTTGAATACAGATACAGATAGATGATGATGATAGATGATAGATTGATAGATGATAGATAGATAGATGATAGATAGATAGATAGATAGATAGATAGATAGATAGATAGATAGATAGATGATAGATAGAACAGCTCCTCCATGAGATTATGAGCTGCCGGGAGGAAAGGCCAGTGTCTTGTTCAACTCTGTCTCTCAACGCCGTCACAGATCCTGGTGAACAGTAGTTAATTAATAAATAGTTAATCAATGAAGGTCCAGGGGATTTTAAAACAAAAAGTTTTAAATAATTGAAAAATAGGCAAAGGACATAAATGCAATGACTAACAGAATCAAGAAATATGAATGGCTCAATCACATGGAAAGATGCTCAGCTCCAGTCATAATAAGAGGAATACAAGTTAAAGCTATACTGAGACAATGTTTCCCCTCTCAGACTGGCAAAAGTGTAATAAGTTATCCTGCTGAGAGGCTGTGAGGACACTAGCAGGTTCATAGCAGCTCACAGGAGTGCAACAGTCGTAACTATAAGGAGGTCAATTAAACAACATCTATCAAAATTACAAATATGTTTAATGTTGGTCCAGCAATCCCTCCTCTGGGGAGTCCCTGTGGGGTACCTCACAAATATACCTGCAAACAGAAGACTGGAGAATGAACAACATTGTTTGCAACAGCAAGAGATTTGAAGCAATTCAAGGGCCTTTCTCTGGAAAACTGGGAAAATAAACTGTGTGGTGCTTGAATAAGAATGAAGATGAAATTGGCCAGACCTGTGGTGGCGCAGTGGATAAAGCGTCGACCTGGAAGCTGAGGTTGCCAGTTAAAAACCCTGCACTTGTCTGGTCAAGGCACATATGGGGATTGATGCTTCCTGTTCCTCACCCCTTCTCTCTCTCTCTCTCTCTCTCTCTCTCTCTCTCTCTCTAAAATGGATAAATAAATTAAAAAGTTAAAAAAAAAGAATGAAGAAAATAAAGACTATGTTTGTATTTTCTTACTTTGCATTGAAAAATGCTGGGAGGAGTCCCATGAAACTAATAAACATGGTTCCCTAGGTGGGAGCAGGGAGCGGGGTAAATAGCTGGGAAGACAGTAAGATTTTTCTCAAGGCATGGTTTTCATATTATTTTGACTCTTGAATTATGCAAATATATTTCCTAGTCAACTAATTAATAAATTAAGTTAAAATTTAAAAAACCCATAATATAAAGTCATATGTAGATGAGAGAGTTGAAAACGTCCTACAACTCTCTTAGACATTGCAGACAGGTTCCTGAGGAAGAAATAAAAGAACACTCAAAACTCAAAATAAATTGAAATTTCCAAATAGTCTTAAAATCTACCCACTTGGTCAACAGATTTCCTGGAAGATTAAAGATGAGATCTATTTTCCTTAAGAACGAAAAGCTGGGGTGAATAGCAATGCCAGTCAAAAGCCCTTAAGCTATCTGAAGGAAAAGACCAAGGGTTCATTGTGGGGACTCTCCTAGCTCAGGACACTCTGCCTAACTGCTCAGTTTTCATTCTCCCCTGGCCAGTCCCAATAGAATTTTATTTATTTCCTACTTTCAGCCTTTCCTAGCCATTTTCAGCCTCTTTCTCCAACCTAGTATCCTCACGAATCTTGATGTCTTTAGCTCCACCTCATCCATCCAAGCCAACTAAGATCTTTAGCTCAATATGCCCCTCACATTTTTATTTCAAAACCATATGCCTCATAAAACTGAAATGCCTTGCCCAACCCAAGACACTGAAACTCATTAGACCCCATAGAAGATAGAGACCATCGTAATGCATTTTATCAGCATTTACCGATGAGAGAAGGGAGCCTAGAGAAGTGGAGAACTTTACCCAAGGTTATGCTGTGAGGAAAGGGGGCCAGGATGGAAACCTGAACATTCTGAAGTCAGACTCCATTCTCACAGGTGCTGCACCCCCAACAAGTACTTTATGGTCTATAGACCTTTACTTCTGCTTCACATCCCTCTGTTTGTTCATGCATTCATTCATTCATCAAACATCCATGGCCACCTATTGTGTACCAGACACTGTGCTAAGTGAAAGGGATACAGAGATTAAGGAGACATTAGTCCTTGCCTCTGAAAAGCTCCTAGTTCAGAGAGAACACAGACAAGTAAACATTTGGCCCCCTGGATCCTGCAATACGAGCCTCGGAGAGCCCCACACACACCAATTCATTTGTGTAATCTTCGCTTTTTCTTCCTCTGCTCTGGAAGTCTTCGTCTGGGGTCCTGCATGTATCACAACTGGAAAATCAACTCTGAGGATTCCTCTAGGTGAAGTAAGAGACCCAAATAGACTGGGTATGCTAACAACTATCAGATTTGGTCATGAGGTCTGCTTTCCTGTAGCCTGTAGTTTTATGAATGCTGTTTCAAGTTGATATAAAAACAAAAGCATTGTGTGTTTTTTGCTTCTTACCACAGGTATCCAGGTTGAAAACAAACCAGAAGGGTGATCTAATCTGATGATACTTCTCAGAGTAGAATTCAGATGGCAGAACAGGAAAGAAGAACCCAGACATCTTACCTATTGCCCTTAAATGTCCTCTTCCTTATCATAGTTCAAAGGACTCATGTTCCTAACACCATTGTGCTGACTAAGCTAGAATGGACCGCCTGCTCACTAGATGTGCATACTTCCCTATAATCCTCTCAGTCTCCACGGGGCAGGAGTGACTGCCCATGTTCCATCCCCCAAACAAAGCATCACCACTAGTCACACAGACCTGAGTTCAAAGGCTCTAACCTCAGGCTTGACCCCAATTTAAAGCCTTGTGGAGGCATACTCATAACCAGAAGTCACTGCAGACTTCTACTTGCACATCCATCTGCCTAATATCCTGAGCTAATAGTGATACATGCAAAGCCCTGGCCCACTCTGCCCAAAGGACTTGTATTTATTTCTGCAACCATCGGTCAGGCTTCTAGCGCTGCAGAGAGGCAGGGAGAATAGGCTCTGAGACCTGGGAAGTGAGGGACCTAGAACACACAGAGATAATTCCAGCTGCAGGCACATAGGCTGGGGTTGGGTTATACTCCAGACTCTGGTAAGTCTAGTACCCATCTGACATAGTTATGATAATATTATTGACACACATTATGCTGTACTTTACATCCTAGTGACTGTATGTATTACTGGCAATTTGCACATCCCTTGCCTGTTTTTGCTCAAATCCGCAGCCCCCCTTCCATCTGGTGAGCATCAAAATGTTCTCTGTATATATGAGTTTGTTTGCTTATTTTGTATTTTAAATTCCACTTCTAAGTAAAATCGTGTGGTATTTGTATTTCTCTGACTTATTTGACTTAGCATAGTAACTTCTAGGTCCATCTGTGTTGTTGCAGATGGGAAGACTTCATTTTTTTTATGGCTCTATGGTATTCCATTGTGTATATGTATCATTTGTTCTTTATTCATTCATCTCCCAATGGACACTTGGGTTGCTTCCTTATCTCAGCTATTGTAAATAATGCTGCAACAAATATAGAAATTCATGTGTCTTTTTGATTTAGTGTTTTGGGTTCCTTTGGGTAAATACTCAGAAGTGAAATTGCTGGGTCCTTCTTTGTCTCTTATTATAGCCATTGTTTTAAAGTCTATTTTGCCTGGTATAAGTATTACTACCCCAACTTTTTTTTTTTTTCATTTGTATGAATATCTTTTTTCATTCCTTTACTTTCAGTCTGTGTGTGTCTTTTGATCTGAACTTAGTTTCTTGTAAGCAGTATATGTATGAGTCTTGTTTTCTTATCTACTCAGCCACCTGTGTCTTTTGATTGGAACATTTAATCCATTTTCATTTATTATTGATAGGTATGTAGTTATTGCCATTTTATTATTCATCATATTTTCTCTCTCTTTTTCTTTATTTTTCTGTATTTTTCTGAAGTGAGAAGCAGGGAGGCAGAGAGACAGACTCCCGCATGCACCCGACCATGATCCACACAGCATGCCCACTTGAGGGTGATGCTCTGCCCATCTGGGCCATTGCTCCATTGCAACCGGAGCCATTTTAATGCCTGAGGTGGAGGCCATGGAGCCATCCTCAGCATCTGGGCCAACTTTGCTCCCATGGAGCCTTTGCTGTGGGAGAGGAAGAGAGAGATAGAGAGAAAAGAGAGGGGGAAGGGTGGAGAAGCAGATGGGCGCTTTTCCCGTATGCCTTGGCCAGGAATCGAACTCAGGACTTCCACACACCAGGCCGACGCTCTACCACTGAGCCAGCTGACGAGGACCTATTTTTTCTCTTAAAGAGGATCCTTCAACATTCCTAGTAATACTGATTTGGTAGTAATGAACTCCTTTGATTTTTTCTTGTCTGGGAAACTCTTTATCTGTCTTTCAATTCTAAAAGATAGCTTTGCTGGATAGATTAATCTTGTTTGTAGGTCTTTGCTTTTCATCAATTTGAATATTTCATGCCAATCCCTCTGGCTTGCAAAGTTTCTGTTAAGAAATCAGCTTATTACAGTTTTATAAAAGCCCCCTTTTAGATAACTACTTTTCTCTTACTACTTTTAAGATCCTCTCTTTGTCTTTAATCTTTTGCATTTTAATTATGATATGTCTTGATGAGGGCCTCTTTATGTACATTTTGTTTGGGACTCTGTGTTTCCTGGACTTGTATGTCTATTTCCTTCACCAGGTTACAGAGGTTTTCTGTCATTACTTTTTCAAATAAATTTTCAATTCCTTGCCCTCTCTCTTCTCCTTCTGGTATCCTGATGACACAATGTTGGTATGCTTGTTGTTTTCCCACAGTCCTGTTAAACTATCCTCATTTTTTTTATTCTTTTTTCTTTTTGCTGTACTGATTGGATGTTTTCTGCTACCACTGCCTTGTCTTCCAAATCGTTGATTCAGTCTTCTATTTCATTGAATCTACTATTGGTTCCTTCTAATGTATTCATTTTTTACATTTATTTCTTGATTTTAAAGAAAGAGAAAACCACCGATTTGTTGTTCCACTTATTTGTGCATTCATTGATTGATTCTTGTATGTGTCCTGACCAGGGATTGAACCCGCAACCTTGTCAAATTGGGACAATGCTCTAACCAACTGACTTCCCAGGCAGGGCTCCCTCTAATGTAGTCTTCACTTCTGACTGGTTCCTGTTTATGTTTTCTATTCCCATTTTTATGTTTTATATCTCTTTGTTGAAGTTCTCACTAGGTAGCCTAATAACCAGTGTTTTGAACTCTACATCTGGTAGATTGTTTGTTTCCATTTTATTTAGTTATTTTTCTGGAGTTTTGTTCTGTTCTTTCATTGGGAGCATGTTTCCTTGTCTCCTCATTTTGACTGCCTTCTTCTGTTTGTTTCAATGTATTAGGTTGAGTTACTTACTATATCTTTCATTCTTGGTAGAACAGTCTAGTATAGTAGGTGTCCTATGGGGCCAACTAGTACAGTCCCCCTGGTCACCTAAGCAGAGTGTTCCAGGTATGTCCCTTGTGTGGAGTGTGTGTGCCTATCTGTTGTAGCTGAGCCATGATTGCTGTTGGTACATCAATGGGAGGGATTTATCTTCAGGCTAATTGATTGTAAGGACTGGTTCGAACTATAGCAGAGGACCTATTGAGCAGGGCTGACCCCACAGAGCAGAACTTGCTTTAGCAAGGTTCTGGTGCCTTCTGAGTCTGCCCTTTGGGTGTGTCATTTGTGGAGGTGGTTGGGTGGTGCTTTGGTGTGGTCTGAAGCAGGCAACGAGTTGTGTCAGTTCTGGAGCCTCTTGGGAGGGGCTCTGGTGCAGACCAAGGTCAGCTGCTGCCTTTACTCAGCCCAGGGCCACTTAGTGTAAACTACAAAGTGATCTGCAAATAGTTGCTGCTTGTGCTGAGCTTGGAGGTGGCTGGGAGAGCTGTGAATCAAGGCTGGCTGCTGCCTGACCAGGCAGTGGTGCAGTGGATAGAGTATCAAACTGGGATGCGGAAGACCCAGGCTCAAGACCCCTAGGTCGCCAGCCCCCGAGCGCGGGCTCATCTGGTTTGAGCAAAGCTCACCAGCTTGTACCCAAGGTTACTGGCTCCAGCAAGGGGTTACTCAATCTGCTGTAGACCCACGGTCAAGGCACATATGAGAAAGCAATCAGTGAACAACTAAGGTGTTGCAACGAGAAACTAATGATTGATGCTTCTCATCTCTCTCTGTTCCTGCCTGTCTGTCCCTAGCTATCCCTCTTTCTGACTCTCTCTCTGTCTCTGTAAAAAAAGAAAAAAGAAAGAAAAAAAATGGCTGGCTGCTACTAGTGCCAAGCTTGGGAATGCTTAGCAATAGGTAAGGGGCACACCAGGTCAGATGTTGCTAGTTTATAGTTTATGAATCTGTGAGAGATTTTTAGGAAAGTTTGCAGCATGACACACAAGACAGGCCATTTGTATGGAAAATCCACTAGAAATGGTTCAGTGTGCTTGCAGTTTGGGTGGGGTCTCAGGGAATCATCAGGGTGGGGCAAATGGTGTTAGCCAAGTTGATGGAGACTCAGTTATGGTGCCTGCTTATCCCTGCAGAGGGGGTTCAGGAAAGGCACAGTGGCTTCTGCCAGCACTCTGTCTGGAAGAAAGCTGCCCCTCCAGCCCTCGCTCTGAAACCAGACAATTCAGTTCCTCCTAATATATTTCTGGTGCCTTTAAAGCTGTTGCCTCAGTATTGGAGCTCAGATCACGTGAGTCCAAAGAAGTCCAGGTGCTTTAAGAGGAATGCCTGGGACTCTAGAAGCTCTCTGTCTTACACATCCACAATCTCTACTTGTTTTCACAGCCATAAATTATGGGGACTTCTCTTCCCAGCACTGAAATCCTGGGCTGGGAAGCTTCAAGGGGATCTCCACACCTGAGATAGCACTCCCAATATTTAATCAGCCCCATGTGGGTATGAGACCAGACAGTTCCATGTCTCTGCCCCTTTTCACCAGTCTCAGTGTGATTTCTTCTTTATATTCTTAGTTATAAGACTTCTGTTCTGCTAGATTTCAGACAATTCCCAGTGGTGATTTTTCTACAGTTTAATTATAATTTTTATGTGGAAATGGTGCAGGTTAGAAGCAACCCAGGGACCTCAGAGACAGACCAAGTCCATAGTTAAATATCAGTAAAGCAACAGCACCCAAAAAATTACTTGGGAAAGAATTTGCTGTTTCCCACAAAGTATCCAGGAAGTAATCTTGAGAGGGGGAAATCAGAATTTTATGGGACTAGCCTATACTTCTGTATGGTTTACTAATATTTTTAACTTTAAATACATAGAGGCAAAGTGAGGGGAGGGAGAAGAAGATAGGCACCTTATTCTTTCCCGTGCCAGAAGCTCCAAAGCTCCTAATCTGACCTGGCACAGAAAACACCAACAGGATTTAACCTTATGTCTCTCTAGATGGAGGATCAGAAACCCACATGCCTGCCAAGGTCAGGCAGATTAGATACATGAGCATTTGTGCCAGGTGAGCATGTGGGTGAATTGGAACACAAATGTCCCTTGGAAGTGGGACAGCTGATAACCAGCCCTAAGCAACTGTTGCCATAGAGAACCAGAGTCAGTATTGCTGGATTGGTTATGTATGTGTGTGTATACATATATATATACATATACACACACACACACACACACATACATATATACACATACATACACACACACACACACAGTGTGTCCGTAAAGTCATGGTGCACTTTTGACCAGTCACAAAAGATGGTAATATGTAAAATCTGCACCAAATAAAAGGAAAACTCTCCCAGTTTCATACCTATTCAGTGCAGTTCTATGTGGGCTCACGCACAGATTTTTTAGGGCTCCTTAGGTAGCTATCCCGTATAACCTCTACAGACTCATCACTGACTGATGGCCTACCAGACGGGGTTTCTCCACCAAACTGCTTGTTTCCTTCAACTGCTTATCCTACCAAGTAATGTTATTCCTATGTGGTGGTGCTTCGTTATAAACACGCCGATATTCATGTTGCACTTTGGTCACAGATTCGAATTTAGTGAGCCACAGAACACACTGAACTTTCCTCTGTACCGTCCACATCTCCACTGGCATGGCCGTGGGCTGCTCTGCTGTATACATGGTGTTACGTCATCATCTGAGCATGTGCACATGCTGTCACATCCTCCTACAGGAACTGGGAGGGTTTTCCTTTTATTTGGTGCAGATTTCACATTTCTATCGTCTTTTGTTTCTTTCCTGTGACCAGTCAAAAGTGCACCATGACTTTACGGACACACTGTATATATGGGGGGGGGGTTATTTTAAGGAACTGGCTCATACAACTATCAGGGCTGGCAAGTCTAAAATTCATAGAACAGGCTGGATGGAAATTCAGGTCATAGTTGTCATCTTGAGTCTGAATTCAGCAAGGCAATAATTCCTTGTTGACACTTATGATGTAAGCATAGTGTTCATGTTACTTAAACATCTTCAGAAATGCACAACGACAAAGAGAGATGTTTTCTTGGGAGTGAAAGTATATTTACCTCCTTCATCCATATTTCCGTTATTGCTCAATCATGTGGTCATATAAAGTATTTATGTCTTTCTTCTCTAATAGACTGTAGGATGTTTATCAAAAGGTTGCCCACAGATATCAAAATTTCATAGAGTGCATTTTAGAATTTCAGATTCATGACCACCCTTGATCTACTGAATCAGAAAATCAACACTTTTAACAAGCTTTCTCTTTTTCTTGTGTATGATAATATTTTAAAACACTGGACAAAATTCTTTTCTCATTTTAGTTCCTCAGTAACCAAAGTTCCTAAATACCTAACAGGAGTTTAACAAATGTTGTTGGGTAAATTCATAGATAGTGTCACTAGTTTATGCTTGGGTTCTTTGTGACATCTGTAAAAATCATAATACTAAACTTGCAACCTTGATCTCTGTTTTAAGTGCTGAGCAACTATTGTGCAATCATCTTTGTTCATGTCAGTTATTCTCACTAGGCTGGAAAATTCCTACACTTTTGTCATTTTTTTAGTATTCCCAGAACTGAGCCCAGTCACTGGCATATGTTAGGTATTTGGTAAATATTTGTTGAATGAATAGAAAAAGGCAAGAATGGACTGGGAGATGGAGCTACCTAAATACAGACCACATACTGCCTTATTAAGTTGTGCAAACTTTTACTTGCCAACCCCTGAATTTTTACAAGCTCCTCATCCTATTTTACAGTAATTCATGATTGTTACAGGTACTGAGAATGCACCTAGAAATTTAACTTGCTGTAATTGCAACATAGTTATGAGTCTATAATGTAGTTTCTGTAGCATTAACTATATCCCTTTTATCTCTTTCAGAAAAAAATATATAGCATGATGCTCATAATTGACTCATACAATTTTGAAAATAACCTTGAATCCTCTTCAATGTATACACAAAATTTATAAGCTTGGGTGCTTAAGCTCTTATTATTATTTTAAATAAATTCTTTCTGACAACCCATAACCAATCCAGACCCAGTACTGTACTCAGAGTATAGAGCGTCAGCCCAGTGTATGGACATCCCAGGTTTTATTCCTGGTCAAAGCAAACAGAAAAAGTAACCATCTGTTTTTCCTCTTTCCCTCTTCCCCCTTTCTCCCTCTTCCCCTCATACAGCCAGTGGCTCAGCTGATCCAAGCATTAGCCCCAGGTGCTAAGGATAGCTCAGTTGGTCTGATAGTTTCAGCCCCAGGAACTAAAAATAGCTCGGTACCCAAACATTGGCCATGGATCTTGGTCAGGGAGCATGCAGGAGTAGAGTCTGCCTCACTATCTCCTCTACTCTCCCTTAAAAAAACAAAAGACACTCAGGTTAAGAATAACTGCTGTAAATCACTTGACCTAAATAAGACAGTAAAGATTTGTTTCCAACATGACTGAAATTAGAAAGATTGACAATACCAAGTGTTGGTGAAGTAGTGAAGAAACTGGAACTCTTGTACATGGTTGGTGGGAATCTGGTATTTATTCAAGAGAAATACATTTGCTCACAAAAATAATAATAATAAATAAATAAACCTTGTACAACAATGTTTATAGCTGATCTATTCATAACAAAAGCACATGTTCATCAACAAAGAAAAAATTTAAAAAGTGTAATATTTGCATACAATGGAATATTACATATCAATAGAAAAAACAAAACTACTGATATACAAAATAACACAAACACATCTCAAAATCTCTCTATATTATTTCCTATGTAGAAAGTTCAGAAAAGACAAAATTAATATGTAATGATAGAAACCAAAAAAAAATGGTTTTCTCTACAGAGGGCAAGCATTGACAAGTAAGGACACAAATAGACTTTCCAAGTGAGAGAAATGTTTTATATATCTTGATATGGTGATTGTTACATGAGTATAATCACTTGTCAAAAGTCACTGGATTGTTCATTTAAGATCTGTGCATTTTCCTGCATGTGAAATATATCTCACTTGTGTTTCTCCACTGGCCAGAAATATCAAACTATGATCTATCTCTTATGCATTGTGGTTTCATTGTGAGGACCGATTTTTAGACATCTAAGGCTTTAAACTATCTATAAGTCCAGTTAGAGGAATCACCCACATCTTAACTCATTGCCATCCTGTCATTCTACAAAGGTATTACAAAACAGTCAAATGCCCTTCCAATATATAGTTTATAAAAGTGCCTGGCACCACTGTGGCTCTTTACATCCATTAGTTAATTTAAATCTCACTTTTTAAAAATGTGCAGTGCAAATATTTAACAGACAAGAATCAAGGTCCAGAGAGGTCAAATCATTAGCCCAAGTTCACAGGGTTAATGAGTGATGTCACTGGGACTCATACCCAGACGCCATGCTCACACTTCTTTCTCTCCCAATAAACATGCGCAATAAACATGCGCAATAAACATGCGCACGCACACACCCCTGAATTACAATTCATAGATCTTTCCATTGTTTTATCATGAATCTATAATAACAGTTCTTCCTGTGAGAGTTTAAAATAAATAAACGAAGCCTTTTTAAAGGGCTCTAGAGCCCATGGAAAGTTTTAAATCATTGCCTGATTTGTTGCGTCTGGCTCTCATTCTCAAACCCATGTTTGCTTTGGAATCCAGAGAGCTGGAATAATCTACTGAGAGTGAATGACGGAAGCCTCCCAGCGTTCGCTGGCCAAAGGGCAAAGGGGCTGTTTCCTTCACTTTGTTTAGGTGTTAAAACAAAATTCTCCATTATTCTACACACTGAAGTATTATCAGCATCTTTAGAAGGGAAGCAGACACATTCATTGGTTGCATTTCCAAATAGAAAAGCTGAAAGCAATTAGCAGAGGGAAGAGAGTGAAGAGCTCCATCATCTACAAGCACTGGCTGCTCTTTCTAGCCATGGCCCTTAGGATATAGTTTCTAATAAAATTTTTCTGTATCAGTGCTTTTTAAGAGTGAATTTGTAAATACCCAAGACTATTCCAAAGTCAAGATTATTTGATTCTGATCTGTTAGAAACCACTAAGAACCCATCCAAAAATGCCAGAAAATTTCAAGGGACTCTCATGTATACACTGAGGTTAATTTCCCACAGAGAAGTTTCACTAGAGTAATGTCTAAATAATTCAGTAAACCTCCTGGCAAAACATAAAATTTCTATGAATAAGAATGATTCTGTATAAGATAAAGGCTGAAACAGCTAACCAGCTGCTAATTTTTTAGATGACCAACTGATTAAAAACTGAGGAAAAAGAAAAGAAAAACACTACCAATACGACTTGAAAAAGTAGGTTTCTAGCCCAATATACTTCCAATTCTACTGATACTTGGAAAATCAATTTGCATCATTTACAAAAAGTCCTCAGATATTTGGTCAATGGAATTGGAAGTTAGTTTCCAATCTGGTTTTTTAAGTCCTAATCCTATTTTCCATGAAAAATAGTTTGCACTCTAAAGAGCTCAGGATGATCATTCCTTCGGAGGAAATTTAATTCTGTAACTGGCTTGTTATTAGAGATTCAAACCATCTAAGATGTCAGCTATAAAGCTGAAGAAGCTTATTCCTCTCTTTGGCTTATGAAGCAAAGAAATAATAAAAGCTTCTTCTCCCTTGATCTTATAACCTTCTGAGTTCCAGCTCACAGTGAATATGATTCCCAGGACTGCAAATAGCTTTATAAATCTTGCCTTTTCCTAACAGCTTTAACTTTTCCATTTCCTTAGATATTAGCAATAAAAATACTATGTGTAAATGTCCTTAGATTTGGGCAAAGCTGTCACAAGATTCAAAATACCAGTCCCTGAGCACAGGTGGCTTTTCAGATGGTTAAAAAGTTTGTGAAGCAATTGCAGGAATGCACAGGGAATAAAGAGGAAAGGCAGAATAATAGAGGTGAGGCTGAACCAAGGGGGGGAAATGTTAAGTTTTAAAACACATGACTTTTGCTATGCAGGAAATTTCAAACTGTGTAATTCAAACTGAAGTGTTTTTTTTACTTTGGTTCTCCCTGGGGAAAAATGCACAGCAGCAAAAAAATAATGGAAAAGGCTGAGGGGGGGGGGGAACTTGGAGACAGAAGGTTTCAATTCCAGTGGCATTTTCCTAGTGTAGAAACTTGAGCAATAAAAACAAATTGATAATAATAGAAATAGCTACCAGTTATTGACACTTAAAGTGAGCCAGACTCTGGTCAAAGTAATTTGTGTGTATTGCTCACTTAATTCTATGAGCTGTATAGCATTTAGAAGGATAGATGCCAGAGCCACATTGCTTGGGGTTTTTTTGTTTGTTTGTTTGTTTGTTTGTTTATTTTTCTGAAGCTGGAAACGGGGAGAGACAGACAGACTCCTGCATGCGCCGGACTGGGATCCACCCGGCACGCCCACCAGGGGCTATGCTCTGCCCACCAGGGGGCGATGCTCTGCCCCTCTGGGGCGTCGCTCTGCCGTGACCAGAGCCACTCTAGCGCCTGGGGCAGAGGCCAAGGAGCCTTCCCCAGCGCCCGGGCCATCTTTGCTCCAATGTAGCCTTGGCTGCGGGAGGGGAAGAGAGAGACAGAGAGGAAGGAGGGGGTGGGGATTGGAGAAGCAAATGGGCGCTTCTCCTATGTGCCCTGGCCGGGAATCGAACCCGGGTCCCCCACACGCCAGGTAGACGCTCTACTGCTGAGCCAACCGGTCAGGGCTTGTTTTTAATGGATCTCACTTTCAGTTACTAGCTATACAATCCTGGACAAGTTCCTCTTCTGAATAATAATTATACGATGACATCTACCTACTAGTTTGCTTAGAGAATTAATGAGGCAATATTAAAATTAAGCTTGTCAAACAGCATTTGTTTGGCACAAAGTAGACACTCAACTAATATTTGCTATTCTTATTCCCATTTACATTTAGGAAACTGAGACACAGAAAATCTGTTTGCTAAAGATGCAATGATTGATATCTAAATGAAACTATAATACCTTGCACTTTGCAAATATTTTATACATGATCATTATTTTTCATTCTATAATAAACAAAGATACTATAAAAACACTTCTCCATTTGATATTTACCTAAACTGAATGCAGGGTTCTGAATGTAGATTTGTAATATAAAGCATTTAAATAGTTGTCAATGATTATTATCCCCTTCCTCTTGCATTCCTGGTCAAGAATCCAGAGAACATAAAGAAATTATGCCAAATTAATGGAGACCTACATTCTTTAATAATTATATTAAAGCACCTTTCCAGTAACTATCACTTTACTGATCTGTAAAATGGACAGCCCAGACTGCTTTCCACAGCAGGCACTTCAGGGTGAATTCTCTCCACTGTCCAGGTTCTGGCTTACTGGCTGGGCAGCCTCAGAAGCTTGACACTGAGCAGAAGACACAACCATCTATTTAGGGACAAACCCCCCTTAACCAAGCTCATCACCAAGACCCCTGTTCAAAACCAGAATGCTGAAGGATTAATTACAAGGAGATATAGATGGCTGTATTCACGCCCTGTGGACTCATTGGCATGGAAAACTAGATCATAATTGGAAGGTGCTACTTGTGAATACAGAACCAGAAAGAAGACAGCGTCTACCATCTCCAGAGTAACTGGAATTGAAGAGTTTATATTGAAGCCAGATGGATCCAGACCTTTATTCTGCAGATAGTCCTTCCCAGACATAGTTTAGTCTATCCTTCCTCTGAAGCTAATTAACACCATTTCCAAAGGACTCATTCCTTTTTTTTTATCTCTGTGAATAACTTCAAGCTTGCTACAGCCGGGTCTTTGGGGTTAGAATATTAGATACCTTTAGGTATCTTAATTTGACTATATGATCTGGTTCTTTTTATGTTTGTTTCACAATTAAGCTTTCTTACAAGACAATCTCCTTTCCAATGTACTGGTGCAGTCACCAGGAAGTGAAAAGGCACATATTCTGCCTGCCCAGATCTCTGAGAGAGGTAAGATGGATACTAATTATCTACTGCAATCCCACCAGAAAAAGTAAAACTACAAACTAGGAAAAGTGCTCTTAAGGAATAAAGAAATATCACTCTTTGAGAAAACTAATGAGCTGACCCAACCAGGAAGGTTAAAAAGGCATTCCTGAAGAAATGAGATTAGAGGGGAGGTTGAGGGGAAAATAGTAGGCATTAACTAGAAGAGCAGAGAGTGACCGAGTGGGTTTGGGGACAGGAGGGCACTTCAGTTGAAGGAGAGTGCATTGCATAAGGCTTCAGGCTTCCAAGAGTGAGCAGCATATGCATAATGGAAATTCAAAAAAAGTTTGATATATAGGAGGGCAATGAGCCATTGGACAAAACAGTCATAAGACAGGTGTCATAGGCAGGAAGTGGATGGGCCATGCAGGACTTTGCTGGCCAAAATACAGATTTTGCTCTTTATCCTAGGATGAAGAGTTTTACAGTGAGTTGATTCATGCTCAGATTTGCAACTCTAAAGATCACTCTGCCTACAGAATAAAGAATAACTTGGAGGGGGTTCAGGAGGAGGCTGGGAGACCAACTTCAGCAATCACAGTAGTTCAGGCAAGAGATGCCAGTTCCTTAGTGACTAGTGGAGATAAAGAGAAATGGACAGGACTGAGATGCTGCAAAAATAAATGTTCATTAACAAGCAGTGAGTAAGAGAAATTGTCCCTCTGCATGGACATATCAGCAATAAAAAGAAATAGAATTTACTCAATAACAGGACAGAAATCTAGAGGCACCGCAAAGGAAATTCACCAGGAAGAGGCACAAGGAAACTTCTGGGGGGTGAAATCTGAATTGTGTTGGTTATACAGGCATACAAGTTGATTAAAATTCATCAAAAATATGTTTCAGTGGCTAAATTTTATTGTACATATGAATTTCATTGTATGTATGTATGTATATCTCAATTAGGTAGATTTTTTTTTTTTTTTTTTTTTTTAATAAATTTTTATTAATGGTAATGGGATGACATTAATAAATCAGGGTACATATATTCAAAGAAAACATGTCTAGGTTATTTTGTCATCAAATTATGTTGCAAACCCCTCGCCCAAAGTCAGATTGTCCTCCGTCACCCTCTATCTAGTTCTCTGTGCCCCTCCCCCTCCCCCTAACTCTCTCCCTCCCTCCCTCCCTCCCATGTCCTCCCTCCCCCCCCACCCTTGGTAACCACCACACTCTTGTCCATGTCTCTTAGTCTCATTTTTATGTTCCACCAATGTATGGAATCATGTAGTTCTTGTTTTTTTCTGATTTGCTTATTTCACTCCTTATAATGTTATCAAGATCCCACCATTTTGCTGTAAATGATCTGATGTCATCATTTCTTATGGCTGAGTAGTATTCCATAGTGTATATGTGCCACATCTTCTTTATCCAGTCTTCTATTGAAGGGCTTTTTGGTTGTTTCCATGTCTTGGCCACTGTGAACAGTGCTGCAATGAACATGGGGCTACATGTGTCTTCACGTATCAATGTTTCTGAGGTTTTGGGGTATATACCCAGTAGAGGGATTGCTGGGTCATAAGGTAGTTCTATTTGCAGTTTTTTGAGGAACCACCATACTTTCCTCCATAATGGTTGTACTACTTTACAGTCCCACCAACAGTGAATGAGGGTTCCTTTTTCTCCACAGCCTCTCCAACATTTGCTATTACCCATCTTGTTGATAATAGCTAATCTAACAGGGGTGAGGTGGTATCTCATTGTAGTTTTGATTTGCATTTCTCTAATAACTAATGAAGCTGAGCATCTTTTCATATATCTGTTGGCCATTTGTATCTCTTCCTGGGAGAAGTGTCTGTTCATGTCCTCTTCCCATTTTTTTATTGGATTGCTTGTTTGTTTGTTGTTGAGTTTTATGAGTTCTTTGTAAATTTTGGATATTAGGCCCTTATCTGAGCTGTCGTTTGAAAATATCAGTTCCCATATAGTTGGCTGTCTGTTTATTTTGATATCAGTTTCTCTTGCTGGGCAAAAACTTTTAATTCTGATGTAGTCCCATTCATTTATCTTTGCCTTCACTTCTCTTGCCATTGGAGTCAAGTTCATAAAATGTTCTTTAAAACCCAGGTCCATGATTTTAGTACCTATGTCTTCTTCTATGTACTTTATTGTTTCAGGTCTTATATTTAGGTCTTTGATCCATTTTGAATTAATTTTAGTACACGGGGACAGGCTGTAGTCGAGTTTCATTCTTTTGCATGTGGCTTTCCAGTTTTCCCAACACCATTTGTTGAAGAGGCTTTCTTTTCTCCATTGTGTGTTGTTGGCCCCTTTATCAAAGATTATTTGACCATATATATGTGGTTTTATTTCTGGGCTTTCTATTCTGTTCCATTGGTCTGAGTGTCTATTTTTCTGCCAATACCATGCTGTTTTGATTATCGTGGCCCTATAATATAGTTTAAAGTCAGGTATTGTAATGCCCCCAGCTTCATTCTTTTTCCTTAGGATTGTTTTGGCTATTCGGGGTTTTTTATAGTTCCATATAAATCTGATGATTTTTTGTTCCATTTCTTTAAAAAATCTCATAGGGATTTTGATGGGAATTGCATTAAATTTGTATATTGCTTTGGGTAATATGGCCATTTTGATTATATTTATTCTTCCTATCCAAGAACAAGGAATATTTTTCCATCTCATTGTATCTTTTTCGATTTCCCTTAACAATGCTTTGTAATTTTCATTATATAGGTCCTTTACGTTCTTTGTTATGTTTATTCCTAGGTATTTTATTTTTTTTGTTGCAATCGTGAAGGGGATTATTTTTTTGAGTTCGTTTTCTAATATTTCATTGTTGGCATATAGAAAGGCTATGGACTTTTGTATGTTAATTTTGTATCCTGCGACCTTACTGTATTGGTTTATTGTTTCTAATAATCTTTTTGTGGAGTCCTTCGGGTTTTCGATGTATAGGATCATATCATCAGCAAAAAGTGATAGCTTTACTTCTTCTTTTCCGATATGGATGCCTTTTATTTCTTTGTCTTGTCTGATTGCTCTGGCCAGAACTTCTAGCACCACGTTGAATAAGAGTGGAGAGAGTGGACAACCCTGTCTTGTTCCTGATTTAAGGTAGAAAGTCCTCATTTTTATGCCGTTTAATAGGATGTTGGCTGATGGTTTATCATATATGGCCTTTATCATGTTGAGATATTTTCCTTCTATACCCATTTTGTTGAGAGTCTTAAACATAAAATTGTGTTGTATTTTATCAAAAGCCTTTTCTGCATCTATTGATAAGATCATGTGGTTTTTGTTCTTTGTTTTGTTGATATGGTGTATTACGTTAACCGTTTTGCGTATGTTGAACCATCCTTGAGATTCTGGGATGAATCCCACTTGATCATGATGTATTATTTTTTTAATATGTTGTTGTATTCGGTTTGCCAGTATTTTGTTTAGTATTTTAGCATCTGTATTCATTAGAGATATTGGTCTGTAGTTTTCTTTCTTTGTGCCATCCTTGCCAGGTTTTGGTATGAGGGTTATGTTGGCCTCATAAAATGTGTTTGGAAGTATTGCTTCTTCTTCAATTTTTTGGAAGACTTTGAGTAGAATAGGAACCAAGTCTTCTTTGAATGTTTGATAGAATTCACTAGTATAACCGTCTGGGCCTGGACTTTTATTTTTGGGGAGATTTTTAATAGTTTTTTCTATTTCCTCCCTGCTGATTGGTCTGTTTAGGCTTTCTGCTTCTTCATGACTCAGTCTAGGAAGGTTGTATTGTTCTAGGAATTTATCCATTTCTTCTAGGTTGTTGTATTTGGTGGCATATAATTTTTCATAGTATTCTACAATAATTCTTTGTATTTCTATGATGTCTGTGGTGATCTCTCCTCTTTCATTTTGGATTTTATTTATTTGAGTCCTGTGTCTTTTTTCCTTGGTGAGTCTTGCCAAGGGTTTGTCAATTTTGTTGATCTTTTCAAAGAACCAGCTCCTTGTTTTATTGATTTTTTCTATAGTTTTTCTGTTCTCTATTTCATTTATTTCTGCTCTGATTTTTATTATCTCCTTTCTTCGGCTGGTTTTGGGTTGTCTTTGTTCTTCTTTTTCTAGTTCCTTAAGGTGTGAAGTTAAGTGGTTTACTTCGGCTCTCTCTTGTTTGTTCATATAGGCCTGAAGTGATATGAACTTTCCTCTTATTACTGCTTTTGCTGCATCCCAGAGATTCTGATATGTCGTATTTTCATTTTCATTAGTCTGTATATATCTTTTGATTTCTGCACTTATTTCTTCTTTGACCCATTCATTTTTTAGAAGTATGTTGTTTAGTTTCCACATTTTTGTGGGTTTTTCCCCCTCTTTTTTGCAGTTGAATTCTAGTTTCAAGGCTTTATGATCAGAAAATATGCTTGGTACAATTTCAATTTTTCTAAATTTGCTGATATTGTCTTTGTGGCCCAACATATGGTCAATTCTTGAGAATGTTCCATGTACACTAGAGAAAAATGTATACTCTGTTGCTTTGGGATGAAGTGTCCTGTAGATGTCTATCATATCCAGGTGTTCTAGTATTTCGTTTAAGGCCACTATATCTTTATTGATTCTCTGTTTGGATGACCGATCTAGAGCCGTCAGCGGTGTATTGAGGTCTCCAAGTATGATTGTACTTTTGTTAGTTTTTGTTTTAAGGTCAATAAGTAGCTGTCTTATATATTTTGGTGCTCCTTGGTTTGGTGCATATATATTAAGGATTGTTATGTCTTCTTGATTCAACTTCCCCTTAATCATTATGAAATTACCATTTTTGTCTCTGAGTACTTTTTCTGTCTTGTAGTCAGCATTATTAGATATGAGTATTGCTACACCTGCTTTTTTTTGGGTGTTGTTTGCTTGGAGTATTGTTTTCCAGCCTTTCACTTTGAATTTGTTTTTATCCTTGTTGCTTAGATGTGTTTCTTGTAGGCAGCATATAGTTGGATTTTCTTTTTTAATCCATTCTGCTACTCTGTGTCTTTTTATTGGTAAGTTTAATCCATTTACATTTAGTGTAATTATTGACACTTGTGTGTTCCCTACTGCCATTTTATAAATTGCTTTCTGTTAGTTTTGTATCTAGTTTGATTCTTCTCTTTTGTTTTTCTATCATTTGTTTTTGTTTGTTTGTGTTCGATACTTCTTTCCTCTGTTGCTACCTTTTTTAAGTCAAGTGTTTTTGTGGTGGTTTTTTTAAGGGTGGTTACCATTAAGTAATGAAAAGGGTACCTACCATATTCATTGTAGTACCCTATCTTATAAGTATTTCTGCACTTCATCATCCTTTGCTACTGTTAACCTCCATCCTCTCCCCCCTTTTTTTCCTTTGTTGTCACAGTTTAAGTTTGGTTTTATTGTGTTCTTGGTGGAGCTGTTACTTGTGGTGTTGTTTTCTTTTGTTCTTTGAATCTGGTTGGAAAACCCCCCTTAGTATTTCCTGGAGTGGGGGCTTTCTGTTGATAAGTTCTCTCATCTTTTCTGTATTTGTGAATGTTTTTATATCTCCTTCATACTTGAAGGATAGCTTTGATGGGTATAGTATTCTTGGCTGAAAGTTCCTCTCTTTCAGGGCTTTAAATATTGGGGTCCACTCTCTTCTAGCTTGTAGAGTTTCTGCTGAGAAATCTGATGATAATCTAATAGGCCTTCCTTGATATGTTGTACTCTTCTTTTCCCTGGCTGCCTTGAGAATTTTTTCTTTGTCATTGGTTTGTGTCATCTTTATTATGATGTGCCTTGGAGTGGGTTTGTTGGGGTTAAGAAAACTTGGTGTTCTGTTTGCTTCTTGAATTTGAGGCTTTAGTTCCTTCCACAGGCTTGGGAAGTTCTCGTCTATTATTTGTTTGAGTATATTCTCCATTCCATTTTCTTTCTCTTCTCCCTCTGATATACCTATTATTCTTATGTTATTCTTTCTGATGGAGTCAGACAATTCCTGTAGGGCTTTCTCATTTTTTATTATTTTTGAGTCTCTTTCTTCTTCTCTCTGTTGTGCCTCAAGTTGTTTGTCTTCTATTTCACTAATCCTATCTTCAATCTGGGCTGTTCTGTTAGCTAAGCTTGTTACCTCGTTTTTCAGCTCGTGAATTGAGTTTTTCATTTCTGTTTGATTTGTTTTTATAGTTTCAATTTCCTTGGTAATATATTCTTTGTGTTCATTGAGTTGTTTTCTGATCTCCCTATATTGCCTTTCTGTGTTTTCTTGTATATCTCTGAGTATTTTTAAGATTTCTAGTTTAAATTCTCTGTCATTTAGCTCCAAGGCTTCCAATATGTTAAGTCTTTTCTCCATAGATTTTTCCACATCTATTTGTGTTACCTCTCTTTCTTTTGTATCCATAATATTCAATTTCCTCTTTCTTATCGGCATCTGAGGGTGGTCTTATTGATAGCACGCGGGCGCACTCCCTGGCGGCTTGAATGAGCGTCGCTGCGGTAGCTTCCTCCACACCCTCGTCTCTCAGATTCAAGTGATAACAGTCCTTTTGCTTTCAGTTTGTGTGGAACTCCAGAATGCTCCGAGGATAAATTTTTCTGTTTCTAGTTGATAAATTTGTTGTGATTTAGGGGAGAGCTGTCGGACGCGCTTCTCACGGCGCCATTTCCGTGACGTCACTCACAATTAGGTAGATTTTATCTAGAAAGCAGTACAGCATAATTATTAAGCACAGGGATTTTGTAATCATACAGACATGGTTTAAACCCTAGTTCTACCATTGGTAATTGTGTCACTCTAGGAAAGTTGATAAAATGAGGAGGACAATGGCTGTTCTGAGAATCATATCACCCAGTTTAACAGATTGTCAAATACAAAGGCAAGAGGACTTACTATTTAAATTGTTCATTTTTTGATCCATTAGGAACACTCATTTTTTTATGGTTCTTATTAGACATATGGTTAGACCCTATAGATGTTTTCATTTGATCCTAATGAAAACTCTAAGCAATGGCCTATAGCTTTGAAACATAGAAATCTCCTAAGAAATGGTATCTTAACCAAGGTTATTTATAGAGTCAACATGAAGCCCAAGGTCCTCACAGTGGTGAGAGAATGCCATCCTAGACTCTCCCTCAGTGACCTAAGAGGAGACTTGACGATCCTCACAGGGGATTTTCCAAAAAGCCACCTAAACACAGGAGCTATGAGATGCTCCTTCATGGCACACCCTTGGGCACTCGTTATTTTGCTTTTACTGTATTTATTTTTGAGGTTACTGTCTTAGTTTGAGCTGCTATAACAAAATACCACAGACTGGGTAAATTATAAACAACAGAAATGTATTTCTCACGGTTCTAGAGGCTGGAAATCTAAGATCAGAGTACCACCCTGATCACGGGAGGGCTCTTCCAGGTTTCAGACTTCTTGATGTATCCTCACATGGTAGAAAGGGATGAAGGAGCTCTCTCAGCTGTTAATCTCATTCATGAAGGTTTCACCCTTACAACCTAATCACTCCCAAAGCACCTACTCCTAATACCACCACAGCGGGCTTCAAGGTCTCAACTCATAACTCCAGGTCTCGACACAAACACTCAGACTATGCCAATTACCTTTTATTTATGATGATGAATTACAGTTCCTTTTTCAAATAAGTTTAAGTTTTTTAAATGAGTCAAATTAAAACTCTGAAGCAGTTGAGAATATGAGCACTACTTAGACATATCAAAATTGTGAAAAGAGCTTAGAAATAACCGAAGCATGAGAAAGGCTGAACCAGCCCAAGCAGAGACGTGCTAAGACCCCAACATGCCAAGAAGGTGGTCCAGGGAGTCAGAGAGGATTCAGGCTGGGGGCTTTGGTGACTTTCAATAGCCTGAGGAGAGAGTTTACGCTCCCGTCACTATTACTGCCCATTTGAGTGGCTTCAAGACAGCTATAGACAAAGCCTGGGCCCTGAAGAAGAAACAAAGGTGTGTAAGGGACAGGGACATAGGAAGAGGCAAAGGGGGCAGGTAGGAAGGGAGCTGGAGCAGATAGCACAGACAGGGTGTTCTCCATGCCAGTCCAGTCACCAGTTCTGTTATTGTTCCACTTCAGCTACGATAGCTTTTTGGGAAAAGCCAAAACGGCTGAAAGCTTTTCTTAGAATCTCTTCCTCTATGAACTAGGGAGAGTCCAGCTGTAAAGTGATCCTTTACAGAAAAAAAAAGAATTCAAATAATGAATTTCCTTGGACTTTCTATGTTGCTATGTCACTGTCACAGGTGGCCTTTGCAGATGAGGCAAGAGACAATAGAGTAATTGTTCATAGAAAAAGGCAGTGACGCTTTGCATATTTAAATCCACTGCCTCTTATACCAGATGTTGTGTTTCCTAAGCAAAATCTCTGTGGAGCAGCTGGATGGCTTCTTATAAGCCAGGACAGTTTTGTTTTTTGTTTTGGAGTTTTTTTTTTTCTTAGTCCCATATCCAAACTAATCCTTAGGAGATTTTTAAAATCTTATGGAATTTATTGCATGCCATCTTTTCTCTCCTGTTTCTCTCAGAGGTCCTAACATGTTATAGCTTCAGACTTGGCCAATTAACCTCTAATTAAAACCCCTAAATTCTACATCAATACCCACACTACCATGATCTTTTAAACACACACCATCTGTGCCCAGGTTTTCAGGAGGAATGTCCTGGATAGTTCCCAGATTCACCTACGGAGGGAGCAGGAAGGTGGGAAGTTAAAAGCCTCTTTAGACCAACAAATTAGTCTGAAGGATGAAAGGGCAGGAGAGTCGGGATAAGACAATGAGAGGTGGCCAGACTTCAGTGTCGAATAAAGATGTGACCTGGGAGAAAGATGCAACCAACCCACATCTTATGGGCAGAGCCTTAGGGGATGAAGGAAGGGATTATAATCCAAAGAACTGTAGAATCACATGAGATAGTTGTGGAGAATACTTGGTTCAAAATGGATACTGAATGAAGGCTTGCCAATTGAATCAATAAATATATAAATGACTGCCTAAGCTAGAGGGGCCATGGCAGGCCCAAGAGAGAGAAGATAGGGGGCTGAACATTCCCTCCCCACCCTCAGAGCCTTATTCTTGTGTTTTTCCAGCCTCAGGCAAATGTGGGTTGAAGGATAGAGGACACATCAGGTATCTCAGGGACTCATGGTCCAGACCTGCGTATTAGATCAATATGAGGCACAGCTTCTCTCCTCCTGTATTCTATGATAAAGCTCTGTCATTCTATAAGCTCCAAAGACTTCCTAAGATTAAAGCTGAAATTCATGAAGAGTAAGAAAGGTGAGAAGATACATGATAACTTTCATAAGAACTAGTAAGAATGCCCTGATAATTAGTCTGGTTATTGTCATAGACGGCATTTACGGATTCAGGGAGCATTCACTGAGAGGCTGTCCCCACTTCATGGCTGATGTAGCCCAGATGCCTGGTCCTGAACTGCGGTATTCAGACACAGAGAATTGGGTGAAGAGCCAGGAAACATGAATCCTTGCCTTGGCTCAGGCACCTGGTGACATTGGGAAAGAGCATTGCAAGCAAAGAATAACTTGTGAGCCATCCCAGAGAAACAAGAAACGGCACATGAGTTCAAGAAACTATAAGCAGCATGGTATTCAGTTAAAGTGTCAAGCCGGGATGGTAAGATCTTAGTCTAATACTTAGTGCTCAATAAGTATTTGTTGAGTGAACGAATGAGAAGTAGGCAGAAACAGATCACAGAAGACCTTACATTCATTCTAGGCTAGGAATTTTAAATTTGTCTTGTGGACAACCAAGACTCATCACTGGGAAAAGACTTTATTCAGCCTGTGGTTATAGCTAGGTGCGATACTGTATGGGAAATTAATTTAGGGAGATAAGAGATGATGCAAAAACACCAGTTCAGAAGCAATGGTCTTACAGAGGGAAAAGAGGAAAAGACTTGGAGAAATCACAGCTAAACTATGGTACTTGACTAGTGATTAGATAAAGGGAATAAGTAGAAGAAAACTTGAATCATGGGCTTTTAGGGCAATGAAATGCTTGATATCAACACCAAGTAAGTGCATGAAGAACAGGTATAGAGAGAAAGTGAGAACTTTGGCTTTGAACACATTAAGCATAACATCCAGGTGGAAATAAACTATTTAAATTAATAAACATTAAAATAACAAACAATAAAAATTAAATAAGAGAAATTACTGAGCTTTTCCCTTGGGCCAAGAGCTATTCTTAAGCCCGCTACATATGTGAATTTATGTAATCCTCACAGCAACCCCATGACATATATAGTATTACTAACACTCAAGAAGGGAAATAAGGTACAGAGAGTTGAAGTGACTTCCCTAAGTTCCCAGGCTGGTAAATGGCAGAGTCAGACTCAAATCCAGAACTTCTGGCTGTAAGTCTGACTCTCTCCACCTCTGTGCAAATGGATATGCTCTTGCCATTTAGTGAAGACCCAGCGCCCTCGCCTTCTGTCTTCTGGTAGAACCAGGACTCAAAAATAATCTAATTAAAGTAATAATTTAATTTTCTAAACACACAAAATGCAAGAATCTCAACTGTCAGATAATGAATGCTGTTATTGTTGATGATTTAACACAGTTAAATCTTAATCTATTTTTAAATATACCTCTGGTCTCCAAACCAAACAATATATGATATTACTTTATATTCATTTGTCAAGTCTTGCTTTTTTACACAATATTTAGAGTAAATTTAATACCACATGTCATTTGTTAAATAGAAAAAAGATACAATTGACCTTTATGTGTACTATAAATATTACAGAAATATATATAAATATAAAATATATTTCAATATAACCTTTAATAATATACCTTTTTAAATTGATTTTTTAACTTAAAATTATTTCTTTACTTTCTGATTACTTTGCAAAGGTAATATTATGATTTTTTTATAATTCCTAAAAGAAATTAAATATAACTGTGAAATGGATTTGAGTTTTAAAAGATCAGAAACTACTGCTTGGCATCAAGGTATAATTTCTGCCTCATCGAGTCACGTTTCATAGCCAAGAAGCCTCTGTGAACAACTACAATAAGAAAACAACATAAACTTTTTTCCATTTCAAGGATTGTGATGTAGGGTTCGGCTTTGACTTGAATCCCTTGCTGCATGACTAAGCATTACAGTGACAAAGCTCGTGACTTCATGGATATGCTCAGCTGATGAGCTACTCTGTTAGAAGCTCACTGCTATTTTCATTTGGGTTTAATCCTTCATAGATCAAGCCATAACCCTCTTTGAAAAGCCAGGTTTAATGGAATGCACATGTGACACATTCTCAGAAATGAAAGAAAACATTTTTATTTCCTTCTCTGGTTACCTAAGATTCTAGAACTTACTATAACCCCAACAGCAACCAGAAGAAAGGTCTTTTTCTTGACCCTTAGTTGATTCTTCCTTTCCCTTCCATGAATTTTCTCCCTCTTTCTGGCTACGGCATAGGTTTTGTTCTTTGGATCCAGCCTTCAATGGAAAGCTGAATTCAGGAAGGTAAGAGATTAATCTATAGAGCTCACTCTTGTCTATTGAGCACTTGACATATGGCTACAGTGACTGAGAAACCAATGTCTAATTGTATTTGATTTTAATTTATTCAAACTTCAACTTTAAAATTTATACCAAATTTAGTTATTAATAAATTTCTGAGTATGTTTAGAACAACTTGGATATATGCATCAACTTTTTTGACTGTCAATTTTCTGAAAATGTATCACATGTGCACTTAATAAGACAAAGTAAGTTCATTTTCCAAAATAAAAATAGGAACTTGAGGTCAGATATAAGGGTTTTCTCATATTTATGAATTAATTTACATGAAAAATCACATTTTTAAAATTGATGGGATGGTTTTACTTAAAACAATGAAATTACTTGAAACCTAAACTTTCCTGGAAAGTCCAAGGCATGAGGTTTACTCCTAAAAAAATTGATGCACAGCTTAACCAGGTGGTTACACAGTGGAAGGAGCATCAGTCTGGGACTCTGAGGACCCAGGTTTGAAACTCTGTTGTGACCGGCTTGAACATGGGTTCATCAGGCTTAACCATGGACTCACCAGCTTGAGTGTGAGATCATAGACATGACCCCAACCAAGGTGGCTGGCTTAAGCAAAGGGTCACTGGTTTGGCTCTCCCTGGTCAAAACACGTATGAGAAAGCAATGAATAAACAACTAGGGTGCCACAACTATGAGTTGATGCTTCTCATCTCTCTCCCTTCCTATCTGTCTGTCCCTCTCTCATCCACATGCTAAAAAGATAAATAAATAAATCAGTGCACAATATCCTAAAAAACTCAAACTCAACAAATCTCCTTTTAAGTTTAATTTTGAAAGTTAAAGTTACATTTACATCTACATTTTTTTTGGCAAGATTTAAAAGTCTAAATAAATAGTCTGGATATACTACAGGACCTCTTCTTCCAGAAAGATGAAGAAGGATTTTTCTGTGTTCTTCTTGCTAAGTACAACTAAAAACTCTGTACCCAATTTAGGGAGCTCAGAAAACAACTCAATGAACACAAAGAATATATTTCCAAGAAAATTGAAACTATAAAAACAAATCAAACATAGATGAAAAACTCAATTCATGAGCTGAAAAACGAGGTAACAAGCTTAGCTAATAGAACAGCCCAGATAGAAGGTAGGATTAGTGAAATAGAAGACAAGCAACTTGAGGCACAACAGAGAGAAGAAAGAGACTCAAAAATTTTAAAAAATGAGATAATCCTACAGGAATTATCTGACTCCATCAAAAAGAATACCATCAGAATAATAGGTATATCAGAGGGAGAAGAGAGAAAAAATGGAATGGAGAACATACTCAAACAAATAATAGATGAGAACTTCCCAAGCCTGTGGAAAGAACTAAAGCCTCAAATTCAAGAAGCAAACAGAACACCGAGTTTTATTAACCCCAACAAACCCACTCCAAAGCACATCATAATAAAATTGACACAAATCAACGGCAAAGAAAAAATTCTCAAGGCAGCCAGGGAAAAAAAGAATACAACATATAAAAGAAGGCCCATTAGATTATCATCCAATTACTCAACATAAACTCTACAAGCTAGAAAAGAGTGGACCCCAATATTTAAAGTCCTTAAAGAGAGGAACTTTCAGCCATGAATACTATACCCATCAAAGCTATCCTTCAAATATGAAAGAGAAATAAAAAAATTCTCAGATACAGAACAGATGAGGGAATTTATCATCAGAAAACCCCCACTCAAGGAATTACGAAAGGGGGCTCTCCAACCAGATACAAAGAACAAAAAAAAAACAAAGCCACAAGTAAAAGCTCCAAGAAGAACACAATAAAACCAAATGTAAACTGTGACAACAACAAAAAGAATGGGGGGGGGGAGGATGGAGATTAACAGTAGCAAAAGACGATGGAGTACAAAACTACTCACAAAATACTACACTACAATGAACAGGGTAGGAACCTTTTTCGTTACTTAAAGGTAACCACCATTGAAAAAACCACCACAGAAGTACATGATTTAAAAAAGATAGCAACAGAGGAAAGATGTATGGAATACAACCAAATAAAAACAAAAGATAAAAAGATGAAAGAGAAGGATCAAACAAGACACAAAACTAACAGAAAGCTATCTATAAAATGGCAATAGGGAACTCACAAGTGTCAATAATTACACTAAATTTAAATGGATTAAACTCACCAATAAAAAGTAGCAGAATGGATTAAAAAAGAAAATCCAAATGTATGCTGCCTACAAGAAACTTATCTAAGTAACAAGGATAAAAACAAATTCAAAGTGAAAGGTTGGAAAACAATACTCCAAGTAAATAACATCCAAAAAAAAGCAAGCGTAGCAATACTCATATCTGATAATGCTGACTACAAGACAGAAAAAGTACTCAGAGACAAAAATGGCCATTTCATAATGGCTAAGGGGACTCTAAATCAAGAAGACATAACAATTCTTAATATATATGCACCAAACCAAGGAGCACCAAAATATATAAGACAGCTACTTATTGACCTTAAAACAAAAACTGACAAAAATACAATCATACTTGGAGACCTCAACACACCGCTGACAGATCTAGATTGGTCATCCAAACAGAGAATCAACAAAGATATAGTGGCCTTAAACAAAACACTAGAGCACCTGGATATAATAAACATCTACAGGACATTTCAACCCAAAGTGACTGAGTATACTTTTTTCTCCAGTGTACATGGATCATTCTCAAGAATTGACCATATGTTGGGCCAAAAAACAACATCAGCAAATTCAGAAAAATCGAAGTTGTACCAAGCATATTTTCTGATCATAAAGCCTGGAAATTAGAATTCAACTGCAAAAAAGAAAAACATCACACAAAAATGTGGAAACTAAACAACATACTTTTAAAAAAATGAATGAGTCAAAGAAGAAATAAATGCAGAGATCAAAAGATATATACAGACAAACGAAAATGACAATACGACATATCAGAATCTATGGGATGCAGCAAAAGCAGTGATAAGAGGGAAGTTCATATAAATTCAGGCATCTATGAACAAACAAGAGAGAGCCCAAGTGAACCACTTAACTTCACACCTTAAGGAACTAGAAAAAGAAGAACAAAGACAACCCAAAACCAGCCGAAGAAAGGAGATAATAAAAATCAGAGCAGAGCCTGACCTGTGGTGGTGCAGTGGATAAAGCATCGACCTGGAAATGCTGAGGTTGCCGGTTCAAAACCCTGGGCTTGCCTGGTCAAGGCACATATGGGAGTTGATGCTTCCAGCTCCTCCCTCCTTCTTTCTCTCTGTCTCTCTCTCTCCCTTTCTCTCCCTTCTCTAAAAATGAATAAATAAAATTTAAAAAAAAAGTTTTAAAAAAATCAGAGCAGAAATAAATGAAATAGAGAACAGAAAAACTATAGAAAAAATTAATAGAACAAGGAGCTGGTTCTCTGAAAAGATCAACAAAATTGACAAACCCTTGGCAAGACTTACCAAGGAAAAAAGAAAAAGAACTCATATAAACAAAATCCAAAATGAAAGAGGAGAAATCACCATGGACATCGAAGATATACAAAGAATTATTGTAGAATAATATGAAAAACTTTATGGCACTAAATTCAACAACCTAGAAGAAATGGATAAATTCCTAGAACAATACAACCTTCCTAGACTGAGTCAAGAAGAAGCAGAAAGCCTCAACAGACCTATTAGTAGAGAAGAAATAGAAAAAGCCATTAAAAACCTCCCCAAAAATAAAAGTCCAGGCCCAGACGGCTATACCAGCGAATTTTATCAAACATTCAAAGGAGATTTGGTTCCTATTCTACTGAAAGTCTTCCAAAAAACTGAAGAAGAAACAATAATTCCAAACACATTTTATGAGGCCAACATAACCCTCATACCAAAACCAGGCAAGGATGGCACACACACACAAAAAAACTACAGGCTAATATCTCTAATGAATACAGATGCTAAAATACTAAACAAAATACTAGCAAATCGAATAAAACAACATATTAAAAAATAATACATCATGATCAAGTGGGATTCATCCCAGAATCTCAAGGATGGTTCAACATACGCAAAACGGTTAACGTAATACACCATATCAACAAAACAAAGAACAAAAACCACATGATCTTATCAATAGATGCAGAAAAGGCTTTCGATAAAATACAACACAATTTTATGTTTAAGACTCTCAACAAAATGGGTATAGAAGGAAAATATCTCAACATGATAAAAGCCATATATGATAAACCATCAGCTAACATGATATTAAATGGCACTAAACTGAAGGCTTTCCCCCTTAAATCAGGAACAAGACAGGGTTGTCCACTCTCTCCACTCTTATTTAATGTGGTACTAGAGGTTCTAGCCACAGCAATCAGACAAAACAAAGAAATAAAAGGCATCCATATCGGAAAAGAAAAAGTAAAGGTATCACTTTTTGCAGATGATATGATCCTATACATCGAAAACCCCAAAGAATCCACAAAAAGACTACTAGAAACAATAAGCCAATACAGTAAGGTCGCAGGATACAAAATTAACATACAGAAATCAATAGCCTTTCTATATGCCAACAATAAAACATTTGAGAACAAACTCAAAAGAATAATCCCCTTCACGATTGCAACAACAAAAAAATAAAATACCTAGGAATAAACATAACAAAGAATGTAAAGGACTTATATAATAAAAACTATAAACCATTGTTAAGGGAAATCAAAAAAGATATAATGAGATGGAACAATGTTCCTTGTTCTTGGTTAGGAAGAATAAATATAATCAAGATGTCCATATTACCCAAAGCAATATACAAATTTAATGCAATTCCCATCAAAATTCCAATGACATTTTTTAAAGAAATGGAGCAAAAAATCATCAGATTTATATGGAACTATAAAAAACCCCGAATAGCCAAAGCAATCCTAAAGAAAAAGAATGAAGCTGGGGGCATTACAATACCTGACTTCAAACTATATTATAGGGCCACGACAATCAAAACAGCATGGTATTGGCAGAAAAATAGATACTCAGACCAATGGAACAGAATAGAAAACCCAGAAATAAAACCACATATATATAGTCAAATAATTTTTGATAAAGGGGCCAACAACACACAATGGAGAAAAGAAAGCCTCTTCAATAAATGGTGCTGGGAATACTGGAAAGCCACATGCAAAAGAATGAAACTGGACTACAGTTTGTCCCCCTGTACTAAAATTAACTCAAAATGGATCAAAGATCTAAACATAAGACCTGAAACAATTAAGTACATAGAAAAAGACATAAGTACTAAACTCATGGACCTGGGTTTTAAAGAACATTTTATAAATTTGACTCCACAGGCAAGAGAAGTGAAGGCAAAAATTAATGAATGGGACTACATCAGACTAAGAAGTTTTTGCTCAGCAAGTGAAACTGATAACAAAATAAACAGAAAGCCAACTAAATGGGAAATGATATTTTCAAACAACAGCTCAGATAAGGGCCTAATATCCAAAATTTACAAAAAACTCCTAAAACTCAACAACAAACAAACAAACAATCCAATAAAAAAATGGGAAGAGGACATGAATAGACACTTCTCCCAGGAAGAAATACAAATGGCCAACAGATATATGAAAAGATGCTCATCTTTGTTAGTTATTAGAGAAATGCAAATCAAACCTACAATGAGATACCACCTCACACCTGTTAGATTAGCTATTATTAACAAGACGGGTAATAGCAAATGTTGGAGAGGCTGTGGAGAAAAAGGAATCCTCATCCACTGTTGGTGGGAATGTAAAGTAGTACAACCATTATGGAAGAAAGTATGGTGGTTCCTCAAAAAACTGAAAATAGAACTACCTTATGACCCAGCAATCCCTCTACTGGGTATATACCCCAAAAACTCAGAAACATTGATACATAAAGACACATGCAGCCCCATGTTCATTGCAGCATTGTTCACAGTGGCCAGGACATGGAAACAACCAAAAAGCCCGTCAATAGATGACTGGATAAAGAAGATGTGGCACATATACACTATGGAATACTACTCAGCCATAAGAAATGATGACATTGGATCATTTACAGCAAAATGGTGGGATCTTGATAACATTATACGAAGTGAAATAAATAAATCAGAAAAAACCAGGAACTGTATTATTCCATTCGTAGGTGAGACAGAAAAGTGAGACTAAGAGACATTGATAAGAGGGTGGTGGTTATGGGGGGAGGGGGGAGAGGGGAGAGGGAGAGGGAAAGGGGGAAGGGGAGGGGCACAAAGAAAACTAGATAGAAGGTGACGGAGGACAATCTGACTTTGGGTGATGGGTATGCAACATAATTGAATGACAAGATAACCTGGACATGTTATCTTTGAATATATGTATCCTGATTTATTGATGTCGCCCCATTAAAAAAATAAAATTATTTTAAAAATTTAAAAAAACACACACACACACAAAAAAAAACTCTGTACCTTATATATAAAACAAATGTAAGTCTGAAAGGTGGAAAGAAAAAGGCATACCACAAGTGACTGAAGGACCCAAGGAATAACAAAGTGGTGAATTTTCTGGTTTTTCTTATTGCCTCTTATATCCTGGACTTGGAGTTAGAAAAACTGGACCCACAGAAAGTCAATGGGTACAAAAAAAGAATGTCTCAAAAAGCCTTTATCTAACCAAAGGGGGGAGAAAAGATGTCTAGCAAGATACAAAACTGTTCAACAATAACAACTCTACTTTATCAATCACCACAAGAAAAGAACATTGAACCCACCCCACTCATGCCAACAAAAATCCAACCAGGAGTCTGGGCTTTCACCTGCAGTAGTGGGGAAGCTCTCTTCCTCTCCAGTGAGGTGGCATCAGAAGAAGCCTAGTCTAGAAGATTCAAGACTTTTACCTGCCCTTCAATAATAAGATGCTTCCAATCCCAGAGGTATTAGTTGAGAGCTAGAATTCCTACCCATGCCCACCAATATTGAGGAAACCCACTTGTCTTCAGGTGTCAGTGGGGGATGAGCCTCTATCCTCACTGGCCGTTAATAAAGAAGTGACTCCCACTCCCCTTAGCCAAAATGGTATTAGAGAAAGTCAAATAAAACAGAAAGTTTACATAAGATTCAGAATCTCATAACATAATGCCCTAAATGTCCAGTTTTCTATTGAAAAATCATTTATCACCATAAGTATGAAGAAAATATCAACTTGAATTAAAAAAAAACATTCACTAGATGCCAACACCAAAGTTACAGAGATATTAAAACTATCTGACAAGTATTTTTAAACAGCTATCATAAAAATGCTTCAGTGGGAATTACAAACATGTGAAATACCATATTTTTCACTATACAAGATGCACTTTTTTCCCCCCAAAAGTGGAGGGGAAAATGCCCATGCATCATATGGAGCAAAAATATGGTATTTTATTACATATTTTAACACACCATTTGGTTCAGAATATTTTTTTTCCTCCTTAAAACCCTAGGTGTGTCTTATGGTCAGGTGCATCTTATGGAGCAAAAAATATGGTAAATTAAAAAATAGAAAGCCTCAGAAAATAAATACAAATTATAAGAAAAAGACAACTGGAAATGTTAGAACTGAAAAATACATGAATTTAAATTAAAAAAGAAAAAACTCAATGAATGGGCTCAACAGCAGAATGGAGAGGACAAAGAAAAGAAACAGTAAACTTGAAGATAAAACAATAAAAATTACCCAATCTGAACAACAGACAAAAAAAGACTGATAAAAATGAACAAAGCAACAGGACCTGTGGACTATAACAAAAATCTAATATTCATGTTATTGAAATCCCAGAAGAAGAAAAGAATGAAGGTGGAGCTAAAAAAAGTATTTGAAAAAACTGAATTTCTTATATTTGGCAATAAACAAACTACAGATTCAAAAAGTTCATTGAACTCAAACAGGATAAGCCCAAAGAAGTCCATGTCAAGACATATCATAGTCAAACTCTGAAAGCTAAAGACAAAGTAAAAACCTTGAAAGCAGAGAGAAAGAAACAATTCTTTAAGGAAAAAACAATTCTAATGACAGCAGACTTCTCATCAGAAATCATGGAGGTCAAAAGGAACTGGCCCAACATTTTTCAAACACTGAAGGAAAAAAAACTCAACCTAAAATTTTATGTCCAGTTAAAATATCCTTCAGAAATGAAGAAAAATTCTAAGCATTCTCAGATAAAACAAAACTAAGAGAAATTGTGGCCTATAGATATAATTTAGAAAAGTGGCTAAAGAAATTTCTCTAAATGGAAAGGAATTGATAAAAGAAGTAATCTTGGAACAGAAGAAAGAAAGAAAGAAAGAAAGAAAGAAAGAAAGAAAGAAAGAAAGAAAGAAAGAAAGAAGGAAGGAAGGAAGGAAGGAAGGAAGGAAGGAAGGAAGGAAGGAAGGAAGGAAGGAAAGAAAGAAAAAAAGAAAAAAAGAAAGAAAGAAAGAAAGAAAGAAAGAAAGAAAGAAAGAAAGAAAGAAAGAAAGAAAGAAAAAGAAAGGAAAGAAGGAAGGAAGGAAGGAAGGAAGGAAGGAAGGAAGGAAGGAAGGAAGGAAGGAAGGAAGGAAAGAAAGAAAAAAAGAAAGAAAGAAAGAAAGAAAGAAAGAAAGAAAGAAAGAAAGAAAGAAAGAAAGAAAGAAAGAAAGAAAGAAAAAGAAAGGAAAGAAGGAAGGAAGGAAGAAAGGAAGGAAGGAAGGAAGGAAGGAAGGAAGGAAGGAAGGAAGGAAGGAAGGAAGGAAGGAAGGAAGGAAGGAATCAATAGATACAATGCATTTTTTTCTTTTCTTGAGTTTTCTAAATTGTTTGACAACTGAAACAAAACTGATAGTACTGTAAGATGTGGTTCTAAATGTATATAGATAGATTATTAAGGTACTTATAAACAGGTGAAGTTAAAGGACAGAAGATAAAGTAAGATTTTTGCACCTTACCTAAGCTAGTAAAACACCAATAACAGTAGACTGTGAGGAGTTATGTATAAATAATGTAATACCTAGAGCAAATACACACACACACACACACACACACACACAAAGAGATATACTTAAAAATGTTATTAGTGGCCCTAGCTGGTTGGCTCAGCGGTAGAGAGTCAACCTGGCGTGTGGAAGTCCTAGGTTCAATTCCCAGCCAGGGCACACAGGAGAAGCACCCATCTACTTCTCCACCCTTTCCCCTCTCCTTCCTCTCTATCTCTCTCTTCCCCTCCCACAGCCGAGGCTCCACTGGAGCAAAGTTGGCCCGGGCACTGAGGACAGCTTTATGGCCTCCACCTCAGGTGCTAGAATGACTCTAGCCACAACGGATCAATGCCCCGGATGGGAAGAGCATCGCCCCCTGGTAGGCTTGCTGGGTGGATCCCAGTAGGGCACATGTGGAAGTCTGTCTGACTGCCTCCCCACTTCTAACTTTGGATAAATTTAAAAAATAAATAGATAAATAAATAATAAAAACGTTATTAGTAAATGAACATAAAATTCTAAAGAATGTTCAATAGAAAGGCAGGGAAAAGAAAACAGAAAACACACAGAGAAAACAAATGGAAAGCAAATACATATATGAAGCAAAAACTGATAAACTGCTTGACCAGGCGGTGGCGCAGTGGATAGAGCATCAGACTGGGATGCAGAGGACCCAGGTTCGAGACCCCGAGGTCGCCAGCTTGAGCGCAGGCTCATCTGGTTTGAGCAAGACTCACCAGCTTGAGCCCAAGGTCGCTGGCTCAAGCAGGGGGTTACTTGGTCTGCTGAAGGCCCACGGTCAAGGCACATATGAGAAGGCAATCAATGAACAACTAATGTGTCGCGATGAAAAATTTATGATTGATGCTTCTCGTCTCTCCGTTCCTGTCTGTCCCTATCTGTCCCTCTCTCTGACTCTCTCTGACTCTGTAAAAAACAACAACAAAAAAAAACTGATAAACTAAAAGAATAGACAAATACATAATTGTAGTTATATATTTAAAAATCTCTCGACAACTTATAAAACAACTAGACAAAAAATAATCAAAGATATAACAGAACTTAATAACACTATTAACCAACAGTAGTCAACTGACATTTATAAAATATTCCAACCAACAATAGCAGAATATGCATTATTTCCAATTACTATGAAACATGTGCCAGAGTACACTACATCCTGTACCATAAAACCAACTTCAATAAATTTAAAACAATTTAAATTATACAAAGCATGTTCTCTAACCATAATGAATCTAACTAAAAACCAATAACTGGAAGACAGTGAAAGAATCTCCAAACACTTGGTAACTAAACAACACATTTCCAAATACTCAATGGATCATAAAGACAGCTAAACTAAAACAACTTTTTTAATAAATTGAACTGATTGAAAATGAAAATACAACATATCAAAATTTGTGGGCACAACTAATTCAGTGCTAGGAGGAACTTCATATTACTAATGCTAAACATTAGAAAATAAGAAAAGTCTCAATTCAATAAACTTAGTTCTCATCTCAAAATATCTTTAAAATAAAAGCAAAATAAGCCCCCCAAAAAGCAGAAGGAAAGAATAATGATAAGAGCAAAAATCAATGAAATTAAAAACATAAAATAGAAAAAATCAATGGAAATAAAAGCCGGCTCTTTTAAGATTAATTAATTAACAAATCTCTAGCAAGACTGACTACAAACAAAAAGAGAGAGAGAAGACACAAATAACCAATATCAGGAATAAAATGCGATATTACTACAGACACTGCAGACATCAAAAGTATAATAAGAGAATATTATAAACAAATTTACATACAAATTTGATGACTTAAGTGAAATGGACCAATTCTACAAAAAGCACAGTTTACCACAACTCACCCAATATAAAGTCAATAATTTGAATATTCCCCAAAAAAGAAATGCACCCCCATGTTTATGGCAGCATTGTTCACAATAGTGAAGATGTGGAAACAGCCCAAGTGTCCAGCAGTGGACGAGTGGATTAAAAAGTTGTGAGATACACACACACACACACACACACACACAATGGAATACTATGGGGCCATAAAAAAGAAGGAAATATTACCTTTTGCAACAATATGGATGGACCTGGAAACTATTATGTTAAGTGAAATAAGCCAGGCAGAGAAAGAAAAATATCACATGACCTCACTCATTTGAGGAATCCAAGGAACAATATGAACTGAGGAAGGGAATTAAACCTGAAGGGAAGGGGGGAGGGAGCTGTTGGGAGGGAGGTAAGGGAGATGTTGAGGGGGATATGGGGAGGGGGAATGCAATCAAAGCGACACTAGAATCTATGTAAACACAATAAATTAAATTAAAAATCAACAAATAAAAATAATTTAAAAAGAAAAAAATAATAATTTGAATATTTCTATAACTATCAAGGAAATTAAATTCACAATTTTAAAACTCTTGAAATCTCCAGACCTAAATGGTTTCTCTGGAGAAGTCTACCAAACATTTAAAGAAGAATTAACACCAATTCTATACAATCTGTTTCAAAAAATAGAAGAGGAAGAAATAAATAGGTTACTTATTGACTCAACTTGACCTTCATTCTCCGCCTCTGTCTTCTTTCAGTTCCAGAACATACAAAGCACCTTCCCTGCTCAGGGGAAGAATGAATCTATGCTGTTACCGTTGTTCAGGAATTTTTCCAATCATGTCCACTTTAACCAGTGTTATTTCACTCATCATTCAGATCACAGCTCATTCAGCTCACGTGTTACTTCTTCAGGAAACCCTACCTACCTTATACACATAACCTTTGGTATGTTTTCTCTGTGGCACTTAGTAAAATTTTAATTCATTATTCAATTCAGTTATATGTCTAAGGTCTGCTTCTCCCTCTAGTCTAGGCTACAAACTATAAACTATGGTGTAGGAACCCAGACTGCCTTACTCTCTGGCTTGGATCCCAGGCACTGGGATATTATTAGCTCAATACTTATTGAGTGAATACATAATCAGGGCCCTGCAGAGAAACAGAATCAATAGAGAGAGAGAGAGTATATAGAAGATAGATAGATGATAGATAGGTAGATAAATGATTGATAGATAGATAGAGAGATAGATAATATATAGATAGAAAGATAGATAGATTTATTATGAGGCATTGGCTCAGGTGACTATGGAGACTGACAAGTCCTAAGATCGCAGGGTGAGTTGGCAACCTGGGGAACTAGAGACTCAGGAGAGTAATGGTATAGCTCTATTCCAAGTCTGAAGGCCAGCAGACTTAAAACCCAGGAAGAACTAATGTTTTTTTGTTTTGTTTTTATTTTTATTTAAGTTTATTGTGCGAGTGAGGGTTCAAGTGTTCCATTCAATATTACTCCCTCACCCCCACCCCCGTGTCCCCCACTATACCCAAGAGCTAATGTTTTAATTCCAGTCTGAAGGCAGAAAAAAGCCAATTTCCAGACTAAACACAGTTGAGTAGAAAACATCTTCTCTTACTTAGGGAAAGATCAGCCCTTTTGTTCTATTCAGTCCTTCAACTGATTGGGTGAGGCCCACCTACATTAAGAAGGGCAACCTGCTTTACTCAGTCTACTGATTTAAATGTTAATTTCATCCAAAAATAATCCCACAGAAACATTCAGAATAATGATTATCAAATATTTACATATCCCATGGCCCAATCAAGTTGACACAAAATTAAATATCACATTAAATTAACAATAAGTAAATATAGAAGATAAATATTTGATTGCATGTTAATCTATCAAGTGTCACAGCTTATGGTCAAAGTTTACATTTATATTTTGGTTGAAAAATACACAGCAGCTTATTCATCAATGAATTCATAGCTATTAGCTAGGCTTTGGTCTCGAATGACATGTAGTAAGAACTGCCATTAACTGAGTATTTATCTTTGTTTCTTTTCCCTCTAATCCTTTCAACAACTCTGCCAGGCTCAGAGAGGTTATATAAATTATCCACGACCACACAACCAAATAATGGCAAAGCCATGATAAAAAACCAAACTTGTCTTCAGAGCCCAAACTTTTACCTACTTTAAGTGTTTCCCATGAAGAAAACAAACCCAATAGAATTTCCCATAATTGAGAAACATGTGCAGCTCAGCTAATTTTTAAGTATGTGATTAAAACTCTTCAAGCCCAGTTTCCCCACTTGTTAGAAAGGGGTAAGATTATTCTCCTTAGGGGGTTGCTGAAGGATTAGTAGTTTCGTATGGTGTCTGGACACTGTAGATGCTCAGTAAATATTAACTTGTTTAAAAGCAATTGCTGAAATTCCATTGGCTCTCACTGATATCTGCTCCTTCAGGATCTCAGACCTCTATAAAGTCCTCTCTGAGTATTTGTGCTCCTGTCTCCTGCAGCTGGGACAGAATCAAGGACAGATAGCTCGCATGAGTTCACAGTGCAGTCCACCTCCTGGCACCCATGATACTCTTTTTCTCCACCTCAGCTGGCCCACGACACATCCCACACACAGGCACACATACACTGTTGCACCCCACATGAAAACACCTCCTGTTCCAGGAGCCCTGGGGCCGGGCCAGGGTTCACTACCTGAAACTGGCACCCGGCCAGCCATCACTTTCCCTCTCCCTCCCCTGAGCAGACTCTTTCAGCCCAAGCAAATGCGCTCATGCCAATAGATGCCTGCAGATGACCAGGCCCACCATCTCAGGAGATGTGCCCAGAACATCTGAATCCAGGCTCAAGCCTAGCCTAGACACAAGACTGGGCACAATAAAAAAAATCTGTCATCAATTTCTATTCCAGTTAAGTGCCTCTCTGGAATATGTTCCCATTCAGATGTCAACATCTGCCTATCTTATCACTTTCCATTTTTATTTTATTAACTTCTGTTTCATCATTTCTGTGAATACTTATTTTTAAACATTAATTTATTAAAATACTAATAAAGATACTAATAAAAAATTTTAATTACTCACATTCTACTACCCTAATACAATTACTCTTATTCTCAGTATATCATTTTTTTCCAAATTTGTCAGTGTGCAGACATTATAAGTCTATCTATAAAGATAGGTATGTAGATAGATAGATGATAGAGATATGATATATAGAAATACAGATACATCTATAAAACATACGTGTATATGTAACATACACACATACAGATATATACATGTATATATATACATACATATATAAGTAAAATAGATACAAATTCTTATTATTTTTCAATACTTACATTAAACCTTCTAATTTTCAAAAATAGAAAAATTTCTGATAAATTTGCGATCATCAGTACAACTTAAGCCAAAGACATTTTTAATGCTATTTTCATGTACCTTACTTATTGGTCCTCCTTGCTGGTAAAATAAGCTACTTAAATAGAGCAATTTTATTTTAAATTTAGAAAAGAAAAACAAATTTTGGAAACCTATTCTTCCCAAACTCAAAATCCAAAACTGGCTTCTCCTGACTTGATTTTGATAAATGTTCTTTTCTCCACACATGTCAGGGCAAGTGTTGGGGATTGTTTTTCCAGTCATAGTGACAGATTTGTGGAGTCATCCATACTCCCTCTCCTGTTCCAAGGGCAGGTCAAGAGAACACTTTTGACTATGACTGGCCAGGATAGAGCATAGGTTGAGACCAGGAAATAACAGAAAACAGACCAAACAATAAGAAGAATGAACCCTTGGCCTTTTTCAACAGGACCCCTGGCCTCAGACTTTTCCCATTGACATATGGCCACACTTTGTGGTTGGCAGCCAATTTAAACACAATGACCAAGGCTTCAGGATGAACCAATAGAGCTTTCTCACTGCTGTTTTGTTCCAATGGCGTTCAAACCCTTTTCAGTTCTTAATTACCCTTTGCATCCCCAGGATAATTTTCATATAAATAAAGTCTCTGAAAAGCAATGCCTATCATTTCCTGGAATGAAAATATGCATTTATCCCTTAACAATCATCCGTAGGAGAACTAAAACAGCAGTCCTTCCTATTTAAGGAAAAGTATTGCTGCCTGCCGGGGTCTCTGGGAAACAATCAGAGATGGAGAATGGCCTGCAGGGGTTTCACTGGAAATGGCCATGACATCAACACCTCGGGGGCAAGGAAAGGCCGGTCCAGGTGGAAGGGAAGGCAGAGCTGCCATGTACTCAGAGCAAAGGCCTCGCCGAGCACAGGGGGAGTGCTGGCTGGTGACCTTGCAGAGAGGTCTGAAAAGAAGGAAAGGTGGCTGAACCTTTCTACCCTGACATCAGCCAGTCACTGGCTTCTGGCTTCTCCTAGGAAAGAGGCGTGCCCTAAAACAGGGAGGCTTCTTTTTGCCAGGGTTGTGGGGAGCAGGAGGACACAGGTGGGTGCTGTCAACCAATCACAACTGCCAAGTGCAGTTGTGAAATTGGGGGTCTGGGCAGCACACCCCAGGTCCCCCTATGAAACACATACACCTTCACACTCACCAGGGAAATGTTTGTGTAAACCCAACAGACAGGAAAGGCTACTTTCTACGGAAAGCACTGTTAAACATAAAAGAGAAAGCACGGGCCCCAGACCTTCTGACCAGAGGTAAGAGTTCATGTCACTGTCAAAACTGCAGCATCCTACACTGAGCACAAGACTGATCCCAGCTTCTCTGCCCCAAACCCCAGCAGCAAACCACAAGCCAGTTACCCATTCTACTTGCTGCACCTACCCAGTATTGTAAATTCCTTCCCAAGCACTAGTAACTGCAAAGCCAAGCGCATTTCAGGCAAGAGAGCCTACAAGGTTTACCCCATACGACTCCTGCACGTTAGTTTTTCCATGAGTGTCAAGGAACACGTTGGACAGAAAAAGAAAAGTTTCATGTAGAAATCTTTATGACAGACTAATGATGCATTACTGGGCATGACCTTTCAGCAGAGTGCAAAGGTCAAAGTGATGTTTTGATCATGCTGCCATCCTGCTTCGAGCGTGCCGGAGACTCCCCAACATCGCCCAATGGAAGAAGGAAGGAAATGATTAGGACCTGAGAGAACTTCTGCATTTCATATTGAATGAGCAAAACCATGGAACTCTTCATTTAAAATAAGACAAGTTGGCTGTCTGCCCAGTCATTGTATGGTCATTTAAAATAACCTTTTAAAAAACATATAGTATAAACTTGGAGGGTAAGGGTCAGGGAGAAAGGAAGAAGACTTTCTCCTCCTAAGCAGTTTCTAAAAGTGGACAGATAAAATGTTGACCTGTCAACTGTCAACCCTAGGAGAATGACTTCAGAGAAAGCCTTGTGAAATAAAATTCTGTATGTACATCTGCCAGTCTGTCTGATGTGACAACAGTGGCCACGCCGACAGGAAGTGGCTAGATGGCAGAACCTATTTTAGGTGTTCTCTCAGATCCCTTGGCCTCTCCCATGCAGCCCCAAGTTTACGGAACCCATGCCAGAACCTGGCCACACTTCTAAGTCTAAATCGCCAAGGAAAGTTGTTTTTTGTTTGTTGTTTGTTTTTTGTTTTTGCTTGTTTGTTTTTAATTAAAATGCATGTGAAGTGCAAAAGTAAGGCAGTAAACCCACTTAGCAAATAATTAAGGCATTATCGAGGACTTGCATTTCTTTTTCCCTTAGATACAAGTATAATATTCTTTCCTCCTTGTCATGGGCTGACAATAACCAGGCTTTACTGGCCATTCCAACCAATTTTTTCCTGAGGTTCTATCCAATCCCCGGCACCAGATCTCAGGTATCAGCCTTCCTGAGAGAAACACATTCCTAAAACATATGTGAATGAGGTGATTATGGAACAAATAACATTTTTCCACTGACTTCCATTTTGATTCCAGACTGTTTTAATCATCCCTTTTTAGCTATATCTTGTGACAAAGGAGTTTATCAAGTGAAGAATTCTATATCTTATCAAGTGAAGAATTCTTTTTAAAGTGAGCAGCTCCCCACCCCTTTGCTGTTTCCATCAAGAGAAGCTTCTAAAATTGGCATTCCCTTTGCCGACCCAGAGGGGTCCAAAGCTCTCTCACCCTCACTCATCTCTTCTCTGTAGCTTCCAGCCTGGATGGGGCCAGCTCACTCTCTATTTTGCTTATGGCTCCACTTTAACTGTCTCAGTCTGCTAGGGCTGCCTTGACAAATACCAAAAACTGAGTGACTTAAACAACAAAAATTTATTATCTCACAATTCTGGAGACTACACATCCAAGATCAAGGTGTGGGCAGGATTGATTTCTTCCAAGGCCTCTCTCCTTGTCTTGTAGATAGCCACCTCCCCCTGTGTCTTTGCATGGTCCTTCTTCTTACATATCTGTATTTAATTTTCTCTTCTTACAAGGACATCCCTCATAATGGAATAGGACCCACTTTATTTTACTTTGACTACCTCCTTAAATAGAGTCATACCCCAAGGTACTGAGGTTAGGACTTCAAAATATGAATTCTGGTGGGACACAATTGAGCCCACAACACATGTTAAATCTTTATTATATGCGGCTTAAGTGTCTGTTTGTCACCAATAGCTTATTGGTTGCTTGAGTAACTGTACTAGCCAATGGGGTAAAGTTGCCACAGCTGAATGCAAATTGAGCGGGTCAGGGAGAAGGTGAACATTTGTTTGCATTGGCAATCATCTGTTTTACATAAAAACTACGTCTTAACGTAATTTCTTTTAAGAATGCCTCCTAGAAAATACAGCACTGAAGAGGAGAGAAAAGGAGCTAAAGCTGCACAAAAACGGCTTTCTCGACAAAAAGAAACCACTGAGCAGAGAAAGACAAGGCTTGCTTCAGTTGCAGAGCAAATGCGTCTTTCTTGGCAAAATGAGACTGATGAGCATAGAGGAACAAGGCTTGCCTCAGATGCAAGACAAAAAAGCCTGTCTCGACAAAATGAGTCCCTTGAACAAAGGCAGGAGAGAAATGCAAAAAAACGACAGAGTAATGCTGACCGAAACGCACAAAGGATTAACACAGTTTCAAACGGAGAAACTTTAATTTTTGAGCATTCCTCTGGTGACATGAATATTAAATGTGAACACTGTCAGTCCTTAAACTTCAAGTTAGAAACTAATCGATTTGACCGTGGCAAGAAAGGATTTTCTCAATGTTGCCTGTTCAAGAGTTCGTGAAAGAACGGACGTAAAATTAAAAATAATTGATGGTCCTCTGCAAGGTGAGCTTAAAAATGATGGAAAGATCTACACAAGAAATGTTGTGTACAAAGAGATCTTTGACATGTGAATTAACATTTTATTATTTAAATCACCTTTATTTATTGAGCTAGCGGTGGCTCTTAAGAAATGTACCGCCAGTGGTTTCCTTCATTGCACTCTACTTTAAGCAATTAAGCAAGTAGAAGGGGGAAACCCTATGGGGCACTAAGCAAAGGGGCGTCCTTGCCGCCTGCCCTGGGTAATTCAGTTTGAATTAGCAGACACCTTTGCACAAATCATTTTAATTACAATTTATAATATCTAGAACAGCGGTCATTTCGTATGACCGCCGGGCTTTCTAGTAAAATATATTTAAAACTTTTTCTGCATTAGAAGGGAGGGGGAAGATGAGAAAATACCATTTCCAAATATCTTCCAAAGTTAACAATTACTAAGTAAAAAGTTAATTTTTTGTGGTCTTCTCATCTCTTACCTTCTCTGGGTGACCATGGCTCAGTGGTTCCCAAACTTGAGGGTGCGGCAAAATCACTGGGACCACTGGCTACCCCCAGATCACCATCCCCACCCCCAGAGTCAAGTCCCAAAGCCTGGAGTGTGACCCGAGAATTTACATTTCTAACGAGGGTGCTATAGACCACACATGGAGCACCACTCTGCGCCCACAGCGCAATCAATGGACAACGGCATCTCACATCTACCCTCCCTGTGCAGTTTTGCTGAGCATTTTGATGACATTGTCCCTTGTGTGCCTCCTAGCACACAGGTAGTCATGTGAAAGGAAGCCTGATTGTCGTCCTTATTTTAGAGAAGAGACAAGTTTAGCTCAGAGTGGCCACAGACTTGCTCGATGTTGCGCAGTTAGTGGCAGAGCCATTTGTTGGTCTTGTTCTCTTCACTAACCCAAAACGGTCAGGATCATAGAGGAAACAGAATGAAAGATGAATGGTTTTTCCCAATCTGAAAAAATACCACTAACAATAAGTCTAACTATTCTCCACTGAGTGTTCATTATTTTCAGGCACTGCTGTAATTGTGTATTATTTTATTTACCGTATTTTTTGCTACATAAGACATACTTTTTTTCCCCAAAAAGTGAAGGAGAAAATGCAGTGCATCTTATGGAGTGAAAAATACGGTATTTTATTAAATATTTTTAACACACCATTTATTTGGTTCAGAATTTTTTTTCTTATTTTGCTCCTTAAAACCCTAAGGTGTGTCTTATGGTCAGGTGTGTCTTACGGAGCGAAAATACGGTAATTCACTCTACCATATGAAGTAGCTACTATTATTGTGCCCATTTTACAGATGAGAAAACTGAGGCTCAAGGAGGTTAAGAAATATGTCCAAAGTCACCACCAACATGTGGAATCTGGACACAAACCAAGATGACTCTGATTCTGGAGCCCATGTTTTTAGACACTACCCTTGAAAAAGAGGAATTAACAGCCTTTTTAAATCTCCCTGGATCTAGATCTGGGCTTTGTGATGAGAATGAGGGTGAGCAGAGGAAGTACGCAGCTCCCCTGTTGTCAGATCTGGTGGTAGAGAAAAGCAGCTGGGCATTACAGGCAAGTAATGGGAGCCAGGGGCACAGAGGACCTGGACACTTACTTGTCACATGCAAAGCTAAACAGATGGACCAGTTTTGCTCCAATATTAATGAATGAAGTTTCCTTTGTTCCTGATACTTGCTTAGTATTACCCCCTCCTTTTGGCATAGCACATCTAGTCTGCCTTTCCTATAAGCTGTTTTGTTTTACCTGCTGCTCCCAGTCCCTTTAAAGTTTCTGCAGGATATGTCTATGGAGGACTATAAGGGTTGCGTGTGTACTTCATTTATAGTGTTTTTCTTGATTTCTCTCCCACCATCCCCAGCAGAGACACCCCAGAACACATGGCTAGGCTAGTAGAGAACCTCAGACTTCATGGGTGGCCTCCCAGGTAAACACTTTATTTGGTTCCCATGACATCTGATTCATTCACAGGTTCTCATGAACCTGTGATTCATAGGCACATAGCACTCCCGTATCTGCTCTCTTGATTGCCCATGTCCGAGTGAAAGCTTCATTTGGCACAGATATAGGGTTAACTTGGAGGAAAAACCTTTTTAGCACCTCCTCTGAGCCAGAAGGAGGGCTAGCGACGTACACACATCGCTCCACTGCCTACTTCTGCACAGCCGTAGGATTAGGCTCATCTCTCTTCACAGGGGGGCATGGAGGGGGCTGGCCTGACCAGCCCAGATCACACAGCCTCTCTGTGCCTGCACCAAGACACCCAACTGGTGATTCCTCACTATGACGTCCATCCTGTCCTCCTTTGTAAAGAGTTGTTTCACCAGACACTGCAAAGCTGACTCCAACCCACCACTCCGCCTCCTGTAGCCTTTGGTGGTTTCAGTATATTCTACCGTCTCTCCGCTGGGCAGAAAGAAAACCCAAGGCCTCAGAGACTTTTCACTACCAGGGGACCCTTCAATTCCTTCCAGTTCAACAATCACTCCATCACTTACCAGCTGGGCGTTTTGGGGCCCCTCTGTGTTGCAGTGTCCATATCCCCAAAATGGGGACCATAGAAGTATCTGCCTCATGAAGCTATCATGAGGATTAAATGAGTTAATGATATAAGGCTTTTAAAGCAATGCCTGGAACATAGTTGAAATCTCAATAAATATTATATATAATATATAATATATGTGCATATGAAGAAATTGTGTACAGAGAATCTTCAGAGTTACAGAAACAATATGAGCAAAACTGTTTTAAAAACATCTTCTTATTATAGCTGCAGGCCCTTAGCCCTTTTTTCTGTGTAACGTGACATAGTTTCCATGTCTGACATTTTACATAAGGTGATGTTGGCTTAGGTTGGGTCACCAGAAGGGTTATTAGGGACCTACAAGGTAAAGTAGCAAGTTTGGGAAATGAAGACATGTTCCTCTTGTTTCTTTTTGCTTCACTGGAGTTTGGCCCAAGGAAATACAGATCAGTTTCTTGCCGAGAGTTCATATCCCTTTCTGTGTATCAATCAGTATGATGGGCAGCAGTTACAGGGGATGAATTCAGCCTGACCTCTGGCCTCACGGAGCTCCCGCACTGGCAGTTGACAACATAATGTACTACGACTGAACGCAGTGTTGCTGGTTGTAGCTGACCTAAGAACGAATGTGTTTCCCACAAGAAAAGGTCAAAGTGGAAGATCAGGTAAAATCATATTCATACCTTCAGGACCTTTCATACACCTTGTTTTATACAACACATGCTCTGGGCCAGGCACTTGTCTAAATACTTTACACATATTAACTTTCTTTAGCTCAGACGAAGCCTATGAGAAGATGCTAGTGCTCATCATTTATGTACAATGTAAAATGTGAATTGCACAATGTGAGGAAAATATTATGGCTTAACAAGTTAGAGTTAAAGACAAAGGAACTTAATTTAGACACAAAGCCTTTGGCTGAGCTCAAAATTATAAAGGAAAAAGTCATAATCTCACAAAAATGTCTTAAGTTTCATTCCACATCCAAAATGCCTCATGGAAGCTATGAAAACCAGGACCATTTAAAATAATAATAATTGGATTAACAAACAGATAAAATTTATTGAATATCTACTGTGTTCCACATTTGCATGTGTTCATCATTTATGCATAGTCTAGTGCTTAGGAACCGAACCTGGATTCACACAGCTATGATAGCTCAAATCTGCATTTACTAGTTAAATCAGGGGTCTCAAACTCGCGGCCCGCCGAACAATTTTGTGCGGCCCGCAGACTAATCCATGAAGTTCAAAATATTTTGGATAAAATTAAGTAAGCCTAGGGGCCTACTTGTATTTTTCATTTCTCTAGCATCCTAGCTAGATATTAGCTTAGTTAACAGCAGTTGTGATGCGAACTACAGTTTCTGGTCGTTTTGTGACACTGAGTAAACTGCATGTACGATTGTGCTTGTTGTACTGACTTTTTTTTGTTTTCAACTGCAGTGAGAAGTGTTGCGTAACAGTTGCCTTTTGTAGACCTAGGGCGGCCCGCCGAATGCCTGTGATCTTGCTCTGCGGCCCACATGCTGAGTTGAGTTTGAGACCCCTGAGTTAAATGGTTGGAAAAGTTCCTTAATCTCCCCATGCCTCAGTCTACTTATCTGTAAAATGGGGATAATAATTCTACCTACTGCTTAGGGTTGCTGTAGGATTGATTGAGTTAGTACAGTCATGGAGCAATTATCGTCAGAGATACTTCTGAGAAATGGGTTAGTTAGATGATCTTGTCATTATGCAAATGCTTACAGAACCTGGATGGTATAACCTACTGCATGCCTAGGCCATATATGATAGTATAGCCATTACTCCCAGACTATAAGCCTATACAAGATGTTCCTGTACAAAACAACACTATATTAAATCAAGCACAAGAGAAATGAAGCAATCAAGAGATGGGGTAAATACAAGATGGATGAGGCTACTGTTTAATAGCAAACGTTTTTCATAAGTAGAAAGAGGACACTTTACAATAACAATAAAAAGTATAGCACAGTAAATGCATAAACCACTAACAACGCTGTTTATTATTGTCAAGTATTCTGGACTCATACATGCCTGACATCTGTAGGTTTGTTTGCACCAGCATCACCACAGATACATGAGTAATGCATTGTGCTGCGATGTCATTAGGCCATAGGAATTTTTCAGCTACATTACAATCTGTTGGAACCACAGCCATATATGCAGTTCTTCCTTGATCAAAATGTTGTAATGTGGTACATGACTATATATATAGAACACTCAGAATAATGCCTAGCAGTTAGTAAAAAATGCTTTTTTTTACTATTAGACTCTCACAATTTTGTTGTTATTTTACATTTTTACATACAAGGAAATGGAGCTTAGAGAACCAAGTCAACTTGCCTTAGTGACCTACCTAGACCAGCAAGGTAAGGATTCAAACCTAGGTGTGTCGAATTCCACAGCCTGGGCTCTGAATGAGCCCGTAATGACATTTAACCCCACTTGCAGAGGAAAGTCAAACACAAGCTGATGAAGGCAGCTATCTCGTGGTACAGAGTAAGCCCAAACCTGAAGCCATTGCCTGCCTGCTCTCCTCCCTGGCTCTCCCCAGAATGCTCAGCTGCAAAAGGGGCAGGGCAAAGGCCTTTTGATTGGTATAGCAACAGAAAGGGGTCAAAGGAGGGGGGTGGGGCAGGGTTGTTTATTACTAGAGAATAAAGGCTACTGCAGTCAAGACCCAGAGCTCTAGGGCTGTATAATCAAACAGCCCTGATCACTGCTGGGATCACAGCGCACTCCAGGCTGGTCAGATTCCCTGGGCAGCACACGTCCACTACCCATAAACATCTCTAGGCTGGAGGAAACACAGGGCAGGACGTGTGCAGAGACCTCCTTCAGAGGCTCCTTAGGACAGGGCAAGCCCAGGAAGACAGATTAAGCACCTGACACTTTTATGCCTTGCCTTTGACATTTGTGTTCCATTTCCTCTTAGAAGAATTAGCAATGCTTTGTGAACTCCAAGTGCCACCTTCCAAGTGCCCTTGGAAACCACCAATCACCGAAACAGAAGAGAAGCCCAACTGACACCAATTAATATACACACAGGAGGGGAAGAGAGCTCCACTGGTACATTTCCTGGATGTGCAGCCATTGATTTCATGATGACTTCAGAACAGAACAAGTCTCTCTTAGACGTATCCGTATCCGTCATTAATCTCTCTGCTATGTTTGTTGGAATAAAAGCATTGGTTATTTTGCAATATCATATGCACTTAAAAGTCTTTAGTTGTTGTTGTTTGTTTGGGGGAGGTTGTTTAGAGAGAGAAGAGAAAGAGAAATAATTGTAATAATTGCTGATCATATGTGCCTTGATTGGGCAAGCCTAGGGTTTTGAACTGGAGACCTCAGAATTCCAGGTCTATGCTTTATCCACTGCGCCACCACAGATCTTAAAAGTATTTTATTGTAACTTTAATCAATAAATGAATTTAAGGGTCAAAAAAATAAATAAATAAAACACTCTTAAAAGGGGGTCAAGGGAGAAAGGGAAACCAGGCAAAAAGAAATAAAATGATTGTTATAAAACATACTTTTATTAATCCCCAGGAAAAGCACCTAGACACCCCATGGCCTGGGGCCTACTCAGAAAGATCTGAATTAAAACCCTAGTTCTGTCCATTCATTGTATGTGACCTCAGGTGGGTATCATGAACCACAGTCTGCAAAATGAAGATAACATCTGTGATAGCTGTTGTGAGGAGTGGATGAGACAGTGCATAACAAGCGTCTTATGTATGATACAGTCTTGGCTCAAAAGAATTACTTCTCTTCCTCTTCTATACCCGTGCCCTTAAATATCCTTCTCCAAGGCAGAGTGAATTGCCTGTCCTTCTTTGTACCCGCAGTTGATTTGTTCTTCTCAATTTTTTATCCCTGGAACATAGAGCCATGGTGAGGCGCTACACAGAGCTGGTTATGCTATAATTCACGTGCTGACCGTGAGTTCCCAGGGAAGGAATCTTGCCAGCCAGCATCAGGCATGCCTCTGTTACCATGCATTGCCGCTCCCTTTTTGCAGGGTATACAAACACATCCATCATCAGCAGGGAGGTAGGTGACACAACCAGCTGAATGAAGAGAACAAGAGCAGTAAAGTCTGTGACAAACTACAGTGTCCCCTTGCAGGCACTCTGATTCATCTTAACAAAACACACTTTTTTGGTTAACCAAAACAGTCTGCCCATGGCATCTGCACCTCTGGCCATAAACTTGCTACTACAGAGTTTCAAGATTCCTATACATTATAATAATGTACACGTTATACATTATACTTTCTTACACATGATCTCATTTGATATTCAAGCAATCGCCTGAAGTAAGCATTGTTGAGTCCATCTTCTAGATGTCTGACAGAGAGAAAAACTGCGGTCCAAATACAGTGATTTGTCCAGATCAAACCTAGCTACTCAGTGGCTGAGCAGGGATTTGAATCCATGTCTTCTAATATCAGTCCAGGACTTCCCCCTCTTTCCACCACACACTGTCCTTGATATGCAGCTGTTTTTCACTCCCATGGTTTTTTCTAGGACAAAACCCAAACACCATCAAAAGGTTAAAGCTGTGTCAGGTTTACACGCCAATGGCTGCCATGAGTCATAGTCCATCTAGAGCTCTGAGACTGTGCCTTCTTTGCAACTAGAGGAACGTGCCTTACCCAAGCGGACTGCATGGGAAGCTCTGTCAAAAGGAAGCGGAGGTCAATAGCAGGAGCTCTGCCTCTGAATTGCAATGAGAAAGAAGGCTCCTTGTATCAATGCAAACAATCTTGAAAGGAACCTGAGTTTGTAAAGAGAGCAAGAAAAACAAGCTAAACTGTTAGCAACTACTGTAAACAAGCATCTGATTTCTTGAGGCTAGTGTTGTCTAACAGGAATAAAATGTGAGCCACATACGCTATTTCCCCATGTATAAGATGCACCCTTTTTTGAAAAATTTGGGGTCCAGAAACTGACTGCATCTTATACAGTGGTTGTAGACTTTTTTTAACTGGCATTTCCTGCTTTTTCATGCTTGTTTTTGTGCTCATTGTTGAAGGCAGTGATTCATCATCAGACATAGATGAAGACAAGCTAATGGATGGGAATTTTGACAGTAATGAGGAGTTGTATTCATTTTATGATGAGTAAAACTTGAGTTCAATAAACTTTATGTAACACATTTCTTTTTCAAATTTTGGGCCCCAAAATTAAGGTGCATCTTATACATGGGGAAATACGGTATGTGACTTTGAATTCTTTAATCACATTTAAAAAGTAAAAAGAAACCAGGGAAATTAAGTTGAATAATATATTTTATTTAACTTAATACATCCAAAATATTCTTTCAACATGCAACCAATATAAATGTATTATTAATAAAAAGCATTACTCATTTTTTCCATACGTAGTCTTTGAAACCTGGTATTTATTTGATATTTAAGACTCATCATTAGTTGCACTGTCCACATTTCAAGAGTTCTTCAGCCACCTGTGGCTGCCATCACGGACAGCGCATATCTAGGCCAGAAGAACTCTCTAAAAGTTCATATCGTTAGCATAGCGGAAGGCCAGATCTGACGGCACTCTTCATGGCCATGCAAGGCTCTCGTTTCTAACCTTGTTAGTCCAATTTCAAGACAGGTCCTTCAGGGCCACCTTCAAACCTCGCCATCATTGGTGAGGGAGGGGTCCACTTGTGTTAGGTTTCCTGCCAGTTGCTCTGCAAAATCAATCAGAGGTTCCTGTATTTGCCTGGCAACAGCGCAGTCCTCAGCATGTCCCTGATCAAATGCCTATTATTTTGATTCTGACTTCAGCGGTGCCATAACTGGCAGTGAAGAGAGTGATATTTTTTATGTGCCCAAGCTCACAGAGCAAATTATATAGTGTGAGTGGCATGGTGATTAAGAGGCTGTGTAAAGACTGAAATCACTATGTTTGCATGTCTCTGAATAATGAGATTCTTATCTCCATTATTTAGCAGTGAGGTAGAAATTGATAAAGTTATTAACTGTTTCTACAGTAAGCACAATTTTCTATTCTCTCTCTCTCCCTCTCTTCCTTTCTCCCTCTCCCGCCAGTTTCAAAGAAGCCAAAAGAGAAAAGCAGAAGCCACAAAGTTGCCTTCCACCCCACTCTAGCCCCCAGCACCTCAACCTGATAGAAGTTTTCCACAGCAAGAGATTTCTACAACCTTGTCAATCAGTTCCCTGGCTGCCTTCCAGAAGAGAGCCCACAGATAATCCAATACAACCCTGTAATTTCACAGGGGAAGAAATTGCAGTGTAAAGAGATAGGATCTGTCCAAGGTCATGCAAACAACAGAAAGAAGGCTAGCGGACAGAAGACCCCAACAATGCCCATGTTCCGGCGCCTGGCTGCAGCTTTGGAATAATGAAATCCCATCTTCCAGCCTAATTACATGCTGTGCATTCTGGTCACACACCCATTTTTCTGCTGAAGAGATGGAGAGACCAGCTGCAATCATAATCTGATTCCCCAAACACAAAGATCTTTGCAGTTGCCAGTAGAAATGAGCCCTAACTAGCCACTGCATCAACAGACATCAATTTTTGCAGCAATGAAATAAAGATATGGGGAGATAGTTCCAGTTACAGTGAGTTATAAAACAAGGAAAGGGAAAGCTATAATTAAGTGTCTCCATGGCTCTGCTCCCAGCAATTAAACATTTATCCATCAGCTATTGGGCAGTGGCATATTTTTAGATCAAGGGCAAGATCAAGGTAATAACACCCAAAGGGAACCCTTTTAAAAACAGCTCATCCATGGAGCAACCCACAAATGCACAACAGAGAGTGTTTCACTAGCAATGTTGCCATACCCAGAGGAGAAAAACTCTCTTCAATTAAATTCTAACACATCAGTGCTTTGGTAGTGGAATAAACAACCACAGTCAGCATGAAGGTCAACTGCCTCTGCGTAAAAGAAGAGACGGAGTCAGGAGAGTTGTCAGGTACATGGTGGCACCAGCATAACATCTGTGGTAGTTAAATGAATGCACAAACAGCTGTAATGCTGAATTCTATTGATAAATACGCTGGGGAAATGGACTGGAGTGGAGCGTTATTATTTATTATGCACTAAAATGGACTGTTTGTGATATATCGTAAAAGTACTGAGTACCTTAAAATAGCTAGAACGGTCCATTACCTTCCTACCTTGTCCATAGATAATCAAAGTGATAAGGGGACCCAAAAGTTAGAAATTTTACTTCAGTAATACTGTAGTAGCATTTAGTTGTAATCAATAAGAGATTATGTAAGTGGTTAAATAACAATAATTTCTTGTGAGAGCTCAGTTACAGAATTTCCTGTAAGGGGTTAAGGCACTGTAGATGACTAGAAGCTTAATTCACAAGCCTTAATCTTTATTTTCTTGCCTAAGAAATACAGGAGGTTCTGAACAACTAAGGAGACTAAGGAGCTGCAACAAAGAGTTGATGTTTCTCATCTCTCTCTCTTCCTGTCTATCTGTCCCTATCTGTCCCTCTCTCTCTGTCTCTGTCACAGGAAGAAAGAAAGAAAGAAAAAGATAGAAAGAAAGAAAGAAAGAAAGAAAGAAAGAAAGAAAGAAAGAAAGGAAGGAGGGAGGGAGGGAGGGAGGGAGGGAGGGAGGGAGGGAGGGAGGGAGGGAGGGAGGGAGGGAGGGAGGGAGGAGGGAGAGAAGGAAGGGGAGGGAGGGAGGGAGGAAGGAAGGAAGGAAGGAAGGAAGGAAGGAAGGAAGGGAGGGAGGGAGGGAGGGAGGGAGGGAGGGAGGAAGGAAGGAAGGAAGGGAGGAAGGAAGGAAGGAAGGAAGGAAGGAAGGAAGGAAGGAAGGAAGGAAGGAAGGGAGGGAGGGAGGAAGGAAGGAAGGAAGGAATATAGGCAGTTCTCTTACAGAAAGTACCCAGAGGCACAGGTGTCTCCCAGAGGCGCCAGACCCCGGCCGTTCTGGAAGCAACATCAAGGATACCAGATAAACATCTACCAGAGTCAGAAGGACATTCCAAGGAGCATTCCTGCAAACTAGACACCCACCTTCTGCACACTGCTCTGTGACTAACTGCATGGACTTTGCCTCTTACACCATTATAGCCCTGAGCCTTATAAAAACAGTCAGCACCAAAACATGAGTTCCCTGACTTCTTCAGTTGCTGGCAGTCTGAATAAAAGACACTTTTTATACCACTTGAACCCTGGTTCCATGACTCAGTGGCAATGGGCAACTCAAAACCCAGCTTATTCCAGTAACACAGGCAAAAGATGTTAACGGGACCAAGACATGCTCAGTTTGGCTGAAGTGTAGAATACAGAGAAAGAGAACACAGAGGTGAAGCTGGAAGAGTAGGTGAGGGGGAGTGACAGACGAGGTGTAGGAACGCAGGTCCTAAAGAGCCTTGTGAGACATGATAGAAAAAAGAAAATATTCTGAGAGCTCCCTTATTTACTCCTTATCTGAAGCATTCTGAGGGGACTGTATTGTGCCCTAGCCAATGCCACGGGCTTTAAAGCCAGACTGTCTGGTTTTGAAGCTCCACTGAGGTGCTTCCTAACTCCGTTCCGTAACCTCTCTGTTTCAGTGTCCTCCTTTGTCTGTAACACGTGGCGAAAGGAGTAACCACCTCAGAGGGCAGCAGGAAGTGTGAAATAAGATTATACACATCCACTACTCTGGAATAATGTCTACAACATAATAACTTTTAACAAAACTGTAGCTATTAATAAAATCCTGGGTGTGAACCATCTTACCAAATACTAGCAATCCCTTTGTTTCTGCATGAACTTAACATTATAGCTGTTGAAGATTTCTTGCCCTTTATACCTTAAGTCTAAGGTTTCAAAACAATGGTGAAATTTGTTCAAGTTGTTTTATGACACAAGCTTTGAATTATGGTCTTTTCACTGTTATTATGCCACAAATGTTTTGAGCTAAAGGCCTAAGACATTTATGAACAGGTGAGTCATAAAGTGATATACATGCCCAGACTGCAATAGCAAACTTCCTGTTGGTCAGTGGCTAAGATCATTGTGGGTAGAGTCATCCTCATGGCCATCCATCCACTGCCCAAAAAACATAGGGAAGTAGAGCCATTCTTTGTTAGTCAAGGAACAAAGATTTCAAATGAACCTGGGGATTTGTGGCCTCTCAGTGGGAAGCTGGATTAATGACTTCTTTGTATCTTGCTTTTATTTCCTTTCCTGGGAAGCAAACAATAAATCTCTGATCTGTTTATTCTTATAAGGACTAGGCTTGTAGAATATTGCCTTAACAATATAAAAACAGTTAATGAATTCATTTAGTCAAGTACATATATTTATTGATGTTGTATTAAGAATGGGATATAGCCTGACCAGGCAGTGGTGCAGTGGATGGAATGTCAGCCTGGGATGCTGAGGACCCAGGTTCAAAACCCCAAGGTTGCCAACTTGATCTCAGGCTCATCTGTCTTGAGTGCCGGCTCACCAGCTTGAGCATGGGATCATAAACATGACCCCTATGGTCACTGGCTTGAGCCCAAAGGTCGCTCACTTGAAGCCCAAGATCACTGGCTTCAGCAAGGGGTCTTTGGCTCAGCTGGAGCCCCCTGGTCAAGGCACGTATGAGAAAGCAATCAAGGAACAACCAAGGTGCCACAACTATGAGTTGATGCTCTAAATGCAGCTAGTACATGGTTCTTACCCATGAGAGAACCCATGATTGATGTGTCTACTAATAAAAATGGAAGCAATACAGTGAATTCTAAAATAGAGTTTTATTGGAGGTGCTATGTGATCACAGAAAGAAAAACCTGATCTTGTTCATTGTAATAGTTAATTTTATGTGGCAGCTTGGTTGGATCATGGAGCTCAGGTATGTGGTCAAACATTATTCTGGGTGTTTCTGTGAGAGTATTTTGGATGAGATTAACATTTAAATCAGTGTTCTTTGAGTAAAGTAGTTTGCCCTCCATTGTGTGAGTGTGCTTCATTTAACCAGGTGAAGGCCTAATTAGAACAAAAGTCTGACCTCTCTCTAGCAAAAAAAAAATTCTGCAGCGTGTGGCTTTCATACTTGAACTGTAACATCACTTTTTCTGGGTCTCAAGCTCGACAGCTTTTGGACTTGAACTATAGTATCCCCTCTTCCTCAGTCCCCAGCCTACTTTTCCACCCTGCAGATTTTGGGTTTGCCTGCCTCCATAATCTGTGAACCAACTCCTAAAAATAAATATTTCCCTACACATATAAACACTCTATTGGCTTTATTTCTCTGGAAAACCCTGAATAATACAGTGGTGATCAGGGGAAGCTACACAGAATAGGAGATACTTGAATTGAGTCTCAAAGAATGAATCGGAGTAGTGCACACAGTGTTGGGTGAGGGCAATCTAGACTGAGGGAACTGCAAACACAAAGGCATGGGGACTTCCAACAGCATAGGGCTTTGGGAGAATGGTAAATACTTTGGTTATCTTGAACTCAGGATGTTTGGAAGACATGGAGGGGAAGGGGGATGGAAAGTAGGCAAACTATAAAGGGTATATATTGCATATTATGGTGAATGTGCAAGTAGTTACTCCAAGTTATGGGAAGTGGAGAGGAATGTAAGAAAAAAATGGAAGTGGGGTGGGACTTAAAGGACAGGGTCAGGCAAGAGATGACAAGGCAGTGGTGGTGAGGAAGGAGCAGAAAGATGGATTTGAGAGTCATTTGAGCCTGACCAGGCAGTGGTGCAGTGGATAGAGCGTCGGACTGGGATGCGGAGGACCCAGGTTCGAGAACATGAGGTCACCAGCTTGAACATGGGCTCATCTGGCTTGAGCAAAAAGCTCACCAGCTTGGACCCAAGGTTGCTGGCTCGAGCAAGGGGTTACTCAGTCTGCTGAAGGCCCGTGGTCAAGGCACATATGAGAAAGCAATCAATGAACAACTAAGGTGTCACAGCAAAAGACCAATGATTGATGCTTCTCATCTCTCACCATTCCTGTCTGTCTATCCCTCTCTCGGACTCTGTCTTTGTAAAAAAAAGAGGGAGAGAGAGAGAGAGAGAGAGAGAGTTATTTGAGAGGTATCATTGATAGGACTTCATTGATTATACCCAAGGTAGAGGTAAAGAGAAAGGGTGGAGTAAGATGACCACCTAGCTTCTGGCTTAGGTCTGTTGATTGGATGGTGGTGCTATGACTCATATATTATAGACCTTATTTATATTACAAACTTGGATTTTCCTGGACATCTTCCAAAAGGGATTCATTAACAAAGTGCTAAAAAGGAAGTAAATCACCACAACAAGAACAGCAGGCTAGTGAGCTTCCAGAAAATGAGAGAATTAGAACATACCTTATAGATCCACAACCTTATCAATTCAACTATAAGTTGAAGATAGGTAATTCCCCACTCAAGGCAGAGCCCATGAATGTCAAGAGCACAACCCGAGCCTAAAGTAAATAGATGTCAATGCCAGATTCTATATTCCATGTATTTGCTTGTCCTCCTTGCTAATGAGCATTGTATGGACTTATATAACATCCTAGAAATAAATGTGGTCGCTCCATTGAGGTAACATGATAAAACTGATTTTCCTGCAATGCTCTTTGTTCCCAGTTCTCTCCAGCTAATACATTTCTGTGTGTGATTGATTCAAAGCCCAGCTCGCATCCTGCCTTCAGGAACCTGCCCAATATGATGTCAGCCTACAATTACCTTGCTTGTCCCACGTTCTTTTGTGGTACTTCTGGGTTTATTATGACTGCCTTGAATATCTCACTTTCCTATTCTGTGCGTCTCTAGACCTCATCTTATTTATCTGCTATGGTTTTCTTAAAATTTCACTTTTCTAGCCTCGACTTTTATATGATGGTCACCTGCATGCTTGCATGAAGTAGCAAAAAGTACATGACATCTGCCTTTATAGTTGATATGTGCACATTCATGCACTCATTCAGTGAATGTTTATTGAGTATTTACTATGTGTCAAGCATGTGATCCAGCCCCAGTCTATGACCTTGACTCATCTCCTCACTCATTTTATTCCAACCTTTGCAACTTGTTCCCTCCTTAGAACCTTTCCACCTGCTCTTCTGGCTGCTTTGTGCCCTTTCCCGAGAACTTCTCAATATTCAGGTTTCCTTATTCTCTTGTCCTCTGAGTGATCTTCTCTGACAGCCTTCTATGCATTTGCTCTCTATCTCATTATCCTTAACTTTGTGTAGCACACCTATTATTATCAAAAATCAACTTGTTTAGTTGTTTTATGGTCAATTTCCCCTAGTTAGATATAAACTACAAGAGGACATCTTTGTCTTGCTCTCTGTTATAAATTGTGTACCTAGCTTGGTGATATATAGGTATCTTTTGAATCAATGAGTGAGCTGTGTTAGACAAACAGGTATGTTTTCCATTTCTATCTCTGAACCCAAATATTTGTTATCAGATGGCACCTGGGATACTTTTGGAGTTAGCTAAAGCCTCTTGATACTATTCTAAACTGAACTTAATCCTGAAGAGCTTTTTAAAATAGTTCTTGGGTGTGGGTCAGCTTTGGTGTTATAAATATGCTGTCTATTTTTCTTTATATTTTCATAAGTCATCCTTCATCATTGGTAAGCTATGCCAACAAGTTTTTCATGATTTCTAAAGAGCATTCACTTAGTCACAGCATAAGATGCCATTCATGATAACAAATATTGAAGGAAATTGTTTTAATTTTGACTACAGGCTTTTCTTCTGCCCCAAGATAGAAAATCAAAAGTCAGAGATATGTGCTTGTGTAATGTTACATTTAGTTTTCTTTTGGAGGGAGAGAAGATAGGAACTACACTAGATGGTATCTAAGATTTCCAATTCTAATATTCTGTGTCTGTGAAGTCCTAGGAAATGTGTGTGTCTGTACTATTATTAAACAAATGTTATGAGTTGAATCATGTCCCCCCAAAATTAATATGATAAATCTTAACCCCCAGCACCTCAGAATGTGTGACCATATTTGGAAGTAGGATCTCTTAAGAGGTGATTGAGTTCAAATAGGCCTTTAGGGGGATCTTCATCAAATCTGACTGGTAGTGTCCTTATGAAAAGAACAAACTGTCTGTATTCAAGTTTGTTCTTTTCATAAGGACACCAGCAGTCAGATTCCGTGTGTGCACACACAGAAGAACCACTGTGTGAGGACACAGAGACAAGGCAGCACCTGCAGGCCAAGGAAGGAGACCTCAGCAGAAACCAACTCTGCCCACACCTTGACCTTGGACTTCCAGCCTCCAGAACCCTGAGAAACTAAATTTCTGATTTGAGACCACCCAGTCTGTAATATTTTGTTATGGCAGCCCTAACAAACTATGACAACATATGATTATTTGAGCAATATTAGAGTCCCAGTGCATGATGTATTTATCTGCTATTTTGACAATGTTTAGATTTGGCACTTTTAATATAAATATTTTAATTTGATTACTACCAGTCTTTCTTAATTTTGCTTAAGAGATAATTTGGGGGTTGAATGCCATTAAGTCAATTTAATTTCTTAGTCAATTTCCTGCAGAGATCAGCAAAACCATTTCCCTTTTTTTTTTTCCTATTTTAACTTTTGTTCAGCTAAAGTGGTCACAAAACTACCTTCTATTAGCCGCCAGAAATAGCAGGCAGCACACTTCATCTTCTTCAGATAAATGCATTTTATATTCTTTTTTTTTTTTTTTTAAGATTTTATTTATTTATTATAGAGAGGGGAGAGAGAGAGAGAAGGGGGGAGGAGCAGGAAGCATCAACTCCCCATATGTGCCTTGACCAGGCAAGCCCAGGGTTTTGAACCGGCAACCTCAGTGTTTCCAGGTTGACGCTTTATCCACTGCGCCACCACAGGTCAGGCGCATTTTATATTTTTCCCAAATATAAAGCCCCAACCTTTTAAAAAAATATTTTATTGTGCTTTTTTTTTTAATTGACTCCCAAGAAAGAAAGAGAGAGAAACATTGATCTGTTGTTCTACCCATTTATGCATTCATTGGCTGATTCTTGTATGTGCCCTGACTGGGGATCAAACCCACAATCTTGGCACATTGGGACAACACTCCAACCAACTGAGCTGCCCAACCAGCGCACAGATTCCTATCTTTTTAAAAACAGTCTTCCTAAGTTAAAGTCATCAGATATTTGGGGGAAATAGTAAGATGCTTATTTGTATATAAATTTTCATGAATTTGTGAAGTATTTCTCAAATTTGCTAATACAGTCCAAAGGCTTAATTTAAAGTATGTTAAATGCAGCCTATGAATTGCTGTAAGTATTGTGTAGAAATTTCCATTCTGCCATTCTGCACACTATGCCTACTCATCCCGATTCTGAACAAACTTAACAAAAGACCTATTTTTTTCAGAGTGAATCTCCACCTGCACGTGGCAGCACCCTTTATGCAGATCTCCAGGCCTGGCAGAAATAGCAGTAATAATACGTGACACCCTAGGATTGACCTTCTCTATAATTGATTCTCAGTACAATACTCAGGGTTACTGGAAGAAATATACACTGCTCATAAAAATGAAGGGATACTCCAGTACTTTCAGCCTTTTGTATAGTGCATTTTCACCAATGAAGTAAAGGTTGGTTTTACATCTTATTTGCATAATCAAACAACTTTCTTTGACTTATCATTTGCTTTTCTGATGTTATTGTTTAATAAAAGGAAATCAAATGCTTCTTTTTTTAATCGCTTCATATTCATTTTGAAATATCCCCTAATTTTTGTGAGCAGTATAGTTCAACCAGCTCCACAGAAAGTCCTGCCCTCCACAAACATTCTTGCTGTTCCATACTACCTGCCTGTTTGTCGTTAGACTGAAGAAATACCTCCTCCCAACCTCTGCCTACTGAGAATGAGACCTCCTTCAATACCACTTCTGCAGCATGTCCCAAATCCATTGCAGTCAGAACTAATAAAAACTTCAAAACCTTACATGATTACTCTTTCTTGTTCAATGCTTATATTGCCCACTGAACTGACCCCAGAACAACTACCACAGTGTCTAATACATACTGAGTGGGGGAAAACAATACCAAATAATATCCTGTAGGAAATACATGTATGTGATATATATCATGGTGTCACACGTTGCAGACACAGCATACTGATATCAAATTATGAGTTGTTTAAGGAATAGATCTATATATTTATATTTTCAGCGGCTGAGAAGCTAGAAAGATTTCTGCCAGGCTAAGGATGTCAGATCTCATTGTCCTCCCAGCCCTTTGACCCTCCCCAAAGGTCTTGAATAAAATGGTTTGATTTAAAAAAAAAAAAAAAAAGAAAGAAAGAAAGAAACATCTATTTTTTCTTTGTTTTTTTTTAAACCAATTTCAATCATTTTCTTTTTCTGGGAGTAATTTTGTCTAGGTCATTTTTCTCCTAATTTTCCCATGCCATTAGGGCCATCCATTTTGTACCATTGAAAGATTTCATCTATTGTGGTGACAATAGTTTCCCTTAGATCAAGGTATCAGCAAACCAAATGACCTTAGTAATACTAATGGCTTCAGTACACAGCATAAACCCCAGCCAGGGACTGGGGTTATCCAAAGGTCAGGGAGCAACTAAACCAATGTTCCTAGCCAGCTGTTTTTACTGCCCATTAAGGACATGGGTGTTAACCCTCCCAGCAACCTAAGAGAGGAGACGCCAAGAGGTAACTTGAAGAGGTAACATCTGCCTGTCTTCACTTACCATCTTTATATAGTGTTCATAATGACTGAAATTCTAGAATCATAGTGCTTAATGTTAGAAAGGACCATGGAAATAGTTTAATCCAGGGGATGCAAACTCAAAGGTTTATAGTAGCCAGGCAGATTATTTAATTGAAAGAAGATAAAGAGGGGTTTGGGGAAAACAGCAAAGAATATTCTTATTCAAATAGGAGAGTAGATACTAGGCTCAAGAGCTGGCCACTACCAATTGGTATTTAAGGCCCAATGTTCCTGATCTTCTGTTTTAACCCCTCCCAAAAAAGGTGACTACTGTATTTATATTTTTATGAGTTATCTCTCAATTTTTTTAATTGTAGTAAAATACACACATAAAATTTACCATCGTGACCATTTTTAAGTGTGCAATTCACTAATGTTAAGTCCATTCACTTGCAACAGTCTACAAAACTCCTTTCATCTTGCAAAACTAAAACCTCTCTATCCATTCAACAGCAACTCACCATTTCTCATTTTCCTCAACCCTTGGAAACGACCATTCTACTTCTTGTCTCTATGAATTTGACTCTAGGTATCCCACATATATGGAATTAGAGAGTAATTTCATTTTCAGACTGACTTATTTTACTTAATATAATGTCTTCCAGGTTCACCCATGTTGTAGTGTGCATCAGAATTTCCTTCCTTTTTCAGGCTGAGTAATATTCCATTTTTGTATATATGACATTTTTTATTCATTCATCTATTGATGGACACTTGGGTTGCTTCCACTTTTTGGTTAGTGTGAATAATGTAGCAATTAACATGAATGTAAATATAGCTCTTCAAGACCCTGCTTTTAATTCTTTTGAGTATATACCCATAAGCGGAATTGTTAGATCATATGGTAATTCTATTTTTAATTTTTTGAGGAACTACCACACTGTTTCAATAACAACAGTTAAATTTCCATCAACGGTCCACAAATGTTTCAATTACTCTATATCCTCCCCAATACTTCTTATTTTCTGTTCTTATGAGGTGATATGTCATTGCGGTTTTGATTTGCATTGTCTCCAATGATTAACATAATATTGAACATCTTTTTATTGTGCTAATTAGCCACTTGTATGTGTTCTTTAGAGAAATATCTATTCAGGGCCTTTGCTCATTTTCTAAATCAGGTTATTTGTTTTATTGTTAACTCAGTTTTGATATCCAAAATTATGTACACTGGTTTAAATTTTGTATAAAACAATACTATAAAGACAAAGTACATGCTTTCAAGCAGGATATAGCCCAGAGACCACCATTTGGTGATTTGATATAGGTCCACCACCCTCATCTTGTAGGTGAAGAAACCAAAACCAAGATCATAAAATCAACATGCCTATGGTTGGCATGATGCTGTCCAGTGTCTAAGACAGTACTACACCTGAAGCCCTCCAGCTCACAGACCTTTGGGATATTTCTCAGAACCCTCCCCAGAGCCAAAAATCTCTGTAAGAGGTTCCCACTTGCTAAAAAATCATGACTGAACTTGGTGACTTGTGGGGGAAAGTACAGAGGCAATAACTCAAAATACGCTCACCAAAAAAAAGGAAATAAATAAAAAGATAAATATATGAGGTAATGAATCTATTAATCAAATAGATGGGAGGATTCTTTTTACAATGTATTGTACAAAAATACCAAAATATCACAATGAACACTTTAAGTGTTTTACAGTTTTGTTTGTCAATTGTACCTCTAGTAAGCTTGAAAATAAGAAGGCAGCCCCCGCCAGATAGCTAGGTTGGTTCGAGCATAGTCCCAAAGAACAGAGGTTGCCTCTTTGATCTCAGGTCAGGGCACATACAGGAGTGGACCGATATTCCTGTCTCTCTCTCTCTCTCTCCCTCCCTTCCTCTCTCACTAAAATCAATAAGTAATAATTTTTAAAAAGAAAAAATTAATAAGTCAAGGCAGAGTCCAGCTGAAAGAAACCTTCTCTATTCCCTGCCTCCTCCTTCCTTCTCTAGAGGTAGAAAGAGGGGACTGAGACCTACTTATTCTCAGTTAACAATGGAGAAAGAGAAGCCTGTCGGCAGCATCCTTCACTGCTTGGAGGTCCCCTACCGCCAGTTATACTCCTGCTCTCTACCCCAAAGTGTCTTCTCTTTGATGCTATTTCTGAAATGGAATGTGACCCTCCAGCTGGACAGGGCTGAAGGCATGTGGCGGACATGAGTAGGATGTTAGAATGTAATCCTGCATGCGTCTCACAGGTGGACTTCCAAGAGTACACATGGCAAGGAGAACTTGGGAAAGGTTGTTATCCGGGGAGGAAACACAAGGAATGTTCATAAGAAGAAATGGCAACAATGTGAAGATGTCTACCTTTAGCAAGGGGGCTTTCCTTTCTCCTTCTGGGACAGACTCAGAGTCTGACTTGCTGGCTACGCAAGGAATGGGCATTTCTGGCCCTAACTTGCTGTGTACCCTGAGATGAAACTCTGTACCTCTCTCAAGCCCAGTTTGTCTTTTCATAATACTAAATAAAAGCTACATAAATGCAAAGTTTTCTGTCTTGCTCATTGTGGCACTTAGTTGCACTGACTTGACATATATTCCATCTGTCTAGCTGGTGTCCCTGCTCTATCAGCTCCTCGGCCAACTTCAGCTGCCTTTGGTGGGTCATGATTTGAGAGTTTGAGAAGTTAGAGCAAAGGCATTAACAATTGTAATAAACTGAGAGATCTCATTCAAATTCATGTCTTTCTAGAGACTAGCTTGAAATTGCTAGTCAATTGAAACAAAACATCAGCCATAACTTCAAGCTCTGATCATATTTGATGTTGCTGTGAGAATTGCTACTTGACAATTCCTTCGTGCTTGGGGGCTGGGATGGCGCAGTTCAAATGGTTCACCAATATTTAGAAAAGCACTTGGGGGATCCTCAGATGAAACTGCTTGCTACGCCAATGGCCCGCTTCTGTCGGATTATCCATATTGTAGGGTTGAGTGTTGATGGTTTTTGTGACTCAACCATGATTTAAGCCAGTATGGATGATGCCTTTTTAATACCAGGGCTGGAGCGGACCCTGCTCAGTCTCCTGCTTCCTTAACCACCAGTGTCCTCCCTGAAATAAGCTCGGGAGAGTGTGTTTGACAAGTGTTTGCCATTGCCAGTAAGTGGCCCAGAGTGGAGCACCACTTTCTGGAAAAGTGTGTCCAAGTTTGCAAGTTTTTTCATTTACATTACCTGATATGTTATCAGGAATTAGCCAGAAACAAGACTTGAAATATTTTTTTATTATTATTCACTTATTATTTATTAAGTATTCAGTTAATAATGCCCTAGATCAGGGCGAAGGTCATATCTCGCTCATCTTCATATTCCCATCATTTAAGACTTGTCCTGGCCCCTAGTTAACTCCTGATTATCCTGCAGTTCAATTATTCATTTGAATGCTGATTGAGCACACAAGGTGTAAGGCATTGTCCCAGGGGCTTGGAGACTGTAGAGCACAATCCGAGCCAGGCCTTGACCTCAGGTGCCTCCAGCTTGGAGGCACTTCAGCTCCTGCAGAAGTTTCCCTTTCCCCACTCTCTCTCCCGGATGTTCACTGAAGGCCTGGTGCCTAGCCAAATGACCACACTCGCTACAGGATACTATCATTATCGTTATGGATTTCTTGAGCACAAGACTGTGAACTATTCATCTTTGTGACTCTAGTGCTTAACACAGAGCTTGTTACTCTGAAGATGCTCCACAAATGTTTGTTAATCACTGAACCCACACTCCCCTCAGACTTCCATGAAACAGCGACTGTAAGTGTGGACTGTATGATGTTGCTTTCTTGGTTTATACCTCATGCTAACCGCTACTTGATAACTGCCCATTTACTGACCTGGCTCCCACACTGGACTCTAAGTTACCTAAGAGCAAAGGACCATACCTTACTTACTGTGTATCCTTACACATGACAATAGTTCAATACTCATAAATTGAGTATTGAACAAACAAGTCAGACTATGAATAAGATGAAGGATGCTTAGGTATAAAAATGGAACCTAACCATATACATAATGATAGAGTTCTATAGAATGATGTAAGATTATTTGGAAATTTCTTGTTGGAGTGATTGATGGTACTCCTAACTTATAACAAAACCTTACCAGAGAGATACAGAAATCTGTCAACAAGTGAATCATCAGTTTCCATTCTCACCTCATGCTGTGGAAACACTTCCACACATCTTCACTTAACCAACTCATTGGGTTAATGTAGGTCTCCATTTTCTCTCTACAACACACTGACGGGGTACACTGGAAGGGTCTTAATTTATATGTCTGAATGCTTCATTTCCCAAGACTCAGCTTTTATTTCTACTCTCATTTATGTCCATTGTGATTGTTATTATAATTTTGCAATTTAATTCAATATTGTATAAGCCAATGAACTAATACAAAACAAGAGGTGCCATTTTTACAAAAATTAAATGTATTAGGAAAAGTTGATAAAAGATATCATTAAAAATACTGTCTGCCTGACCTGTAGTGGTGCAGTGGATAAAAGCATCAACCTAGAATGCTGAGGTTGCCAGTTCGAAACCATGGGCTTGCCTGGTCAAGACACATATGAAAAACTAGAAAACCCGGCAGTCATATGAAATGACTGCTGTTCTAGATATTATAAATTGTAATTAAAATGATTTGTGCAAAGGTGTCTGCTAATTCAAACTGAATTACCCAGGGCAGGCAGTGAGGATGTCCCTTTGCTTAGTGCCCCACAGGGTTTCCCCCTTCTACTTGCTTAATTGCTTAAAATAGAGTGCAATGAAGGAAACCACTGGCGGTACATTTCTTAAGAGCCACCGCTAGCTCAATAAATAAAGGTGATTTAAATAATAAAATATTAATTCACATGTCAAAGATCTCTTTGTACACAACATTTCTTGTGTAGATCTTTCCATCATTTTTAAGCTCACATTTAATATTCATGTCACCAGAGGAATGCTCAAAAATTAAAGTTTCTCCATTTGAAACTGTTTTAATCCTTTTTGCGTTTCGGTCAGCATTACTCTGTCGTTTTTTTGCATTTCTCTCCTGCCTTTGTTCAAAGGACTCATTTTGTCGAGACAGGCTTTTTTGTCTTGCATCTGAGGCAAGCCTTGTTTCTCTATGCTCATCAGTCTCATTTTGCCAAGAAAGACGCATTTGCTCTGCGACTGAAGCAACCCTTGTCTTTCTCTGCTCAGTGGTTTCTTTTTGTTGAGAAAGCCGTTTTTGTGCAGCTTTAGCTCCTTTTCTCTCCTCTTCAGTGCTGTATTTTCTAGGAGGCATTCTTAAAAGAAATTACGTTAAGACGTAGTTTTTATGTAAAACAGATGATTGCCAATGCAAACAAATGTTCACCTTCCCCCTGACCCGCTCAATTTGCGTTCAGCCGTGGCAACTTCACCCCATTGGCTAGTACAGTTATGCAAGCAACCAATAAGCTATTGGCAACAAACAGACACTTAAGCCACATATAATAAAGATGGTGCTTTTTGCTCCTCCCCCTTTCTCTCTCTCCCCCCCCACTAAAATAAATTTAAAAAAAATTTTTTAATAAAAATAGTCTGATTTTTTTGAGCTAGTAAACTCTAAAAGTTCAAAAGAGAGGGGAATTCTGCACTCAAAACTGGAAAATGTGGATGATGCTTTATAAAAACAGTTTATGCAAAAAAGACAAAGTGGAACTTGACTCCACTGACCTATCTGAAAGATAACCTTAGTTTCAAAGCCTAAACTAAAACTAGACCAATGAATTTGCATTATATGTTATGAATTGAATGAAAATATTTAAGGCTTGTAAGTATCATATTCTTTATGACTATAAACTTTTAAAGAGTTTTTTTTCAATGTACTGTTTACTGGTCTATCAATCTGATAAAAATTTTCTACTGTCTTTTGGCCCAGGGGTCCCCAAACTACGGCCCGCAGGCCACATGCAGCCCCCTGAGGCCATTTATCCGGCCCCCACCACACTTCCGGAAGGGGCACCTCTTTCATTGGTGGTCAGTGAGAGGAGCATAGTTCCCATTGAAATACTGGTCAGTTTGTTGATTTAAATTTACTTGTTCTTTATTTTAAATGTTATATTTGTTCCCGTTTTGTTTTTTTACTTTAAAATAAGATATGTGCAGTGTGCATAGGGATTTGTTCATATTTTTTTTTATAGTCCGGCCCTCCAATGGTCTGAGGGACAGTGAACTGGCCCCCTGTGTAAAAAGTTTGGGAACCCCTGTTCTAGCCACATTTCCATGTTATCATTTTCTCTAACATCCTGAATAAGGTAGGAGAATCTAACCAACTGTAAGGTATTTAGATGTCTGTTACTATATCTTTCTAAAAGGATTTTGTACTCTAACATTATACTGAAAACAAGAGACTATTTTTCTTTAACAGAAGCTCTTTCTAGAGAAAGGGGAACTGGAGAACTGACTTTTGCTGAGCAAGTTCTGAAACCGAGTGCTTTTCATCTCTAATCTCAGAAATCTTCACAAACTCCCTATGAGCTCAAGCTCACTGGCCTTTACAAATGAGGAAACTGAGGCCCTGAGAGATTAAAGAAGGTCACACAGCCAGTACTAAACAAGTGGCCTGTGACCCAGTTCACAAGCCACAAAATTACCTCTGATGATTTGTCCCAGAATCAAAATCCCATTCTTTTTTTTTTTTTTTCAGAAATAAAACAATATTGTCTCTATGTGTTTCTAAGACGCTCTAGCCACTTGAAGGGAGTTTTCTTTAGTTTCATTGTTGGTATGTGTCCAAGCCAAGCAGCTCCCCTGCCCTTCTCCAATGCTGGCTGAGGCTGCCTAGACCCCCTGTGCCACTATGCTACTCTATATTCCAACAATTCCAGAAATTCTGCAAGCTCCCTACCTTCCACCTCTTCTCCCTTTCTCTTTTTATGGGTTGACTTTCACCTTCCCCCCAAAATATATTCAAATCTTGTGAATGTGACATTATTTTGAAATAAGATCCTTGCAGATGATAAAGTTAAAATTAGTTCACTAGGGTAGCCGTAATCTATTATGACTGGTGTCCTTATAAAAAGGGAAAGATTGGACACAGACAGACAGAGGGAAAACAATGTGATGGCACAGAGAAGATGTCATCTACAAGTCAAGAAACACCTGAGGGTACCAAGAGCTAAGAGAGAAGCATAGAACTGATTCTCCCTCACAGCCCACCAAAGGAACCAGCCTTGTAGGCACCTGAATTTCAGACTTCTGGCCTCTAGAACTCTGTTCTGTTGCTGAAGCCACCCAACCTGTGGTATCTTGTTACTGCAGCTCAGGCCTCTCGTTCATACTCTGCTCTTCTCTCTGTCTTCCTGTCATCCAGTTTCCATGGATTCCAGCCTTGCTGGATTCTCCAGCTGTCTTGGGCAGGTTTTGCTTTCTCTCAGGGACAGGGCCTCTCAGTCCCCCCACCTTGGAGCACAGTCCCAGGGGGATCTGCTCCTGCCCACCAACAATCCAAGCGCCCAACACACCAAACTCTAATTTCTGCCCAGCTATCCAGGCCCCCCATTAGAAAAGAGAGTCCCAGGTGAAGGGAGATTTGGCAGAACTAGAAAGGTCACTTCTTTTGGTTGTTGTTTGTTTTGTCAAACAGAATTGCAATACAAGGCAGACACTGCTGTGCAGAATGCTGCTTTCTCACACACTTTGAGACTGCTGTCATGGCTGTTCCTTGCTGACTCAATGCCTTCTATTTCCAGTCTTCTATTTTTATCACATGGTCAGGTTCCAACAAAGCCTTTCCCTGAAATCACCAGAAGAATCACACAATTAATCTAAAACTGCAAAGCACTCCTCAAGTGTCTACCACAAATTCCTGTGGTGTCATCTTGAGTGAATCCCTCAGACATTGTAACTGAAGGTGGGAGTGAGGCACATGATATTACCATCACATCACTTCATATTGGGTTTTTGCATTTAATCATTTATTATTTTTTTAATTTTTTATTTATTCATTTTTTAGAGAGGAGAGGGAGAGACAGAGAGAGAGAGGAGAGACAGAGAGAGAGAAGGGGGGAGGAGCTGGAAGCATCAACTCCCATATGTGCCTTGACCAGGCAAGCCCAGGGTTTTGAACCGGCGACCTCAGCATTTCCAGGTCGACACTTTATCCACTGAGCCACCACAGGTCAGGCTAATCATTTATTATTTGGAAGATGTCTGAAGGAGGAGGGGGTGTTTTTAATGCATCTTTTTAAACACACTGGAAATTCACATCCTTCGTTGTTTTAAGTGGTACCATATACAGTTCTAGTTTATCCAGTTAACAAATTTTAATCAAGCACCTAAAGAGTAGCAGGCACTGTTTTAGGCACAGTGGCAAATAAGGCCAGGCTCCAGTTCTCCTAGAGCTTATATCAAAGGTTGCAATAAACAGAAATACATAAAATTGAATTTTAGGTCAAAATAAGTACTATGGAGAAAAATAAAGCTATAATTATTTGTTCAGTACTTGTCTTCCCTTTAGGTCATAACCTTCATGATGACCTAGCCATGTTTTGTCTCAGTGCTAGCTCGTAGTAGGCATTTGATAAGGGTTGTTGGATGGAAGAGTGGATAGACCCATGACTGGACGGACTGATGGATAGATAGACTCATTGATGAGTGAAACTCAACATTCATTTTGGGCTCGGAAGAAGCCATGTAAGCCATGTATGTATATCCTTCACCAGAAGTTCGTTGGTCCCAGTGTGTGCCAGACACATGCTAGACACTGAGACCGCAGATGGCTATCTTTGCCCTCAGGGTGCTCACCACAGATTTCTAAAGAAACAGGGATCCTCTTGCAGAGGTACCTATGTGGTGCTCTGTGCTTACTGAGGGCACTGAGGGACAATTGGAGGAGATGTGGTGCAAGAAAAGGGTCCCAAAGGAAGTGAAATTTGACCTCAATCTTGAAGAGATTGCCAGGTGCAGAGAAGGCATTCTAGGCAATGGGGGATCAGCATGGGGATGGGAAAGTTAGGGGGAACCAAGACAGTCTTGTTAAGAGGAGAGCAAAGGAAGGAGTGACTTAGGCTGGAAAGTGAGGCATTGAGCCAAATGTTGATCCGCCTCACCTGCATACGTCAGCTCTTTCACTGCGGAAATCCGATGAGCTTATCAGATAGGTTCTAAAGGTCAGCAAAGCTCAATGATTAGGGACATTGAAGTAGTTAAATGAGTTGCTGCCTAGAAACCTTGTTTGGCACAAAAGCATCTTTTTTTCCACACTTTGCTTTGTTTCCATTCGGGGGTATCAGATTCTGTGTCCTCCTATGACTCAGAATCTCACGCAGACCGTCCTCCAAACACGTGAGGCCGCCCAAGTTGTCCGTTTGTCCTGCTGCAAGTGTGTTAACCCTGGATTCATAAGTGCTCTAGTCCGCATGCGCTGCGCCTCACCGCCACAAACTTGCTCTGCTGGTTTATGCTAGTTCTTCCAGAAAGAAAAAACATGTAGACACTGAAGGAGGGGGAAGGGAGTGTTCTGCGGGTCATCAGTGATCTGCCTGCAGAAAAATGCAACCTATCCTAAAGTCGCTTCTGCGCCTTCAAATTCACAAAAGGAAAGAGCATCGTAATAAATTATTTACTTGGGAACACCCAAATTTAATTGCGCACCAGTATTTATAATCATGTTAGTCTTTTCCAATCTAAAAGAAATAAGTACACCCTGCAGAAAATAGAGAAAATGCAAAGAATAAAGTAAAAAGCATAATAAATCAATCACTTAGAACCATTGTTCATATTTTGTAGTATTTCCTTCTAGTCTTTTTTCTATGAACACACACTCACATACACATAAAAATTTATCTGTTCAGCACCTACCACAGTGTCTGAAACATCTAGGTGTTAAATGCTTGGTGAATAAATGTAATTTTATTTTCACCCATTTAGAATGATACTTAATATAGTAAAGAATTTTGATTTTTAAAACTTTGTTCAATATACTAGGTGTATTTTTTCCTATATAAGTTTAAAGCATTTTTTAAGAATGCTCCAATACTATTTTGTGGAATAATGCTGACCTGAATATCAAGTACATAATCCTACAGTGTACCTCTGAAGATTTCCTAGATTCTCAACTGCAAAATTAATACATAGAAAAGAATAAACTTTTTAAAAGAATTTTTAAAAAGAACAAACTTTTTAAGGTTCCTGGTGTCATTCAATGTCAATGAACTTTCCAGAACGAAGTAATTCTTAAGAAGCCGACCTCTGAGAGCTCCCTGGTGTCCTGCAGGCAGCAACTTCCCTGTCTGTGGGTGACTCACCCTCTTTAGTGGGTGACTCATCCTCTATGATGAGCCTTGGCCCCATAATTCCCTCAGACTCAGGATAACCTCCCTCCCTCACAGGCTTGCTTGGGCAAACTCTAGGCTGAACCCCAGACTCACTCAGCTGCTCTGGTCCTCCACAAAGACTCAAGGGAAAAAGCTAATCTTCAGAATTATATTCTATTTCATTTTCACTGAAGTATTGTCTTTACTGTTTTCTACATTCTGTAACCATATGTATTCTAAACAAAGTCTGTGTCATAAAATTCTCTTTCTTTCCATATGGTGTGCCATTTGAGGTGGAAATTTAAATGGGTCGCTTTGTTCCCCTTTAGGACAACATAACTTGCAGAAAATTGGCTTGTTTGAATTGTATTCTGTGTCTTTGGTGCCACCATGGTATATAGCATTTGTCAAACTTGTGCATGGTTCTGTGCCATGCTCAGGGATGGATTTTTTTTTTAATGATTAAAACCCTATCTTGGCCCTGGCCAGTTGTAGAGCGTCAGCCTGGTGTGTGGAAGTCTCAGGTTCAATTCCCAGTCATGGCACACAGGAGAAGAGCTCATCTGCTTCTCCTCTTTCCCCCTCTCCTTTCTCTCTATATGTCTCTTCCCCTCCCTCAGCCAAGGCTCCATTGGAGCAAAGTTGGCCCGGGTGCTGAGGACGGACGGGTCCATGTCTTCCGCATCAAGCGCTAAAATGGCTCCAGTTGCAACAGAGCAATGCCCCAGAGGGGCAGAGCATCACCCCCTAGTGGGCATGCCGGGCGGATCTCAGTCCGGCATATGCGGGAGTCTGTCTCTCTACCTCCCTGCTTCTCACTTCAGAAAAATACAAAGAACAAACAAACGAACAAACAAAAAAAACCCTGTCTTACAGAATTCACCACGATGACATCTTGACCCAACTGCTATTTTCCTGGAAGTCTTTCCTGACTTTTTTATTTCCATTTGCAGCCCACTTCCCTTTTCTACCTAACTCTTTTCATAGCAGTTACCACCATCTCGCCAACTACATATTTCACTTAGTTGTCTTAACTGTCTGTTTCACCACACTGGAAGCGTACCCATGACAAAGCAGTTCGTTGATTCACTTCTTCAGTGTTTGATGAACACCTCCAGGTGTCTATAATTGTGAGAAGCATGGGGTGGGGGACGACAACAAAGACTGCTTTCCAGGAGCTTGCTGTTGAATAAGAAACATCAAACAGTAAAAGAAAGACATAAAGCAGGCTGTAATTTTGAAATACCAAAAGAAACAAGGCAGGACAAAGCAGGCATGCTCTGAAGGAAGCAAAGAAAACATTGTATGAAATGAGGCTTAGAGCTGGTAAGAAGTGGGTGAGCTTTAAAGGCAGGTTGGAATTTGACGGAGGGATTGAAGGTGGAAGCACTTGGCTCATCCTAGAAGCAGTACAGATTTTTGAGAAAGAGTGTGTGGTGTGATAAAAATGGTTTATAAAGATTACTGGTGGACAGAGACGGATTAAGGTCTGTTGAGGCCCCAAGCACAGAAGAAAATATTGGGCCCCTTAAAAAAAAAAAAAGAGACAGGGAAAATAAAAATACATGGTAACCATATTTTTAAATAAAAAACCATTATGTACTATTAATGTTAAAATTGCATATATGAAACCAAACTCGATGTCATTGAAAAAAAAGTGTAAAGTTGGGGTTTTGCGGGGCCCAAGGTGCACACTTGGTGCACCTGCCGTCCGCCTCTGCTGATGGACAAAGAGTGAACATGTGAAGCAAAATAATGGGACAGAGGAGAGGAAACCAATCAGAGGAGTCCACTGGGCCTGAGAAGGGGAGGGACTGAAGGCAGGTGGTAAACGAGAAAGGACAAAACGGTAGAGGACAGCACTTCAGGGACATGGCTAAGGAACACAGAGGCGAAACTTACTAGCCTCCAATCAGGCGGTTCTCAAAAGAAAGTGTTAAAATCATCAGCCTTACAAAGGACCTCGTTCGTGAACTGTAGGAGACTCTGAGGTTGGCAGCCTGAGTGGAGAGGAGGCGGGTGGCAGAATCTAAAGCACAAGAGAAAGACAGCTGGGACGCTCCATGAAAAGTTAAGCCAACTTAAACAGCCCAGATAAAGAGGAATAAAAATGAGAAGAGGAGAAATATGAGAATCGCCATTTTAGATCAATGCCATATGGGTTTTGCTCTTAATTTACTTAAAGCAGATGGCTGGACCAAGTATTGCCTAATTTATTACTGTCCTGCCATTCAGAATCAGAGCCTTCCTTGGGTTTCTAAGCAACTCGGGTGGGAAATGTCAGATTACATGAAATTTCCTGATTAGACCATGTGACCCAAGCACATCCCACGAAAAATAATTCAAATACTCAGAAATCGCTTACCCAAGAAAGACCACGGCTACCAGTTCTATGGCCTCCCTGCTCAGAGCAGATGGATGGGTGGCCTTCTCCACATGTAGGCAGTATGGTGGGAGTTCTAGGAATAAGAAAGACCAAAATAAAGGGCTGGTGAGGATTTGGAAGAGAATTTGGGGATCTAGTATTTCAGAGTCTCTCCCATTGTACTATATATTTCCCAAATTTTTCTATGACAGAAGGAAAATAACAAAGTGGCTTAAAAAGAAGCATTTAAACTTCTTTGGCAAGTAAGCAGCCTCTGAGTTAGCAAACTCATGTATTAAATTGAGTATCATTTGAGATGACATCAGAGGATTTAAAAGGTATGGACAATCAGGAGCAAGGGTGCTTTATGATCTGAAAAAGAAAACAGTGATTTAACAAAAGTTCTGATTAACATTTTTTGAGGAGGAGTCACTATGTGCCAGGCTCTGTAGGGATTCTTATTACTCCCATTGTACAGATGAGAAAACTGAGGATCCCTAGAGGATTTAAGTTAGGTCCCACAGCTATGGACACTGTTATGAACCAGGTCAACAGCAGCTGGTCAAAAAGTGAAGCCAGCAAGCTGCAGAGGCCAGAATCAGAGCATACAAGGTGCTTCCCTGCGGCACTTCCTAGGAGCAGGCACAGGGAGATAAGGTTAATAGAACTGATTGGCTAATGCAGAAGGGAGCATTTGCCAAAGGCAGTGTGATATCCTGTATTGGATCCTGAAACAGAAAAAGGACATTAGTGACATATGAAAAAAGGGGTTTACTGCATAGAAATGTACCAATGTTGGCTTCTTAGCGGTAATGAACATACCATGGTAATGTGAGATGCAGGTGAGATAAAGCAAATTTCTGTACCATCACGCAACTTTCCTGTAAATCTGAAATCAATTTATTTTATCTTAAAATCAAAAAATTATTTAAAAATATTTTTAGAAAAAAACACATTTTAGAAAAAATGTTTAGAAAAATGATTCTTCATAATAGTATCATTTAAAATGAAGCACTGCGCCTGACCAGGCGGTGGCGCAGTGGATAGAGCGTCGGACTGGGATTCTGAAGATCCAGGTTCAAGACCCCAAGGTTGCCAGCTTGAGCGCAGGCTCATCTGGTTTGAGCAAAGCTCACCAGCTTGAACCCAAGGTCACTGGCTCAAGCAAGGGATCACTCAGTCTGCTGTAGCGTTGAAGCTTCTCATCTCTCTCCCTTCCTGTCTGTCTGTCCCTATCTGTTCTTCTCTCTGACTCTCTCTGTCTCTGTCACAAAAAAATAAAATAAAATAAAAGGAAACACTGCATTTTTGTGGCTGAGTATATTTCTTGACAGACAAGATTACTACTAATGACAATCACAGTGACCAGCATTATTAAGCATTTATAACAATCCATCCTTCATCCAAAGGACATTCATTACACACATGCCTACATGTCATCTTTAAGACACTTATTAACTAAGGAGGTGTTATTATTAAACCAATTTTCAGATGAGAAAAGCTCTTAAATAGTTTCTGGAATCTCATAGGTGATCAAAAACTAGATCTTTTTATTACAGAGGTTGAGAAACTGGCCCAGCTAGTCAACCGAATCACTATTCAAATACAAACCTAAAAGGCTTCCAATCCCAGCCTTGCCATTTACTAACTCTATGGCATGGATATGTTTGAAAAGCAAAAGAAAGCTATCAAGCAATAGACTTAAGTTTGTTGGAAGTTGCAGCATAACAACAATTTAAACAACAAAAAATTTTTAATATTTCAAAATTATTGAAGTGAATTGAATAATTTGAAACTACCCAGCCTGTATAGTGCTGTACTGAGATTAATTTTTAAAAAGTGCCCAAAATTACCTTTCTTAAGAAGTCTTGGATACACTTCTAGTTAGATACATAAGCCAAATAAATGCAAGCAAAAATAATTATTGAAAGACTGTTAGCCCTCAGCAACTATGAGAGCCACTAGGAAAAGAGTATTTCCAGATCTTATTCAGGGTGAAATGACTATAGTTCATTGAACCAGGCAGATCCTATAATGAGAAGCATGTCCTTAGGAGGAGAATGTGGAAGGGGCAAATCATGAAGAGGACCTCCTCATATCTCAGGCCCAGGGTTAGCATGATGACTGCAGCCAGAGGGGGAAGCCGGTGGTCAGCAGTCCTTGTTCGTCCACATTCAATTCTGCCCACAGGCCTTTATGTAGCATTTTCTAAGTGTCTAGGATGATGCTAAACTCTGGGAAAGATCTAAGGTGAAAAGATGTAGCAATGCCTAACTTCAGTGAGTTTACGTCCAGGAGTGTATTTTACCAGAAGAAAATATGGCAAACACGTGACACAGTGGAGTACCTTGAGTTTGAATCTCAATGCCACTCCTTGCTGCATGCCTGGCACAAGTTGTAGAAGCTCCTTAGATCTCAGTAAGAATATAGTAATTAATAATTGTCTGTAAAGGTTGTTGTGAGGATTGAAAATAAGGTGTCTATAGTGATATCTTACACAGAAAGCAAAGAGAAGTCTCATCATAAATCAATTTTGTTTTCTCTTTTATTTTTTATACCTCCCCCCCAACTATTCATTTTAAACTAGACCTTGGCCTCAACTGTTACAGCAAGAGAAAGTTACAGCAGAGAAGCTGAAAGTATTTGGGGCTTCAGAAATTGCAGTAGCCCAGGCCCAAGCAGTATAATGACTGCTTGAGGGGAAGAGGGTCAAGAATGAACTTACCACACTGTTATTTTATCCACCAGCCTCCAACCTGAACACAAAGATGGAGGTGCTGAAATCCAGTCCACATATTGCTGACACAAAGCTGCTTAGACCCTGAAAAGGTGGAAGCCCTTTTCTAATTCACCTGCCCAGACCTGGAGTGGCTTCTAATTTGCACAAGAAATACACCGCAGAAGACTTACCCTTCCACACCCCCATACCTGCCTAAAATGTGACACCCTTATACTTCTCATCGCCAGACAGGTTGAGAAATAACAAAACCCTATGCTTAGAGGCATATTGTTTATTCATTTATTCAACAAATGTTTATTCAGCTCCTACTGTGTACTCTGGAACATTTTCTTCTCCCTGGACCCCTGGGGCTGCCTTCAGCCTCTCTATTCCAGCCTTGCTGGTCCTGCAGACTTCTAGTTTATAATCTGTTTATTTTTCTTTAGTGATGTCTCACCTGCTGACATGTAAATGGCCATCCTTTTCCTCCAGAATAGGATATTGTTCTCCACACCCTTGTCCCCCAAGCTCTGCTTCCTCCCACTTAGCTTAATTCAAGCCCTTAATGCCTTCACTGTTGGCTCCTCCTGCTTCTCTTCCCAGGTATCCTATCACCACATTCACCTACCCAGCAGCCCCTGCAGAGAGCAAAAGGGGCTGAAAGAATGTAGCTCATTTGTCTGTGGCAATCCAACTCATGAGTAGTCCAACTCAAAAAGTTCTGTAAAAATCATACCAACAATAAGAGCTAGCACTTGAGACTGAGATTAGGGACAGGTTATAGTTATCAGTAATGACCAAGTTTAAAGATTGACCACGGGGGTGCATGGAATGAGACAGAGTCAGAGCAAAGTCATTGGAGGAAGAAAAGCCAAAGAAAACCGAGACCAGGTATTAAAAAAACAACCTATGTGAATTTTAAAAAGCATCAAAAAGTATGACAGAATTAGTGAGGGAGAGATATCTGAAGCTAAAATCTTAAGGAACGAGGGTGCCTGTTAGAAAAAGGAGGCAACAGGACTGGTCGTACAGTAGATAGAGAGTTGCCCTAGAGCACCAGGGTCACCAGCTCAATCTGGAGGGAACTGGCTCTGGACCCCAAGGTCCCCAATTTCAACCCCAGTCAGGACACATATGAGAAGCAACCAATGAGTGCACTTTAAGCGGAACCATGAATTGATGATGAGGAGAAATGAGAAAGGGAAGGGAAAATGGTCTGGAAACAGTGATGAGAATATCCCTGTGTTGGTCTGTTCAGGCTCCTATAACAAAAATACCATAGACCAAGTGGCTTATAAGCAACAAAAATTTATTTCTCACAGTTCTAAAGACTGGACATCCAAGATCAAAGTGTAGGCAGATTTGGTGTCTGGTGAAAACTAGTTTCCTGGTTCATAGATGGCCATCTTCTCCTATGTCCTTACCAGGCAGAAGTAGTAAGGCAACTCTCTGAGATCTCTTTGATAAGGGCACTAATTTTATTCATAAGGTTCCCACCCTTATAACTAATCATTTCCCCAAAACTCTACCTTCTAATATCATCACATTGGGTGTTAGGTTTTACATATGAATTTGGGGCAAACAAACATTTAGTCAACAATACCAACTCTGCTTGTAGACCCAAGGTATGAGCAGTAAGGGAGAGAAAACGGGCACCACTTGTAAAGGAACGAGTGTCCTTGGGAGAACCAGGTCTTCACTGTAGCAAGAAATTAAAGAGAATATTCAGAAAAGTAAGGTAAAGATGGGATGCTGTGAGGTCACTTTGTAAAGGTTTCAGAAGTTGGGGAGGGTACAGACATGGCTTGGTTGAAGCAAGTTGGCCCCAGGTGCTGAGGTTGGCTCCATGGCCTTGCCTCAGGTGATAAAATAGCTCAATTGCTGAGCAATGGAGCAATGGCCCAAGATGGTCAGAGAATCCCCTTGTAGGGGGCTTGTTGCGTGGATCCTGGTTGGGGTGCATGCGGAAGTCTGTTACTCTACCTCCCAGCTTCTCACTTAAGAAAAAATAATAAATAAATAAATAAATAACAGAAGTTGAGGAGGGGTGAGACTTGGGATCAGAAAAAGGATATACAAGGCCTCATGGAGATCCAAGTCCAAAAGATGAATCGTAACCTGGGATGCTAAGGTTGACATAAATGAGGAGAAAGGCATGGTGGATTTAGTGTAGGACCCCAGGATCATTAGCAGTGCCATAGCTGTGGGTGTTAGGAGCCAGGGGGTGAGTGTTTGCCAGAAACATTCAGAGTTCTTGCCCATTACAAATTCATAATCTGTTGGGGGAGACCCATATACAATGACAGAACAATACACTTTAGATTACCTTTGGAATTCAAAAACTGTGAAAGCCTATTGAAAGGGTACTCAGTTCAGACAGGGAAGGCCAAGGAAAACTTGAGGGAGTGGAAGATGAGAAAGAGAAAGAGGAGGTGAAAGGGAAAAAAATAAAAATAGAATTCCATAAGACCATTGCCACTACTAGAAAACAATGGAGGTACTTCTCCTATGGGAATGAGTCTTTGTACTACCCTTGATCTTAGCCAAAAGGTCAAGAAGTGATGCAATGAGTCTCTCTTTGTATAACTGGACCATAAGTTGAAAAGTTGTGCAATATTTTATGCTCACATTATTAAATAGTCTTTGATCTTGCCAGAGTGAGATTTATTGCTTTTGGCTAGAGAACTTTGCAAGATTTACACAGCAAAGGGTGAGTATAATATTATCTTTAATAGAAGTTTTATAATTCTAAACAAATGTAAGTTAAAGAAGTTATAAGGGTAAAAAATAGGAAACATTTTAAAGTTAAAAATCTACTACATTTCTATCTCTCTGTTACCTGAAATGTCTGAAATTACCTCCAGTATATGTGGTGATGAACACAGAGAAAAAGTTATATTGATGAGACCTTTCCCAACTCCCTATCTAAATTAGTCATACTCCTTTTATGTCAATGTTTGTTGAATGCTTAAGTGTATCTCACTGTTGCAGTAATATAAGGTTATAGTAATTATATAGAAATATAGAAAAATGTGGAAGATATATAAAAATAATTAGGATATAATAGTAAAAGCAATTAAGGAAAGTAAATAAAGTTATGCCATCTGGATAGGAATTAATATAGTGTGTACAGATATGATAAACAGACTCTGCCTTTCACGCAGGGCCCAGTGTGTGTGTGTGTGAAGTTATATATAGATAAGAAGTAGCTTGATGTCATAACTGTGGTTGACCTAGACAGGAGTCTTTCCTAGGAACATCTTAAAAGTGGCTTGATGTAATATTTCAATAGGTTAACATAAAAAGGGCTCCCTGCAAGGAACTCCCAAAAAGGTGGTTTGAGATGATAATCTTGTAGAACAGTGGTAGTCAACCTGGTCCCTACCGCCCACTAGTGGGCATTCCAGCTTTCATGGTGGGCGGTAGCGGAGCAACCAAAGTATAAATAAAAAGATAGATTTAACTATAGTAAATTGTTTTATAAAGATTTATTCTGCCAAACAGCGAAAATCTGACATAAAATACTTGGTAAGTAATTATTATTATATGTTTTAACTTGCTATAACTCTGCTTTATAAATTTTATAAAGTAAAGTTACTTCTCTACTTTATAAATCACCATTACTGTGGAACCGGTGGGCGGTTAGAAAATTTTACTACTAACAGAGATACAAAAGTGGGCGGTAGGTATAAAAAGGTTGACTACCCCTGTTGTAGATTGACATCTGTTAGAAGGGTTGGCCAGAGTAGATACTAAAGCTGAGGGGCCCCCTGCTGAGGTAGTCGCCCAGACTGCAATGTGAACATGGACTGTCCCTACCTTGCTCTGACCAAAGACAGTTGAGAGGAGCATGCGACAGGTCCCCCTTAAACTGTACCCAGGCACGCCAAAAGGATTTGTGAGTAATAAACTGCCTGTGTGATTCTTGCAACTAACTTGTGTATCAGTCGTGTCTTTCCTCCAGTGGTAGTTGGTCTTTGCACTGATAAGTAGAATCCTCATAGCCACCTCAAGAGTAGTCTTAAAGAGGCTGCCAGCCCTGCTGATAAGCAGGAGTGTCCCACTGTGCAGCGAAGTCAAATCCGAGATGCCTAATCAACATTGAGCTCGGGCTTTACTGGGACACTCATGTAATCCTCAAAACAACTTGAGATGATAATTTCCATTTTACAAACAAGAAATTAAATGCTCAGATGAAATAACTTGACAGTGTCCCATAGCTAGTGAACAGCTAAAGCAAATTCACAATTGTCTATTGAAGCAACTTCCTCTTCCCTGTTAAAAAAAAAAGAAATAAGCCAAAATGGAGTCACTTTTGCAAAGCCACATCACCAAATCAAAACTTAATAACTAACCTAATTGCAGTTACAACCTTTCTTAGGATAAAATTTTAAACCAATCAATCTGGAATTTCCTGATTAACACTAGTGAGGTAATCTACCTGATATGAACCCCTTGCCTTCCCCTAAGGGAAGGTGTCTTAGCCTAAAATAACCCATTCATTTGTATACAGCTCATCTATACTGCTCACAAAAATTAAGAGATCCTGACCAGGCGGTGGCACAGTGGATAGAGCGTCAGACTGGGATGCAGAAGGACCCAGGTTCGAGACCCCGAGGTCTCCAGCTTGAGTGCAGGCTCATCTGGTTTGAGCAAAGCTCGACCTTGGACCCAAGGTCGCTGGCTCAAGCAAGGGGTTACTTGGTCTGCTAAAAAGGCCCACGGTCAAGGTACATATGAAAAAGCAATCAATGAACAACTAAGGTGTCGCAACAAAAAACTGATGATTGATGCTTCTCATCTCCGTTCCTGTCTGTCTGTCCCTATCTATCCCTCTCTCTCTGTCTCTGTTAAAAAAAAAAATTGAGATATTTCAAAATGAATATGAAGCAATAAAATAGCCCCTAATTTTTGTGAGCAGTAGTAATCCTTCTGGTTGCTAAATGGGATGCTGCCCAACATGTGAATCACTTAATAAAGCCAATTAGATCTTCCAGTCTACTCAGTCAAATTATGTTCTTTAACATCTTTTATACCAGCCATGGCCAGGTAGCTCAGTTGCTTAGAATGTCATCCCGATAGGCCAAGGTTGTGAATTCAATCCGCTATCAGGGCATACACAAGAATCAACCAATGAATGCATAAATAAGTGGAACAACAAATCGATGTTTCTCTCTCTCTCTGTTTCTCTCTCTCTCTCTCCCTCTGTCTCTTCCTTTCTCTAAATTAAATAAATACATTTTAAAAATTAAAAAGAAACATCTTTTATACCAGAAGCAGTTATATTTTCAAGAGTTTTTAATTGCAAAAATAAAAGGTTATTTATGTTGTCCACAACATAAATACAATACCTCTTCCAGTAGTTTTAAAGAAGACTAGTAGTTTCAAGGAAGAAGTTTTTACATGGCTGTTGATACATAAAGCAGAATAAAATTTACAAGGGAGAGGAATCTCCTCAGGAAGTCTGCAGATTATAGGCTAGTTTAACATGGAAAAGTCTGGTTGTATTTAGTAGAAAATACAGATTGGAGACTGGTTGGCAAGGTTGGCCAGCCAGAAAACCCAAATGGGGACACTCATTACCACACCATAACTAGAGAGTTGATGTTGAAAATAGGCTTAGTCTACAAAGCATCCTCATTTCAAAAAACAAATAAAAAGGCATCTATTTACCCATAGAGATAAGCTACTATTCAAATATAGGACATTTACTCATTTTAAAATAAATATATGAGAACATGTTTTACAAACACAATATGGTTCAATTAGGGTTGTTGACGTAAGAAACATCCTAACCTGTAGAAAATTTTCTTTTTTTTTTCTTTTTTTTGAATTTTTATTTATTTTAGAGAGAGAAATAGACAGACAGACAGGAAGGGAGAGATGAGAAGCATCAATTCTTCCTTGCGGCACCTTAGTTGTTCATTGATTGCTTTCTCATATGTGCCTTGACCAGGGGCTACAGCTGAGCCAGTGACCCCTTGCTCAAGTCAGTAACCTTGGACTCAAGCCAGCAACCTTGGACTTCAAGCCAGAGACCTTTGGGCTCAAGCCAGTGACCAATGGGTCATATCTGTGATCTTGCGCTCAAACTGGTAAGCCCATGCTTGAGCCAGTGACTTCGGGGTTTTGAACTTGGGTCCTCAGCATCCTAGGCTGATGCTCTATCCACTGATCCACTGCCTGGTCAGGCCATAGAGAATTTTGTTAAACATTTATTTGAACCAAACTAATGACATACCAGGGAGCAAGATTACAAATTCTCCAGAGATTAATAGTTTTGCAATTTCTTTCATGCATTTGAAATTAAGGAGGGGACATAAGGAAGTATACATGAAGGTGGGAGAAAGGAAGGCAGGAATTGGATTACAGGATAGTCAAGATTATGTGCTCTTGTAAGAGTGGTTATTTCTTAGAAGAAGGGATCTAAAAGGCTGATTCAGCCCTGGTCAGGTAGCTCAGTTGATTAGAGCACTATCCCGATATGCCACGGTTGTGATTTCATCCCTGTCAGGGCACAAGCAAGAGTCAGCCAATGAGTGCATAAGTAAGTGGAACAACAAATTGATGTTCTCTCTCTTTATCTCTCTCTCGCTCTTTCTCTGTTTTCTTCTCTCTTTTCCTCTCTCTCTCCCCTTCATCTCTCTCTAAAAAGAGAATAAATCAATAAAAAAATTTTATAAAAATGTAGTTCATACATTAAAAGGGGTCTGAAAAGAAGCATTTCAAAGGTGTGTTAACCTGGATTCACATAAAGAATGGACAAGACTTGCTTAAGGCAAAAATAAACTTTTACTAAAAAGTTATATGACTGAAACATGACTACCCTCAATGACTTGCCCAGTTAGAAATTTATAATTTATCACAGCACCTCTGCTTTGTCCACAGGGCTGATTGGAGACAACAGTATATCAATCTGGTATAAAAAATTTAGACAGCCCTACCTGAACAGGCAGTGGCACAGTGGATAGAGCATCAGACTGGGATGCAGAGGACCCAGGTTTGAAACTTTGAGGTCGCTGGCTTGAGCGCAGGCTCATCCAGCTTCCGTACGGACTCACCAGCTTGAGTGCGGGATCAGACATGACCCCATGGTTGCTGGCTTGAGGGGACAAGGTCGCTGGATTGAGCCCAAGGTCGCTGGCTTGAGCAAGTAGTCACTTGGTCTGCTGTAGCCCCCCAGTCAAGGCACATATGAGAAAGCAATCAATTAAGAACTAAGGAGCCACAATGAAGATTTGGTGCTTTTCATCTCTCTCCATTCCTGTCTCTCTGTCTGTCTGTCTCTGTCACACACACACACACACACACACACACACACAATTTAGACAGCCCTAATGCATGTCAGATGAACACAGTTTTAAAACATAAATCAGTTAAAAATTATTTATTAGTGTTGACAAAGAACATCCAAACTATTAAAGAATCATATAAGAATTTATTTGAGCCAAGTTTTTGAGAACATGTCCTGAAGCAAGAGCTCAGAAAACTGAGAAAATGCTCCTCAGAATGGCAGTTCCACAGTTCCTTTTATTCATTTAGAATCAAAGAAGAGCCCTGGCCAAATAGCTCGGTTAGTTAGAGCATTGTCCCAAAGCACAGAGGTTTCTGGTTCGATCCCTGGTCAGGGCACATACAGGAACAGCTCAGTGTTTCAATGTTCCTGTCTCTCTCTCGCCCTTCCTTCCTCTCTCTAAAATCAATAAAATAAATATTAAAAAAAAGAATCGAAGGAGAAAATGTACAGAAAAATGTATAGTCAATCAGGAAACAGGAGAAAGCAAAGTGGAAAAATTCCCAGGACTTAATATAAAGAAAAATGAAGTGGCCCTGGCCGGTTTGCTCAGCGGTAGAGTGTCGGCCTGGCGTGCGGGGGACCCGGGTTCGATTCCCGGCCAGGGCACATAGAAGTGCCCATTTGCTTCTTCACCCCCCACTTCCTCTCTGTCTCTCTCTTCCCCTGCCGCAGCCAAGGCTCCATTGGAGCAAAGATGGCCTGGGCACTGGGGATGGCTCCTTGGCCTCTGCCCCAGGCGCTAGGGTGGCTCTGGTCGCAGCAGAGCAACACCCCGGAGGGGCAGAGCATTGCCCCCTGGTGGGCGTGCCGGGTGGATCCCGGTAGGGCGCATGCGGGAGTCTGTCTGACTGTCTCTCCCTGTTTCCAGCTTCAGAAAAATACAAAAAAAAAAAAAAAAAAAAAAAAGGAGAGACAGTACTTTTACACTGGTGAGTTTGGATTGGTAACATTTAACAACTACAGCAAATATAGTTATAGAAAAAGGGAACAATGGGGAGTTTTGCTGCATGGACTCCCATGAGGGTGGTTACCCTTCCAAGGCGTCTGGGAGAGATTACTCTGGCATTTCAAGGGTATACTCTCCTACATGCACAAGAACAATGGACAGGACTCTTTTTAAGGTAAAGATTAACCGTTTGTTAAGAAAGCTATAGGCCTGAGATGTGGCTACCCACCATGACCTGTTCAGTTAGGCATTCATGGTCAGACCATTTTGTGTGGTTACTTTCCATCTCTGAGCTTGTGAGGCCTTCCATGTATCCCCCTGGACTTGTCAGTTTCCCTGTGTGGCTTCTTTTTCATTCAAGTTAGCACTTCGTTGCACAGCTGTTCTGTCCAGTCTAAACAATCACCTCTGTGGGAGCATTTGGTTAGTTTCTATTTTTCTCCAGTGTCCAATGCTGTTATTAATACCCTTGTACATACACTTTGGCATAATTTATTGATTGTTTGCTTAGAATAAATTCCTAGAAATGCTGGGTTAAAGCACAGACACATTATTGAAGTTTCTTCTTCCTCTTTTTTTTTCTTTTTTTTTGTAGATATTGCCAAAATACTTCCCAGATATTCAAATACCAGGGAAATAGTTCTAGCTCAATAGAAGTTTCTAGGACTCTTCTCAAAGTCACTAAAAAAGAGATTAGACCAGTGGTTCTCAAACTTTTTGAAGTCAAGGTGCATTTAAAATCCTACAAATAATTGTAGGCGTACTATATACAAATTTCTGAGAAATGTGTTCTAATAATTAAGTTAAATATTAGAGAAAAAATATATAAAGTCCAAGCGTGCTTTTATGGTAATTAAACAAAATAAATATGACAAGATTAAATTTATTCTTACATTAAAAACATTTTTATGTTAAATTTTTTGAGTTATGCTTTTTAGAATTTGTAAAAAAGAGGGGTTAAAACATAAAAAAAAAGACAAAAAAGTTGTCTTTTTATATATATAGATACATTCTTAGTAAGATTTAGTAAATTCGGCAGGGCCTGGTGCAAATATGTTAAGTTTTTTCATTCTTATGTTTATGAGAAACATAAGCCTGATGTGTCCTAGCGATTTCTTTAATGTTTGGACATATATTTGAAAGGCAAACTCTCATTTTCTCGTCAATACATTGAAGAATTCCTCTCTTTTTACTCTTAATTGTGTTGAGGGTAGAAAATCCTAATTCACATAAATAGAATGTTGAAAATTTTAGTAAAATGTTCAAATGTTAAAATGTTTTTAGATATTGCCACATATTCATCTTTTATAGAAATCCAAAAGACTTCAAGAGACAATTCCTTATGTTTAATCATCAATCCACGATCAGTAGATATAGCTGCCAGTTCTTTTTCTGTTAATGTTAAACCAAAGTCACTTGAAGCTTTCATGAATGGGTTTCTAGTTCATTCGTATTGTGCAGTGTTAAGTGATGGAAAATGCTATAAATTAAATTCTGCCTGTCAGCCTTCAAGTCCTATTTTATTTAAACTTAACTTTTGCTCACTTCCAGAATCGGATTCTTCAATATCATGCTTCTTTTTGAGAAATCTATCCATCTTATTTGGGTATATTTATCTAAAAATAATATAATAATGTGTTAATAATAAATATAATAATGATGTGTTAACAAAAAATGTGGCATTTTCATAATGAAATGGTATAACAGAGTAACTATATTTATTTTTATATCTGAGCACATGCCGCAAACCAGTGCAGCTAGTCATTTCAGGCCCCAAGTGGGAACGGTGCGGAATTAAGAAAATACAGGGAATTAAGAAAATATGGGGTCGGGAGGGCTCTGTAATTGCTGCTGGCAAGAACAAAGTGCGCCCAAAAAAACGCATCTTGCTTTATTTATAGGGCAAAGTGAGGACATTAGCTAATCAATGGTCTCTGATCACGTTTCCAAGGCAACCCAAGAATTTTACCAAGTGCAGAAAACCCCCACCATACATATGATCTTAACTTTACACCAAACAAAATATAGAAGAAACTTACCTGCAGTCTTTCCGGGGAACATGGGGAGTAGTGTAAACAAAATTAAATTTATTCCACCACAGTTTAACAGCCTTTTGCAACCTAATCAGGCAAGTGAGGTGGGAGGTTGGGCAGACTGTCAGCTAACAGCCAATTCTTCACACCTCTGTTCCCCAAAAATCTCAACTCCAAAAACCCTGTTGGTGTTTTGGTCCCCAACAGGCACATATTTCTCTAGAATGCCATAGGGCACACCTGGAAATCTAGGGTGCACACTTTGAGAACCACTGGATTAGCCCCAGAATCCTGGGTTTGAGATCTAACTTTATTATTTGTTAGCTGTGTGACCTTGGGCAAGTCATTTAACCTTTCTGTTTCTGTTTCCTTTATTTATAAATTAGGTTTTCTTATCTACAATATCAGTACTCACCTCATTGAGTTGCTGTAAGACTTAAATGACTTAATGTTTGTAAAGCTTTTAAGATTAGGGCCTGACTCACAGCAAGCCTTATATAAGTGTTCACTATTGTCAACATAAGAAAAGTCCAAACCTATAGAGAATTTTTGTGAGACTTTATTTGAGCCAAACTAATGACATATGTTGGGGAGCAAGATCTCAGATGTTCCCAAGAATAACAGTTTTGCAGCTTCTTTTTTACATTTGAAAAGAAGGAGGGAACATACATAGAGGTAGGAGAAAGCAAGGCAAGGACTGGATTACATTATAGTTAACAATATTATGTGCTCTCTTGAGGGTTAATACCCTCTTCCAGAGATATTACTTGTAGCATTTCAAAGGTGTGTTAACCTAGGTATACAAGAACAATGGACAGGGCTGGCTTTGAACCTCCCACTAAAGAAGTTGTAGGCCTGGAACGTGACTACCCTCCATGACCTGCCTGCTTAGGAACTTAGGACCAGATCACTCTCTGAGGCTACTTTCCATAGAACCCCTTTTTTTGTCCACACTATTATAATTATCCCTGTTTCTTAGACTCTGGACTTCAAAACTTACTTTAAAAAAATTAAGGAAATCAATGTGTTTGCCTTCCTTGTTTACTTTTCCTAAATAAGAACATTTTTTTGTTTGTTTTTGTTTTTTTTTAATAATTTTATTTTCTTAATGGGGTGACATCAATAAATCAGGATACATATATTCAAAGATAACATATCCAGGTTATCTTGTTGTTCAATTATGTTGCATACCCATCACCCAAAGTCAGATTGTCCTCTGTCACCTTCTATCTAGTTTTCTTTGTGCCCCTCCCCCTCCCCCCTTTCCCTCTCCCATTCCCCTCTCCCCCCGTAACCACCACACTCTTATCAATGTCTCTTAGTCTCACTTTTATGTCCCACCTACGTATGGAATAATGCAGTTCCTGGTTTTTTCTGATTTACTTATTTCACTTCGTATAATGTTATCAAGATCCCACCATTTTGCTGTAAATGATCCGATGTCATCATTTCTTATGGCTGAGTAGTATTCCATAGTGTATATGTGCCACATCTTCTTTATCCAGTCATCTATTGATGGGCTTTTTGGTTGTTTCCATGTCCTGGCCAAGAACATTTTTTAAAAGCCCAGTACTTAAGCAACATTTTATTATATATATATTAATATATCTAAATTTTAGAGAGAACATGATGTCAGAATAAATGACTTCCATTATATTTAGCTTTAAGAGAAATTTTTTACATTACACTTTTTTTTTCTAATTTTTCCACTAAGCAGTGAACATGTTATTTGTTCACTGCATTTGAGAACCACTAGACAGCCATATTTTCCAAAACCATTACACTGCTATTTTTCTTTCTTTTTTACTAATTACTAGTTAAAAGTCTCCAATTTTTCTAAAATAATTAATTATAGAATTTGTACAGTAGCTTTTTTGAACTATGTAAATAAAAAAATAATAGGATCATAAGGTCAGCTTACTGGCCTTGCAAGATGCAAATGATAGACAAAAAAGAAACATTCTCTTTTATGGCTCTGAAAGAAAATAAAAGTGAAGCTAAAATGCATTCTTTCACCAGGGCACTTGACATTCTACAGCCCAGTTCCTATAAAGCTGTTGAAACTGTCAATGTGAGAAACATCCAAACCTATGGAGAGTTTTTATGAGTTTATTTGTGCCAAACTAATGATAGTTGCCAGGAAGCAAGGTCTCAGATGCGGCCCTGGCTGGGTGGTCAGTGGTTAGAATGTTGTCCCTACATGCTGAGGTTGCTGCATCGATCCTTGGTTGGGGCACTTACAGGAGTCAACCAATGACAACATGAATGACCTGAACAACACATCAATCTTTCTCTCTATGTGTCTCTTTCCTTTCCTCCTTCTCTAAAAAATCAATAAGTTAAAAAATCAATTTAAAAATCTCAGATGCTCTGGGGAATGACAGTTTTTCAGTTTCTTTTATACCTTTGGAATTAAGGAGGGCATGTAAGGAAGATTACATGAAGGGGGAGAAAGCAATGTACGGGATAATTACGACTAGGTATTCCCTTGAAGGTGGTATGCCTCTGACAGGTCTGAAAAAGACCATTCTGGTATTTCAAAGCTGTGTTAACCTGGATGCACAGGAGCAACAAACAGGGAGTGCTAAGGTGGAAATAAACCTTTTCTAGGTATGACTACCCACCATGGCCCTCCCAGTTAGGAATTCATGATCAGGTCACTTTTATTCACTGCACTTGTACGTACACCCTTCTTCATCCATAAAGTGGAAATAAAATTCCTGAACATCTAAAGGCCAAAGCATTTGTAGAAGAGCCAGGACTCAAATTATCTCGAAAGGTGGCCCTAAAACGAACACAGAAATGCTGCAGTAAATCACGTGAACGGATCAATCTGCAGTGTCACTGTCTTTGAAACAATTTGTTTGGGATGAATAATGTTATCTCATTATTTGTTGACCAGTTTTCCCAGTCATTCACTAGTTGTCAGGCATTATTTAACAAATGTCTAATAATAATAACTAGCATCTGATGATTGCTCACTCGGTGCCTGGCACCCTGCATTGCATTATCTCATTGCATCAGCACAGACGGTCTTTGTGATAAGGGAGTGTTGGTCTAATTTCCATTTTAACAGTGAGGAAACTAACACCTAGAGAAGTTAAATCATTTCCTCCAAGGTTGCACAGCGGAAAGCAGAACCAAAGCCCAGTCCAGCTGACTCCAAAGGTCCTACTACACCACTGGTTAAGAAATCTGGGATGCTACTGGATTCCCAGGTCCTTTTTTTAGGCTTGTCCTTAATTGGCTTGAACCCTGGAGTGATTCTCTTGCAAATCCTTTTGCACCAGGATTTTTCCAAAGGCTGATCTGATATACATTTCCTAAACTCTCTTTAGGCCCTAATTCTACATCTATTTAGAACAACTATAGAAACTTTGGGGGGAAATTTAATTTTTCTTTCATTTAGCATATGGATTTAAGTTTTATTTTTCTCACCTACCTCGGTATTAATAACAAGACTGTGTTCTTGATATTTCTGGCATACGTTAATATGATAGTCTATAAACAATTACACAATATAGATTAGAAAATGACCTAGAGCATCTCAAAGGTAACAGACTCTCAACATACAATGTAGACATTTACACTGACAAGTCTGGTGACTGCAATGTTCTAAAGCAAAATGATCTCAATAAACAGCTGTGAGGCTTTTTTTTTTCTCTGAATCTTAAACTCTAGACTGAGTGATACTGAATCCTCATTTGCTCATTAGCTCTTATGAGAGAGAAATTGAAATAAAAACTTAGGATCTAAAAATAGATTTTAGGATCTATATTTTAACAAGAACCAAAATTTTGAGCTATAAGATTTATTTCCCCAGTCTACCCTTTTTCCTTTTGACCTTCTATTTAAATGAGAAATTAGAATTGCATTTTAAAGTCATTCCACACAATCCTTTTGAAATAATAACACTATAAACATATTAATCCTTTATCATAGACCAGGGGTCGGGAACCTATGGCTCGCGAGCCAGACGTGGCTCTTTGGATGGCTGCATCTGGCTCACAGACAAATCTTTAATAAAAAAAAATAATAACGTTAAAAAATATAAAACATTCTCATGTATTACAATCCATTTATTTCCTACCACTCATGTTCATGGTTGCAGGTGGCTGGAGCCAATCACAGCTGTCCTCCAGGACAACACCAAATTTTTATTAGATAATGCATAACGAACATGGGTCGTTGTGAGGTCAGGAAGTAAACTTCCCTCCTTTTAATCAAGCAGTCAGCTAGCTAATTGCAGAAACCTTTTTGATGAAGAAGATGGCTAAAAGAAAAAAAGATGAGGAGTATCATACTTTTCAGCAGGAATGGACAGAGGAATTTGCCTTTGTGGAGAGAGCAGGTTCTACAGTGCGTCTAATATGCAATGAAAAAAATTGCATCGATGAAACGGTCAAATATAAAGCGGCACTTCGACACATGCCACACTACATTTGCATCAAAATACCCAGCGGGGGACAGCAGGAAGAAAGCATGTCAAGAGCTACTGTGCAGAGTGCAAGCTAGTCAACAGCAACTCCGTGTTTGGAACCAACAAGGTGACTGGAATTCAGCTAGCTTTGCTGGTGCTTTAGCAATTGTGAGAAATGGAAAGCCATTCACAGACGGGGAGTATGCCAAAACATTCATGCTTGATGTTGCCAATGAACTTTTTGACGACTTTTCAGATAGAGACAAGATAATGAAATGAATAAAAGACATGCCTCTGTCAGCAAGAAGTGTTCACAATCGTACCATCATGATGGCAAATCAACTTGAGGCAACACAAGTGAAGGACATAAATGCAGCACCATTCTTTTCTCTCGCTTTGGATGAGTCAACAGACGTAAGCTATTTATCCCAGTTCAGCGTGATTGTAAGGTATGCTGTCGGTGACACACTACGTGAGGAAAGTCTTGCTGTTTGGCCTGTAAAAGAGACAACAAGAGGGGAGGGTTATTCAAGTCTTTCTCTGAGTTCGCTAAAGAAAAAAATCTTCTGATGGATAAACTTATTTACTGTTGGTGTGTACTGATGGTGCTCTGTGCATGGTGGGGAAAAACAGAGGATTCATAGTGCTTCTTCACGAACATGAAAAGAGACCCATCCTAAGTTTTCACTGCATCCTACATCAGGAGGCGCTTTGTGCTCAGATGTGTGGTAAGCAGCTTGGTGAGGTGATGTCGCTGGTCATCGGGTGGTCAACTTTATTGTTGCCCGAGCTTTAAATGATAGTCAGTTTAAAACACTGCTGGATGAATTTGGGAATAGTTATCCTGGTCTGCTTCTGCACAGCAATGTGTATTGGTTGTCAAGAGGGAAGGGCTTGTCTGAGCAAACTCTGGACTTTTCTTGAAATGAAAAATGTCGAGCATCCTGAGTTAGCTAACACTGAGTGGCTCCTGAAGTTTTATTATCTCATGGACATGACTGAACATCTGGACCAGCTCAATGTGAAAATGCAAGGCGTTGGAAATACAGTCTTATCCCTTCAACAAGCAGTGTTTACATTTGAAAACAAGCTGGAACTCTTCATAGCCGACATTGAAACAGGTCGTTTACTATGCTTTGAAAAACTGGGAAAGTTTAAAGATGCATGCACAGCAAGTGACTCACTCAACATCTTGATTTCCAGCAGCTAGCGGGCTTCACATCTAATCTCCTGCAGTCATTCAAAGCGTGCTTTGGAGAATTTTGTGAGTATACTCGTCTTTTTAAGTTCATCACCCATCCACACTAGTATGCAGTGGACAGCGCAGACCTGAGTTATATCCCCAGTGTCTCCGTCAGAGATTTTGAGCTACAAGCTGCTGACCTGAAGGCCTCAGACATGTGGGTGAATAAGTTCAAGTCACTGAATGAAGATTTGGAGAGACTTGCAAGACAGCAAGCAGAGTTGGCGAGCAAACACAAGTGGAGAGAAATGAAAAAACTTCAACCCGCGGACCAGCTGATTGTCAAAACTTGGAATGCGCTTCCCATCACATACTACACACTACAGTGTGTGAGTATTGCTGTACTGACAATGTTTGGCTCTATGTATGCATGTGAGCAGTCTTTCTCACATCTAAAGAACATTAAGACCAACCTATGATCACATTTAATGGATGGAAGTCTCAACGCCTGCATGAAGCTTAACCTCACCACTTATCAACCAGACTACAAAGCCATCAGCAAAACCATGCAGCACCAGAAGTCACATTAATGGTAAGAAGTACTTCATTCATCATTGGTTAGCAACAGCATAACAACGTTATTAAAAAGAATTCAGAGACTTATTGTACTTTAAAAGTGCTGGTCTTACATAAAATGCACACATTTACTTGAATTTAGTGTTAAACATATTGGATGGCTCTCACGGAATTACATTTTAAAATATGTGGCGTTCATGGCTCTCTCAGCCAAAAATGTTCCCGACCCTGTCATAGACCAAAATTATGAGATTGTACATTTTTCCAATTGAATAAAATAATGATGTTTTTTAATTGTGTTCAGTTCAAAATAAATTTTGTGCCTAACACAGTCCTGTTAAAATTGGAATGAAATGATGGGTTGGTGGTTGTGGGGGCAGGGCAGGTGTCAAAGGGTACAAACTCCCAGTCATAGATATATAAACCCTGGGGATGTCATGTACACTAATCTGACAATAGTTAACAATATTGTACTGTACATTTAAAAGTTGCTAAGAGAGTAGATCCTAAAAATTGTCATCACAAGAAACAAATGTAGTTATGTATGGTGATGGATGTTCACTAACCTTATGGTAATATTTTTGAAACATATATATACATATATGTACATATACATCGCAAATCATTATGTTGTACACATAAAACTAATAAATGTTATATATGTCAATTATATCTCAATTTTAAAAACTGGAATAGAATGGAATCTGTAAACAGATAGTAATATAATAAGACATACAGTCCCATTGATATTCTCCCAGACTTATCACAGCCCAGCAAACTGCCTGGCATGTGATGTCAAATGAATAAATGGACAAATAAATGAATATATAAGTAAATGAACACACCTTCTCTGTCATTTAGACCTTACCTAATCCATTTTTCCCCAAAGAACACTGTTTTCTTTCCCTCTACTACATCAATATTGTCTTCACTCATAAAACTGCACTAATTTCACAGGACCACTTTTTGATCATTAAAAGTAAATATAATGAGATTCAGAGATCTATGTTCATAAAGTGTTTTTTTTTTACTGTAATTCTAGGAAGTAGGTCCCAAGTTACAAAAATTAAAACAACCAATTAAGCTTATAAGCAAACAGTTCTGTTCCTCATATCCATGGGTTTATAATTGAACTCCATAGAAAACATTTTGTTGTCTTTCCCCTAAATCCTTTGACTGTTACTCGATATAAGTCTTAGAGTTACTCCATTTATGCTCGCATGCCAATCCAAATGCACTATTTATAATATAAACAATAGTAAGAGTTGCTGCTTCAAAATGAGGACAGACTGACTTTTCTCCAAATTCATTTCATCCAGGTCTAAACATCCAAACTCTGATCAAAAAGACAAAAAATGCATTATTATTAAAAACTGTAGCTCATATATTTTTATAATATTAGTGTGGCAGAGTACTACTCACAAAAATTAGGGGATCAGGGAACGTGCAGATACTCCAGTACTTTCAGCCTTTTATATAGTGTATTTTCACCAATGAAATATGTTGGTTTTGCATGTTATTCGTATAATTGAACAACTTCCTTTGACTTGTCATTTGCTATTCTGATGTTCTTGTTTAATTTTAAAAAATCAAATGCTTTTTTTATCGCTTCATATTTGTTTTGAAATATCCCCTTACTTTTGTGAGCAGTAAGTATATCTGTGTTTTTGGAAACACACACAGCCTGAAGAAATGTGAAATATAATAATGTCTCCTAATAGGCTTTCTTTGGCAAATAGCTAGAAAAAAAAATGTGATTAAAAGCCAGTTTTTCCTGTTTAAAAAAAATGCAACATTCAATCAAATTAGAGGTTAGTTTTGAAAGAAATGTCAATTCTCCTTCTTTAAATCTCATAAAACACACACAGACCCTGGAGAATACTTAACGAGAACTGAGCTCTAAAATGAAAGACTCTTTAAAAAAGACAATGATGCACCTGAAAATAGTTTTCATTCTTTCCTTTGTGTGAAATGCAATTACACAGAAAGCAAACAAATGAAGCAAACAATGAAAATGGCACAAGGGCTTTATTTTTTAGTTACTGTCAACTGTACTCAGTAAAACAAAAGGACCATTTATGTAGCAATTACATCTAATGATGTGCATTGTTCTCCTATCAGACGATTTCTGGTACCAGATGCTTTCTCTGGGAGTCTCACACCACTAAACCCAGTTCTTTATAACTCTGTCTCTATAGATGCAAATTGAATAATAATCTTGCCTTTATCTTGATTTTTTTTACTCAAAAAATACTTTAAAATTTTGACAATACTGAGACTCACTATGTTATTTACACTTTCTGGAAATACTGCATTGAGCCCACTGAGCATTCTAAAGTAGCAAAAAATGAAAAGTATAGCATTTCATTGCTTTAATTAATGCTAATATATTGTTTTTCCTGACCAGGTGGTGGCACAGTGGATAGAGTGTCAGACTGGGAGGCAGAGGACCCAGGTTTGAGACACCGAGGTCGCCAGCTTGAGCATGGGCTCATCTGGTTTGAGCAAAGCTCACCAGCTTGGACCCAAGGTCGCAGGCTCGAGCAAGGGGTTACTCAGTCTGCTGAAGGCCCACGGTCAAGGCACATATGAGAAAGCAATCAATGAACAACTAAGGTGTCACAACGAAAAACTAATGATTGATGCTTCTCATTTCTCTCCGTTCCTGTCTGTCTGTCCCTATCTATCCCTCTCTCTGGTTCTCTCTCTCTCTCTCTCTCTGTAAAAATAAATAAATAAAACACTAATATATTGTTTTACAATCTTGCTTAAAAAGTTCCCTGTAAAGCCAGTAGCCACGGCCACCATCACAGCCGCCTGGCCCATGCAGGTTCGCATTAGATTTGGACAGATGGTAATGAAACAATGGAGCCAAGAACTGGTGGGCCATTAGCTTTATTCCTAGCTTGCACCTGGCGGGCAAGTAAAAACACACACTGGGCTCCAGAACCCACTCATTCAGTGCTCACAAAGCTACTGACTTATCTGAGTTTCCTAGAATCAAAGGTTTCTAGCTCACTAGCCTTATTCACCTCTGTTCCCCATCTCCTCCCTGCACAAACTCTGCACAAACTGGCTTCTCCTTCAGCACTCCACCATCTTGGCTGCTTCTCCTCTCCTCCACGTGGTCCTTCTCTGCTCTCCTTTCTCTGCTGTCTCCTCTAATGCTAATCTCAAGAACCGAGAGAGAGCAAGCTCCTGGTCTGCCCCATTTTATATTGTAGAAATCTAAACTTTTAATCCAATATACAAACAAGGAAGTCTCTGATACAAAGTCACTTATCTGAGGCATAATGGGATTCCTCATGAGAGTGCACCACCCCACATCAAAAAGGGTGGGAAAGGCTTAGTCTTAAAACTAAGCCTTAGGCTATAATGACTTTGCCAGCTTATAGCCTGTCTCCTACACCAAAAGCAAGCAAACATATATGTCATATTTAAAAACTTATTTGACCAACATTCTCTAATATACAAATGCAGTCTTCATAAAATTATCAAAATATATACTTACTAGATTAATCTTCTAGAAAATTAAAATTCTGATATTCTTTGGATTCCTTTAGATATTTAGATAGCAATCACTTCTCATATTTAAAGGATTAAATTTTAATCATAAGTGATTAAAATTTTGGTCCAGAAGACAAAAAATTTTTTTAATTTAACACATCTCTGGATAACACATGTCCAGAATAATAACACCAAAAGTGATTGTCTTGATTTAAAGGATTAGATTAGATAGATAGATAGATAGATAGATAGATAGATAGATAGATAGATAATATTAAGTGAAAGAATTGCAAACTAAAGTGGAACCAGAGGATATGAAACAGAGAATCTCACACATCCACTTAGAAGAATGGAACTTCAGAACTGTTGGCCAAATAAGTTTATAAATATGATATATATGTTTGCTCGCTTATAGTTTGCATTGGGTGTGGGGCACAGGCTGTAAGCAGGCAGGGTCGTTCATTATAGACTAAGGCTTAGTTTTAAGACTAAGCTTTTCCCCACCCTTGACTGATTGCATGATGTGGGGTGGTGCACTCTCATGAGGAATTGCATCATGCCTCAGATTGCATCATTTGTATATTGAATTAAAAGTTTTGATTTCTACACTATAAAATGGAGCAGACAGGAAGCTTGATCTCTCTCGGTTTCTTTAGATTAGCATTAGAGAGGAGAGCAGAGAAAGGCCACGTGGAGGAGAGGAGAAGCAGCCAAGATGGCGGAGAACTGAGGGAGAAGCCAGTTTGTGCAGAGTTTGTGCAGGGAGAAGGAAGGAGATGGGGAACAGAGGTGAATAAGACTGGTGAGGTTAGAAACCTTTGATCCTAGAAAACTCGGATAAGTCAGTAGCTTTGTGAGCACTGAATGAGTGGGTTTTAGAATCCAGTGTGTGTTTTTACTTGCCCGCCGGGTGCAAGCTAGGATTAAAGCTAATGGCCCACCAGTTCTTGGCTCCATTGTTTCATTACCATCTGTCCGAATCTAATGTAAACTTGCATGGGCAAGGTGGCTGTTATGATGGCTGCAGCTAATGGCTTTACATTTGGCATAGTCAGCAGGATTCGACAGAGATGAGTATGGAGCCACCACCACTTTTGAGCGGTGGAGTAGAGGACTGGCTGCTGTTATGGTTCCCCATGTATGTCCTTTTGGGGACCATAGGCTGGCTGACTTTTATAGCCATGGGTGAGGAAACCAAGAGCTCTGTGGAAGAGGCTGCCCGGGACCTGCAAATCGAGCAGTAGAAGGAGCTGGAGCAAACATGGGAGAAAGAGATGCCGACCCTGGAGCTGAAGCAAGCACCAGAGAAAGCCAAACAGGTTTGCAAGATTCACTTGGAAATGGAGCAGCCACTGGAGAAGGAATCACAGGTTCGTGAATTGCAGCATGCCCTGGACGTTGTGGAGAGCCAGCAGCTGCAGGAGGTGGGTGCTGAGACTGGAGCTGAGACCAGAGCTGGGGAGGCAAGGCCTGCTGAGCAGAAAGCGGTGGCGGCCCCAGGGCTCAATTCCAGCAGCAGGAGCTGATGTTGTCAGTTCCTCTTTGGAGGATGAGAAAAATTGGGCTGGAGTGCAATCCTCAGTCTCCAGAAGATAAGAGCCCAGCAGCTTTGGAGTTATCTACTACGCCCCTTGTAGGTCTGCGATTTTGGGAAATAGTGGTGGATGCCGTCGTGCTCTCCAAAGCAGAGATGGAAATGCTGACTGCCACTGCCATGTGCTCCTCCTTGGGACAGTGTAAGACCTTCCAGGACAGCAGGGATGAAGGGGGGTGGCTGAGGCCCCATGTGCATGGACTGATTCCTGGACTATGACTGGAGTGGGCATTGGCTCCTTTGTTGGATGGACTTACGGATTTTGGACAATATGAAATATCCTGATGGGGGTGGGGGGCAGCTTTGCTGGAAACACTCTCCTGCCCTGGAAAGCTTCTCTCACGGCTAGAAAAAAGTCAGAGGACATTTTGTGCTTTCGGCAAAGTGCTCAGAGACTGAAGTGTATCTTTGTAATTGTTGAAATTGTATGATTTGTCATGTTGTTTTAATTTGTGTAATGTGCTTAATTTACTTGTGCAGGAATACTTGTGCTTTAGATTGTGAAGCGAGCAAAAGGGGTGGAATGTTGATCAAATAAGTTTGTAAATATGATATATATATATATATATATATATATATATGTCTCTGTGTGTGTGTGTGTGTGTGTGTGTGTGTGTGTTTGCTTGCTTAAAGTTTGTATTGGGGCCTAACCTGTGATGGCTCAGTGGATAAAGCGTCGACCTGGAAATGCTGAGGTCGCCGATTCGAAACCCTGGGCTTGCCTGGTCAAGGCACATATGGGAGTTGATGCTTCCAGCTCCTCCCCCCTTCTCTCTCTCTCTCTCTCTCTCTCTTTCCTCTCTAAAAGTGAATAAATAAAATAAAAATTAAAAAAAAAAGTTTGTATTGGGTGTGGGGCGCAGGCTGTAAGCAGGCCAGGTCATTACAGCCTAAGGCTTAGTTTTAAGACTAAGCTTTTCCCCACACCCTTGACTGATTGCATGATGTGGGGTGGTACACTCATGAGGAATCCCATTATGCCTCAAATAAGTGACTTTGTATCAGAGACTTCCTTATTTGCATATTGAATTAAAGGTTTTGATTTCTACACTATAAAAATGGGGCAGACTAGGAGCTTGCTCTCTCTCGGTTCCTTAGATTAGCATTAGAGAGGAGAGCATAGTAAGGCCACGTGGAGGAGAGGAGAAGCAGCCAAGATGGTGGAGTGTTGAAGGAGAAACCAGTTGATGCAGAGTTTGTGCAGGGAGAAGGAAGGAGATGGGGAACAGAGGTGAATAAGACTGCTGAGGTTAGAAACTTTTGATTCTAGGAAACTCAGATAAGTCAGTAGCTTTGTGAGCACTGAATGAGTGGGTTTTGGAGCCCAGTATGTGTTATTACTTGCCCGCTGGGTGCAAGCTAGGATTAAAGCTAATGGCCCACCAGTTCTTGGCTCCATTGTTTCATTACCGTCTGTCCAAATCTAATACAAACCTGCATGGGCCAGGCAGCTGTGATGGTAACCGTGGCTACTGGCTTTACAGCCAGACAAGAACCAAGAGATTGATTTCCATTAAATGCCTGACTTACAGAAAAGCAAGATTATCTACTGACCAAAGAACACCTGTCAAGAATCTTCCCCATTCTCAAGGCAGTGAACTCTTACGACTATCCTCAAGCCAGTAAAAAAGGGGAGTGGCTGGACTTTCCTCTCTGTACACCCCTTGCCCATAAATACAGCCATGCCAATCCCTCAACAGGCTGGCCTGTAGCTTGCTACAGCATCTATTTCCTGATTTGCAATCCCTCTGCTATTCTCAAATAAATGCAATTTCTGGTTATTTGAGCTTGCCTCAGTTTACCTATTTAGTTAAGTTGATAATTATGTATATGTCGTTGTCCAAACCAGAATCATTTGGTCTTGAACTGATAAGGTATATAAGATATAAATGACATACCACAAATGCCTTGCTCCTCCCAGGTTGATTTAATTATTTTAATAGGAAACAACAATCCCTTGAGCCAAAAGAAACTAAAATATCAATAAGAAGCTTGTGGTGACATTTTAGTTCTTCGGCTACATTTAAAATGTCACCACTCACTTTCTCACACATTTCAAAACAGTACTACCCACTTGTGAAAGCTTTCGAGTCCTAGCACCTATATACACCTGAGGACATGGGACAACGGGCTGATGGACCTCACCACCGGTCAGTCCTCTTTTCCGGAGGCACAGTGTAGTATGGTGGAAAGAGTACTGGGCCTCGGAGTCAGACAAACTTGGAATTCAATCTATTTAATTCAATCCATTTGCTAATATTTAGTCTTGGGCTAGTACTTTATATCTCTCTGAGCTTCAGGTGACCTCATCGGTTGATGGGGAAAATAAAACCAGCCTTCAGGGTGATAGTGAAGATAAGATAACAGATGTAGAGCTGTAGGCAGAGTGATAACAGAGAAGGGTAGGCAGGAGGGCATCTTCCTACTGGGGGAAGTAGAACAGGTTCAAAAAAATTTTTTTTTTTTAGAGAGAGACAGGAAGGGAAAAGGAGCAGCAGCATCAACTTGTAGTTGCATCACTTTAGTTGTTCACTAATTGCTTCTCATACTTGCCTTGATGAGGGTGGGGTACTTAAGCCAAGCCAGGGACCCCTTGGTTTAAGACATTGGGCTTGAGCCAGCAACTTTGGGATCATCACCGGCCACCCATACTCAAGTTGGCAAGCCGGTACTTAAGCCAGATGAGCCTGTGCTCAAGCCGGGGACCTCGGGGTTTTGAATGTGGGACATCAGCATCCCACGTTGATGTTCTATCTACTGTGCCACCACCAGTCAGGCAAACTGGTGTTCAATTTTTGAAATGAAAGAAGTATTTATGAAGTCTCTGAAAACTGAGACCTGTGGTGGTGCAGTGAATAGAGCACCTACCTGGAATGCTAAGATCGCTAGTTCAAAACCCCAGGCTTGCTCAGTCAAGGCACATGCGAAAAGCAACTACTACAAGTTGATGCTTCCTGTTCCCCTTCCCTCTTTTTCTCTCTCTCTCCTCTCTCTAAAATAAATAAATAAATAAATAAATAAATAAATAAATAAATAAAGGCATGAGAATTGAGCCCTGGCTGTGCCTTGGTAGCTCAGCTGGTTAGACCATCATCCTGCCAAAGTTGCAGGTTTGATCCCTTGTCAGGACACATACAAGAATCAACTGATAAATGTATCAATAAGTAGAACAACTAATTGATGTTTCTCTTTTTCTCCATCTCTCCCTTCTTCTCCTAACAGCAATCAATAGATAAAAAAAATTTTTTTAAATGGCAATTTTGTTTTGTTTTGTTTTGTTTTTTACAGGGACAGAGAGAGAGTCAGAGAGAGGGATAGATAGGGACAGACAGACAGGAACGGAGAGAGATGAGAAGCATCAATCATCAGTTTTTCGTTGCAACACCTTAGTTGTTCATTGATTGCTTTCTCATATGTGCCTTGACCATGGGCCTTCAGCAGACTGAGGAACCCCTTGCTCAAGCCAGCAACCTTGGGTCCAAGCTGGTGAGCTGTGCTCAAATCAGGTGAGCCCGTGCTCAAGCTGGTGACCTTGGGGTGTCAGCCTGGGTCTTCCACATCCCGGTCCGACGCTCTATCCACTGTGCCACTGCCTGGTCAGGCAAGAATGGCAATTGTTTTTGTTTTTGCATTCATTTATCATGTTTAATGAGCTTATTTTTATCTAGACCAGAGAAAGACTCATCTGTAAGTAACTCTAACTATAAGGCACAGTGCTATCACTCTGTTGAAGGAATTAAGGGAGGGTTGGAGGTGACAATTAGCAAGGTCCCCAAAACAAGAGAGGTCATTTCAGGTTGAGTCACATATGGTCAGAGAGAGGGTTTAGTAGAAGGACATTACAGGGGAGTTTCAGGGACATGAGAATGGTTCATATCAGTCTCTCTAGGAATAAGAAGTGGAGAACAGTTGCTCCCCATCTGGATACTTGCTGCGGTCACTCTATCATCATTGTGACTGGGACTCAGAAGGGGAGTGGTCTGAGAAGTAGGTGCAGTCAGGCCACAAGGGGTTCCGGGCTTCTTTTCAGATCAGCTGGACCTTCACGGTATAGCTGACCTTAAACACCACCAATTTGAGAAAGCAATTTAGTTAGAAAAGAGAATGTGCAAGGGAGTAGAGGAAGTTTTCTGTTGATAGATCCTCCCAGATGATGAGGAAATCAGGTCCATTGTATATTATATAATACAAATAACCGGCCTAAAACTCTCAAAAATAAAGTAGAGTAACTTGATAAAGAATAAAATGATGGCTTCTTCTGTTTGATTCTATGCATTCCTGATTGTGGTGATGATAATAAAATAATAATAAATAATGGCTGCCATATCCTCTGTATTTTCTATGTGTCAGATGATTATTTAAGTGTTTAGTATTTCTGTTTGTTTCTTTATAAGTGCTTAGTATTTGATTTTTACAACAACCTACAAGAAAGACAATATTATTATCCCCCCTTTAAATGAATGATACAAGAAATGAGAGTTAAACTCGCTGAAGACCACACAGGGAGGAAGTGGCAGGGCTGGGTTTCAGACCCAGAAATGCCGTCACCTCCAGAACCTGCATTCTCTCCTATATGCTTACTGAATCTCTAAATAGCTTTGTGGGTATTCCAAAACCACACACTTATCAAAGTGTTATTTATTTATTAATCTCTGTTATCATAAAAATATAATAACATTTGCTATAACATTGATAATTTTCTATATCTAAAGAGTTTTATGTCTCAAAAACAACTTTGAGTTAAACTTAACCCCCTCAATTCTACAAATAAGAAACTAATCTATTTCAAGTTCAAATGAGCTACAAATAAAACACCAATGATCCTCTTAAGAATGTTCACCAAGGTTGGCCTGTGGTGGCGCAGTGGACAGAGCATCAATCTGGAATGTGTGAGGCCACTGGTTTGAAACCCCGGGCTTGCCAAGTCAAGGTACATACAACAAGCAATCAATGAACAACTAAAGTGAAGCAACTGTGACTTGATATTTCTCATTCAACAACCCTCCCTCTTCTCTCTGTAAAATCAATAAATAAAATCTTTTTTAAAAAGTTAGATAAAATGGACCTCTTTGTATATATTTGCTGATGATGGTGATAATTGTAGTTTGAAATAAAATGATGGTATACTAAGAAGACGGTGACAGCTTACCCTGGGATTTGACACAAAAGGCTGGGATGTTTTCAAACCACTCTTACTAACTTTGTGCTGAACAACATGGCAAAAAGCAAATGGCTTCCTGGTCATCTGGCTCCCTCTTTATTATTACTTTTTTAAGAGAGAGATAAAGAGGAAGAGAAAAAGATATGAAGCATCAAATTGTAGTCACGTCACTTTACTTGTTCACTGATTGCTTTCTCATACGTGCCTTGACGGGGGTGGAGGGGGGTGCTCAGCCCGAGCCAGTGACCCCTTACTCAAGCCAGCAACCTTTAGGCTCAAGCTAGCAACCATGGGGTCATGTCTATGATCCCACACTCAAGCCAGCAATCCCACACTCATGCTGGTGAGCCCATGCTCAAGTCCATGACCTTGGGGTTTCAAACCTGGGACCTCAGCATCCCAGGTTGACCCTCTATCCACTGAGCCACCAGTCAGGCTTCCTTAATTATTCTTAAAACATCAAAGATATGTTCTGGTTTAAAAGTAGCACTAGTGGATTAATTTTTATTTAAAAACCTGGCCATCCAATATTTAATTTAATTTTCTCCTCAAGCAGCAGTAAAACCTTTCTAAAAGTAATTGAAAACAAAAAACATTTTCTGAAAAGCAAAAACTGGGCAAAATTACTTATAGAATAAGGCCAGTGCCGATCATTATAGACTAAAGCAGTTCTCTAAGAGTAACAGAAAGTTTGGCTTGTGACTTTTCTCATTGATTTATCTTTGCACTCCCTTCTTTATTAGGGTAATTTTTTCCATAACCAGTTTATTGATCACTTGGAAATTTTTTTTAAAAGACCATTTATTGCCACTGTAAAATAACAAAATAAAATCTTCCTCAGAAGAAAAAGACTTCAACCTCATTAATAATAAAATAAATACAGATTTAAAAGATATCAGGTTGAAATTGAGATCAAAGACATTTTTTCCCCTATTCTCAATGTTGGTGGGAGTGTGAGAAAACAAGCTTATATGATGTTTTAACAATACTAAGAAATAAACTAAGGCGGTCTTTCTGGAGGCCACGGGCATTACCCCTCAATTTTTAAAATTGATTTTAGAGCCTGACCAGGTGGTGGCGCAGTGGATGGAGCGTCGAACTGGGATGCGAAAGGACCCAGGTTCGAGACCCCGAGGTCGCCAGCTTGAGCGCGGGCTCATCTGGCTTGAGCAAAGAGCTCACCAGCTTGGACCCAAGGTCGCTGGCTCCAGCAGGGGGTTACTCGGTCTGCTGAGGGCCCATGGTCAAGGCACATGTGAGAAAGCAATCAATGAACAACTAAGAAGTCGCAATGCGCAACGAGAAACTGATGATTGATGCTTCTCATCTCTCTCCGTTCCTGTCTGTCTGTCCCTGTCTATCTCTGCCTCTGTAAAAAAAAAAAAAAAAAAAAAAAAAAATTGATTTTAGAGAGAAACATTGGTTTGTTTACTGGAGTATACATTTACTGGTTGATTCTTGTATGTGCCCCGACCAGGGATTGAACCTATAACCTTGATGTATCAGGATGATGCTTTAAGCAACTGAGCTACTTGGCCAGGGAAAAGTGAGCATTTTTTTTTAAATGTGCATTTTTTTCACAGCAATTCCACTTCTAGGAACGTAATATATTGCCTTATGTGTAAAGACTTACCTATAATGAGATTGATAACAGATGTTTATAATAGCAAGGAAGAAAGTAAAAGATGAAGGGAAACAATTTTATTTATTTATTTATTTATTTATATCTTTTTTTTATTTATTTATTTATTTTTATAATTTTATTTTTTTAATGGGGTGACATCAATAAATCAGGATACATATATTCAAAGATAACAAGTCCAGGTTATCTTGTCGTTCAATTATGTTGCATACCCACCACCCAAAGTCAGATTGTCCTCCGTCACCCTCTATCTTGTTCTCTCTGTGCCCCTCCCCCTCCCCCTTTCCCTCTCCTATTCCCCCCTCCCCCCGTAACCACCACACTCTTATCAATGTCTCTTAGTTTCACTATTATGTCCCACCTACGTATGGAATAATACAGTTCCTGTTTTTTTCTGATTTACTTATTTCGCTTCGTATCATGTTATCAAGATCCCACCATTTTGCTGTAAATGTTCCGATGTCATCATTTCTTATGGCTGAGTAGTATTCCATAGTGTATATGTGCCACATCTTCTTTATCCAGTCATCTATTGATGGGCTTTTTGGTTGTTTCCATGTCCTGGCCACTGTGAACAATGCTGCAATAAACATGGGGCTGCATGTGTCTTTACGTATCAATGTTTCTGAGTTTTGGGGATATATACCCAGTAGAGGGATTGCTGGGTCATAAGGTAGTTCTATTTTCAGTTTTTTGAGGAACCACCATACTTTCTTCCATAATGGTTGTACTACTTTACATTTCCACCAACATTGTATGAGGGTTCCTTTTTCTCCACAGCCTCTCCAACATTTGCTATTACCTGACTTGCTAATAACAGCTAATCGAACAGGTGTGAGGTGGTATCTCATTGCCAGGGAAACAATTTTAAAAATCAAAATTTTCATCAATAGGAATGGGCTCAATAAATAAATATGGTCTACCCTGACCGGATAGCTCGGTTGGCTAGAGCATTGTACTGAAGCAGAGGTTGTTAGTTCGATCCCCAGTCAGGGCACATAGAGGAACAGATCAATGTTCCTGTCATCTGTGTCTGTCTCTCTGCTTTCCTCTCTCTATAAAATCACTAAAATAAACATTAAAAATAAATAAATAAGGTCCAGTGCATTCATAAAAAGCAATATTATTTTTTCATTAAAAGTGATGTTGTGGATAAATATTATTAAAATAGAAATCATTCACATATGTTACTAGGTTGTTTTTTTAAAAATATACAAAAATTTTTATAACTGTATGTTTGCCTTTATATGAAGTTCAACAACAGGCAAAACCAATCTGTAGTGATAGAAATCAGAATAGTGCTTGCCTGGCAGGGTGGAGAGTAGGGAGAGATTTGCAAAGAGGTTAGGGAACTTTGTGGAGTGATGGAAAAGGATTTGAAGAGTTTTTTGGATGGTGAAATAATGGGTATTTTTCCTTTCTTTTTTAACTTGTCAATAAGAATTGTAATAGTTAAAATGAACACAAATATACAAATGTGTTCAAATGTGCTTCAATGAGCCTCTCTTGCTCTTAATCCAAATATTCCCTCCCCCTGTTCAAAGGTTAGTATGTGGATTATCCAAGCATCATGGAACCACCCCAGGGTTCAGTGCCCTATGCTTTCACGGAGGAATATAAAAGGGGTTGTGGAGGTCTGTATGGTATATACTTATTTGGTCATTTGTTTCATCTCTCCAGCTTCAACTGTCAAAGTTACACCAAGAATGTGGTCATTTTCAGGCATGGCTTTAAGAAGACTTTATTTATAGAACCCAAACTCATCTCAGGTCCAGAAGAGAAAGCTTCAAATTATCAAAGGCAACACAAATGCTTGTGGCTGAGAAGTAGCTGTCCCTTAGCATGGGCCATGCCAAGTTTCTAAGAATGGTTTTACAATTAGCTGCAACCCCACGAGCAGCCCAGCTTGAGCCACATCCCCTTCAACAGACCTATTACATATAGGTAAATCAGCCAGTTTTTATGGGATAGGAAAGCCTGCTATGCCAGATGTGCTCATGGTGAGAGCGGGGTGTTTGCCACCTCTGGCTGGTAAGCAGCTCATGTTCACATGTAGACCACAAATCTCAGCATGGGCTGCTGGGCGGTTAACCATGCAGGCACATTACCTACTGACTGACAATAACAGCACAAGCAGGGGGCAGTTAGTTGATGGGTGGAAGAGGAAGGGAGTAGTCACAAGAAGATGAAACATAATTATACTCCTCTTCCTTAAAACCTCTCAGGATGGTTACAGATTGAGAACTGAGATAGGTGGGAAAAAGTCAGACAGAAATTTAGTTTTTCCTTCAGACATAACCAAAGAAGCTGATGAACATGAATAAGTGCTAAGAGAAGCTTGAACCAAACACCTGGCTTGGATTGGGATGAAGGGTAAAGCCAAATGCCCACAGAATCCATATCTTCAGTCCACTGGACAGTTTGCCAAAAATGTCTCAACAGCCCAGCAGACTTACCTGTGTTAACTAAATATCCCTTCATGGCCCCGCCCTGCTACTCTTTTAGCAAAGACCCCATCTCAGTGAGTGACACCTCTTTACTGGAGCAATACCTAGAAGCCTTTTAGACCTCCTTCTTTATCTTCCTCATAGGTTCAGTTACCAGGTCCTGTAGCTTCTATCTTCTAAGTATCTTTCTGATCAGCCTTTCCCTCCTGTTCATGCCACCAACTGTCACAAAACCTTTTCTCTGCTTCACTGCCTGAATGACCTTCGTTGGTTGCAAATATGATCATGCTATGAGCCTATCCTAGACCTTCCAGTTTCTATTGTCTACCCACAGACCTCTTGATACCATCTCAAATGCCTTCAATACCAGATATTTTAATATACGAAGTCACAGGGTTTAATACGTATAGCAAAGTAGGAGGCAGAATGGACCAAAACAAGACTCGTCCCATTTAAAGGCATTCAAATCTAAAACTATTTTAAAACAACTGCGCTAGCCTGACCAGGCAGTGGCGCAGTGGATAGAGCGTCGGACTGGGCTGCAGAGGACCCAGGTTCGAGACCCTGAGGTCGCCAGCTTGAGCGCGGGCTCATCTGGTTTGAGCAAAAAGCCCACCAGCTTGAACCCAGGGTCGCTGGCTCCAGCAAGGGGTTACTCGGTCTGCTGAAGGCCCGTGGTCAAGGCACATATGAGAAAGCAATCAATGAACAACAAAGGTGTTGCAACACGCAATGAAAAACTAATGATTGATGTTTCTCATCTCTCTCCGTTCCTGTCTGTCTGTCCCTGTCTATCCCTCTCTCTGACTCACTCTCTGTCTCTGTAAAAAATAAAAATAAAATTAAAAAAAACAACTGCGCCAACCTAGTCAGTTTTATTCTGGGGCCATTCTGGTACTCCTGGTTGGACTCTTCAGAGTCCAAACTCTCTATAAAAGTCTGTGATATAGTGGATGCCTGCTTCTTTGCTTTTGTCTTCAGCTATTCTCAGCAAGCAGCTTTTGTTTTCCTGAAGATTCACACAGCAGAGCCTTTGCACAAGATCTGGGCCTTTCTTCTTTTTCTACCTTGTTTAGACTCTTTTTGAGATCTTCATTGGGAGCCTTCCCAGAGCCCTGGGCGGTGTTGTACCCTGGACATAACATCTGTTATTGTTTTTTCTCAGCTTGCAGATATTTACTTTTTCTTCCTTACTAGATAGTACTTAGAGGACTTGTCTTATAATTTCACAAATTATATGTTGCAAAATAAACAGCAAAACCTGACCAGGTGGTGGTACAGTGGATAGAGCATCAACCTGGGATGCTGAGGACCCGGGTTTGAAACCCCAAGGTCGCCAATTTGAGCACAGGCTTACATGCATGGGGTCACTAACTTGGGTGTGGGATCATAGATGTGATTTCATGGTCACTGGCTTGAGCACAAGGTTGCTAGCTTTTTTTTTTTTTCAATTTTATTCATTTTAGAGAGGAGAGAGAGAGAGAGAGAGAGAAGGGGGGAGCAGGAAGCATCAACTCCCATATGTGCCTTGACCAGGGAAGCCAGGGTTTTGAACCAATGACCTCAGTGTTCTAGGTCGATGCTTTATCCATTGTGCCACCACAGATCAGGCTAAGGTCGCTAGCTTTAGTAAGGGGTCACTGGCTTGGCAGGACCCCTGCACCCTGTCAAGACCCATATGAAAAGCAATCAATGAAGAACTAAAGTGACTCAACTACAAGTTGATGCTTCTCATCTTTCTCTCTTGCTGTCTGTTTCCTTCTGTCTTTCTCTCTCTCTCTCTCTCTCAAATAAATAAATAAACAAACAAACAATCAAACAGCAAAGACAAATTTCATATAGACAATCTTCCTCCCTAACATTTTAAATAAGATCAAGAAAATCTTGTCTATATCACAGAATACAATTATTTTAAATTCTAGATGTTCGTCAAGGAGACTTAGAGGGGCCTCCAAATATGTACTACTCTGTCCTGAGACAGTCTCTGCTCACTAAACCTTTATTGACTATGTATGACATTGCAACAATCGTATGACAGAAAAGCTGCTTCAGACCTTGATCAATTTCACAAAAATGCAAATGGGGTAATATTAATTATTATCATGAATTTCCAGTACTAAAAAAAAAAAGAAAGGAAATAAGAAACTGTTACATGCTCCAGTGCCTTTTAAAAAGTCACTCTAAGAAATAAAGGGAATTCAACTCCACCCCACAACTGGATCACAGTTCCATTGGCTGAAGTAGTTGCGTGCTCATTCACATGAAATACTTCTTTTTCTCAGAACTTTCCCAAAGGGACCTTTTCTGCCTACAGAGATAGAAGTAAGGAAAAAAGAATCTTTCCTGTACCTTTAAGTTTGACCTGCCTTATATTTTCCTCCCTTCCTGTCCGTTGATTTAAGCCTTCGGGGAGGTATGGAAATACAACGGGAAGTTGAAAGGGAAGAGGTAGTGAAGGATGAAGGGGCGGACAGTAAAAGGGACTGTTGATGTAGCTATGCCTGTAGTGGCTGAGGTTAAATGAAGTCAACCGCAAAGCTCCAGGAAGCTCACCACTTCCTACTTTGCACTATAACTAACTGGTTGAGCTCTGGGTTGGATTTAAAGTTGAGGGTCCAGGGTGAAGTCATTCGTTATACACCAGTTCCTCCTAGATTATTATATATTTTTATCATTATTGTTGGAATTATAAGTGCTTTTATTCTTATTAACCAATGTGAAAGAAATTTACTTGATATTGACTAGAAAAAACTCACGAGGAGACTCCACCCAAGCAAATGTAAAGAAAAGAAAAACCTACCTATACTCAGGAGTCTTAATTTAATTATGATTGCATGATGTTTACTTTTTACAGTTGAAAAATTATCTTTGTAACAAGCTCTTGCCTTGTTTTTAGAAACCGCTTAAAGCATTGGGTTGTTTTTTTCTTTCTTAGTGAGAGAGAGAGAGAAGAGAGCAAGACCGAAATCAGTGTGTTGTTCCACTTATGTTTGCATTCATTGGTTGATGCTTTTATGTGCTTTGACCAGGGATTGAACTCAAAATAGGGACGAAGCTCTGACCAACTGAGCTACTTGGCCAGAGCCTTTTAGCATTATTTTTATAGCTACAAAGTACTCTTTATGTGGATGTATTGTAATTTATATAACCATAATTATACTATAATCATTTAGTCTTTTATCAAATATATTTGGAATAATAATCTGAATTTAAACCTTTTAAAATCACTCAATACCAGCAATGAGTAAAAGAGAACTCTCCAAAGAAATTATTTAGGAGAAAAGTTTAGGAAGCATTTTAGTCATTGGTTTCCTTTAGCCAAGAAAAACAGGTACAATATCACCCAAGTTATAGACAAAAGCAGGAAATGCATTGAATTTCCTTAAGAATGCTGTATTTCTTCAGCCTCTGTTGACTTGATGGGGGACCAGTTTCCAGAAGGCTTTGGGAGAAGAGAGGAGTGTCAAAAAGGGAGCACATGTATGTGCCAAGTAGTGTAAAGAACTGAAGTTGGGCAAAGAAACCTCAAGCTCTTACTGTGACACTAGCATAGTTTTCCACCCATTGCTGCTTTTGTTGGTGACTAGACTCTCTGATAAGCTTGCCACAAGTAATTAAATCTCTGAGAAACATTTTCTTAAACAGAAAAAACTTGAACAACGAGTTGTTAATAGTAAGCGCCTACCTACCAAGTGTCATTTCACAAACTAATTCATCTTTTCTCATGTTCTTCAGCAACAGAGTAGGTGATCAGAATTCTTTCACAGAACCCACATGGCTGGAATCCCCACCGTGTGAATGCTTTTAAAATGATAAGGAATTTAGAGTCTTCCTAAAACTCAATTTCCCTGGACTTTTGTGGCAATCTGGGAAAACACAATGCTACGTATCTACAGTGTGTTCGTAAAGTCATGGTGCACTTTTGACCAGTCACAGGAAAGCAACAGAAGACGATAGAAATGTGAAATCTGCACCAAATAAAAGGAAAACCCTTCCAGTTTCTGTAGGAGGATGTGGCAGCATGTGCTTACGCGCAGATGATGATGTAACACCGTGTATACAGCGGAGCAGCCCACGGCCATGCCAGTCAAGATGTGGACGGTACAGAGGAAAGTTCAGTGTGTTCTGTGGCTCACTAAATTCGGATCTGTGACCAAAGTGCAACGTGAATATCGGCGCATTTATAACGAAGTGCCACCACATAGGAATAACATTACTTGGTGGGATAAGCAGTTGAAGGAAACCAGCAGTTTGGTGGAGAAACTCCATTCTGGTAGGCCATCAGTCAGTGATGAGTCTGTAGAGGCTATACGGGATAGCTACCTAAGGAGCCCTAAAAAATCTGTGCGTGAGCCCACATCGAACTGCACTGAATAGGTATGAAACTGGGAGAGTTTTCCTTTTATTTGGTGCAGATTTCACATTTCTATCATCTTTTGTTGCTTTCCTGTGACTGGTCAAAAATGCACCTTGACTTTACAGACACACTGTATATACTTTCATTTGATTCTCACCTAAATGAATATTTTCTTAGAAAGTTATTGTAAAAGTTTGAATTTGCTCTGTGCACTTTGCCCAAAGTGTTTTCAGTTATTTATGATCACAGTTTGTCTTCATAAAACCCTGAAAGGCGGGTAGGGCAGATATTATTATCTTTGTTTCAGAGACAAGAAAAACAGATGGAGAGTTCAGGTGCTGCCACCAGCGCCCAGATGTCTTGTCTTTAGGCCGGTGTGCCTTCTCCTGCAGACATTCTTAGAGTCCTCAGAGACATGGCTGGGCTTCTGTGATCCGACATCTCAGAACAGTCTTAAACCTGTTTAAAAAGTGGCATAATAAACATGAGTATTTTCCTGAAGCATGCATAGATGTGCTCTGTCTTAAAGCATCTCCAATTTCTTCAAATATAGAAGTAGGAATCAAAGATAATTTTAGCTTTCATTTTTACAATAGGTAAAAGGAATAAAGATGAATGTTTACATACAGTAACATATTTGAAAAACTATGGTTGAGATTTAAGTGACAAACAAAACTGAGAAATGCAAATGTATTTCTTAAAAGCCGAAAAATCTTTGTATGGTTTAAATAAATAAGGGAATATATCTCTTAATATTACCAAACCCTGTCAAATAAAGCAGAAAAATACTTTTTAAAAAAATGTTTATTTTATTGATTTTTAGAGAGTGGAAGGGAGAGAGAGACAGGAACATCGATCTGTTCTGGCATGTGCCCTGACTGGGGATTGAACCAGCAACCTCTGTGCTTCAGGAAGATGCTCTAACCAACTGAGCTATTCGGCCAGGACAAAATACTTATTTTTAACAAATTATTCTTTTAATACTTTTTATTTATTCATTTTTAGAAAGGAGAGAGAGAGGAAGAGAGAGAAATGAGGGGAGGAGCAGGAAGCATCAACTCCCATATGTGCCTTGACCAGGCAAACCCAGGGTTTCGAACTGGTGACCTCGGCGTTTCCAGGTTGACGCTTTATCCACTGCGCCACCACAGGTCAGGCCTTTTTTTTTTTAATGACTAAATATGTAAGGGCTCAGTCTGAAAAATTAATACATAGGAAATTCATTGGTATATGAACACTTGCCTTTTAAAATAATGTGATTTCTCTATTAAACATGACTATATAAGACTCTTAGAAAACACATGGCTGAAATAGAATACATCTTCTATATATCACACTTTAATGTATTTTTTACTCCCTTTTTAAAAATGAAAGGAAATGTGATATTGAAAGCTACTTTCATTAGGGATGTGTGTGTGCACATGTATGCACACGTGTTACTGTCATTGAAGAACAGTTTCCAAGAGACCTCAACCAGCTTCTGAATATAGTTACAATTTGGCACTAGACCACACTGAGTTTAATACTTTATGCTGCGATACAGACTGATATTGTTATGTTTCCTAAAAAGACTGTAAGTGCCTTGAGATTAAGAACTCTATCTTCTGTTTCTTTTGTATCCCCTACAGTATCTGCCACAATATTTATATTGAATTTAAAGATATTGGTTTATCCAATGTTCCCAGAAAACCTGCTCCACTAATCATCCAATCTTTGAAATGAATTGTTCTGATCTTTTAAACTATAAAATTTAATGTTAATATCATTTTGTGGAATATCTTAACCTTACAATAATTTGCCTTTGTATGATACAGTTGCAAATATTATTATTGTGAAAAATAATTGGATTTTTTTGTGCTTGATCCTTGACAATTTTTTTCTAAGAGAGAGAGGAGACAGAGACAGACAGACAGGAAGGAAGAGAGATGAGAAGCATCAATTCTTCATTGCAGCACCTTAGTTGTCCATTGATCGCTTTCTCATATATGTCTTGACTGGGGGGCTCTAGCCAAGCCAATGACCCCTTTCTCGAGCTAGCAACCTTGGGCTCAAGCCAATGACCTTAGGATTCAAGCCAGCAACCATGGGGTAGTGTCTATGACCCCACACTCAAGCCAGTGACCCCATGCTAAAGCTGGAGAGCCCACGCTTAAGCTGGCGAGCCCATGCTTAAGCTGGCAACTTCGAGGTTTCAAGCCTAGGTCCTCTGCACCCTGGGGCGATGCTCTATCCACTGTGCCACCACCTGGTCAGGCATCCTTAATGATTTTTAAAGCCTCAGATATAATTTTATAAATGTAGTGAATAGGGATAAGTGATAGAAAGCAAGGAGTATTCCATCATCCCTGATTCTTTTGTAGATTGGTTGTAAGAATATGGTGAGATTTCTTAGGAAAGAGAGTTGGAGTCATCATATAGTTAGTTATCTGGGACCTCAGGGACATTAACTCATATTGGAATCCATAATTGTTACTAGAAAACTTCTTGCTTATCCACATCCAAAATCAATTCCTTTTGAAGCAAGAGGTGTCTATTAAGACTGCCTTTGCTGTGTTCCTTCTGTTCTTCTTTCCCAGTTCCAAACAGTTCCTGTCCCTGCATCTGGATTTCAACTTACAAACTTATGCTCTACACCAGGGGTCAGGAACCTTTTTGGCTGAGAGCCATTAACACCACATATTTTAAAATGTAATTCCATGAGAGCCATACAACGACCCGTGTACATTACACATTATCCAATAAAAATTTGGTGTTGTCAGGCAAGAGAAGTGAAGGCAAAAATTAGTGAATGGGACTACATCAGACTAAGAAGTTTTTGCCCAGCAAGAGAAACTCATATCAAAATAAACAGAAAGCCAACTAAATGGGAAATGATATTTACAAACAACAGCTCAGATAAGGGCCTAATATCCAAAATATACAAAGAACTCATAAAATTCAACAACAAACAAACAAACAATCCAATAAAAAAATGGGAAGAGGATATGAACAGACACTTCTCCCAGGAAGAAATACAAATGGCCAACAGATATATGAAAAGATGCTCATCTTCTTTAGCTATTAGAGAAATGCAAATCAAAACTGCAATGAGATACCACCTCACACCTGTTAGATTAGCTATTATCAACAAGACAGGTAATAGCAAATGTTGGAGAGGCTGTGGAGAAAAAGGAACCCTCATACACTGTTGGTGGAAATGTAAAGTAGTACAACCATTATGGAAGAAAATATGGTGGTTCCTCAAAAAAAACTGAAAATAGAACTACCTTATGACCCAGCAATCCCTCTACTGGGTATATACCCCAAAAACTCAGAAACATTGATACATAAAGGCACATGCAGCCCCATGTTCATTGCAGCATTGTTCACAGTGGCCAGGACATGGAAACAACCAAAAAGCCCGTCAATAGATGACTGGATAAAGAAGATGTGGCACATATACACTATGGAATACTACTCAGCCATAAAAAATGATGACATCGGATCATTTACAGCAAAATGGTGGGATCTTGATAACATTATACGAAGTGAAATAAATAAATCAGAAAAAACCAGGAACTGCATTATTCCATACGTAGGTGGGACATAAAAGTGAAACTAAGAGACATTGCTAAGAATGTGGTGGTTAAGGGGGGGAGGGAGGAATGGGAGAGGGAAAGGGGGACGGGGAGTGGCACAAAGAAAACAAGATAGAAGGTGACAGAGGACAATCTGACTTTGGGTGATGGGTATGCAACATAATTGAACGACAAGATAACCTGGACTTGTTATCTTTGAATATATGTATCCTGATTTATTGATGTCACCCCATTAAAAAAATAAAATTATTAAAAAAAAAAAATTTGGTGTTGTCCCAGAGGACAGCTGTGATTGGCTCCAGCCACCCGAAACCATGAACATGAACAATAGGAAATGAATGGATTGTAATACCTGAGAATGTTTTATATTTTTAATGTTATTACTTTTTTTATTAAAGATTTGTCTGTGAGCCAGATGCAGCCATCAAAAGAGCCACATCTGGATTAGTGACGTCACGGAAATGGCACCGTGAGCAGCGCGTCCGACAGATCTCCCCTAAATCACAACAAATTTATCAACTAGAAACAGAAAAATTTATCCTCGGAGCATTCCGGAGTTCCACACAAACTGAAAGCGAAAGGACTGTTATCACTTGAATCTGAGAGACGAGGGTGTGGAGGAAGCTACCGCAGCGACCAGCGACGTTCATTCAAGCTGCGAGGGAGTGCGCCTGTGGTGAGTCAGCCCACACTCCAGAGCGCAAGCAGCCACCGGCGTGCCCGGTCCGGTTGCAGAGCGAGCACCGCTAACATTCCCAGCGGCCGGCGCACTGCGAGTGAGAGACGCCAGCCACCGGTGCCCGGAGCACCCCATTTGCGCGCGTGCCCTGGGCATTCCACACGCCCAGAGCGCCTTACTGGCCCGCACACCCAGGGTGCCCCATTATCCTGCGCCTGGTGCGATTCAGCCGCCAGCGGCAGGGCGAGCGGGAGAGGCACCAGGGTGGTCTTCTACTTGGGAGATTCTCTCCGTGGGCGGGGCACCTCACCCAGCCATTCAAGCTAACAATCAAGCGTTGGGGGAGGGGCGCGCGCAGGCAGCCTAAAATACCTTCGGGAGCACAGCTGCGACCCAATCACTGAAATTAGCTTAACCCATGAAATCTGCGCACCCTCAGTTCTAATTGATAAGATCTCTCTCAGTTCAGCGACCCAAGACAAGAGGCGTGATATTTTTTAGTGCCTCTCGCTAAAGGGGCGGGGGCAACTTCTGATTGATAGAGCCTCCATATTCAGGGATAAACGCTAACAAGAGGGACATGGCAGATAATAAGATCTATACTACACTAGTCGCAAGCAGAGACTAGTGCCTCTTCTTCCCAGCCAAAACAGGCTACAAAGTGTGGAAAGCCTGGGTTGAGAGGTCCAACTGAATGCTAGGCGCTGAACAGTCACCTTGACAACAATTGACTCCCACCCCCGCCTGATTACACTGGAGGCCCTGACTGCCAGAGCCTTTCCCAAAGCCTTGCACTGAGTGGGGATAGAGTGGGGATTTCCCAGCTCTTTGAGCCTCTTACTCCCCAGGCAGAAGCAGTTGCAGCCTTATAGCTGGATCACCAGGCTGCTAATTCAGAAAGGGGGGACTAGGAGAGAGAATCCAGGAAAGCAAACTCTCTCATCGTTGGACCCTGCAAACGCCAACAAGCCTTGACTACCAGCAAGACTAAAGCCAATTATATGACATTGCCATAGAATCCCATCAACTGCAAATCCCTACCTAAGTGTGACACAGGGGCAGAGCCTGGGGTACAGAGTCACCGACCAGGAAGAGGGAGAGAAAAGAAAAAGAAAGAAGTTAACCTCTCAAAATCAAGAAAAATCCACAGCCTTTACAACTTGTTCCACTAATTTTTTTGTTGTTGTTGTTTGTTTCTTCTATCTTATTGCCTTTATTTCCTCCACCTCGGTCCGTCTATTCTCTGCCCATCTTATGCTTCCCTTTTCTTGAACTACACTACCCATGAGTGTTACATTTTATTTCTCTTCTTCATCCTCACCCTCCTTTAAGGTTATACTCCAAAACACTTAACTCTCACTCTCTCCTCTTTTGTTTGTTTTTTTTTGATTTGCTTTATTTTGTTTTTTTCTCTTCCTTTTTTATTACTTCCTTCGTTTTTCTCTTTTTCTTATTTTTTCCTTTCTATTCGTTTTTTCTTTTCTCGTTTTACTTTCCTCCCATTTAATCCTCAATCACGAACAAATTAGTTAATTTGGGACTCAAGGCTTTTTTTGGCTTTATTGTTCTTTTTTGCTTTTGTTTTTGTTTTTTTCTTGTTTGTTTATTTTTGTGGCATTTTGGGTCCTCCCAACCCAAGGTCTCCATTGTATTTAGTCTTCGCTCCACTTAATACAACAGATTTTTACTTATTATTTTTATTTTTTCTTCTTTATTATTCTTTTTTTGGTCATTTTTTCTGGTTCCCTCTTATCCCTCTCATCATATCTCTTAGTTGACCATCACTTACAAGCAAATCATCTTATGCTTGTCTAAAATTTTCTTCCTTTTTTTTTTTTTTTTTGCATTTAATAGGTCCCTACTCCCTTTTTTTGCCCCTTGAACTCTTCACCCCAAATCAGGCCCTCCATTATAGGCACGATATTTCCCTGAGGAGGGGAGAGGAGGGAAAGAGAAGAAAGAAAAAAAGGGGGAAATAATAAATTATTACTGTTTTTTTTTCTGGGGTGTTTTACCTTTTTTTTTTTTTTTTTTTTTACTCTTCATTAATTCTAATTAGTGCTATCAACAAGACCACCCTCAGATGCCGATAAGAAAGAGGAAATCGAATATTATGGATACAAAAGAAAGAGAGGTAACACAAATAGATGTGGAAAAATCTATGGAGAAAAGACTTAACATATTGGAAGCCTTGGAGCTAAATGACAGAGAATTTAAAATAGAAATCTTAAAAATACTCAGAGATATACAAGAAAACACAGAAAGGCAATATAGGGAGATCAGAAAACAACACAATGAACACAAAGAATATATTACCAAGGAAATTGAAACTATTAAAACAAATCAAACAGAAATGAAAAACTCAATTCACGAGCTGAAAAACGAGGTAACAAGCTTAGCTAACAGAACAGCCCAGATTGAGGATAGGATTAGTGAAATAGAAGACAAACAACTTGAGGCACAACAGAGAGAAGAAGAAAGAGACTCAAAAATAATAAAAAACGAGAAAGCCCTACAGGAATTGTCTGACTCCATCAGAAAGAATAACATAAGAATAATAGGTATATCAGAGGGAGAAGAGAAAGAAAATGGAATGGAGAATATACTCAAACAAATAATAGACGAGAACTTCCCAAGCCTGTGGAAAGAACTAAAGCCTCGAATTCAAGAAGCAAACAGAACACCGAGTTTTCTTAACCCCAACAAACCCACTCCAAGGCACATCATAATAAAGATGACACAAACCAATGACAAAGAAAAAATTCTCAAGGCAGCCAGGGAAATGAAGAGTACAACATATAAAGGAAGGCCAATTAGATTATCATCAGACTTCTCAGCAGAAACTCTACAAGCTAGAAGAGAGTGGACCCCAATATTTAAAGCCCTGAAAGAGAGGAACTTTCAGCCAAGAATACTATACCCATCAAAGCTATCCTTCAAGTATGAAGGAGATATAAAAACATTCACAAATACAGAAAAGATGAGAGAATTTATCAACAGAAAGCCCCCACTCCAGGAAATACTAAAGGGGGTTTTCGAACCAGATTCAAAGGACAAAAGAAAACAACACCACAAGTAACAGCTCCACCAAGAACACAATAAAACCAAACTTAAACTGTGACAACAAAGGAAAAAAAGGGGGGAGAGGATGGAGATTAACAGTAGCAAAGGACGATGAAGTGCAGAAATACTTATAAGATAGGGTACTACAATGAATATGGTAGGTACCCTTTTCATTACTTAATGGTAACCACCCTTGAAAAAACCACCACAAAAACACTTGACTTAAAAAAGGTAGCAACAGAGGAAAGAAGTATGGAACACAAACAAACAAAAACAAATGATAGAAAAACAAAGGAGAAGAATCAAACTAGATACAAAACTAACAGAAAGCAATTTATAAAATGGCAGTAGGGAACCCACAAGTGTCAATAATTACACTAAATGTAAATGGATTAAACTTACCAATAAAAAGACACAGAGTAGCAGAATGGGTTAAAAAAGAAAATCCAACTATATGCTGCCTACAAGAAACACATCTAAGCAACAAGGATAAAAACAAATTCAAAGTGAAAGGCTGGAAAACAATACTCCAAGCAAACAACACCCAAAAAAAAGCAGGCGTAGCAATACTCATATCTAATAATGCTGACTACAAGACAGAAAAAGTACTCAGAGACAAAAATGGTCATTTCATAATGATTAAGGGGAAGTTGAATCAAGAAGACATAACAATCCTTAATATATATGCACCAAACCAAGGAGCACCAAAATATATAAGACAGCTACTTATTGACCTTAAAACAAAAACTAACAAAAATACAATCATACTTGGAGACCTCAATACACCGCTGACGGCTCTAGATCGGTCATCCAAACAGAGAATCAATAAAGATATAGTGGCCTTAAACGAAATACTAGAACACCTGGATATGATAGACATCTACAGGACACTTCATCCCAAAGCGACAGAGTATACATTTTTCTCTAGTGTACATGGAACATTCTCAAGAATTGACCATATGTTGGGCCACAAAGACAATATCAGCAAATTTAGAAAAATTGAAATTGTACCAAGCATATTTTCTGATCATAAAGCCTTGAAACTAGAATTCAACTGCAAAAAAGAGGGGGAAAACCACACAAAAATGTGGAAACTAAACAACATACTTCTAAAAAATGAATGGGTCAAAGAAGAAATAAGCGCAGAGATCAAAAGATATATACAGACAAATGAAAATGAAAATACGACATATCTCTGGGATGGAATCTCTGGGATGCAGCAAAAGCAGTAATAAGAGGAAAGTTCATATCACTTCAGGCCTATATGAACAAACAAGAGAGAGCCGAAGTAAACCACTTAACTTCACACCTTAAGGAACTAGAAAAAGAAGAACAAAGACAACCCAAAACCAGCCGAAGAAAGGAGATAATAAAAATCAGAGCAGAAATAAATGAAATAGAGAACAGAAAAACTATAGAAAAAATAAATAAAACAAGGAGCTGGTTCTTTGAAAAGATCAACAAAATTGACAAACCCTTGGCAAGACTCACCAAGGAAAAAAGGCACAGGACTCAAATAAATAAAATCCAAAATGAAAGAGGAGAGATCACCACAGACATCATAGATATACAAAGAATTATTGTAGAATACTATGAAAAACTATATGCCACCAAATACAACAATCTAGAAGAAATGGATAAATTCCTAGAACAATACAACCTTCCTAGACTGAGTCATGAAGAAGCAGAAAGCCTAAACAGACCAATCAGCAGGGAGGAAATAGAAAAAACTATTAAAAACCTCCCCAAAAATAAAAGTCCAGGCCCAGACGGTTATACTAGTGAATTCTATCAAACATTCAAAGAAGACTTGGTTCCTATTCTACTCAAAGTCTTCCAAAAAATTGAAGAAGAAGCAATACTTCCAAACACATTTTATGAGGCCAACATAACCCTCATACCAAACCTGGCAAGGATGGCACAAAGAAAGAAAACTACAGACCAATATCTCTAATGAATACAGATGCTAAAATACTAAACAAAATACTGGCAAACCAAATACAACAACATATTAAAAAAATAATACATCATGATCAAGTGGGATTCATCCCAGAATCTCAAGGATGGTTCAACATATGCAAAACGGTTAACGTAATACACCATATCAACAAAACAAAGAACAAAAACCACATGATCTTATCAATAGATGCAGAAAAGGCTTTTGATAAAATACAACACAATTTTATGTTTAAGACTCTCAACAAAATGGGTATAGAAGGAAAATATCTCAACATGATAAAGGCCATATATGATAAACCATCAGCCAACATCCTATTAAACGGCATAAAACTGAGGACTTTCTACCTTAAATCAGGAACAAGACAGGGTTGTCCACTCTCTCCACTCTTATTTAATGTGGTGCTAGAAGTTCTGGCCAGAGCAATCAGACAAGACAAAGAAATAAAAGGCATCCATATCGGAAAAGAAGAAGTAAAGCTATCACTTTTTGCTGATGATATGATCCTATACATCGAAAACCCGAAGGACTCCACAAAAAGATTATTAGAAACAATAAACCAATACAGTAAGGTCGCAGGATACAAAATTAACATACAAAAGTCCATAGCCTTTCTATATGCCAACAATGAAATATTAGAAAACGAACTCAAAAAATTAATCCCCTTCACGATTGCAACAAAAAAAATAAAATACCTAGGAATAAACATAACAAAGAATGTAAAGGACCTATATAATGAAAATTACAAAGCATTGTTAAGGGAAATCGAAAAAGATACAATGAGATAGAAAAATATTCCTTGTTCTTGGATAGGAAGAATAAATATAATCAAAATGGCCATATTACCCAAAGCAATATATAAATTTAATGCAATTCCCATCAAAATCCCTATGAGATTTTTTAAAGAAATGGAACAAAAAATCATCAGATTTATATGGAACTATAAAAAACCCCGAATAGCCAAAACAATCCTAAGGAAAAAGAATGAAGCTGGGGGCATTACAATACCTGACTTTAAACTATATTATAGGGCCACGATAATCAAAACAGCATGGTATTGGCAGAAAAATAGACACTCAGACCAATGGAACAGAATAGAAAGCCCAGAAATAAAACCACATATATATGGTCAAATAATCTTTGATAAAGGGGCCAACAACACACAATGGAGAAAAGAAAGCCTCTTCAACAAATGGTGTTGGGAAAACTGGAAAGCCACATGCAAAAGAATGAAACTCGACTATAGCCTGTCCCCGTGTACTAAAATTAATTCAAAATGGATCAAAGACCTAAATATAAGACCTGAAACAATAAAGTACATAGAAGAAGACATAGGTACTAAAATCATGGACCTGGGTTTTAAAGAACATTTTATGAACTTGACTCCAATGGCAAGAGAAGTGAAGGCAAAGATAAATGAATGGGACTACATCAGAATAAAAAGTTTTTGCTCAGCAAGAGAAACTGATATAAAAATAAACAGACAGCCAACTAAATGGGAAATGATATTTACAAACAACAGCTCAGATAAGGGCCTAATTTCCAAAATTTACAAAGAACTCATAAAATTCAACAACAAACAATCCCATAAAAAAATGGGGCCCTGGCCGGTTGGCTCAGCGGTAGAGCGTCGGCCTAGTGTGCGGAGGACCCGGGTTCGATTCCCGGCCAGGGCACACAGGAGAAGCACCCATTTGCTTCTCCACCCCTCCGCCGCGCTTTCCTCTCTGTCTCTCTCTTCCCCTCCTGCAGCCAAGGCTCCATTGGAGCAAAGATGGCCCGGGCGCTGGGGATGGCTCTGTGGCCTCTGCCTCAGGCGCTAGAGTGGCTCTGGTCGCAACATGGCGACGCCCAGGATGGGCAGAGCATCGCCCCCTGGTGGGCAGAGCTTCGCCCCTGGTGGGCGTGCCGGGTGGATCCCGGTCGGGCGCATGCGGGAGTCTGTCTGACTGTCTCTCCCTGTTTCCAGCTTCAGAAAAATGCAAAAAAAAAAAAAAAAAAAAAAAAAAAAATTAAAAAAAAAAAAAATGGGAAGAGGACATGAACAGACACTTCTCCCAGGAAGAGATACAAATGGCCAACAGATATATGAAAAGATGCTCAGCTTCATTAGTTATTAGAGAAATGCAAATCAAAACTACAATGAGATACCACCTCACCCCTGTTAGATTAGCTATTATCAACAAGACGGGTAATAGCAAATGTTGGAGAGGCTGTGGAGAAAAAGGAACCCTCATTCACTGTTGGTGGGACTGTAAAGTAGTACAACCATTATGGAGGAAAGTATGGTGGTTCCTCAAAAAACTGCAAATAGAACTACCTTATGACCCAGCAATCCCTCTACTGGGTATATACCCCAAAACCTCAGAAACATTGATACGTGAAGACACATGTAGCCCCATGTTCATTGCAGCACTGTTCACAGTGGCCAAGACATGGAAACAACCAAAAAGCCCTTCAATAGAAGACTGGATAAAGAAGATGTGGCACATATACACTATGGAATACTACTCAGCCATAAGAAATGATGACATCAGATCATTTACAGCAAAATGGTGGGATCTTGATAACATTATAAGGAGTGAAATCAGTAAATCAGAAAAAAACAAGAACTACATGATTCCATACATTGGTGGAACATAAAAATGAGACTAAGAGACATGGACAAGAGTGTGGTGGTTACCAGGGGTGGGGGGAGGGAGGACATGGGAGGGAGGGAGGGAGAGAGTTAGGGGGAGGAGGAGGGGCACAGAGAACTAGATAGAGGGTGGCGGAGGACAATCTGACTTTGGGCGAGGGGTACGCAACATAATTTAATGACAAAATAATCTAGACATGTTTTCTTTGAATATATGTACCCTGATTTATTAATGTCATCCCATTACCATTAATAAAAATTTATTAAAAAAAAAAAAAGAGCCACATCTGGCTCACGAGCCATAGGTTCCTGACCCCTGCTCTATAACTATAATATCTTTTTCCTGAACCTTGCGCCTGGGTTGTTGACATTGTCACCTGATTCCAATTTTGACCCTAACTTCCTAAAAACATATCAGACTCCTACAGGCTTTTTCTGGGATTTACAGGTTGATCCATTTCAAGTAGTTGTTCTTAATCCTTTAGAAGCGTTCCTGAAAATGTATGAAAACTACTAATTCATCCCCTGAAAAAAAAAAATGTATACATGCACACAAACACAAAAAAATTGCACACAATATCAAGAGTTTCATGATCCCTTAGAGGCTCCTTTTGAGAATCTTCTGCTGGTAGTAACTTATAGTGTAATTTAAAATAAACTACAAAACAATGCACACCCATAAGACTCTAGGGTCCATTTTTATACCTAACAATGAATAACTTCCTTTCAGCTTTTAGATAGAAGGGAAAAAGAGGTAAAGTCAGCTAGCCAGAACCAAATGAATGAAATTGTATGATTTTTTTTCTAATCCTGATCAAATAAATCTCTGAACATTTAGACAAGCCTAAAGACTCACTTTGTTTTAGGCACTACAGACAGATGCGATGGAGCTTTAGCGGAGTTTGAGAAAAGCTACTGCCTGTCTTTATCACATTCAAGATTTTCCTTCTTAAAAAATAGATCACCAGCCTGACTAGGCACTGGCGCAGTAGATAAAGCATCAGACTGGGAAGCAGAGGACCCAGGTTTGAGACGCTGAGGTCGCCAGCTTGAGTGCGGGCTCATCTGGTTTGAGTAAGGCTCACCAGCTTGAGCACAAGGTCGCTGGCTTGAGCAAGGGGTCACTCGCTCTGCTGTAGCCCCCGGTCAAGGCACATATGAGAAAGCAATCAATGAACAACTAAGGAACCGCAATGAAAGAATGTATTGATGCTTCTCATCTCTCTCCCTTCCTGTCTGTCTGTACCTATCTGTCCCTCTCTCTGTCTCTCTCTGTCTCTGTCACAAAAACAAAACAACAACAAAAAAAACTAGATCACCAAAACTGAGGTGGTGAACACACAATACAGTCAATATACAGATGACATATTAGAGAATTATACAACTGAAATCCATATAATTTTATTAGCCGATGTCACCCCAGTGCATTCAATAAAAATAATTAAGTCAAAAAAGTTTTTTAAATCACCGGAATAATAAATGTATGTTGTAGAAATGTTGGAAAGTATGGAAAAGCAGACATCAGAATTTTTAAATCACCCACATTTCCAGCACTAAAGATAGCCCGTTGTCAATATCTTAGCAAAAATTTCCAGTCTTTTCTCATTCATAGTTGCTAGATTTCCAGAAGCTCTTTCCTTTAAGGTCTCCTGAAATTTTATAAAAGAACCAAAGACTTAATTCCATCTTCAGGGGTATAGAAACTTTGGCCTCGGCCTACATACTTTGGAACTCTGGCTGCAAATTTACCTGCCAGCCTCAGCATCAATACACAGCCAGGACTCCAGCTGAAAGCAAGACATCCATCAAAAATGACTACTGTGTCTTCTGGGTGTTAGCTCTGCTCTTAGTGTTCGTCACTGTGGTGATGGTTATACTTCTGGAATCTGACCACCTGAGTTCAACCCCTGACTCCACTGCCACCTTTTAGTTTTGCGATACAGACAAGATACCTAACTCACCTCTGTTCCAGTGTTCTCATTTGAAGTGGAAATGGTGATGGAGAATAAGTGAGTTCACAGCTGTGAAATATGTAGAACACAGAGTATCTATCACCTAGGACACACTCAGTAGAAAACCCCACGAAATTTTCTGCTTTGTTCATTCTGTTGTCACTGTTGGTCTGTTGTACCCTAGCTAATTCACCCTATACTGTACTTAAATGATTCTGCCTCAGATGTTTTTTTTAGTTTTTTTTGGTTTTGCTCCAGATTTTTTTCAAGTGCATTTTTATTCAGTTGATATTTTTTGACAATGACTGTGTACAGGCCATACACTTATCCCTGGAAATGAGAGAGGCTCTGCCCTCAAGTATTAAAGAGTCTTTTGGGAGCAACAGACCAAAAAGAAATAAAAAGAAAAAGTATTGGCAATATCAAGCCATTAGTGCGACCATGGAGACAGAACAGGGTACTTAAACGGGAACCTTGAGCAGACTCTGCGGGGAGGGAGGCAGTGACTCCCAGGGGAAGGATCTCAGAATTCAGTCCCGACTCAGGAGTCAGCCAAAGAGGGTTAGAGCCGGAGAAAGAGGTTATGTTTGCAAAATATGAATTTTGACTGTGGATTTTGACTCTGATCTCTGAAATGTCCCACAGTTCCAAAGTTGTAGGACTCTGCTGTCTGATCTGTGAAACCCAGCTGACCCACCCTGCCATGGCTTGACCCCTGCTAAATGAGATTCAGCTGGAGGCAGCAGAAAGGGTAGTTTGAGAGGTACGTAAACTGCCAGTAATGCTCACTAAAGTAGTCACAGTGCTTTTATATATATATCATTGATGTTTTCTCAAACTCTGCCTCTAAAAATCCCCTCTTCCAACCAGATCATCATCCCTGAGTTCTACCTGAAGAGAAATTCTCAAGTCCCTCCTGTAGGTACCTGCTATCGATTGAATGCTCGTGTCCCCTCAAAATTCACATGTTAAATCCTAACCCCCAATGTGATGGTATTAGGAGGTGAGCCTTTAGAAAGTGATTAGGTCATGAGGGCTCTGCCCTAATGAATGGGATTACTGCTGTTATAAGAGACAAGAATGAGCTCCCGTACCCATTTGCTAAATAAAGACCACAGTGAACCAGGAAGTATCATATTTCCCCATGTATAAGATGCACCCTTTTACAAAAAATTTGGGGTCTAAACACTGGGTGCGTCTTATACAGTGGTTGTAGTTCTTTACTGGCATTTCCTGCTTTTTTGCGATTGTTCTCTTTTTTTTTTTTTTTTCAAATTTCAGGCCTCAAAATTAAGGTGCGTCTTATACATGGGAGCATCTTATACATGAAGAAATATGGTATTTATAAAGCAGGAAGCAAGTTCTCACCAGAGACCAAATCAGCTGGCACCTTGATCTTGGATTGTCCAATCTCCAGAACTGTGCGAAATAAATATCTATGGTTTATAACCCATCGAGTTTATGGTACTCTGTTGTAGCAGACTGAACAGACTAAGACAGGCACGTTCTTATCATTGGTCCTTGAGAGGCCCCATTTATTTATGTCCCATTGAACTCAAAACCCACTCAAAACTCTCCCCGCATCCCCTGCCAATCACAGCCATTCTTCTAGGTAAAGTATATATCAATATGTTTTGTTCTTACACATATTGCAAACTATGCATTGTTTTATGTAAAAGTATTTTAACTCATGCAGTCAATAATTATATACCTTATACTCCTTGGGTTTCTCAAAAGAATTCTGTCTTTTAGATCTATCCAATGTCGTTGTTTTTAATCCATGTTATTGTGTGTGCTTCTAACTGGTTGCTTCTAATATTGTCTAGACCTCAGCAGTGAGTACCTACCTCTGACTTCTATGAAAAAGGCCATTTTACTTTTGAACGTAGAAGCAGAAGTCCTCCTAAGCTACATCTGAAAAAAAAAAGGTTGATGTAATTTCTTTTTCTAACTCTAACAAGTGGTGCTTTGGGTAATGTTTTACTGCTGTTGCAAAGAAGATGGGATTCTTATACTATTTTAATAGGAACCTAAAGCACTCGGAAACAGTTAAGTAATACTCCCTCTTTATTTGAATATATATTTTTTTTCTTTCTATTTATGAATTCTTCACTGAGGAAAGGGAAATCCAATTCAATTAACTAGGAAACTGAATCTACAGGAAATAACTTGTTTTATTCATTGGGTGACAAAACTAAGATATGAATTCCTAATTGCATAAGTTAAAAATATATCCACATAAAACAATATATAGTTTGCAATAATATTTAAGAACAATGCTTGGCCTATGGTAGTATAGTGGATACAGTGTCAACCTGAAATGCTGAGGTCAATGGTTCAAAACCTCGGGCTTGCCCGGTCAGGGCACAAACAACAAGCAACAAGCAAGCAAAGAGTAACTGATGGGTAGCAACTATGAGTTGACACTTCTTATTCTCCCCCTATAAAAATCACTAAATAAAATGAAAAAAAGAAAAGGCAAATAATATATACATTTACCTTAAGAAATACAATCAACTCATTCTTTCACTCCTGAAGTCCCCAAATCAAAAAACAAAACAAGATGCAAAAATCAAGACGATTTAAAAATTAGTATAAATAATAAGAGAGAAAAGGGAAGAGAGAAAGAGACTATTATTTTTACATTTGCTCTACAGGAGGAATATGATACATGATATACTAGTTACTATGTCGGGAGAAGAAATCAGTAACAAGTAACTATGAACTGCCTAGCAGCCTAAATACTCAGTGGAAACAAAAGCACCATTGGATCACCCAGCTCTCTGCCCTCCTGGGGCTTGTAGTTTATTTACAAGAATGAAATTTTGTTTCACCAGGCAAGAGTGAATGCTGATAGCCTGACCAGGCGGTGGCTCAGTGGATAGAGCATTGGACTGGGATGCGGAGGACCCAGGTTCGAGACCCCAAGGTTGCCAGTTTGAGCACAGGCTCATCTGGTTTGAGCAAAAGCTCACCAGCTTGGACCCAAGGTCTCTGGCTCGAGCAAGGGGTTACTCGGTCTGCTGAAGGCCCGCAGTCAAGGCACATATGAGAAAGCAATCAATGAACAACTAAGGTGTCGCAATGAAAAACTGATGATTGATGCTTCTCATCTCTCTCCATTCCTGTCTGTCTGTCCCTATCTATCCCTCTCTCCCTCTCTCTGACTCTATCTGTAAAAAAAAAAAAAAAAAAAAAGAGAATGAATGCTAAAAACCAAATCAATCACTATTAAATTTTTACATAGAAAAGACTGTTAAGAAATGTGATGATATAAGGGGTAGGAGGGTAGAGCACACAATACAGCAGACAGAGATGTGTTGTAGAATTGTGCCCCTGAAACTTGTATAATTTTGTTACCTAGTGTGACTCCAATAAATTCAAATTAAAAAAATATATATATAATAAAAAAATGTAATAATATTGGTTAAAATTTTAGGATTAGGTGAGTGATTTTTATGTATTTTGTATTTATATTTCTAAAGCCAGTGGCCATGGCCACTATCACAGCAGGTTTGCATTGGATTCGGACAGTCGATAAAGAAACAACGGAGCCAAAAACTGATGGGCCATCATCTTTAATCCTAGCTTGCACCCGGTGGGCAAGTAAGAACACGCACTGGGCTCCAAAACCCACTCGCATTCAGTGCTCACAAAGCTACTGACTTATCCGAGTTTCCTAGAATCAAAGGTTTCTAGCTCACCAGACTTATTCACCTCTGTTCCCCATCTCCTTCCTTCTCCCTGCACAAACTCTGCACAAACTGACTTCTCACTCAACACTCCGCCATCTTGGCTGCTTCTCCTGGCCTCCTCCACGTGGCCTTTCTCTGCTCTCCTCTCTGCTCTCTCCTCTAATATTGGTCTCAGGAACCAAGAGCACAAGCTCCCGTTCTGCCTCTATTTTTTTTTTTTTTTTTTTTTTTTACAGAGGCAGAGATAGACAGACAGGAACAGAGAGAGATGAGAAGCATCAATCATTAGTTTTTCGTTGCGCATTGCGACTTCTTAGTTGTTCATTGATTGCTTTCTCATATGTGCCTTGACCGCGGGCCTTCAGCAGACCGAGTAACCCCTTGCTGGAGCCAGCAACCTTGGCTCCAAGCTGATGAGCTTTTTGCTCAAGCCAGATGAGCCTGCGCTCAAGCTGGCGACCTCGGGGTCTCGAACCTGGGTCCTTCCGCATCCCAGTCCGACGCTCTATCCACTGCGCCACCACCTGGTCAGGCTAAAAAGCCACATTTTTAAAATTTTTTTAAATTTATTCATTTTAGAGAGGAGAGGGAGAGACAGAGAGAGAGAGGAGAGAGACAGAGAGAGAGAAGGGTGGGGAGGAGCTGGAAGCATCAACTCCTATATGTGCCTTGACCAGGCAAGCCCAGGGTTTCAAACCGGCAACCTCAGCATTTCCAGGTCGACGCTTTATCCACTGAGCCACCACAGGTCAGGCCTCTGCCCCTATTTTATAGTGTAGAAATCCAAACCTTTAATCCAATATACAAAATAGGGAAGTCTCTAATACAAAGTCACTTATCTGGGACATGATGGGATTGTACCACCCCACATCAAAAAGGGTGGGAAAGGCTTAATCCTAAAACCAAGCCCCAGGCTACAAGGATTCTGCCTGCCCACCGCCTGCCCCCAACACACATTAATATCACCTGGGCGACGGCTTCTGTGTGGGCAGCACCATCTTTAACAAAGTGAACATAATACATTTTATCTGCCCAACAATATTTTATATAAAACAATGTATAATTTGCAAACTGCATTTTTTATTATTCCAACCATTCTAGACTCTAATGCAGGGGTCCCCAAACTTTTTACACAGGGGGCCAGTTCACTGTACCTCAGACCGTTGGAGGGCCGGACTATAAAAAAAAAAACAACTATGAATAAATCCCTATGCACACTGCACATATCTTATTTTAAAGTAAAAAAACAAAACAAAACAAAATGGGAACAAATACAATATTTAAAATAAAGACCAAGTAAATTTAAATTAACAAACTGACCAGTATTTCAATAGGAACTAGGCTCCTCTCACTGACCACCAATGAAAGAGGGGCCCCTTCTGAAGTGCGGCAGGGGCCGGATAGATGGCCTCAGGGGGCCGCATGTGGCCCGTGGGCCGTAATTTGGGGACCCCTGCTCTAATGCTTGTATTATGAGTGTTGTATGGCCAGTAGCCATGGCCACCATCACAGTCACCTGGCCCATGCAGGTTCGCATTGGATTCGAACAGTTGGTAAAGAAACAACGGAGCCAAAAACTGGTGGGCCATCATCTTTAATCCTAGCTTGCACCTGGCAGGCACGTAAAAACACACACTGGGCTCCAAAACCCACTCATTCAGTGCTCACAAAGCTACTGACTTATCCGAGTTTCCTGGAATCAAAGGTTTCTAGCTCACCAGACTTATTTTTTCTTTAATTTTTATTTATTTATTTTTTACAGAGAGAGAGAGTGAGTCAGAGAGAGGAATAGACAGGGACAGACAGACAGGAACGGAGAGAGATGAGAAGCATCAATCATTAATTTTTCATTGCGCATTGCGACTCCTTAGTTCTTCATTGATTGTTTTCTCATATGTGCCTTGACCGCGGGCCTTCAGCAGACTGAGTAACCCCTTGCTGGAGCCAGCGACCTTGGGTTCAAGCTGGTGGGCTTTTCCTCAAACCAGATGAGCCCTCACTCAAGCTGGCGACCTCGGGGTCTCGAACCTGGGTCCTCTGCATCCCAGGCCGATGCTCTATCCACTGCGCTAACGCCTGGTCAGGCTCACTAGACTAATTCACCTCTGTTCCCTATCTCCTTCCTTCTCCCTGTACAAACTCTGCCCAAACAGGCTTTTCCTTCAGCACTTTGCCATCTTGGCTGCTTCTCCAGGCCTCCTCCACGTGGCCTTTCTCTGCTCTGCTCTCTAACGCTAATCTCAGGAACCCAGACAGTAAACTCCTGTTCTGCCCCTATTTTATAGTCTAGAAATCAAAACCTTTTAATCCAGTATACAAAATAGGGAAGTCTCTAATACAAAGTCACTTATCTGAGTCATGATGGGATTGTACCACCCCACATCAAAAAGGGTGGGAAAGGCTTAGTCCTAAAACCAAGCCCCAGGCTACAAGGATCCTTCCTGCCCACAGCCCGCCCCCAACACACATTAATATCACCTGGGCAACGGCCCTGGCCGGTTAGCTCAGTTGGTTAGAACATCGTCCCGAAGCACAGAGGTTGCCGGTTTGATCCCTGGTCTGGGCACATACAGGAACAGATGGATGTTCCTGTCTCTCTCTCTCTCTCTCTCTCTCTCTCTCTCTCTCTTTCTCTCTCCTCCTTCCTCTCTCTCTAAATTCAATAAATAAACATCTAAAAAAAAATATCACCTGGGCAACGGCTTCCACGTGGGCAGTGCCATCTTTAACAAAGTGAACATAATATATTTTATCTCCCCAACAAGTGTGAACCACTTACATTCTAACAGTGAAAAGATTCTTTTCCATGCCCCCATAAAACATGGAACATTTCTCTTCCCCATTTTCTCTCCAATTTTTCTAATTGATTACAATTTCAACAATAATTATCTTATGGCTATCTAGTTTCCTCCACACTCCCATCCATTCTCCCGCTCCAACAATCTAGATTATTTTGAAGGAAATCTCAAACGTCATATCACTTCAGCTCTGAATATTTTAGTAGCTATCTCTAAGAGGTAAGAACTCTCTCCTTTCTAAACATTATCTCAGCCTCCAACAGTTGCTTAGTATCATAAAATATCCAGTCAGTGTTCACATTCCCTAACTGTCCTATAAATGTCTTTTTTGTTTGAATCTAGATCAAAACAAGGTCCACACATTGCCTCTGACTAACATGTCTAATGGACAAACATTCTTTTTTTCCCTTTAGTCTTTATCCTCAAACAAAAATGCAGAGTTGTAATGCAGCAGAAGCAACCTTCTCTGGATGAAGCAGGCTTGCAAATTGCTGCCCTGAAGAAGTCGGTGAAATGTCAAGTCATGCCTTTGCTGAGGAGATAACCACTTTACATACACCTTTCCCTGAAAGATAAAGAAGGAAAGGCAGAACTGTGCTTCCTGGTAAACATTTTTATTAGCCCCAGAGAACTGCATGCAGACATGATGCTTGTGACAAAGTGCTCTGCAGTAAATAGGAATTGAGGAACTAGAAAATGAGTTAATCTGAAAATCACTTATGTATTTCAATGAAAGAGAAGCTTATACGTGGCTGCTTTTAAAGTTTTGTAAGCGCCAGTTGGATTGATGAATCCTGTTTAGAATCTTTAATCCTAAGGCTTTAAAACTTTTCAAACTTTGCTTACTCCATTCTAGACTGTCCCTCTGGTAAAAGAAAAAAAAAATCACAGGGTATAGGAAATTAATCAAGACTCTCACCAAAAGGAATTTCTCTAATGGATCTCACCTTAAACAAAACTCCCTTTTCACTTCAAAATTAAAGGAAACCTTGGTGTTAGAACATGACACAGTACAAACAATAATACCTAGACATATAAACAATAATAACCGCCATGTAACAGGAGAAGCAGGAAAAGCTCACAGTAACACAGCACAGGAGTTAAGAATGTGGACTGCAATGAGAGAATGCTGAGCCCTGTTTCTTTGCCTGTAAAATGGGGACAATTAATAGTAGCTGCATCATAGGGCTGCTGTGGGATCATTCAAATGAGGTCATGAGAAGTACCCAGTGCTTGCTAACCCTCAGTAAAGACTAGCTGTTACTATCATTAGAAAGACATAAGAGATCATTTGTCATCATTGGTATTACCATGAGAGAAAGAACTTATTTTATGGTAACATTATGAGTCAGTTACAAAATTAGGCAGCAAGCTATGCTTATCACAGAGCCTCCCAGGTACTCTGCTACATTGTTAAAAGGACCCTGGGAAAAGAAGTAGGCTGCATAGGCAATGTTAAACCGTTTCCCTTGCTGAGGTTCCAAATATTTGAAAATAGCACAAGAAATGACTCTGTATATTAAGTTTTAGGTGAGACAATATTGTGGTAAGTGAACTAAAGTGAGATTAACCTGAAATTGGACTCTGATCCCCAAGGGAACCAGCCAGTGTAACCCAGTCCTTACCAGCCCTGCAGAGAAAAAAACAAGCTTGCATCTATGTGTATCTCAACTGTAATCTGGCTGGATATGATCTAAACTATGAAGGGTGCTTAAGTGCATTTCTTTTCTTTTTTCTTTTTTTAGTGAGAGGTAGAGAGAGAGACAGGCAAACAGATAAGGAGAGAGATGAGAAGCATCAACTTATAGTTACTTCACTTTAGCTGTTCATTGATTGCTTCTCCATATGTGCCTTGACTGGGGGCTTCAGCTGAGCCAGTGACCCCTTGCTCAAGCCAGCAACCCTGGGTTCAAGCCAGCAACCCTGGGTTTAAGCCAGCAACCCTGGGTTCAAGCCAGCGACCGTGGGGTCACACTTGAGCTGGTGACCCCGGCTCAAGCTGGTGACCTCAGAGTTCTGAACCTGGGTCCTCAGAGTCCCAGGTCAACACTCTATTCACTGCGCCACCACCAGTCAAGTCCTAAGCACATTTTTGATGCATAATACATGTTCGACAATACAAAGAGCTTGGGTTGGGGTGTGCACCCTATTACTGAGGAACTGACATAGGAAAATGAAAACCCAGCATCTAAAATTCAGCCTTTCTCTAATCCCTCATTTTGGTCACACGTTTCCTTTTCTGTTGTGTCCCTCTCAAATAATTGTAAAAATCTAATAAATTAGTTAATTAACAAAAAAGTGGGAGGGAAGTGTTTATTTATAGTGTCAAAGCACTCTTCAGGTTAAATAGTTTGTTGCGGAATTCCTTTTAAATTAAGACCCTCTCCCTCAGTGTGAAAATTCAGAACCCTCTCCAAGCACCTGGTCCTCTACAATACTCCTTGAGGGAAGATAGAATGAGGTATCCAATGACAATTTTCTTGTTAATAACATCTTATGTTACTTTAAATACTTTATCCTTTTGAAAGCACTTTCAGACCCTTTGTGTTCTTGTACAAGACAGTACAAATCAAATACCTAATTGAGAGGTGGGAAAAGCTACATATAGTAATCAGTTCATGTGGGACCTGAATTTAGGATCTTTCTAACCACACCCAGTGGTCTGGAACCTGAAGCAAGTGGTCCCATCCATGCTCATGCTCACTGGTGTTGCGCTGCTGCTTTTCCTCCCCTTGTGGATTTGGTTCAGGACATTTTCCTTTCTTCCTCATTTAATTCTGATTCGAGCCTCACCTCCTGTAATTACTGAATGGGAAAGTCTTGAGTGAACCAACATTTAATCAACTAGTATTTATTGAATATCAGCTAGAAGCCAGACCTTTGAAGAGGCTTTTTGTTCTTTGCTTTTTTAGATTTCATTTATTGATTTTAGGGAGAGGAAAGAGAGAAAGGAAGGGTGGGGAGGAGCAGGAAGCATCAACTCATAGTACAGTAGTTGCTTTTCCTATGTGCCTTGACCGGGCAAGCCCAGCGTTTTGAATCCACTATCTTGTAACTGGAAACAAAGCCGGATTTGGGATTACTTGTCAATCCTTTTGCAAAATAAAGAGAGATGAGGACCGAGTAGGTACAAGGTGTGTCATTTAATCAGAAATACTGGTAGAGCCTGACCTGTGGTGGCGCAGTGGATAAAGCGTCAACCTGGAAACACTGAGGTTGCCAGTTCAAAACCCTGGCTAGCCTGGTCAAGGCACATATGGGAGTTGATGCTTCCTGCTCCTCCCCCTTCTCTCTCTCTCTATCGCTCTCTCACTATCTCCCCCCTCCTCTCTAAAATAAATAAATTTAAAAAATTAAAAAAAAAAAAAGAAATACTGGTAGACCTGAGAAGGCAGGAGAGTCCTGGCCACAGAGCTGCCTTAACACTCTCCTGGTGCTGGCAGTTTTTATAGGGTTCAAGGGGAAAAAATAAAAAAGTAAAAAGTCCATGCAGTTAGTCCTGTAACCATGTGCAGGAGGTGGGGGTCAGCTGCAGAAACATCTCCTCTGCAAGTTCCTCTGATGTAGCACAGACCCAGTCAGCCTGCTCCTATCTGGTGTCCTTGGTAAATCTTCAAGACAGCTGGGGTCCGGTGTCTCCCAGGAACAGCCGGGACCTGGCACCTCCGGGACCATCTGAGAAGAGACTCCCTGTTTCCTTAGGATACAAAGTAAAGATTTAGGATTGGTGAACTAAGTTTCTAATTAATTTACAGGCTTTAACTTTTCACAGTAAATCCTGTGTCTAGGTTTTTTTATAAACAACTATTGTGATTTAAACTCCCCTAATTGTCAGGTCCCTTCCCAACATGAGTTTTTCCTGACATTCTTACAAAGGTAATTGTTAGTCAAATAAGTTTATAAATATGATGTATATATTTTCTTGCTTATGGTTTGCATTGGGTATGAGAGACAGGCTGTAAATTGGCAAGGTCCTTATAGCCTAAGCCTTAGTGGTCAGCAAACTCATTAGTCAACAGAGCCAAATATCAACAGTAAGTACAACATTGAAATTTCTTTTGAGAGCCGATTTTTTTAAACTTAAACTATATAGGTAGGCACATTCCTTATTGATGTAGCGCCTACATGTGGTATTTTGTGAAAGAGCCACACTCAAGGGGCCAAAAAGCCGCATGTGGACTGGAAGCCACGGTTTGCCAGCCACTGGCTTAAGGTTTAGGGTTTTTTTTATTTAATTTTTTATTATTTATTTATTTATTCATTTTTTAGAGAGGAGAGGGAGAGAGAGAGAGAGAGAGAGAGAGAGAGAGAGAGAGAGGAGAGAAGAGACAGGGAGGGAGGAGCTGGAAGCACCAACTCCCATATGTGCCTTGACCAGGCAAGCCCAGGGTTTCAAACTGGCGACCTCAGCATTTCCAGGTCGATGCTTTATCCACTGCACCACCACAGGTCAGGCCTTAAGGCTTAGTTTTAAGACTAAGCCTTTCCCACCCTTTTAATACTAAGATCTTTTCAAAATCCTTCTAATACTAAAATCTTCTCAAAACTAAGCTTTTCTCCACACCCTTGACTGTTGCATGATGTGGGGTGGTGCACTCTTATGAGGAATCCCATTTATGCGTCAGATAAGTAGCTTTGTATCAGAGACTTCCTTATTTGTATACTGGCTTTAAGGCTTTAGTTTCTACACTATAAAATAAGGGAGACCAGGGGCGCTCTCTCTCTCTCTCTCTCTCTCTCTCTCTCTCTCTCTGTTCTTAAAATTAGCATTGCAGAGGAGAATCAGCCAAGATGGTGGAGTGCTGAAGACAGTTTGTGCAGAGTTTGTGTAGAGAGAAGGAGATAGGGAACAGAGGCTCATAAGGCTGGTGAGGTAGAAACCTTTGATTCTAGGAATATTCGGATGAGTCAGTGGCTTTGGGAGTCCTGAATGGAAAGGGAAGTGTTTTCCCACTGTGTGTATTTCTCGCCCGCTGGGTATGAGCTAGGATTAAAGGTAATGGCCCACCAGTTCTTGGCTCCATTGTTTCATTACTGTCCGAATTAAATGCATGGGCAGGGCTGTGATGGTGGCCTTACAGTAATCTTATTGCTACATTTCAAAGGATAGGCAGGGGAGCCATTAAGAGAGAACAAGTAGATTGACTACTTCCTAACCCTTAAATGTCTCCTACTTATAACAACTAAAAAGCTATTACTAAAAACAAATTTCTAACTTTTGGAGTTCCCTATCAACCTCAGTGTTCCAGGTCAATACCTTATCCACTGCACCACCACAGAGCAAGTCAGAACTTTGAAGTGTTGTACAGAGAAACTTACTGTAATCTTTGTTGTCACTGAAAAAGACTATGATGAGATTAATTACTTTATCAGTTGTAACCAATTATCTAAAAAGTATATGCCTTACTAGAGTTCCTAGCTAGGTGTGTTCTCTATTTGCAAATCTGGAAATAAATTTCAGTGGCTTCCATGAGAAAGCTAAGGCTTATGTCTGCACAGACTTGATAAGATTTCTAACTGTGCTGTGGTAAAACTTCATTTTTAAATCACTTATTCAACATTAACTCATTTTACAAAGTTTGTACTTGCTAGGCCGTGGGGGTAAGAAATTCCAGTTAGTACAGAAGTCCTGAACTTAAAGGAGGTGGGAATCTAGAACGGGAAGACAGACCAATGCACTGCTCTCAGCTCTCCAGGAGCCTCCAGGTTCTCAGTTGTCAGGCCTCACACCTCTCTGAGCCAGGGATGGAGCCCAGCTCTCCCCGAACCTGTCTGCTGCCCTTTTTCTTTCATTTCTACAAACTCCCCTTGCTCCCTCCTCCCCTGTACATTGCCTAAGTCCCAGATCCCTTAGTCTTGAAAATTCACTACCCTGTTACCCTGAAAATTAGACAGTGTCTTATATTAATTTTTGCTAAAGAAGCGCTAGGTCTTATTTTCAGGGGAGGCCTTATATTTCTAAGCTTGAAAAAAATTGCACTGGGTCTTATTTTTGGGAAACAGGGTAGGCTCTTCTAAGTCTATTTCGCTCCTCCCCCTCCTCCTGTGCCCCCCCCCCCCCCCCCCCCCAGCTACCACCAGGCTGCCTCAGGAAGCCTTTTCTGACTTGCAGATCTGGTCACGTATCACTATGAAACCCTTTACCACCTTCCACCTTATCACATTTGTAATTTTACATGTACCTGTATAACTTTTTAATATTTGACTACCTGCTTTCAGGTGCCTACCTACAATCCTGGAAGGGTGAGGGCTGGTTTTAGACGTCAGTGCCTGGCACACAGTAGGCCTCCAGGAGTAAAAAAACATTCAGTTGTGCCTGGATGCCTGGGCCTAAGCAGCCCGGCCTCTGTGGGAACAGCAGGATGGAAAGGATTCACTTGATTGCTACCAAGCCTCTTGGCTCCTATCTTAGCCCCTGTGTGACACTCTGAAATCCACAGGTTGTTTGTCCCAAGTCCCTGGGAGACTTCCGGCTCTCAAATAGCAGACATCCCACTATAGTTAGTGTTGTGGCCCCAGCACCTAGCTGCGCCTGTTAGCATAGGATACACAAGAAAACTACTTAGTAAATATTAGCCATTGCCAGCATTAAGAAATACATTCTGGACGGTGCGAAACAGGCGGAGAGGTTATGTGAAGAAATGTTTAAGGTTGAGCTGACTCTTGAAAGAATAAAAACACTACTCAACCACCCATTCAAAAGGGGATGGGGCATATTTCCTTCTCCCCTCCTTCTGGAAAACAAACAGAAACAATAAAAGCTCTTCACCAATGTCTTCACCTTTTTAGGCCTCATTTTTCTCTCCCTCCCTTCGGGGAGAATTGTGGACAAGTCTACACAGTACCGAGAAGACTGCAATCACTGTGATACCTCCTGGCATTTCCTGACCACGGTGCAACTTCGCTGAGGATGTGTGTAGCGACAGCCGTCTCACGGAGATGGAATTTAAGGCCATCACGGAGAAGGTCGCAGGATGTACAAACAGTGGGGTAGGGGGTCTGCTTCCTTCCATTCACTGGCATTTTCGCGGGCACGGCCATCCGGCGTAGGGTTGGAGCACCACGCCGAACTCGGGACTTCGGGAGGTCTAGGCCCCGCCCCTACTCATCCCGGCCCCTCCCCACGCCACGGTCCCGGCACGCAGGCGCGTTGGCGCGCGCGGGGGTGGAGCGTGCGCGGGCCCACTTAAACAGGGTGGAGGGGGCGGTGCTGCTACTCAGTCGGCGCGCGTCTCTGCAACCGACTCCTCGTGGCGCAACCATCCAGCCTCGCTCTTCCCGAGGTGGCGGCGGCGGCGGCGGCGGCGACGAGGACAGACGGGAGCAGAGGCGAGCAGGCGGCGAGCTCCATGGAGAGCTGTGGACGCCCGGGTACAGGCGGCGCTTCCTCCCCGGCACCCAGGCTCCAGTGACCCGCGCTCACGCCCTGCCCCGCGTCGGAGCGGCCGCCGGCACCGAGACTGACCGGCCTCGCTGCCCCTCCCCGCGCCGCCGCCTCGCTTCCAGACACCCCTGCGCCCGACTCGCCCTCGCCCCCACTCCCCGGCGGGGTGGCGGCGGCCGGGCCACATCAGCTGCGGCCGGAGCCGGGGCGGCAGCAAGAGCCCGCCTCTATGATGAAGTTCAAGCCCAACCAGACGCGGACCTATGACCGCGAGGGCTTCAAGAAGCGGGCGGCGTGCCTGTGCTTCCGGAGCGAGCAGGAGGACGAGGTGAGCGGGCCGGCGCCCCGTGCTCTCTGCGGGGGCACCAGGCGGCAGGGACGCCCCGGCTCTGCGCTCTGCCCTCGCCCCGCTGCCCCTCCTGGCTGCGGGTCTGGGGCGAGCAGCCCCTCTCCCCTCCCTGCTTCCCTCCTTCCCTCCTTCTTCCTTCTTTTTCTCCTTCCTTCCCTCCCTCCTTCCTCCATAGTTTTCGCTGGGCTGATAGACGAGACAAAGGGGCTCGCCCAGCCTAGCGTCCTCCGACTTGGCCGTGGTGAGGACCGGACCGGAGGCCGAGCCGCCTCCTGGCCCCGGGAAGGCCCCTGCACTGTCGGTCCCGTCACCATCTTACTAACGCGCGAGCTGAGCCCGAGCGCTGAAAGAGGCAGTAGAAATGGCGTGAGCGTTGCAGCCCCAGCCTTTTTGCCTCAGACATTTCCCTTCCATATTACATGTGCGGTTTCGTATTAAATCTAGGCTGGTTTGTGAAGTCGCCAAAGTCCCGTGCTTTAAATAAAAACCCATTCGTTCTAGTTCTGTTGGACCCACGTTTAAGTGGTTTGTTTAATTCACAAGCTCTTGTCATAATTATACTTGATTTTTTTTTTGAAAGATCTCTTTTAAAGTTTTCTGACTGCAGAAAAAAATGGTTAGTGAAAAATGTGGAATAACGCCAGAAGGGAGATGGACCAGAGGTGGACGGAGTTGCCATTTTCAGACAGTAATCTCTAGCTCTCAGTATATTTATCAAAGCTGCTTTACTTTACTTTTCTTGGTTTGACAGCTGGAGAGGAACTGTCTTTCTTGTTTTAAGAGTAAGCAGTCAATCGGTAATTTTTCTGTCTGCATTGAGTTGATAGGCTTCCCTGGAGAGCAGTTTTTACTTACTTCAGTTACATTTACTTACTTTAAAAATGTCTCACAGCTTTAAATTTGCTTAGGGCAGTAATAGTTGATTGATAGCCAGTGTAGATCTTAGCATTGCCACTCCTAAAGATTAGACCCCGGGGGTGGGGGTAAGGGGATAACATTCTGAGTTGTGCTTCCATAACCAACTGTGTACGATAGAATGCCAGGCTCAGGTTGGAGATGAGGATTTAATGGCTCCCTTATTGCCAGACCCTGTACTTAGGATGACAGCGTACACTCAGTTCTAGTTCTTAGCATGCTAACAGAAATCAAAGTCCTGCAGAATGGTGCTCTTCAAACTCTTGTCTTTGTACTTTTTAAGGAAATCAAACATTTTGGTGATGGTCAGTGCTGGGGGACTTTAAATGTTAAACCTACATTTTGAAGTAGTTTTCAAAAGAAACTGGGCCGTTTATGAGCTGGGCCTACTTAGGAGAACTAGAAAGTAGAATGGAAGAGGTTTTTTTAACATTTACAGAATAAAGTCAACAAGCATTAGTGCATTTTATTTTAAAAAAATGATTAGAAGGTCCTTGAGGGAAGAACCACATGAGGACAAAGCAAACTTTGAATATAAAAAAAAAATAATAGCCAAAAGTGATCAAGATAGGTCAAGGATCTTGTCTGATATGCTCTCTGTTGTGTAATCACATTCTTAGTTGAGGGCTTAAAATGTGCTGGGCACTGCCTGAAGACCTTTAAGTTTGTTACGCTCAATCCTCTTAGTGCTGGTTTATAGGTGAGGAGACAGTTGCAGAGCATAAGTACTGACATAATGACATAATTAAGTGGTAGAGTCAGGCCTCTGGTCCCCACTGCTGATGCTGTGCTCTTGGCACAAGGCCCAGCCCATAGCAATTGGGTGCACACTGTTTGCTGAATGAGTGAGATTTTGTGAGGCTGAGTTGGAGGCCTTTCTGAAAGGAATGACTTTGAAGTCTTGCCATAACATGAACTTAGAATCCAGGCTTTGTAAAGCACAGCTCCCAGGGGAAAATATGGGAAATGGGAGGAAATTGAAATGGTTTGTGTTATGTGAATGGTAAAGCAAAGTCTGAGACCTTCAGAAATTGCCTTAGCAGATAAACTTGTGCTGGGAAATTGTCTACTGTAATAAAGACTACTAGTGCCATTAGATAAAACAGAGTAAGGAGGAAGATTTGGAGAGTTTATTAGATAAATCCATTACATAAAACTTTGTAAATCTGGTAATCTCTGGCATATTGATTCACTTGAGAAATCAAGTGAATCAGTTTTTTAGAGAATATACTTTAAGGGAGGGGGCTCTGGGCTATGAAATGCCTGGCCACTTTTATTGTCTGGTTTAGCACCTCAGGATCACCCTCATTTCTCTAGTTGGGTATAGTTAGGGGCTCCTTCTATTACACAATAATTATGGAATGAACCCTGTTAGTTACCTTTCCTGGACATTTTGGTGTTTTGCTATGAATTTTTTGCATTCTGTTGAAATTACATTGCTAGCTTTCCAAGGATAGGATACAAACCAGCCTGAACCCACCTCTCTAGCTAATAGGTGAGTTTTCATTTTCACCTGCTAGGTTAAGAATACCTGCATCCTGGTTGGAAGATTTAAATGTATGCTTTATTTTATGATGAAATATTTATAGATTGTAAATTAAAATAAAATAGTAATTGCTGTTTGACCCCAGAAAGCTATGCAATGCAGTGATCAAGCTGGCTGTCCCTGTACTGACAGAGTTCTCAGCTCTTTTGAGCTGGTTGTTGTAGGAGTGAAGGTTATTCTAACAAGTCTGTATACTTTTGGGGTGGTTTTACATATTTTCCCATTTTATATTGTTTTGCCTTGTGAGCTAAGTCATGACATTTGTAGAGGAAGAAGTTGGGCAACAGAAGTAACTTACTATCAAGGTCACAGAAGCTGGCAGATCACTTAGAGCTCAGGTTGTTTATTTCTTAATCTATGTTCATTTGACCATCCTCTCTTCAGCTAGTTGCTTCTGTGTGGAACCACCCTTCTTTAGGCAAGTGGAGTTCCAGACAAGCCCACAAATACATGTCCCACAGAGTAGCTGGGATACTGTGCTTGTGCAGTGAAGGAGGGCATACATTCACAAAATGTAATAAATGGATTCCTTTGAACATATTTTGCATGGTTGATAGTTTTAACAAGAATGCAAAGATAAGAAGTGTCAGTTCCTAAGGAACATATTTTGTGGTAGGAGGTTAGATAAATTACTGATAAAAAGGGGAAAAAAGTAAGATGAAAGTGCCATCAGGTGCTCCAGGGTTCAGATCCAGTGTGAGTCATTTGGAGTTGGATTTCAGTGAGTGGGAAAGGAAGGACCAAACATCCCAGAGCAAAACTTGGTGTTGCAGTAGTCTGGTTGAGCGGCAGCGTGTGTTAAATCATTGTTGGAAAGAGCACTTTCCGTGTAAGCCTGAAGAATTGCTAGGCAAGAAAGAGACTTTTAGTTTAGAACAACTAACATTTAAATTTTAGATATATTCAAGTTTGAGAATGATCTGGCAACAAAATAGGTTAGAGTGTTTGAGGGAGAAATAGAAATGGTTTGATCCTGGGTGCCATCCAGGCACAATTGCAAGTGAGAAACATTGACAAAACAGTCTTAAAAGCTTTTTTCTTTTCTTTTTTTTTTTTTTTTTTGTCTTGAGAGAGAGAAGGGAGAGAGACAGAAACATCTATCTGTTTCTGTATGTACACTGACCAGTGATCAAACCTGCACACTTCGCTTATTGGGACAATACTCTGAATCTAACCAACTAGCTGTCCGAGCAGAGCTGACTTTTTTCTAAGAGAGGGCAGTTTATGTTTCAGAGCAGCTGAGCTGGGGTGGGGTGGGGGATGCACAGGTACTTCCCCCCATACTCCCAAGAACACACACTATACTTCCCCTGGGCCATGGCTCTGGAGGTAACCTAGGTCATGATAATAATGGGGGAAGCAAGAAAAGCACCCCAAAACAGCTTTAAATAGTTGAAATTCACAAAATAAAACTCTTCATTCTTAGATTTTGGGCTCACTGAAGAGGTTCTCTGGAAAGTTTTGTTTTTGCTGGGAAAGTAGTCATCTGCAGTGGCTAGTGGTTCCCAGAGGCAGGCCTTGACCAAGGGCAGTTGTAAGAGTAAAAGATGAAATTCAAAGGGCACTTTGGGGCCACTTGCTGTAGAGGACTATCCCATGTACCTCTAGCTTCTGAAATGCACAGAATTTGAACAGTCTTTTTAGTTTATACACTCTTCCATCTCCCCATCGTGAAGGATTTATTGGGCATTGTAGGGTACAGAATCTATAATACAGATCATTTCAATTCACAGGTACAGGGCTGTTTCCAAGTTGACCATGTCACTACTTAAATACTTCTATTCCAAATGTTTAAAACATTAATATCTAAGAAAAAGAGACAAGTTTGAGAAGTGACTCTTCAGTAATGCCAAGTAAATATTTTATTCTGATAGTCATTCAGTATGTGAAAAGAGGGGTAAGGTCTGATAGGGTAGTAGGAGGAATGCTTATACGAAAGTGGTCAGGTTGCATCGAAGAAGAAATGTCTTCACTTTTCACCACTCTGACAGCATTGGCTTTGGAGTTTGAGTAGGGTTCAAGTTGAAGTCTGCAGTCTGATGGGTTGATTAGCCTCTTGTTTGTTTGGGGTTTTTTGTTCGTTTGTTTTTTGTGTGAAAGGAGGGGAGATAGTGAGATAGACTCCTGCATGCGCCCCAATGGGAATCCACCCGGCAACCCAGTCCGGGGCTTATGCTTGGACCACCCTTGCTTTTCTCAGCGCCCAGAGCCAGCACTCAAACCAATTGAGCCACTGACTGCGAGAGGGGAAGAGAAGCAGATGGTCGGTCACTTCTCATGTGTGCCCTGACCAGGGATCTTACCTGGGACATCCACATACTGGGCCAACGCTCTATTCATTGAGCCAGTTGGCCAGGGCTGACTAGCCTCCTTTTCATAAATGTTTTCTTTGGGTTCAGCTCTAGCTTATCCTGAACATTGAATGCCTACTTTCATCTCTCTTATCTTGTCACTGAACTAACAGGCTGTGATTTTTTTTTGATATACAGGGGGTCCTTGGGTTATGACACAGTTCTGTTCCCGTGACGGTGACATAACCCAAATTTTGGTGTAAGTCAAAACATCCTAGCCTAAGTAATACTACTTTCAGAGCATTAGTTAGCATGCTAAAGCTGTATTATAGATTCTAGCAGATTGGGGATATTCTCGAAGTGTTTCGATGGCTTTGGGGGGGGGGGCTATTGAGTAATTATGCTTCGGGATATGGTAGTCTAGGTTTGCCCAGTGTGTTGGAGGCAGTTTAATTGTCCTTGTCTCTGTGTGTGCTACTCAGATTCATTTTTTCTGCCCTGACTGACCCATGCCATAGCTCTGTTTACTCTTGTCAATGGAGTATATCCCTCAGTTCTTTCTTAATTATCACCCTTTGTTCCATACAAAAATGTGGCCACGACCTCATTTGAACTCGGAAAGAGGTACTGAAGATGACTAGGCAAGTACTTAATGAAACAGACTGGTTTTCAGAGCTGTGCCATCACCAGTCTCCTTATCCAACTCTTAAGCTAGTAGTTCAGACATTGATCATTTCTGTACATGGGTATTAATTACTCATTTAAATTGATCATTTAAAAGATGTATTTCAAGTTAATGGCTTGATCCAATTGAATCATTTTAGAATAGCAGTGCACAGTATGTTCTTGGTTTCAGCTAACTCATTTGTCCAAAACTTATATAAATCTGTTTTCTTGAGGCTTTCTAAATAGTAACTTACCAAGGGAGATGTTGAACCATGCAGGGAGGGGTTCCATGTCACTGACTTTGGAAGAGAAGTTTAGTCATATGTTAATGAAATCCTGTAGATAAGTGTTTGGTATCAAATTGGAAGCTTATATACTAGTTCAGAAAAGCAGACACAGGCTATACTAATTGGTTTTCAACATTATTAACCTTCTATAATTTAGCTCTTATCTTGGACAAATGGAATATAACAGCCATTGACCTAGATACATGACACTGAATTTTATTTTTTCAGGATTCAAACATTACGAGTATCTATGGTTTTAAAACCGCCTGTTTTCTAAGAGTAGATGTACTTTTCCAGTGTCTGGTGGCAGGCCACCTGCACTATTCTGTTTTATTATGAAGGTAATCAAGGAAGTTGCTTAGAGAGAATTTCATCCAGGTAGTAGAAATCGGGCTATCCCTAACCCACACCTTGTGACCAGGAAAACAGCCCTCAACTGTGCAGTCAGCGCCAGAAGTTTTCATTTCCTTCTCCCTTGTGGCAAGATAGAATGCTTGTGTACTTGAAACGTTTTTGTTTTAACTTAAAAACCTGCATTCATTTGCCAGTCTTGATATTGGGCAAAAGCCTTTGAATACCATAGATTCTTGCTAGATATGTTTATCCTGGCTTTTTAGTTCCCAATTTTGACATCTAAGCCCTATTTGCTAATATAATACTTAGGAGAGTTTAAATTTAAGACTTCACATTTTATTTCCCCAATAATACTGTGTTTAGACATCAGCAATTAGTATTTTAGCAAAGGCTTTGTTAGCCGTTGTGTTAATTTAATATACGGTGCTTTCTCTTGATTTCCACTGTTTAGTCAGTTATTTCCTTGGAGGAATGATGCTGGTGGGAGCAGGAGAGTCCCATTCAGATCACGAACGAATAACAGTGTCAGGCCCCTTGGCATTATTGCTCACTGCTCTGTGGTGATGGTATGTCCATAGGCAAAGGTGCCTGCTTTTTTTTAGAGTTGAGGTTATGTGCCTCAGTAGGTCTTACCTTAGCCTCCACTTCAACATTGTAGAGGCTTTTGGGGGAAAGCTGGGAGTTGGCAAACTACTGTGAACCTGGAACTTTCCAGTTGGGGAAATCCTGAGGAGGAGGCGACTCCTGTGCTGTCTGAGTTCTCCAGGCCCACAGTTTGTCTGGTCGCAGGGAGGGAGCTGGCAGATAGAACTACTGGCGTGCGTGACAGAAAGGTAGGACCTACACCCGGGAATACACTTTGCTTTGAATTGATTAATTTATCATGTGAGAAGAGAACTGTGTACATTTATTTGAAGGCAGTGTACTAAGGTAATTTTACAAACATTTTTGCTCAGGTCAGTTAAGACATCTGTTATTCTTATGAATGCCATTTAGTTGTTTATCATAGACTTTTTCTTTTCTTTTTTTTTTTAACTTGGGGTGAATTTCAATCTAACTTAGCCTACAAGTTTTCATTTAGAAGATGGATATATAATACTTGTTTCAGGAACAGGCAGTAGGCTATATAGCCTTACAATTCTTAGTTAGATCATAAGTTAAAGCTGCTTGTTATCAAAATGGAGCGACTTTTGCTAATTTATATAGGTTTAGAACATGAAGGGTGCCTCTTTCCATCTAATCTTAAGAATAAAAATATATAACAAGAGTTCTCTCTCTGTACCCAGCATTGGCTTTACATGAATTTCCATATTGCTTTCTGTTTTTGTTTGGTTGTTTTTTTTTTATTTATTCATTTGTAGAGAGGAGAGAGAGAGGGAGAGAGACAGAGAGAAAGAGAGGAGAGAGACAGAGAGAGAGAAGGGGGGGAGGAGCTGGAAGCATCAACTCCTATATGTGCCTTGACCAGGCAAGCCCAGGGTTTCAAACCGGCTACCTCAGCATTTCCAGGTTGATGCTTTATCCACTGCGCCACCACAGGTCAGGCCATATTCCTTTCTTCCAGTGTCTATTACTTTCTAAGTATTCTTACCTGTTATAGATGAAGGAACAGGATGACCTGCCTGTGGTTTCATAGCCTTAAGTTTGGAAGGATAAGATTTTGTGACGAGAGAATAATGGATCTGACTGCACACGGCTCTGGGGCTAGTAAATGAGGTCTCTGCCTTTATCCTTTGTTAATATCTAAGAATGAGAGAGTTTTACTAATTGAATCTGGTAGCTTAAATGATTTAATTAGGTAAGAATTATTTAGTGATGAAATCATGTTATTGTTGAATTCTGAATTCACAGAGACAGTGTTTACAAAGGCTATCAAGTGCTTTTTTGAGGTATACTGTGTACCCCTAATAATTTTACTGAAATTTACAGTCTTATAAAGGGCTTGTCCAGCCATTGCTGCTGAGGCTGAGTGTACTGTTATGGTGGGTCTTACAGGTGCTGTTGGTGAGTAGCAGTCGGTACCCAGACCAGTGGATTGTCCCGGGAGGAGGTATGGAGCCGGAGGAGGAGCCTGGCGGTGCCGCTGTGAGGGAGGTGTATGAAGAGGTGAGGTGGACAGCGGTTTGCATTTCCTTTTCACACAGACTGTGTTGGGATTGTACAGACAGTCTCCTGGTTCACAAAAAAAGACACTTTTACGTACACTGAGAAGGCAAGAAGGCCTTAGATCACATGGATGATTAATTTTTTTAACTAGTTTAACTTTTTTTTTTGACAGAGACAGAGGGACAGACAGAAAGGGAGAGAGATAAGAAGCATCAATCCTTTATTGCAGCTCCTTGTTTATTGATTGCATTCTCTTATGTGCCTTGGCTGGGGGGCTACAGCAGAATGAGTGACCCCTTGCTCAAGCCAGCGACCTTTGGGCTCAAGCCAGTGACCATGGGGTCACGTCTATGATCTCACACTCAATCTAGCGACCCTGAGCTCAAGCTGGTGAGCCCGTGCTCAGACCTGCGACCTTAGGGTTTTGAACCTGGCTCTTCTGTGTCGCAGTCCGACACTCTATCCACTGTGCCATCTCCTGGCCAGGCACTATGTCTGATCAGTGAACAGTCTATATAACATGACCTTGCCCACAGCAAAGTTAGTTTACACTGAGCAACAACATACAGAGACATAAATCGTGTACTGTGATTTTTTTTAAATGAGTAAGAAATGCTTTTATTTTACTTTTCTCTGAAAATTCAGTAAAATCTGGCACATGCACACACAATACACAGAAACACACATGGCCTGCTTCTCTTCTTATACCTGATGGTACACAACTTGCTTTTATTCACAGGCAAAACAGCATAGATTAAGTGTCATAAAAAGTTACTGAACAGGCCTGACCTGTGGTGGCACAGTGGATAAAGCGTCGACCTGGAAATGCTGAGCTCGCCGGTTCAAAACCCTGGGCTTGTCTGGTCAAGGCACATATGGGAGTTGATGCTTCCAGCTCCTCCCCCCCTTCTCTCTCTCTGTCTCTCTCTCTCTCTCTCTCCCTCTCTCTGTCTCTCCCTCTCCTCTCTAAAAACTGAATAAATAAAAATTAAAAAAAATTAAAAAAAAAAAGTTACTGAACAGCAGTCAGGGTGTAAAAAGGGGAACAAATGCGGAAGCTCTCATTGGGCCTCAGTGTGTAGTTGGAGAGGTTTCGTAGGCATGGGTCTTGCAAGATGAGTAGCCTCCTGAGGAAAGGGCACAATAGAGGTAGAGAAGACAGCATGTACCAGGCCATAGCTTCACAGTATGGATTTGAATGGGGGCACACTCACGTTCTGCTCAGCCTTTTACTGGGTGAGCATAACGAGGACTCTGCAGTAGAAGAGTAGCATCTATAAAGAATTGGACTTCCTGAGGCGTGTGGGAAGAGAAAGATAGGCATTGAAGTAAGAAGGGGGGAAGAGTATCAGTTTATAAAGAAAAGTCTGTTTTCATTCAGGAGGTTTGTCCTAAATTTGTAGAAAGTAAGTTAATTTTTGGTCAGTCCTTGGCATTTCTTATAAAATGAGTGATAATAAATCTGGTCGACAGGAAGTTGCATGTCGAACAAAAGAAGTCATGTTATAACAAACCACAAGTTGTGAATCTTAGCACAGCCAGAAAAGGTCACAAAAACAGGTTTAGTATGGGAGGGACTGTAAGAAAGTAATTTTCATATAAATTTTGGTATGAAAAGGTAAAACTTTACATTTCATCTTTTTTTAATAGGCTGGAGTCAAAGGAAAATTAGGCAGACTCCTGGGCATATTTGAGGTGAGTTACAAAAGTAATCCTTGGTTTGCTGATAAAACAATTAATCATTCCTTCCTAACCAGCCAGATAATCTGGCAGAAGCCTCAATTTAGACATTCCTCTAACACCAGTAGGCCAAGTGAGCCATAAGAATTTGAAGGGAGGAAGTAAAAACTACTTAACTTTCCTGTACCATCAGCTATATACAGCATTATTACAATAGTAATGACTTCCATGTGACAATACAATGGAGTTGATGGAGGAAGACTTATCTCTTAGCTCACTAGATACTGTTTAGGTATAGACTTTTTAGGAAGTATATTATCCTCAGTGTAACTAAGGGCTGAAGTGTCTTGTGATACTGTCTGGAAATGGACCCTTAACTTCAGCACATGACATTAGCTCAGGAGTCCCCAAACTACAGCCTGCGAGCCGCATGCTGCACCCTGAGGCCATTTATCTGGCCCCCGCCACACTTCCGGAAGGGGCACCTCTTTCATTGGTGGTCAGTGAGAGAAGCATAGTTCCCTTTGAAATACTGGTCAGTTTGTTGATTTAAATTTACTTGTTATTTATTTTAAATATTGTATTTGTTCCCGTTTTGTTTTTTTACTTTAAAATAAGATATGTGCAGTGTGCATAGGAATTTGTTCATAGTTTTTTTTATAGTCTGGCCCTCCGACAGTCTGAGGGACAGTTAACTGGCTCCCTGTGTAAAAAATTTGGGGACCCCTGCATTAGCTGATACACATACTGACTCACCTTCAAGGGCTGTGTGAGGATACAAAGCTTGGATATATAGTGTAGATGTTAAAAGCATAGAATTTGCTTCTGAATAATCCCTTATTACCGAATGCAGAATGGAATTTATGGGGAGGCAATTTGGAAGTGGTAGGTATTCTGTGGAAGGTAGGGAGAAATGAGGTCAAGCCATGAAGCCCAACCTTATATCGAACAGATATTCACCCAAGATTCAGGCCTAGATGTGTATGGCGTACCATACATTGTGGTTTTTTTCGAGATACTATTAAAGGCTTAGCTCAGTCCTGATAGAACCATAGAAATTTTATTTTTAAACTTTTTTTACAGGAATTTAGAAAAAATTCTGATTGTATAGCATTTGGTAGATTTGATCCCCAGAATACAGTAATTCTAAAGAGAGTAAAAGTGTTTTGGTTTTTTTTTTTTTTAAGATACCTTTCAAACTCCAGAATTCAGTACTGCTTTACCAGGTTACATAGCACCATCTTCTGGTTAAAATAAAAAACATATTGAGAGTTTTCTGTAAGTCAGTATGCTGACAAGATTTTTGAGGAAAACTTCTTACATTATAAATAAAGCTTATGTAACATGAGAAGGTAATAGTATTAAATGCTTTACTATTTAAATTCGTAGAATTTGAACAGAAAATGGTAATCATTGTAACTTCCCCTTAGAAAATATAAGAGACGGTTAGAATTGTCCTATTCCTTCCCCTGATTTCAGTGCATTTGTAAACATAGCATAATTAACGTGTTTATTTTCCAGGCATAGAGATAATGAATTCTTAAAAATAAGAAACAATAATGTTTAAGTAAGAGATACCTGTAGTCTATTTCTATTCTTATTTCCTCCCAAAGACATAATACATTGTTTGAATGCGTGGATGACTCAGGTTGTTTGTGGTAGAAAAAAATTAAGGAACTGATCTGTGGTCTCAGACTGTAGCAAGCAAGGCTAACTCTGGTTGAGGTAAAGGTGAACCCTTTTGTCTTAAAGTCAACTTGTGTTTAATTTTAAACCCAGAGACAAGACTAGGTAACAGTTTTAGAAAAAGATAAAATTGAATTTGAATATAGGGCTGAATATAATGTTCCACAGTTGGATTAACCCCAGGTAATCTCAAACTTGGCTGTGCATAGTTTATCTGGAAGCTTTTAAACTGTCAATACTTAGGCCTCATCTCAAACCAACTGAATTAGTTTTTCAAAAAACCATTCACTACCCTGGCCAGATAGCTCAGTTGGTTAAAGTGTTTTCCGATACAGAGGTTGCCAGTTCAATCCCCAGTCAGGGCACCTACAGAAACAGATAGATGTTTCTGTCTCTCTTTTTCTCTCTAAAAATCAATAAATACGTTACAACAAAACAAAAAAACAACCCCTTCACCCATACATGGCCAAGGTTGAGAAGCCCTAGTCTAGGTTAGCAGGGCTGTGCTGTGTGTCTTATTAAGCCCTAAGAAGAATTTTTTTGAACTGAGTAGGGATACTGCATTCTTATATAAACTCCTGTACTGGATTACAGAACTGAGTATACTTGCCTATGTTGGCAAATAGGCTATGCTAATTTAGCAGTATGCCACAACTGATTTTTTTCTTTCAAAAATATATACCATATGTACATGGCTAGCTCCTATAGATTAAAATGCTTTTCTCTTTATATTCAAGCAGAACCAAGACCGAAAGCATAGAACATATGTTTATGTTCTTACTGTCACTGAAATATTAGAAGATTGGGAAGATTCTGTTAATATAGGTATGTTCCCTTTCATTTTGTTCTCTGGATTGTCTGTATACTTGTATGCAATTTTGTCTTAAATTATTTTTGGCTACCTTTCTTTTAGAGAAGGGGAAGATCCACACATATCTCCATTTGAATTATTTTTAAATTCTTCAATATATTGTATAAGCCATGCCAAAAAATATAATCATTATTATAATCATTATTTGTGAGGGGAGAGTGAGGAGCATTGTTCATAGGGTGTGGCTTACTTTTTAAACTTGACTTGTATAGTGACCAATGTCATTAACTATTTTCTAGGAAGGAAGAGAGAGTGGTTCAAAGTAGAAGATGCCATCAAAGTTCTCCAGTGTCATAAGCCTGTACATGCAGAGTACTTGGAAAAGCTCAAGCTGGGTTGTTCTCCGTCCAATGGAAATCCCACAGTCCCTGATCTTGCAGATAATAACACCCTGTTTGTAACTGCCACACAGACCTCTGGCTTGCCCTCTGGTGTGAGATAGACTGAGAGGGCCGCTCCCACCATGTGCAGTCTCATGTGGAGGGGCTTCTTTATTGTCCTTGGCAAACATCTGAATGACGCTTGCAAACTGTCTGAATTTGCCATGCAAGGCTTTCAAACAATTTGCATGTTTCTCAGATGCTTTCAATTTTTTTTAATAGTGTAAAATATTTTAATAAGCCAAAGCCATGTGGAATTTTTTTTAGATGCCTTAACTGTGCTCCCAACCCCACTCTCCATATTGTTTCGGTTGTCATTTTTTCCAGTTTTTATCCATTTGATGTCAATCTGTGGTTTCAGTCAGATCACTTTACTTGGGGCTATATTTTACCTGCCCCCAACTTTTCACATTCACAGCATTAACATATTCAACAAATCCTTCTGTTGTGGGAATTTGTAAAAATTCTTGGTATTCGTCCATTCAAAAATTTGTTTCATAGGATCATAATTTTAATTCATAAATTCCATATTTGAACTATTTCTGTATGGTCCAGTAACTATTTTGACAAAACGTAATTTTCTAATTTCAGGAATTTGTCAACTCATTTGTCTCAGTTTTCACAAACTGGCATTGTCACTAGCATAATTCCTCTATTCTTCAATAGCCCTTTGACACAATTTTAACTCTAGAGTGGGCAATTTTTAGGGAGGTGTTGTAAGCAAACACATGTAGCAAATACATCATCTTCCCATGATACCTGGACTCATAGAATTTAAAGTAGCATGCCCAGTTGCCAGTTCTCTTTATCCGTAATCTCTTTACACAGAATAAATACCTGAGAACCAAATTTCCCTCAGTGTAAGTTGTGTTTTAAAAATATTTTTTCAGTTTTTTAATTTAGTGACACCTCTTCAGTTCAACTTGTTGGTTACCAATAACCACACGTGCGTTTGGAGTCTAACCGCAGAGGTTAAATGCCAGTTACTGATGACTGTCTCAGTTAAAATGGCCTTCTTGCTGTTCAGCTGTTACAGACTTAGATCATTCGGGCACCTTTAGAATGTCTCATCTCTTATAGATTGTCAATAGGTACTATTTATCATATAACTAACTTTTGGGACACTGGAACATGCCTGAACTAAGAATTCTTTTGTCTTATGCTTGTCTTTATACATATTGAAATCAAGAATATTACTTAAATACATAGGTACCTTGTCTGGAACTCCTGTATTTCCCCAAGCAGGCCAGAGATGAGATAGGAGGGGACAGATAAGATGTAGGGTGAGGGGCAAAGGCAGGATCATTCTCTATATACACATTAGCCTTTTGTAAATATTGTGACTGGTGAGTTTCAAGAAGAAAATGAGACTAGTTATACAATTTGTTCTACAAATTGTTAACCTTTAAAAATATAATTGCTGCTAAAAATAGAGTGCTGTTACACTTGAGGAAAATTGGTGCCACTTTTAAAAAATGAGATCTTGTGCCATAAATGCAGTTGAAGTAGATAACAAGCATTTGTTCACAAATTAATGCTGTCAAAGGAATGAGTAATTAACCAATGACATTTCATTCTAAATTATGTAGTGTGATCAAACATGATCATCCAGAATTTTTATATTTTTTTTGTACAGAGGTTATGTATTCTGGGTGTTTTTTTAAAAAGAGAAACATTTTCAATCCCACAGATTGACACTTTCTATCAGTCTTCAATGGACTAAGATTTTTGTTCTGGGTAATCCCTGAAATTTCTTTGAATTACATACTTAACACAGCAGAGAAACTGGATTGTTTTTGTATATAGGAGTGTGTCCACCTAAAATGCTGTCACAAGTACTGGGGGGGGGGGGTATCTTGTACATGAAATTCTTCGAGTTAATGATGCATGAACTTATTTTATAAACTCTTAGACTATGTATTTGACCTGTAAAATATGTACAGTATTAATGTCAGCCATCTCTTAAAAGTGAGCCTATAAATATTGTTGTATAATTTTCTTTGGTCAGAAACATTTGGACAAAGTAGTGCCACTAGAGTCAGGATTTTCTTCAGTGCCATTTAGCAAACCAACTGTTCTTAGTCTATGCAACTAGCAGAAATTTGTATACTACAACAGAATATTTACAGTTGTCACACTTTAGATTTCTAATGGGGGGTTCTTCATTGTTCTTCTGGAATTCAGTCTAGCAAGATTAGCAGAAGGGTCCTAAGGATTTATTTCTGTTCAGAGAAAAAGCCTACATTGCAGGCTCAACAGTTGACTCTACTACAGATAACAAAAAGTGTCTACTATCTCAACCTTCCAAAGATTACAGAGTGTTGGGACTGTCATTTGTGCTTTCTGTGGGTAGTTGGATAAAATTGGACAGCTAAAATTGTCAGTCCCATTTGCCTTCTAAATAAAATAACAGATTTGTAAATTGACTTGGCAGACACAAAGTAGCCACTATTCTGCATGTTGTTGGTTTTTGTTTTTTGTAAAGGGGTGAGATTTTCCAACCAGACACTTGCCATTCAGTTTTCCGGTGTTGATCCCAGTTGTATAAAGCAGCAAAACTGAAGGGGGGGGGGGGGGGTGATTGTTGTATACACTTTGAATTGCTTTGCATGGTCTTATTTGAGGTAATAGGTGTAAGAATCTTGACTTTTTTATATTTGAAAACATCAAATAAAAATGGAAATAAATTATTTTTCTTTTTTTTTTTTTAAACATAAAACTAGGTGAAAACTTGTCTGCATTCCACAGTAACATTGCTGTTCTCCCACTGGTGGTCATATATGTTATCAGTAGTAGTGCATTATACACTTACACTTATGACCATTAATCATGGAATTAATGGTCACCAATAAGATGTTGCCATTACTCTCCCAGTGGATATTTCCCATCTTCTTAGGGGTCTAATGGTGTACCGCTGGAGTTGTCTCGTGTTGCACAGTTTCTCAATTATTTCAATTTACAAGCTCCTGACTTACTCTGTATTTTGCTGTTACAGATGCTTTCTGTGGACTCCCATCGCTTTAATTATAGCTGCTGTTTAAATTGGTAACTGGCTATAGTACCCTGCTTGCCTTCGTTTCCCCAAGACCAACTTTAGTTCCTCACATAAAAGTTCTCCTCAAATTTCATTCAAATTGTAAGAAAAGGGAGATCTTGGTATTTTCCAGTATTTTCACATTGAGTTTTTTCTATAGGTCTCTTTAGGCAGAATTTTGTAGACAAAAGTGACAGGACTAAACACGAGTATGTTTGTTAAAATATAATTTATAATGAATTGGTTATAGCTGGAATGTGTCTGTGTAGTTGATTTTGTCTCAAAAGTTTCTGACCAATGTTTTATATATATATTTATTTTTAATTATTATTATTTTTTTTTGACGGGGGATAGACAGGAAGGGAGAGAGATGAGAAGCATCAATTCTTCATTGCAGCTCCTTACTTGTTCACTGTTTTCTCATATGCTTGACTGGGGGGCTCCAGCAGAGCAAGTGGCCCCTTGCTCAATCCAGTGACCTTTGAGCTTGAGCCAGCAACCATGGGGTCATGTCTATGATCCCACGCTCAAGCCAGTGACCTCAGTTTTGAAACTATATTTGAGCATCCTGTTCCTAAGCTCTGTCCACTGTTGCCACCGCCTAGTCATGCTGTTGCATAAATTCTTCAGTGTTTACCAGTAGCTGTACAATAACTGGCCTCGGCTCTGCCCTGCAGTGAGGCTAAGCACAGACCTACAGTGGGGTAGAAATTTAGCTAGATGTTTATACATCAGAAGTTCCTAAAATATATTTCAAACTTTTTTCAAGGCTTACATGTACCATCTTCAAAAGCAAAATTTTATTTAAAAACATGATCCCATACCAAATACTTGGCAACATTTTATGTGGAGCTGTAACATCAGCTTGAAAAGTGATCTCATCCCTGGTACTCTTTATCTCCCTCATATTTAATACCTTCCTGTTGAGTGCCACTGGCTAAATTCTAGGAGTAAGATAAGACCCTAGGCCTTGTTTTAGGACTGCATTATAGCAAAGGCCCAAACTTACTTAAAAAGGGTCTGTTCACTAGAAATGAGTTTAAAGTCCTCTGTTCGAGGTCATTTCAACCATGATCCCAAAAGTTACTCTTCCCAATATGTGGAATATTACCCTCTGGGCAGTAAATCTCCTGGTTCTTATTAAACACCAGTGCCAGCCTGACCAGGTAGTGGTACAGTGGTTACTGTCAACCTGGGATACTGAGGACCCAGATTTGAAACCCTGAGGTCACTGGCTTGAGTGCAGGCTCACCAGCTAGAGCAAGGGGTTGCCAGCTTGAGCGTGGGGTCATAGACATGACCTTATGGTTGCTGGCTTGAAGCTCAAGGTCACTGCTTGAGCAAGGGATCACTGGCTCAGCTGGAGCCCCCTGGGTCAAGGCATGTATGAGAAGCAATCAATGAACAACTAGAGTACAGCAACTATGAGTTGATGCTTCTCATCTCTCCCTTACTGTCTGTCCCTGTCTCTCCCTCTTTCTCTCTTTAGCTACAAAAACACTAGTATCAGACAAGTGTAAATGGATTGTAAATCTTCCTAATTATATCAACTTTTACTCAAATTCACTCCTTAATCAGTGAAATATAGTACTTTATTTGGCTATCAATGTATACCAAGAGACAAACATACCTTTTTTTTTTTTATTATTCACTTTAGAGAGAGAGAGAAAGAAAGAAAGGGGGGAGGAGCAGGAAGTAGCATCTCCCATATGTGCCTTGACCAGACAAGTGCAGGGTTTTGAACCAGCAACCTCAGCATTACAGGTCGACACTTTATCCCCTGCACCACCACAGGTCAGGCCAAACATACCTTTTGATGAAATAATTACACTAGGGATCTCCAAGAATGTGGACAAAAATTTATGTACCAAGATAAGGCAACTAAAATGGTAAGTTATGAAAATAAAATATTCAGGCCCTGGCCAGTTGGCTTAGTGGTAGAGTGTCAGCCTGGCGTGCAGGAGTCCCGGGTTCGATTCCCAGCCAGGGCACACAGGAGAAGCGCCCATTTGCTTCTCCACCCCTCCCCCTCTCCTTCCTCTCTGTCTTTCTCTTCCCCTCCCGCAGCCAAGGCTCCATTGGAGCAAAGTTGGCCCGGGCGCTGGGGATGGCTCTGTGGCCTCTGCCTCAGGCACTAGAATGGCTCTGGTTGCAACAGAACAACGCCCCAGATAGGCAGAGCATCGCTCCCTGGTGGGCATGCTGGGTGGATCCCAGTCGGGCGCATGAGGGAGTCTGACTGCCTCCCATTTCCAACTTCAGAAAAATACAAAAAAAAACAAAAAACATAATGGACTATTATAGACATGAACTATAACCTTTTCAATCCAAGAATTTCATTTCTGGGAGATACTGCAAGTTAAAACTGGTCAAAGATGTGTATTGCAGGATTTATAAAATGTATACATTTGAATTACAAATGCAATTAAATTATAGTTATCTCATCAATAGACCCCACAATCAAAGAATTCTGCTGCCATAGGTGGAGGTCCTTTCTTTTTTCTTTTTTTTTTTTTTTAAAGAATTTTTTTTTTATTTATTCATTTTAGAGAGGGGGGGGGGGGAGGAGCAGGAAGCATCAACTCCCATATATGCCTTGACCAGGCAAGCCCAGGGATTTGAACTGGCGACCTCTGTGTTTCCAAGTCGATGCTTTATCCACTGCGCCACCACAGGTCAGGCAAGGTCCTTTCAATAATTGTGATTTTAAAAAGCATACCTGTTTGAGTTCATTTTTTTAAAAGCCTGTACATAATATTTCAGATTTTCTTTTAAAACCTGTATTTTAAAATAAAACATTCTGAGAAACTTTTTTTTTTACAGAGATAGATAGATAGATGGATAGATAGATAGATAGATAGATAGGGACAGACAGGAACGGAGAGATGAGAAGCATCAATCATCAGTTTTTCTTTTTTTTTTTTTTAATATTTTGCCCATTTTTTTTAAATTTATTTTTTTTTAATTTATTCATTTTAGAAAGGAAAGAGAGAGGAGAGAGACAGAGAGAGAAGGGAGGGAGGGAGGAGCAGGAAGCATCAACTCCCATATGTGCCTTGACCAGGCAAGCCCAGGGTTTCAAACCGGCGACCTCAGCATTTCCAGGTCGACACTTTATCCACTGCGCCACCACAGGTCAGGCAATCATCAGTTTGCACGTTGCAACACCTTAGTTCATTGATTGCTTTCTCATATGTGCCTTGATCGTGAGCTTTCAGACCGAGTACTCCCTTGCTCGAGCCAGTGACCTTGGGTCCAAGCTGGTGAGCTTTGTTCAAACCAGATGAGCCTGCACTCAAGCTGGCGACCTCAGGGTCTCGAACCTGGTTCCTCCGCATCCCAGTCCGACGTTCTATCCACTGCACCACCGCCTGGTCAGGCCTGAGAAACTTAATGTGAGAATGTTCAATAATCTTAGACATGGAAAAATAATAGGCTTGATAAATGATCTGTACTTTTATAAATATACATAAAAATAAACATCAAAGGGGAAAAGAAGAAACCTGTACAAATGTTTCTTCTAATTGTTATTGGAGTAACAGTAATGTATCACATTTGCTTCTAACACTACAACTGAATAATCAGTCACTCCCAAGGGGAAAGGAAGTTCAACCTACAGGCCAAACCTAGCCCTGACCTGTTTGTACAACTGAGAAGCTTAAAATGACACTTTTTACATTGAGTGATTAAAAGAATACTTCATGCCTGACCCAGTGGTGGTGCAGTAGGTAGAACTGACCAAGAACCCTAAGGTCACTGGCTTGAGTGTGGGCTTGCCGACTTGAGCACAGGATCATTGACAGCATCCCAACGTCACCAGCTTGAGCAAGGAATTGCTGGCTTGGCTTGAGCCTGAGGTTAGATACCCAGTCAAGGCTCTTATAAGAAGCATTCAATGCACAACTAAAGTGAAGCAACTGTGAGTTGATGCTTCTCACACTCCCTCTCTCACTCCCCATCTAAAAAAATTCTTTTTGACATGTGAAATTAAAAGTTTTATCAGAGCACATAAGTCTTTTTATTTAAAATTGCCTATGGCTGCTTTCTCACTACAGTGGCAGAGTTGAATAATTTACTGGAGACATTCATGGCCTGCAAAGCCCAAAATATTTATTTTAGAAGGGAAAAAATGGGTTGCAAAAATGTAGCCCTTGGTTATTCAATCCTGTTTCCTGCCAAAACTTAAGGAAAACAAGTTCAAATCCAGTGCAACCAACCTAACACGTCTAAGCTGCTTTTGACTGGTCTGAGGAAGTTTTAAATAGTCTATTATTGAACGTAAACCAGAGTACTTTATAAACTTGCTAGGTAGGTTGTAATGTAATTTAAATTATTGGGATTTACTAATCTAGATAATGGAACTATTTCAAAAGGAGTCATGTGATGGGTGAGAATGGATCAGGAGTGTGTAAAAAATAAATACATTACTTGGTCTACCTGGTAGGAACATGATGTTACCAATCTTTTAATTTCTAAACATCTGTATTGTCCCAGATACAAATGATTAGCAGAGGGAAAAGTGTTAAAACTCCTTAATGAGCACAAAATGTACTTTTACAAGATAATGGGATTTCAATTGTTGCTCTGCCAACTGGAGACAATAAGCAAGGCAATCACTAAACGTTTCTACAACCAGAAACAAAGAACTGTAAGTCAATAGAGACTCCATTCAGTTTAAGTCTACATTTCCTACACCCGAAGTGCCACAGGCCCCTAAGAAATGAGATCAGCTGAACGATGGTGGCAAAGGTGAAACTGGAGGCGGGAGGGAGGACCCAAACGCTTCATGTTGAGTTCTACACTTAACAGGAAAAATTTTAGTCCAACTACCAATTTTGCAGCCAATAGGAACTTGCCCAATCTGTACTACCTACAGCAAAGCCAACTTCTTGGAACCAATCCTCCCAAATTCTAGCCTCAATGATAAAGTGGAAATTAATGCAGGGGTATAGATAAGATAATGAAGTATCAGTCCTGATGGTGGATTACAGATTTTTATTCTTTATATTTCTCTTAAGTTACTACATTCAACATGTTTTGCTTTTGTGATTTAGTTAAAATTCCTTAAACTAAATAGCTAAATGAAATGTTGCCCGAGGCCCCAAAATACATTATTTCAATGAAATACATTTTTCTTAAACAGACTGATGAATTTGCTGCTTTATAAACATGGCATTTTTAAATTATTATTATTGGCCAACTTTTCTAGATAAAGCTGTATTTTTAAACTTTTTTGCTATGGCAACAAAAACTGATTTGGCTATAGAGTAACCAAAAGATTCCTGGGCCATTAAATAGAAAAATAAAGTGTCAGTCAAATAAGTTTGTAAATAGGATATATATGTTTGCTCGCTTATAATTTGCATTGGGTGTGGGAGACAGGCTGTAAACCAGCAAAGTCCTTATAGCCTAAGGCTTAGTTTTAAGACTAAGCCTTTCCCACCCTTTTAATACCAAGATCTTCTCAACACTAAGCTTTCCTCCACATCTTTGACTGTTGCATGATGTGGGATGGTGCACTCTCATGAAGAATCCTATACACTATAAAATGGGGCAGACTGGGGGCTCATTCTCTCTTGGTTTCTGAAATGAGCATTGCAGAGAAGCAGCCAAGATGGCAGAGTCCTGAAATAAGCCAGTTTGTGCAGAAGAGATGGGGTACAGAGGCGAATAAGGCTGGTGAGGTAGAAACCTTTGATTCTAGAACACTCAGATGAGTCAGTGGCTTTGGGAGCCCTGAATGGAAGGGGAAGTGTTTTCCCACTGTGTGTATTTCTCGCCCTCCGGGTGCAAGCTAGGATTAAAGGTAACAGCCCACCAGTTCTTGGCTATGTTGTTTCATTACCGTCTGTCTGAATCAAATGCGAACCTGCATGGGCCAGGTGGCTGTGATGGTGGCTGCGGCTACTGGTTTTACATAAAGCCAATCCCTATTATTATTTCCACTATACCATTTGGTTCCATTCAGCTAAAATTGTGTTTACAATGTCTTGTAGAACACCAAATTTCTACCCTCCCTCCCAAACAGTGCTAAACCATAGCACCTGACATGTTTGTATTGATTTGTAGCTTTTGTGGTTTTTTTGACAGAGAGAGGGATAAATAGGGACAGAAAGGGAGAGAGATGAGAAGCATCAATCTTCATTGTGGCACCTTAGTTATTCATTGATTGCTTTCTCATATGTGCCTTGACCAGGGGCTACAGCAGATTGTGAGTAACCTCTTGCTCAAGCCAGCGACCTTGGGCTCAAGCTGGTGAGCCCATGCTCAAGCCAGCGACCTCGGAGTTTTGAAACTGGGTCCTCCAACTGCCAGTCCGATGCTCTATCCACTGTGCCACTGCCTGGTCAGGCTGATTTGTAGTTCTTATTTTTAATTTTCCACCGATTTGAAGGGGGGCGGGGGAGAAATACAACTCTGTTCCACTCAGCTATCCCATTTTAGTTGTGTACTTGCTGTTTCTCACATGTGCCAACCAGTGATCAAATTAGCGACATCTGAGTGCTCTAGGCTAATGCTCTATCCACTGAACCACCCTGCTAGGGCCTGTATCTTTTTATTGCTTATTTTATTGATTTTAGAGAGAGGAAAGGAGACAGGAACAGTGATCAGTTCCTGTATGCGCCCCAACTGAGGATCGAATTGGCAGCCTCTGTGCTTCAGGACTATGCACTAACCAACTAAGCTATCTGGCCAGGGCAAGAAATATCTTTTTAAAAAGATTGTATTTATTTTAGAGAAAGAAGAGAGAAAGAGAAGGGTGGAGAGGAAGGGAGGTGAGGAGTGAGAAGCATCAAGTCTTTGCTTCTCCTTTGTATCTTGATTGGGTAAGTTCAGGTTTTGAACCAGCAACCTCAGCGTTCCAGGTAGACGCTTCATCCACTGCAACACCACACAGGTCATGCCTGTATTTCTTATTTTTAAAATGCTTCTGAATTTATGGATTAAAGTACCAGTATATTCTTGGTCTAGAGTAGGGTTTAAGTTCTACATACTTCAGATAAAGACCTTATCAGGCTGCCTCTGAGGGAACTACTGTGGAACCAAATAGCCAAGTAGACTACAACAAAATTTAAAAATCAATTAACACAGAGCTCATATCAACATCTCAGGGTTTCAGAAAAGTTTATGAACAGGCAGAGTGGACTGTCATAGGCCCAGCATGTGGATGTCCTGGGTTCGATTCCCAGTCAGGGCATACAGGAAAAGCGACCATCTGCTTTTCCACCCTTTCCCCTCCTCTTTCTCCATCTCCCACAGCCATGGCTCAGTTCGAGCAAGTTGAGCACTGAGGATGGCTTCATGGCCTTGCCTCAGGTGCTGAAATAAACTTGGTTGCCAAGCAACAGAGCAGCAGCCCCAGATGGGCAGGGCATCATCCTGTAGGGGGCTTGCTGGGTAGATCCTGGTGGATCCTGCTTGGGGTACATGCAGTCTATCTCTGCAGCCCTGCCTCTCAGTTAAAAAAAAAAAAAAAAAAGACACTATATCAACATACGCAGATTCTTTCCCTTGCCCCCAGGGCTTTGCACGCCCAGATTCCCCCTGCCTGCAGGTGTTCATCCAGCTGGAATACAGAGCAGCAGCCCCTCCCAAGTGCTTCCCTTCTCCAGGACAAGCTGCTAGTACTGTTCTCCATGTCCTCCTCCCTCACTAGATTAGGAAATTGTGAGGGAAAGCAAGCTCCATGCCATTCTCATTTACCTATCACCCCAACAAGTAGTACAGTCCTGAGCACATTTTAAACACTTTTATTTGTCAAATAAATTAACTGTTTCCTTAAGCTTAGAAGTTACAAAGTCAAAGTCTTACAAGGGAACAGAACTACATAAAGGAGCAGGTGGGTTGGAGGGTTGGGGAAACTCAAGCCAATCAGAGAGTCACTGGGTAAAAGGACAAGCCCTTGTTAGGGAGCTCCCAGCAGGTGCCATGAACAAAGGTGGGCCATTTCTTTCCTCTGTTGCCAGATATTCAGCTCGTTTCCAAAATTCTGGATTTTCATGTAAATCTCTCAATCTTTAATAACGTTAACCAACCACATTGTACGGGCCAAGAAAAATAGGCCCAGAAGCCAGACATAGCTGTGAACTCTACTTTGGCCACCGTCAGAGACTCTCAAATCCTGCAAAAGCTCAGTGGTCACACTGGCTCGTTTCAACCCAGTGCTCAAAAAAGCAGATTTCACCAAACAATTCGAACTCAAAATTACACAGGAAAAAACATGATACCATCAAATTAGGAATTAATGTACTTGAAATGAAAACTAAATTATTCCGTCTCAGTACTTCTCTCACAAACTAAGACATCAGTCCCATTTTAGACAGATTTTTATAGTGCAACAGATTTAAGTGTGTAATGTTATAACCATCGCTACAGGAGACTATCACCATGAGCAGTGGCACCAGTGATAAATAAAGCTGATCATTCCTTTTGGCCCCAGACTGGGCTGGTTTCCTTAGTTGCAAGATTTTCTCTAAACAGCCGAAGAATTGTTATAAATAACTGCTTTAATAGTCTTTTAAGTTATAATACTCGGGTCATGAACAATTTTATTCTGAATTAAATGTGTATTTGTTTTGCAAGTAATGCATTTATTTGGTAGGATACCAGTTACCACTCATCAAAAACTTTTGTATGTTGAAAACATAATTTTAATAGATAATTCATCTTACATAGGAGCACAATAAAATACACCACATTCTGAAGAAACTCCAAAAATTATGAGATTAAGAATGGGGGAAACTCAGATGGGCTATAATATTTATTACCTTAAAAATGCAAGAGACAAGGACTCCAACCCGTAGATTAACATATACATACTTAGGACTGTCTACATTGATGACTGAAAAATAACAACAATCAGGAATTAGATATGGAGAGGGGTGGGGAAAACCAGCTTTATGGGGGAAAAACTCTGTTAATGCAGAAAAAATTTACTCTCATAAATGGAGCTCCCATAGCAAGTACTGGAGGGATGAAAATAAGTAAATTGAGGATTTGATGCTCTCAAATGAAGAAGCCTTTTTGATGACACTTCTGCAAACTGGTAGCTTGGGATTTCCTCGAAGTCCCCAGCAAACCCCAAATGGTTATCATACTGAAGTTAACACATCAGTGGTCATGTGAAGTTTTCAGACAAGAACTAAGAGAAGGGTCATAACCCAGATGCCTGTCACAAATGTGGCACATCTGAAAGTCCTATGCAAAGTCCTCACACAGCTGCTCTGCTGGGACTCTCATGTACAGTAATTTTCAAACATTGTGGCAAGACACCAACAATTGTCTAGCTAACCAGACAACACAAACACATTTATTTCAAATTTCTAGGAAGTAAAAAAAATGTTAGGTATGGATGCTTTACACATGCTCAGGGCCAGCTTAAAAATACTCTATTCAATGATACCTTAACACAAATTTGGATCAGTGAAGAGAAAAACTGGCATAATCCAACTCTTGCTATTCAACTTGTCAGATGGTCAAGACTAAAACAGAATGTTTCATAAGTTTTAATTTTTAAATACGATTGTCACATTGGGAAAATGAAATAAACACAGTAAAATAAACTGTACAAAGGCAAAGTAGAATAACAAAAAATATTTTACTAAAACATAAGATTTACAGAACTTTCCAGACAAGCCGTACAAAATGGTCACAAGCTTTTTCTTGAAGGGAGGATACTACATTTGACAGCAAAGTCACAATGTTATTAGTGAGGGCCGTGATGTTTGTTTAATGTTCCCATTTTGGTTCAAACAATCAAGCTTGTCATCTACAGTGTCTAAATAAAGTTAGACTTGGCTAGAGAGCATATTCTAAAGAATTGGTTAGCTGCTTTTAACCAATGCAATTAGATCACCATAAAAAGGGGGAAAGGAGCCCATACAATTAAAATAAAACTACCACCCCCCTCAAAAAAAAAAAAAAAAAAAAAGAGAAACACCCACACCCCTGCAGCTAACCCTGACAACTACCTTCATTCACAGTGCTTTATACTTAAACCATGATGGGAGCAATGAATAAAAGCAGAGAGGGGCCACACTGCTTTTGAACGTTTCACAACAATCCAGATGATACTTCTAGCCTCTGCTCATGCTTTATTACAGTGAATCAGGACAAGACACAGATTTGCTAATGTGCATTTAATCACCAAAGGACTGAAGATGTCTGGGCTTTTATTCTGTAATGTTTCTAAGACTGTGTCCATTAAATGCAAACAAAAAAAGAAGAAGTCTTGGCAGAACAGGAGAAGTGATGCACACTTGATCAGATCGATTTAAATATTATTCATGGCATATAGCCTAGTCCATGCTCTAGCTGCAGACAAAAACAAACATGCAATTATTATTTTACTTAGTTCATTATGTTACTTTCCAAGCTCTATAAAATGTAGGCAAACACGATGAAGTTAATTGTGGAAATGTCCTGCTGTAATCTCTTAAATTCATGCCATTTTCTATCATCTGGATCAGAGCAGAAAGACTGTCTATATGTCTAATTACCAAAAGTTCTATAAAATTCAACAGGATGAAAAGAGTTGTCTCCTTTTGTTGCCTCCATCTTTAGATATATAGTGCCCCCCACTAATTTTGTTATGATCTGAAAAAGCAGTTTATTGATTTCAAACTCCCTAGTTATATAAACTAACGTAATTTAACTAAATGAATTGCAAAACAAGTTCAAAAGTTTTCCATTCTCTTTACTTATTTGCTAGATGAATGTGAGACACTCACTATTTGTTAAATTGGGTGTGGTTATGCAAGAGTCCAAGATCTTCTAATTATATATTGTCTTTAAAGATGGGGTCACGGCCCTGGCAGGTTGGCTCAGCGGTAGAGCGTCGGCCTGGCGTGTGGGGGACCCAGGTTCGATTCCCGGCCAGGGCACATAGGAGAAGCGCCCATTTGCTTCTCCACCCCCACCCCTTCCTTCCTCTCTGTCTCTCTCTTCCCCTCCCGCAGCCAAGGCTCCATTGGAGCAAAGATGGCCTGGGCGCTGGGGATGGCTCCTTGGCCTCTGCCCCAGGCGCTAGAGTGGCTCTGGTCACAGCAGAGCAATGCCCCGGAGGGGCAGATTATCGCCCCCTCGTGGGCAGAGCATCGCCCCTGGTGGGTGTGCCGGGTGGATCCTGGTTGGGCGCATGCGGGAGTCTGTCTGACTGTCTCTCCCCGTTTTCAGCTTCGGAAAAATACAAAAAAAAAAAAAAAAAGATGGGGTCACATAGTAGATCATAAGATGGAGTGCAAAGATCTTTTGTTAAAATATTTATTTACATATTATAAGCAGATCTGATTTGTTCCTTTTGATATATATTTTTTTCTTATTAAGACACTAAAAATGTTGTTTAAAAGGTAGCACAAATGTGTTTTTAAAAGCGGAAGTAGTATGAAAGAGAAGGAGTATCAAATACCTGTTTCTATGGCCTGGGCTTCGTTGGTCTTCCACTGCTCGGCTACGTCATTTGCTAACGGGTCATCTGGATTGGGAGCACTTAACAAAGCCTGGATCGATAGCAGAACCGTGCGGATCTGCAGTGCTGGGGACCACTTATCTATGAAGGCAACAGGCCCAGAATGATCAAGCATTAAAAAACAGCCAGAACTGCTGCATTTCCTTCCCACAGACCTCTATAGTCTTTAGATAAGGCAAGATTATGACTACAGATTCTTAATATACAATGCTTAAGAGAAAATGAAGAAATCTTAACAGCATATAATGATAAAGGTACACTTACCTTTCAAAATATCTAAACATATTCTTCCCAACTTGTCTACATTAGGATGATAAATTTTGGTCATGAAACGTACTTTAGGTGCTGCCATCGGGTATTCTTCTGGAAGGAATAGTTCAAGTTTAAAAGTCCCTCCCTCAAAGGGGGAATCCTGGGGGCCAGCAATGACCACATGAAAATAACGGGCGTTGCTCTCATCTGGTTCTGCTTTAATGCCGGGAACTGGTTCTGCCAGCAAACGCTGGGTTTCCTACAAAACAAAAATGTTAACACATTTGTGAAACAAAAATGTCATTTACAGCTAAACACCAAAATAAAAATTAGAAGTTCATCTCTTAAAACTGAACATAATTGAATCTCTCCACTATCCTGGTGGGGTTTTTATATAGCTTATAAAACACAAATTCAAGAAAAAGTCAATTTAAATAACCAGTCAGTTGAATGTAATGCAAGTAAATACTGAGGACATACATTCCAGCAACACTGCCTACAAATACGTTGATGATAAATTAGGCTAGTGAAACTGATTTTATACTAAGTGTAGGGGAGAGAAAATAACAGTGGGATTATCACATAGCTAAGGCAACTTGCCCTGTTTAAAACTACCAAAACTAATAAGCAGTTTAAAAATTAGTTTTAAAGCCATTGAATACCTCCCCTCCTTATCAGGTCTAGAGAAATATACACAACCATGCCAATTAAGTCTCTAAGATCGATGATGAAACTTAAAGGGACCCCTACCAATCTCCAACTATCATATTAGGTCTCTTTTCCATCCTTCTCCCACTCTCCTAAAAACTGTAACATTCTTCCTCCTTTCTTCAAACCGCCAACATCTCCATCTTCATCCTCAGTTTTGGCTGATGACTCTGCTTTCAATATTCCATGAGAAAACCAAACCTGCCTGAAACTCCCACTGCAGTATTTGCACACCTACCCACACCTGTGCTCTGCCTTTCCTCCTGTCACTCTGGATGAAATAACTGTCACTCTGGGCTAAGGCCAACCTCTCCTCTTGAGCACTAAAACTTGAACTCCTCACTTACTAAAGGACATTTCTCTATCATCCATCTCTTTCCTCTCCTGAATCATCAGTTTTTCTATTTTTAGTGGCTCTTTACCTAAACTGTACAAACTTGCTGGAATTTCTCCCAATAAGAGAAACTGACCTTGACCTAACCCAAGACTATGGCCCCATGGCATTGTCCTCTTTGTAAGTTATCTGTATTTGCTAGTCTCCAAACTCCTCCCCTCTTATCTTGAACACAGTTTTCCAATCAGGCTTAGCCACTAAGTGCTTGTTGAAGTCACCATGGTTAAATGAAATGGCCAATGTTTAATCTTCATCTTACTTCACCTTACTAAGTGCAACACCTTACCCAACTGGTCTGCCCTCCTTGCAAGGTTTCACCCAGCCTCTTATAGCCACAGTTTCCAGGCTCTCTTCCTATCTGTCTGGCAGCAACCCCCTAGCTGGTTCTTCCCTAATCTCCCCAACACCCAAATGCTGAAGTGTGCCAGGACTCTGTCCTAGGGCCTCTTCTCTGTACATTTCCATAGTGATCTCACCTAGCACAATAAATTTTAATACTAAATGCATTCTAAATACTAAATGCATTCTGTACATGCTGAAGTCTCTCCAAAATCATATCCAGTACAGATTTCTCCCTATTCATGCCTCTTCTTTTATCCATAATCACCTGCTTGACAGCTCCTCTTGAATGTCTAATAAACACTTGAAACTTAGCATGACTCCACCCTCAACCTGTTCCTACCCCAAAAGCCTTCCATAAATCCATCCTTCCACTGACCATCTTTTCTTTCATACCCCGCACATGTAATCTGATCAGCAAATTGATAGCTTGAACTTTGAAATCTCCTCATGATTGGACTGCTGCTTACTACTCCACTGCTACACATCAGATTCAAGCCACTACAAGCTCTCATCAGGCATACTGCAGTAGTCTCCTAACTTGTTCACTGCTTCTGATCTTGCTCCCCTCTCCCTCCCAAGTCTGTATTCCACTGATTTTTAAAATCAAAGTCCTTATAATGCCCCCCATAGCTTTACAGAATCCTTTCACTCTACTCATCTCTTACTCATCTTTAGCTATGCTTTCCTCACCCTCCCCCAAGCCCACCCCACCAGCTTTGTTCCAGCCAGACTAGCTTCTCTGTTCTTCAACCTTCTAGACTCACTCACTCCTCAGCTCCTAAGATCTTTGTTCCTCTGTGTGTGTGTTTAAGTGAAGCCTCCATATTTAAAACTGCAAGCCCCAAACTACCCTATTCCACACCCTCCCTATCCTTGCTCCCCAACTTTATCTCCCCAACACTACTAACATGTTACAAATATCACTTAGATCAGAATGGAAGTGCCACTAAAGGAAAGGAGATACTCTTTGAAAGAGTGCCTGGCACCATAGATGTTCAAAAAATACTTGTTGAATTATGAATCTACTTGATATTACAAAGAATGAGGAATAAACTTAAGAGTTTCATCTTGAACATTAAAACAGTGTTATTCAAAGCAGAATGTGCACTTTGCAGGGAGAAAACAAAAGGATCATCATCTCAGGTGTGGAAAGAAATAATCTAACTTCTTTTTGTAATTTATTTCTACCTAGAAAAGTGTTAATTGGCCCTGGCCACTTGGCTCAGCGGTAGAGCATTGACCCGACATGTGGAAGTCCTGGATTCGATTCCTGGTCAGAGCACACAGGAGAAGTAGCCATCTGCTTTACACCCCTCTCTCTCTCCTCCTTCTCTCTCTCTCTTCCCCTCCCACAGCCATGGCTTGAATGAGCAAGTTGACCTGAAGCGCTGAGGATGGCCCTGTAACCATGCCTCAGGCACTAAAATAGCTAGGTTGCAAGCAACAGAGCAGCGGCCCCAGATGGGCAGAAGAACATCAGCCCCAGATGGGGGATGATGGCTGGATCCTGGTTGGGGTGCATCAGTAGTCTGTCTCTCTGCCTCCCTCCCTCTCACCTGATAAGAAAAAATAATAAAGAAAATAAATAAAAATAAGTGTTAATATTCAATATACTAACTAAACATAACACATGTAGGCCCTGGCCCAACAGATGAACGTTCCGGGTGCGATTCCTGGTCAGGGCACACAAGAAAAGCAACCATCTGCTTCTCTCCCCTTTCTTCTCCCCCTTCTCTCCCTCTTCTGCTCCCACAGCCAGTGGCTCCATTGGTTTGCGCATCAGCCCTGGGTGCTGAAAATAATAGCTCCACTGGTACCAGCATGTCAGCCTCAGGCACTAAAAATAACTCGGTTGATTCAAGCACTGGCCACGACAGGGATTGCCAGGTGGATCCCTGCCATGATGCGTGTGGGAATCTGTCTATCTCCCCTCCTCTCACTTAAAAATAAATAAATAAATTTTAAAAAGTGTATACTGTATATATTAGTAATACATTTTCAACAGGCAATGTGTAGTCAAAAACGTTTAGAACACTGATATAAGTAAGCTTTCAGGTATGAAGAGCAATGAATGAGAATACTATGTATTTACATGGCGTTCCCTTAAAAATATACAAACCTTACACCATTTCATTCTACAGCCTACAGTGCATATACTAAAAAAAGATTTCTCTGTCAGCAGTCACATACTGAAATAGTCATAAGATGACACACAAAATCAACTCCTTCCTCAAAATGTGTTAAACACATAACTATTTAAAGTAATGCCTTTAGTACTTCAAGACTAGATTTTTTTTGTGTTGATTGTGGCAATGCAAGGGCAAATGAAAAACTAAAATGCTGTAAACTACATACTTTCTGCAAAATTTTTTTAGGATCAAAGTAAAACATTTTTAGAGCATTAAAAATCTCACGAGGCAATAATGAAGCCTCTCCCATCTTGGGAAGTCCTCCAATATTTAACTAGAACAGCGACCAGCCTTCATTTTTAGGGAAAGAAGTCAAGACCGTAAGGATGAGCAGCAGGAGTAAAGGAATGACAAAAAATATGGATACTAAAATTCCTTGAATTCTAACCTCTCCTCACTTCTACCCTCCTTTTGTTTTGCCCCAGGTCTCTATATTTTTAGAAAGCCATAAAGAGTAAGACTGGAAAAAAGATAAAGCTGAGGTCCAAGAGCTCTGAAACACCACTCCCTGATTATACAAAATAGTAGCAGCTCTATTCAAAGCTATAAAAAGATGCCAGAAGGGCCTCCAAGATCATATCCCAAAATAGCTTCCAAATCACTCTCAGCACACTGTCAGAGACAGACACAGCATTCATTTCCTCATCTTCAGTTCACCCTCAAAATCAGATAGTCTCTCTAAAAAATGTACATACTAAACATATCATGAAGACTAATCAGATTATATGATCTCACTGGAACACATTCTAGAATAAGTTTTTAGGTGTGGAAGACTTTTTGAAGTAGTTTGATATGCTCTCAAGTTCTAACGGATTTTGATACAATGAGGAGGTGCATAATTACTTAACTACAAGGCACTGACTTCCCAAACAAACCCAAAGCATAAATTACAGAAGGAAGAAAGAGTAAAATCCAAACCAAATGGACAAGTCTCATCCACAGAAGCTGGTGTCAATACTTTTTTTCCCTAAAAACAAACAAACAAAAAAAGGCAAAAACTAGGTAGTAAATAAAATCCTTCCTGCTACTTACTATTCACACAGGATTAACTGTAAAACTCCTTCTAGTTTTACACTACTCTTTGGTAGAAAGACAGTGAAGTATAGTGTGGTTTCTTCACGTCTAGACAGAACAAGTTCAAATTCCTATTGCACTTACTTAACTATATTTTTGAGCAAGTAATTTTCATTGCTGAGCCTCAGCTTCCTCATCTATGTAGTTACCATTACTCCCATGCAGAGATGCTATCAAGGTCAAATGAGAACATTGCAAAAAGACTTACATGGATCACATAAGAAGGCCTTAGTCATAAACAACCAACTAAAAGAGAATGCAGGCTAGGAACAAAAGCACAATACAAATTTCCAGATTTATTAAATAAGTTTTTTTTTTTTAAATAAAAACAGAGATAACTTTTAGCTGCATTTTGTCATTCTATTTATTTAAAAGTAATCTTGTTTTGTTAACCAGTGTCACCCCAACAAATTCAATTAAAAAGAAAAAAAAAGCTATCTATCCTAGGACTGATCACAGGTAGAATGTAAGCCATGCAGAACAGAAAGCACTATAGACTATGTTAAGGAAATTAGTTACTGAGAAGTAGAAAAGGAATAGAGTATGAATATAAGAGACAACAAGATGCCTGACCAGCGGTGGTGCAGTGGATAGAGCATCAGACTGGGATGCTGAGGACCCAGGTTCCAGACCCCGAGGTTGCCAGCTTGAGCACGGGCTCATCTGGTTTGAGCAAAAGCTCACCAGCTTGGACCCAAGGTCGCTGGCTCAAGCAAGGGGTTACTTGGTCTGCTGAAGGCCCGCGGTCAAGGCACATATGAGAAAGCAATCAATGAACTAAGGTGTTGCAACGCGCAATGAAAAACTAATAATTGGTGCTTCTCATCTCTCCGTTCCTGTCTGTCTGTCCCTGTCTATCTCTCTCTCTCTGATTCTCTGTCTCTGGGGGGGGAAAAAAAGAGGCAAAAAGATTAAGTGTCAAGGAAACACTCATCTTGCAGAATGTGTATAACAGCAGTTCATGCTGCAAATACTTTAAACATCAAATTGATCCCCAAAGAGCAAATTCCAAAATTATACCACAGTAAACTTTAACACCTGGCACTCTGTCAGTTAAACTGCATTAACTGGGACTTTCCCATTTTTAAGTTCATTAACTATTTGTGGCCCTTTATGTCACATGAGGATACAATGAAAAATCCATTACCCAGAAGAGGGCCCTCATTTAATCAAGGTAGTACCATGATTTCAGACTTCCAGTCTCCAGAACTATGAGAAATAACTTTGTTTATATATATATATTTTTGTTGTTGTTGTTGTTGGGCAGACTCCGGCATGAGCCCGACCGGGATCCACCTGGCACGCCCACCAGGGGGCGAAGCTCTGCCCACCAGGGGGCGATGCTCTGCCCCTCCCGGGCGTCGCTCTGTCGCGACCAGAGCCACTCTAGCGCCTGGGGCAGAGGCCAGGGAGGATCCATCCCCGGCAGCGGCAGCGCCTGGGCCATCCTTGCTCCAATGGAGCCTGGGCTGCGGGAGGGGAAGAGAGAGACAGAGAGGAAGGAGAGGGGGAGGGGTTGAGAAGCAGATGGGCGCTTCTCCTGTGTGCCCTGGCCAGGAATCGAACCTGGGACTTCTGCACGCCAGGCTGACGCTCTACCACTGAGCCAACCAGCCAGGGCCACTTTGTTTATATATTAAAAACAATTTTTGTATGAGTTATGAAGCAATGTAAGGTCAAAATGTATAAATATTGTAAGGCAGTAATTGAATTATGTACAATAAAATTTTAGATAATAAACTAAACAGTAGTCTTAGAAAAAGAGTGGTAATTTATGTTAAGAAAAGCTGGTCCAAAAACATAAAAGAAAAGCTGGTCCAATTTGTCACTGTCTATATATACCCAACACATACACATCACCTGGGGTAAAACGACCTGGGCTAGAAATATCTATGCTCTAATGTCCCTCACCCAAGACCAGATCACCTGTATAGCAATTACATTCTTCTCCATTTAGAGTATTATTGGAAACAAAATTGCAATGTCTGATTAATAATGCCAACTGTAGATCTTTTATTTCATCTCGCCCATGTTATCACAAAAATGTCTTATAAAATTAAGAGATGTCTTAATGCCTACTCTTTCTACTCCAACTTATCACTACCAATTTTAAGTGATTCTAAAATATTAACAAACAGGGGCTCCTTTGAGGGGGGTTACAAATAAAGCAAAAGTCAATCTTTTATTATGCACTCAACTGTAAACTACTTGAGGGCATCTAGGTCACCCTGCATACATGAGTGGGCATTTAAAAAATGTTACCAACAATGATTTTGAGGGTCATGTCCCTGACATTTTACCCGTGTGGATTTTTATTGCACAATTTTGCTTAACACGGTGAATTTTATGAACACATATGTCTCATTATAGAACTGACTGTATGTAGTCTAGTTGGGAGTAGTAACACAACCAAAGTGGCACACAATTTACTAACTATGCTACTTACTTAACAAATCGTAAGACCAGCTAAAGATACACCATGATAAAAATGGTTGATGAATGTTTTCCTCTATAGCAGCCCTGCCCAACAAAAATACGTAAGCCACATGTTATTTTAAATATTCTAGTAGTCACATTGAAATTAAAAAGGTAATTCAAAACAGTATCATTTCAACATGTAATCAATATAAAAATTAGTGATACATTTCACAATCCTTTTCCATACTAATTCTTCAAAACCCAGTGTGTACTTTATACTTACAGCACATCAATTTGAACTAGCCACATTTCAACTGCTCAACAGCCACATGGGACTAGTTGCTATCATATAGGGCAGTTAAAACACAAAACTACCCTGTTATAATGTTACTTACAGATCATTATGAATAATTTTACTTATTTAATATAGTGAGAAAAATTTGGTAGAGAAACTTTGTCACTATTTTCCACTCAAAAAATAACACCAGAACGTCTGAATCACTGTAACAAGGATGTGCATAAATGTTTTTGATAATTACAAGACTATTTGAAAATGACTTGTAGCGATTTCAAAAAAACTGCATGGACAAAAATTAATTAAAACAAGGCAAAATGCATGATAATGTTAAATGTATGTTAATTGTTGAGGAATAATTTTATTTTTTACAGCCCACACTACCCCCTAGTGGACATAAAACATCATCTACTTATTTCAACCTCATTTCCTTTGCAAATGAAAAAACTGGTGCCCATAAAAGCTATTTTACCTTAATTCACTAACTTTTAAAAAAACTGCTTATCCTAAAGTCAGATGAGAATAATAATTCTCAAGGTATACCTTCCTTTTTCTTTTTTCTCCCACCCATACACTTAAACCTCATGACTTCTTACATGGCAGAAAGATTCAGAGAAGGAAAATGGGACAAACCTTTATCAAAGTCTCTGAGTACACCAAGGATTAAATCTTAGATTTTAGACCAAGGTATCTCTTTGTTGAAATGCTTTATTCCCAGTTGCATGGATAAGTAATAGGAAAGAACATCATATTCCAAGAGATGGGGTAAAACGACCTGGGCTAGAAATATCTACGCTCTAATGTCCCTCACCCAAGACCAGATCAATGCTCCTGTGAAGTTCAGTAAAACGAACAAAGACTTGGAAGCCAGAGAGGGACTGGTGAAAGACTGAGAGTATCTAACCAAGCTGTTTCTCAGATCTGAACTAGTTTGAAAGTGCCACCCCTGTACTTCCAATTTACTGTGCATTACCACCACTTTTCTTACTGTAACTAGCACAGAACTTGTTGGTTTACTTCTCAGACTCTCAATTACTTAAAGATGGAACCTCCAGCTAGCAGCATGTGGTGGTAAGTGCTAAATAAATGCTTGTTCAATGAATAAATGCATGCATGCTTAGCTACCACACAGAGCTGATGAGAAGGATTACTACACCTGCTGTGGTAGTTGATTAACTTCCACCCCAAGGATGGCATTTAAGGCTAATACAATCACCAACAATAAACAAAAATCTGATAATCCTACCAACAAACTGTGCCTTTAACAAGGAAAACTGTTAAAACTGAATTCCTTGCCTGACCAGGTAGTGGTGCAGTGGATAGAGCGTCGGACTGGGATGCAGAGGACCCAGGTTCGAGATCCCGAGGTCGCCAGCTTGAGCGCGGGCTCATCTGGTTTGAGCAAAAGCTCACCAGCTTGGACTCAAGGTTGCTGACTCGAGAAAGGGGTTACTTGGTCTGCTGAAGGCCCGTGGTCAAGGCACATATGAGAAAGCAATCAATGAACGAAGATGTCGCAACGAAAAACTGATGATTGATGCTTCTCATCTCTCTTCATTCCTGTGTCTGTCCTTAGCTATCCCTCTCTCTGACTCTCTGTCTCTGTAAAAAATAAAAATAAAAAAAAACCGCCTGACCTGTGGTGGCGCAGTGGATAAAGCCTCGATCTGGAAATGCTGAGGTTGCTGGTTCAAAACCCTGGGGTTGCCCGGTCAAGGCACATATGGGAGTTGAAGCTTCCTGCTCCTCCCCCCTTCTCTCTCTCTCTCTCCTCTAAAATGAATAAATAAATAAAAATAATTAAAAATAAAAAAAAACCCAACCAATTATTAAAATAAATAAAATAAACCGAATTCCTTAATTTCCTTGATTACCATCCCCCAATTCTTCTGCCCCACTAAACACATCGGCTATCTTGTAGTCTGTCTCCCCCCCCCCCCCCCACTACTTCATAAATTCCTGTCAGGGACTCTATGCAATTATCAAGCACTATTGCCAGATATGCAGAAAATCAACAGAAGCTCAAGTAACAATAAAAACTAACAGTGCCAATGCAGACTTTACATGTATCATTAACTCATTTAATCCTCATACCCATTTTACAAGTGAGGAAGAGTGATCACTTAAGAATACAACCAAAGCTAGCAAATGGCAGAGCCAAGATGGAAATCCAGGCTTACTGGGCTCTATTCAGCCTGCCCTCAGAGCTTGTTTTCTTAATCTCAATGGTATATAGAAAGATAGCGCCCCCCTCCTTTTTTCTTTTGGGCCTGAAATTAAAGAAGTATATAGTAAATCCCCAAGTTACAAACAATTTAAGTACAACTCATATTTATGAACGGAGCACCATAAGGGCTAGTACTGGTTATCAACTGCAGTTGAACAACACTGAAAATGATATCACAGAGTTACTCCCACACGAAGAACTAATCAATGAAGACATCATGGCACTAAAGCAGCAAATGATATAGCATTTAGGGAAGGAAAGAGGGACCTAGAAATTCCAGAATTGAAGTTTTCAACAAAAGGCGTTATAACGTTGCTGCTTTTTGTCTCATTGAGACAGGAACAGTAAAGTTAAAAGGACCAAGATCCTGGCACAGAAAGTTCACCAAAGTTTACCATTCAGTTACCGAAGGCCTGAGATGCTACAGGGCCATTATGATGAGAAAAAGAAAAGCTCTGTACAAACCTCCCTTGATGTCTACTACAAGAAACTGACTCCAGCAGCAGAATCAAACTCTGACTCTCTACCACCAGTCCCATCCTCTCCGGCAAGTTCATCATCTTCTGCATCATCCAAGATGGTTTAAGATTGTACAGGGGGGTCCTCGGGTTATGACACAGTTCTGTTCCTATGACAGCGACATAACCCGAATTTTGGTGAACGTCGAAACATACCCTAGCCTAACACAAAGGGAACACTTGTGCTTTTTTTTTTTTTAACACTTGTGCTTTTAACAGTCCAAAATGGCGTAGGTAAGCGTCCTGGAGGATGCCAACTCCCTCATTCATATGGTGTTACCAGGTATTCTTCCACCATGCACAACAAAACGTAATCCGTAAGTACAATGTTAATGATGTAAGCCAAAACACTCACTTCTCAATTTTTTTAAGTTCTTATGGGAGTGAACATCATAAACTCAAAACATGGTACAGGTATATCGAGTAACCCAAGGACCCCCTGTACCTAAAAATGTTTAAGTGTTTGTAAGACCAGGGGCCACCGCCATCGTAGCCAATCACATGCAGGTTCTTCTTGGATTCAAGCAGACAGTAAAGAAACAGTGGAGCCAAAAAATGGTGGCCCATTCCTTAATTAAAGTCTCGCACCGGCTCTGACCGGTTGGCTCAGTGGTAGAGCGTCGGCCCAGCATGTGGAAGTCCCATGTTCAATTCCCGGCCAGGGCACACAGGAGAAGCGCCCATCTGCTTCTCCACCCCTCCCCTCTCCTTCCTTTCTATCTCTCTCTTCCCCTCCCGCATGGTTCCATTGGAGCAAAGTTGGCCCCGGTGCTGAGGATGGCTCCGTGGCCTATGCCTCAGGCGCTAGAATGGCTCCAATTGCAGCGGAGCAATGCCCCAGAGGGGCCGAGCATTGCCTCCTGGTGGACATGCCGGGTGGATTCCAGTTGGGTGCATGCAGGAGTCTGTCTGTATAACTCTCCCCCACTTCTCACTTTGGAAAAATACAAAAAAAAAGCCTGACAAAACAAAAAACAAAACAGAAAAAATAAAGTCTCGCAATGGCCCACGAGCAAACACACAGGGAAAACACTTCCATTTTCATTCATTCACTGCACCCAAAGTCCTGACACATTCTCAGGTTCCACAACCAGGAGAATCTTCTCCAGTTTCTCCTGGAATCAAAGGCCTCACTAGTCTCAGAGGAGCTCGCAAAGCCCCTCACCTCTGGATCTCCATCTGCACACCTCTCTCTCTGCACAAACTGGCTTCTTCCTCAGCACTCTGCATTCTAACTCACTCTGCAAACATGGCTTCTTTCTCAGCACTCTTCTTTCTCTCTTTTCAAAACTTTCTGGCATGAAAACCTCTCCTCCAACAAACATTAGCAAAACAATGGCCCTTCCCAAGCAGGAAGGTAATTTGCAATTTCACAGACCACATATACCTGGTGCTGCCCAGCCCCCAATGCAAACTATAAGTGAGCAAACATGAAAAATCATATTTTACAAACTTATTTGACCAACAGTGTTTTTACACACAGAAAGGTAAAAATAAATACTATGTTAAGACAAACATCTAAGTTGCATTTAATAGGTAAATATACCTGTTCCAACTTACATACAAATTCGACTTAAGAACAAACCTATAGAACCTATCTTGTTCATATCCAGGGGACTGCCTGTACAGTCTTATTATGGTAAGTGAAATAGGAAAAAAAATCTGCTGTATTTGATTAAAAATTGGTATATACCATTTTACCTGGAATTATCTACTACATGGTAAGCCATTTTGCCTACTTTTGATACTAAATGAAACCACTATTAATAAACAAATGTTCATTCACTTATTTTACACATGGCATTGTGGTATCAAGTAACTCAAAGGAAGAGCTGAACGAGTGCCTTAACCCCAGGAATTTATTTCATTGTGAATATAAAGCGTACATAAGTCACTGTTTGAAAGATATATTTCAGATTGGGTATGTCAAGGTCTTAGAGAAGGTACAAGAGTATGCATTACTATATAAAAACAACTAGATTCAGGGCATATTATGTTCTTGTTTATTTGTAAAGATATTTTGTTTTCTGGAAAGTTAAGAACTTTACACCTCCATCTTTTTTCCTGTGTTTTTTAAAAATTTCTAAATATTGGCATCCCAGTTAAAGACAGTGTCAACTACTCCTATTTTATAATATACTCATGCACTCATAAAATTCTTGGTGGTTAAGAATGTTTTTTGAATACCCAGCACAGTAATTAATATACTCATGGAAGCTAAGCGTCTTCATTTCCTCTTGGTTTCTGAGTTGATAATGATATAACACTTCATAGCCAGGACTTTCTTTTCCTCCAGCTCAAAAAATAAAAATAAGCCTTTAGTGGTTTGAATAATGCAACTATCTTACTGTCTTAATGAATTCTGTGTCTTAGGAATAATGTCTTAAAACAATGAATGGAGGACCTAACTTAGTAACACTTAAAGATCACTGTTGGCCCTGGCCCGTTGGCTCAGTGGTAGAGCGTCGGCCTGGCGTGCAGAAGTCCCGGGTTCGATTCCCGGCCAGGGCACACAGGAGAAGCGCCCATCTGCTTCTCCACCCCTCCCCCTCTCCTTCCTCTCTGTCTCTCTCTTCCCCTCCCGCAGCCCAGGCTCCATTGGAGCAAAAATGGCCTGGGCGCTGGGGATGGCTCCTTAGCCTCTACCCCAGGTGCTAGAGTGGCTCTGGTCGCGGCAGAGCCAAGCCCCGGAGAGGCAGAGCGTTGCCCCCTGGTGGGCGTGCCGGGTGAATCCCGGTTGGGCGCATGCGGGAGTCAGTCTGTCTCTCCCGGTTTCTAGCTTCAGAAAAATACAAAAAAAAAAAAAAAAAAAAAAAAAAAAGATCACTGTTATGCCAAGGTCCTTAGGCACTGTTAACAAACCCACTAAAAAGCATTAAAAACAAAACAAACGAACAAAAACACTGGCATATGTTAGATTCGGGGAAGTACAGTGGTCCTTCATCTATTGTGGGAGTTAGGTTCCAGAATCACCTGCAATAGGCAAAAATCCACGAAGGAGCGACCTTATATTTATTTTATTTATATATTTTTAAGGCTTTATAATCCCTCCCCACACTCTTATAAACCTTTTCCACACTGTTATTAACCTTTCCCACACTTATTTTACCGCAAAAATAGTTTAAATAATATATAAAAATACCTGTATACTGCAAAATCCCATGATATAGTGAAAAATCTGATACAAAATTAGATATACACAATTTTAAAATCCACCATATAGTGAAACCACAAAAAATGAACCATGATATGTTGAGGGACGACTGTATATAATAATAGTAGGTAGGGGAAGAAAGGTCTTTCGCATTCATCTAAATGAAAATTAGGATGCCTGTTTCTGTATGATGTACAGTAAAATTATGAGCTTTGCATTAGCAAAAACTAGTGAACCTGTACTTTATAAAAATCAGCTTTTAAATTAGAAATTGTTTAAATTTGAGTTTCTTGGTTGAGATTTTAACTGGTTATTTGAGGTTGATAATTCATTTTAAGGCCCTATGTGTAATTTAATCAGCTGTCTATAAATTTATCTACTATTAAGCAATAGTAACAATTCCCCCATTTGCTCATATCTGTCACCCCACCCCCCAGTATAATGTTGGAGTTGAGAACTTAAGAAGAATGCAAGAATGTAAAGTAACTTGTAGAAAATAGAAAAACTTACCTACTATCACAGAGAAAGACTGTCTGGCAGCTTAAGGCAAAATGAGGTTCAAAGTGAGCATTCATCATGTTTCTTTTGGCTGTCCAGTAACTAGAACATCCTTGTTTGGGAATGACAACCCTCTCTCTCCAAACTTTATGGATTTCCACCTTCCCTACTACAAGCTTTAGTTTTATTTCTTCTCTTGCAGCTGAGCATGTGAGACCTAGGCTCAAAAATTGTGCATCAGAAGCAAAACTACTAAAGGGGTTCCATTCAGAAGAGAATAGCAGTAGTTACCTTAGACAGCAATGAAAAGAGGTTCTGGTGGAGCATCCGGTACTCAGCATCAGCAAGCACACTGCAGAGCTTGTTACACACAATTCCAGCAGTCAAGTCTCATGATTTGATTTCTGAGTCTTATTCCTGGCTGCCTCTTTCTTTGGTGCTCCTTAAGATTGTATGAGGTATCAATAATTGAATATTATTTCTACTTACAAAGTTGGCTTTCATTGCTTGCTAAAAATACAAAGTCTAAATTAGGGAAGAAAGTGAAGAAATAGTAAGAGCTAATAGAGTGTGTGTGTGAGGAGGTTAAGAAGCGAAAATATCTCTTTGGGATTAAATAGTATCACAGGAGGAGAGCACTAAAGCCAGATAACCTCTTTAGCAAAGAACTTCTACCCAGTATAAGAGCCTTTACAGAGGGAGCTAATTTCACATTAGAGGGCTAACTTCAAGTAGGCAGCCTGTTGTACCTACTAGGAAAAAAGTCAGAGCTAGGACATCTAAATTTGATCCCAATTCTAAATGCACCAACCATTACGCAACCACACCAATTATTTACTTCGCCAGCCCTCTATAATTTAGTTCCTTGAACATTTCATTACTGGAATGAGTAATACTCTTTCTTTTTTTAAGTGAGAGACAGACAGACAGACAGGCAGGCAAGAACAAACAGGCAGGGAGAGGGATGAGAAGCATCAATTCATAGTTGCAGCACCTTAGCTGTTCATTGCTTGCTTTTTCTTATGTGCCTTGATCAGGGGGCTCCAGCTGAGCTAGTGACCTTTGGGCTCAACTGGAGACCTCAGGGTTTTGAACCTGGGTCCTCAGCATCCTAGGCCAACACTCTATCCACTGCGCCACTGTCTGGCCAGGGTTTTTTGTAAGTCTTTAACCTTGTAATTACTGTTCAATATTTTGTCCTCCTTGTTGAGGGGAGAAATATTAGACTACATCCCCAGCATCCATGCCAATGGACAATATCTAAGGAAGAAATTTTTTGCTAATGTTACCTGCTTTTCCCTCCAGTTTTTTTGTTTTCTACCTGATTACAGAAAAGAAATATAAAATCAATTTTAAATTATCCATACTTTGGCCCTGGACAGGTGCTCAGTTGGGTCGAGTGTTGTCCAGATACATCAAGGATGTGAGTTCGATACTCAGGGCACATACAAGAATCAATTAATGAATGCATAAATAGGTGGAACAACAAATCACTGTTCTTCTCTCTCCCCTCCTTCCTCCTCTCTAAAATCAATACATTAAAAAAAAATTAGCCATAATCCTAATAACCAAAACCTGGTTAACAGTATGTTTATATTTTGTTCTGATAAAGACAAAGCCCCTAAAAAGTTTAATAAGCTTACATATTTTTCATTTACTTTGTCACTACACTGTTTTCCTGGTTCTTTATAAGTAAATGAATTAACATGTTTTGCAAACCATGTGGATAAACAGGCATTTTTCCTAGCCTATATGCCACAAGAATTGACTATACTTCTATAATGAGCCTGTACTATTTAGTCCTTTCCTTGATCACTAGCTATTTCAAGTTTAAGTCCAAATGCTGGAAGACTCCACTTACAGGAAAGGCTTAGGCTTATAGTAACAGACAAGACAAATGGAAGTAGAGCAATTGAAATTTTCGATGAAGCAAATAAAAACAAGTTATAGTTGTTCCACATTTGCAATCCAATTGTGCTAATAACATAATTTTGTCCAAAATCTTCTGCATACTGAGATAAAATGGGACATAATTAGATATCAGGGGTTCTGTCTCCTCCAAAATAAGCTTTCTTTAACAAGTTGGCCATGCTGGACAGCTCTGAGAGAGGACCATTCACAGCACAGTCTGCAAAAATCACACTCCATGAAGTTGTGCAGTGCAAGATCCTAAATATTTTGGGATTAAAAAATAAAACTTCAGTCTAGCAACTATAAAAATCAACTTTATTATTGTCTTAACTCATGGAAAAATTGATTATACATGATTATTCTTTTTTATTATTTATTTATTGATTTCAGCAAATGAGGAAGGGAGAGAGAGAGATAGGAACATCAAGCTGTTCCTATATGTGCCCTGACCAGGGATCGAACCAGCAACCCCTGCACTTTGGGACGACGCTCTAACCAACTGCGCTATCCAGCCAGGACAATATATGATAATTCTAATAAATTCGAAACATATTTACTCCAAACATCCCCTTATCCTACTTATTGGTGATAAATGGGCATTCACTGTGCTTTAAAAGTTTATGTCCCACTTCACAGGGGTATGTCTAATGTTACCTATTTTGTGGGAGTAATACATAAATGAATACAGTCTTTCCACACTGAAAAGGCATAAATTCTTTTTAGATTTATGATGCAGAATTTTTGTAAAACCACATATTAAATATGGCTCACTGTTATGTAAGAACCTATTTTCTGCACTCTAAGCCTCTCAACAACCTTAGAGATAGATTAGTTTATTAAGCAGATAAAGAAACAATGAGGTCAAGTGAGGATGTCCAAGCTAGTGTTTGGCTAAGCTAGAAGTACAGAGATCTTGGCCCCCAATTCTGTGCTACTCTCACATATCCATCCACATACCCCAAAATCTTTTGCTCTTGAGAACTGGAAGACCTAGACCATTTAAACCATAAAAGGTTATTTTGCTCACAAAGCAGCATTTCTACCATTTTGAAAGCCACCTGTTAGTTAAAAGGTAAGAAACTTACTAAACACTACTGAACTCTGCTGGAAAGTATAGGAGCGCACCTTCAGTAAAAGACATCCCTTACACACTCCGCCACTCTACTGTCTTGTCTCCCCAACTACTGTATACTAATTCCTACAGGTCAAGGCCCAGGTCCAAGGTTTGCAGCCCCAATCTTGAGTACTACAGAGTATCTCACATTCTACACCAGTTGAACAAACAGATATACCTTCCATAACTTCCAAAAATGCTAGGCCCAAGGAGCCTGATGGTGGCTGTAAACTGCAGGAGTATACACTGAAGAAAAGAACTTTTAAAAATTCCAAACCCAGTCTTCTCAAATTATTTCATACTTTTGCTCAAAAGCCTTGGCCCTATAGATTCTACACTTAAAGGAGCAAAAAAACTAAGCACCAGAGAGATCAGGCTTTTAAGTTTCTTTTGCCCATTAGAAGCTCTGATGATCTAACAGTCATTTCCCTCTATTTTAATAATGATCACTTGCTCAGTACTGACTAGTCAGTATATTAAAAATATAATCCTTTACCTCAAGGTTTTTTAGAAGAATTTAAAACAAAATTATTCAAGAAACCAAAATTAACACAAAATTAGAAATTTTAATATTTTACAGAATATGGATTTGCTTTGAAAGTTAAATAATCTTAAGAGATCCAGCTGGAGTATATAGCTCATTAGATTTTTTTATTCTTCTGTAATTTCAGATGATTATTTATTGGGTTGGGGAATAAGTTCGTAGCATTTTTACCGAAGACTTTTATTTAAACAAAAAACAATAATTATATCAATAAGTTAATCAATTATATATTTGCCGTTGCTGTTTACAACCTCTTCCCACCTCTCGACCAATTTGTTGATGCCGTTCCGCCAAAAATTGCCTGGTCTGGTGTCAAAGAAGTTGTTGGGCCAGTTTTTAAGGACCTCTTTGTTATCGAAGGTAACGCCCTTCATATGGTTTGACAAGGAGCGGAAAAGATGGTAATCTGTCGGTGTAAGGTCCGGAGAATACGGCGGATGCTGAAGGACCTCCCATTCGAGCTCTTGGAGTGCAGCTTTGACGACTTGTGCAACATGGGGCCTGGCGTTGTCGTGAAGGAGTATGGTTTGACCATGTCGATCAGGTCTTTTCAGTCGAATAGCCTCATTCACGCGGTGTAGCTGGGCAATGTAGAGCTCCTTGTTGACCGTGGCACCGTGGCATTCTTTTCGAGCATTTCCCAGTTCTTCATCGAATTCAGAAGGCCTTCCGCTGCGGCACGTGTCGATGTCAAAGTCGCCATTTTTGAAAAGTCGCCATTTTTGAAAAGTCACCATTTTTGAACTTTGCAAACCATTTCCGTGCTGTAGACTCGCCTATGACACCTTCTCCATACATGTCGCAAATGTCCCGGTCTGCTTCGGCAGCTTTTTGACCTCGATGAAAAGCAAAGAAGAGCAGGTGTCGAAAATGTTGATTTTTGCCTCCTGGGTATTCCATTTCTAAGCCTCAAAACTAATAAAAATTAAATAACTCAAAAATACAATTAACATAGTTTTGTAGAGCAGAAAGAGTTTTATCGAATGAATACTTACCCTTTGCCAAACAGCAAACAAATCGTAAAATAAAAGAAAATATAAAAACGCTACAAACTTATTCCCCAACCCAATATTTTGTCCTCTGCCACTAAGCCAGAGGAAGAAATGACCCAGACTACTCAGATTTTAGTACAGGTATATCTCAGATATACTGTGGGTTCAGTACCAAACTGCAGCAATAAAGTGTCACAAAAAAGCAAATTGTAATCTTTTTACTGGGAGGGTCTTGCCTTCAATTTATAAAAAAACACCTTTGTTCTGTAAGTGTAATAACACAAAGCACAGTAAGACAAGGTGTGTCGTACAACTTAAACACAAATATATACACTGCAGCAGATGTGTTATATGACAGAATTCTGTTCACAATAATACTGAGTCAAATTCATTCACTTCATGTGAATAGCCAGAGTCCCTGAAACAATGCAACAATACATTTAAAAAATTAAAAAATATGAATGCTGGACTTTGGGCTTGCTAGCAATGTGAGCTAATAAGATACTATGTAAAACTGTACCTGAACAAAAAGTAACAGGTTACAAAATCATGAAATAACTGATTTAAATGGTTCAAGTAAACATAGGTTTCTTTGAGGAAAAGAATTAAGTAACTAGGACAAAGAGGTGAAGACATTTTTTCATGAGTAACCTTTTGTTGAATTTGTAACATGTGCAAGTACTACTTACCCAAGAAATTAACAAAAAACTGTTTTAAACAAAATCACCTAAGTAAACTGAATAATCAATTTGAGTAAGCCTGTTTTGAAAGTGACAGTGCCTTATCATCAAGGCAATTTTAAACTCAGAACAAAGATAAAAAAATACTATTTAGAGTTGTAGAGAAAACTGAACATAAGCATGGCTGGTTGGGACTACAAGCTGGCCTAACCTTTAACAATTCCATGTCTTGAAATTTAATCTAAGGAAAAACTGAGTATGTGCTCAAAAGTACACCTCCAGAAATAATGAATGCTTACATCAAAAGCTTATGGGGAAAAGATGATATAAATGTAATGGGTAACACTATAGAAAAATATCCCTTCTATACAAAGTGAAAACACACTCCAAACAGTATAATCTTTTAATTAGTGTTGTGCTGTGGTAACAGAAATTTTCTAAATCTTAACTGAGATAATGGTTTTACAGCTGTACACATTTGTCAAAACTCAAACTGTACACATTTAAAATAGGTATATTTAATCTATGGAAGTTGGTTTAAAAGGGGAAAATGTGTGTGATGTGCACCTTGAGCTTACTGTGGGTAGGCACTGGGTCTCAAATTTGGGGAGGCAGGGATCTTTATTCACCTGAGTACTTGTTGAGATTTGAGGGTAGGAACTATACTGTTTGACAGCCATTTGAAATTTGAGCAAAAGAACAATGCAGGAGGAAAGAAATGGGAAAAAAGAGGAAAAAATACCAAGAGCCAATGAGGTTAGCTATGGCCATTTGTTGCTAAACTAAATCTTCAATAAAAATCATTTAACTTAGAAAATGTTTGCAATTAGTGGTTTCTTTTGCGCAAACTGTTGAAAGTGCTGGGCTGCGTGTCTGGGTGAACAGCATTTACGTATAATCCTAGAACCACAGACAAAAGGAAACCTCAAGAAAGGTCCAAACTTTGGGCAGGACACTAGCCTTTCAGAGGCTAATGAACTGGAGAGCTAGAAAAATTTAGTTAGAACTCCAAGGTGAAGGATTCACATGTGGATTAATCCTTACTAGTGACTCGAATGTTCACATATGTATGGCAGAACATAGGTCTCTCTTTCACACCTCACAGCTAGAATTTGTAATCCTAAACATCCAGCACTGCTTTCACCCCCCTCAAATTATTGACTGATTGATTTTTGGAGAGAGAGGAAGAAAGAGAGAGAAAAACACTGATTTGTTGTTCCATTTACTTATGCATTCACTGGTTGATGCTTGCATGTGCCCTGACCGAAGATCGAACCCACAACCTTGGCCTATTGGGAGGATACTCTACCCAGCTGAGCTATCCGGTCAGGGGCAGCAGTGCTTTTTACACCTATGTATTCATGTTCAGTGAATGGGCAATAGTTTTAACTAAAAAAGATGTATGAGAGCTAAAAGTAGAAAACATTTCTTTAATTTGTTCTTATAGTAGGAAGTGTCATTAGAGCTGATGCAAAGGGAGTTACCAAGGATAGGGGAAAGGATAAACTCTTGGCACCATTTGCCTCGATCCCTTGGCATTTTCTCTCTAATCCTTTCTTTTCTAACATCCTAGCTCCATGATGGTGAATCTATGACACACGTGTCAGCACTGACACGCGTAGCCATTTTCGATGACACGCAGCCGCATACCAGAGAAGTATGGGGCCGATGCCGAGAAGGACGTTTCATCCTCAGCTCCTGCAAGGCCAGGTGCAGTAGCCGAGGATAAAACATTTGCTGTAGTGTAGACACTCTGTGCCAGAGGTCTGTAGGCCAAAAAAACAGAACTCCAGCACAGAGCATCCAGTTCTGGGACTTCCAGTTAGGCCATCAGAGGATCTTTGACCTCACTTCCGGCCAGCGGAGCAGGGAGCAGCAGAATGCCACGGGGACACATCTCTGGGGGCCCTGTGATCGCCATTACCAGCAACCACATAACCACAGCAACCATCATCCAATCTACTGTCTGGGGTGTTGTGGATTTCTGAATGATCATCATTACTGAGGTAAGTGAGGGGGAGGCTGGGAAAGGCGAGGGCCTGTGCTATGGGCACCGTTTCCCACCATTAGAAATAGCGGCAGCCATCTTAATTTACATAAGATGCAACTTGTAGAATTTCAAGACAGCATCTGGGCTCAGGTGTTTGTTGACTTGAGGTCAAAGCTTGAGAATCTGGAAAGGTGCCTCTTGGAGAATCAAGAGGAGTGCCACTACAAACAGGAAATTTGGAGTGTCTGGAACCAATTACCAGACACTTTTAGCACCCTGAAAAATATAGCAATGGCTTTACTCACAATTTTTCCCTCTACGTACTTTTTTGTGAGACCTTATTCTCAGCGTTAAATAATATCAAAACCAACAAAAGAAATACTGACAGATGAAGTTAGTAGCGCTTGCTTGGGCTTGAAGTGTACAAAATACTAACCTTCAATTGAAGACTTAGCCAATGAAATTCAGCAACAAAAAAGTCACTAATAGGCAGGTTAGTTAAAGAATTCCCCCTCCCCTCACTTATCTTAGTTCACAGCACCCACACAAGTTAAATAATATCAAGACCAACAAAAGAAACTGACTGACAGATGAACAAAGCAGTCACTAAGCAGGTAAGTTAAATAATTAGTTTTTGGTTTATTAAATACAGTTATATATTACAATTATACATTTTTGTTATTTAAACTATAAATATCGCGAAATTATGGTTTTTTTTCTTGAAGTGACACACCACCCGAGTTATGCTCGGTTTTTTTGGCAAATTTTGACACACCAAGCTCAAAAGATTGCCCATCACTGTCTTAGCTTGAAGGCATGCAGTTATGCTTGAGATTTGAGGGATGGCCCAATAAAGTGGAGAAAAGATTTAAACAAAGGCATTTCTTTACCGTGTAAATTAAAAAGGGGAGGGGGACTGAGCCTGATCGGTGGTGGTGCAGTGGATAGCACATCAACCAGGGACACTGAGGTTCCAGGTTTGAAACCCTGAGGTTGCCAGCTTGAGTGAGAGTTCACCCAGCTTGAGTGTAAGGTCAACAGTTTGAGTGCAGGGTCATAAATATGATTCCTTGGTCGCTGGCTTGGCAGGGGTACCCTGGCCAAGGCTTGTATGAGAAGCAATCAATGAACAACTGGAGAGCAGCAATTATGAGGTGATGCTTCTCATCTCTTCCTCTCTCTTAAAACAAACAAAAAACTAACAGTCAAGCAAGGGATGTGAGTGGGGGATGAAAATCCTTCCCTTAAGGTTAATCAAAACAGAAACAAATTGATAAAAAACCATATACATTTTCTAATTCTGCAAGACTCAAGTCAAGCCAAGTACTGCCACATCTCAAGGGCTGGGCCAGGTGGTCAGGCAGCTTTCTCTCTGTAAAAGCTCTACACTGGAAAATTTACATCTGTACCAGATGTAAAATACTGTAATTTTTTCTCACTTATCCTTCTTACTTTGTGATTCTGGGTGTGAGGCTCTGAAAACCACATTTCTGCTTTGCCACGGACCCCTGTTAAACTCCACAGATGTGGGGGTGGGGGGTGGAGATGGGGGTTGCTAAAAGGAAGCTGCAAGAGAGGACTTGCCTCTTTTGGGCTTCTTAGGCCCCTGAGGTGCCTATGAGAATCATCCAACACCCTTGTAACACATTCATCCAAACTACAATTTATCTCATACTGACAGCCAGCTTAATCATCACCCTACTCCCTAGAGCAGGGGTCCCCAAACTACGGCCCACAGGTGCATGCAGCCCCCTGAGGCCATTTATCCGGCCCCCACCGCACTTCCGGAAGGGGCACCTCTTTCATTGGTGGTCAGTGAGAGAAGCATAGTTCCCATTGAACTACTGGTCAGTTTGTTGATTTAAATTTACTTGTTCTTTATTTTAAATATTGTATTTGTTCCCATTTTGTTTTTTTACTTTAAAATAAGATATGTGCAGTGTGCATAGGGATTTGTTCATGGCTTTTTTTATAGTCCGGCCCTCCAATGGTCTGAGGGACGGAGAACTGGCGTCCTGTGTAAAAAGTTTGGGGACCCCTGCCCTAGAGGACCAGACTCTCTTTGGATCTGGATCCCAGCTGGGGCTACTTCTCCCAAGTTTCTAAATTTTAATAACTTCAATCTTTTCTCCTTGTTTTCTCCTCTGACTTAGAATTGGTAGTTGCTTTATATACTGTATTTTTTCGCTCCATAAGATGCACCTGACCATAAGACAGACACATCTAGGGTTTTAAGGAGAAAAATAAGGAAAAAAATATTCTGAACCAAATGGTGTGTTAAAATATTTAATAAAATATAACACAATAATAGTTCAACAATGTAAACTCAACAGCAATATTAACAACCATTAGCACTGTTATTAACAAATGAGAAGAGACTTTGACATTCAAATACTCTTCTCGTTGTCTTGGAACCTGCAGCAGCTAAAAAAAAAACCAAACATTCGCTCCATAAGACGCATGGGCATTTCCCCCTCCACTTTGGGGAAAAAAGGTGAGTCTTATGGAGTAAAATATCCGGTAGTTACCAACTCCAAAACACCTAATAGTTATCTTTTCTCCCTTTCTGTCACCTAAGTAACAATTGTATGTATGTGACAGTTCCCACATGTTCACAGAATTGCCAGAGCAGGAACTGGCCCAGCGGCCTGCAAACCTCCTAGTACTATCCCAGTACTACTCCACCCCTCTTGCCCTCCACTCACAAAAGGATACAAAGGACAGCTGGGAAGGAGAGGGGCAATTAGGTCAGTTAAAGAAACACTGAGCCTAGAGGGTAATCATGCAAGTGCCTCAGGTCCCCAGATGTCTGGGAGTCCTTCCATGGGCAGAAGCAACAACGCCTAGATACAACAACTAAAAAATAATCAAATTCCTGATTCAAAAGTTGGTTTACTGCTATGAACATGAGTCAAGATGAATCCTGTACCAAGATCCCTTATCCATTTTTCAAAGCAGCACACCCCACCCAGCTAGACGCTCTTCAGAGAATTTGATAAGTATGGTCAAATAAGCCATGCCCAAGTGTGAATGACCCAAACAGAATTTCATAATCTGGGAAGATTTTTGAGATTCCCAAACACCACACAACCAACTTCTCCACAACCATGCTTCTCTTGTTCCCCTGATAAAAGATTTAGGGCCCAGCCATTGTATATACAGCTTAGCCAATGCTTTAAGGTAACACCTTCACATATTTGATAATCATAGGAATCTAAAGAAAACAGGTAAGGAGCAAAAATCAAGATTTAGGAAGGGAATAAACTCTGGGATCTTCCTGCCAAAGGATATAAATATACTCTCTCAATCTTTCTCAGTTCCACTATAAAGCTTTTTCTTTCTGTTTTTTTAAATGTTTATTTTATTGATTTTAGAGAGAGAGGAAGAGAGAGAAGGAGGCAAGAACCTCTATCTGTTCCTGTATGTGCCCTGACCAGGGATCAAAATGGCAGTCTAACCAACTGAGCTGAGCAATTCCACCAGGGCATAAAGCTTTTTCAATTGAGATGTGATTAACAGTATAATTCTTATCTAAGCAAAAAGAGCAACACTTCTGTTGTTCGCAATTAATCACATTTTTTCAAGACACTTCTATTTTCCAACAGAAGTTACATACTTAACTCTATGATATAAAAGAAAGAATAAACAGCTACTTTTTTATAATTATAAAGCAAATCTCCAGACTTGGAATGCAAACTTTGGGGCTTTAAAAAAAGAAACAATCTTCTTTTTTCTTAAATGAGTATTGGTATTTCTACATTATCCCCTTGGTCTTGCTCTAACCATACATTTGCTCTCTTCTTACTAAAGTCAAATACCTCAATGAAATCATTATCTGACTACATATGCAGCTAATAGTAAAATGAAGTGGCTGACATATATATACCAAGCAGAAAGAATTAACTTCAGTTATTTTTTTCCAGTCTGCCATAAATAGGGGGAACTGTCTACAATCAGTATAAGGACCACAGTAAACATTCAACATCCTAACACTGGTAATGTTTAAAAGATTAACATACACCAGTCATAACTTATATACATAAATATATATATAATCATAACTGGCCTGATGATCCAACTCAATAAAGTATTATGAAGTGTGTGCGTGCAATTTCTCAGAATATTAAAATTGCTGTAACTAATTATTCATTAAGAGGAAGTGCTAGTTTTTTACTTTCTTCATTGATAGTAAGCCTAAATATGTGCATTTTTTAAACACACCTCTGGGACATAGAAAGCTAAAGCCTGCTCAGACTAGGACTGGGTTCTTGGCTAGCAGGGTCCTGCAGCAACCTAAAACAGGAAAACCTGCTAGGGCAATCCCTACAATGACGGGGGATGACAATGGAGTTCTCCAACAACCCCCTTTTATATAACCCTGTTATGAATAATCAACCTAAAGTTACATTTTAAGTGCTTGAAAACAAAACACTTATGTGTATGATGTCCGTGAACCATGAACTGGAATCAAACCAGCCACTTCTGTCCTTTGGGGTGATGTTCAACCAACTGGGCTATCCAGCCAGGGCATACAGAGGCTTTTAAAAAGGTATATATGATGCACCTGACTGGTGGTGGTACAGTGGATAAAGCACCAACCTGGGACACTGAGGACCCAGGTTTGAAACCCTGAAGTCGCTGGCTTGAGCATGGGATCACTGCCTTCAGCGCAGGATCCTAGACATAATCCCATGGTCACTGGCTTGAGCAAGGGGTCACCTGCTTGGCTGGAGCCCTCTGGTCAAGGCACATATGAGAAGCAGTCAATGAACTATTAAAGTGCCGCAACTGTGAGTTGATGCTTATCTCTCTCCCTTCCTGTCTCTCTCTCGTTACAAAAAAAAAAAAAAAAAGTATATATGATGCTCAAAACTTTGACCCAGGAAGTGTCAGTTTATTTTTCTGATGGTTACAGAGAACAAATTAAAATATTTTTCATCAGCTTTAAAAAAAGAATCATGCGACTTGCAGCAACCAAGATAAACCTGGAGGAAATTATGCTAAGCAAAATAAACCAGACATAGAAAGACAAATATACAGAATCTCGCTTATGTGTAAAATCTTCAAAAAAAACAAAAATAGTCAAACTCTCAGTAACAGAGAATGGCAGTTACCACAGGCTGGGAAACAGGGGAAAGAAGATATTGATTAAAGGGAACAAACTTTCAGTTATAATATGAGTAAAGCTCTGGAGACCTAAGGTATAGCAATAATGACTATACTTAATGCAGTGGTTCTCAAACTTTTTGAAGTCGGGGCGCATTTAAAATCCTACAAATAATTGTAGGCGCACTAATACAACTTTCTCAGAAATATAATAATTAAGTCAAAGATTAAAGAAAAAAAATATGAAGTCCAAGCGTGCTTTTATGGTAATTAAATAAATACAACAAAAGTGAATTTATTCTGACATTAAAAAACATTTTTATGTTACATCTTTTTGAGTTATGTTTTTGAGAATTCGTAAAAAAGAGGGGTTAAAAAATTTTTAAAAACTACAAAAATGTTATCTTTATATAGATACATTCTTAGTAAGATTTAGTAAATTCGGCAGGTCCCGGCACAAATGTGTTAAGTTTTTGATTCTTGTGTTTATGAGAAACATGAGCCTGATGTGTCTGTCCTAGTGATTTCTTCAATGTTTGGGCATATATTTGAAAGGCAAACTCTCATTTCCTCGTCAATACATTGAAGAATTCCTCTCTTTTTACTCTTAATTGTGTTGACGGTAGAAAATCCTAATTTACATAAATAGGATGTTGAAAATTGTAGTAAAACGTTCAACGCTTTTTTAGATATTGCCACATATTCTTCTTTTATAGAAATCCAAAAGGCTTCAAGAGACAATTCCTTATGTTTATTCATCAATTCAAAACCCCTACCATACATATCATCTTAACTTTACACCAAACAAAGGATAGAAGAAACTTGCCTCCAGTCTTTTCGGGGAACATGGGGGGTAGTGTAAACAATCCAGCCCCACAGTTCAACAGCCTTTTGCAACCTAATCAGGAAAGTGAGGTGGGGGGTTGGGCAGACTGTCAGCTTACAGCCAATTCAACACACCTCTGTCCTCCCAAAATCTAAACTCCAAAAACGCTGTTGGGTTTTTTGGTCCCCAACATGCACACATTTCTCTGGAATACCATAGGGCACACCTGGAAATCTTCTAGGGCGCACCAGTGTGCCCTTGCGCACACTTTGAGAACCACTAACTTAATGTATTATAAATAGCTTAGTTGGTTAGAGCGTTGTCCCAACACGCCAAGGTTGCAGGTTCAATCCCTGATTGGGGCACATACAAAAATCAACCAATGAATGCAAATAAGTAGAACAAATTGATATTTCTCTTTATTCCTCCCTCCTCTCTTTAAAAAAAAAAAAATATATATATATACACACACACACACACACATATATATGAGAGACAATGTTTGTATACTTGAAATTTACTATAAGAATAGATCTCAAGTTGTTCTGGTAAAAAAAGGTAATTATAGGAAATGATTAATATGTTAGTTTGTGGTGATAATTTCACAACATATATAGGTATATCAAAACATCACCTGTACACATTAAATATGTACAATTTTTGCCATTAAAAAGTAAAAAAAAAATTTACTGCAGTTAATGACTCAACAAGACCAACATTTGTTCCCCAAAGTGCCTTAACAGGATCCTAGAAAATAAAGCAAGTGACTTAAATTTTGTCCCCAATTTTCTTTTCATGGAATCTGTAGAATATAATATTTCTAGTTCTTAAACCATAGTTTACTTAGTATCAGAGCTACAAACAAGATGACGACAATCAAGGTTCTCCCAGAAAAGCATAGGAAACAAATCCAACCAACACGGAGTATTCAACAGTACATTCCCCTGCAAACACAGCATAACTCAGGAATTAGAAAACACATTCTCCTTTAACTGGTAAATAGTATCCATATCAAAAGCTATAAATAAAGAGGGGAGAGACAAAGAAGGAGCTGTCAATGAAATTAAGATGGAAAGATCAGGTTGTGAAAAGGCTTCATACACTAGGTTAATGAGTTTGAACTCAATTATACATTGTGGAGAGCCACATGATGACATCTCTGTTTTCAGAATAACGTGGCAGTGTGAAAAATTTGCGGGGGAGAGGTTGGAGAAGGGAAGAAGAGGGAAAGAGGGAGGTGGAAGGGAGGGAGGGAAGGAGAGACAGACTGTGTAAGTGAGGATGAGGAGTTCTGAAATTATTAAGCCCACATACAAAGATAATTGGGAGAAGGGGAGATGATTTTAGTGAGAGAGGAAGGGAGAGAGACAGATAGGAACATCGATCTGTTTCTCTTTCTGCCCTGACTGGGTATCAAACTGACAACCTCGGCACTTCCAGAGGATGCTCTAAATAACTGAGTTATCCAGCCAGGGCCTAAACAGTGTTTTCCAACTGCTGGTCCAAAAAAAGAGTTAACCATCCTGATGTTGTATGAAGATTTATAGTCTAAAATCATTGGTCTGCAGAGCGGTGGTTGAAAAACACAGTTAGAAGCAGAGACATTTCTGAGGTTGAATCAATTGAGCTTAGTAACAACTCTATGTGGAAGAGAAGAGAGGAAGAGGAGAAAAAAGCAAGGAGGGGTAAATCTCAGGGTTTATGTTGATATAATAATAAACACTAGAAGTACCGAGGCACATGAGAGAGAAACCAAAATGAATACATTCCTTGAAAATAAAAATGATTTTAAAATGTCTGCAAGACATCTAAGTGGTTATAAAAATAGAGAACTGAAGAAACCTGAATCTCAGCGCTGGATTTTAGAATCAGTGATCAATATAAACTAAGCCAAAGTAAGGAAATACATGTGTTTGGGAGAATACAAGTGAAAAGGCCCAAGGTCTGATCCCTCAAGATAACATATACATACATACATACATACATACATACATATATACATTTATTGAAAGGCGGGGAGGCAGAAAGACTCCTGCATGCGCCCTGACTAGGATCCACCCAACATGCCGCAGGGGTCCCCAAACTTTTTACACAGGGGGCCAGTTCACTGTCCCTCAGACCATTGGAGGGCCACCACATACAGTGCTCCTCTCACTGACTACCAATGAAAGAGGTGCCCCTTCCAGAGTGCAGTGGGGGCTGGATAAATGGCCTCAGGGGGCCGCATTACGCGGGCCGTAGTTTGGGGACGCCTGCTCCTAAAGGATGATGCTTTGCCCATCTGAGGCTGCTGTTCTGTTGCTCAGCAACCAAGCTACTTCACTGCCTGAGGAGAAGCATGGAGCTCTTCTCAGTGCCCAAAACCACCTTGCTCAAATGGAGCATGGCTGTGGGGGGAGGAGGACAGAAAAGAGAGAAAGAGGAGGGGAAGGGATGGAAAAGCAGATAGTTGCTTCTCCTGTGTGCCCTGACAGGGAATCAAACCCAGGACTTCCACACACCAGGCTGATGCTCTACCACTGAGCTAACCAGCCAGAGCCAAAACGGACATTTAAACGCTTTAATACTATCACAGCAGATAGGAAACAGACCTTCTACTAGAAAGCTATATGCTTATTTCAGAATACTGCTATTACTCAGCATTTGCCCAATTTATTTTAAATTGCATAAGAGCCAGTTTAAAAGCCAAAAGGAAAAATCAGTTCCAGGATTGTATGAACATGGCTTCTCATTATTTCAAATTCCAGCCAAAGCACACATATAAACATCATTTTAAAAAAGAAATTAGAAAAAATTGAGGCCCAGAAAAGTGACTTAGCCAAGGTAACAAATTTTCTTAATCCTCAAGAATAAAAATCAATTTTATTCACCAGAATTGTCTCAAATTTCTCAGTGTCCAGCAAATTTAATCTTTAAATAAAGATTAACAACACTAGCAAGTTAGCTTAGTCAGTTAGAGCATCACCCCAAAACACCAAGGTTGCAGGTTTGATCCCCAGTCAGGGTACCTGTGGGAAGCAACCAATGAACAAACAAGTGGAACAACAAATGAATGCTTCTATCTCCCTTTCTCTCTGTCTCTCTAAAAAACAATAAATCAAGTAAAAAAAATAAAATAAAAATGTACTACCACTGATAAATTTCAAAAGGAGGGGGAGGGGATTCAGCATATTAAATGGAATACCTCTTATATAAAATGCTTTCTCAGAACCCTGTTCTAGTAAATCAGTCTTTAAAATTCCCACTTCTATATAATAAATGTAGTCTTCTCCTGGAAAAATAAAGGGGAGGCTCATAAGGCTGACAAATATTTTCTTTCTTTCTTTTTTTAATTTAAGTGAGAGGAGGGGTGACAGACAGATTTCCACACGCGCCCCGACCAGGAATCACCCAGCAACCCACATCTGGGCCAATGCTCTCTCTGCCCATCTAGGGCCATGCTTGCAATTAGACTGCTCACAAAAATTAGGGGATCAGGGAATGTGCAGATACTCCAGTACTTTTAGCCTTTTGTGTAGTGCATTTTCACCAATGAAAAAAAGGTTGGTTTTGCATCTCATTTGCATAATCTAACTTTCTTTGACTTGTCATTTGCTCTTCTGATGTTCTTGTTTAATAAATAAAAACATAAACCTGACCAGGTGATGGGTGCAGGGGATAGAGTGTCAGATTGGGACACGGAGGACCCAGGTTTGAAACCGAGTGTGCCAGCCTGGGCGCAGGATCATCTGGTTTGAGTAAGGCTCACCAGCTTGAGCGCAAGGTTGCTGGCTTGAGCAAGGGGTCACTCAATCTGCTGTAGCACCCAGTCAAAGCACATGAGAAAGTAATCAATGAACAACTAAGATGCCACAACAAAGAATTGATGCTTCTCATCTCTCCCTTCCTGTCTGTCTATCTCTATCTGTCCCCCTCTGTTACACACACATGCTTCTTTTTATCACTTCATATTCATTTTGAAATATCCCCTAATTTTTGTGAGCACTATATTTTTAGTGCCTAAGGCAGAGGCTCCACAGAGCCATTCTGAGCATCCAGGACCAATGCACTCAAATCAACCGAGCCATGGCTGTGGGAGGAAAAAAGAAAGAGACAGAGTGAGGGGCGTGGGTGGCTTCTCCTGTGTGCCCTTACCAGGAATAGAACCCAGGACATTCACACGCCAGGTTGGTGTTCTATCACTAAGCCAACCAAGCAGGGCCAAAAGATATTTTCTAAAGCAACGCAAGTTTCAAATGTGACTCATTTTAAGACCCAATACAGATATTCTACCTGCTGAAACTTCTGCTTTGGTTCACTCAGCACTGTCATTTCTTTCATTTCTTAATAGTATTAGAAACTTTTTCTTTGCTATAAAGATATTTTATATGTGATTAACATTCAAATCAGTAGACTTGAGTAAAGCAGATTATCCTCCATTATGTGGATGGACTCCATCTGTTTACCTGACGGCTTCCATGCTGGGGGCTGGCCCTACCCAGGCACAAACTCCAGAACCTTCTGTGTGTCTGGCAACCTTCAGGTACTTGACTCAGGAAAAGATTATACAAACAAACAGGAGTGAGCATAAAGCAAGTTTTATTCAGGTAGGCCAGGGCATGGGTGTCACTGTTAAAAAAGTGAAAAGTATGCATCAGAGTGGATGTGGGCCAACTAGAGAGTGAGTTGTGCCTGAAAACTTCAGCTAAAAATTTTTCAAAGGAATGAAGTGCGGACCCATACTACAATACTGATTACCTTTGAAAGCATGCTAAGTGAAAGAAGCTAGACACAAAAAGCCATATATAGTATATGATTGCCTTTATGTGAAATATCCAGAATATGCAAATCCATAGACAGAAAGATAGTAAGTGGATGCCAGAGGTTGAGGTTTGACAATTAACAGGTAAGAGCTGCTTTTTGGGGCTGATGAAAATGTTCTGTTTAGATAGTGGTGATGGTTGCACAACTTTAATATGTTAAAACCAGTGAATTGTAAAATTTTTTGGTATGTAAATTATTTCTCAAAAAAATTAATGAAATATTTCATATTCAGTAAAATTTAAGTATTTTATGTAGTGAAAATTAGAGTATCCAAAAAAGGTAAAGGGGAAATAATTATTTGTACTACTTGATTATTTTCAGTAAATAACATTATACAAACTGAATTTTTAGTAATGAATACATGAATTCATAAACTTCTGAAGAAAAACGTTTCAAGTTAAAAGATCACATTTGAAGTGTTGGTGGCCCAAGCAAAGGCATGTTGGCTCATATTTCAGTTTTAGCACTGCTCAAATTATCTTCCCAGAGTTTGATATGTTAACCTGGAATGACACTGTCCTCGCCTACTCCACTTTTCTACTTATCTTCCAAAATTTAACTCAAATCCTACCTCTCTAAAAATCTTTCCCTAAACCAGTGGTCGGCAAACCGCGGCTCACAAGCCACATGCAGCTCTTTGGCCCTTGAGTGTGGCTCTTCCACAAAATACCACATGCGGAGCGTCAGCCTGGTGTGCAGGAGTCCCAGGTTCGATTCCCGGCCAGGGCACACAGGAGAAGCGCCCATCTGCTTCTCCACCCCTCCCCCTCTCCTTCCTCTCTGTCTCTCCCTTTCCCTCCCACAGCCAAGGCTCCATTGGAGCAAAGTTGGCCAGGGCGCTGAGGATGGCTCTGTGGCCTCTGCCTCCGGTGCTAGAATGGTCCTGGCTGCAACAGAGCAACACCCCAGAAGGGCAGAGCATCGCCCCCGGTGGGCATGCCAGGTGGATCCTGGTTGGGCACATGTGAGAGTCTGTCTGACTGCCTCCCCATTTCCAACCTCAGAAAAATACAAAAAAAAAACCCCAAACAAACCACGTGCGGGCGCTACCTCTCTAAGGAATGTACCTACTTATATAGTTTAAGTTTAAAAAATTTGGTTCTCAAAAGAAATTTCAATCATTGTACTGTTGATATTTGGCTCTGTTGACTAATGAGTTTGCTGACCACTGCCCTAAACCAATCTTGAGGGTTCCCCCCACCCAGGCTGTCACATCTTCAGTGTTCTCACCACTGCCTTTGTTTTTTATATATATATGAGAAGGTACTGGCTTCATTATTTTACTTTTATCCCCCACATTCTACCCATCTTTGTGCACAAGCTAAGTCCATAGGAGGCCATTGTGCAAGGTGCACACTAAAATCATCTGGAGATCTTAAAACAAACCATAAAAAACCAAGTGGGGCCAGCAATTATTAAACAGATAATTCTGATACACAATCATGAAGTAATACTCAGAGTAAAAACAAGTGTTCATAGGCTCTCCCCTTCTCAGAAGCACACCTATGCCTTTTCCAACCCCCAGGTGAGTTACCTTTACCTTTTCATCTTCTAAACTCCAAGAGCCCCTTCTTTTGCCTCTGTAACTTGTTTTCTGAGCCCGTTTCTTTTATGACTCACTTATTCTACCTCTGTGACTCTCTAAGTAAACTTTCTCTTATAGTTTGAAAAATAAAAAATAAAAACGAAGTGTTCATAGAAAGTATCTCCTAGTTCCTACCATTCAATACATCAGCATCCCACACAATGACACTGGGAAAAGATTCTGATAAGAAATAGGCAACGTTTGGCCAAGTATTCACTGATCTCTAACCACAGTCAGCGGTGAAACTTGAATGGAGCTTGCAGCACTTGTGGTTTACCCCATATCTGACGGGCAACAATAAAGACAGGATGGACGCATTGCAGTAGCTAAAAAAATATATACACAAATGGGAATACCTCTTTTACATCTAAAGAAGCTTTAAACTTTTTTCTTCTTCTTCTTTTTCCAAGTGAGAGGAGTGGAGACAGAGAGACAGACTCCCACATGCACCCTGATTGGGATCCACCCTCACCCTGGCAACCCCCATCTGGGGCCCATGCTCTCAACCCAGCTATTTTTAACGCCCGAGGTGGAAGTTCATGGAGCCATCCTCAGTGCCCAGGAGGCCGATGTCCTCAAACCAAGAACCAGTGAAGAGAGAGAGAAGGAAACAGAGAGAAAGGGAAGGGGTAGAGGTGGAGAAGCAGATGGTCCCTTCTCTTGTGTGTCCTAACTGGGAATCAAACCGGGACATCCACATGCCAGGCTGATGCTCTACCACTGATCAAACTGGCCAGAGCCAAAGCTTCAAACTTTATAGCTGTAAATCATTGTGCCTCCAATTGTAAAAAAAAAAAGCCAAAGCAAGAATTACAATATGTGCAAGTATAGTGGGGGTTATACTGGAAAACACTTTTCCTTATTCTCTGCAAATGGTAAAGAGGAAATTAATACCTTCCCTGAGTAGAAAACACAAAATTCAACTTAACTTTAATTTACTTCTAGGCTTACTGAATGAAAAAATTTTGTTTAAAATGAACATTAAGAGCAGTATGGTCTGACACAGTGATACCTCAAATGCGTAAGTAAGAAACAGCAGGAAAGAGAAATAGCTGCTCTTTAGTGCCTCTCACCAGAAACCCAAACTTCCCTAAATCCAGACACCCAGGAGGGAAGATGAGGAATATACTACCAGACCAGGGACATACCAACTTAAGGCAAACTGTATTGCTAACAGGGACTCACTTGTGCAAAAGCCTCCAATTAAACTACAATAAGAAGACTTCTGATTTACAAAAAAAAAAAAACCTAAATAAGCACTTAAGACTCTGCACATGAACATTTTTATCTCATGGGTCCAAATAATAAAGTATAAAAACACATGCACTGCCAGTTATTATGTAGGGACAGATATGTTCTAGCACATTCTACCTACAGTACCCACAGTTTATAGAATCAAATTGCCTGGGATCATATCACAGTTCCACCAACTACTTAACCTCTCTGTGCAGGTTTCCATATCTGTAATATAGACATAAACTGTATCCACATCACAGAATTGCTGTTAAAATTAATCAATGCATGTAACATGCTTAGAACAGTGCCTAGTACATGGTAAGTGCTCAATAAGAAATGTCTATTGTTAACATAATAAAAACTGTATGACCAATCCCACTTCAAGAACAGCTGTCACACCACACTCTGGTAAATGATTTAAGACTAAGTATTAATTGAACAATTCAAAGCGCAACAATGCTTTGTTTGCCCAACAATACTTGATGCCAACTCCCCTAAGTTGTACTTAAACAGTAGTCATTCTTTTTTTTTTTTTTAAACAAATTTTATTTTATTTTATTTATTTTTTTTATTTATTCATTTTTTTTTTTTAGAGAGGAGAGGGAGAGACAGAGACAGAGAGAGAGAGAGAGAGAGAGAGAGAGAGAAGAAGAGACAGAGAGAGAGAAGTGGGGGAGGAGCTGGAAGCATCAACTCCCATATGTGCCTTGACCAGGCAAGCCCAGGGTTTCGAACCGGCGACCTCAGCATTTCCAGGTCGACGCTTTATCCACTGTGCCACCACAGGTCAGGCAACAGTAGTCATTCTTAATGGGACACTAATAACTATATACTATGCACCACACACACTGGATTTTTGGTATATGCTATGAATTAATATATATTCTCATTCATCCATCTCCCACCTCCCAGTTTTTATATATTTGCTATTCCTTTTGCCCCAAACTCACTCTTCCTCCCCTTCAAATTTAAAAACACTTCCTTAAACAGGTAGCTTTTTTAATCCTTAGACATCCTTAAATCTCATGCATGTCTTCTTTGATAACACACCTCACTGTAACTTGTTTCACAACTGTGTTTTCCACTAAGCATGGACGCCTACCTCATTCACCTGGCTTAGTGCTGAATACATATTACGCATTCAATAAATGTTCATTTAACTGAACTGAAATGAGTCTTATGAATAAGTAATAAAAAGGCAGACAAATCAGAGTTATGAAAGACAGAAATTTGGCCTTGGGCTCTTACTAGCTTAGTAAGCCTCTTTTGCTGCTGCACCATAGTAAGAAGGTGTAGGGGACAGACCCCAATTCTTAAGGGTCACTAAAACCACACTGACTTTACAGGAACAAAATTTTCCTTAGTATAACTATAAAGAAATCTTAGAAAGTCGCAAAGAAATAAAAAGTGCCCACAATCTCAAGACACAAAAATAACGTTATATTTTTTTCTAGTAGTATTCTCTTGATGACAACGCCTTCAATTACTGGACTGTAAAGACTTTGAAAATAAGAACTGATTTGTCCAAAATAAACCAAACTTCCAACAGTGACATATTGTGAAGTTACTGAAAACTAAAGGAGCCCGAGCAGGCGGTGGCACAGTGGATAGAGCATCAGACTGAAATAAAGAGGACCCAGGTTTGAAACCCTGAGGTCACTGGCTTGAGCGCAGGCTCGTATGGCTTGAGCGTGGGCTCATCAGCTTGAGTGCTGGGTCGCTAGCTTGAATGTGGGGTCATATCTATGACCCCAGGGTCACACTGGCTTGAGCAAGGGGTCACTCAGTCTGCTGTAGCCCTCCCCTCCACCCCCTGTCAAGGCACATATGAGAAAGCAATCAATGAACAACTAAGATGCTGCAATGAAGAATTGATGCTTCTCATCGCTTCCTTCCTGTCTGTCTGTCCCTATCTGTCCCTCTCTCTGTCTCTGTCACAAGGAAAACAAACAAGAAAACCAAAGAAGTTAAGAAATCTGACGAGAAAATAGCCAACTTTTTAAAAAGGTAAAATATTTCAACATCAGATTCTGAAACTAATAACTAAAATACTTTATATTATAGCTGAATTCTAATTATTTAGAAACAGGTGAATTACAAGCCAAGTCAGAATTATAAAAATATCGATGCCTAAGAACCCTTAGGAGATTTTAGAAAAGCTTTATCAAAGACTTTACTAAATATACAATGTTCTGAATGATGTGGTGGAGCTCTGGAAAGAATGACTAATAAAGAATTCTTTCTGCTGATTCTCTGAGGGCTCTTAACCAGTTATCCAGTTCTTCCAACCACACATTAATGGCTTCTGCCACCAGATATGCTAGGGCCATGGTTCTTACTCTCTTAGACCACAGCAAGTCCCTGAGTTACAAACACCCAACTTAGGTACAACTTGCTCTTAGGGACGGAGCACCACAAGACCTACTGGTAATCAGCTGCAGTTGGATATCAGTAAAAATGATGTCAGAGTTACTTGCTCCCATGCCCAACAACTAACCAATGAAGACCTCCTGGAACTAGAGCAGCAGATGATAGCATTTAGAGAAGAAAACAGGGACCTAGAAACTCTAGAACCAAAAAAGGTTTAAACAAAAAGAGTGAGCTGATGTTTTCTGTCTCATTGAGACAGGAATAGCAAAGTCAGAAGAGCAAGATCCTGACACAGAGAGGGTCACCAAAGTTTACCGTACAATTACCGAAGGCCTAAGATGCTACAGGGCCATTATGATGAGAAAAAGAAAAGCTCTGTACAAACCTCCCTTGATGTCTACTTCAAGAAACTGACTTCAGCAGCAGAATCAAACCCTGACTCTCTACCACCAGTCCCATCCTCTCCGGCAAGTCCATCATCTTCTGCATCATCCAAGATTGTTTAAGGTTGTATTTGAACATGTTTAAGTATTTATCTGCACAGAAAGGTAAAAATAAATACTATGTTAAGACAAACATCTAAGTGGCATTTAATAGGTAAATGAACTTGTTCCAACTTACATACAAATTCAACCTAGAACAAACTTATAGAACCTACCTTGTTCATAACCTGAGGACTGTTTATATGGCGATGGTGACCCTACAGCCTTTCTAACCCATAAATTAAAGATAATATTTAACATTAAAATAAAAATTCCACTTGGGAAGCATTCTTAAAATTTGCTAAGATTTAGCTGAAGTTCAGTGACTCCCTATTATTTCATCCTTCACACATTACATTTGCAAAGAAAATTTCAACTGTATAAGAAAATACCAGTCTGATTCATTTTTCACACACAAAAAACTAATTTTTATTTCTTGATTATCACATTACTACATATACTATGCCTTTTGAATCTTTTTTGTTTGTAAAATTATGTAACAGTAGTCAGGCACCCACATCACAACTGATGACTGACTACAACTGTAACTTCCAAAGCCCCAGCTGGATGCTAACCTTATTTTCTCATTTCTGGAACCAAATGCATCCATAATTTACAATAACAGATTTAAATGTATGTTCAGAACATATTCTATTTGAATCTATACTATAAATTCTTTTCTTAAACCTATTTACCCACAGGTAAAACAAATTACTAGGTATAAGAAAAAAAGCAAAGGTACTGACTTGCAAGTCGGGACTCCTTAGTGATCAGACTTCTTTGGCCTACAGACTCAGAGAGAAAAAAAAAGGATGGTGTCCTTTACTGTGTAAAACTCTATGGTTGTAAATGGTAACAAGACTGAAAAAACTCAAGAATTCCACTAAGCAAACACATAACATTTTTTATGTCATTCAGCATGGGGGATATTCAGAAAGTGATTGATGATTTGACAAAACTCAATTTCTATTGTGAGTTGATTGATTTGAACTGAAGAAAGTGATTGACACAGAGGAGCTCAAAAATAACATTTAACTGACTACTAATTTTTAACTTTCAATTATGCCCAGATTTCATGATCAAAACATTAGGGAACATATTAGGCAAAAAAGTATAATCATTACTAAAAGTAGTCCAGGGATTCTCAACCTAAAATCCAGGAAGATGGAAGGAATTCACAAATAAACTTGTCAAGAACAAGAATCCCCAGAAGTCATATGCAAAACATATTTTTTATGTCCTAGGAAGGTCAGAAAACAATTGGGGCAATCAAAGGGGCTAAGAACCATAATGTTTCTAGACAAAATTTCACTATAAGTTTATCTGTTACCTAAGGATGTTTTAATTACAATTTTTAACAAGTCCATCCTCATCATGTTAAGTTTTTCAAGTCTTTTTTTTTTTTTTTTTAAAGGAAGGGGGGCGGATATTATAAGCCAAAGATTTTCAGGGCTTAAAAAAGGCTCAGTTTTCTGAATACTTTTCTTACTACAACCTACCTTATGGACTAAAATACATAATTAAACGAGTAAATTTTAAAGTGATAGAAAAAAGTGCTATCTATATATTTAAAATCAAAATTATATACAACTCAAGCCTCAATACAAAGTCAGATCATATTAGGTTTTTAAGAATTTGAAACTAAACTTCATTGAACAGAAAAATAAACTTTAGGAAAGACTAGTGAAATTCTAATCTCAGATTAGTTTGCTAGGTTTTTTACTCAAGTCAGTCAACTCCTCAGAGTAAATTAACTACTATTTCCTAAGGTTATACTGTTTTCATAATTAATTTTAAGACAATTAAAGGAAAGTCACTGTATATGCAACAGATAAAGCTGAAATAAATTTGTTTTTGACCAAGGCCACAAATACCTCATTTATTTGTTCCCAAAATAACTCTGGTTCTTCTTTATGACAGAGGGATTAGAGAGGACCTCTTATTTTAGCTACCTTTTAACCTATATGACTTGAAGCTTTAAAATTGCTCAGCCAAAGCTAGTACTAAACTAGCTCTGGTCCAGAAGGGAAGAGAGAGAAAAGAAAGTTCTAAAACATCTATTGAACACAGAACTGCCAAGATTCAGTATTAATTCACACATATGCAAAATACCACTATATATAGGACTATTAATTCAATTTATATAGCAAAAATTTGGGGACAATCTAAGTTATCAACAAGCAATTTGTCTAACCACAAGGTTCCACAAAACGCCCTTTAAAAAATGACTCAGGCCCTGGCCGGTTGGCTCAGCGGTAGAGCGTCGGCCTAGCGTGCGGAGGACCCGGGTTCGATTCCCGGCCAGGGCACATAGGAGAAGCGCCCATTTGCTTCTCCACCCCTCCGCCGCGCTTTCCTCACTGTCTCTCTCTTCCCCTCCCGCAGCCAAGGCTCCATTGGAGCAAAGATGGCCCAGGCGCTGGGCATGGCTCTGTGGCCTCTGCCTCAGGCGCTAGAGTGGCTCTGGTCGCAATATGGCGACGCCCAGGATGGGCAGAGCATCGCCCCCTGGGGGGCAGAGCATCGCCCCCTGGGGGGCAGAGCACCGCCCCTGGTGGGCGTGCCGGGCGGATCCCGGTGGGGCGCATGCGGGAGTCTGTCTGACTGTCTCTCCCTGTTTCCAGCTTCAGAAAAATGAAAAAAAAAAAAAAAAATGACTCAGCTTGGCCCTGACCAGTTAGGTTAGCTCAATCGGTTAAGAGCATCATCTAGAAACGACAAGGTTGCAGGTTGGATCCCAGGTCAGGGCACACGCGGGAAGCAACCAATGAATGCACGACTGAGTGGAGCAACAAATGAATGCTTCCCTTTCCCCTCCCCTCACTCTGCCTTCCTCTCTGTCTCTCTAAGAATCAATCAATAAATTAAAAAATTAAGCCCTGGTCCAATAGCTTGGTTGGTTGGAGTGTCATCCCGGAGTGCAGAGGTTGCCAGTTTGATTCCCCAGTTAGGGCACATACAGTAGCAGCTAGATGTTCCTGTCTCTCTCAAAAAAGATTCAGCTCAAATATATATTGGGGGGATCAAGGTATTTGCATGAGGAAGGGAATAAGCCTAACATACATGCATGCACTAAGTCTCTCCGGTCTTTCTGGAAAGATACACAATAGAAACTGATTATCTAGGGAGGAGAACTAGAATGCTGATGGTCAGTTGAGAGTCTTGAATTTTCCTCTATGTACCCTTTAACAGGGGTCCCCAAACTTTTTACACAGGGGGCCAGTTCACTGTCCCTCAGACAGTTGGAGGGCCGGACTATAAAAATAACTATGAACAAATCCCTATGCACACCACACATATCTTATTTTAAAGTAAAAAAACAAACTATGGGCCTGCTTTGACTAATGAGATGGTCAATGTCCAGTTCCATATTTGTCACTGCTAGCCGTAGCAAGTGATATGACGCGCTTCCAGAGCTGGGACGCGTGCATCCCGCGTCACTGGAAGTAGTACTGTACATGAGCGATGCCGCTCACTGACCACCAATGAAAGAGGTGCCCTTTCCAGAAGAGCAGTGGGCCGGTTAAATGGCCTCAGGGGGCAGCATGCGGCCTGTAGGCCGTAGTTTGGGGACCCCTGCTTTAGAACCTTTCAAATGTTGTGGTCTATGTATTTCCTAGGCAATAAAATAATGACTTGTTTTTTAATGAATTCATGGGTAGAATTAGAGACTAACTTTTAACTCAGTGATCATTCAAATAGAATCTACTAAGCAGTAACAATATCAAATTATGATATAGATTAACTTTCCTAAAACTTTTTTCCAAAGAGACTGAGGCACATCCATTCATCCAATCAATATATCAGTGCCTATTAACATGTTCCAGGCATTAGAGCAGTACCCAAATCACTCAAGTCTTTGCCTTCATGGAGCTTTAGTAGGAATAGAGATAAAAAGTAAAGAATACAACCTGTAGTAGTGGAAAGTGCTAGACAGAAGAGAGGGGAATATGAGGATGAGGAGAAGCTAGGGGGAGGGGCAGAGGGAAACTGTGTTTTAGGGCTCTTAAGATAAACCTTCCAGAGGACATGACACCTAAGCCATGAACTGATTATGACAAAGCAATGCAATAAACAGGAGAAAAGCCGTCCCTGTAACTGGAAAAAAAAAAAGGTTCAGTGCACAGGATATAGCAAAGTAACAGTGTGGCTGAAGTGGAACAACGCAAGAAGAGACATGCAAGAGATAATCTCAGAGGTAGGCAGATCCCAGTAGCATGAAAGACCTTACAGGTAGGAGAAACAAGTCAGTATTTTAATCTAATTGTGATGAAGAACCTTTGTAAAGTCCTGGACAGGGGAGTGATATGGTCTATATTTTAAAAAGTCTCCTTTTAAGCAGTAGTTATTAAAATAGGCCAGGTAACAAATGATGGAATTGAACACTGGTTTGAGAGAGATGGAAGAAATGTGTTTGAATTCAGGATATATTTTGCAAGTAGAGCCTACAGAATTGACTACTGGATTGAAAACAGGAATCCAACTAGGTGAATAGTAATTCTTATTTTTTGTCTTTTTTATATACAGTGTGTCCGTAAAGTCATGGTGCACTTTTGACCAGTCACAGGAAAGCAACAAAAGACGATAGAAATGTGAAATCTGCACCAAATAAAAGGAAAACTCTCCCAGTTTCATACCTATTCAGTGCAGTTCGATGTAGGCTCATGCACAGATTTTTTAGGTAGCTATCCCATATAGCCTCTACAGACTCATCACTGACTGATGGCCTACCAGACGGGGTTTCTCCACCGAACTGCTGGTTTCCTTCAACTGCTTATCCCACCGAGTAGTGTTATTCCTCTGTGGTGGCGCTTTGTTATAAACACACCGATATTCACACTGCACTTTAGGCACGGATTCGAATTTAGCGAGCCACAGAACACACTGAACTTTCCTCTGTACTGTCCACATCTCGACTGGCATGGCCGTGGGCTGCTCCGTTGTATACACAGTGTTACGTCATCATCTGCGCATGCGCACATGCTGCCACATCATCCTACAGAAACTGGGAGGGTTTTCCTTTTATTTGGTGATTTCATATTTCTATCGTCTTTTGTTGCTTTCCTGTGACCGGTAAAAAGTGCACCATGACTTTACGGACACACTGTATATACACATTTTATTAATTGATTCTTAGAGAGAGGAGAGACAGAGAAAGGAGGGGAGGAGTAGGAAGCATCAACTTGTAGCAGTTGCCTCTTCTATGTGCCCTGACCAGGCAAAGCCCAGGTTCCGAACCCAGGATCTCACATTCCGGATTTACATTTTATCCACTATACCACCACAGGTCAGTGAATAATAAGTCTTATATTTGTATAGGTACTTATTATAGGTCTCAAATTCCTTTAAATGCATTATTTTATTTCATAGTAACAAGAGACTAGGGAAGGTCAAACTGAGTCAAGATCCAAATTCTTCCTCTTGCCAGTTTTAAGACCCTAAAAAAGTCATTTCAATGGGTTTCTATACTAAATGTATTGCCTACATCACAAGATTCCCACAAGTATCAAATGGTTAAAGAATTCTGCAAATAGCCTGACCTGTGGTGGCGCAGTGGGATAAAGCGTAAACCTGGGACACTGAGGTCGCCGGTTCGAAACCTTGGGCTTGCCTGGTCAAGGCACATATGGGAGTTAATGCTTCCTGCTCCTCCCCCCTTCTCTCTCTCTCTCACTCCTCTCTCTCTAAAAATCAATAAATAAAATATTAGAAAGAATTCTGCAAATAGAACTGATGAGCATTTTGAACTAGATGGCATATTATAGTTGTCCAATGAAAGATAGTATGTTCCTATCATTCAGGATGGTAGAGTTACCCTCAACCCCACCATCATTATATTCCACAAAGAAATTTGTACTGTGGTTGTCAGAGAAGAGGCAAACTTTTTTCTTCTTCTAATACTTAAAAAATAGACATCTTCATCCTGGCTAGATAGCTTGCTGGGTTAGAGCTTCATATGGAAGTGCAGAGGTTGCAGATTCAATCCCCGGTCAGTGCACATATAAAGAACAGATTTATGTTCCTGTCTCTGTCTGTCTCTCTCTCTCTCCCTCCCTCTTCCTCTCTAAGTCAATTAAAAAAAAACTTTTAAATAGACATTTTCACTGATTATGGAAAAATCTACATAATATAAGCATGGGCAGGTGCGCACGCACACACAAACACCATCAGCATAATTCTTCCTAAGAACTGGAGAAAGCAGTTCTTTTAAACTATAAATGGCATTAAAGCAGAACCACCCAAGTTTTATAAGATAAAACCTAAAAACCTAAATCACAGAACCTTTTATTAAAGAGATGCTATCAACGAAATCCTGCAAAATTAAAATGAGGAGTTATCACTGTCTTGGTTTCAATAGTAAAATGTAAATGCCTAATGTAAACTAAATTATTGTGTGCCAAATGACTTATGAGGACCTCAACTGATTACCTTAAATCATAATCACCTTAAATAAGGTTTCACAAAATTTATTTTTCCATCCAAGGCTTTCATATTACTGCAGAATATCTCCAGAATAAAGCAGAAATAGAAAATATATGTTGTCTTTAGTTCACTATATATTTTTGGAGAGTACCTTGAATGTCAAAATTATGCTCTGTACTTAGCCGATAACCAGAACAACAGTAAATAATTTGAGGATATCTGGTATACAGCTCTATCTCCACCCCCCTCCCATTTTCAACTGGGGCCTCAAAAAACATGCCCATTGGAGCTATGTGACTGCGTTAAAACTAAAAGCACACAGTAAGGCCCTTACAATGCATCGAGCAACTGCACTTCCTTGGACAAGGTCTGAGACAAATCTATAATACAGTACAACAAACTTTGTACTATGAAGTTTCACATTATTATTTAGAATTTCTACCTCCTAACATGTCTTGTTTCTCTACATTAAGCAACTTTAGGTCAGAAACACCCCCCACCCATCGCAGATATATTTAATTTCAAATGCAGGAAGCACTACCCAATATCATCCTTCAACAGGTCTTTCATTTAGTAAGCATCTCCCCCAAACTTTGAAACAAACTAGAGTAAATAAATACACGTTGACCAGGTTACACCAAGCAAAGTGATGCTGCAATTTACTCAGTTTACCTTATATACAGGGTGGGGCAAATATAGGTTTACAGTTGTTCATATGGAAATACAATGATTAATAAATAATAACAAAAGAGTAAACTGTTTCACGTACTCACAAGTGTAAACCTACTTTTGCCCCACCTTGTATTGAACACAGAGAAACAGAAATTCAATTCATTTCCTTCATAATAACTGACCAAGAAATTCAAGGCTTTGCTATTGTGAGTTGCAAGTAAAATAACACATCTGAGAACTTACAAAACCATGATTCCGAATGTTTCACAGTTCCATATGTACTTTTCCAAGTATATTAATAATAAGAAGCTGAAAAACGGTCTAATCACAATATCCAAACGCAAAAGATTTCACAAGGTCCCCGTACCTACAAACCCCCAGTTCAGAGGAAATGAATTCAACTATTTTCCCTGAACCGAAACAGCTCCAAGTTTGCAAACCAGACTAAATCAGTTCATGGAGATAACGACGGAGAACTACCGAAAGAGACTGCGGAAGCAATGGTGCGCGGAGCCCCACGTCCCCGGACCCCGGATGCCAGGGGCGAGCATGTGCCCACGGCGGCGGGACGCGCGGCCCTCTCGGGGTGCAAGGCCTGGCCCGGCCTCGTCCGACCGGTTCATTCATTCTGAGGCTGGGGCTGCCGCACCCCCGCCCGGGTCGAGAGGGGGATCCGGGACCGAGGGGCCGTGTCAGGCCACAACCCCCGCCCAGAGTCCGGGCCCCGCTGCGATTCCCGCGCGACCGCGGCCTCCGCCGGAGGTGGTCTAAAAGACCGCGGAGGCCTGAGCCCAGGACCACTACCCCACCCTCCACCAGGGCGCGGGCCAAGCCCTCCCCGCTCTCAAGGGGCCGCCTAAAAGCCCCGGGTCTCCGCCGCCGGGCGGCCCCACCACGGCCGGAAGTCTCCCCGCGCCCCCTCCCCAGCGCCAGACTTCCCTCCCGGCCGCGGCCAGACCCTCTCCGCACTGCCTCCGACCTCCTAGCACGGAGAGCGGAAGCGAGGGGCCCCGTAGCCCGGCCCGCCGACGGGGCAAGAGCAGAACTGGGAGCCAGAGACCGGCCTGGGCGGTTACCTTGATAATCCTGCGGGGCAGCCCGGCCATCTTGTCAGATCCCAAGTTCGGCCTCTGGTCTAGTCTCCGGCTCCGCTCGCCTCACGCACGAGTGGAAGTCCCAGGCTCCACTTCCGGGGGACGTTGCCGCGCCCGCCGCCGCCGCCGCCGAGGCCCCTCGGGAAATGTAGTCCCTGCTCGGGCGCGGGCGCGGGCGGTCTTCCCCAGACCTGGCCTCCTCCCCCGCGCTCTCCGCCCCAGCCCCGGCCTGAAGGTGGCGGAAGTGACACAACGCGACGGGGCAGGGAATTGGGGGAGCCAGCGCGGGAAGGCGCGGAGCGCCGGCGCTTGTAACCGAGCCTGCCGCGCAACAGTGGGACTGGGCGGTCCGTTCCCGCCGGCCTCCTGCCCGAGGCCACGCCCACGCCACGGGCGACGTAACGGAGGCCCGGCCGCCTACGTAGCCCATTCATTCGTTCGTTCGTTTGTTCATTCAACATTCCTGTACTGCGCTCCGCCAGGTTGGCGGGCGTTGCAGGGATTGTCTGTGGTCAAGTTGAAACCCCGGCTCCTTTCTCACTGAGAGAGAGAACGAAATTTGATAGCAAAACTAACTGGGTCTCGCAAGTTACCGAAGAAAACCCTAGCCAGAGAGTTTTGATGTTTAAAGTTTGCATAAATTGGGCCTTTTTAACTAGGGAAGGCTAAAACACAAGGGTTTGGGGAAAGGTGGAGTAGGGAAGAAGAATCGTTTCTGAACGCCTGCCTGGACCTAATGGTTGAGGCTCAGAGAAGCTAGCTAGAGGAAAGACCAGGGAGAGGATTAGAGCCCAGATTAGTAATCTCTCCAAGGGATTACTCTATGTAGTCTTTCTTTTTTAGAGAGACTACCCATAGCTTGAGGGGGGTGGAGGGGACTAAAGGAGGATTAGAGTGAGGGTGCCCAAAATGGGGTTGTTGGGGAAGCATTTCGTGACATCCTGATGATTCATTGCTCTGTGGTGGGCTTTTTACAGATTTTATTTTACTTCATTTCCACCTCGCAGATGAGGCTCAGAGAGGTTTAACTAACATTTTCCAAAGTTATGCAGAAGAAAGTGGAGCTGTTTTAACCCCAGGCAGAACTGCCAAACCATGGACCTCTCAACTGCTTAACTACAGTGTTTCCTAGCACAGTAGTACAGAATAGACTGAAGAATGAAGATGCGCCAGGTGTTATGTTATAGGATAAGAATTCGATTACGCTGATGCTATCTTCCAGGAACTTATAGAGTCCAGTGAAGAGAGACAAATAATTAATTATAACCCAATGTTTTAAGGGCTATAATATGTATTCCAAGGTGCTATTTGAACACAGGGAGGCATTAATTGCTTGAGAAGTCAGAAAAGGCTTCCCAAAGGAGAAGTGGAGTCCTAAAGGATGAGGTTAAGAGTCTAACTGCCTGGTAGGGAAGACCATGCCAGTCATAGGAAATAGCTTGTGAAATAGCATTGAGCTATAAGAAAAAAATAAAAGTGCATTAAAGAAATTAGGAATACGAATGCAAGAAACCTACTAAGAATAACAGAAAACATTTTGTGCTAGGCACAGTGCTAAATGATTACATGTATTATCTCAATTATAAAGTGTATAAGGTAGGCTTTCTTATCAACAGTATTTTCTAGATGAGAGACCAAATCTCAGAGGTAATAATATCAGATAACCAAAAGTCTGAACTGTGTGGTTCTGTAATTAGGAGAATCTGGGAAAGTAAATGACATTGGACAAGGATACTTTCAGAACATTTAGAGAGGACCCAGGAGAATTCACCCTGATAGGAAAAAAGGCAGAGTGAATATTGAGTTCGAAGTGTATTATTGCTTAACAAACAAGCTCACTTAGTGCTTAAAATGACAACAGTCATTTATTTAGTTCTAGGATCTGCATTTTGGGCAGGACTTGGCAGAGAAGGCACATCTTTGTTTCAGTCTGGGCAGTCAAGCTGGGGGCAGACCCACTTCCAACATGGTTCATGTATCTGGCAAGTTGGTGCTGGCTGTTAGCTGCTTTCCCGTGGGCCTCTCCCTAGGACAGCTTAGGCTTCCTCATTGCAGGGTGGCTGGGTTCCAAGAGTTGGTGTCCTAGCTAGCAAAACCAGATGCAGAAGCTGAATCATCTTTTTTGGCCTAGCCTTGAAGTCACGTAGCAACCCTCACACCATAGCCTACTGGTCAACAAAGTTACAAAAGTTCACCCAATTACAAAGGTTAGGGGGCCTGGACTCTACCTCTTGAAAGTGGAATGGCAAGATTCTAAAAACTAGCAGAGTATGTGTGATAGGAGATTTTGGTTGTGGCCAACTTTGGAAAACATAAACTGTTTCACAGGTATATTTGTCAGAGTAAGCTTATAACACACCTACTAGAGAATCATCTGCCTGTGATTTTAAGTGCTGGTTAAAATAAGCATTCCTGGAGCCCTTTTCCCAGAAATCCTAATTCTTAAGATGGGTGATGAGGCCTGGGTATCTGCATTTAAACACCATGGATAATTTTGATGAATCTTAAAATTTGAGAATGAAAATTTTTGAGTAAACAAGAACAAACTACATAGACAAAAAATATTGTCACGTGCCTTCTTTCAGCTCTTCTCCAACAGAATGGAGAGTGAGTATCATGCAGGTTAAGAGTGAGGTGTTTGCCTGACCAGGTGATAGCACATTGGATAGAACATGGACCTGAAACTCTGAGGACCCAGGTTCAAAACCCAGAGGATGCAGGCTTGAGCACGGGCTCACCAGCTTTAACGTGAGGTCACCACCTTGGGTGTGGGATCATGGACATGACCCCATGGTTGCTGGCTTGAGTCCAAAGGTCGCTGGATTGAAGCCCAAAGTCACGGGCTTGAGCAAGGGGTCACAGACTCACCTGGAACCCCCCCCCTCCCAGGTCAAGGCACGTATGAGAATGCAATCAATGAATACTTAAGGTGCTGCAACTAGGAGTTGATGTTTCTCATCTCTCTCCTTTCCTGTCTTTCCCTGTCTGGCACTCTCAGGCTCTCTCTCTCTCTCTCTCTCTCTGTCTCTTTCTCTCTCTAAAAAAAAAAAAAAAAGAGTGAAGTGTTTGGAGCCCAGGCCCAGATTTGAAAAGTTGCTTGTTCTTCATCTTCTTCCTCTATAAAATGTATTTACTTTATTGTGATTGTTGTGACATTTCAATTATCTATACAAAAGATGACATAGCAAAGGCTATTATTTTGTAATCTTAATAGAACCAAATATAGTTACCTTAGGAAACCAGATTTTTAAAACTTGACAGTATAACCTTGTTTGGCAGAGACTGGTTGGAGTGACACTCTGTTAGAGTATTCACACTCTTTATAGATAGATCGATACATAGATGTAGATATATAGATATAGATATATAGTGTTATATAGATATATAGATATACAGAGAGAGAGAGAGAGATTGAGGGAGGGAGGGAGAGAGGGAGAGAGAGAGAGAGAGAGAGAGAGAGAGAGAGAGAGGTATTCGTGGCTCTTTTAGTTGTTTTTCCCACTCTTTTCCTCCTTAAGAACAGCTCATATTATACTCATCAGGAAAATAAAATCTGAACTTCTGATTCATGAAAGTTTTGCAGAACAGAATAAATTCCAGAGGGACAGGTTGCCACAGGGCTAAGATGAGGTTTATTCTCAATTTAGAAAGCTGGTTTAGAATCCTACCTACTATATCCATAAAATATGAATAAAAAAAGGATATTGACAAAACTAGTTGAATCGATTTCTGCAGGGGAAAGGTGCTGGGCAGCTGGAGAACAGAGGAAAAAGGAAGATTCTCTCTATATTCTTGTACCTTTTGGACTTTAAACCATTAAGTTACCTATACAAAGCATAAAATAAGAGTCCAGCCGGACCAGGCAGTGGCGCAGTGGATAGAGCATCGGACTGGAATGCCAAGGACCCAGGTTCGAGACCCCAAGCTCACCAGCTTGAGCGCTGGCTCATCTGCTTTGAGCAAAAGCTCACCAGCTTGGACTCAAGGTCGCTGGCTCGAGCAAGGGGTTACTCGGTCTGCTGAAGGCCCGCAGTCAAGGCACATATGAGAAAGCAATCAATGAACAACTAAGGTATCACAATGCGCAATGAGAAACTAATAATTGATGCTTCTCATTTCTCCATTCCTGTCTGTCTGTCCCTGTCTATCCCTCTCTCTGACTATCTAGCTGTCTCTGTAAAAAAAAAAAAAAAGAGTCCAACTCATGAATTTCAACAGTCTAAGAGATATTCAAAGATCTCTCAACACCAATCAAGATTGATATTATACCACTGATAACTTATAAAAAAGATTCTAGTCCATCGTATTGAATATATAACAGTTACTTATAGCCTCACTAAGCTGAACAGTGCTATGCAAAACTCTTAGCTAATTCATCTTCTTGAGCTCTTTGTCAGGCCTTGCTCTCAACCATTTTATTGTTTTTTGGTTTTTTTCCCAGTCTTTGTTCCTTCCCGGACTCAAACTACAAATGCCTTTGAAATATGATATAGAGAAAGCAGTAGCAAGAATGCTTTGTTGCAGAATTAGAGGAATCTTGCTCTATGCAAATCTTTTACTTTTTATTTTACTGCCTCCTGTAAATTTCCTACCCCTTAATATTTCAGGTTTCCTAATTTGCCCTATAATAGCAGATGCATAACACTGTATGTATTGTAATATCTTGAAACATTTATACCTGAGCTCTTCAGAGTCATGGATTTCTCCCATCTTGGCCACTAGGGCCTGTGACATGAGAGCTCACAAAAAATATTTGTCAAGGGAATGAATCAATGACTGCAGGCTGAAAATAAATACCTGTTTGAGAATGGTTGATGTAGCTTCATGATTTATAAGTAGATGTTGACAGAAAGCGTAGGATGTTTATGTTCATCTCTGAACTTTTCAACTTGATTTTCTGTATGGCATCAGAGCTTTTCTCACAAGCCGACTAATGCTTTTCAGAGACAACAGAGTAGATCAGTTTGGAAATCAGTTACCTTTAACAGAGGCCCTGTTTCAAATCATAAGCTATAATAGCTATCAGGCAGAAGTGTTTGCTTGCAACTAGTCTTATTGTTTCTTGCAACATAGCAAAATTGTTTTGTGGGCGATCAAGACAGAACTATCTGTGAGATGAAGGTTCATGAACACTCTCAAGGAGGAAGTGGGTGTGGAGGAAGAAAAGATTGCATACTGATGTTTTTAAAAAAGGAACACCTGCCACCTCATATTTGTGACTTCATTGAAAATAGCTGAGCATTTACACACTGTTAACCCACACAACACCAGCCTGTAAGAAGGATCTGAGTAGGTACATCCATGCTCATAGGAGCACGATCTTGAGGTTGAAAGCCTCAGGAAAGATGAGACGCAGGAGAGTCAGAGTAATGAGGCTCACCTTAGTGTAGTGATTTACATTTTTTCTTTTTTACACATAAAAGATATATTAGTTCTAATACTATCCATTATTTTTCCTATCACCAATACTTAAAAAAATTCTGTTATACAATCAAAATAGGCTGACATTGATAGCTATTATATATAAAAATAGTGCACTATTTTCTTCTGCAGACTAACTTGCCTTCTAAGAGCTGGTAAACACTTGCTTTATGCTTTGCACAGCATTTTTGAATGTTTTCTCATCCATGGAGCCTTTAAGTCCACTCACCCTGGAGGCATTCTGTAGGGCCCATCATTGATTCTGTGACGTTCCTATAAAGGCAAATGGCGGGGGGTGTTCCTTTCTCTGGGTCAGTTCCCAGTGGAAACAGGATTCCAGAGATGGTGACTCAAGACATTTGGCCAGAAGCCTGGCAGAAACAGGAATTCTGAAAGCAAAGCTCTTTTCCCTGCCTCTGTGTGCCATCCCTTCAGGTTCTTCTCAAGAGAATTGTTTGCATTCCGTGTCCTTGGGTTGCAGTTGCGGCATAATGCCACCTGTGGCTCAGTCTGCCCAGCCTGCCTTCCTTCCTTCCTCCCTTCCCCCACTCCTTCCCACCTGCAGTGCCCCACCCAAGTTTCTTTCCAGGACACTCCCATCACCTTTCTTCCAACACCATCACCTGCCTCTCTTTCTAATAGGCTTCTCAGTTGTGTCACTTGCTTTCTGCAGAAAACTGCCCACCTGGTTCCAGTATGATTAAAAATGTTTTTGAAAACTTTGTTTTGCTTCTGAGTACAGTAATTTGGGATCCAATATACTCTTGAGCAGAGGTTTTCAAACTTTGGAATGCTAATCACCTCAGAGGCTGGTTAAACATCCAGCTGCAGGGGCCCCACCCGAGCTCCTGAGTGCCAGTCACAGGCACCATGTATCTGGGAGCTTTAGCTCCACAGGATCAACAGAGTCGCTGAAGCTTGAGAGTCACTGTCCCACATTGATATGCTCAAAAAAACAAAACAGCTGCCATAACCTTGACTTACACTTTCTTGTTCCTGTTTTTCTACATCCTTTTGATTCTTATTTACTCCTGCCTATTCTAATTCTCTTGCTCCAAGTGTTAGATATTCTAGATTGTTGGGGCTTAAATTGGCCCAAGTGTTCAGTATTCCAGGTTTTAAGGAAGCCAATGTTGAACTCAAAAAGAGTTTGGAGCCTGACCAGGTGGTGGCACAGTGGGCAGAGCATCGACCTGGGATGCTGAGGACCCAGATTTGAAACCCCGAGGTGGCCAGCTTGAGCACAGGGTCACTGGCTGGAGCATGGGATCATAAACATGACCCCGTGGTCACTGGCTTGAGCCTAAAGGTTGCTGGCTTGAAGCCCAAGGTTACTGGCTTAAGCCCAAGGCTTGAGCAAGGGGTCACTGACTCAGCTGGAGCCTGTCCCCCACTCAAGGCATGTATGAGAAGTAATCAATGAACAACTAAAGTGCTACAAATACAAGTTGATGCTTCTAATCTCTCTTTCTTCCTGTCACTATCCCTGTCTGTCTGCCTCTCTCTCTCTCTCTCTCTCTCTCTCTCTCTCTCTTACGCATGTGTGTGCGCATGCTTGCCAAAAAAAGAAAAGAAAAGAAAAGAAAAAAGAGTTTGGAGGTTTTGCCTAAAAATAAATTATGAAGATTTAGAAAAGGGTCTTAGTTTCCAAACAAAACCCAGAAGTGTTCCAAAGAAGAAAGAAAAGAGTTCTTACAGTAAAAGGTACATTCTTGACAATTATCAGTTCTGCATTCTTATCCCCAGGATTGGTTCAGGATGGTTATCAGTCAGCTGTCAGGCAGTCTGGATGATAGGTGCCAGGTCCAGAGGATGGATATGGTCTGACCATATCCTGTGGTCCGAGTAATAGATGTCAGGTGGTCTGAATACATGAGTCCTTCAGGGGAGTAATCAGAGGGTTATTTGGAGATATGGTGTATGTCCAGATGTATATATCCAGGCACTGACACCGGACAAGAAAATTCAAAAAGTTTAATATCCCAGGCTAGTTAGAACAAGAACAGACCATTTCCTCATGCCTCAACCATCATAATGTTAACAATTGTAGCAGCTTAGTTAAAGTGACTTCATTTTATATATTCTCTATCTTCACTTTTTCCTTGCCAATAAATAGCACTCCCTTCCCCTCTTGAAATCATAAACAATGGAAAGAAATGGAGATAAAATATTGCCTTCATGACCAATAATGCCGATTGGAGAATACAGCCCTAAGTGAGCAGTAACTTGGGTTTACTAATTAATTACACCCTCACAAGCTCCCCAATTTCAGGCATAGCCACCCAGTCACTTAGAGGAAAAGGGACAGAAAGAATGAAAGGAGGAAGAGAGATAAGGATGAGCAGACCCAGTTCATTATCGTAAATTCACTAGTCAGAAAACTTACTCCTCATACCCTCTAATCACAAAAGCACTTGACATTTTCTTAACCTACTGCTTACTTTTCATCTCAAAGCCAACCTCAAATCACAGCCTGGACAATCTCATTGCTCCGAATATCCTGTGATCATCATACCTACACTCTAACATAATTTTCACATCTTGTTGTCTTTTCACTCACATCATGTTTCCTTTTCACCTGCAGTTCCCTACTCCATCTGCCTGCTGGTCTTTCCATCCTCCACAAAGGGCATCTTGCACATTATGTTCTAACAAATGTCCGCTGTATTAACACATCTGTTTACCAGACACCCTTCTAAGGCAGAAAGCACAATATTCTTTGTGCTGTGTGTCCAGCAGTAACATCATCCTGGCACATGTTCTGTCCCTCCTGTCTCCTTCATTCTCTACCTTGTATGAAATAGACCCTCCCTAGGAACTAAGTTTTAAATTTGGGCAAGGTAGAATCTCTGATCTTGAACTTACTTTCTAACAGGGAAAACAGACATTTATATTAATCTATTTGATGTGATAAGTTCTGCGACTGTAACATTTAGATACAGTGAAGAGTATATAAAAGATACAAGGGAGGCTTCATCCACTCAATTATTCAATAAACATTTAGTGAGTGCCAAGTGCCAGGCATTGTGCAAGAATCTGCAGGTAAAATGGTGAGCCAAATCAGACATGGAATTCCCCTCACAGAGAACAGATGCAGACACATATGGGTAAAATTATTATAAATATGAAATTTTATTCAGGATTCTTGGTTACAGGCACAGAAACTGACTCAGACTAACTTAAACAGAAAAGGAATTCAATGGAAGAACATTGGGTCATTCAGACTCAGAACACAGGAGGCATATCTGGAGCTGGGAGAGGAAGAGAGCCAGGGGGAATCACCAGTTTTTGGTTCAACACTTCTCCCTGGTCCTCCTCCTGGTATGCTGTTCCTGAGTTCTGAGCCTCTCTAGTTACGATTCCCATTTCTAACTAGGGTGGGCTCATGGCAATGGGAGTCTGAGATCTAATCTTAACTTACACTGATTTTCAAACATTTCATAAGTCTCAACCCGCTCCTCATTCCTTCTTCCTAAATACTTGGTGCCACCGATTATTTGAGCCTTGGTGGGATCTGAGCTTAACTATCCTGTGTTCTGCTATGTCAGGTGCCATGCCTACCTCTGCTGGCTTCCATCCGTGTTCGCATGGTTCAGGTGTGATCTCTGAGAGAAGAGAACAAAAACATATTTATGCTGATATGAGTATTTTGGTGTCTTTGAGGCAGCTTTCCTGCACAAGGAGATTACTCACAGATTAGTTTTTAATTAACATTCAGTTTTTTAAGCAACAGTAAAGTCTACATTTTCCTTATGCTTTCAGGTTCAATTTACAATTCTTATCATTCTAGTTATAAGGCTAGCAGCTATATAAAATAAAACTCTCAAGAGAACCTTTTGTAAAAGTAAATTAAATACATTTAAGCATTTGAAATTGCACTTATAAACTTAAAATATTAAATTTTCTTTTCCAGTCCTTCAATTTTCTGATGGACAAGTACCTAATAACTCTTACAAATTAAAAAATATAGTGAGCCATCTATTAAATAATCTAATTCTGCTTCCAGACCTAATACAATTCCAAGCCCTCTAAATGGGGTGGTCTCACCACCATTGTCACATGAATTCAGGTAACACATATAACCTAAGTTCCAAGTGTGATGTGAGCCTCTAACTTCCTACCCAGGTTGTTTCACTATTTGATTTACCAACATATTCAATAAAGCTATTTACTATTTGAAGTTAATCAGAATTCTGTTCACATTCTATCAACAGGGGAGGCTTACACTGCTTATATTTAAATGACATCCAGCCCTAGCCAGTTGGCTCAGCCATAGAGCATCAGCCCAGCATGTGGATGTCTCGGGTTTGATTCCAATCAGGGCACACAGGAGAAGCAATCATCTGCTTCTCCATGCCTCTCCCTCTCCCTTCTCTCTCTTCATCTCTCTCTCTTTCCTTCTCACAGCCATGGCTTGGTTGGAGTAAGTTGGCCCCTGGCACTGAGGATGGCTCCATGACCTGGCCTCAGGCTCTAAAATAGCTCTGTTGCTGAGCAATGGAGCAACAGCCCCAGATGGGCAGAGCATTACCCCATAGAGGGTTGGCCGAGGGGATCCCAGTCGGGGTACAGGAGTCTGTCTCTCTGCCCCCCACTTCTCACTTAAGGAAAAATAAATAAAAGACATCCAATTGTATTCTATACCCATCTCCAGTCTTACAGTCACAACATCAAAAGCATGATAACAACACTTACTCTGACATGGTGACAGTTATTTCTCTTTCTCTCCTCCAGACCCACTCTTTACCTTGTCCATCCTGCTCTCTGCCCAAAACGTTGATCTGAATGGACTACACTTGCATGAAAGGGATTCCTTGCTCTCTGGTTTCTGATTGGTTTGGGCCATGAGGAGCCCCTTCAGGGCACTGCAAAGAGAGGGATGTGAAGGTTGCTCCTTGCAAAGTCAGCTCTGGCTGGCTATGCCCTTCAACAGAAAATTACTGCTCCCTTCAAAGTAGCCAGTTACAGGATTCTCTCCTCTGGGGCCCAGCAACTGCTCCTTCTCTTTGTCCCTTCTGGCCTAGAAGGAACAGCCAGTGCTAGTAAGCTCTGGTTATACTCCTCCTTCTCTTCCTCCTCCTCCTTGTGACTCTGCTCACACCTCTATCAAGATCCCTCTGCATATAACCCCTCTGGGATTATACCAATTGAGTATGTCATCTGTTTTTGCTGAGACCCTAATTGATATACCAAGTTAAAGCTAGAAATAATTACTGTACTTTTCAGGCTAAATTTATTTATTTATTTATTTATTTTTTAAAATTATTTTTATTTATTTATTCATTTTTTTAGAGGGGGGGAGAGAGAGAGAGAGAGAGAGAGAGAAGGGGGGGAGGAGCAGGAAGCTTCAACTCCCATATGTGCCTTGACCAGGCAAGCCCAGGGTTTTGAACCAGCAACCTCAGCATTCCAGGTCAATGCTTTATCCACTGCGCCACCACAGGTCAGGCCTAAATTTATTTTTAATTACATTTATCAGATTATTCCTGACAGGCAAAAGAAAAGGATTATATTTTAAAGCCTAAGAAACAAGTAATCTCCTTGGGTGAGATATTCATTAAAAATTTATTATACAAGTATTTATTAAGCACCTACAATGTACAATTATTGATAGCATTGAGTGCTTGCTACATGTCAGGTTCTTTACTAAGCATTCTACTTACCCTCTACCCGACAATTTAATAAAGTAGGAGATATCATTATTATTTTTCTTTGACAAAAAATAAACTGAGACTCAAAAATATTAAGTATATAAATTGTTCCAAATAACGTAAGAAGTGAGGGGGTCAAGTTTCAAATTTAGGTAAAGCGATTCTCAGAATCCACGTGTTAAGCTTTGCACTCTACTGCCTCCCTACCATTACGCTGGACCTCTAGGAGTACACCGATGAGAAATAAAACGGGCCTACCTGCAGGAAGCCTAAGGCCTTACGGGGAGAGAGGACATAAATGTAAAAATCACTTGGAGTGTTGATAAGAGAGTTTTTGAAGGAAACATAGCTTATAATCTGTGGTTTGTACTGTACTTACTATTAGGGAGGCATTTATATTTTAATTAGTACTGATCCTTTGGATACATTTTTCTTGACTCACTTGTGATTTGAATTATTTTCATTCTATCATTTCAGTTAGGATTAGGTTCCACTAGAAGTAAAAGAGGCTCAAAGTAACATTGATTTCAATACCATAAAAGTTGCCTGACCTGTGGTGGCACAGTGGATAGAGTGTCAACCTGGAACGCTAAGGTTATCGGTTCTAAACCTCAGTGCTCACCTGGTCAAGGCACAGACGATGAACAACTAAAGTGAAACAACTATGATATCACTCTCTCTCTCCCTCTCAAATCAATAAATAAAATTAAAAAATAAATAAATAAATACCATAAAAGTTTACTTCTCTCTATTGTAAAAATCCAAAAATAAGATATCCAGAACTGGGATCTCTGGTCCACAAAGATCCAGCCTCTTTTCTGCGAACTGATCCTCATTCCAAAGAAAAGGCCCTTATCCTAGTGTTCTAAGGTATTGAACAGAACATCCACACTCCAGGAGAAAGGATGCAGAAGGGACAAAGTAAAAGGGGCAAGGAGTGCATACCAGTTGCCTTTAAGGAAGAGCCCTAAAGCTGCTGCAAGACACATTTGTTTACATTTCATTGGCCGGCACTTAGTCACATGGCCACACCTATGATCACAAGGGAGGTGGAAAATGTGTATTTTTTTTAAAGGTTGAATTATTTAATTTTATTTATTTTTTACAAAGACAGAGAGTGAGTCAGAGAGAGGGATAGACAGGGACAGACAGACAGGAACGGAGAGAGATGAGAAGCATCAATCATTAGTTTTTCATTGCGCGTTGCAACACCCTAGTTGTTCATTGATTGCTTTCTCATATGTGCCTTGACCACGGGCCTTCAACAGACCAAGTAACCCCTTGCTGGAGCCAGTGACCTTGGGTTCAAGTTGGTGGGCTTTTTTGCTCAAACCAAATGAGCCCGCGCTCAAGCTGGCGACCTCGGGGTCTTGAACCTGGGTCCTCTGCATCCCAGTCTGATGCTCTATCCACTGCGCCATCGCCTGGTCAGGCGAAAATGTGGATTTTTGAATGCCGCATAGCCATACATTCAGTCAAAGACTATGAGTTCTATTAATATGAAGGAAAGAGAGAAATAGCTGTTGGGGAATAACTAGCAGTTTCCACTGTAAATTTCTCACAGTTTCTGGTGAGGTCATTTAACAATGTGATTAAAGATATAAAATTTATTCTAACAAAGCTAAGCAAACACTTCTTAAAGAGAACACTCAATGCTTATTAGAAAAACAGGGTTTTTTTGGTTAAGTTTCAAATAGATGTGGTCTCTTAGAGAGCTTTTTTCTTTACTTGAGGTAATATCATGTAAGTTTTAGGTATACAATATCTGTATATACTATAAAGTGATCTTCACCAAAAATCTAGTTACCATCCATTTTCATACAATTGACCCCCTTCACTCATTTTGCCCCCCTCCCAACCCTTTCCCACTGGTAACCACCACACACATCTGTTCTCTGTACCTATAAGTTTTTTTTAAGTTTTTTTAGATTCTGCATATGAATGACATTATACTTATTTGTCTTTTTCCATCTTACTTTTTTCACTTACCATAGTACCCTCAAGTTCCATCCACATTGTCACAAATGGCAAGATTTCATTGCTTTTTATGACTGAATAATATTTCATATATATAATGATATATGCACATATTCTAGCCACATTTTAGATAAATACCCAGCAGTGAAATAGCTGAATCATATCATAGTTCTATTCTTAATTTTTGAGGATTCTCTATACTGTTTTCCACAGTGGCTGTACTAAAGTACATTCTTACCAGCAGTGAATAGGGTTTGCTTTTCCCACATCCTCTCCAACACTTGTTATTCTTGTCTTTTTGATATGAGGCATTTTAACAGATGTGAAGTTATATCTCACTGTGGTTGTGATTTGCACTTCCCTAATAATTAATGATGTTGAACTTTTTTTCATGTGCCTGTTGGCCATCGGTAGGTCTCAAGAACCAAAAAACAAATAGTGATGATTTTAAAATGGGCAAAGGATATGAATAGACATTTTTCCAGAAAAGACACACAGAAACTCCTTTTACACTACTACCTGACATGTGTAAAATATTTCTTAAGAAACATATACTAGATCTGTTTTCATCACCAACTCTACTGTTTTTGCCAGCACCCCATATTCTATTGATATTGACCTTATTTTTGATTCTTGAAAGAATCATACCACTTCCTGTCTTAGGGCCCTCACACAGATCATTCCCTCTTACCCTTTTCCTCTTTCTAACTTCTACCCTTCAGATAGCTGCTTAAATTTATATGCTCAGAGAAGCCTTTCTTAACCCTAATAGACTAGTCAAATGCCAAAAGACTAGTTATATGCTCTATGACATTCTTTTCTTTTGATACACTCAGCATAATGATAATAAAATAATTAATTACAAAATTATATACTTAATATCTGTCATCCCCATTTGATATACAATCTATAAAACTGTTGTTCTGGTGTCTTGTATATCTAATATGTGCTCAATAAGTATTTGTTAAATGAATGAGTATAGAATAAATTTAAAAGTAGCAGGAAAACACTTAATAATGAAATAACTTTAAAATAAAAACTATAGGAACAGCTTCCAGACAGATAGCCTAGGGCTAGTTACACACAACCTCTGACATTGACCTGTACCTGAACCCTGCCCAAGTGGACCCAGAACCAGCACAACCAGTAGTGGGCTTCAGACTACATCAGAAATCGGCCCAACTAGCCAATAAGCAGCACACACAAAGGCAGATTCCGGTAGGCACCAGATTCTTCTGGGAACAACTCCACCTTGAGGGGCAGCCCTGCACAGTGTCTCATAAATGGTAATCGAGATGTACCATTATAGTCAGTCAGCCTGAAGAGTTAACTCACCCAAGAAACAGCCAACAGCATTCAAGACTCAACTACAACAGGAGAGTGGACATAACCCACAAGAAATATAATTCAGGAGCACCGAGTTCAAGTGATCTGTAAGTTCATGCCACTAAGCCCAACAAGACATCATCATAAAGACATCACGAAAAGTTTGGGAGTCATAGCATATCTACCTAATATACAGAGACAAATGGGGAGACAAAGAAATATGCCTCAAATGAGAGAACAAGAGAAAACCCCAGCCTCACATGTGGTGGTACAGTCAATAAAGAGTTGACCTGGAACATTGAGGTTGCTGGTTCAAAACCCTGGGCTTGCCCAGTCAAGTCTCATACCTGCTCCTCTCCCATGGTATTTCTCTCTCTCTCTCTCTCCTCTCTAAAATCAATAAGTAAAGTCTTTTTTAAAAAATGAAATAAAATAAGAAAAATCCCCAGAAAAAATATTAAATAAAATGGAAGCAACTAGATTACCAGATGCAGAGCTTAAAACAATGATTATAAAGATGCTCAAGGATGATCTTGGTGAAAACTTAAACAAAAAGACAGTAAGCATTAAAAAAAAAAGGACATAGAAACCACAAAAAAGAACCAGTCCAAAATTAAGAATACAATATCTGAAAGAATACACTAGAAGAAATCAACAGCAGGTTAGATGAAACAGAGGATTAAATCAGCAATTTAAAGGACAAGATAATAGCAAGTACACAAGAATAGTATCAAAAGAGAGAGATAGAGAGAGAGAGAATTAAGAAAAATGAAGGAAGTCTAAGGGACCTCTGGGACAACATCAAGCATAACATCCACATGATAGGAATACCAGAAGGAGGAAAAGGTGAACAAGAGATAGAGAAGCTGGTTTAAGAAATCGTGGGTGAGGCCCTGGCCAGTTGGCTCAGTGGTAAAGTGTCATCCTGACATGTGGAAGTCCTGGGTTTGATTCACAGCCGAGGCACACAGGAAAAGTGTCCATCTGCTTCTCCACCCTTCCCTCTCTCCTTTCTCTCTATCTCTCTCTTCCCCTCCCTCAGCCAAGGCTCCATTGGAGCAAAGTTGGCCCGAGTACTGAGAATGGCTCCATGGCCTCCGCCTCAGGTGCTAAAAAATGGCTCTGGTTACAATGGAGCAACAAACCAGATGGGCAGAGCATCACCTCCTAGTGGGCATGCCGGGTGGATCCCAGTGGATCCAGAGTCTGTCTCTTTGCCTCCTGGCTTCTCACTTCAGAAAAATAAAAAAAATAAAAAAATTGAAATAGTGGCTGAAAATTTCCTGAACCTGATGAAGGAAAAAGTCACACAAGTTCAGGAAGCACAGAGAATCCCAATCATGATAAACCTAAAAAGGCCCTAACAAAGACACATCATAATTAAAAAGCCAAAAACTAAAAACAAAGAGAGAATCTTAAAAGCCACAAGAGAAAAGCAACATTACCTACAAAGGAGTCCCCCTAAATCTGTCAGCTGATTTCTCAACAGAAATACTTCAAGCCAGAAGGCATTGGTATGAAATATTCAAGGTGAGGAAAAGCAAAGATCTTCAACCAAGACTACACTATCCAGCAAGGCTATTATTTAAAATATAAAGTGAAATAAAGAGCTTCCCAGACAAAAAAAAGTGCTAAAAGAGTTCATTACAATCAAACCAGTATTGCAAGAAATGTTAAATGGCCTGCTTTAAGAAGAGGAAAGAGCCTGACAGGTTGTAAACTCTGGCATCACAGGCTTGAGTGTGGGCTCGTCTGGCTTGAGTGCAGGCTCATCAGTTTGAGTGTGGGGTCGCTGGCTTGAGTGTGGGATCATAGATGTGACCCCAACGTCGCTGGCTTGAAGCCCAAGGTTGCTGGCTTGAGCAAAGGGTCACTCATTCTGCTGTAGCCTCCTGGTCAAGGCACATATGAGAAAGCATTCAATGAACAACTAAGATGCCACAGCAAAGAACTGATGCTTCTCATCACCCTTCCTGTCTGTCTGTCCCTATCGGTCCCTCTCTCTCTCTTTGTCTCTGTCAAAAAAAAAAAGGAAAGAAAAAAGGAAACCAAGAGAGAAAACTGTAGGTATAAAGAATAAATAGAAATAAATAAGTACATATCAATAATAACCTTAAATGTAAACAGATTAAATGCTCCAACCAAAAGACATAGGATAGTGGAATGAATAAGAAAATATGACTGGCCTGACCAGGTGGTGGTGTAGTGGATAAAGCATTTACCTGGTACGTTGAGGACACAGCTCGAAACTTGAGGTCACTAGCTTGAGTGCAGGTTCGTTTGGCTTGAGCACGGGGTGACCAGATTGAATGTGGGGTGATAGCTTGAGCATGGGATCATAAACATGATCCCATGGTCACTGGCTTGAGCCCAAAATTCACTGGCTTGAAGCCCAAGGTTGCTGGCTTGAGCAAGGGGTCACTAGCCTGGCTGGAGCCCCCAGATCAAGGCACATATGAGAAAGCAATCAATGAACAACTAAAGTGCCACAGTGATGAGTTAATGCTTCTCATCTCTCTCCTTTCCTGTCTATCTGTCCCTGTCTACCTGTCTGTCTGTCTGTCTCTCTCAATTAACAACAGCAACAACAACAACAAAAACATGACCCACACTTATGCTGCTTACAAGAGACCCACTTCAGAATAAAAGATACACACAGACTGAAAGTGAAGGAATGGAAAAAATATTCCATGTAAATGAAAAAATGGAGGGGTAGCAATACTTATATCTGACAAGATGACTTCAAAACAAAGGCCAGCTTATGAGTACCACTGGGGATATTAACAGATGCTGAGGAAGCATTTCTTCTACACGTGGCTGATCGAGGGGGACATTAATCCTGTCAAGGAGTAAGGCCCAACAGAGAGGATAATCATCTTCACTTGGGTTCCCCCTGAGAAAAAGACTCAGCACTGAGACAAGATGGCGCTGGAGTAGGCGGACGTACCAACATCTACCTCCCAGAACCAAAGTGGATTACAAACTAATTTTATGAACTATCATCTGGAAAAACCAACTTTGGACTAAACTAAGAGGACTCTTCAACCTAGGAACACTGAAGAAGCCACACTGAGACTGGTAGGAAAAGCGGAAAAGCGGGGAGGGCTGCCCAGCTCCCTGGAGCGAATGGCAGCAAGGAGAGACTCGCGTGGTGGGAAGTGACTTTAGCAGAGGGGAAAGGGTCCTGAGCCCCAGGAACAAAGCCCCACCCTGCAGCCCCAGAGCCCAGAAGAGGCGTAAGGACAGTATTTAGCTGGAAACAAGTCAGGATACTGTTTGTGAGAAAGAGTCTGATTTCTCAGACCCAGGATCCTTCTTAAAGGGACCATGCAGAACATCTCTCTCACAACCACTCACCCGGGGCTCCTAGGGATGGGGAGAGAGAGGAGAGGACCAGAGTAACAGGAAGAGAGTGTAATCTAGGAGGCACAGGGAGAAACATCTTGGGAGATAGCCACTCTAACCCCCAGGAAGAGTCATTCCCAAAGCTGAAGTGAATATTTCCCCCAGAAACAGCAAGACCAGCAAAGGGAAGCAGGAGAGCAGTCAAACAAGCTCCCCCACGGCATTCAGAGCAGAGTCGCATAGAAGGAGGGAGCTTTTGGGTCAACAGTAGTGAGTCTTAGGGTCCGAGTTGCAACGCCCCCACCCACGCGGCTGAGGGCGCCGGAGAGCGGGTGGCAGCAGGAGACAAAAGCGCGGTTCTGCTGCCAGGGGCAGAAGCCCGGTGGCCAACACTGAGCTCAGGTGTGAGCTCAATCTTGCCAGGCTGGGGAGAAGGGGGTGTGCAAAAGTGGTCAAGCTCAGCTGCCAGCAGCCTGTAATCCAGCCCCCGGGAAAAGAGTGGGAACCCCGGAAAGGGTGGAGACCAGCCCCTGAGCAAGGGCAGAGGAGCACAGCCTTGCCCCGCCTGTGCAACCCAGGCTTGCGGTCTGACTTGGTAGCCGGCTCCTCCCACGAGGGTGGAGCCAAAGGCCCAGAAGAGGCGGAGTTTCGCTACTGAGTTGAGCTTGGGCATGCAGTCCTGCCCAGCGGTAGAGCCAAGGCTAGCAGCTGTTCCTCGAGTGGGCTCCTCATGCAAGGGCAGGGCGAAAGCCCGGAAACAGGCAGAGACCCGCAGCTGAGCAAAAGTGCTCACTAGTGCCCTCAGGACCAAGCATAACGTCACACAGGGGGGCGCAGCACAGGCCAAGACCACAAACACTTGTGCAGCCGAGCGCACGATCACAACCACTCCCGTGAAGAAAAAATGCAGAAGCAGAGAAATACAACACAAATAAACCAAGAGAAATCCCCAGAAAAGGACCTAAGTGAATCAGATATAACCAAATTATCAGATGCAGAGTTTAAAATAACGATTGTTAGGATGCTCAAAGATATTAGAACAACCATAGATGGTCATTATGAAAACCTAAATAAAGAGATAACAAATGTAAAAAAGGACATTGAAATAATAAAAAAGAATCAGTCAGAAATGAAAAATACAATATCTGAAATAAAAAATATAATGGAAGAAATTAAAAGCAGGATGGATGAAGCAGAGAACCGAATCAGCGAGTTAGAGGACACGATAAATAAAGGCATGGAAGCAGAGCAGAAAAAAGAAAAGAGACTCAAAAAGTCTGAGGAAACTCTAAGAGAGCTCTGTGACAACACGAAGAGAAATAACATCTGCATCATAGGGGTTCCTGAAGAAGAAGAGAAAGAACAAGGGATAGAGACTCTGTTCAAACATATCATAGCGGAAAACTTCCCCCAATTAAGGCAGGAAAACATTTCACATGTTCAGGAAGCACAGAGAACTCCATTAAGGAGAAACCCAAAGAAACCAACACCAAGACACATCATAATTAAAATACCAAAGCTAAATGATAAAGAGAAAATATTAAAAGCTGCTAGAGAAAAAAAGACTATCACCTACAAAGGAGCCCCCATAAGGATGACTTCTGACTTCTCAACAGAAACACTTGAGGCCAGAAGGGAATGGCAAGAAATATTGAAAGTAATGCAGAATAAGAACCTACAACCAAGACTACTTTATCCAGCAAGGCTATCATTTAAAATTGAAGGAGAAATAAAAAGCTTTACAGACAAAAAAAAAACTCAAGGATTTCACTGCAACCAAACCAAGGCTGCAAGAAATGCTAAGGGACCTGTTGTAAACAGATCAAAGGAAAAAAAGAATATAGCAAAAGAGGCATACAGCTTTAAAGGAAAAAAATGGCAATAAACAATTACATATCAGTAATAACTTTAAATGTTAATGGATTAAATGATCCAATCAAGAGACATAGGGTAGCTGCGTGGATAAGAAAACAGGACCCATACATATGCTGTCTACAAGAGACACACCTTAAATCAAAAGATGCACACAGACTGAAGATAAAAGGATGGAAAAAAATATTTCACGCAAATGGAAATGAAAAAAAAGCTGGGGTAGCAATGCTTATATCAGACAAAATGGACTTTAAAACAAAGACCATAGTTAGAGATAAAGAAGGTCACTACATAATGATAAAGGGAGCAATCCAAAAGGAAGATATAACCATTATAAATATCTACGCACCTAATATAGGAGCACCTAAATATATAAAGCAGACTTTGATAGACTTAAAGGGCGAGATCAACAGCAATACTATAATAGTAGGGGATTTCAATACCCCATTAACATCATTAGATAGATCCTCAAGAAAGAAAATTAACAAAGAAACAGCAGACTTAAAGGACATATTAGATCAACTCAATTATAATAGATATCTTCAGAACCTTTCACCCTAAAGCCGCAGAATATACATTATTTTCAAGCGCTCATGGTACATTATCTCGAATAGACCACATGTTAGGGCACAAAAGCGGTCTCAACAAATTGAAGAAGATTGAAATCATATCGAGCACCTTCTCTGATCACAATGGCATTAAACTAGAAATCAACCACAATAGAAAAATTGAAAAACATTCAAACACTTGGAAACTAAATAGCACGTTATTAAATAATGAATGGGTTAACATTGAGATCAAAGAAGAAATTTTAAAATTCCTAGAAACAAACGATAATGAGCATACATCAACTCAAAATTTATGGGACACAGCAAAAGCAGTCCTGAGAGGGAAGTTTATAGCATTACAGACATACCTCAAAAAACTAGAAAAAGCTCAAATAAACAACTTAACCCTGCATCTAAAAGAACTAGAAAAAGAACAGCAAGTAAAGCCCAGAGCTAGTAGAAGGAAGGAAATAATAAAGATCAGAGAAGAAATAAATGACATAGAGGCTAAAGAAACAATACAGAGGATCAATGATACCAGGAGTTGGTTCTTTGAAAAGGTAAACAAGATCAATGAACCTTTAACGAGACTCACCAAGAAAAAAAAAGAAAGGACTCAAATAAATAAAATTAGAAATGAGAGTGGAGAAATAACAACTGACACAACAGAAGTACAAAATATTGTAAGAAAATACTATGAAGAACTGTATGCCAAAAAACTAGACAACCTAGATGAAATGGAAAAATTCCTTAAATCATATAATCTTCCAAAAATCAATCTGGAAGAATCAGAAAACCTAAACAGACCAATTACAACAAATGAGATTGAAACAGCTATCAAAAAGACTCCCAAAAAAGAAAAGTCCAGGGCCTGATGGCTTCACAAGTGAATTCTACCAAATATTCAAAGAAGAACTAACTCCTATCCTTCTCAAGATATTTCAAAAAATTCAAGAGGAAGGAAGACTTCCAAGCTCCTTTTATGAGGCAAACATAATTCTGATTCCAAAACCAGGCAAAGACAACACAAAAAAAGAAAATTATAGGCCAATATCCCTGATGAACTTAGATGCAAAAATCGTCAACAAAATATTAGCAAACCGGATCCAACAATATATGAAAAAAATCATACACCATGATCAAGTGGGATTTATTCTGGGGAGGCAAGGTTGGTACAATGTTCGCAAATCAATCAATGTGATTCATCACATAAACAAAAGAAAGGAGAAAAACCACATGATAATTTCAATAGATGCAGAAAAAGCATTTGATAAAGTACAGCGCCCATTCATGAACAAAACTCTCAGCAAAGTGGGAATACAGGGAACATACCTCAACATGATAAAGACCATCTATGACAAACCCACAACCAACAACATACTCAATGGGCTAAAATTAAAAGCAATCCCCTTAAGATCAGGAACAAGGCAGGGGTGCCCCCTTTCACCACTCTTATTCAACATAGTTCTGGAAGTCCTAGCCACAGCAATCAGACAAGAAAAAGAAATAAAAGGTATCCAAATTGGAAAAGAAGAAGTAAAACTATCATTATTTGCAGATGATATGATATTGTATATAGAAATCTCTAAAGTCTCAGTAAAAAAACTACTAGACCTGATAAATGAATTCGGCAAGGTGGGGGGATATAAAATCAATACTCAGAAACCAGAGGCATTTTTATACACTAATAATGAACTGTCAGAAAGAGAAATCAAGGAATCAATCCCCTTTACCATTGCAACCAAAAAAATAAAGTACCTAGGAATAAATCTAACCAAGGAGATTAAAGACTTGTACTCGGAAAATTATAAAACATTGATAAAAGAAATCAGGGAAGATACAAATAAATGGAGGCATATACCGTGCTCATGGTTAGGAAGAATAAACATCATTAAAATGTCTATATTACCCAAAGCAATTTATAAATTCAATGCAATACTGATTAAAATACCAATGACTTACTTCAAAGATATAGAACACATATTCCAAAAATTTATATGGAACCAAAAGAGAACACGAATAGCCTCAGCAATCTTGAAAAGGAAGAATAAAGCGGGAGGTATCACACTTCCGGATATCAAGTTATATTATAAGGCCATTGTACTCAAAACAGCATGGTACTGGCATAAGAACAGGCACATAGATCAATAGAACAGAACAGAGAACCCAGAAATAAACCCACAGCTCTATGGACAACTGATATTTGATAAAGGAGGTAAGAAAATACAATGGAGTAAAGACAGCCTCTTCAACAAATGGTGTTGGGAAAATTGGACAGCTACCTGCAAAAAAATGAAACTAGACCACCAACTTACACCACTCACAAAAATAAACTCAAAATGGATAAAAGACTTAAATGTAAGCCGTGAAACCATAAGCATCTTAGAAGAAAACATAGGCAGTAAGCTCTCTGACATCTCTCGCAGCAATATATTTGCTGATATGTCTCCACAGGCAAGTGAAACAAAAAACAGGATAAACAAATGGGACTTTAACAAACTAAAAAGCTTCTGCACAGCTAAAGACAATAAGAACAGAATAAAAATACAAACTACACAATGGGAGAATATATTTGACATTGCATCTGATAAGGGGTTAATAACCAAAATTTATAAAGAACTTGTAAAACTTTATACCACGAAGACAAACAATCCAATCCAAAAATGGGCAAAAGAAATGAATAGACACTTCTCCAAAGAGGACACACAGATGGCCAATAGGCATATGAAAAAATGCTCAACATCACTAATCATTAGAGAAATGCAAATTAATACCACAATGAGATATCACCTCACACCAGTCAGAATGGCGCTTATCAACAAAACAACACAGAATAAGTGCTGGCGAGGATGTGGAGAAAAGGGAACCCTCCTGCACTGCGGGTGGGAATGCAGACTGGTGCAGCCACTGTGGAAAACAGTATGGAGATTCCTCAAGAAATTAAAAATTGAACTGCCTTTTGACCCAGCTATACCACTGTTAGAAATATACCCCAAGAACACCATAGCACTGCTTGAAAAGAAGAAATGCACCCCCCATGTTTATGGCAGCATTGTTCACAATAGCAAAGATCTGGAAACAGTCCTAGTGTCCATCAGAGGACGAGTGGATTAAAAAGCTTTGGTATATATATACTATGGAATACTACTCAGCCATAAAAAATGATGACATAGGATCTTTTACAACAACATGGATGGGCCTTGATAACATTATACTGAGCGAAAGAAGAAAATCAGAAAAAACTAAGAACTATATGATTCCATACATAGGTGGGACATAAAGATGAGACTCAGAGACATGGACAACAGGGTGGGGGGAGGAGAGAGAGGGTCTAGGGGGAGGGGAGGTGCACAAAGATCATGCTTTTCAGCATTTGCCATATTCCCCCCTTAATCTATAGACAGACAGCAAATATTTACTTATGGTGTTTCCACTATAAAGACTGCTGTCTTAGGGACAAATGCTGATGAACTATTTCAGCAGTTCCTCCTTCTTCAAAGACTTATATGTCAACATAGAGATCCATGTTTCATAGGACATACTCAAGCTCACTCCATGCTCCCTGGAGCTTTAGCACAAAGGAATGCCCTTTTTTTTCTCTCTCTTTTCTTTTTTTCTTTTTTTTTTGTTGTATGTTTTCTTTTATTTATTTATTTTTTGTATTTTTCTGAAGATGGAAATGGGGAGGCAGTCAGACAGACTACCGCATGCGCCTGACCAGGATCCGCCTGGCATGCCTGGGTGGGGGATGCTCTGCCAATCTGGGGTGTTGCTCTGTTGCAACCAGAGCCATTCTAGCGCCTGAGGCAGAGGCCATGGGGCCATCCTTAGTGCCCGGGGTGGCTTTGCTCTGGTGGAGCCTTGGCTGCGGGAGGGGAAGAGAGAGACAGAGAGGAAGGAGAGGGGGAGGGGTGGAGAAGTAGATGGTTGCTTCTTCTGTGTGCTCTGACTGGGAATCGAACCCGGGAATCCTGCACACCAGGCCAATGCTCTACCACTGAGCCAACCGACCAGGGCCTAGGAATGCCCTTGTTGATCAAGCTACCCAAAAGAAAATTATATGGAGCAACCATGACAGACCGAGCAAGTCAGTCTCATACTATTCATCACCAGAACGCTGCAGCCCGGTGTAAACAGTTTCAACTTTCTCGGGAAGCAGCACGGCAGATTGGGAATTCCTGTCCAAGGGGACCTATACTGCCCCTTCATTTGGAGTTAACCCTCAAGGACCCCTACCAGGACAACTTTGGCAGATGGTTGTTACTCATATACCTTCATTTGGCAAACAGTCGTATGTCCACATTACAGTGGATACATATTCCGGATCTATAGTAACCTCTGTCAGAACAGGAGAGGTTGCTAAGCATGTTATAGCTCATTGTCTGTATGCATTGTTCTATTATTGGATTTCCTAAACTGGCTAAACTGAAAATGCTCCTGCATATGGAGCAAAAACATTTACTGTATTTTGTCATGCTTACAATCTTTAAAGTGAAGGTATTATTAAAGTGTACTCAGCAAACATTTTAAGGTCAATTTAAAAAAAATTTTTTAAAGGGGGTAGTCATATCCTGGAACTCCTATGGGTCTACCATATCACGTTTCTTACTTAAAAAAAAAAAAAATTACATTTCTTTTGAATGCTGATGAACAGGAGACACCAAATCTTTTTTGCCTGCAAACTACTTTCTTCTTTATTAGATCCAGCTAATAACACTGTTTTGTCTTTTTCCAAATAGCATCAGATATATGAAAAAGATTTATATAGGCGGATGGGATCCTCAAACCCCTCAGCGAGATCTTCTGAGCATGGCTTTTATGATACCTAGAGGCAGAAAAAGCCCAATAGAGATCAGGGGAACTACTAGCTTTTAGGATACACCCTTAAAGGCTCCAACGCCCCAAAGGGGTCTCATAGGATGCCATCTGGGTCCTGCTTCAATAGTGGAAAGGAAGGTCATTGAGCTAAAGCCTGCCAGGCTTCCATGCCTCTGCTGTGAGGAAACAGGAACACTGGAAGGTAGGCTTTCCCCTCGCTCCTCTAAGGGAGGGTTCAGTCTCTTCCAGCCCTGCTCCAGCCACCTATGACCTAACCTTGCCCAGAATGCTGGGGTTTGCCACTGAAGGCTGAAGGTGCCCAGGGCCGTCAGCCCCATCTATGACACTGTGGATGAGCCTAGGGTATTTCTTCCAAGAAGCAGGTAAACTGATCTCATTTGCACAAGGCCCACTTAACTATGTTTTGCCTGAATAGTCAGGTTTTTTATTCTTCCCTCAAAGATCTCTGTTGTGGGGGTTGATAGTCCTATTTTCTGCTGCTTTGCTTAATATATAGTGTTTCCTTTATCCCTCCTACCTCAATGCCCCACTCATATTTCAGGCTGGGACCTACTCCTAATTTAGAGCTCTCTTTCCCCCTTTTGCCAACTTCTATTATGAATCTACCTTTGCCACCCAGTTTAGTGTATCCCAAGGTTCTCTTTACCATGCCACAGTCGCAGAGCTCCAGGGAAAAGCAACCTGGTCTCATCTCTCCAGGCAGAGGAGAACAGAAGCTCCATATCCACGCATGCTGCAAATGGCTTTTCCAGTCTACCTGAATCATTACCAGCTAGAAGCAGCGGTCATTGGGACTTGGACATGAGCTGCAAAGTATAGAATGGTGACAACAATTCCAGTGCCATGTGGACTTTTCCTGGATGTGGACTTTTCCTGAACTCCTGCTCCCTGTGACAGCTCCTAACAGACTGAACTGTGGTTGGGTTGCATTTTTCAGGAATTTGGCATGGTGCAGGGGCCAACTTGGACTTGGTGAACATCTTAAGGACACTACTCTTTTATGGATTCTTGCTGTATTGGCCAAGAGTTTGCTTAAAGGCTTTTAATCACTGTAAAAAAAATAGAAGACTGGGTAAAGAAGATGGGGCACATATACAACATGGTATACTATTCAGCTAGAAGAAATGATGACATCAGATCGCTTGCAGCAGAATGGTGGAATCTTGATAACATTATGTGGAGTGAAATAAGTGAATCAGAAAAAAACAAGAACTGCAGGATTCCATACATTGGTGGGACATAAAAACGAGACTAAGAGACATGGACAGGAGTGGGGTGGTTATGGGGGGGTGGGGGGAGGGGAGGTAGAAGAGTGGGAGGGGAGGGGTACAAAGAAAACTGGATAGAGGGTGACAGAGGACGATCTCTCTTTGGGTGATGGGTATGCAACAGAACTAAATGACAAGATAACCTGGAAATGTTTTCTTTGAATATATGTACCCTGATTTATTGATGTCACCCCATTAAAATAAAAATTTATTTATATATAAAAAAAAACAAAGGCCATAACAAGAGACAAAGACACATAATACTAAAGGAATCAATCCAACAAGAGGATATAACCCTTGCAAGCATATATGCATCAACGTAAGAGTACCTAAATATATAAAGAAAATCTTGATGGACATTAACAGACAGATTGACAGCAATGCAAGTATAGTAGGGATTTTTAACAGCCCACTGATATCAGCGAATACATCTTCCAGACAAAAAATCAACAAGGCAATAGCGTTTTTTTTTTTGTTTTGTTTTGTTTTTCATTTTTCTGAAGCTGGAAATAGGGAGAGACAGTTAGACAGACTCCCGCATGCGCCCGACCGGGATCCACCCGGCACGCCCACCAGGGGTGATGCTCTGCCCACCAGGGGGCGATGCTCTGCCCACCCTGGGTGTCGCCATGTTGCGACCAGAGCCACTCTAGCGCCTGAGGCAGAGGCCACAGAGCCATCCCCAGCGCCCGGGCCATCTTTGCTCCAATGGAGCCTTGGCTGCGGGAGGGGAAGAGAAAGACAGAGAGGAAATCGCGGCGGAGGGGTGGAGAAGCAAATGGACGCTTCTCCTGTGTGCCCTGGCCGGGAATCGAACCCGGGTCCTCCGCACGCTAGGCCGACGCTCTACCGCTGAGCCAACCGGCCAGGGCCGGCAATAGCGACTTTAAACACAGTGGATCAGATGGATTTAATTGATATTTACAGAACACTTCATCCCAGAGTAGCAGAACATACACTCTTCTCAAGTGCACATGGAACATTCTCAAAGATAGGCCACATGTTAGGGCACAAAATAAGTCTTAACAAATTCAAGAAGATTGAAATCATATCAAGTATCTTCTGTGACCATAATGGCATGAAACTAGAAATCAATTACAATAAAAAAACTAAAAATATTCAAACACATGGAGGCTAAATAGTATGTTATTATACAAAAATGGGTTAACAGCCCTGACCAGATAGCTCATTGGTTAGAGCAATATCCTGAAGCACAGAGGTTGCCAGTTTGATCCCCGGTCAGAGCACATACAGAAACAGATCGATGTTTCTGTCTTTCTCTTGACCTCTCCTTTCCTCTCTCTCAAAAAAAAAAAAAAAAAAAAAAAAAATCAATATAAAAAATAGGTTAACGAGATCAAGGAAGGAATAAAAAATTAACTGAAAACAAATGAAAATGAACACACAACAACCAAAATCTATGAGAAACAGCAAAAGCAGTCTTGAGGGGGAAGTTCATAGCATTAAATTTCTACTTCAAGAAGCAAAGAAGATCTCAAACAATCCAATCGTACAACTAAAAGAACTATAAAAAGAACAATAAACCAGCCCAGAGTAAGTAAGAGGAAGGCAATAATAAAGATCCAAGTAGAAATAAATTACATAGAGACTAAAAAACAATACAAAATGTCAATGAAACCAAGAACTGGGTTTTTTTTGAAAAGTTAAACAAGATTGATGAACCTTTAACCAGATTTATCAAGAAAAAAAGATAGAGGACCCAAATACATAAAATCAGAAATAAAAGAGAAGTGACAACTAACATCACGGATATACAAAAGATTGTAAGAAAATACTAAGAACAACTATATGCCAACAAATTGGACAACCTGGGAGAAATAGATAAATTCCTAGAAACATACAATCTTCTAAAACTGAATTAGGAAGAATCAGAAAACCTGAATGACTAATTACAATTAATGAAACTAAAGCAGTAATAAAAAAGTTAAAACTCTCCCCTGACTGGTGGTGGTGCAGTAGCTAGGACGCTGACCCGGAACACTGTGGTCCCAGGTTCAAAACTCCAAGGTTTTTGTTTTGTACTCAAGCCTCCAAGGCTTGAGCCAGCTTGAGTGCAGGCTCACCAGCTTGAGCGTGGAGTCACTGGCTCAGCTGGAGCCCCTTGTTCAAGGCACGTATGAAAAACAATCAATGAACAGCTAACGTGCCGCAAATATGAGTTGATGCTTCTTATCTTGCTCCCTTCTTGTCTGTCTGTCTTTCAGACATGTTCTTAGTATTTTCTTACAATCTTTTGTATATCTGTGATGTTAGTTGTCACTTCTCTTTCATTTCTGATTCTATGTATTTGGGTCCTCTCTCTTTTTTTCTTGATAAATCTGGTTAAAGGTCCATCAATCTTGTTTAGCTTTTCAAAAGTTAACTTTTCAGTCTCTCTCTAAACAAACAAACAAGCAAAGCAAAAACAAAAACAAAAACAGAAAAACCCTCCTAGCAAACAAAAATCCTGGACCAGATGGCTTCTCTAGCAAATTCAAAGAACTAACATCTATCCTTTTCAAACTATTCCAAAAACTTCAAGAGGAGGGAAGATTCTCAAGCTCATTTTATGAGGCCAACATTATATTAATTCCAAAACCAGATAAAGACACCACAAAGGAAGAAAATTATAGGCCAATATCCCTGATGAATATAAATGCTAAAGCTCTCAACAAAATATTAGCAAACTGAATCCAGCAATATACTAAATTAATCATACACTATGATCAAGTGAGATTTATGCCAGGGATGCAAGGCTGGTACAAAACTCACAAATCAATAAATGTAATATATCACGTAAACAAAATAAAGGATAAAAATCACATGATCATATCAAAAGATGCAAAAAAAGCTTTTGATAAAACACAGCACTCATTTATGATAAAAAAAAAAAAACTCTCAGCAAAGTGGGAATAAAGAGATCATACCTCACCATAATAAAGGTCATATATGACAAACCTACAACCAGCATAGGACTCAATGGGAAAAAACTAAAATTTTTTCCCTTAAGATCAGGAACAAGACAGGGAGGTCCACTTTCATGATTCTTATTCAACATAGTACTCAAAGTCCTGGCAATCAGACAGGAAGGAGAAACAAAAAACATCTAAATTAAAAAGAAGGAAGTACAACTGTCATTATTTGCTGATGACATGATATTGCACATAGAAAAACCCATGGGCCCTGGCCGGCTGGCTCAGCGGTAGAGCATTGGCCTGGCATGTGGAAGTCCTGGGTTTGATTCCCCGTCAGGGCACACAGGAGAAGCACCCATCTCCTTTTCTACCCTCCCCCTCTCCTTTCTGTCTCTCCCTTCCCCTCCCGCGGCCAATGCTCCATTGGAGTAAAGTTGGCCCAGGCACTGAGGACAGCTCAATGACCTCTGCCTCAGGCTTTAGAATGGTTCCGGTTATAAAGCAGCAATGCCCTAGATGGGCAGAGAACATTGCCCCCTGGTGGGCATGCCAGGTGGATCCTGGCCCGGCACATGCGGGAGTCTAACTGCCTCCCTGCTTCTCTGGTCAGAAAAATACAAAAATAAAAACAATGAAATGAAAAAAAGAAACACCTAAAGACTCCACCGAAAAACTACTAGATCTAATAAAAAAAATTAGCAAAGTAGCAGTATACAAAATTAATATTTATAAATCAGTGGCATTTTTATTTTTTTTTCATTTTTCCATTTGTTTGAGAGAGAAAGAGGAAGGGATGGTGGGGAGAGGAGAGCAAGAGAGAAAGACAAAGAGAGAGAGAAAACAACTCATTGTTTCACTTAATAGTTCCATTTAGTTGTTCATTCATTGATTCTTCTTGTACATGCCTTACCTGGAGGTTGAACCCTCAACCTCTGGTGTGCAAGGTCAATGTTTTATCTACTGAGCCACCTGGCCAGCATCACTCAGTGGCATTTATATCCACTAATAATGAACTATCAGAAAGAGAAATTAAGGGAACAATCCCATTTACTATTGCAACAGCAACAAAAATAAAGTACCTAGGAATAAATTTAACCAAGGAGATAAAAGACCTGTACTTAGAAAATTATAGAAAGTTGGAGAAAGAACTTGAGGAAAATACAAAGAAGGGTAAGCATATACCATGTTCATGGACTGGAAGAATTAACATCATTAAAATGTCCATACTACCCAAAACAGTCTATAGATTCAATGCAATTCCTATTACAGTACCAATGGTATGTTTCACAGCTCTATAACAAATAATTTTAAAATGTATATGGAACCACAAAAGACTGTGAATAGCCTCAGCAATCTTGAGAAAGAAAAACAAAGTTGGATATATCACACTACCTGATATCAAACTATAGTACAAGGCTACTGTAATCAAAAAGGCATGGTACTTGAATAAGAACAGACATGCAGATCAATGAAATAGAACAGAGAGCTCAAAAATAAACCCATGTCATTATGGTCAATTAATATTTGACAAAGGAGGCAAGCAGATACAATGGAGTAAAGACAGTCCCTCAATAAATGGTGTTGGAAAAATTGGACAAGCAGAGGCAAAAAATTAAACTATTATAGATCACCAACTTACATCATACATAGGAGTAAACTCAAAATGGATAAAACACTTAAATGTAAGTCACAAAACCATAAATATCCCAGAAGAAAGCATAGGCAGTAAAATCTCAGACATTTCTCATAGCAATATTTTTGCTGATATATCTCCTTGGGCAATGGAAGCAAAAGAAAAAATAAATAAATAGGACATCAAACTAAAAAGCTTTAGCACAGCAAAGGAAATCATCAACAAAATTAAAAGACAACCCACACAATGGAAGAACATTTTTGATGATGCAGCTGAAAAGAGATTAGTATCCAAATTTTATAAAAAACTTATAAAACTCAACCCCAGGAAGACAACAATCCAATTTTAAAAATGGGCAAAGGACCTGAATACACACTTCTCCAAAAAAGAACATACAGATAGCCAACAGACGTATGAAAAGATGCTCATGTTACTAATCATCAGAGAGATGCAAATTAAAACCACAATGAGATATCACTTCACATCTGTCAGAATGGCTCTCATCAATAAATGAACAAACAAGTGCTGGTGAGGATGTGGAGAAAAGGGAACCCTATGAACTGTTGGTGAGAATGCAGACTGGTGCACCCACTATGGAAAATAGTTCACAGTTTCCTCAAAAAATTACTGACAATATTTAGGCTATTCATAGGAAAGATGTTCATGATACATTGACTGATACTGAGATACATGATATGCATATTCTACATATATAATTTTATAAAAAGAAAGTCTACACATCTTTATTATATGAGGCTTAAGTGTCTGTTTGTCGCTGACAGCTTATTGGTTGCTTGCATAACTGTACTAGCCAATGGGGTGAAGTTGCCACAGCATTCAAATAGTCCCGCCTTCTGGCATGCCACCTCACAAATTGAGGTTAAAGATTGGAGCAATTATTATGCTGTTAAGAAATCTTAACACCAGAAGGGGTCTTTGCAATGGTACAAGACTAGAGGTTCTCCAATTGAAAAATAATATCATAATAGCTAAGTCTTTGACTGGCTCCTCTAAAGGTGAAATACATGTCATTCCAAGAATTGATTTGGCTCCATCTCAAACAGGGTTGCCATTTCAATTGAGACGTAGACAATTTCCTGTAAAACTTGCCTTTGCTGTGACCATCAATAAGTCTCAGGGCCAAATGCTTAAGCGTGTTGGCATTTTTTTTACCTGAGCCTGCATTTGGACACGGTCAACTTTATGTTGCCTGTTCAAGAGTTTGTGAAAGAACGGACGTAAAATTAAAAATAATTGATGGTCCTCTGCAAGGCGAGCTTAAAAATGATGGAAAGATCTACACAAGAAATGTTGTGTACAAAGAGATCTTTGACATGTGAATTAACATTTTATTATTTAAATCACCTTTATTTATTGAGCTAGCGGTGGCTCTTAAGAAATGTACCGCCAGAAGCCTGACCAGGTGGTGGTGCAGTGGATAGAGCGTTGGACTGGGATGCGGAAGGACCCAGGTTCGAGACCCCGAGGTCACCAGCTTGAGCACAGGCTCATCTGGCTTGAGCAAAGAGCTCACCAGCTTATACCCAAGGTCGCTGGCTCCAGCAGGGGGTTACTCGGTCTGCTGAAGGCCCCTGGTCAAGGCACATGTGAGAAAGCAATCAATGAACAACTAAAAAGTCGCAACGCCCAACGAGAGATTGATGCTTCTCATCTCTCTCCATTCCTGTCTGTCCCTGTCTATCTCTGCCTCTATAAAAAAAAAAAAAAAAAAAAAAAAAAAAAAAGGCCCTGGCAGTTGGCTCAGCGGTAGAGCGTCGGCCTGGCATGCGGGGGACCCGGGTTCGATTCCCGGCCAGGGCACATAGGAGAGGTGCCCATTTGCTTCTCCATCCCCCCTCCTTCCTCTCTGTCTCTCTCTTCCCCTCCCGCAGCCGAGGCTCCACTGGAGCAAAGATGGCCCGGGCACTGGGGATGGCTCCTTGGCCTCTGCCCCAGGCGCTAGAGTGGCTCTGGTCGTGGCAGGGTGACGCCGCGGAGGGGCAGAGCATCGCCCTCTGGTGGGCAGAGCGTAGCCCCTGGTGAGCATGCCGGGTGGATCCCGGTCGGGCGCATGCGGGAGTCTGCCTGTCTCTTCCCGTTTCCAGCTTCAGAAAAATACAAAAAAAAATAAATAAATAAATTAATAAATTAAATAAATTAAAAAAAAATAAAATAAAATAAAGAGAAATGTACCGCCAGTGGTTTCTTTCATTGCACTCTACTTTAAGCAATTAAGCAAGTAGAAGGGGGAAACCCCGTGGGGCAGTAAGCAAAGGGGCGTCCTCGCCGCCTGCCCTGGGTAATTCAGTTTGAATTAGCAGACACCTTTGCACAAATCATTTTAATTACAATTTATAATATCTAGAACAGCGGTCATTTCGTATGACCGCCGGGCTTTCTAGTATACATTTATGTGCATTTATTTATACATGTATACTAATAGAAATAAAAGAAAACGTAAAGATACTGTTTGTTTGGAAGAGCAGGAGATTGAATGAGAACCAGGCTTTCTGGTTACTGTTTGTTTGGAAGAGCAGGTGATTGAATGAGAACCAGGCTTTCTGATTCAACTCTCACCTCCACCAGTTACTGGTCATAAGACTTCATTTTTATTTTATTTTATTCTATCTTTTATTTCTGTCCATAGAACTTGAAAATAATGCACATAATGTGTTCAATAAATGTTAGTTATTATCATAATACAGATATAAGAAGAGATAAAGAAATGAAAATTTACACACAAAAATATTAGTAGATATTTTCTCTGGGGTTTTGTTCTAAAATTCTGTGTTGTTTTTTTTTTTATTTACATTTTCTATTTGGAAATAAAAATGGCCCAGTCTAATGCAGTGTTTAAGCTCGTAGGTGCTGGTATCAGAAGTCCTAGGTTCAAATCACAGTTCTACCACTTGTATTTTCCATGGCTTTGAACAAGTCTGCTTCTGCTTATTTGTATAATGACAGTAACAATAATTATACACATCTCCTAAGGCCAACAGTAGGAATAGACAAAAACAATATATGTAAAGTATTGTTTTTGAAGAACAATGTCTGGCACATAGTAAGTGCTCAAAATTGTAGCCAATTTTATGCAACAACAAAAAATTTTTTTAAAGTTTTTAGAAAGATTATCCCCAATGGTTTGGCAGTTAGATTGCTCTGAAGTTTTGGGAGTTTTTTTCTTAAGAGAGAGAGAGAAAGGGAGGGAGAGAGATGAGAAGTATCAACTTGTAGTTGCAGCACTTTTAGTTATTGATTGCTTCTAATATATGCCCTGATGGGGGGCTCTAGATGATCTAGTGACCACCTGCTCAAGCCAGTGACCTTTCAGCTAATGCTGGTGACCATAGGATCATGTCAGTGATTTCACACTTAAGCCAGCAACCCACAGTCAAACTGGTAAGCCTGCACTCAAGCCAGTAAACTCACACTGGAGCCAGTGACCTTGGGGTTTTGAACTTGTGACCTAAGTATGCCAGGTCGATGCTCTATCCACTGTGCCATCACCAGCTGGGCTGCTCTGAAGTCTTTGATCTCTGATTTATATAAAGAGTGACTTTATTCTGTGAAGTTAGGAAAGAAAAATGCCAACCCCCTTTGCAACTGAAGCCATTTAAAGCCAACTCCGAACCTCTATAATTATCTGTTACTAGTATGAATTTAAGTGGCTTTTATTCAGGCTAATGTAAGTTATTTGTTGGTATTTCAAGTTTGTATTTTTGGAGATGAAAGTTTTAAACTTGTCAGCACTGAACTCTAAAGTTAAGAAATACCTCATGACATGACAGGCCTCTCTAACTACTTTCACATCATAGTCTCAGTTTTCCTGCTGCCTCTGTCCTTGCCACTTCCAAAAGGTCCTTGCTAGCTGTCCTCCTCCATCAGACCTCTAAATGTTCAAATGTCCTGAGGCTGGTTTGGGGTTCTTTTTCTTTTTTTCTACACTCTCTCCCTACATGCACCCAACATTCCGATGGCTTTAAATCTATATCTAGCCTAACCTGTCTTCTCCAGACACATCTGTCAAACCATCCCCCTCATTTAATATCTCTACTTGTTTATTTCAGAAGTACCACAAACTCAATAACTTCCAAGTGGAATCATTCATTTCCACCCTCATGACCCTCTCCAAACCTGCTCCTCTTTCACTCCTCCCTATCTCATGAACCACACCACCTCCAGGTCAGTCATCAAAGTGTCACCTAAAGTCTTTCCTCTCTCTCAACTTCCACATCCCATCAATCTACCAGCAAGCTCAGACATCATTTCTCCTTTCAAAATATATTTAGACTTTCTTACTTTCTCCCCATCTCCACTGTTGTCAACGTCCATCACGTTATAACCTTCAACTATTAACTTGACTGCAATAAAGCACTAGTCTCATTAGCCTTGCTTACAGTCTTGCCACTCCCTACAATGCAGAGTAATCTTCTGAAAACATAAATCATATATCTCTTCTTTTGTATTAAAACCATTCAGTGATTACTGCATTTAGAATAACATCTACACATATGGCCTATGTCCAAATTCCACATTATCACCATTAAGGCCTACAAAGCCCAACGTGACATGGTTCTTACTTCATCTCCTGCCACTCTCCTCTACACTGTACTCAAGCAGACAGGAAGTTATTTCTACCCCCTGTAGACTTTTAACTAGTTCCTTCAGCCTAGAGGTCTCTCTACACTCTTTTTCATGCACATGATTGGTTTCTGCTCTGAACTCAGCTTTGTAACCTTTCCTGGCCTCACTAAGTGAGTCTCCCTATTGTCTGTGGTCCTTATTCTACTCACAGAGATATGTCCTCTGGAGTCATCTTTGATTCATCCTTCTTCCAATTTGCACAATGAATGTCTGCCAAGTCCAGTTGATTGATCATTTAAATCTGTTTCTCCTCTGCGTCTTTTCCTACAGCATAGTCTAGAAACACATTAGAGGGTGGCTTTGAAGGATGGACTAGATTAGAAAGGACAGCAATGGGCTCTCATTGTGGGCTTCTACAGGAAGCAGCAGAATGTGCCTGCTATTCTGTGGGAAATGAGGAGAGACACCACAACAGGCCACACTTACTTTTTTTTTACTGTGAATTTCCATTCATATATATATATATATATATATATATTTTTTTTTTTTTTTTTTTTTTTTTTTACACAGAGACAGAGTTAGAAAGAGGGATAGATAGGGACAGACAGACAGGAACGGAGAGAGATGAGAAGTATCAATCATTAGTTTTTCGTTGTGCATTGCAACACCTTAGTTATTCATTGATTGCTTTCTCATATGTGCCTTGACCGTGGGCCTTCAGTAGACGGAGTAACTCCTTGCTCAAGCCAGCAGCCTTGGGTCCAAGCTGGTGAGCTTTGCTCAAACCAGATGAGCTCATGCTCAAGCTGGCGACCTCGGGGGTCTCGAACCTGGGTCCTCCGCATCCCAGTCCGATGCTCTATCCACTGCGCCACTGCCTGGTCAGGCCTATTCACTTATTTTTAATATTAATCACTCAGAACCATGGCACTTAACTTTTTGAGGGATTTATCCACCCCCCTTGAATACATGATAAAAGCTATGAATCCTACCTGGCCTGTGGTGGTGCAATGTATAAAGCATTGATGGAATGCTGAAGTCACCGGTTTGAAATTCTGGGCTTGCCCGGTCAAAGCACATACAACAAGCAATTAATGAACAACTAAAATGAAGCAACTATGGGTTGATACTTCTCACTATCCTTCCTACTCTTTCTGTAAAATCAATAAAATCTTTTTTAAAAAAAGCATGCATCCTTTTCAAGAAAAGGTAAATACAAGATTTACAAACAGAGAGGGAAAGGTATTTCCAGGTTGAACTTTAGCTTTAGCAGCCCTTCATCTGCTATCTTGGATGTCTGTGGTGGTATTTGTTTCATTCATTTAACAAATACCGGAGGCCTACAATGAGGCCAAGCACAGTGCTAAATGTTGGGTTTGTTTACACTATAGAAAAGGATAGATACAGTACTTCCTGCTTTCGTGGAGTTTGCATTTGAGCATGAAGCAGACATTAAACGAGAAAACAAATAATATGATGCCATATAATGGTATATGTTATGAAGAAAAATAAAGGAGGGCAACGGGATAAGGATGAGCGAGGCTGTTTTACTGGTGTGGTCTCTCTGGGATGATACTTGAACAAGACTGTATAAAATAAGGCAGTGGTCATAAAAGGTGAGAGAAAGGAACAGCTGGCTGGCAACCAGAACAGAAAGTGCAGAGCCCCAGGGGCCTTTTCTCCCTGCAAGATGTAAGGATTCTGCACATTGTCTTTCTCCCACGACCAGTAGCTAACACAATTCTCAGAACACAATGCTGAGTTTTCTAATTGAGGTCCTCCCCACTTCTCCATTTTAAACTTTCACATCCAACCCCTCCGCTTTTCAGTAGTTCTAGAAATAAATACCTAGAGTCTGGGCAACCTGAACTTTTCCAGCAAGAAGCGATCTTGAGGGCCTCTAATTAATAATATAAACTTATAAAAAATAGCTTTCTAGGGATGTGTACGTGGGGTAGTGATTTTGATTTTTGTTTTTGAGTGACAGGTAGCCAAGCTGCTGCAACTAAACGCGAGAGCATGTTATGACAGTAGCTCCCCGCCCTCCCGCGGCTCGAGGCTTTTTCCCGCGAGACTACATTTCCCAGAGTGCCCCGCATGCCCGGAAAGCGCCTGGGGTGGTGTCTCCTAGGACCCGCGGAAGCAAGATGGCGGACTCGCGGTGAGCAGCTGTCAAGGTAACCGTTGCCCTTTCCTCCTCGGGTCAAGGCGTCCCTAGAAGCCAAACTGAGTAGGCCCAGAAGGTTTATCCGAAGTGTCGAGGTCTCCTACCTGTCGTTCGCGGCAGGAGAAAGCCTCCGACGTCAACAGGCGCGTTCCCTGGTGCCGAAGGGCCGGCGTGTGGCCGCGCGCTTCCTGTGAGGGCTCCTTCGTGCCTGTGCCCATCGCTCGGGGACACCTGTAGTCCGGGTCTTCAGGCTCTGCTCCCGGGTGTTAGTCCCCGTGCTCCTGGTAGCCTCTTCCTCAAATTTAGGGCCTTCCGAGGCTCTCTGCAGTTTTTGTTCCAGGCTCTGTGATTTACCCTCAAATATCCTCCCTGGGGTGAAGACTCCGACCCACTCCTGGGTGTGCTGGCCTCTGGGCCTCGGGCGAAGGAGGCCTCGTGCCCCTCCCCCAAGTGTTTAGTGTTCGGTTCGTGCTCGGAAGACAAGGGTTTGCGTGCCACCCTGGCCGCCCATTCAGCAGGGGTGTAGTGGCCAGATTAAACCGTGCGACCTCTCGGAGCCTCTGCATGTGTGAAAGGACGGTGCCTGCTGCACAGAGCACAGAACGGGTGGGAAAGGGGGTGGCACACTGAGAAGCACAGCGTGTGAGCTCGGGACGGCGAGAGGCGGTGCTGACGGCCCCGGTGTCAGTCTGCACAGTGAGTCTAGCAAACAAGACTGCGTGCTCATTCCCTTTCATCCTCACCGAGGGAGGGTCGAGTCTTCATGGCCAATTAAAAACAAGAATGTGACGATACTTCCATGCTTTTGTTCACAACAGCCTTGGAGGTTGTGATTTTTCCCCCTCATTTACCCTGGAGGAAACGGAGGGGCATTTAAGTTAATGACTTACCCAGTGTTTCCCAGTTTGTAAGTGGCTGACTCTTAAAGGTCTTGGGAGCTAGTCATTTAAACTGTGTACTTAGTTTCTTCCTGACTCAAAGTAAAGATACCTCACATGATTAGTATGAGAGTGAAATGAAATGGTAACAAAAGCGCCTTGGAAATTTAAAAACCATGTACATATGTATATAAGATAGTGAAATTATATTTGGCACTTCAGGGTGTTAATGTATATTCATATAAATCAATATGTAGTAGGCCAAGGGTAGGCCTTGTTTAGTATTTCATTTAATCGGAAACAAAATACTAATTTAAGAGGTGTAATCAGATCTAGTGTATGGTACCTGGGAGGTTGTACAGAGACACATTAGCATTATGGAGGGGTGTGAGGCCAGTAGCCATGGCCACCATCACAGCCGCCTGGCCCATGCAAGTTTGCATTGGATTCGGACAGATGGTAATGAAACAGAGCCAAGAACTGGTGGGCCATTGTTGGGCAGATAAAATATATTATGCTCACTTTGTTAAAGATGGCGCTGCTCATGTGGAGGCCATCGCCCAGGTGATATTAATGTGTGTCTCTGAGGGCTGTGGGCAGGCAGGATTCTTGTAGCCTGGGGCTTGGTTTTAGACTAAACCTTTCCCACCCTTTTTGATGTGGGGTGGTGCAATCCCATCATGCCTCAGATAAGTGACTTTGTATTAGAAACTTCCTTGTTTGTATATTGGATTAAGGGTTTTTTATTTCTACAATATAAAATGGGGGCAGAACAGGAGCTTGCTCTCTTGGTTCCTGAGATTAATATTAGAGGAGAGAGCAGAGAGGAGAGCAGAAAGAGGCCATGTGGAGTAGGCCAGGAGAAGCAGCCAAGATGGCAGAGTGTTGAGTGAGAAGCCAGGTAATGGCCCATCAGTTTTTGGCTCCTTTGTTTCTTTACCAACTGTCTGAATCCAATGCGAACCTGCATGGGCCAGGCTGCTGTGATGGTGGCCATGGCAACTGGCTTTACAGCCATCATCTTTAATCCTAGTGTAAGGTCGGTGGATAATGGGGGATGGTCACGTGGGGAACTCAGACCCGCCCACAACCAAGCGTGCCAAAAGGAGGCTTCACAGGAACTGTTTGGAAAAAAGAGATCGTCTGCCAGCCAGTGAAATTTCACCACGTCATAGTAGCTCCACTTCCCTAGAGGGACCCTTTAAATATCTCCCACGTGTTTAATCCATGCAACTTCTCTAGCCTCCATCTTCCTTTCCACGGGGCCAGGGAACCTTGCCGGGCAGGATGCGTGCTCTGTACTCAATAAAGCTGTTTGCTATTCCACACTTTGTGGCTCAGAGCCTCTTCCTTCCTTCTTGGCGGGGGAAAAATACCTTACATTTTGGTATTTTGGCTGACAACCTGGAAGGAGTTAGAAGTCCTCAAGGACCTCTCCTTTCCCCGCCCCTCTGAGAAAGAACCAGGAGAAAGAACCAGGATCTCTGACCTTCCACCCACTTCGGTGCGGTAAGTCCCCTGCCTCCAGCCACCCTTGAGTTCTTTCTTCCGAGACTCCCTGTCCGAAACCGTAGCTACGTCAGGGAACTCTTTTCCGTCCGAGTGAGCGTGTGCTTCGGAGACCTCCGGAGCATATCCACTTTACCTTTTCCATCCGTGGCCAGACCTTTGAGTTTTTAGGACGCTAATACTCAATACTGACCACTCCAAGGACTGAGGGTGGCTGTTGGGGCACAGGAATCTCCCTCCCTAAAGAAGAAGAAACTGTTCTTCTCCGCTGTGGCCAGGCCACAGAACCCACTCAATTAGCCTCCTGAAGGGACTTTCGGTTTTAACACCCTCACCAATTTAACTATCACCAAAAAAGCTGGGAACTGATTGGAGATCTCTTACATTCATGGCTTCTAATTATTCACGCACCTGTCCTTAATCTCTGTGCTGCCTGTTTCACCGCGCAGGCCTTTTTCTGGCCAGAGAAACCTCACCTAAAACCTCCACTCCTAATCTTCTCTGCGGACTCCCAACTCTCTCTTCCCTCTGAGAGCCTCCTCCCCTCCCTTTTCTAAAACCTGTTTTTTATTCACCACTACCATCTCTTTCTCCTCCCTTGCTGGCCAGGGGACCCTCCCTTCACTGTGTTCTTAAGTCCCTCCTCCATCAGGCCATTCTCAGCCTGGCATTGGCTTTTACACAGGTTTTCAGGACGTCCAACCACAATTTTCTTGCAGGAAGTTCCTGCCCTGTCCAGCGTTTCCTGCAGGATCTGGGTGCCGGGCTCCGCATGAGCCCTCCCTCCTTTTATTCTCAACTCCCCCAAACCGCTATCCGGAACCTGTGAACATGGCATTTAAAGTTTTTAACGGTCCCAATTAGTAGAAACAGGCCAAGGCTGTTTGCCAGGCCCCCCATGCAGCAGAAAGTAACGCTCCAAACCCAAACTCTTGTGGCAACCCTGAGACCAGCAGAGCCACCAGCAGCTTGCTTTAAGTGTGGCAAGCAGGACCACTGGTCCCGGCAGGGCCCCTGCCGGTGGCTGCCCACTGAACCCTGCCCTGACTGCAAGCAGCTCAGTCACTGGCGGAGTGATTGCCCCTTTGGGCAACAGGTTTTCCTCAGCGCCTCTACGTGGAGGACAAGCTGCCTGAATGGGAAGGCCAATCCAGCCAGGTGGGTGCATCACTTGAACTCCTAAGACAAGGCCTGGACTCGTGGAACCCAGGGTTCTGCAACAAGTGGGACCGCATCTGCGAAGTTTCTCAACTCACAACCACACAGATGTTCCTCCTGACACCCCTCAAAGCCACCATCTTCTGATCTCCCCTCCCCACAATGCCCCTATTCAGCAGGAAGTAGACGAATAAATGGCGCCCCTTTTTCTATTTAACACAAAAGGTCAGAATGTAAGGTCAGTGGATAATGGGGGATGGTCATGTGGGGAACTCAGACCCGCACACAACAAAGCGTGCCAAAACCATTTGGAAAAAAGGGATCGTCTGCCAGCCAGTGAAATTTCACCACGTCATAGTAGCTCCACTTCCCTAGAGCCACCCTTTAAATATCTCCCATGCGGTTTAATCTGTGCAACTTCCCTAGCCTCCATAGCCTCCATCTTTCTTTCCTCGGGGCCAGGGAACCTTGCCGGGCGGGATGCACGCTCTGTATTCAATAAAGCTGTTTGCTATTCCACACTTTGCGGCTCCGGCCCTCTTCCTTCCTTCTCGGCGGGGAAAAATACCTTACACCTAGCTTGCACCCAGCGGGCAAGTAAAAACACACACTGGGCTCTAAAACCCACTCATTCAGTGCTCACAAAGCTACTGACTTATCCGAGTTTCCTAGAATCAAAGGTTTCTAGCTCACCAGCCTTATTCACCTCTGTTCCCCATCTCCTCTCTGCACAAACTCTGCACAAACTGGCTTTTCTCTCAGCACTCCACCATCTTGGCTGCTTCTCATGGCCTCCTCCACGTGGCCTTTCTCTGCTCTCTGCTCTCTAATGCTAATCTCAGGAACCCAGAGAGAGCAAGTTCCTAGTCTGCTCCACTTTATAGTGTAGAAACCAAAACCTTTAATCCAATATACAAACAAGGAAGTCTCTGATACAAAGTCACTTATCTGAGGCATGATGGGATTGCACCACCCCACATCAAAAAGGGTGGGAAAGGCTTAGCCCTAAAACCAAGCCCCAGGCTACAGGGATCCTACCTGCCCATAGCCCTCCCCCAACACACATTAATATCACCTAGGCAACGGGCTTCCATGTGGGCAGTGCCATCTTTAACAAAATGAGCATAATATATTTTATCTGCCCAACAAGGATGCTCTGTGTAGCATATGTGATGTTTCTAAGGGTAATTACACATTTACTGAGCGCTCATTAGGAAAGAACTACACTAGATGCTGAGAAATTTGCCTTTTGGAGAAATTGTAGAGGAGATTGTTCTGGGGTTTCTGATGTTATATTTTGATAATGTTGCTCTTACATTGCATGGAAATAAGTGTTGAAAAGTTTTGCTTTAGATGACTATGGTTCTAGGTAGTGATTCCTATCTTATTCTTGTAGTGCTCACTTAAATTTACCAGTAATATTTTTTCTTTTATCTCTTACTCAGGGATGAAAATAGGTATGCCTAGAAGAAAAATTTAAAGCATTTTTAAAAAAATCAAATCACCTTTTTACATACATTTGATAAAAATCTTGATTCACCATGGCAATATCAGCAGTGAAATGGGCGATATCCAACAGAACTATCTTGAAACATTTAAATCCAATTCAAAGTAAGTGAGCTTTTTAGTGTTTATAAAGAGTTTTAACTTTTTAAATATTATAGAAAATGTATTAATTATGGAAAGTTTAAAGCATTTACTTACTGTATGTGCCTTAGCAGGAGTGTTTACAATAATGAAAAAAGGGGAAAAGCCTAAATGTCTATCAAAAAGGAAATGGGTGAAGTAAGGTACATCTTTACTATGTACAGATGTCTGATTGGAAGGGGATAAAAATGTATGTCACAGAACAATATCGATTGTGTGATTCCATTTGTGCATTTAAAAAGTGATCTGCCACATATGCATGTGTCTGTATATGTATAAACATAGAGTAAAAAGTATAGACCAGCCTGACCAGGCGGTGGCACAGTGGATAGAGCGTCGGACTGGGATGTGGAGGACCCAAGTTTGAGACCCCGAGGTCGCCAGCTTGAGCGCCAGCTCACTGGGTTTGAGCAAGGCTCTCCAGCTTGAGCTCAAGGTCGCTGGCTCAAGCAAGGGGTCACTCAGTCTGCTGTAGCCCTCCAGTCAAGGCACATATGAGAAATCAATCAATGAACAACTAAGGAACCTCAATGAAGAATTGATGCTTCTCATCTCTCTCCCTTCCTGTCTGTCCTTCTCTCTGACTCTGTCTATGCCACACACACACACACAAAAGTATAAACCAAATGGGTTATCTGTGTAGACCACAATTGAGATTTTAGCTGAGGGCAAGTGTGTGAGTGATAAAGAGGAACTTTTCTGGTTTGAATCATATTTACTATATTTTTTTTTTCACATAATACTTTTTTAGGAGTACTTAACATCAACAAATAAAGGGCAAAATTACAATTCCATCTTACAAAGATAATTATTGTTAATATTTTGGTGTATTCTCTTTGTGTTTTTATCTATTTAGTCATTTAAAAAAATTAATTTCTACCTAGCTGTTCTGAAGAAATGTACTGTTTTTTCAAAGTGTGTTAATACATGTTTGATAGTCAAAACATCGATCCATACAAGTAAATAGATTTCCCAGCACCCTTACTTTTACTTTTTTTTTTTTTTTTTTTTTGTATTTTTCCGAAGCCAGAAACAGGGAGGCAGTCAGACAGACTCCCGCATACGCCCGACCAGGATCCACCCGGCACGCCCACCAGGGGGTGATGCTCTGCCCATCCAGGGCGTCGCTCTGTTGCATCCAGAGCCATTCTAGCGCCTGAGGCAGAGGCCACAGAGCCATCCTCAGCACCTGGGCCAACTTTGCTCCAGTGGAGCCTCAGCTGCAGGAGGGGAAGAGAGAGACAGAGAGGAAGGAGAGGGGGAGGGGTGGAAAAGCAGGTGGGTGCTTCTCCTGTGTGCCCTGGCCGGGAATCGAACCCAGGACTCCTGCATGCCAGGCCAATGCTCTACCACTGAGCCAACTGGCCAGGGCCTACTTTTACTTTCTTTTTCCACTATCTGAACACTATTCTCCCATTTCTAAAGCAGACAGAATTAGAGGGTTCCAATAGGTTTGCTTTTGCATGTTTAGCTACATCAGCCAACATTTTACACATCTCTGCCTCATTTGAATCTCTTCCTTTGTCGCAAACCAGCACGACTAGTAATTCCAGGTCCTGAGTGGGAATGGCATGAAATTAAGAAAATATGCTTAAAGAATTAAAGAATGGGTTCAGGAGGGCTCTGCAAAGCTGATAGCAGAAACAGAGCATGCCCAAAAGTCACATCTTGCTTTATTTATAGGGCAAAGTGGGCCATTAGCAAATCAGTGATATTTCTGATCATGTTTCCAAGGCAACCCAAGAATTTTTACCAAGTGCAGAAAACCTCCACCATTCATAACATCTTAACTTTACACCAGTGGTAGTCAACCTGGTCCCTACTGCCCACTAGTGGGCGTTCCAGCTTTCATGGTGGGCGGTAGCAGAGCAACCAAAGTATAAATAAAAAGATAGATTTAACTATAATAAGTTGTTTTTTAAAGATTTATTCTGTCAAACTTAGTGAAAATCTGACATAAAGTACTTGGTAAGTAATTATTATTATATGCTTTAACTTGCTGTGACTCTGCTTTATAAATTTTATAAAGTAAAGTTACTTCTCTACTTTATAAATCACCATTACTGTGGAACTGATGGGCAGTTAGAAAATTTTACTACTAACAGAGATGCAAACGTGGGTGGTAGGTATAAAAAGGGTGACTACCCCTGCTTTACACAAAACAGGATAGAAGAAACTTGCCTCCAGTCTTTCCGGGAGACATGTGGGGTAGGATGAGTATCAGCTAACATGGAGGTGTGGGGAAAGGCTTAACCTTTTGCAACTTAATCAGGAAAGTGAGGTGGGGGGTTGGGCAGACTGTCAGCTTACAGCCAACTCCCCACACCTCTCTCCCCCCAAAATCTAAACTGCAACAACCCTGTTGGCTTTTTGGTCCCCATCATACCTTTATGTTTCCTGTTTTACTCTCATTTGCAATTGAATGTTTATTTATTGAATTAAGGGAAAAAGAACTGTTTGAAGACCAGGATTAAAAGTATAAATAAAAGGCCTGACTGGTGGTGGCACAGTGGATAGAGTGTCACCTTGGGATGTAGAAGACCCAGGTTCAAAACCCTGAGGTCCCCAGCTTGAGCACTGGCCTGAGTATTGGGTCGCTGGCCTGTGGGTGGGGTCATGGACATGATCCCATGGTTGCTAGCTTGAGCCCAAGGTTGCTGGCTTGAGCAAGGAGTCACTGGCCCAGCTGGAGCAATCCCTCCCCCAGTCAAGGCACGTATGAGAAACAATCAGTGAACAAATAAAAGTACTGCAACTATAAATTGATGTTTCTCATCTCTTTTCTCTTTGTCTGTCTCTGTCTCTCTCTCTCTCTCACTAAAAAAAGAAAAAAAAAAGTATATACCCTGGTCGGATAGCTTGGTTGGTTAAAGCAGTGGTCCCCAACCTTTTTTGGGCCACGGACCGGTTTAATGTCAGAAAATATTTTCACAGACCAGCCTTTAGGGTGGGACAGATAAATGTATCACGTGACCTAGACAAGTGTCAAGAGTGAGTCTTAGACGGATGTAACAGAGGGAATCTGGTCATTTTTTAAAAATAAAACATCGTTCAGACTTAAATATAAATAAAACAAAAATAATGTAAGTTATTTATTCTTTCTGTGCGGACTGGTACCAAATGGCCCACGGACTGCTACCGGTCCATGGCCCAAGGGTTGGGGACCACTGGGTTAGAGCATTGTTCCGAAGCACAGAGGTTGCTGGTTCAATCTCTGATCAGGGATCAGGGTACAGAGTATATACAGGATTGATGTTTCTACCTCCTCCCTTCCTCTCTCGCTTAAAAAAAAAAAAAAAAAAAGATATAAGAAATAGTACTGTATAAGTAACAGTATAACTAACAAAGTAAAAAGAAGAGGAGATTGCTATGAGACTTTAGGTGTAAAAATCAGAGTCAAAACAAACAGTAATCAGTCCTTGATGCCTGGGAGCATTTTTGTTGAGAATTGTGAGACCGGTACTGCTTAACCTTCCCTTTGCCCTGACAGGAATTCAAGACTGTCTTGAAACAGCAGTTAGTCCTCACTCAGGATAAGTGAAAATTGTCTATGTATACTTTACCCACTAGATTATTGTTGGGCAGATAAAATATATTATGTTCACTTGTTAAAGATGGCACTGCCCAGGTGATATTAATGTGTGTTGGGGGCAGGCTGTGCGCAGGCAAGATCCTTGTAGCCTGGGGCTTGGTTTTAGGATTAAGCCTTTCCCACCCTTTTTGATGTGGAGTGGTTCAATCCCATCATGTCTCAGATAAGTGACTTTGTATTAGAGACTTCCCTATTTTTGTATATTGGATTAAAGGTTTTGATTTCTGCACTATAAAGTGGGGCAGACTTGGATCTTGCTCTCTGGGTTCCTGAGATTAGCATTAGAGAGGAGAGCAGAGAAGGGCCATGTGGAGGAACCAGGAGAAGCAGCCAGGATGGTGGAGTGCTGAGTGGGAAGCCAGTTTGTGCAGAGAGAAGGAAAGAGATGGGAACAGAGGTGAATAAGGCTGGTGAGCTAGAAACCTTTGATTCTAGGAAATTCAGATAAGTCAGTAGCTTTGTAAGCGCTGAATGAGTGGGTTCTGGAGCCCAGTGTTTGTTTTTACTTGCCTGCCGGGTGCAAGCTAGGATTAAAGATGATGGCCCACCAGTTCTTGGCTCCGTTGTTTCATTACTGTCTGTCTGAATCTAATGTGAACCTGCATGGGCCAGGCGGCTGTGATAATGGCCGTGGATACTGGCTTTACAATTATAAATTTATACAGTGTCTAGTTTATTTTGGTTTTAGTTTCCTTAGTGCCTCTTATACATGGGGGGTAAATAATTGTTTGTTGAACTGATATGAATGAATTTTAGTTGTCAAAATATCTAGTTAACTAAAAATTAACTTAAGTCACCCCAGAAAATTAATCCATTATCATTTAGTCTTCCTGGTATACAGTGACTACCTGTATTGTAAAGTACCCAATCACAATTTTGCGGGTTTTTGTAGATGCACATAGTCCAAATAAGTTTTTGAAGAGTTTTATTAAAGGAGGAAATTTATTAAATATGCCGGCGGCATATAGCTTACACAGGGTCAGTCCCAAATTGTGTCTCATTAATATTCTAGGGGTTGGTTATATACCATTAATTATACATGGGCGGGGAAATAACCTGACATTAAGGTGTAAGCCTATACCTTTTGTTTTCTCCTATACAGGTTTGGGAAAAGGATGAAGGGAGGGGGATGGGACACAGTTCATTAGCACGTTTATAACATTTGTCTATAAGATTCATAATAAACGCTTCTACATTAAAACTTACAAGGCAACATAATGGTAAAAATGTCACTTTATATACTAAAAGACATTCCTATAATTTTCTGGTGTTCATTTGCTATCTTTGTTTAGAGATACATTAACTCCATGCTTTCAGGAGGGGAGAGGTAGTTTCCATGGGGACAAATGCCTATAAATGGTCCATTAGTATAAGAAAAGGTTTAATTTAATCTTTTCTCTCCCTACACCTGGCTAACTATTCACCCATTTCCCCATAGGTATGGGGGAAGGTCAGAGAATCCAAGTCTCCTTTCTCTTTCTGCATTTACAACACAATGTCATCGGCCATCTTTGTTTTATACTAATCATACAAGTACAGAGGTCATTTACAAAATCTCTCTGTACTCCCAGCCCAAATTAATAAAATGTTTTTGAAGCTTCCTAAAATATTAATATTAATTCTGTAGCCTTTTGTACCTTACAACACCTGAAGCCCCTTATTCTGCACAATTTCTGTTATTACTATTATTACAGATATTTTATACCAAAAGGAAGGATATTAAGATTAGAAGCAAAGCAAAACCATGATTAACGGAGAAAGTTCAATGAGCAGAAATAAAAAACCCTTTCTTTATTTCAGAAGGAACTTCTAAAACCTTCCAAAATATACAGTCAACATGGGAATGTAGAATATTTTACAGTTTTTTAAGCATAGTAAGCCATTTGATCCTTACTACTTTGAATTTTACAACAACTTTGCATTGCCATGTGGTATTCTCTTTCTGAAGAAGAAAGGACTTGAGTTCTCTACCTTTGAGAACTTACCCGAGGTGTATATGTGCTAAATGAGGACTGATCAAAACCCAGGCCTCCCACCTTCCTTTGTCCAATACACTTTTGCTCTTCCGCCTTTCCTGTAGTCACTTAAAATATTAACCATTTGTAAATTAAGTGGGGATGTCAGCTTTTATATACAGTATCTTATCAAAATGAAATCAAACATATATATGTGACAATAGCCCATAAGTTGCAGAGAGCTGACTCTCATTGGAATTCTTTTTTTGGCTCATTTAATTGTTTTGGGTTGATTGAGGTTAACTTTGACATCAGTCTTAATTATATATTGAGAACCTCTAATACTTACCATAACCAAAATTACTTTCTTGGTAAAGTGTCATACCAGTTTTTCAAGCATTAATTATTTAGAAATTAATATTTTAGAGGCAGTTTGGCCATCACTTTTTTATTGGTAGCCACTGTAGTGAACACAGTAATGAATACAGTGTGGTTGCAGGTGAAACACACATCTGTATGAAATAGGAATACCAAATGTAATTCTGTGAGAGCCATACAATGACCAGTGTACGTTACACATTATCCAATAAAAATTTGGTGTTGTCTCGGAGGACAGCTGTGATTGGCTCTAACCACCTGCAACCATGAACATGAGTGGTAGGAAATGAATGGATTGTAATACATGAGAATGTTTTATATTTTTAATGTTATTTATTTATTTTATTAAAGATTTGTTTGCGAGCCAGATGCAGCCATCAAAAGAGCCACATCTGTCTCGCGAGCCATAGGTTCCCGACCCCTGAGGTAGAATGTGACATGTGTCCTAAAGGTACAAAACAAATGTCTGTGTAAGTACAGGATAAAAATTGTATAGAGTTTCTTGTTGAACTGAATTACAGTTGTCTTGTGTTTTCCTCTCTGCCTGTTTAAGAATACTTAATCCTATCTGTCCTGCATCTGCCATCCAACCATTTCTTTCAGGGAAAATTCCATCACCTAGCTGGTTTGTATTCAGAGAATAGGAATTTTAATATTAATTCAAGTATAATTAGGATGAATCTCATTAATGTAAAATAAGAGAATAAAATATATAAAAGCTTTTTACTTTAACCTCTGATTTGTCTTATTGAATGCTTCTCTCAGCACAGTTAATTGAAAACTAATGAATCTCTTGAGAGATGAGGTTAATTCTTTATATTTTGTTATCTTACATCAGTAGAATTTTGGATTTGACATTTTGTTGAATAGTCTTTTATGATAATAGTGAGTATTGTTAAGGTATTTTTTATGCTTTGGGGTAAGAATTTATATTTAGATCTCTCAGTGTATGCAGTCCTTGGAAAAAGGATAGGTATACAAAGATGGAAGATATCTTTTCTACACATCTTTTTTTTTGTTGTTTAAGTATTTGGGGGGGGGGTTGTGGCAGAGACAGGGAGAGTCAGAGAGAGGGACAGATAGAGACAGACAGACAGGAAGGGAGAGAGATGAGAAACATCAATTCTTTGTTGCGGTTCCTTAGTTGTTCATTGATTGATTTCTCATATGTGCCTTGACCAGGGGGCTACAGCAGACCAAGTGACTCCTTGCTCGAGCCAGCGACCTTGGGCTCAAGCTGGTGAGCCTTACTCAAATCAGATGAGCCCGCGCTCAAGCTGGTGACCTCAGGGTCTCAAACCTGGGTCCTCCACATCCCAGTCTGACAATCTATCCCCTGCGACACCGCCTGGTCAGGCTCTACGCATCTTTGATACACATCAATAATTGATGCAGAAAAGACTGCAAAGAAGATATAGCAATGCCATATGATATGTTTGATTTGGGATGTGTAAAATAGACAACATTTCCCTCTGTTATGGGGGTTATGGGATGGGGAGGGGGGAAAGGATTTGATGAAAGAGCAGCATTTGACTTTGAAGGATGAGTGATATTTGAAAAAAGTAGGGATTGTGCCCTGGCCGGTTGGCTCAGCGGTAGAGCGTCAGCCTGGCATGCAGGATTCCCAGGTTCGATTCCCGGCCAGGGCACACAGGAGAAGCGCCCATCTGCTTCTCCACTCCTCCCCCTCTCCTTCCTCTCTGTCTCTCTCTTCCCCTCCCACATCCGAGGCTCCATTGGAGCAAAGTTGGCCAGGTGCTGAGGATGGCTCCATGGCCTCTGCCTCAGGCGCTAGAATGGCTCTGGTTGCAACAGAACAACGCCCCAGATGGGCAGAGCATCGCCCCCTGGTGGGTATGCCAGGTGAATCCTGGTCGGGCACATGCGGGAGTCTGTCTGCCTCCCCATTTCCAACTTCAGAAAAATAACAACAACAACAAAAAATAGGGCTTGTATTTCATACTGAGGAAATAGATGCTCAGTTGAGAGAAGTTGTTCCTTGACTTTAGCCAAGATATATATATATTCAGAACTTGTTTTTAACTAAACTGAGGTACAAATACATTTTTTCTTTATATTTAAAAGAACACCCTTTCTCTGAACACAAGGAAAACCTTTCACAAACTTTTTAAAAAATAATTATGGGTCTTGAATTAATAGGTATTCTAAAAAAGAATAATGTGCTTTGAAATATGAGCATTTCGATTAAGAGAAGTTAATTTTGAAAAATTTATTTTGTATGTATTTCATCACTCAACACTCCCCATTTATAAACTGCACTCCAGTCACAGGAAAGTTTTTAGCATACCCAAATACTTCATATTCTTACTATCTCTGACCCTTGGCACTTGTTACTCCCTCTGCCGGGAACGTGATACCCACCCCTCACTAACTCCTTTTTATTCCTCATCCTTCAGAGTACCTTAGACGTCATCTCCACTGGAAAGGCATTCTTGAACTTGTGTTGTGTAACTTTTCTGTGTTTCTTCTCTTTCCTAATACTTACCCATCCTAACAGGGCTTATCTTTTATTTTGGAATTGTTTGCTCTCTTGTCTGTCTTTCAGCAGATTTGTACTCTTTCTGAGGACAGTGACTGGATCTTGTTGAATCCTGGACCCTTAGCATGATCCCATTTCATAGTAAACAGTAAATACTGATTGAATGAGCGAAAATAGCTTTTCATTTATGTGAAAGCATATGCTCAAATTAACTAAATCCACTTTCCTTTTTGGGATTTTGCAGATGGCGCAATATATTGTGTTTGTCATAAATCCACGTATTCTTCTCTTCCAGATGACTATAATTGGTATGTATTAAAATTCAATTGAAAACCTAAGTCTCTTAGCTGTATCTGAAATGATTTAATTTTATTTCTGGTTTGGGTGTTTTCTACTTTTTGATTATTCTTTACTTTTGTTTTTCAAAATTATTTCAGTGATCTCATTTACCCAGTATCTGGGCTTATAAACATTTTAAATAAAAATCATTATCATTATGTTTCAGTTAATACTTAATTTGTTGTAAGACAGACATGCTATTAAAAATGCTATCTTTTCTTCCTAAAGCATTCTTTAACTTCTTGAAAAACTTAATTAGTTTTTATAGTTTTCTCTTAGGGTTTATATTTATTAGCTTATGCAGTTATTTATCTTTTGTTTGACATTGAATAATTTTAAATCACAAATATTTGAATCACAATATTTGGTACTTTTTCTAGTCACTATGCTAAGAACTAGGAATAACATTTAAATAAGATGTCTTTTTTTCTCTACAGCAGAATCTGATGTGCAGAAACTGCAACTTATTTTCTTAAGCAACATTTTTATTGTAAATTTTAGTAAAAATATATTTTCTTCCCTCTTGATACTTATATAGTTTTAATTGTACATTTAGTAAGTGTTAAGATAGTGATAAAATTAGAAAAGGTAACACTTTTTGAACCTGAAAAGAATGAGTCTTGTAGGTACATTATGTAAAATTCCATTCTTCATTAAAAATCATTTTATAGATTGAATGTTCATTGTAGCTATGTTATGGTATTTCATTTTTAAATCATGGTGAAACACCCTTATTCCGAGTTAGCTAAAATACACTTTATAGTTTAATTGTTGGTATGGCTCAAATCTGGTTGGTGTTAAAATCCTAGAAACTTAAATTTATAGAAATATAGAGAACACATATGTTTAATAAAAGTTAAAGTCTTGTTCCTTCAAATGTGTATGGATCAAAGTACAATAATATTTGCCAGTCTTTGAGAAACGGACTTGGTTAATTGGAACCTGAAAGATTGAGATCCAGTTAGGACATTCCTGGAAGTATTTAAAGGAGTATTGCCCAAAGTATGTTCTTCTGAGGGATATTAATGAAGGAAAGGGATATATTCAGTAGTGCCCAAATTTGTTAGGCTATAGAACCCTTTTTATGGAACGCTTTTTACAGTTGTATTGTTTTGCCGAAGGCACTTGGAGAAATGCTACTTTAAACAAAGTGCTCAGCTACAATCTTTTTTTTTTTTTATTTAAGATTTTTTATTTATTTATTTATTTATTTATTTTAGAGAAGGGGGGAGAGAGGGAGGGGAGGAGCAGGAAGCTTCAACTCCCATATGTGCCTTGGCTGGGCAAGCCCAGGGTTTCGAATCTGCGACCTCAGTGTTCCAGGTCGACGCTTTATCCACTGCGCCACCACAGGTCAGGCCAGCTACAATCTTTATGATTAGAAATTCAGGTGATTCTTTACCTGGAAGATTATGTACTTTGCTGATCTTCAACTTTAATAATTCAGCCAAGTATGTCCTCTTACTTGATGGAAGATATCTTTTCTACACATCTTTTTTTTTTTTGAAGTATTTTTTTGGGGGAGGGGTTTGTGGCAGAGACAGGGAGAGTCAGAGAGAGGGACAGATACTGACAGGCAGGCAGGGAGAGAGATGAGAAACATCAATTCTTCGTTGCAATTCCTTAGTTGTTCATTGATTGATTTCTCATATGTGCCTTGACCAGGGGGCTACAGCAGACCGAGTGACCCCTTTATATTTTTATTCATTTATTTTTTAAGTGAGGAGAGGGAAGATAGTGAGGTAGACTCCTGCATGCACCCTGACTGGGATCCACCTGGCCACCCCTGTCTGGGGCCAATGCTCAAATCACTTGAGCTATTTTTACTGCTCAAAGCTGTTATGCTCAGACCAACTGAGCTATCCTCAGCACCTGGGGCCAACGCTCAAACCAGTTGAGTCACTTGATGTGGTAGGGGAAGAGGGAGAGAAGGGGGAGGGGGAAGTGAGGGGCAGAAAAGAAGATGGTTGTTTCTTTTGTGTTCCCTGACCAGGAATCAAACCTGGGACATCCATATGCCAGGCTGACGCTCTATCCACTGAGCCTATGGCCAGGGCCTGAAGGTAGTTTTTAGATAAGTAAAAGGAGTTCTAATAATAGTGACAAAAAAATATGAAGATGTCTCCCAAAGGTCTGGATAGTCTAAAAGCAAATAATTTGAAGACTGATTTAGATATAATAGTGGGTAATGCATTAAGCGTTTCTTGTGGTAGTTAATCTGATATATTTTTTGTGGGATGGTCTGAATTGTTCTCTATTATATGGGTACCAGATTTGCCAGTTTAGTGACATGGTATCTGTTCTTCAGGGATTCATAATTAATTTTAGCTCTAAGAAGGATCATTCTGCTTTGAATACAGTGTAACTCGGTTTCTGAAACATTCTTTTTTAGCAAAGTAGAGCTTGCTTTGACATCTGATAGCCGGACAATAGTTTGCTACCATCCTTCTGTGGACATTCCATATGAACACACAAAAGTATGTATGATAAAATCTCTTATAATTTGTAATTTCCGGTTAGAAATTATTCCTCCTTATACTATAAAAAGAGAAGGATTTCCTTTTATTTGAAATTTAAAATTTTTTTATTTATATCTTGGCTTTTTTATTTTACTGTTTTGATTTTTCTCATTTCCATTTCATCTCCCTTTAAAGACTATTTTCAGTGCGCAAAGTGAACCATTTAAGCACAATTATGACATCAGTTTTCTAAAATTTGGCAGAGTTCTGACTAGGAATCAAATACACATGCTATAAACTTACAGAACACATTGTCCAATACTACCCTGTGGTATACCATATATCCCCATGTATAAGACACACCATTGTCTGAAAAATTTGGGATCTAAAAACTGGGTGTGTCTTATACAATAGTTGTAGATTTTTTTTACTTGCATTTGACAATGATGAGGAGTTGTATGAATTTTATGATGTATAAAGCTTTAGTTCAATAATTTTATGTAATATATTTTTTTCAAATTTTGGGCCCCAAAATTAAGGTGTGTCTTATACATGGGAATGTCTTATACATGGGGAAAATACAATAATCTATTGTAGTAAATTGTGAAAAACTTGTATTTTAGAGTACTATTTCATAAATTTTATATTGTATTAGGTCTGATAATCCGTTTAATGTTTGTTGAATTTTTTTCTTTGTTACTGTTTATTTTAAGTGAGAGAGAAAGAGCGAGAGGGACAGGAAGAGGGAGAGATGAGAAGCATCAATTCTTCATTGTGGCACCTTAGTTTATTGATTGCTTTCTCACATGTGATTTAACAGGGGCTCCAGCAGAATGAGTGACCACTTGCTCAAGCCAGTGACCTTGGGCTCAAGCCAGTGACCTTGGGATCATGTCATTGATCCCACACTCAAGCCAGTGACCTTGGGGTTTTGAACCTGGGTCCTCAGCATCCCAGGTCTGTGCTCTATCCACTGCACCACAACCGGTCAGGCAGTGGTACATTTTTTTAAATTATTTTTATTTATTTATTCATTTTAGAGGGAGGAGAGAGAGAGAGAGAGAGAAAGAGAGAGAGAGAGAAGGGGGGGAGGAGCAGGAAGCTTCAACTCCCGTATGTGCCTTGACCGGGCAAGCCTAGGGTTTTGAACCGGCGACCTCAGTGTTCCAGGTTGACGCTTTTATCCACTGTGCCACCACAGGTCAGGCCAGTGGTACATATTTTTAAAAATTACCAATAGGGCCAGAGTACTGGTTAAGTTGATACAATAGATTGCTATTTTTCCAATTTTTATTCCGTTTTAACCTTAGCATTTTGTCTGCCTGCTTTGTATTCTAGCCACATCTCATAGTAATTCAATACCTCTTTCATTTCATTTCTTTGAGCAGTGTGCAGAAAATAGGCCTAAGTCAGTGACTTTTGGCCTGTAGACCTTCCAGCTCATACTATTTTGTGCCTTCTTCCATTCTTATTTTGTGGTATATTTATGGTTATATGCTTTTTTCTGTCTTAGTGCAATACCAAGACTATGAGGTTGTTTCTCAGCATCCACACTCTCATCTGCACATGGCTGTTTATATCTCTGAATCTGACCCTTCTCCTGTCCCTCCCAACTCTCACACTCTTCCTCTGTGCTTTTAGGATTTAATATCATCAGCAAAAATTTTCATAAACTTAACTTCTTCCAGAATGTTGCCTTCACCTTCTTGCTCAACAGAAACTTGGCTGTACCCTGGGACCAGTGCTTCCCTAGCAGTCTTTTAAATGGTTGCTGTCATCTCTCCTATATCTGTTTATTACAAGGCCTAGAGGTGGAGTAGGTGTCACTGTAGCTCCTCATTGTTAGGGCCAGACCATTTTTCCTTCTCAAGATTTTCTAGCTTTGTCATTTATATCATTAAACTCTACCATCTACTACTATTTTTGTTGCTGTCATCTACCAACCCACAGTTTACTTCTCCTCTCCCTCTATCCTTTCACTCTTCCTTGAAGATAATATTTATTTTATTAAGAAAAAAAATTTTGTAAGATTTTATTTATTGATTTTAGAGGGGCTGGGGTGGGAACCAAGAAGCATCTTCTTGTATGTGCCTTGACCAGGCAAGCCCAGGGTTTCAAATCATCGACTTCAGCATTCCAGGTTGATGCTCTATCCTCTGCACCACCACAGGTCAGGCCCTTGAAGATTTTAGAAGTCTTTTAAACTCTCCAGTACAGTTTCTGTCCTACTTCTTTCTTATTTAAGTATCCATGTATATGATTTTCCTAATACTTTGGCCTCTCACTTTTTGCTCTTTTCTCCCCACCTCAGCCCCCACTCCCATGATTGTATCCTTCAGATATTCTAATCACAAATAACTGCTTCTGCCCAACCAAGCGATGGCGCCATGGATAGAGCGTCAGACTGGGATGCGGAGGACCCAGGTTCGAAACTCCGAGGTTGCTACCTTGAGCGCGGGCTCATGAGCCCAAGGTTGCTGGCTCGAGCAAGGGGTTACTCGATCTGCTGTAGCCCCCTGGTCAAGGCACATGTGAGAAAGCAATCAGTGAACAAGCAATCAACGAACAACTAAGGAGCTGCAACGAAGAATCGATGCTTCTCATTTCTCTCCCTTCCTGTCTGTTCCTTTTGCCCCTCTCTCTGACTCTCTCTGTCTCTGTCAAAAAAACGAACAAAAAACCCCAAATAATTGCTTCTCCTTTCTCCCAGTCTCAATTCCAAGAATTCTACTAGTTTACTACCAACTTCCCCAGTCTTTCAGCTCCAAGAACTATTCATCCTCTCACTGAGACCTGTATCAGTGGATTGAACCACTTTTTCAGTCTCTTGTGCATCTCGCACATTCACACTTCTCACCCAATGTAGATCTGTTATTATAATCACTCCCTTGCCTACAAGGGAGTGATTATAATAACATGCCCAGTTCCCCTCTTTCTCTTTATTGGTTGCACTGCCTTTGTTGTAGCAGATGTCTCCTCCCTCACATCATCAGTAATCTTCTCTCGAGTTTGGAAGATCACTCCTGTCAGTTTACTTATAATCCCTCCTCTGCTTCCACACTGGTCTCCCTGCTGATTTTCAATTATATTAGGCAAGCTCCTGCCTCAGAGCCTGTGTATTTCCTGTTTCCTCTGCCTGTAATATTTTTACCCCAGAAATCATAGTTTCCTTTCCTTTAGGTCTTTACTTGTTTGTTACCTTATTTGCCTTGCTTGATTACTGCATTTAAAGTAGTACCCCTGTTCCCAAACTCCCTATTGTCTGTCTTTCCTTTACTTTCCTTACCATTTATCATTTTGGTACGCGGAGCACTTGTTTTTCTGTTCCTCTCCGACCACTAAAATATAAGCTCCATGAAGACAAAAGGCAAGGCCTTCTCTGTTTTGTTTTTGCTATATCCTTAGCACCTAGAATCACAGCTTTTACTTGGTAGGTTCACAATGAACATTATTAACTAAATAAATACATTTGTTTCTCTCACCATGTTTAAGGTTGTTCTCTTTTAGGGCTAAGAAATATTCACATGGGGAGGCATGGCTTTCTTTTTGTTCCTTAACTAATAAATTGTAGATTGGGCTACACAACAAGAAACGTTCTTGAAAATTTGTTACTGTTAGAATAAAGTATGTTCTTTCTGAATCCAGACTTATAAGACTCATGATGATAGCATATACCATTAAATAAATATCCTCAAACAGAACTTAAAATTTAGTCTTGTTTTTCTCTTCTCCAGGAAGTAGGGCTGCAGCTCTAGTGGGCCCTTGGCCCCCTGGGCCCTGGAAAACAGTGTTGCAGATCACCTGACACTGGCTCTAAGAAAGCTGAGATGATTTGCATCTTTGGTTTTCTGGGTATTTATATTTGACTCTAAACTAAAGCATGTTGATCACCTTCCGTAGCTCCAAGTAAAAAGATCCTTCTTTTCTGCTCCTGCCTGGTGTATGTTTTGTTAAAGTACTAATATTCTAAAAATGTTTTCCAAATTTAGGATATCTAGTTTAGGAAAATAAAGATATTCCATTCCACCAGAGGCAAAAAAAAAATTTAATGATTGGAAAAATAAAGTAAAATTGTAAGTACTAGGCAATTCTTTTTGGTGGTTAATTTAGTGGGAAATTTTGAATGTCAAATTTTTTAAGTTCTTAAGAAAAACAGGAAATTCAGGATGGCAGTTATGAATGTTTTATGAAGTTAATATGTTAATATTCAGTTTTGTTTTGTTTTTACTGAAACATTCATGTATCCTTTCTTTGAAGGTGATCAAAGAGATCAAATAACTGCCTCATAATCAATTCTGAGTCTGCTAGCTGCTCTTGGTATAGACCTCGAAAAATCTATTAATTCCAACATCTTTTATCTGTATGCCGGGGGGAAAAACTTTTTAATCATGCAAAGCAGAGAGAATTTGTGATGTATTAGAATTGAGCCTGCTTGGGAGTAGGACCAAAAACCTGAACATTTATTAACACTTGAAAAGAATTTAACTTCTTGATAATATAGAAAACATTTGATCTTTAGCAACATGTTTAATAACCTAAAAGAGAGAAAACTATAGACTCCAATCCCATATTTGCTAGTACCCCTCAAGGTCTGATAGTAACTTGAAAAGACACTTATTAATATTTTACTTTACAAACAAGAGATGATATTTAATATTACTTTGTGTCTAAGGAGCATTTGTTATTTTAAGAAATTTATATCACCTTTTTTTCTGTTTGAGGACAATAAGAAATGTTAATAGTGACCTACCATTATTGAACTCTTAGAGAATGAGGGACGGCTAAGCCTACTATATATTATTATTTTACTTAATAATTATCAGGCCGTTATTAGGTAATTATTACTTTTCTGATTTTATAGAAAGGGAAAAGAAGAGCTTAATTAATGTGCTCAAAGGCAGAGCTGATAAATGATAGTATCAGAGGCCAAAGCCCAAGTTCTTTTTTTCTTTTTCTTTTTTTTTACAGAGACAGAGCAAGAGTCAGAGAGAGGGATAGATAGGAACAGACACACAGGAACAGAGAGAGATGAGAAGCATCAATCATTATTTTTTTGTTGCGACAAGTTCACTGATTGCTTTCTCATATGTGCCTTGACCATGGGGCTACAGCAGACTGAGTAACCCCTTGCTCAAGCCACCGACCTTGGGTCCAAACTGGTGAGCTTTGCTCAAACCAGATGAGTCTGCGCTCAAGCTGGCGACCTTGGGGTCTCGAACCTGGGTCCTCCGCATCTCAGTCCGACGCTCTATCCACTCTATCCACCTGGTCAGGCAAAGCCCAAGTTCTTAACTTTTTCATTATATTCCTCCTTATTCCCTCCCATACCACATAAGCAGCTACTTATTTCTACTTATGTCAAATTGTTATTTCTAAATATAACTTTGACGGCCTTTTATAATCTCATTTAGTGAGATTCATTTCTTTTTTCTTTTTTTTTATTTAATTTTTAACTTTATTTTTCAATTATAGTTCACATTTATTTATTTTTTATTTTTTTAGTGAGAGGAGGAGAGGCAGAGAGACTCCTGCATGCACCCCAACCAGGATCCATCTGGCAAACCCACTAGGGGGCCATGCTCTGCCCATCAAGAGCCCTTGCTCTATTGCTCAGCAACGGAGCCATGTTTTTAGCACCTGAGGCAGAGGCCATGGAGCCATCCTCAGTGCCTGTGGCTAACTCCCTCCATCCAATCGAGCCATGGCTGCAGCAGGGGAAGATAGAGTGAGAGAGAGAAAGAGAGAGAGAGAGAGAGAGAGAGAGAGAGAGAAAGAGAGAAGGGGCAGGGGTGGAGAAGCAGATGGATGCTTCTCCTAGATGCCCTGACCAGGAATTGAACCAGGGATATCTGCACACTGGGCCGATGCTCTACCACTGAGCCAACCGACCAGGGCCTTACTTATGTTTCTTTACTCATAATATTTGTTTCCCCTTGTAGAATACATTCTACCCTCTGACAGGTCTCTGACTTGGCTCCCATTGTACTTTTTTATTTTTTTTTTATTTTATTTTTTTACAGAGAGAGAGAGAGAGAGATAGGGACAGACAGACAAGAACGGAGAGAGATGAGAAACATCATTAGTTTTTTGATGTGACACATTAGTTGTTCATTGATTGCTTTCTCATATGTGCCTTGACTGTGGGGCTACAGCAGACAGAGTGAACTCCTGCTCAAGCCAGCAACCTTGGGTCCAAGCTGGTGAGCTTTGCTTAAACCAGATGAGCCCACGCTCAAGCTGGCGAGCTCCAGGTCTCGAACCTGGGTCCTCCGCATCCCAGCCCGACACTCTATCCACTGCGCCACCACCTGATCAGGCTCCCATTGTACTTTTCACTGATATCTTTGTTACTTTGCATTCCTGATGTACTTTTGCCATCTTCATGCACTTACATATTGCCTTTTTTTTTTTTTATTCATTTTAGAGAGGAGAGGGAGAGAGAGAGAGAGAGGAGAAACAGAGAGAGAGAGAAGGGGGGAGGAGCTGGAAGCATCAACTCCCATATGTGCCTTGACCAGGCAAGCCCAGGGTTTCGAACCGACGACCTCAGCATTTCCAGGTCGACGCTTTATCCACTGCGCCACCACAGGTCACATATTGCCTTCTAAGGAGGTCTTAGTGTTTTATATACATAAGCTAAATAAATAAGTATATGCTAAAACATACTCAAATTACTATACAGCATCAATTTTAGTATTTTAGTCATCTGAAATAAACATACTGAAAATTTTCCTGCTTTCATTGGATATAAGTAATGTCTTTTTCTTTTTTTTTTTACACAATTTTCTTTTTGTTCAATATAAGGAAATCAGGTATATACTTGCCTGGTCCAGACTGTATTCCCAGCTAAGAAATATAATTTTTAGCCTCATCAGGCAGTGGCGCAGTGGATAGAGTGTCGGACTGGGACGTGGAGGACCCAGGTTCGAAACCCCAAGGTCACTGACTTGAGCATGGGCTCATCTGGCTTGAGTGTGGGCTCACCAGCTTGAGTGTGGGATCATAGACATGACTCCATGGTCTCTGACTTGAGCCCAAAGGTTGCTGGCTTGAAGCCCAAGGTCTCTGGCTCAAGCAAGGGGTAACTCACTCTGCTGTAACCCCCCCCCCAGTACCCCCCTGTCAAGGCACATATGAGAAAGCAGTCAGTAAACAACTAAAGGAGCCACGACAAAGAATTGATGCTTATCTCTCTCCCTTCCTGTCTGTCTGCCCCTATCTGTTCCTCTCTCTCTGTGTCTCTGTCACCAAAAAAAAAAAAAAAAAAAAAATATATATATATATATATGTATGTGTGTGTGTGTGTGTGTGTATATACACACACATAATCTTTACTGAATTAATCTTCAAGCCTACCCCTTTCCCATTTACTGGCACCACTTCTTTTTTTTTATTATTGAATTTATTGGAGTGACATTGGTTAATGAAATTATATAGGTTTCAGCTGTACAGTTTTAGAATACATCATCTGTATATTGTATTGCATGTTTACCACCCCAAGTTAAGTCTCCAGAAGTGTCCTTTTCAAGGAGAGATTTTTCATTGTATTTCACTTTAATTTTATTCACAGTAGAGACTGAAAACTTTTAATTTAAAAAATAAAATAGGCACAATTTATAGTTTTGAGGAATAGAAACTAAAGTAATAAGTATTATTGAGGGGGAAACAAACTTTAAATAAGAACTTTATTATTGAAAAAGAAACTCAAAACTTGATGTGAGAAGAAAAAATATTTTCTATTCTTTAGTGAGTAATGCAACTAAGTGAAACTCTTTTCTGATAACTTACCCATGTTGAGGTACCGTAATGAATTCTTCAGAATGGTAATTTTTTTATTGTAAATTCAATCAAATGCTGGCTGGCATTCCTACGGTTTGATGCTGTTTATTACTAATTATTTTTAGCCTATTCCTCGGCCAGATCCTGTGCATAATTATGAAGAAACACAGGATCAAGTACTGAAAACCAGATTAGAAGAAAAAGGTGAACACTATGAACAAGGACCCATGATAGAACAACTTAGCAAAATGTTTTTTACTACTAAGCATCGTTGGTATCCTCGTGGACAGTAAGTTCTGTTTTCTTCAACTCCCACTAGACACACTGAAGGAACATGTAACTTAACCTCGCATTAACAACTTCTGCATGGGGAAATTAACACCCAGTATGGTCACCTACTATATATTTTTCTTTCTTTTTTTGTTTATTGAGGTATAATTGACATATAACATTATATTAGTTTTAGTCATGTGACATTATGATTTATATATATTACATAAAAATTACATTTTCTTTATCCATTCATCCATCAGTAGGCTATTTCCATGTCTTGGCCATTTAAGTAAAAATAGTGCTACAGTGAACATGTGGTGCATCTATCTTTTTGAACTAGTGTTTTTATTTTCTTTGGCTAAATACTCAGTAGAATTGCTAGATAGTATATGATAGTTCTATTTTTAGTTTTGGGGAACCACCATACTGTTTTCTTTAATGTTGCACCAATTTACATTCCCACCAGATCACTTACTATAATTTTAAATCTACATATACTGTAGCTAAAATGAAGTAGTATTTCTTTTTTCCTTTATTTTATTGGGAGAATTTAACCAAAGCTTTCAGTGAATTTTGCAAAAATTCTTAAAATTTTTTTCCATTTTGTGATATAGTCATTTAACATACTGGTTTTATTTATCTTCCTGATAATCTCGATTTACCCATTTCTTTAAAAGATTTTGAGTTATTGCAAAAAAACTTAGGGTACACAGCAAATAATTGGATGGTATATTTTGTTCTTCCTTTATAAGTTTACAATAGCCCACCTGTTTGCTAGTACTCAGTTTTATTACATTGATTCTAACTCCTATCTGACTCTGGCTTTAATGTTTTCTTCTCTCTCATCTACCAAAACTATGAGGTGGCGTTTTTCATTGTTTATGTTTTTTTTAGCACCCTTTATTTTTATTCATTGTGTCCCCCAATGACTGGGCTGGGCTGGCACATTTATGACTAGGCATGCTATGGGATTTATGAATACACATTTATTAAGCTGCTCTACTAAGCGCTGAATAATCAGAAACACAATCCTATTTTGAAGTTATTTATAGGCAAGGAGGAAACAGAATAAAAACTAAGTGATTAAGCCTGACTGGTGGTGGTGCAGTGGATAGAGCAGGGGTCGGGAACCTTTTTGGCTGAGAGAGCCATGAACGCCACACATTTTAAAATGTAATTCCATGAGAGCCATATAACAACCCATGTACATTACACATTATCCAATAAAAATTTGGTGGTGTCCCGGAGGACAGCTGTGATTGGCTCCAGCCACCCGCAACCATGAACATGAGCAGTAGGAAATGAATGCATGAGAATGAATACATGAGAATGAATACATGAGAATGTTTTATATTTTTTAACTTTTTTTTTTTTTTTTTTTTTTTTGTATTTTTCTGAAGCTGGAAACGGGGAGAGACAGTCAGACAGATTCCCGCATGCGCCCGACCGGGATCCACCCAGCACACCCACCAGGGGCGACGCTCTGCCCCTCCGGGGCGTCGCTCTGCCAAGACCAGAGCCGCTCTAGTGCCTGGGGCAGAGGCCAAGGAACCATCCCCAGCGCCCGGGCCATCTTTGCTCCAATGGAGCTTTGGCTGCGGGAGGGGAAGAGAGAAACAGAGAGGAAGGAGGGGGTGGGGGTGGAGAAGCAAATGGGCGCTTCTCCTATGTGCCCTGGCCGGGAATCGAACCCGGGTCCCCTGCACTCCAGGCCGACGCTCTACCGCTGAGCCAACCAGCCAGGGCCTAACATTTTTTTTTATTAAAGATTTGTCTACGAGCCAGATGCAGCCATCAAAAGAGCCACGTCTGGCTTGTGAACTATAGGTTCCTGACCCCTGGGGTAGAGCATCGACCAGGGATGCTGAGGACGCACATTCAAAACCTGGAGGTTGCCAGCCTGAGCGCAAGCACATCTGGCTTGAGCACAGGCTCACCAGCTTGAGCACAGGGTTGCTGGCTTGTACGTGTTATCATGGACGTGACCCCATGGTTGCTGGCTTGTTTCCAAAGGTTGCTGGCTTGAGCAAGGAGTTACTGACTCTTTTGGAACCCCCCGATAAAGGCACATATGAGAAGCAATCAATGAACAATTAAAATGCCGCTACTATGAGTTGATGCTTCTCATCACTCTCCCTTCCTGTCTGTCTGTCTATGTCTGTCTCTCACTCGCTTGCTAGCTAAAACAAATACAAAAAAAACAAAAGAGTAAGCCTGAAATATGATTAGTAGTTACCCATGGGGGATGGGGAAAGGACTCCACAGGCAGAGAGAATAAATAGCATGTGTTATACTGGGGGGTTTGTGAGTATTTCAGCTTGGATAGGACCCAGAATATGGGAAGTAAATGTAGCAAGGTTCTTATGAAGGATTTTATGTTGTGCTGAGGAGTTTATATCTTATTTTCATTGCCAGATTTTAAGAAGCCAACTGACATGCCCAACTTTTATACATTAGAAAATCATTAAGTTGGCTCTGGTTTTGGGATAAGGTGATATATGGAAAGGTTGGAGTCAGACCTGTTAGGGAACTATTATAATATTCCAGGTAAAAAATGTTTATCTAGGTGGCCAGCAATGGGAATAGAAAGAGGTAAAATAAAAGGGAGGATTATGTTTAAGAACTTCAATTAGCAGAAGTAGGTGACTCAACGAGGGGTGGGTGGAGAGAGATGGAAGAGATAGGATACCTCTCACATTTCTGACAGGTGTTTGGGTGGATGGTGTTGCCATTCATATAAGTGGGGAAACAGGTTTGAGAGATGAACCCATTATTGGTTACATTGAGTCTGAAAGATCTGTGGATCGGTTGTTGGGGAGCAGTTTTGAAAGCAGGTGGTTGTATAGAGCTCAGTTTACTTTTTTATTTTTCTTCAGAAGGTATTTCCTTTATCTTTAATTCTAATAACTTCTTCAGAGCTGTGACTCTTACTCCATGTCTTGCTGAAATTTTAATAGTTTTCAATTTTTTAAGCTAGAAAATACTTATTTTACCACAAAAGTAATTAAAATAATAAATATATAAAAATATCTATATACCGCAAAATCGCATGATATAGCGAAAATTCACGATACAAAATTAGATACATACAATTTAAAAATCCGTAATACAGTGAGACTGTAAAAGGTGAACCATGATATGGCGAGGGATGACTGTACCATTCTCCTTAAAATGTTTCAAACTGGATATCTGTTCAAAGATTTAAACTTAAAACATAGCTCTTCTTTTCCTATCTTAAAAAAATCCCTCCATGGCCCTGGCTGGTTGGCTCAGAGGTAGAGTGTTTCCCCATGTATGGATGTCCTGGGTTCGCTTCCCAGTCAGGGCACACACAGGAGAAGCGCCCGTCTGCTCCTCCACCCTTTTCTCTCTCACTTCTCTTCCCCTCCTCCCCTGCAACCATAGTTCAATTGGAACAAGTTGGCCCTGGGCGCTGAGGATGGCTCCATGACCTTCACCTCAGGCACTAAGAATAGTTCGGTTGATGAGCAATGGAGCAACACCCCAGATGTACAGAGCATCACCCCCTAGTGGGCTTGCTGGGTGGATCCCAGTTGGGGTGCATGTGGGAGTCTGTCTCTGCCTCCCCCTGCTCTCACTGAATTAAAAATAAAGAAAAGCCCCTTTGTTAATATTTTTGTAATAAAAATATTTCTGTATTAATTTCCCAAGAAAAAAATTATTTTGGTTGCCATGGTGTCTTTCATGTCCTGCTTCAATTTTATATCCACTTTCTTGATTTTTCTTTCTGTTTCTGCATGCTCTCAGGCTTTTTCCTGTTCTGGTCACTGTAAGTTAGGATATATGAATACAAATTAGCAAGCTATTTTATAGCCCCAAATCTAAATCATTACTATATTCTTTAAGATTGCTTTTCATAATTTATAAAATCTTTCATGTTTATCATTTATTTCTTGCCATTATTCAAATATTTTAGTTCAGACCCTGCCTTGAAATTTTGCCGTAATGGCTCCTAGTACCCATTTCCTTCCTGCATGTTCTGAATTGCTGCAGTCTTTTGTTGTCTTGTTCATAACCAAATGGTTCATGTAAATGGCCTATTCATCCATTTATTTAGGTCTTTTCAAATTTCACTTAACTGTGTTTTATAGCTTGTAGTATATGAATATTGTACATTTTTGATAAATTTATCTCAAACATTTCATATTTTTTATGCTATTGTATTGGGTTTCTACTTTTAATTTCTAATGATTTGTTGTTTGTATATAGAAATACAATTGATTTCTGTATGTTTACTTTGTATCCTTTGTGGTCTTGAGACTAGTTCTGGTGCCTTGTTTGTATATTCCTTAGGATTTTCGAAGTAGACAATCATGGCATCATCAAATAAAGACAGTTTTACTTTTCCTTTTACAATATTTATGTTTTTTATTTTTCTGGATTTACTGTAATGCTTAGGACTTTAAGTACAGTGTTGTACTTAATGTTGAATAGAAGTGTTGAAAGCGGACATTGTCTTTTTCCCAGTTTTAGTGAGGGAAAGTGTTGAGGTTTTCAACATTAAGTATGTTTACAATGGGTCATTTTGTAGATACCCTTGATCAGGTTGAGGAAATCTCTTCTATTGCTGGTGTGGTGAATTTTCTTTTTCTTTATTATTATTTTTAATCATGAATGGGTGTTGAATTTTGTTAGATGATTTTTTATTTATTAAGATGATCATGTATTTTTTCCTTTTTTAGTCCTTATTATAATGAGTTATAGTGAATGATTTCGTGTTAAACCAATCTTTTATTCCTGGGCTAAACCCTATCTAGGCATGATATATTGTTCTTTTTATGGATTGTTGAACTCAATTTGTTAAAATTTTGTATAGAATTTTTACTACTTTATTAGGGCTATTAGTCTGCAGTTTATAATGCCTTTACCTGGTTTTAGTATCAGAGTAATGCTTGCATCATAGAATGGGTTTGGAAATATTTCCTCCTCTTCAGTTTATTTGGAAGAATATATATTTCTTTCTTAAATGTTAAAATTCACCAGTGAAGCCATTTGGGTCTGGAATTTTCTTTGTGGGAAGGTGTTTAACTACAGTGGTACCTTGACACACAAGCACTTTAAATCACAAGCAATTGGAAAGACGAGCAGTCACTCATAGGATGTTTTGCTTTAAGTCATAAGCGGATATTTGAATCATGAGCTTCTGCCACCCTCCACTAGATGGCCTGCTGAACATTCTGAAATGGAGGAAGAAACAAACTTCCATGGAAAGGTTTTTGTTGAAATGACCTCTAAGTGAAAGTGAGGAAAGTGTAGCGAAAAAAGCCAAAAGTCAGTGAAGAAAATGATGATTAAGCAAAGTAAAAAAATAGAAATTTAGTTCAGCAATAAAGTTTCATATCATTCATAGTGTGTGAGTTAAATTTTGCAATTAAATATAGCATTAAGTGTGTAGAGAGTAAGTTATTTAAGCGATAGCTCACAAAATGAAAACCTCCTCCACCAGTCTCTTCCCCTTTTGCCAGCATCTTCTCCTGACCTTGATGGTAAATACACTTCATAAACCAGTTTATTTCTTTATATTCTCTCATTATGTATATATATGATATATGCATATATGTATTTGTTATTTATAAAGTACATTTTCTTATTTAAAAGCATATAAAACAAAAAATTTGTGTGGTTTTTGGGGGCCGGAACGGATTAATTGCATTCCCATTCATTTAAATGGGGAAATTCGATTTGACACACGGGCAAATTGAGTCACGAGCTCAGCCATGAAGCGAATTAAATTCGTGTGTCAAGGTACCACTGTATAACTTCAGTTACTATAGTCAGTATACAGGGTGATTCATTTTATCTATTTCTAAAGGGAGCTTTGGTAGATTATCTTTTAATGAATTCTTTCATCTCATCTAAATTATTTGCACAGTTGTTCATAATAGTCCCTTTTATCTTTTTAATATTTTTATACTCTGTATTGATGTCACCTCTCATTCATTACTGATACTGTTTACTTTGTTGATCTTTTGAAATTAGCTTTTGTTTTCATTGATTTTATTTTTCTCTTTGCTGGGTCATAAGGTAGTTAGTTCTATTTTTAATTATTTGAGGAACCTCTGTACTGTTTTTAATCGTGGCTGCACTATTTTGCCATCCCATGGTGGTTTTATCTCCACATCCTCAACAACACTTTTTTGTTGATTTATTGATGACAGTCATTTCAATAGATGTGAGGTGATATCTTACTGTGGTTTTGACTTAAACATTTCTCTGATGATCAGTGATGTTGAACATTTTTTTCTTTTTTTTTTTGTATTTTTCTGAAGCTGGAAACAGGGAGGTAGTCAGACAGACTCCTGCATGCGCCCCACCGGGATCCACCCGGCACGCCCACCAGGGGGCGATGCTCTGCCCATCCGGGGCGTCGCTCTGTTGTGACCAGAGCCACTCTAGCTCCTGGGGCAGAGGCCAAGGAGCCATCCCCAGCGCCGGGGCCGTCTTTTTGCTCCAATGGAGCCTCGGCTGCGGGAGGGGAAGAGAGAGACAGAGAGGGAGGAAAGGGGGAGGGGTGGAGAAGCAGATGGGCGCTTCTCCTGTGTGCCCTGGCCGGGAATCGAACCTGGGACTTCCACACGCCAGGCCGATGCTCTACCACTGAGCCAACCGGCCAGGGCTGAACATTTTTTTCATGTCTGTTGGCAATCTGTTTGTTTTCCTTGGAGAAGTTTCTGTTCAGGCCATCTGCCCATTGTATATAATTGGATTGTTTTGTTTGTTTTTGTTCTTTTGTTTTTTTTGAATAGTAACCCCTTATCAGATGTATCATTGGTGATACATGTATCAGGTAGCATGATACCTCCAACTTTGTTCTTTTCTCTCTAGGTGGCTGTGGGTATTAGAGGTTTTTTGTGACTCTATATAAATTTTAGGATTATTTGTTCTAGATCTGTGAAAAATGCCATTGGTTTTTGGATAGGGGTTGCATCAACTTTGTAGATTACTTTAGGTAATATGGACATTTTAACAATGTTTAATTCTTCCCATCTATGAGCATGGCATATGTTCCCATTTATTTAAATCATCTTCCATTTCTTTCTTCAGTGTCTTACAATTTTCTAAGTGACTATAGTCTTTTTACCTACTTGGTTAAATTTATTCCTAGGTGAGTGTTTTTCGTTTGTTTTGTTTTGGGGGTATTTTTTTGGTACAATTGTAAGTGGAATTGTTTTTTTCTTTGTTTTATTTCTTAAATTTTTATTGAATTTAGGGATTGTTTTCTTAATTTCTCTTTCTGATAGCTTATTGTTGTATAAAAAATGCAGCTGATTTTTTTTCTTTCTCTTTTTAGAGAAAGTCAGGAAGAGAGAGAAATGAGAAGCATCAACTCATAGTTGTTCATTGCTTACTTCTTATACATCGTACCTTCACAGGGGGTGGGGGAGGCTCCGGCCGAGCCAGAAACCCTTGCTCAAGCCAGTGACTCTGCACTCAAGCTGGCAAGCCTGTGCTCAATCCAGCAACCTTGAGGTTTCAAACCTGGGACTTCGATTTCCCAGGTTGACACTCTATCCACTGTGCCACCATTAGTCAGGCAGTGCAACTGATTTCTGAATATTAGTTTTATCCTGCTACTTTACTGCATTTGTTTATCAGTTCTAATAGTCTTTGGTGGAATCTGTAGCGTTCTGTGTATGTGTGTATGATCTGCAAGTAATGACAGTTTTCTTCCTTTCCAGTTTGAAGACCTTAATTTCTTTTCTGATTGCTTTGGCTAATACTTCCAGTACTATGTTGAATAAAAGTAGTAAAGGTAGACAGCCTTGTCTTGTTTCTGATTTTCGCTCTAGATTATTTTCTCTTCATTAGGAATGCATCTTCTATTTTGTAAATTTCCATAAGGCCTTTTTTATACATACAGGTTTTTTAATACAATGTATGGGTGTGAAATTATTGACTGATGGAATATTATCTTACCTAATTGTCTCCACACCTTCTTGAAGTTGTTTAGTTTCTTTTTGAAATGATACTTTATTTGTAATAGTCTTTGGGATGGTCCACTGGTAACTTTCCCAATGATTCTTGTAATTTGTATTCCCAGAGTTCAGCTATCAAGTTATGTGGGTTCATCTCATTTCCATTTTATCTAGGTAGGCCACAAAGATGTTCCTCATTATCAGGTTCTAAATCAAGGTCACCAAAAGCTTTATGATCCTAAGGTGTTGTTGCCCCACCTCATTCAGTCATAAAATACCTGCATCTAGTTACTGGCCTCACCTAGGTGGGTGGGCTGGGAGTGTAAGTAGTAAGTATGTCTGTACAGAATTGATGCCAAACATCTAATGGCCAATAAACATTGGTGGTTAGGTTATTTGAAGCCAGGAAATACAAAGTTAAAATAGTTGCTGGTAAATCTGTGAATTGGATTTTGCCTTTTCCTAATGCTGGTGATTTAGTTTAGGATGGCAATTCAGAGTCTTAGGTCTGAGGTTTATACCGAGATTACGTGCTAGAGCTGTTTGCGCAGTGTGGAAGATGGGTAATAAAGAAACCCAGGACATTGGGTTTGGGGTTAAATTGAACTTTTAGTTCTCTACCCTCTGCCTTTGCCTGAATTACTGTTTTTATATTCGATTCTGCAAAGGTTGATCATTCAAAAATTACATATATAACCATGAAGCTTCTGCTACTTTCTGTTTGATAATTTTATAAGTAATAGAAACAAATTAAATTAACTTAGCTATTACATTGTATTTACCTGAAGTCATGGAACTTTGAGCATGAATATATTCTTTGAAAGGTACTATTTATGTGAATATTTGTTTTGTATTTCCTGAAATAGTTCACGTTTGATAACCACTCTGTAAATAGTTGTTAAGGACACAATTCTGAGTTTCGTTGCTCTCACAGCTGCCCATATGGTGTCTCTTTTGGCTGTTAGTGTTGCCAGTGTTCGGGCCATAGGCATGTCAGTCCCCTCAGTGCCGGCATCTGTGCACAGGTTCTTCATCTCTTCAGTCTTCTTCATTCGGCGTGAAAAATCCAAAGGGATGGAACATTCCTTCCAGTACAACTCTTTCCGGACCCCAGCATTTCAGCAAGGGTAGAGTTTCTGATGTTTGTGTTTGTTATCTCTTGTTTCTGTCATTAATTCAACCTTAATAACTTTGTTAATACTGTTCTTGCATTTCTAAAGTCTATGTATTAGTTTGCTTTCTCTCTTGCTGATTCCTTTTCATCTCCCCTATTTCTGAATTTTTGAGTGCCCCAAGGATCAGTCCTTGGGTCTCCTCTTTTCTGTCCCATTCTTTAAGACAGTGATCTTCTCCAGACTTGCGGCTTTAAATACCATTTGTGTGCTAATGGATCCAAAATCTGTCTTTGAACACTGCTCCCCTGATTTAGAGGCCTGTTTATCAATGCTTACTGAACATGTCTAATAGGTATCCCTAACTTAACGTGTCTCTGAGCTTCTGATGGTCCCCCACAAACCAGCTTTCTTCTGCAGCCTTTCCTGTCTATAACAGTGCCAGCTCCAGTTTTCTACCTCTTGGGCCAAAAACTTTGGTGCTACTCTTCACTCCTCTCTGTCTCACACTCAGCATCTTGTTTATTAGCAGATTCTGTCTGTCTCCAAGTGTATCCCAGTGAGACCCTTTATCACCACTTCCTCTGCCACCATCCTGTCCGCACCACCATCTTTTGCCTGACTTATTATAGTGCTTTCTAACTGGTCCCCTGCTTCTGCTCTTGCTTCTCTACAGTCTATTTTTAGTATACACGGTCAGAATAAGCATGTTCAAACATGTCAGTTTTTATAATTTTTCTTCTAAACCCTCCAACAGCTTCCTATCTCACTCAGAGAAAAGGTAAAGGCCTGAACTATTATCTAGAACAGCGGTTCTCAACCTGTGGGTCGCGACCCCGGCGGGGATTGAATGACCAAAACACAGGGGTCGCCTAAAATTTCCGATGGCTTTAGGCGACCCCTGTGTTTTGGTCGTTCGACCCCCACCAGGGTCCCAACCCACAGGTTGAGAACCGCTGATCTAGAAGAACTTACGTGATCTGACTCCGTTTCCTACTTTCTATCTTCATTTCCTATTTTCTTCCTTGTTCATTCTATACAGCCACATGGGCTCTGCTGTCCTTGAACATGTTCTTCCTTTCATCTCAGAGCCATTGTTCTTGCTGTTCACTCTGTATAGAATGTTCTTCCTGCTCATCAGTAAAGCTAGCTCTCACTTCCTTCAGGTTTTTACTCATTACAGCCTTCCATGGCCAACTTATTTATCTTATTTTTCTCTTTTCTGCACTGGAACGTAATCTTCATGAGGGTGGGGCGTTGTTTTGTTTTGTGTACTACAGAATCCTTAGCACCTAGAAATAGTGACTGGCACATAGTAGATATTCATATTTTAACATGAATGACTAGGTGAATGAGTGAAAAATTCTGGTTCTTTTTTTAATTTTGAGTAACATTGGTTAATAACATTATGTAAATTTCATATGTACAGTTTTCTAATGCATCTGTATACTCCATTGTATGCTCATGAAACCTCATAAATAAGAAGTAATAAGTGAACATAGCTCCAGTAAATGTAAAATTACATTGAAAGAAAGGATTGAAAGAAGGCTAGATGGAAGATAAGAAGGATCTGGAAAGTAATTCTAAATTTCTGAAATGTAGAACAATTCTATAAATGTACAAATAGCAGTACCACTTTATTTAAAGAACTACTTTAATATTTTCCCATGGAGGTAACAAAAATTAGCAACTATCATCAGTAGGAAACAGATTTGAAGACTTTGCTGCAGTGTGAACCAGGAGGTAAAGTTCTACTCTGGATTAAAAACTGTGGACATACATTCCAGGTGTCGCTGAGTCAGTGTAAAATTTAAGAAGTGTAATGATACACATATTGGTTTGCCAGGAGCAGTCTCAGTTTAACTCTTGTTAGTTATTAATAGAGAGGTTTTTATTCTTTAAAGGGTCCTACTTTGGATGATAAGTTATAAAGGAACTCCAAAATTAATGTGCTTATTCTGGTTAGTGATGGTAGCACATATTGAAAATCCATGCATGATAAGACATTTATTTATAAATGCTGTCTGACTAGTTGACATTTATTGAGCATGTTTTAGAATTTGACTTTGTTAAATATAGGGCTGTTAGAGTCTCAAGCATTTTTAACTTACTCTTGAGTAGTGAAAATAGTTGAGCAATGTTAAAGCTGAATCACATTTTTATAGGATAGTTCTAGCATTTTTAGAGTCAAAGACCTCATTGAGAATTCAGTGAAACGTGAATCCATTTCCCAGAAAAAGATATAATCAGAATTTTATATGTAATTTCAGAAAGTTTATGACTTCTCAAACCCCTGCTGCATTGAGATAATACCTTTCAGGGATACTGCTGTACTAGTAAAACCTTGATTATCTGACACGTAATTGGAATGCATAAGAACACTAATTTTTCTATGTTAATATAAATACATGTAGAAATGTTTACATAAATGGTTTGCTATGGTTTAAAAACATTTTTTTTTCCATTACAGTTGACTGTCAATATTATATTAGTTTCAGGTGTACAGCATAGTGGTTAGACATTTATATAACTTATGAAGTGATTCCCCCCTAACAAGTGTGGAACCTGCCTGGAACCATGCACAGTTATCACAATGTTATTGACTATATTCTCTATATTGTACTTTACATCCCTAGACTGTTTTGTAACTGCCAATCTGTACTTCTTAATCCCTTCAATATTTTCCCCAGCCTACCACACCCTTCTCATCTGGCAGCCCTCAGTCTGTTCTCTGTTTCTATGAGTCTGTTTCTGTTTTGTTTGTTCATTTATTTTATTTTTTTTAGATTCCACATAAAAGTGAAATCATATGATATTTGTCTTTTTCTGACTGACTTATTTTACTTAGCATGATGCCCTCCAGGTTCATTCATCTTGTCACAGAATTACTTTATGTATTAGCCTACAACTTAGTGTTCCATGTTAGTATATATAAATGTCTTCTCTTCTCTCTCTCTTCTCTCTTCTCTTCTCTCATGAGAGGAAGGGAGATAGACATACTTCCACAGTCCCCCTGACTGGGATTCACTCAGTAACACCTGTCTGGGGCCGATATTTGAATCAGCTGAGCTCTTTTTAGCACCTGAGGCTGTTGGGCTTGGACCAGCCAAGCTGTCTTCAGGGCCTGGGGCCAACACTCAAACCAATCAAGCCACTGGCTGCAGGAGGGGAAGAGAGAGAGAAGAGGGAGAGGGAAGAGAGAAGCAGATGGTCACTTATCATGTGTGCCCTGACTGGGATCAAACCCAGGATGTCCATACGCCAGGCTGATGCTCTCTATCCAACTGAGCCAACCAGCCAGGACCATATTCACTTATTTTCAACTTAATGTCTATATTTTGCAATTTTTAAAAAAATTAGCTGAGAAAATAATGCATAAGAAGGTTGCTTGTATGAAGCCTTAAGATAATAACAAAATGCTTTTGATACGTTAATCTTAACAACTAAAGAGCGTAAGATGCATGTATTATTTATGATATAGAATCCTTACATTGCATTTCCACATTAGCAAAAAATAAATAAAAAATTCAGATAAACGTCCTAAAATCTGACCATAGCAGAATTTTTTGAAGACAACTCATCACCAAAAAAAAAAACTACACTTATTCTGTGCAGAAATTTTCTTAAATCAATAAAGACAATAGGGTAAGACAGAGAAGCAAAAAGAAAAATTCTTCACGATAAAATCACTCAGATTTGATTACTGCTAACAATTCATTTCATTTCTCTTTTGATCTATACATAGGTTGTCTTAGTTTGGTTATTTTTATATGGTTTTGATTCTACTATGTATTCAAGTTTGTATCCTGTACCTCCACTTCCCTCAATTAAAATTTTAACCATTTTTCTATATTGCTTTAGGACAAATTTCTAGAAGAGAAATAAAATATAATAAAATAAATTCAATAGAGCATGTTCACAATATGCAGCTTCTTAATTATAAAGCTATAGTGTTTAACAGTCATCCAGGTTACCATATTGAAATTATTCTTAAGATCTGAATGAAGATTTTCTAAAAGTTTAATTAATAGAAAACAATTTTCACTCTGGGGAAATGTGGCTTATTAAGAACTATCTGAGATATATCTAACAACATATGTATATAGTTTGATTGATTTTATTGAATACTAATAAACAGCAAAATAAACAGAAATTTGATATTTCTATCAGAAAGTTAACTTTTATTAAAATAATTAATCTTTTAAATATTTTCCTCTTTTTAAGGTATCATAGACGTCGTAAGAAACTGAATCCGCCAAAAGACAGATAATATTGAGGTTTACAGTAATCAAAGAAAGATGTTATCCTGTGTTTCATTTGCCATTTGAGAAAATGCTATCAGATATATTCACTACTATGTTATATTGCAAAATAATAATAAAATGTCTTTTCATCTATTAGAATGTGTATTTCTTTATATAGATTAAGTAATTCTGGATTTGACATTCTTATTTAGAGAGACCTATTTTATTTTCCCTTTGAGATATTAACCTACCATTTATTTTTATGTGATTAGTATAATTATGTATTTTATATTATCAGCCAAATATTGTTAGTAATTTAAATATGATTAATAAAAATGTGCATGGCTGTCCTTCTGGAGATTAAATTGCCTTTGTAAAGAAACTCAGGAGGACTATTTAGAAAATAGATGTTATAATGTTTTGGGGGGGAGTTTGGTGGCATCTAGGAAATAATTAAATTAGTTACATGTTAATCAGTTACAACTATCTGCTAGGTTCTTTACATACATTATTATTAAATTCTCACAATAATCCGTTGAAGAAGTATCATCCTCATTTTATAGATAACCCTAAGTGAACTACCTACCCAGTGAGCGGGAGAGCCAGGATCCAAATTGTCAGGCTCCCAAGCTTTTCTATAGGACACCATAATGACAAAGGGGTGTTTTCCTTCACCCAGGAATATAAAGAATATATTATATAGGTTGTTTGAGGTTTTTTTAAACTCTTAAAATTATGCTAGCTTTGGAACACATACAGCTCTGTATTTAAAAATTAATATTACTAAACTAGTGATTATAACAATGCTAATACTAGTATATACTATTGGTTGTCACTACCAGATTATATGTGGTGGGCAAAAGGAGGTTTACAGTTTTTCATATGGAAAATAAAAATAATACAGGAATAAACTCTTGTACTCACAACTGTAAATCTACTTTTGCCCAACCCTGTATATGATCCTTAATAGCATTGCTGCCCCAGTGATTTCTATTTAGGAGGTTAGGATCTTTTAAAAGGGTGCAAGTTACTTTATTCAAACTTCTGTCCTGCCCGGATAGCTCAGCTGGTGGGAATGTCGCCCAGAAGTGCACAGGTTGCTGGTTCAATCCCCGGTCTCACTCTTCAAAATAAAAACTTAAAGAAACTGACCTGTGGTGGCGCAGTGGGATAAAGCGTCAACCTGGAACACTGAGGTTGCCGGTTCAAAACCCTGGGCTTACCTGGTCAAGGCACATATGGGAGTTGATGCTTCCTGCTCCTCCCCCTTCTCTCTTTCTCTCTATCCCCTCTCTCTAAAAAAAATCAATAAATAAAATATTTAAAAAAAAAAACAAAAACAAAACAAAAAACTTAAAGAAAAACAAACTTCTAAAATATTTGTGATGTTTTAAAAATTGATGTGAAAAATGATTTTACATTCAAAGTTTATTTAATCTAGTTCTTTTATAAAACTCTAGCTGAGGTTCAAAAAAATACAAAGAATAGTGAATAGGAAAGGAAATAAAGGCCACTGAAGTGGTTTACTTTTTAAATTAATACATCACTAATTTTGGAGGGAAAGGAAAAAAAATTGATAAAACTATAATCAGAAATATTTTTTTGTTTGTTTGTTTTTTGTTTTTCTTCTCCGAAGCTGGAAACGGGGAGAGACAGCCAGACCGACCGGGACTCACCCGGCACGCCCACCAGGTGCACGCTCTGCGCACCAGGGGGCGATGCTCTGCCCCCCCCCCCCCCCCCCCCCCCCCCCCGCGTCATTCCGCCGTGACCAGAGCCACCCCAGCGCCTGGGGGCAGAGGCCAAGAAGCCATCCCCAGCGCCCGGGCCATCTTTGCTCCAATGGAGCCTTGGATGCGGGAGGGGAAGAGAGAGACAGAGAGGAAGGAGGGGAGGGGTGGAGAAGCAAATGGGCGCCTCTCCTATGTGCCCTGGCCGGGAATCAAACCCGGGTCCCCCGCATGCCAGGCCGATGCTCCACCGCTGAGCCAACCAGCCAGGACCTAATCAGAAATATTTATCAGCCATGTTTGATGACAAAAATAGATACTTCTAGGTTGATTTTATAGCCATTGTTTTACACAGATTGAGCTATGTTATGTTTTAGAAGTAGAATAAAAATTAAATTACAGATTCTTTTTCTTCAACTACAAAAAGCTACTAAAGAAAGATTGTTCAACTGTAAGTTGCCCAAAACATACATTCATATGTCAATGCTTTGGAGAATTAACTTTGATTTTATTGTACTGGAAATACAGATAAACACTGTAGTTTCTAGAATTTTGATTTTCATGGCTCATTGATTTTTAATTTTGCTAAATAAGTACATACTCCATAACCACTATCACCACCCCTCTGCTCCTCCCATTTCCCACCATTACTAACATTATTTGGTCATTATTAAAAGGTCCACGTTTGTCTATTTTTTTTCCAGAAAGTTAAAAATTACATAAGGTGGGATGGTCATTTAAAACTAGAATGGATTTTGTTTCATGAAAAACTCATTACCCAGTTCTTGTTCTCATATTTCCATTGGGGACATTGATTAACGCACCTGAAATTGATAAAGAGCACTGTCGGTGAAACCACCAGAGGGCACTCTCACATAAATTCAATTGGAACATCCCATACCCAAAGGTAGTCATTTTTAATGTGCTTAATCAGCAAAGAATATTTGGATGTTCTTTAGGTAAGAATGACCAGTGAAGTAAATGGGAGTAGTAAAATTAAATATTGAAATATTTTGAGGCCATTATTATTTATTCTTTTGATCAGGCATTTATTAAACCCCTACAATATGTGAGGAGGCATTATACTTTTGCTAGGCCAATAGCAAAATATAGTCCCTTCCTAGGAACTATAGTATCTACTGAGATACTTAATTTTTTTAATGACAGTGGGTTTTTTTCTAATCATGAGCGTAATATGCATCATTATTTTTAAAAGTTGGACACTAAATAAATAGTAAAAATTACCCATAATTATTCCATACAGAGATAACACTAACATTCTTGTTCACTTTATGTTCACTTCATCTCTGTCTCACTTCATAAATATACTTGCAAAAGTAAAAATACAAAGCTTAGCAACAAACAATTAAAAAATGGGGAGAAAACCTGAGTAGACACTTCTCCCAAGAGGACATACAAATGGCCAACAGATATATGAAAAGATGCTCATCTTTACTAGCTATTCGAGAAGTGCTAATCAAAACTACAATGAGATAGCCTGTTAGATTGGTTTTATCAACAAGACAGGTAGAAGTGTTGGAGAGGCTGTAGAGAAAAAGGAGCCCTCATTCACTGCTGGTAGGAATACAAATTAGTACAACCATTATGGAAGAAAGTATGGTGGTTCCTCAAAAAATTAAGAGTAGAACCACCATATGACCCAGCAATCCCTTTACTGTGTTTCTACCCCAAAACCTTGAAAACATTGGTATGTAAAGATCTACGCACCCCATGTTTATCGCAGCATTATTCACAGTGGCCAAAACATGGAACAACCCAAGTCTCCCTCAATAAGAGGATTGGATAAAGAAGATGTGGTATGTATATACAATGGAATACATCTCAGCCATAAGAAATGATGACATTGCCATTTACAACAACATGGATGGACCTTGAGAACATTATACTAAATGAAATAAGTAAATCAGAAAAAGTTAAGAATTGTATGACTTCATACATAGGTGGGATATAAAACTAAGACTCATGGACATAGAAAAAGTGAATGGTTACCAGGAGGAGGGAGTAAAGAGGGACATATATAGGGATGGAAAATGATTTTGACTGGGTGATGGTTATACAATATAATCAACAGTTCAAATACTATAGAAACGTTTACCTGAAACTTAGGTACTCTTATTGATCAATGTCACCATGTTAAATTTAATTTTCTAAATAGAATTAAAAAAAATAAAAATAGTATTTATTATGCAAGGTGTTTTGTAACTTCCTTTTTTATATTGAATATCATGAATCTTTTTCCATATCTTTAAATACTTTGATTAAATGGGATGCATATTTTGTCATCTAGCTTGTCATAATTTAATTAAATTCCTACTGTTAGACATAATCATTGTTTCTGTTTGTTTCCTATTATATGTAGTGCTGTTATTAACAACCTGGTGCATACACTTTCTTTTTAAAATAGACTTGGCCCTGTCTGGGTAGTTCAATTGGTTAGAGCGTCATCTCGATAAACCAAGGCTGTGGATTTGATCCTCAGGGCACATATAGTAATCAACCAACCCCCCCGCCCCCCCACCCTTGTGCCATTTCCCCCTTTTCCTTCTTTCTCTAAATTTTAAAAAGGACTTTATTTTTAGAGTAGTTTTAGATTCATAGCAAAATTGAGTGGAAGAGATTTCTCATGTCCCTACAGATGCATAGCCTCTCCTATTATCAACATTTTCCATTGCAGTGGTACATGTATCAGCAATTGATGTACCTGTATTAACACATCATAACCCAGAGTTCATAGTTTAAATTAGGGTTCACTCTTGATGTTGTACATTCTGTGGGTTTTAACAAATATAGAATGGCATGGATCTACCATTATAGAATACTGAGTAGTTTCACTGCCCTAAAAATCCTGTCTGCTCCACCTATTCATCCCCCTTTTCCTCCACCCTTGATAAACACTGATTTTTCTGTTGTTTCCATAGTCTTGCCTTTTTTGTGTTACATGTTGAAATCAGAACATATGTATGTAGCCTTTCAAATTGGCTTCTTTCACTTAGTAATATGCTTTTATGGTTCCTCAATGTCATTTTGTGGCTTGATATCTCATTTCTTTTTAGTGCTGAATAGTATTCAATTGTATGGATGTACCATAGTTTGTTTATCCATTCATCTATTGAGGACATCTTGGTTCAAATTTGGCAATTATGAATAAAGTTGTTTATAATCCATGTTCAGTTTTTTGTGTGGACATAAGTTTTCAGTTCCCTTGAATAAATACTAAGGAGTATGATTGCTGGATTATATGGTAAGAGTATATTTAGTTTTGTAAGGAACTGTCAGACTGTCTTCCAAAGTTGCTGGACCATTTTGCATTCCTACCAGCAATGAATGAGAGTTCCCGTTGCTGCTGCATATCCTCGTCAGTCAGCATTTGGTGTTATCAGTGTTTTGGATTTTGGCCATTCTAATACATATGATATGGTATCTTGTTTTAATTTGCATTTCTCTGATGACTTATGATGTGGAACATCTTTTTATATGCTCACTTGCTATCTCTATATCTTTGGTGAGGATTCTGTTAAGGACTTTGACCCATTTTTTAATCTGGTTTGTTATCATTGTTGAGTTTTAATAGTTCTTTGTATATGTTGGTTAATAGTTCTTTATTAGATGTCTTTTGCAAATATTTTCTCTCAGTGGGTGGCTTGTCTTTTAATTCTCTTGATAGTGTCTTTTCACAGGGCAGAAATTTTTAATTTTAATGAAGTCTGGTTTACTAATTCTTTCTTTCATGGATCATGCCTTTGGTGTTATAGCTAAAAAGTTAGCACCAAACTCAAGATCATCTATATTTTCTCCTGTGTTATCTGTAAAAATTTTATAGTTTTGTATTTTACATTTAGGTCTACGGTCTATTTTGAGTTAATTTTTGTGAAAAGTTTAAGAGCTGTATCTAGATTAATTTTTTTTTAATGTGGATGTCCTGTTGTTCTAGCACCATTTGATGAAATTGTATTGATTTTACTTCCCTGGCAAAGATGGGTTGACTATATTTATGTAGGTCTATTTCTGGGTCTCTATTCTGTTCCATTGATCTATTTGTCAGTTCATTCACCAATACCACACTGTCTTGATGAATGTAGTTTTATAGTAAGTCTTGAAGCTGGGTAGTGTCTGCCCTTTGACTTTGTTTTTTACTTCAGTATTTATTGATTACATTAACTGATTTGCAAATATTGAGCCAGCCTTACATACCAGAAATAAATCCCATTTGGTCATGGTATATAATTGTCTTTATATTCTTTTGGATTTGACTTGCTAATATTTTGTTGAGAATTTGAACATCTCTGTTCATTTTAGATACTGGCCTGTAGTTTTCTTTTCTTGGAATGATTTTGGCTGGTTTTGGTATTAGGGATGTTAACCTCATAAAATAATTCAGAAGATACTCTCTCTACTTCTGTCCTCTGAAAGAGATTGTAGAAAATTGGTATTATTTCCTCCTTAAATGTCTGGTAGAAATCACCAGTGTACCTCTCTGGGCTTGGTGCTTTATATTTTGGGAGGTTATTATTGATGCAATTTCTTCAATAGTTATAGGCCTATTCGGTAGTTTATTTCTCCTTGTGTGAGTTTTGCCAGATGGTGTCTTTTAAAGAATTAATTCATTTCATCTAAATGATCAAATTTATGGGTATATAGTTGTTCATATATTCTTTTATCTTTTTATTGTCAATGGGATCTGTAGTGATGTTTTCTCTTTCATTTTGGATATTAGCAATGTGCATCTTCTCTCTTTTTTTTCTTAGCCTGGCTAGTGGTTTATTGGTTTTTATTGATCTTTACAATGAACCAGCTTTCGGTTTGATTTTTTTCTATTCACTTTCTGTTTTCATTGATTTCTGCTCTAAGTCATTTCTTTTCTTCTGCTTACTTGAGATTTAATTTGCTCTTTTTCTAGTTTCCTAAGGTGGAAACTTAAGATGATTGATTTTAGATCTTTCTTTTTTTCTAATGTAAGCATTCAGCGCTAAAATTTCCTTTAAGCCTACTTTAACTACATCCCAAAAATTTTGATAAATTGTTATTTTTATTTAATTCAAAATACTGTTTAGCCTGACCAGATGGTGGCGCAGTGGATAGTGTCGGAATGGGATGCAGAGGACCCAGGTTTGAGACCCCGAGGTCGCCGGCTTGAGTGCGGGCTCATCTGGTTTGAGCAAAAGCCCATCAGCTTGAACCCAAGATCGCTGACTCCAGCAAGGGGTTACTCGGTCTGCTGAAGGCCTGTGGTCAAGGCACATATAAGAAAGCAATCAATGAACAACTAAGGTGTCACAGCGCACAATGAAAAATTAATGATTGATGCTTCTCATCTCTCTCCGTTCCTGTCTGTCTGTCTCTGTCTATCCCTCTCTGACTCACTCTCTGTCTCTGTAAAAAAAAAAAAAGAAGAAGAAGAAAAAATACTGTTTAATTTCTCTTGATATTTCTTCTTTGATCTGTGTTACTTAGCTAGCAGTGTGTTAATGTCCCAGAATTTTGGAATTTTTCCAGCTGTCTTTCTTTTATTGATTTCTAGTTTAATTCTACTGAGGTCTGGGAGCAGGTACCATATAATTTTCATTCTTTTAAATTTGTTAAGGAATCTTTTTATGGCCCAGAATGTGGTATATCTTGGTAAATGTTCCACATGAGCTTGGAATATGTATTCTGCTGTTGTTGGATAAAGTAATCTATATATGTTCATTATATCTAGTTGATTGAGGTTATTAAGTTGAGCTAATTGCTTGTTGATTTCCTGGCTGCTGGATCTCTCCATTTCTGATAGAGCTATGTTAAAGTCTCCACTTATAATAGCGAATTCATCTATTTCTCTTTACAGTTCTGTCAGTTTTTGCCTCATGTATTTTGACATTCTTTTGTTAGATGCATACATGTTAAGGATTGTTATGTCTTCTTGGAGAATTAACCCTTTAATCATTATGTAATGCTCCTCTTTTTCCTGATAACTTTATTGTTCTGAAGTCCACTCTGTCTGAAATTAACATATCTACTCTTGCTTTCTTTTGAATAGTTTTAATATGGTATATCTTTCACTATCCTTTTATTTTTTATTTGTATGTGCCTTTATATTTAAAGTGGGTTTCTTGCAGACAACATACGAGTCTTGCTTTTTGATCCAATCTGGCAATCACTTTCTTTTAATTGGTGCATTTAGACCATTGATGTTCAAAGTGATTATTGATAAAGTTTGATTTACTATCTACTATATTTGTTATTGTTTTCTGTTTTATGCCCTAGTCTTTGTTACTTTTATTTTGTTTTCTACTCTTTTTCTACCTTTTGTGGTTTTCATTAATCATTTTATATTATTATGTTTTCTCTCCTTTCTTACCATATCCATTATACTTTAAGAAAATTTTTTTTTAGTGATTGCCCTGGAGTTTCAATATACATGTGCAACCAAGCCAAGTCCACTTTCAGATAACACTATCCTGTGTGGTGGGTAGTGCAAGTACCTAGCAATAACAGATTAATCCTAATTCCTCCCACCCATTCCTTGTATCATTGCTGTCATTCATTTCTCTTAAACATAAGCATATGCATGTGTATATATATATATGTATATATACAAATACACATACATATATATACAAATATATTCAAATATATTGTTGCTGTTATTTTTGAACAATATGTTAAATTAATGAATAAGGAAAATAAAACTTTTTATTCACTCAGTCCTTTTTTTTTAATGTAGATATGTTTTTCTGACCTATAACATTTTCCTTTTCTCTTAAAGAACTTTTTTTATTTGTTACTTTTATTCTCTCATTTTCCCATCTATAATAGAAAATTCTCTTATAATTAATTTTATACAATTTTATATGATTATCTTACAATCAACTCATCTTATTTAAAACTCTTAGACAATATAACTATTTGGTATTACAACCATTTTGCTTTTTTGTAGCATAGAATTGGTCAAGGGAAATGTATTTTCAACAATTATCTATATATTTTATATCCTCAACTGTTTCATTAGAGAGGAAAAATACATCCAATAATTTTTTTGAATACTACTAAGGCACTTAACACATAGATATCCAACTAATTGTCATTGATACATTACTTTAGGCCTACTAAACACTAATCAAATGTCTTTTATCAGCCTATGATAATTTTTTGTCTCTGGGATGAAAGGTTGGTTTGGCTTATAAAGCTTAATTGACATGGATTAAAGAACTTTTAAAAACATTTTTACGGCCCTGGCCTGTTGGCTTAGTGGTAGAGTGTCGGCCCGGCATGTGGAAGTCCCTGGTTCAATTCCGGGTCAGAGCACACAGGAAAAAGCACCCATCTGCTTCTCTACCCTTCCCTCTCTCCTTCCCATCTCTCTCTTCCCCTCCTGCAGCCAAGCTCCATTGGAGCAAAGTTGGCCCAGGCACTGAGGACAGCTCAATGGCCTCCACCTCAGGCACTAGAATGGCTCCAGCCACAACGAAGCAATGCCCCAGATGGGCAGAACATCGCCCCCTGGTGGGCATGCCTGGTGGATCCCAGTTGGGCACATGCAGGAGTCTAACTGCCTCCCGGCTTCTAACTTTGTAAAAATACTAAAAGAAAAACAAACAAACAAAATTTTTACAAGGTAAATTCCCTCAATTTTTGCTTAAGAGAGTTTTTGTTTTTGTTTTTGTTTTTACTTTTGAAGGATAATTTTGCAGGGTACAGAATTCTAAGTTGGTGGGGTTTTTTGCTCTCAACTTGAACTATTTCACTTCATTTTCTTCTTGCTTGCTTGAAGAGAGGTGGGATGTCTTATCTCCATAGCACTTGATCAAAGTTTATAATTAGGAGTTATTTATGTGTGTGATTATTTGATAAATGTCCATCTTCCCTACTAGCCTGTAAGCTCTATGACTTTGTAAGAATCCTGACTGGTTATAGTACCACAGTGTCCCTAGAGTCTCATAGGGCCTTGTACATCCATTGTATCACAAGCATCTAAATGTGATTTTGTAGGAAGAAATTGCTCTAGTCAAATGATTCTAACCTAAGGATTCCATAAATGGGATTTGAGGTTGGGGTATCTATGAAACTCCTGAAATTGTGTCAAATTTTGAGAATACATGTCTGTGTTTTCCTAGGGACAGGCCTGTAGTATTTCAGTGGTTCATAAAAGGTTGCGTCACACTGTGCCCTAGTTTTTATTTGCCTGAAGCTAAGCACATAATGACATTAGTAAGGGAATGATATTGATATGCAAGATAGAAAGTGTGGTTTCCACATATTTTAAGAAGCAGCTCTAATTAGATTCCAAGCATTATTTTTAAGAAAAGAAGAAAACATATTCTTTCGTTTTGGATAGCTCTAGCATTTTAGGAAAACATTTTTCCAGTTTCAGGTGTATATACTTTTGATTTCCAGAAATGAGTCAACTTGAATATCAGTGCACAAACATTGAAGGCATACATAAATGTCTCCATTGTTTATGGGCAAAGGGAATTTCTTAGATTTTATTTTTCTAAGAAGTTCAAAGTGACTTGCTAATATTCTCACCAAAATGATTTTCAAATATTCTCATGCCAGCCTGACCAGGCGGTGACCCAGTGGATAGAGCATCAGACTGGGATGCGGAGGACCCAGGTTCGAGACCCCGAGGTAGCCAGCTTGAGCAAAGGCTCATCTGGTTTGAGCAAAAGTTTACCAGCTTGGACCCAAGGTCGCTGGCTCGAGCAAGGGGTTACTCGGTCTGCTGAAGGCCTGCAGTCTCATATGTGAAGGCACATATGAGAAAGCAATCAATGAGCAACTAAGGTGTCGCAATGCGCAATGAAAAACTGATGATTGATGCTTCTCATCTCTTCGTTCCTGTTTGTCTGTCTGTCCCTGTCTATCCCTCTCTCTGACTCTCTCTCTCTGTCTCTGTAAAAAAAAAAAAAAAAAAATTCTCATGCCAAAGATTATTTTGCCAATTACAACTCAGCCAATTTCCTCATACCTACTATTTTCTAATGTACTGTTTAACCTTCTGAAAGTAATATTTTTAATGCACTGGGAAGAAATGCTCAGAAAGAACATGTAATGTTATTTCTAGTTTTGTACCAAGGCATCCACTTTGATTTGGTAACATCACTTCATTTATATAGTATCTTCCTGCAGGAAACCTAAAATGCTTCACAACTGTGGTTGCCTGCTTGTAAATTAGTGTCTATTTTTAGATGGCAAAACTGAGACTGAGTCTTTCACAATTTCATTTGGAAATTGCAAGTAAAATCCTTCTAATATTGTCTATCTCTTCAATTCAGCAGGATTATATCTTCTTTATGGCCTTAGTTGGTAGCTCTGTGTACAGAGTGTTGGCACATTGTATGGACGTCCCAGGTTCAACTCCCGGTCAGGGCACACATGAGAAGCAACCATCTGCTCCACTCCCCTTCCTTTCTCTCTTCTCTCCCTCTTCCCCTCCCGCAGCCTGTAGCTCAACTGAGTCAAGCATGGCCCTGGGCACTGAGGATAGTTAAGTTGGTCTGAGCACATCTGCCTCAGGCACTAAAAATAGCTCAGTACTCAAGCATCGTCCTAAGAAAGGGTTGCTGGGTGGATCCCAGTTGGGGCACATGTGGGAGTCTATTTCTGTATCTTCCCTTCCCTTCTCTCACTTAAAAGATGATAGATAGATAGATAGATAGATAGATAGATAGATCTTCTTTGTTATCTTCTCTCTAAGCAGCAAATCATTTCAGCAAATTCATTAAGTACCTGCAGAGTTCAAACCACTGTGGATTTAAAGATGAGACCACATTCCTGATTGACAAAATATCTTGCCAAATCTTCCCTTTTCCCCCCTCTAGTTAGAATTCATCTTTTACTCTGTCATACTTTAAAGCACATTGATTTAATGCTTACTTCAGTTTTTCTTGAATTAGAGCAATGTCTGTCCTTACTAACATGGTTAGTGAGACAATTTGAATAGATCCCATTGGACTTTTCATTTGTTGCTATCCAAGTATAACTACCATTCATAAGATCATAGAAGATAGAATAATTAAGCTAAAAACAGATTTGGGGGCACAAAGTCTAATTTTACAGATATGGAAACTGAAATTCAGTGAGACTAATTAACTTTCTTAAGTTTACCTATAGCAGAACCACTCGAAGTCTTCTTCAAACATTAAGAATGTTTTCATATGTGCATTTATGTACACATACTGATGAAATTTTCCTCCAAAAATATGCCCAGTACTAGTAAAGGTTTAACACCTGGCTCTGATTGGTATTATTTTCCAATTTTCATTGAGTAAATACTCTCATCATAGCTGACTTGAGCTATCAATGGTTTCACAAAATTCCTGAAGTTAATAACTGAATCCCACAGGTTAGTGTGAACCAGCTTTGGCATTTCACTGGATGTGCCCCTGAAATTATACTTTTTTTTTTTTTTTTTTGTATTTTTCTGAAGCTGGAAACGGGGAGAGACAGTCAGACAGACTCTCGCATGCGCCCGACCGGGATCCACCTGGCACGCCCACCAGGGGCGATGCTCTGCCCACCAGGGGGCGATGCTCTGCCCCTCTGGGGGGTCGCTCTGTCCTGACCAGAGCCACTCTAGCCCCTGGGGCAGAGGCCAAGGAGCCATCCCCAGCGCCTGGGCCATCTTTGCTCCAATGGAGCCTTGGCTGCGGGAGGGGAAGAGAGAGACAGAGAGGAAGGGGGGGTGGAGAAGCAAATGGGCGCTTCTCCTGTGTGCCCTGGCCGGGAATCGAACCCGGGTCCCCCGCACGCCAGGCCGACGCTCTACTGCTGAGCCAACTGGCCAGGGCCTGAAATTATACATTTACTATTAAAGCATTAGTTCATTTTCTCACTCATTCTACTTATACATTCAGAAGCACGTTGTCTTTTTTTTAATTAATATTTCCATAGAGAAATAAACATTCCTTACATGTTAGCTTCAACCTTCCCTTTCAGTTTCTTTTAAGGATTTAATGACTTGTTAATAAGTTTTTAAAACTACTTGGAGGGTCCATCCTCAAGAAAACTTTAGATGAATCCTTGAGTATCAGTTATCTGTGCTAAATTATAAATTTACGTTGTTGTTTTTAGTTCACAGTTCTTCAGGCTAATTATTCTGGTCTAGATTGGGCTCAGTCAGGTTGATTCTGACTGGGTTTGCCTATACATCTGAGATCATTAATTGGGTTTATGAGACTGGCTGGTCTTGAATTGTTTCACCCACATATCTGGTGATTATGTGACTGTCAGCTGGGATAATAGGGGAACTAGAAGTTTCTCATTATCTAGCAAGCCAGCCCTGGCTTGTTCACATGGCTTCAGGATTCCAAGGGTGCAAGATTGGAAGCTACAAAGCTATTTGAGGACCTGGTACAATATCACTTCCACAAGACCATCCCAGGTTCAGGGGGTAGGGCAATAGACTATAGCTTTTGAAGGGAGAAGCAGCAAATACTGTGGCCTAGCCATTCTATCACAATAGAAATTACTAAAGCTTAATTGATTTGTTTATGGGTTCAAATTGCCACGTCTCTGTAGGACTGAGCTGAATGCACATGGTACTAGGAACTCACAATCAGAAATTGATTTGAATTTTCTTTCCTAGTGTTAAAAAAAATCTTTTACTATAAATCATCTGTATTTTAATGATCACTTACTGATATGCTCAACAACTGATAATTTTCTTATCAATTTAAACTATATATTTTGGCTCAGAGATAGAGCATCGGCCTGGCGTGTGGATGTCCCAGGTTTGATTCCCAGTCAGGGCACACAGGAGAAGTGACTGTCTGCTTCTTCATCCCTTCCCTTCCCCATTCTTTCTCTCTTCCCTTCCCACAGCCATGGCTTAGTTAGTTGAGCGCATCAGCCCCAGGCACTGAGGACGGCTCAGGTGCTAACATATAGCTCGGGTTGCAAGCATGGCCCCAGATGGGCAGAGCATTGGCCCCAAATGGGAGTTGCCGGATGGATCCTGGTCAGGGCACATCTATCTCTCCTCCTCTCACTTGGAAAAGAAGGAAAAAAGAGTAAAAAGAAACACAACTATATATATATTCAACGCTTGTTTCCACACAGACCAGTTAGCTAAGGGGGTGGGGGGCTTGGGAGAAAAAGCTAACCCAGTGGTTTGCAACTGCCAGTCTGCCAGAAATTTTGTGCTGGTTGTAAAGGAGTTAACCAACTTGCTGTTTTATGAAGATTACAGGGTCTATAATTTCATACCCGTCATGAAAGAGTTAAACCACCCTGATATTATCTTCATGCAACATCAGGATGTCTAACTCTTTTGCTGATCAGCATGAAATTTCTGGTGGACGGGCATTTGAAAACCACTGAGCTAACCAATAAAGCAATATGGCCTGCTTAACAACTGGAGACCAAAATAAGACAGTAACTAATCTTTTGGTAAATTGTGTGCTATTATTAAAGTTCAGAAAAAGAAGTAGTCACTGGGGATTAGATTAGTTGGGGAAGGTTGTTTCATGGAGAAGCATTTTTGAAATCTACTTTATTAAAGTATAACTTACAATACAATAAAATACACACATTTTAAATATATGCTTTGATGATCTTTGACAAGTACAATATATTCATCCCAGGAACTGCTATCACAATCAAGATATAGAATATTTGGATAACCTTCCCCAAATTATCAAGTTATCTCATGCCCTTTTCCTGTTAATTCTTCCCAACACTGGCCCAAAACAATCATAAGAAGATAAGTTCAAAATCAAAAGACTGCTTTGAAAAAAAACTAATGAAACACGCTGGGAAAAGCACGTGTTCAACATTTCACAAACACTAATGCTTTGTAGACTTTATATAAACAACTTTAAGTTGCTAAAACTTGTCAATTATCAGGACATTAGATGCAGAGGAAAGGGAACCCTTGTGCACTGTTGGTAGAAAGTAAATTGATGCAGCCACTATGGAAAACAGTATGGAAGTTCCCCCCCAAAATGAAAAATAGAACTATAATATGATCCAGCAATTTCACTTCTGGGTATTTATCCAAAGAAAACAAAAACAATACCTTGAGAAGATATATGCACCCCTATGTTCATTACAGCATTATTTATAAGAGCCAAGGTATAGAAACAATCTAAATGTCCATTGATGGATAAATGGATGAAGAAACCATGTATATACAGTGAGATATTACTTAGTCGTAAAAAATAATGAAATCTTGCCATTTGTGACAACGTGGGTAGATGTTGAGGGCATTATGCTAAGTGAAATAAGTCAGGGAAAGACAAATATCATCTGATCTCATATGTGGAATCTAAAAAACAGACAAACCAAGCTCATGGATACCGAGAACAGATTAGCGGTTGCCAGAAGTGGGGACTTGGGAGTGGGAGAAGTGGGTGACTGATTTGGATTTTATTTAAAATGTTTAAATAAATTAAATAAAAACGAAAAGAAAAACATGAAGAGGGAGCCAAATGAGAGGGTTTTTTTCCATGCCAGAGAACTAACTCAGGCAAAGAGTTTTATCATGTTGCTCTTGGAGAAAGTCCTCTGGAATCTAGCTAAAAGTCCTAAAAGCAAATGAAAATAATATGTATATATCCATTTCTTTTTTATTAACAAGGATGTGATTTGTGCCCTACCCTTGATTTAAGGACATTTTAAAAGTTGAGTACTGACAATTCTAAGTTATTTCCATGTTCACTGTTTATTACAGTTAGGACCACACAAAACAGACTTTTTTTAGTCTTTCAGGCGCCAAGTGGAACTCTGGTAATACACTGGACTCTTTGGAAAACTGGAGTAAACTGGTGAAACCCTGAGGCGATGGCAGGAAACCCCCTCTGTTAGTTCAAGGAGAAGCCCCAAAACGACAATGTGGAAGAAGGCCTTTCTAAACAAATGGTTCCTGATAGGTGGGCACAAGTTAGCCAGGAAAGGGGCATTCCAGGCAGAAAGAACAACATGGGCAAGATGGTGAATGTGTGGTTTTCAGAACGGCGGTCATTAGTAAGCCTGCAATGGGAAGTGTACGATGGGAAGTAGAAGAAACGAGCCTGGAGAGGTAGTGCCTCAACCACATGTGCTTCAGGATATATTTCAGGAAGAAGTCTACTGTGAACAAATATGAAGTCACATGTGCAAGAAAACATCAAGTGTGTGTGCAGGGTAGACATCAGGTAGACCTGACAGTAAACAACTTTCAGAGGTAGATTATATAAATAAGTTGTGATATACACATACTATGGACAGTAAAAATGAGTGAACTGTAGCAACACTACCCACAGGGATGAATCTAAAACTATGCGCCACTCGCAGAAGAATACATAAGAAAGGGAAAAGGAGCCAGTACAAACGAAGGGCCATTTTGAGCTCTGGTAGAAGGATCACACAGGGCCACTAGTGGTTGTAGCTTGCTGTATTACTACTGCATTTCTTCAATTCTAAAGTGCACATTTGTGGTATTTTAATTTTTCTAAAACTGGGATTACATCTTAAAAATCAAGGGACCATTAACCATTGTACATTTTTTCTCCTAGTAATCTCTTATTGAAATAAAGATGTGTCTTTAAAAATATATACAATATAACCTGACTGGTGGTGGCACAGTGTATAGAGTGTCAACCTGGGACACTGATGACCCAGGTTCGAAACCCCAAGGTCACCATCTTGGGCGAGGGATCATTGACATGATCCCATGGTCACTGGCTTGAGCCCAAAGGTTGCTGGCTTTAAGCCCACAGTTGTTGGTGTGAGCAAGGAGTCATTGTCATTGTCTCGGCTGGAGCCCCCTGGTTAAGGCACATATGAGAAGCAATCAATGAACTAGTGACACAACTACAAGCTGATGCTTCTCATCTCTCTCCCTTCCTGTCTCTCTCTCTCTCTCACTAAATACACACACACACACAATATATATATATATATACACACACACACAATATATATATATATACACACACACACACACACACACACACACACACATACATAAAACATACATAGAGTGTGTCCGTAAAGTCATGGTGCACTTTTGACCAGCCACAGGAAAGCAAGAAAAGACAATAGAAATGTGAAATCTGCACCAAATAAAAGGAAAACTCTCCCAGTTTCATACCTATTCAGTGCAGTTCGATGTGGGCTCATGAACAGATTTTTTTAGGGCTCCTTAGGTAGCTATCCTGTATAGCCTCTATAGACTCATCACTGACTGACTGACTGATGGCCTACTAGAACGGGGTTTCTCCACCAAACTGCCGGTTTTCTTCAACTGCTTATCCCACCGAGTAATGTTATTCCTATGTGGTGGCGCTTTGTTATAAATGCGCCGATATTCATGTTGCACTTTGGTCACGGATTCGAATTTAGCGAGCCACAGAACACACTGAACTTTCCTCTGTACCGTCCACATCTTGACTGGCATGGCCATGGGCTGCTCCGCTGTATACACAGTGTTACGTTATCATCTGCGCATGCACACATGCTGCCACATCATCCTACAGAAACTGGGAGGGTTTTCCTTTTATTTGGTGCAGATTTCACATTTCTATCATCTTTTGTTGCTTTCCTGTGACCAGTCAAAAGTGCACCATGACTTTACGGACACACTGTATATGCTGCATATGAAAATATACAGTACACACACATACATAATTGCCAAGGCACTGAAAACGGCACCAAAAATTCTGTCTTAGGAAGGTTGAGAGAACCTGTGGCAAAGAAGGTAGCTCAGTTATCACATACAAAAAACACAACACCTTGAACTATGTAAGTAGATTAACTCATAGAATGAATAAAGCTAAGACATTATTTTTATTTGCAACCTGATTGATGGACACGAATATATTCATACTGGATTGCTAATATGGCAATTCTCTTAGTTTAACTGCTGTTTGGATATGATAGTAATGTAAAGAATTCTCTTTGTTTCTGCTTTATTGCCTATAAATACGACTAACTCTAAACAACAGAAAACTATGAAAAATATTACATTGTCAATGAAGACATTTGAGGTTTCATGGAGGAAGACAACTGGCTGCACAGCTGCAGTGACAACAGAGCTTCTGCACTAGTTGCCTGAATTGAGGACCTTGCCCCAGAATGTGAGTTAACAGGCTACTTCTGTCTTTGATAAAGTCTTGATATAAAAAGCCTCTCGAACTAAACAGTGTGCTTAGTGACTTAGTAAAGATTATAAACTATGTAAAGGCTAATGCAGTAAATTAGAGATTCCTTTTTAGTTGATAACATGAAAGACAATGATAACAACTGGGATTACATGCTGAGATGTGATGGTTATTAGGGGGGAAGTTCTGCTGAGCGTATCTGAATATTTAGCATTACTACAAGAAACCAGTTTGACCCCATCTTTTTATAAAGATGTAAATTGGCCAGCTCAAATGATTAATTTTTTGATATATTCAGAAATTTTATCTTTAGAATTTTTCCATGCAAGGCAGGAATGCAACCTGGTTTTCCATGGCAGATAAAATTGAAGGGCAAAACCCAAAGGTAGAAGCTTGGAAGAACAAGGTTTCTGCATATTGTTATTACATGCTCCATAATTTAACAACAGTGGTCAGTGAAGTAGCTGGTTATTTTTATTATTATTATTATTTTTATTTTTTTTCTGAAGCTGGAAACAGGGAGAGACAGTCAGACAGACTCCCGCATGCGCCCGACCGGGATCTACCCGGCACGCCCACCAGGGGCTATGCTCTGCCCACCAGGAGGCGATGCTCTGCCCCTCCGGGGCGTCGCTCTGCCGCGACCAGAGCCACTCTAGCACCTGGGGCAGAGGCCAAGGAGCCATCCCCAGCGCCCGGGCCATCTTTGCTCCAATGGAGCCTTGGCTGTGGGAGGGGAAGAGAGAGACAGAGAGGAAGGAGGGGGTGGGGGTGGAGAAGCAAATGGGCACTTCTCCTATGTGCCCTGGCCGGGAATCGAACCCGGGTCCCCCGCACACCAGGCCGACGCTCTACCGCTGAGCCAACCGGCCAGGGCCTAGGTGATTATTTTGATATTGCACATCTGCAAAAAGTTATCAAGCCATTGAGTTTGATGGAATGTTTGTATTTAATTTTCATTAAGAGAATGTTTATATTTAACAAATTCATAGATATGGAATCATTTACTTCATCAAATGATGATTTAAATTTAACTGTAAACTTAAATAGAATAATGTACAGGATACATTATTCTAACTAGCAATTATTGAAGAATTTAAAATAAATTTTGAAAATACAACACCACTTGCTTCATTTTGGACGAAAGTTAAAAATGAATATTCTGAGCATGATGATATTACTTGGAAGTCTTCATTCCCATGATCACTCCTGTGTAAGCCTCCTTCTTTTTTATGAATGATATTGAAACAAAACACACAAGCAGTTTAGATACACATCCTTCTCTGAGAGTAGCATTGTTGTCAATCTAATCAGGATTAGATAGTGAAACAAGAAGGAAACAAGCTCATTTGCCACGTTAAAAAACAAACAAAACTTAAAAATATTAATATGCATGATGTTTATTTACAGTATTCATATAGCCCTGCCCAGATAACTCAGTTGGTTAGACCATTGTCCCAAAGTGCAGAGGTTGTCGGGGTTCGATCCCTGGTCAGGGCACATACAGGAGGAGATCGGTGTTCCTGTCCCTCTCTCTCTCTCCCTCTCTCCCTCTCTCCCTCTCTCCCTTCTCCTCTCCTACTCTCCAAAATCAATCCAATAAACAATACTTTTAAAAGATATAAAGTATTCATATAAAATGGTCTAATCTAGAGAATTACTAATTCACTCAATTTCTTACATTATAATTGAACAACAAAAATTGAGTTATAGAAAGTATATTAATCTTAAATGTACATTTTCAATAAGCAACTTTTTTTTTTTTTTGGATTTTTCTGAAGCTGGAAACAGGGAGAGACAGTCAGACAGACTCCCGCATGAGCCTGACCGGGATCCACCCAGCACGCCCACCAGGGGCGACGCTCTGCCCACCAGGGGGCGATGCTCTGCCCCTCCGGGGCGTCACTCTGTTGCGACCAGAGCCACTCTAGCGCCTGGGGCAGAGGCCAAGGAGCCATCCCCAGCGCCCGGGCCATCTTTGCTCCAATGGAGCTTCAGCTGCGGGAGGGGAAGAGAGAGACAGAGAGGAAGGAGAGGGGGAGGGGTGGAGAAGCAGATGGGCGCTTCTCCTGTGTGCCCTGGCCAGGAATCGAACTGGGGACTTCTGCACGCCAGGCCGACGCTCTACCACTGAGCCAACCGGCCAGGGCAAGCAACTATTTTTAACTGTTATTTTCTATTTCCCTTCTATGTTTGTTCTATCAAAATTTAATTTTATGTTCATTGAATCAGATAATGAAAAATTTGAGCTTATACTTTTTTCTTTTTATTTCTCCTAATTTAATTTTATTGTAATTTTAGAAAGTATTGAGCCACAATGGTTTAAAGAACTCTCCCTTCATCACAGATGATTTGAAAACTCCTGTTTTACAATATACTTTCAGGATTATTATTCAGCTTTGGCTTGAAGCCTTCTAGTAACTAGGAGTTCGTTGCCTTTCCAGGAAGCTAACTCCATTATTGGACAGTTCTGATTATTAGAAAGTATTTCCTGCCTGACCTGTGGTGGCTCAATGGATAAAATGTCAACCTAGAATGCTGAGGTCTCTGGTTCAAAACCCTGGTTTTCCAGTCAAGGCACATATGAGAGTCAATGCTTCCTGCTCCTCCTCCTCATCTCTCTCTTCTTTCTAAAATGAACAGATACAATCTTAAAAAAGAAAGAAAGAAAGTATTTCCTTATGTTGAGTAGAAATCAATCTTTTTATGGTTTATAATCCTCAGACTTTATCCTGCCCATGGAACTATACAAACTAAATTTACCCCCCTCTTGATATGGCAGCTCATCAGATTTGAAAACAATTGTTGTATCTCTCGTTATTTTTCTTTAAGCTCCACTTTCTCTGATTTGCCAAATGACATGGCTTCCACAGCCTCCCTGTCCTGGTTGCCCACTTCCGGACATTTTCTTTTAATGTCTTCTTAAAATGTACTACTCTGAACAGAACTGAACATACTTTTCTTGTTTGGGACAATATACTTCTGCTACTGCCAATAATGCCTTAAGCTTTTTAGCAATCATTTTACTCGGTTGGTTTGTATTGAGTCATAATTTCTCAGGAGGGAATCAGACTATCAAAACAGTCCCCAAAGTCAGCTTATTCCTTGTGTAAATATACTCTCACACCCTCCTGATTCCTTTTAGGGAGAAAAGAAAGGGGTTTTTTTGTTGCTAACCTCACCGATTTTTACTTTTACCATTTAAAGGTCAGCAACATGGCTGGTAATGTATTCAAAGATGATTTTCAGCAGGAATGTTATATTTAGAAACTGCATTCTGGCCCAAGGGTGGGGGGGGGCAGGGGGCCATTGCAACAGGAGTGAGATGAACTGCTGGGAGAACTGTAAAGTGACCAATATAGCAATTCAGACGACAAATGAACGCAACCTGGATTAGAGAAGCAGACAAACAGATTGAAAGAAGGGGACATATTCAGGAGTTATGTAGGAAGTAACATTAACAGGATGTAGTAATTAGCCCTGGCAGGTTGGCTCAGTGGTAGAGCATCGGCCTGGCGTGCAGAAGTCCCCGGTTCGATTCCCGGCCAGGGCACACAGGAAAGGCGCCCATCTTCTTCTCCACCCCTCCCCCTCTCCTTCCTCTCTGTCTCTCTCTTCCCCTCCCACAGCGAGGTTCCATTGGAGCAAAGATGGCCCGGGCACTGGGGATGGCTCCTTGGCCTCTGCCCTAGGCGCTAGAGTGGCTCTGGTTGCGACAGAGCGACGCCCTGGAGGGGCAAAGCATCGCCCCCTGGTGGGCAGAGCGTTGCCCCCTGATGGGTGTGCCGGGTGGATCCCGGTCGGGCGCATGCAGGAGTCTGTCTGTCTATCCCCGTTTCCAGCTTCAGAAAAATACAAAAACAAACAAACAAACAAAAAAAACCCCAGGATGTAGTAATTAATTTATATGGGAAAGACAGTAATGAGTGAGATGGGGGGAAAAGCAGCTCTTGATATCTAGAAGCTGATCTGGCATTTACAGCGAGGCCATGGTATTTTCCTGTTGGGCATAAAAATCTTGCAGAAGACCGATATCAAAAAAGATTATTCTGAGATCAAAATTACATGACACGAAACAGGCTCACTTCATAATTTTGCCTAACAACAGAGAAAAATGGGTTCACTGTGCCATCTACACCATATCAAATACCCCCTCTCAGGGCTAAACCTTCTGTACGGATTATAGTGCTACCCTTGCTCTGGACTGTCCTTAGAGAGAAGAGGTATTGAGATCCCACCCATAAAATGTTCCTTCTTTCTAATAGCATCCAATCTAATTCCTCAGACACTCTCTCAAATCATTTAAGCAAATTCTAAATCCCGTGAGTTCTTTCTAACACTCCTACTGAGTGCCGTGGCTCCTTATGCTGTGTGTTCTCCTTTACTGCACTGAGTAATAATCTCAACTTCAGCTGGAGCTGCGGTCCTGGTGGTCTCACTGAAGAGCATTGGTGTTAAAAATAATCCCAGCCCTGACCGGTAGCTCAGTTGGTTAGAGTGTTATCTCGATACACCAAGGTTGTGGTTTGACCCCCTGTCAGGGAACATCTCAGAATCAAGCAATAAATGTATAAATAAGGGGAACAACTAATCGATGTTTCTCTCCCTTCCTCTTTCTCTAAAGTCAATAAATAAAAAAGTTAAAATAAAAAAGATTAATCCCTGGCCCTGGCCGGTTGGCTCAGCGGTAGAGCGTCGGCCTGGTGTGCGGGGGACCCGGGTTCGATTCCCGGCCAGGGCACATAGGAGAAGCACCCATTTGCTTCTCCACCCCCACCCCCTCCTTCCTCTCTGTCTCTCTCTTCCCCTCCCGCAGCCAAGGCTCCATTGGAGCAAAGATGGCCCGGGCGCTGGGGATGGCTCTGTGGCCTCTGCCTCAGGCGCTAGAGTGTCTCTGGTCGCAACATGGTGACGCCCAGGATGGGCAGAGCATCGCCCCCTGGTGGGCAGAGCATCGCCCCATGGTGGGCGTGCCGGGTGGATCCCGGTCGGGCGCATGCGGGAGTCTGTCTGACTGTCTCTCTCTCTCTGTTTCCAGCTTCAGAAAAAAAAAAAAAAAAAAAAAAGATTAATCCCAGAGTTTCTTGTTTGGACAATCTTGTGGTGGTACCGGTAGCAGAAATAAATGTAATAGATGAGAAGAAAGAAATGTCTTTAATTTTTAAAAGGTTATTTTTGAGATATCAGTGGGTTAAACTAACTGGAGGTACCCAGGAGGCACTTGAATGGATATATGGTTCTGGAGCTCAAAAGAGATGTCTGTGTTGAATCTATCTCATCTCTACCCATACATAAATATACTCAGAAATACATATTTAAGAGTCATTGTTTACATAATAATTGAAACAGTGGGATGAACCAAGATCATCCAGAAGAGAATCAAATGAAAAAAGGTCTGAGAACAGAACCCTGAGGAGCACCTGCATTTATAAGGTGGGCAGAAAATGAGATACCCAGGAAAGATTTTAGAAGCCACTGTTATTGAGGAAAGAAGAGAATCTGAAGTAGAAACAGACATGAAGTCAGAGGAGAGTCTGCAGAGGGAGGAGGAGATGAATGGTTTTATGCACTCCTGAGGAGCCACGTGAGAAAAGGAGCCTTTCAAGCGGTTTGACATTAGTTTTCAATCACCTGCTTACCTTCTGGCACACTAAGATTTTTCATACTACCCCTCCCCTAGCACTGGGATATTTCTCTAAGGACTCCTTTTTCCTTTGAATTGAAAATGTTTTTAGAAACTAAGATCTGGTGTTCTGCGTTTAAGAGGCTTGTCTGTGAAGGGCTCTGGCTATGTAGTTGGTCACATGAAGGAATGGAGGGGGTGGGGCTTGGCTTAGGTATAGATGAGCAAAGCTGATGTTAAGGTCTTCTAGAAGCAGGTCAAAGATGATTTGATTTGGACTTGAGTCCCAGAGTGGCATGTAGAACTCCAAAGGTCTGCCTAAGGCTGGGATTCATTTCAGGAATCTGGGCAGAGTTCTGCTTTTCAGTAGGCATTACATGGTCTCCGCGGGGGAAAGAGGCCATCTGCCAAGGCTGCGCACCAAGCAAAGCCTGAAACCACCTGTGAAATGTCTGGGATATCTACCTGTGCCAAGCACTTCATCTTGGAGGGTGGGCTTTAGCACTGCAATTGCAATTCTACTTGTTAAAGTGGTAATGGTACTTATTGGCTTAAATAGTCTTTATTATTAAGAAAAGAATTGGATATTTTGTGTGAGCATCTCTGGTTTTGTTGACTCCGAATTTTGGCCCTCTTTCTTCTGAAAAATGCCCATTTTTCTATTAAAAACAAGTCTTGTAGGGAATCCCAACCCCTGGCCATGGTTAATTACACTGGAGAGATAAGCAATTGTATCAGGTAGGGCTGACTGAAGCACAGTGTTTGGGTCCCAAGTGAGTGCAGACCTAAGTCAGGCACTAAGAATCCCTCCTCGTGGTTTCGAACAAGTGAGGCTGGTCAGAGGCTTGTCCCCTCTCTAAGACAAGAAGAGGTGGGCCGTTCTATTTGTTTGTGGCATAATTCCTACGAAGGAAGCCAGCGGGGATGAACGAAGCTACCGGGGGTGTTTGAATCTGACTCCTTGTCTGCGAGGCCTGCTCAGAACTGTAGGAGCCTTTCAACTAGATCCTTTCTGTCTAAGCTAGTTTGACTTGCGTTTCAGTCACTTTTCACCAAAAGCGAGATACTTCACTCTTACAGTGACTTCAAATAAGTTTAGTTTTCATTTACATTGTCAAAAGCTAACTGCATTTTGATAAACATCTCAAACATTTCACCCAAAATGGTAAGAAATAAAGTGAATCTGAATGGCCGCTGAGTTTTTCCTAATAAAAGCAGCAGTTATTCAAAATGATTTTTTTCTGTTTACATCTAATGTTACAACATCTATGCAGGTACTCTCCCAAGGATCTTTCTAACAGCTTTAATTTATTTCCATGCCTCACTTCCCCCATCACGCTGTTGCCCCGAAGTATAGTATTTTGTCAATTTATTAAATGCCTCCTTTCTAAAGCAACAACAAATAAATTATTTGTAAGAGAAAGTATGTATGTATAGTTCATCTTTCTTCTCTTTAGTTACATGCAACTTCCTAAATGCTTACTCAAGCTACACTCTCTCTAACCAAGAGTTATTTGGATAGGTTGTACTGTCCCTATTTACTCTTTCAGTTTTTCTGCTCCTTAAGTAGAAGTCCTAATCTTGTGTTTACTCAAACATTTGCTGAATTTAAAGACAGTTAACAAAGCTGGTTAATGACTTTGCTTTTTAAAAAGAATCTAGGTTTATAGTTTAGTGCAGCATTGATCATTGCACTCCACAGTTTCCTTTGCCTACTCTTCCTTCCACAATCAGCCTCCAGCTTTCATCTGAGGATTTACCCTTCCCACCTCCCTCTGTGAGGTTTCAGCGGTATTCTAATCCTCACACCAAGAGCGGACCCCCGGCCAGGTTCCAGACAACTTGCACGTGTGTTCCTGAGGCGGATACGTGACTAAACAGTGCAATCAGAGGATATTTTGAGATTTTAATGAATGAGACTTTCATGAATGCTACCAGCAGATATTTGTTTTCTCCACTTAACATGCACATAGGGGCTATTAAGCAGCCTCTGATGACCATGTGGGCACTGTCTGTCTGAAAATGGAGCCAACTCAAATGACATGGAGTTTAGTGAGAGATGGGGAAAGAGAAACCAATCCTAATTACTGGAACCAAAGTTTATTTTTTGCTTAAGCCCATTTAAATGGATCACTCTGTTATTTATAACCAAAGAGTCTTAAATGATGTAATAGTGATCATGTAAAATTCACTTGAATAAGAGGAAAAAGCAGATACATACATATACCGTATTTCCCCATGTGTAAGATGCACCTTAATTTTGGGGTCTGAAATTTGAAAAAAATGTATTACATAAAGTTATTGAACTCAAGTGTTTTATTTCTTTTTTTTATTTTTTTACATTTTTTATTATTAATTTAAATGCAGTGACATTGATAAATCAGGGTACATATGTTCAGAGAAAACATCTCCAGATTATTTTGATGTTTGATTATATTGCAGACCCCTCACACAAAGTCAAATTGTCTTCCATCACCTTCTATCTGGTTTTCTTTGTGCCACTCCCCTCCCCCACCCCTCTCTCTCTTTCCTCGCCCCCTCCCCAACACTCTCCACCCCCACATTCTTGTCCATGTCTCTGAGTCTCATTTTTATGTCCCATCTATGTATAAATTCGTATAGTTCTTAGTTTTTTCTGATTTACTTATTTCACTCTGTATAATGTTATCAAGGTCCATCCATGTTATTGTAAATGATCCGATGTCATCATTTCTTATGGCTGAGTAGTATTCCATAGTATATATGTACCAAAACTTTTTAATCCACTCGTCCACTGACGGACACTTGGGCTGTTTCCAGATCTTCGCTATTGTGAACAATGCTGCCATAAACATGGGGGTGCATTTCTCCTTTTTGGAACAGTTCTATGGTGTTCTTAGGGTATATTCCTAAAAGTAGGATAGCTGGGTCAAAAGGCAGTTCGATTTTTAATTTTTTGAGGAATCTCTATACTATTTTCCACAGTGGCTGCACTAGTCTGCATTCCCACCAGCAGTGCAGGACGGTTCCCTTTTCTCCACATCCTCGCCAGCACTTATTCTGTGTTGTTTTGTTGATGAGTGGTGTGAGGTGATTCTGTCAGATTCAGAATCTGACAGATGAGTGGTGTGAGTCAGATTTACCATTCTGACTGGTGTGAGGTGATATCTCATTGTGGTTTTAATTTGCATTTCTTTAATGATTAGTGATGTTGAGCATTTTTTCATATGCCTATTGGCCATCTGTATGTCCTCTTTGGAGAAGTGTCTATTCATTTCTTTTGCCCATTTTTGGATTGGATTGTTTGTCTTCCTGGTGTTGAGATTTACAAGTTCTTTATAAATTTTGGTTATTAACTCCTTATCAGACGTATTGTCAAATATGGTCTCCCATTGTGTAGTTTGTCTTTTTAATCTGTTCTTATTGTCTTTAGCTGTGCAAAAAGCTTTTTACTTTGATATAGTCCCATTTGTTTATCCTGTCTTTTATTTCACTTGCCCGTGGAGATAAATCAGCAAATATATTGCTGCGAGAGATGTCGGACAGACTACTGCCTATGTTTTCTTCTAAGATACTTATGGTTTCATGGCTTACATTTAAGTCTTTTATCCATTTTGAGTTTATTTTTGTGAATGGTGTAAGTTGGTGGTCTAGTTTAATTTTTTGCAGGTAGCTGTCCAATTTTCCCAACACCATTTATTAAAGAGGCTGTCTTTACTCCATTGTATGCCCTTACCTCCTTTGTCAAATATCAGTTGTCCATAGAGCTGTGGGTTTATTTCTGGGTTTTCTGTTCTGTTCCATTGATCTATATGCCTGTTCTTATGCCAGTACCATGCTGTTTTGAGTACAATGGCCTTGTAGTATAACTTGATATCAGGAAGTGTGATACCTCCCACTTTATTCTTCTTTTTTAAGATTGCTGAGGCTATTCGCGTTCTTTTTTGGTTCCATATAAATTTTCGGAATATGTGATCTATATCTTTAAAGTATGTCATTGGTATTATAATTGGTATTGCATTGAATTTATAGATTGCTTTGGGTAATATAGCTATTTTAATGATGTTTATTCTTCCTAACCATGAGCACGGTATATGCTTCCACTTGTTTGTATTTTCCTTGATTTCTTTTATCAATGTTTTATAATTTTCCGAGTACAAGTCTTTCATCTCCTTGGTTAAATTTACTCCTAGGTACTTTATTTTTTTTATTGTAATAGTAAAAGCTATTGTTTCCTTAATTTTTCTTTCTGACTGTTCATTGCTGGTGTATAAAAATGCCTCTGATTTCTGAGTATTAATTTTATATCATGCCACCTTGCTGAATTCATTTATCAGGTTCAGTAGTTTTTTGACTGAGACTTTAGGGTTTTCTATATACAATATCATATCATCTGCAAATAATGATAGTTTTACTTCTTCTTTTCCAATTTGGATGCCTTTTATTTCTTTTTCTTGTCTGATTGCTGTGGCTAGGACTTCCAGAACTATGTTGAATAAGAGTGGTGAAAGGGGGCACCCCTGCCTTGTGCCTGATCTTAAGGGGATTGCTTTTAATTTTTGCCCATTGAGTATGATGTTGGCTGTGGGTTTGTCATGGATGGCCTTTATTATGTTGAGGTATGTTCCCTGTATTCCCACTTTGCTGAGAGTTTTGATCATGAATGGGTGCTGGATTTTTATCAAATGCTTTTTCTGCATCTATTGAAATTATCATGTGGTTTTTCTTCTTCTTTTTGTTTATGTGATGAATCACATTGTTTGATTTGCAAATATTGTACCAGCCTTGCCTCCCCAGAATAAAACCCACTTGATCATGGTGTATGATTTTTTCCATATATTGCTGGATCCAATTTGCTAATATTTTGTTGAGGATTTTAGCATCTATATTCATCAGGGATATTGACCTATAATTTTCTTTCTTTGTGTTGTCTTTGCCTGGTTTTGGAATCAGAATTATACTCGCCTCATAAAAGGAGCTTGGAAGTCTTCCTTCCTCTTGAATTTTTGAAATATCTTGAGAAGGATAGGGGTTAGTTCTTCTTTGAATATTTGGTAGAATTCACTTGTGAAGCCATCGGGCCCAGAGGTTTTGTTTTTGGGGAACTTTTGATAACTGTTTCGATCTCATTTGTTGTAATCAGTCTGTTTAGGTTTTCTGATTCTTCCAGATTGATTTTTGGAAGATTATATGTTTCAAGAAATTTGTCCATTTCATGTAGGTTGTCTAGTTTTTTGGCATACAGTTCTTCATAGTATTTTCTTACAATATTTTGTATTTCTGTTGTGTCAGTTGTTATTTCTCCACTCTCATTTCTAATTTTATTTATTTGAGTCCTCTCTCTTTTTTTCTTGGTGAGTCTAGTTAAAGGTTCATCGATCTTGTTTACCTTTTTAAAGAACCAGCTCCTAATTTCACTGATCCTCTGTATTGTTTCTTTAGTCTCTATGTCATTTATTTCTGCTCTGATCTTTATTATTTCCTTCCTTCTACTACATTTGGGCTTTACTTGCTGTTCTTTTTCTAGTTCTTTTAGATGCAGGGTTAAGTTGCTTATTTGAGCTTTTTCTAACTTATTAAAGTGTGCCTGTAATGCTATAAACTTCCCTCTTAGTACTGCTTTTGCTGTGTCCCATAAATTTTGAGTTCTTATATGCTCATTATCATTTGTTTCTAGGAATTTTTTAATTTCTTCTTTGATCTCATTCTTAATCCATTTGTTATTTAACAACCTGCTATTTAGTTTCCATGTGTTTGAGAATTTTTGAGTTTTTCTGTTGTGGTTGATTTCTAGTTTCATGGCATTGTGATCAGAGAAAGTGCTTGATATGATTTCAATCTTCTTAAATTTGTTGAGACCACTTTTGTGCCCTAATATGTGGTCTATCCTAGAGAATGTACCATGAGCACTTGAAAAGAATGTATATTCTGCTGCTCTGGGTGAAAGGTTCTGAAGATATTTATTAAATCCATTTGATCTAGTGTGTCCTTTAGTCTGCTGTTTGTTTGTTAATTTTCTTTCTTGAGGATCTATCTAGTGATGTTAGTGGGGTATTGAAGTCCCCTAGTATTATAGTATTGCTGTTGATCTCACTTTTTATATCCATCAAAGTCTGCTTTATATATTTAGGTGCTCATATATTAGGTGTGTAGATATTTATAATAGTTATATCTTCCTGTTGGATTGCTCCCTTTATCATTATGTAGTGGCCTTCTTTATCTCTTACTATAGCCTTTGTTTTAAAGTCCATTTTGTCTGATATAAGTATTGCTACCCCAGCTTCTTTTTATTTCCATTTGCACGAAATGTTTTTTTCCATCCTTTTACCTTCAGTCTTTGTGCATCTTTTGTTTTAAGGTGTGTCTCTTGTAGACAGCATATGTACGGGTCCTGTTTTCTTATCCATGCAGCTACCCTGTGTCTTTTGATTGGATCATTTAATCCATTTACATTTAAGGTTATTATTGATATGTAGTTGTTTATTGCCATTTTATTCTTTAAAGCTGTATTCCTCTTTTGCTATATTCTTTTCCCACTTTGATCTGTTTACAACAGGCCCCTTAACATTTCCTGCAGCGTTGGTTTGGTTGTAATGAATTCCTTGAGTTTTTTTTTGTCTGGGAAGCTTTTTATTTCTCCTTCAATTTTAAATGATAGCCTTGCTGGATAAAGTAGTCTTGGTTGTAGGTTCTTGTTCTGTATTACTTTGAATATTTCTTGCCATTCCCTTCTGGTCTCAGGTGTTTCTGATGAGAAGTCTGATGTCATCATTATGGGGGCTCCTTTGTAGGTGATAGCCTTTTTTTCTCTAGCAGCTTTTAATATTTTCTGTTTATCACTTAGCTTTGGTATTTTAATTATGATGTGTCTTGGTGTAGGTTTCTTTGGGTTTCTGTTTAATGGAGTTCTTTGTGCTTCTTGAACTTGTGAGAATTTCTCCTGCATTAATTTAGGGAAGTTTTCAGCTATGATATGATTGGACAAAGTCTCTATCCCTTGTTCTTTCTCTTCTTCTTCAGGAACACCTATGATGTGGATGTTATTTCTCTTCATGTTGTCACAGAGCTCTCTAAGAATTTCCTCAGACTTTTTGAATCTCTTTTCTTTTTTCTTCTCCGCTTTCATGCCTTCATTCAACTTGTCCTCCAAATCGCTGATTTGATTCTCAGCTCTATCCATCCTGTTTTTAATTCTTTCCAATGTGGTCTTCATCTCTGATATTGTATTTGTCATCTCCGACTGATTCTTTTTTAATATTTCAATATCCTTTTTTTGTACTTGCTATTTCTTTATTTAGGTGTTTGTAATGACCATCCATTTTTGTTCTGAGATCCCTAAGCATCCTTTCAATCATTATTTTGAACTCCGCATCTGGAAGTTTGGTTATTTCCATATCTCTCAGTTCATTTCCTGGAGGTTCTCTTGTGGTTTCATTTGGATTGCACTTCTCTGTCTTCTCATTATATCTGTGTGTTTGGGTGTTTTGTTTGTAGAGCTGATTGAGTCTAGGCTTGGTGTTGTCTGCCTCCAGTTTTTAGTTGTGTTATTTCTAGGTCTTCTTGGGTAAGCATCAGCTATTATTTGTAATCCACTTTTGGATTTGGGCCACTTTGAAGTCTTGATTTGTTTGTTTTCTTAACAGGTGATAGTCTTCTTTACTGATCTCAGCAGGGGGCTTATTTGGAACTGTATCCAGGAATGCAGTGGATGTAACCTGAGACTCTGAAGGTCTCTTCTGCCAGTTTCTCTGTCTGGGGGCAGGGTGTTTTCTCAGCTTCAGTGGGGGGGGGAGGTGTATCTCAGATCTCCATGGAGACCTGAGTTACTGCTCCTCCTCCCCACTTCTTGTTTTCAGCTGTGTCTTGTTGAGTTGATTGGAGCTGGAGAGATGTCTGGAGATCTGTGACCCGGAAGCACTTTAGTCTTTTGTTTTGTGGAAGGATCAGCCCCTCACTCAGCTATGGCCGCCTCCAGCACTGGATGAGTCAGCTTCTCAGGTCGTCCCCTGCATTCCTCTGCCCCTCACCGTCTGTTTCTCTGTCTCTCCCCTTTCTTTCTGGAAGACAAACCAGCCCTTTCAACATACCTCGTTCCCTGGTGACCAGGCAAGTGGCTGTGAGCAATATTTTCTGCTCTTTTCTTTGGAGTGAGAGCCCTTTTGGGCTCTCAGCCTCAACACCCTACCCCCTCTGTTCCTGTAAGCAGGGAGGTTCAGGCGCTCTCTACCAGGTTTGTTGTGGCTTCTTCTTTGCTCCTTGGTTCTTGAGAGCTGTTCTTGTAGTCCAGAGTTGGTTTTCATGCTTAGTTTGTAATCCAGTTCGGTGGTGTGAGCTGGGAGTCTGTGTGTCTGCCTACTCTGCTGCCATCTTCCTGGTCTGTGAACTTAAGTTTTATTCCTCATAAAATTGATACAACTTCTCATCTGTGTGAAAAGGCAGGAAATGCAAGTAAACAAATCTGTAATCACTGTATAAGATGCACCCAGTTTTTATACTCCAAATTTTTCAAAAACAGGTGTTTCGTATACATGGGGAAATATGGCATATCTGATTTTTTTTATTTAGACAATTAAATTTAACAGGGTGATATTTGTCAATCAGATTACATAGATTTAGAGAAAGCATCTCCACATCCTTTGGACAATCAATTATGTTGTATACCCATCACCCAAGGTCAAATCATCTTCTGTCACCCTATATTTTGTTTCTCTTTAAACCCCTCCCTTTTCCCCATCCCCTTCCTTCTCAACCTTTCCCTTCCCCCTGGTAACCACTGTGCCCCTGTCTATGTCCATGAGTCTCAATTTTGTGTCCCACCTATTTATGGAATCATACAGTTCTTAGCTTTTTCTAATTTACTTATTTCACTCAGTATAATGTTATCAAGGTCCATCCATGTTGTTGTAAATGATACTTTGTCATCATTTCTTATGGCTGAGTAGTATTTCATTGTATATATATCCCACATCTTCTTTATCTAATCCTCTATTGTTTTGTTCTATCTGGTTGAATAACCCCCTTTAGTATTTCCTGTAGTGAGAGTTTTCTGGTGATAAATTCCCTCAGCTTCTATATGTCTGTAAATGTTTTCATTTCCCCTTCATATTTGAAGGATAGCTTTGATGGATATAGTATTTTTGGTTGGTAGTTCCTGTCTTTCAGTACTTCAAATGTTGGGGTCCACTCTCTTTTCTAGAGTTTCTGCTGAGAAATCTGACGATAGCCTAATGGGCCTTCCTTTATATGTTATATCCTTCTCCCTAGCTACCTTGAGGATTCTTTCTTTGTCATTGATTTGTTATAATTTCATTAAAATGTGCCTTGGAGTAGATCCGTTTGGGTTGAGATAACTCAGCTTTCTGTTTGCTTCTGGATTTTAGGCTCTAAGTCTTTCCACAGGCTTGGGTAGTTCTCATCGATTATTTCTTTCAATATGTTCTCCATTCCCTTTTCCCTTTCTTCCTCTTCTAATATACCCATTATTCTTATATTGCTCTTCCTGATGGGATCAGACAATTCTTGTAGGGCTTTCTCATTTTTTAAAATTCATGAGTCTCTCTCTTCTTCTCTCTGTAGTATCTCTAGTTGCCTGTCTTCAATGTCACCAATTCTTTCCTCTATCTGGCTTGTTCTTTTGGCTAAGCTTGTTACCTCATTTTTCAGTTCATGTATTGAGTTTTTCATCTCTGGTTCTCTTTTATAGTTTCAATTTCCTTGTTGAAGTACATGAAGTTGTTTTTAGAGCTCACTAAATTGCCTTTCAGTGTTTTCTTGTATCTTATTGTGTATTTTTAGAGCTTCAGTTTTGAATTCTCTGTCATTAAGCTCCAGGGTTTCCATGTAACTGAGATTTTTCCCTGGATATTTTTTATCATCTATCTGAGCTACATCTCTGTCTTGTATATCCATATTTGATTTTTTTTTCCTTGATGACATTTGTGGGTGATATTGTTAACCTCAATAAGAGATAATAATTCCTTTTTCTGGCAGGGGGTGCTGCACTACAAGATTTGCCTCTGTGAGATTTTGGGGTGATCTGTTAAGGCTTAGCTGTCACCTTTGTAATGGTGAAGACAGGGTTGTTGCATTGGTAGGAGGGGCTTATTGCTAGGGCTTTGCAACTTTATAATACCAGCACTGGCCAACCAGGAGTCCTCCAGGGCCCTCCCCACATCCCAACAGAGCAGGGGATCTAGTTTCTGGGTGCCCCCGCCTCTCACAGGAGAGAGCAGCCTGGAGACCTAGTGGAGGGGGATCTGCCACCACTGCTGTTTTTGCAGCAAAGGGAGCAATGATGAACTGGGAGGCTGGGGTGACAGAGTCCAGTGTCTCCTCCAATACCACTCTAAGCTCTCCAAGCACGGCCTTGGGCTGGGCCGGGGGTGCCCCCCACAGCTGGTGTCCCCAAGTTTCCCGGCAGCAGCTGTGGCAGAGATAGCAGATCAGGGGCTTCCCATCCTCACACGCTAAACTCCCTCCAGCAAGCCAGTGCCCAAGTTTCAGAGCCAGTGGCATGCAGATCCCAGATCAAACGCATCTGGTGCCACAAGGCTAAATTGTGCCAGTCATGTGGGCAGATCAAGTGTGCCCCAGTGTCCTGTGGGCCGATCTTCATAAGCTATTTGCCTGCAGTTCTTGGGAGCTTGTCACTGGCTTTGTGTGCACCCTGTACTTGTAATAGCTCAGCCCTGCAATCACGGGTGCAGCAGATGCCCGGAAGTGGCCCTGCTCTTCATTCTTGGTCATCACCCCTTGCTCTGCTCCTTCCCCCCAGACTCTCCTCCCGACTCATCTGGGTCTGAGACAAAGCCTATGCAAACAGTGCCTCCCTCCCTCAGGTCTGTGAGGAGGAGAAAGACTCAGTCCTCTGTTATTATTTTTTCTTCTGTGCTTTGGCCCGCCTTCTTGCACAATCATACCTTTGTCTATCTGGTATGTGTATATTTTAGGTTTATCTGGGATTTTTCCTCTGCATATAGTTGTAGAATTTGTTGACATTTCAAGGGGAGAGAGGAGGAGTATCTCTCATGCCGCCATTTCTCTGACGTCACTCTCATCTGATTCTTTTTTAATGAGTAGGGTCTGAGAAACAAATGAAACTCAGTCTGTTGGCCATGTCAGCTTGTCTTATACACCAAAGTTGCTTGTCTAGAGAGGAGTATAGCATAAGAAATCAGGTTCTGAGTGTTCTAAAAGTCTGACCAATTGCTTGGGATATCCTGAGTCTAAGAGATCTGACCCAGTCTCTTAACAATGCATTATAATGAGAACAGTTTTTCCAAGTAGTGACCCTGAGACACCAGAAAGCCACAGTCATCGGAGAGACAGAGGCATAGACTCATAAAAGTTTTGATCTGTAGAAGTTAAAAGGACCTACTACTTTTACTAATGCCAGGAAATGAACTCATATCATTTTGAAGAATATAAATTGAAATACATTGAAAATTTAAATACATGAAAGCAATGGTTTCCCAATTATTTTTACTGACTAAGGTTCTACAATACAAGGGAATTTTACCATGGATGGGCTTTCACAGATCATAGGGAACATAGAAGCTTAACAACCCCTGCCTCTTTCTCCTCCATCCCATAGCCCGTATGGTGGGACACAACTTCTATTTTTTCAAAGTCATCTTTGAGGAATGTCATACATTTAGATTCAAATTAGTTGAGAAGAAGCCTGTGGAGTAGGAAATTGAAGAAATTGAGATTTAGCAGCTTTTTATTTGGATCCCAGCTCTGTCCATAACTGTGAGCTACTAGATGTAAGGTCCATGAGAGCATGGCCCAGATCTCTCTTAATTCATTGCTGTTCACTCATAGACAAGCATAGTTCTGGCACATGTAATATGTCTTTTTAAAGGGGGTAACATTATAGCAATGAATGGGATTTGGGGATAAGAGATTGGTTTGTAGAGTGGTATGTAGGAACCTAAAGGAATTATACTAGACACTAATACAGAGTTGGAAAGGCACATGCTTACTGAATGTTCAAAAGAACAACAGAATTGAAGTGTTTTAGAGCTGGAAAGGATTCTTAGAGAGCATTTCAGCCTACACATTTCACAGATAAAATGTAGAGATAAAGGGACCAGATTACCCACAAATCTTCCTAACTGAAATTTGGTGAACACTTTACCATATACTTCTGCATTTATTGCCTCATATTCTCATAAAGTGCTGGCAAATAGCAATTTTTTTTAAAACAAAAAACTTTATTTTTTTAAAAGACTTTATTCATTTTAGAGAGGAGAGAGAGAGAAGGAGGGCAGAGGAGAAGGAAGCATCAACTCCTATATATGCTTTGATCAGGCAAGCCTAGGGTTTTGAACTGGCAACCTTAGCATTATAGGTCGATGTTTTATCTACTGCACCACCAAAGGTCAGGCTAACAATTATTAATTCTTTTCAGAAGAAGAAATTGGGGCTCAGGAAGTAAAGCAGAAAAAGCTGATTCTCAGCAGTGTTCAAGTTGCTCTTCTTCACGGCACACCACTAGATCACAGCTGCTGGCTCTCTTGCGATTGCAGGGGTGGGCTGGCAGATTTCTGGCTAACAGAATGTGGCAGAAGCCCCCATCCAGCCCTGGCCACTAAATCCTTGCATATACACTTGTTTTCTAGACTTCTGTCCTTTCCTTCGCCAGCTTTCCAGATACACTGAATCCAGTATGAGTCCGAGGTCCTAGGGGATGGTGAATGCAACACTGGCAGGAGCCTGGGTGCCTGAATGACTTTGTGGAGCGGAGATGGTTTTTCCCATTCACTCACTGGAGTTAAACTGTAACAGGAGTGAGAAATAAACCTTTTCTGTGACTAGGCACTAGGTTTTGGTGGTGGCTGTACCAGTAAGCCTAACTAACTTAAGGTTAAGAGAATCATGCAAAACCCATGAATTAACTTATTTTGGAAACAAAATCTGACTCTATCTTATCTCATTTTAATTCTGTTTATTTCAAATGGGTAAAAGATAATTTTTGCCTTCCTATTGCATCAACCAATCCAGCCTGCTAGCTTTCTTAATTTCAGAAGAAAATTGTACATGTGGGGAAAAGGAGCTAATATTTTAAAATATTAAAAATAGCCTGACCAGCCTGACCAGGCAGTAGCGCAGTGGATAGAGCGTCGAACTGGGATGCAGAGGACCCAGGTTCGAGACCCCGAGGTCGCCAGCTTGAGCGCGGGCTCATCTGGTTTGAGCAAAAGCTCACCAGCTTGAGCCCAAGGTCGCTGGCTCGAGCAAGGGGTTACTAGGTCTGCTGAAGGCAGAGTATGAGAAGGCAATCAATGAACAATTAAGGTGTTGCAATGCGCAACAAAAAACTAATGATTGATGCTTCTCATCTCTCCATTCCTGTCTGCTATTCCTCTCTCTGACTCTCTCTCTGTCTTTGTAAAAAAAAAAAAAAATAGCCTGACCAAGTGGTGGCACAGTGGATAGAGTGTCAACCTGGGATGCTGAGGACCCAAGTTCTAAACCCAAGGTCACTGGCTTGAGCGCGGGCTCATCTGGCTTGAGCATGGGCTCACCAACTTCAATGAGGGGTCACTGGATTGAGCATGAGATCATAGACACGACCCCATGGTCACTGGCTTAAGCCCAAAGTCACTAGTTTGAGTCCAAGGTCTCTGGCTTGAGCAAGGGGTCACTGGCTCAGCTGGAACCCCCTAGTCAAGGCATGTATTAGAAGTAATCAGTGAACAACTAGTGTGATGCAACTATAAATTGATGCTCCTCATCTCTCTCCCTTCCTGTCTGTCTCTGTCTTTGTCTCTCCTCTCTCTTTCTCTCTCTCTCTCTCTCTCCTCCCTCTTTCTCTCTCTCTCTCTCTCTCTCTCTCTCTCTCTCTCTATATATATATATATATATATATAACGTGTGTATACACACACACACACAAACATGATTAATTCTGCCTTGAAAGATTCTCTGCAATAGAAGTGTGGTTCAATCTATCTTCCTTGTCAGTGCGTTCCTTCGTTCTCTTACCACAGTCAGCTAAATTCCCTTTGCAGTCCATTGACAAATGTTTTGTACAATTCCTAGGGAAGGCTGGTCAAGGAGAGGTCTGAATTCTCCTATATTAAAGGCAGGAGACAGGCTGATATGCATTGGTGTTCAGGGGTATTTTGGCTTCTAGATCACTCACAAAAAGTGGAGGATCCCGTATACTTGATTCCAGTCTGGCACTTTAACCTTCCCCACACCAGAGCCAGGTGGCTCTTGTCACATTGCAAACCTGATGTCATTCCTGTGCTTAAAACACTTTACTGTGGATAGTGTACTTTTTAACAAAACTTTGATATGTATTATACAAATAATACAACTCACATATATTCAGGGCAGTTTGAGGAATTTCAATAATTAGATATGCCTGTGAAACCACAACCCTGAACAAGGTAGAGAAAATTTCTCTCCCCTTAGAAAGCTCCCCACTTCCCTTTTCTGGTCATTTGCCTCTTGCCTGGCCCCCACACCTAGAGGCAGCCACTTTCTGATTTTTATCACCATAGACTAGTTTTCCTTTTTTTTTTTAATCACATACAACTATAATCACACAGGATGGATTTTTGGTGTCTATTTTTACTCAACACAATCTCTCTGAGAGTACGCCATATTGACATGTGTTTTTTTCTTTCAACTGAGTATGGATAGACCACGATTTATTTATGCATCTTCTTGTTGATGGACATTCAGATTGTTTCCAGTTTTAGGCCATTTGAAGGCTGCTGTGAATATTCAAGTTAATTCTTTTGGGGACATACGTTTTCATTTCTCTTGGGTAAGTGCCTATGGGTGGAGTTGTTAACTAATAGGGGCTTCCACAGCCTAAACGCCACTTAGGGTGAAGACCAAAACTCTGCCCGGCCCGATCATGCCTCTGGGTTCTTCCTGCACACGGCCCCCTTCTCACTCTCTGAACTTCACCCGGCTGTACATGCCCTTCCCTCTGCCGGAAACTCTCTTTCCCAGCTCGTCCCTCAGACCGGACCTCCAGCTGGCCGCAGCTTCCCAGTGAAGGCAAATCTCTGATCACAGGTGTTCCGGCTCTGTGTTCCCGGTGCCCCAGCACGGATTGGAACTGCAGTTTTATATAATAGTTATGGGTACAACTCGTTTAACATGTGCCTCTCCCTCAGCAGCAGGCTTCCCGAGGGCAGGATATCTGTCTGTGTCATGCGCACAGTGCCAAGCCTAGTTTCTGGCACGTCCTAAGCGTTCAGTGTGTCAAAGTTGGTAAATGAATAATGGTTGTTCCTCACCCCAGCACATATTCTGTTCTCCACTTGGGTCAAAACCTCTTTCAGAGAAGAAACTGTCCTCATCCCGGATTCTTCTGCAGCCTGGACTCAGTGGGGAAAAGAAGACCAGGCAATCAGTTCTTTTCAGGCTGCCTGGCTTCCAGCAAAGAGAAAAGCTTGAATTTCAGTCATAATACTCTTGTCCTGAGCAGACCATTATATAAACAAAATTCCCACTCAAGGGGCTCTGAGTCAAATAGGACAACAAAGCAATGAAGTTAGCAAATATTCCACCTTCACCAGGGTGAGGAGCTGGCTGCTGGTTTTGCTAGTGTCCCTAATTTTTCTTCTTGAGCATGAGACCTTGGGGGTATTCTCAAGATGGTCCTGGTTTTTTTGGAAAGCAGAAATTTTTCTTAGTAGAGAGTCAGGAAATAAAGTTCGAGGAAAAAATAATTAGAGGATAAAATGCTATAGAAGCAATGAAATTTGCTTCTGTATTGAAATATACCTCTGTGAGGCATTTTTTCCATGTGGCTGGCCAGAGCTGAGGTGCTGATGAACTAAGAAGGCTCATTCACTCCCTGTGCTCTCATTTGAGCGAGGCTATTTAAGGATGTTTCCAGCCACACCTCTTCCCCCTCCCCCAAATCCCCATAGTACAGTGAGAACGAGGATTACTATAGTCTTACATGCCTTGACATGACTTCATGTTTTCATGGGTGATTTTCTTTCTAGAGTGACTTCATGTCTGCTGGGAGTAGTAATGATGTGCAGACCAGTGTGTGGGTGCTCTTTGTTCTGTAAGTGTTTTGCCTTTGCAAAAAGAATGCAGAAATGTTGTCCTCAGAAGGGGAGAGTAGTACAGAGGGTAAAAACGTGTTCAAAAGAACAATATTTTCTTCACTTGAAGAGGATCTGAGGAAGTCCAGGTGATAATATGTGTTAGAAAGTTTGCCAGAATACATATATATTGTATTTTTCTGAAGTTAGAAGCAGGGAGGCAGTCAGATAGACTCTCGCATGTGCCTGACCGGGATCCACCCAGCGTGCCCACCAGAGGGCGATGCCTGGCCCTTCTGGGCATTGCTTCATTGTGGCTGGATCCATTCTAGCGCCTGAGGCAGAGGACATGGAGCCGTCCTCAGCGCCCGGGCCAACTTTGCTCTAATGGAGACTTGGCTGTGGGAGGGAAAGAGAGCAATAGAGAAGAAGGAGAGGGGGAAGGGTGGAGAAGCAGATGAGTGCTTCTCCTGTGTGCCCTGACAGGGAATCAAACCCGGGATATCTGTACTCTGGGCCGACACTCTACCACTGAGCCAACTGGCCAAGGCCCAGAATATATATTAAGAAACATAAAAGTATTCACTCCTAGATGTCTGTAATAATAATTCACTCCTAGATGTCTGTCCCAAAGAATTAATCATGGATATCCTGGCCTGTGGTAGCATAGTGGATAGAGTGTCAACCTGGGATGCTGAGGTCACCGGTTGGAAACCGTGGGCTTGCTGGATCACAACACATGTGATAGACAATCAATAAACAACAAAAGTGAAGCAACTATGAGTTAATACTTCTCGTTCCCCCCTCTCTGTAAAATTAGTAAATAAAATCTTTTTAAGAAAGAATTAATTATGTATATAAAGAAAAATATTACAAGGAAAGTCATTGCTGCATCATTTGCTAGAAAGAAATTGGAAATGGTCTAAACATTTAACAAAAAGAATAGGTAAATAAATTCTTGAGCCTGCTTATTATAAAATATTATGATATTAAATAATGTTTACAAAGATTACTTAATAACACAAGAAAGTTTTCCTAGTGAAAGAAGTACCTAGAATAGGGTATGAAATATTGTGAGCACTCAGTAAATATTTGTTCAATCAATACATGAATGGATTACTTTTATAACCAGAAAAAATATTTTAAGATCTGCTATAGAAATGAAGGGTTTAGAAAAAGGGTTAATACTTCTGGAAAGGCATTTTATAATGGGAAAAGAAGATGGTAACCATAATCCCTCCCCCCAAAAAACCCCCTAAACTTGATTTTAAAAGTAGGCCAATGGATGACCTCTCTTCCTATGATATTTTAGTTGCAAAGAAAGTCCATGTGCAATACTGAGGGTGCTTTCCTTTAACATGAGATTCTATTAACTTTATAGTTCTTGAGCACTGTTCTTATGTGCTTAAATTTTTGCTGAGATGTTGGTTTGAGGGCCTTTTCTAATTTAAAGGAATTTTTTCCTTTTACTATTTTGTTAGGTGAAGAATTGGAAATGTTTCTACCTCATTAAGCAGCCACAGTTCCAAAGACCCAGACAGAGCACCTGCCACAGAAGCCTGATTCCTACTCTTATCGTTTAAAGACTGACAGCTGTGGGCATTCTGGAAAGTGTTTGCCTGGTACATTGAGCTCGTTTTTAAAAACTGGCTTCTTGCTAATCTGCACTTCAGCTTCTTATTCTTAAATAGAAAATTCAACTGAAGTAGATACAGGAGAGAGAGAAAGTGTGTGTGTGTGTGTGTGTGTGTGTAAGGGAACAGTGAGAAGAGCACAGAAAGAAAACCAACAAAGAGATGTGGGTTGGAAGCCATATTCTGAGCTGAGAGCTACACTTCATAAGTGGGCACTAGGAGCCCCTGTAATAGGAGGAGTGTTTCAAAACTAAGATCAGGACAGAGCCATCAAGGTCCAGTCAGCCTTTGGGACATGTAGGTCCTGAAACAAATGACACTGTGCTTCACTGTGTGGGAAGACCAAGCTTTGGGGGTTGGAGAGAAACGTTATAATTTTGGAAAACCCTCTTTAAGAAAAGAATACAATTTTAGGATAAAGATACTATAGTAAGAAAGCACAATAGTGCTTAAGAAACATGCGTTACAGCCATGAGCCCCTACCACGTGCATCTGGGAGCCAACTTTCCTTTAGCCCAATCCCACGACGTCCACAGCCTCTCCAAAGCTCTCTGACATGAGGGAGACTGTGAAGGAAGGAAACTCTGAGAGCAAAAACTGAGGTCTTGACTGATTGTGGTAACACTGTCGTAATTTTGCAAATTTAAGAAAAGCACGTGCTTTTGTGGACATGTTGTTAAGGCCTTTACCAGTTATGAGCCTTGAAACTTAAGCTTCATGAACTTTGAGATAAACCCCCCTCTCCCCTCTCTGATTGTGCCCCACCTGTAGCCTTTTTCTGCAGAGTAAATCAAACTAAAGTTAAAGGCAGTCAGTGGGATAAGTAGAAGTCAGAAGAAAAGTCCCAGTGGGGACTCATCACATACATTCCTATTCCTTTTGTGAATGTTGAGTTCTTGGGCTGGGAATGATCAAGGACATGTTATGTCTTCTGGAAAATAAATAAAGGAGTCTCGGGGCTGAAGATCCAGCCTCCAGATGTGTTTGTACAAACTGAGAACCCAGTGGAGAAGAGGACGAGACTTAGGAGGGCAGAGCCGTTACGTGGAGGTGAGAGAGCTGAAGATAGTGCCACCCAAAGATAACCACAATTAAGACTTTGGCAAATGTATGTTCTAGGATATATATCAATTTACTTATTCAATTATACACAAAGGAGATCAAATTCGACATAATGTTCTGAAACCTGCTTTTTTTCACACAACGTGATACTGTAAACATTTCATGTCTAGGAATATAGACTATCCTCACCCTTTCTAAAGTCTAGAATGTATTCCATTGTACAGATGTGCAAACACACCTTATTTTATTACACTTTCTTCTTTTGTGCTCCACAGTTGTTGTGTGTTTCACAAATTGAAGGAAGACCCTCCACCAGCAAAAAACACTGACTCACTTTATTGCAGTGCTCGCTTTATTGCAGTGGTCTGAAACCAAACCCGCAGTGTCTCCGAGCTGTCCTCACTTAAAGTGTTTCCTACTGATGGACACTGAAGTTCTTTTCAATTTTCATTATACAGCACATTGCTGGAGCACCCACATATACTGACCGTTTGAATATCCCCTCAGGGCAAGCTCTTGGAAGTGAATTGTGGAGTTGAACAGAATGCACATTTGACATTTTGATACTGCCAAACTGCTCTAGCAGAAAAGTTTTTGGTGTCTGTGCCTCTACCAAAGGTATGACTATTCTGTTATCTCTCAACAAAACTGAGTATGATTCTTCTTCATCTTTGTACACCTGCTGGGTGAAAAATAGCTTATTGTCAATTATATTTGCTTTTTTAAAAATTTCTGTGATGGTTAATTTTATATGTCAACTTGGCTTGTCTCTGGTGCCCAATTTTTGCTCAAACACTGGTTTAAAAGCAGCTGTGAAGGTATTTTTGTTAGATGAGATTAACATTTAAATTAGTATATTTTGAGTAAAACAGATTACCTTCTATATTGTGGGTGGGCCTCACCCAAGCTGTTGAAGGCCTTAAGAGAAAAGACTGAGGCCAACTTTCTCTGGGTCTCTAGTCTGCTGGTCTCCTCTGAATATTTTGGACTTCCTGTCTCCACAATGTCTGATCCAATTCCTTAAAATAAAATCTCATATTATATATTCACTTATCCTATTGGTTTTGTATTTTCTGGAGAACCCTGACTAAAATAATTAGTGAGATTGTCCAATGTTTATTAGCCATCTGTATTTCTTTTCTCGCCTTTAAAATTTTTTTCTTTTCTTTTTTTTAAAAATTATCTCCTTGCCCTGTGTCTGGGTTTATTTTTAGCTCCTCTGCTCATGCCCGACATGAGGTAATACGACCTAGGGCCTCCAAAGTAAGGAACTCTGGTTTGTATGCCCCAATTTTTTGACTAGGTATTTGTACTACAAGTGAGGTTTTGCAAACAAAAAATAGACTGAATAAATAAAGCCAAGGAATTGAGAATGCTGCTTAGTAAGGAAACATTTTTATTTTATTTTTTTGAGAGAGAGAAGGGAGGGCAAGAGAGAGAGAGAGAGAGAGAGAGAAAGAGAGAGAAAGAAAAGCATTAACTCGTTGTTCCACTTAGTTTTGTGCCATTGATTGCTTCTCATATGTGCCCTGACCGGGGCTTGAACTGGAGATGTCGGAGGTTAAGCTGGCGCTCTCAGGTTTAGCTAGCTGGTGACCCCAGTGATCTGGGATGACACTCTATGCACTGTGCCACCAGCCAGGGCTGAGAGAACGTACAGGGGATACCCAGGTTATGACAGTCCCAACATACGATGTTTCGAGTTTATGATGCTCGCTCCCATAAAAATGTTAAAAAATTGAGATGTGAGTATTTCGACTTACACTGTTAGTGTCATACTTATGGACTATGTGGGCGAACTAGTTTGGTTGCACACAGCAGAAGAATACACAGTAACATGGCATATGAATGAGGGAGTTGGCCCCTTCCAGTGTGCAAGCCAACCACAGAAATAAAGGTTAGGAATTTTTTTTCACACTAATTGTTTGTCATTTTTTCTGTCACTATAGTACAGTATATTCATGTCTTTTCTCTTTTTCTGTGGCTTAGTTGTGTTTTTATGGTTCTAGATTATGATTTTACAACTGTGTTAGGATAGGTAAGTGACTTAGGCTAGGGTGTGTGTTTTGATTTGCATCAAAATTCAGGTTATGTCACTGTCATAGGAATGGAACTGTGTCGTAACCTGAGGACCCCTTGTATTTTAAAAACCAGTTCCTTCTTCATTTATCAGTTTATAACTGGACACAGAATTTCCTGTTGTTTCTTTTTCCGGCCTCCTAGCAGTTGATGTCATCACAGCCATCTAGAACAGGGGTCAGGAACCTATGGCTCGTGAGCCGGATGTGGCTCTTTTGATGGCTGCATCTGGCTTGCAGACAAATCTTTAATAAAAAAAATGTTAAAATATAAAACATTCTCATGTATTACAATCCATTCATTTCCTACCACTCATGTTCCTGGTTGCGGGTGGCTGGAGCCAGTCACAGCTGTCCTCCGGGACAACACCAAATTTTTATTGGATAATGCATAAAGTACACGGGTTGTTGTATAGCTCTCATGGAATTACATTTTAAAATATGTGGCGTTCATGACTCTCTCAGCCAAAAAGGTTCCCAACCCCTGATCTAGAAGAACCATTTCCTACAGTGATGGAGGTTCTGTAATTTCATTGGGATGACAAAAGCTGGCAAGGAAATTTGCTATCAACATTTATTACCAGAAATTACAAAGGAAATTATCTTAAGCTTTCTGGGGAAGCTGTGCAGTGAAACCAAGAAGTTTCTTAGTTTATTATACAAAGAAAGTTTGGATTCTATCTACCAGAGAGAGAACAGTCTATATTTTCAAGGTACTAATTAAACAGAGCTGCTGTGAGACATGGAGTCCTACTGTGGTGAGCTGAGTGTCTGTGCTGATATGCTGACTATCTTATTCTGGAAAGGCTGGTAACGGGACTGTTTTTCTAGCAACCAGACCTGCCCTGAAGCTGGGAAATTTCTGTAGGGATATACTGTGAAAACATTCAGAGTTAGGGCAAACAATTAGAGACAGAGAGACACCCTAGGGCAAAGGCCCTGAGCAGATGAGAGTCCAGGGGCCTCTCTGACCTGTACCAGAAACAGCAGGATAAGATTCAGTAACAGAAGATGTTTAGGCTCTCAGAACAGAGATTAGGAGTCAGCAAGTTGCTTGTCTTTTACTTCACCCCCTGAGAACTTCTTCTGTCTGCTTCCTTGAGTTATTTGTACTAGCTAATAAATATCTGAGTAAGGCTGGGGATGGGGCTTCAGTCCTTCAGTCTGCTGACCGGGGCTGTGGCCTCCCCTCGGCCTCTCAGAGCATTTCATCTGGTCTCCGAGTAGTTCATTGTTGCAGCAACAAATTTCCTACTTTATCATAGCGCTGATTTCCCAAGCAAAGTTTACTGCACCCTCCATTAGACTGAGGCAGGATGTGTTAGTTTTCCATGAATACTGACAAATTATTGCAAGCTGGGTGGATTAAAACAACAGAAATGTATTTGCTTACAATTTGGAGGCCAAAAGTCCAAAATAAAAAAGTCAGGAGGGTTGGATTGGAACTCATATCTGAATTACACTGAGTTGCTGAAAATAAGAGCAATGCTGTTACCAAAAGGAGGGGAGACGTGCAGCCAGGCGGGCTCAGACCCCAGGCTCGGAGCGCAGGGAGAAGGGTGGTGCGTTCCACTTAGTCATGTTGAGTTAAGACACAGCTGTTGAGATACCCAAGTGGTAACGTCCCCTGTCCATTCAATTTGGCATCAGGTTTATCATTTTTAACTTCAGCAAGGATACTTTTATTTATTTTTTAATTATTTATTGATTTTACAGACAGAGGAAAGGAGAGAAAGATTGATTTGTTGTTCCATTTACTTATGCATTCCTTGGTTGATTCTTGTATGTGACCTGTCCAGGGATTGAACCTGTAGCCTTGGAGTGTCAGGACCATACTCTACCCAATTGAACCACCTGGTTAGGGCTCAGCAAGAACTCTGTTAGTGGAGTGTGGGGCAGAAGGACTACTGAGGAAGTTGAAGAGTGAATGGAACTTGAGGAAAGTTGTGACGGGGATGGTCCGAAACCAACGGGAATCAGGATCTGTTTGGAGCACGCCCTGCACCGAGGACAGTGCGGTCAGGCAGCCTTTCCGGGCCCGAGGCAATGCCCTAGAGCAGCGGGTCTCAAAGGCGGGTCCCCAGTCCAGCACCACCAGGCAGCTGGGAACTTATTAGAAAAGCACATATTTTTTTTGGAGACCCAACTAAGCCCCACTGAATCAAAACTCTAGGGTGGAGCCCCTAAATCCACATTTAACAAGACCGTTCGGGTGACTCTCAGGCAGACTCAGGTCTGAGAACTCTGCCCTGGGAATCTGGAGGAGCAAGTTTTGATAGAGCTCTGGTGTCATCTGTCTCAGGGGGGCATGTGTCCATGTTACCATGTTCATTCCAGCTGAGCTTGCTGGAGGCTGAGAGTCCAGTTTGGGGTGGGTTTGGTGTTTTGCTTGAGGGCATGGATTTCTGTAAAGCAAGGAAACTTGAAAGTGGACTGGTCCCTTCCCAGGACAGGAGCCCTGCTGCTTGAATATGAAATGCATCTGTTTGGATCTTTCAAGCAGATAGCAGAAACTTGGTTTGCTCTTTGATTTCAGTCTTCTTTTTTGTTTTTTTCTACAGAGACAGAGAGTCAGAGAGAGGGATAAACAGGGACAGACAGATAGGAACGGAGAGAGATGAGAAACATCAATCATTAGTTTTTCGTTGTGACACCTTAGTTGTTCATTGATTGCTTTCTCATATGTGCCTTGACCATGGGGCTACAGCAGACTGAGTAACCCCTTGCTCGAGTCAGCGACCTTGGGTCTAAGCTGGTGAGCTTTGCTCAAACCAGATGAGCAAGCGTTCAAGGTGGTGACCTTAGAATCTCAAACCTGGGTCCTCCGCATCTCAGTTCGATGCTCTATCCACTGCACCACCGCCTGGTCAGGCTGATTTCAGCCTTTATGGTTGAAAACCCTTTCTAAAATGGATCTGCCTTTTTGCTACTTTAGAGACTTGAATAATGTCCAAAGTCACAAAGTTGTGGAAGATTTATCTTTGCAAACCTGAGTTTCGGTGAATTAAGGTGAGCATTACTCTGATTTGGCTTCAGATTTGCTTTCTTGGGAGGAAGAAATTGGAAGTCCTACTGATGGCTGGGATTTGCCTGTGGCCCTCGATGTACGTTACCTATGGCACACTCTGTTAAGTGTGTCTGTCTTATTTCCCCTTAACAGCTACACATGAAAGTCCTCTGTGCAGTGGGCAGATAGCAAGAAGTATAGCACCATGTAAACTCAATGAGAACAGAGCTGGTTAGTTCACAGTTTTATCTCTAAAACTGACCGTTATAACAGCACCAATAAACATGTGGAGTGATGGAAAAAACATGGTCATTGTCCATGAATTTTGGATCATTCTGGAATCCTTAGGTCTCAGAGTTCCAATTCTGAGCATTAATACTCACCACCTGGGCCCATAAAGATAGTATGTACAGGCAGGACTGGCTCTGTAACTTATGGGAGCCAGTGCAAAATGAAAATGCAGAACTCCTTCTTTAAAAATCATTACAAACCTCAAGATAGCAGAGTGTTAAAACATGTGCAGGCCCTCCTGAGTGTGGGGCTTGTGCTCCAGCACAAGTCTCGTGAAGCAGAAACTACAGATAGGAGATGGGATGACATCTTACTAATCCTTGCAACTTCTGGAAATAAACTTTTATTTTCTTTGCAGAAATCCTTAAAATGACCTTTTATGTAGTTCTTTTCCTCTTTTCCACGGAAGAGATGGACAATATAAAAATGGAGGTATCTGTGAAAGAACTGGATTATTCCAACTCTTTAGTACCTTGGAAAGCATCTGCAAGTCCTGGCCATATTGCTCTACAGTGCCTCCTACTGGAGATATCTGAGTACTCTCTATCCATTGATCCTGGACTTCACATATGACTCACTTTGGCCAATAGAATATTAGTAGACGTGATATGAGCACAGATTTTAAATGCACTTCTGTAGTTTGGCCTGGTCGCTTGTCCTCTATCATGAAAACTGTCCTGGGTAGTAAGTAGTTGGTCCAAGAAAAATGAGAGAAAAGTGGAGAGACCTGATCTCCATTTGTGGCCCAAAGCAGAGCTGCTCCAGCTGCCCCACAGACATGTGAGGAGATAAAGAAAGGCTTTAGTAAACCACTGAGCTTTTAGAGTCATTTGTTACACAGCATTCACTCAGCAGACACCTGACTAATAAGGCTCCTTCAGGTGGACTCTACCAAGCAATACTTAACTGCAATTTTTTATACTTTAGGGATGCTGAGAATGACAAAGGTGAGGCAAGAGAAAGAGTCAAAATTAATATTGGACATTGATGTACAATCCGGAGGCTCTAGTCAAGTCAGCAAGTACTGAACAAAGTCAGCAAGTGCTAAACAAAGGACAGCCAATCAGTGCCAAGCTGAATCTCATTAGAGAGATCTGATTCCATAGTTGTTTTTTTTTTAAAGAGATTATAGCTATTACAGTGTAACTTCTTGAAGAAGCAGCAGGAAGAAGAGGCTTCATTTTTGGGAAGCCTATCCCATGTTTGACAAAGGTGGAAACAGCAGCTGCCAGCTCATCGACCCCAGCAGCAGGGAGGGCCGTCGTAATATTTAATAGCCCACATGGAAAGGCCTCCGACCACTCAGAGAGAGGCCTTGCTTCTAACCCATCTTTGGAGTAGATGAGCTGTGATCAACTCTTGGGGTGGAGATGGGGCCTCTTTTCCAAGGATTCCAGTAAAAGTGCCAAGCCCGTTTTTTAAGCCAGGCTTGTTGAATTGAACTAACCCGGAATATATAACCCAAGAGTAAATAGGGGAGGTTCCCTGTAGCAGGCAGAGTAATGCTTCCAACACTCCTCCAAAGAAGTCTATATCCTAATCCTGAAAATCTATGAATAGGTTGCATGGCAAAGAGGACTTAAGGTTGCCATTCAACTGACCTTAAATGAGGGAGATTATCCAGGTAAACCTCACCAGTGTCCTAAAAAGTGGAAGAAGGAGGCAGGAGAAAGATGGTAGCATGAGGAGAACTTGGCCTGACATCGCTGGCTTTGGAGATGGAGGAAGAAGCCACGAGTCAAGGAACGTGGGAGTCCCTGGAAACTGGAGAAGGCAAAGAAACATTCTCCCCATGGGCCTCCAGGAACACAGCCCTGCAGACACTTTGACTTTAGCTCAGTGAGACATATTTTGGACTTCTGACCTCCAGAACCATGAGATAATGAGTCTGTGTTTTTTTGTTTGTTTGTTTGTTTGTTTGAGAGAGGCAGAGAAAGAGAGACAAGAACATGGAGCTGCTCCTGTATGTGCCCTGACCGGGGAATTTAACTGGCAACTTCCATGCTCCGGATGACTCTCCTACCGACCAAGATATCTGGCTAAGGCCTAATTTTCAGGGGGGGGGAGGGGAGAGGGGAAGGAGGAGTGGAAGCATTCATTTGTTGTTTCATTCAGTCGTGTATTCCCATGTGTGTCCTAACTGGGGATCGAACCCATAACCTGGTTTTTTCAGGACAACACTCTTTTAACTGACTGAGCTAACTGGCCCGGGCCAAGTTTGTGTTCTTTTAAACCTCTAAGTTTATGATAATGATAGAAAACTTATGCATTCCCCAACAGGAAACTAGAGTGTTCTTACCAAAACAAGGGGGGAATACTGGGCAGATAGGTAAGAATCAATGTGTAGTGAAGACTAGATCTCTGGGACCTCATGCTCCGAACCTCCTGGGTGTTTTCCCAACCCTGGGCAAGTCACTTAACTTCTCTGTGCCTCAGGAAAATGAGGATGATAAATATCTACCTAAAGGAGTCTTTATGAGGATTAGTGGTTTTAATATGTATAACTAGGAATCACTGCTGGCGTATAGTTAAGACCCAATAAATGTTAACAGTTGCTCTTATGACTAATACTACTGGGTCATATATGCAGTGATTAGCAACTCTAGGTCTGGAGCCAGACTATGTCGGGTCACAGCCAGCTCTGTCACTTAGAATTTTTATGCTTGGGCAAGGTATTTAACATTTATGAGGCCAGTGTTTCATGTGTCAAATGAGGATATTAAAATTACTGACCTCATGTGGTTGTGATGGGAGATTAATTAATACATGTAAAGTGCTAGTACAATGCCTGATACATCCAATAAATGTCATTTATCATCATCAATGTTTCTAGTAGTGCATGGTCACCATCATGCTGGATGGTTGATAACTAAACAGCCAACACCAGGAATTCAATGGCATCTCTTGTGATCACGAATACCTAGTTTTAGGCTATGAAGAACCAAGTTTCTCACACTGTGGGAGTTACAGGAGGCAATACCATCTTTCCTCTTTCAGGAAATAAAATATAGTAGCCCCCGGGTGCAATGCATACACAGTACAATAGATGAAAAGAAAGGGAAATGGAAGAATTCGTTTTAAGAAACACTCTGAGGTCCTGGCTGGTTTGCTCAGTGGTAGAATATCGGCTAGCATGTGGAAGTCCCGAGTTCAGTTCATAGTCAGGACACACAGGAGAAGTGCCTATCTGCTTCTCCACCCTCATGTTCGCCCTTCTCTCTTTCTCTCCCACTCTCTTTCTTTCTTCCTCTCCTGCAGCCATGGCTTGATTTGTTGGAGCACATTGGCCCATGCTAGGATGGCTCTGTGGAGCTTCTGCCTCAGATACTGAAAATAGCTCGGTTGCAGCATGGCCCCAGATGGGCAAAGCATTGGCCTCAGACAGGGGTTGCTGGGTGGATCCTGGTCAGGGCATATATGGGAGTCTGTCTCTCTAGATCCCCTCCTCTCACTTGGAAAAGAAGAAGGAAAAAAGAAAAAGAAAAGAATGAACACCCTGTAAGGAAAGACTCCTAAAAGGAATGCAGAGATCCCACCTGCTTCTCTTTTCTCTCTACTCTGCAATTGTGCAGGGCTGCTCCTGCCTTCGCTTTTGATGCCGTGTTTCTACACTTTGTAACATCGTAAGAACAGTAGGTTAAGGAGCCTTGCCATTTTCCTAGTCATAGGGGTCCTCTCAGCAATACCAAGAATTTCCACTTTGATAGATAATGACAAGAAATACAACAGTCCATTAGTAAACAAGCGAATCATTTCATGGAAATAGCTGATTTAATCAAAACATTCTGGTTTTCTCTCATCTGACCCACACCAGGAATGGACCAATCCAACTGGAAAAAAATATTTGTTTTATCTTTACCACATTTATTTACTCTTAGAGACTGTTTAACTTGATTGGACCAAGACGTTGGAAAGCGCAGACACACTCGAGGCACTGGCCGGCTTCCTTGATCTCTGGCACTGGGCGGAAACGGCCTGCTGCCGAGCGGTTTCTTTATTTTTTTTTTCTTTATTTTTTTTCTGTATTTTTCTGAAGCTGGAAACAGGGAGAGACAGTCAGACAGACTCCCGCATGCGCCCGACCAGGATCCACCCGGCACGCCCACCAGGGGCAACGCTCTGCCCCTCCACGGCGTCGCTCTGCCGCGACCAGAGCCACTCCAGCGCCTGGGGCCGAGGCCAAGGAGCCATCCCCAGCACCCGGGCCATCCCTGCTCCAATGGAGCCCCGGCTGCGGGAGGGGAAGAGAGAGACAGAGAGGAAGGGGGGGGGAGCAAATGGGCGCTTCTCCTATGTGCCCTGGCCGGGAATCGAACCCGGGTCCCCCACACGCCAGGCCGACGCTCTACCGGTTGGACGCTCTACCGCTGAGCCAACCGGCCAGGGCCCTGAGCAGTTTCTTGAAATTCTTTGCCCTTGTCTTCAAGGGGGAAGAATTAACCTGTCACTGTCCCAGGTTTGGGGGTGCAAGTACAGAATGAGAATTAGAAACAAATAAGTCAGTCATTCATCAATCCTCCTCAGTCATGTAAATAATTTCAAAATATGAACTACTCATTCCACAAATATACTGGCTTTTTTATGTGTGCCGAGTATTGTGTAGGTGTTTCAGGAAGCAGAGATAAATTCGGTATGGATTAAACCTCAAGGAACTCCCAGTCTGAGGAGTTACGTAAAAGGTACACAACCACCTGTGAGGGGTAGAAAGCTACAGGTGTGTTCTAGGTTGGTGTCTCCAGAAACAGAGCCAGCAGAGGGCTTGGGGGCAAGTTTGAGGACAGGAGCGAGGCAAGACAGGGCTGAGAGAAGCTAGCAAATGGTTGCATGTAGCCTGTTCCCATGAGGATGGCTGGTACCTGTGGTATAATAATAATATACATACCTGGACTTTGTCCCTGATCCTGGCATAGAGCTCCCAAAACCCTTAGAAATTACTATCTTTTGTATACTAATGAGATGAGCCCTGTGGGGGCCCTAGATAACTTCAGGATGGGGGCTGATTGCCAGAAAAAGCAACTACATAATAAGAGGGTAGAACTTCCAGCCCCACATCTCACCCTCTGCGAAGGGCAGAGGGCCTGGAGATTGAGGTCAGTTACCAGTGGCCAACAATATAACTAATCGTGCGCATGTAATGAAACCTCCACAAAATCCCTAAATGACGGAGTTCAGGGAGCTTCCGGGTTGGTGAGCATGTCCCTGTGCTGGGAGGGTGGGAGGGTGGCCCACCCCAACTCTACAGGGACAGAAGCTCCTGCACTGGGACCCTTGTAACCTTACTCATCTCTTCATCTGGTTATTCATTTGTATCCTTTATTTTCTTTTAAGTGAAAGGGGGGGAGATAGAGAGACAAGACCCCCCCATGCACCCCAACTGGGATCCACCCGGCAACCCCTTTCTGGGGCCAGTGCTAGAATCAATCAAGCTATCCTCAGTCCCAGGGCCACACTGGGACAAATCGAGCCACTGGCTGCGGGAGGGACAGAGGGAGGACTGGGGGTGGGGAGAAGCAGATGGTCACTTCTCTTGTTCCCTGACTTTGCAGTTGGTAGGGTGGAAGTGAGGGTCATGTGGGTTCCCCAGTGGAGGCTAGCATCTGAATGTGGGGCAGTCTTGTGAGACAGAGCCCTTTAACTTGTGAGATCTGATGCTAACTAACTCTAAGTAGTATTAGAATTGAATTGTTGTTTTATTTTTTTAAAGATTTTATTTATTGATTTTTCAGAGGTGAGTGAGACCGAGAAGTATCAACTCACAGTTGCTTCACTTTAGTTATTCATTGCTTGCTTGTTGTATGTGCCTTGACCCAGCAAGCCCAGGGTTTTGAACCAGCAACCTCAGCGTTCCTAGTTGATACTGTATCTACTGCACGACCACAGGCCAGGCTAGAATTGGACTGCTGAAAACCCAATTGGTGTTGGAAACTTGATTGGTGTCAGGGAGAACCACACATTTTGTGTCAGAAAACACCATGCAGTACCACAAAATTGTTCCAATCCCATATCAGCTAGCCAGTGGCTGTGGCTGCCCCTAGGAATAAAATAACATTTCTGAGCAAGGTGGCTTCTATGGGTCAAAGGCAACTCTCCAGAGAAGGGTGCGGCCATAAGCCTATAACAGCCAACAGTCAGAGCAGCCATGGAAAGCCACGCCTGCCTGGTAAAGGGAATCTGGGCTGGGTACACAGTATTGTTTACAAAGTAGCATTCAGAGGAGGATAGGAGGTGTTGGTGGAAATTCCCATGAGGTGTGAACTGATCCTGTAAAATCTGCAGGAGGCTGAGAGGTCACCAAATGCTGGTTCCTCCAAATGAAGTCACAGAGAGATTCCTGGGACCCAGAGACTCCTGCCTGCAGAATCCAGTCAGACTTAAGCTGACTGTGCCAACCAGAGAAACAGTACCACCCGGAGTCTCGCCGTGTGCTGTCTGCAAGCTGGAGATCCAGGAAGGCCGCTGCTGTCCAAGCCCAAGTCCACAGCCTGAGGAAAGGGGCTCCGGTGGCATGAGGGTAGACGGCCCAGTCGGAGTCTGAAAGTCCAAGAACCAAGAGTGCCGATGTCCGAAGGCAGAAGACAATGTGCCTGCTAATGCAGAGATCAAATTCACTTCTCTTCAGCTCTTTTATTCTATTCGGGCCCTAGGTGGATTTTAGACTATGCCCGTACACTTTCGTGTAGGTGATCTTTGCTCAGTCCACTCATACTAGTCTCTTCCAAAAACACCTTCACAGGCACACCCAGAAATAATGCTTTCTCAGCTCCCTGGGCATCACCTAGCCCAGTCAAACTGACACATAAAATTAGCTATCACAGCGCTGCGCTGGAACCGTGTTTAGGGCAGAACAGGAGTGAGGGGCATTAAATGTAACACCTACGAGTGTCTGGGGAAGAGCAGCTAGCGGGCACCTAGAATTGAAAATGAAGCCAGAAGTGAAGTTTAAAAAGAAGCACTGCCTTTGGGGGAAAGACTGTGTGCTATCACGCTGCTTTTCAGAAAACTAAGATGAAAAGAAGAACATACCTGTTTATGGAGTGCTTATTATTTTTCAAGTACTGTGGCTCATCGATATGGCTTTACAATATCTAATGCCCCTTTACATACACAATCTCAGTAAACCTTCCATAATATTCTTGTAAGGGAGAATTGTCCCTACTGTAGAAATGCTGACACCAATTCAGAGAGTGAAGTCACTCGTTGGGGCCACTGTGCAAACAAGTAGGGTTTGAGCCGATGTGTCCGACTCCCACGCTGCTGCTGCATCTGCTCCTGTCCTTCAAGCTTCCTCCTGGCTTCCCGATGACTCTCGGTCCTCAGACTGCAGTGTGCCTCTGATTCACCCAGAGTGCTCCTTTAGACATTGCTGGGCCGGCCATGAGAGTTTTAATTCAGTTGGTCTGGACACACCAGAGATTGGGCCAGGTATGTAATTCCCAGAGTCTGATGCAAAATGAAAATGCAGGGCCCATTATCGGGTGGAGAGACAGTCTCACCTTCCCACAGGCCCATGGCCCCTGTCACCGTGAGGAAATGCAAACTCCATGCCAAGATGCACTCAGTACCTGGGTTGGGGAAGGTGAGAGACCCCTAAAAATTTGCTCACTGAAGTGCTTTCAGGCTAAGGTAGGGACAGCGGCCACCTTGCCCTGGCCTGAGCACTGAGGGGTGTGTACTCATGCAAGTCCTTCCTGCATTTGTGTGCAGGCCAGGGGCAGAGGACAATGGCAAATGCAAGCCTCCCCTCATCAACTCAACCTGGCTGCCGCCACAGATGGAGAGTAGCAAAGGTCCTGGGGCAGGAAGGGCAGGGACAGATGGCTTAGAACCCATCTGGGGAAGTAATCAGAGGCAGGACTGTGTGAGCCGAGGCTCCAAGCACCCTGAACTTGCTCCAATCAGATTTCACTTAAGACCATTCATTCAAAGAAAAAATTAAATTTCATCTGTGAGCTCTGTGTGACAACACTGGTCGTGTGCCCATGAATCGCCTCTGGCCAGAGAATAATTGCACTTTTAGTAAATTCTGAGCGGTTCTGAGAACCACCAGTCTTTCCTTTAAAATGAGTCAAAGCATTGCTCTCCTGTGTAACCTTCCCTTCCTTCTCTATGAACCTGCAATTTTCTTCCTCAAGGGGTTGGGGGAGAGAAAGAAGAGAGAGGCTGGGAGGTGAGGCTCCTAGAGCACAGAGCTAGGAGCATCGGCCCTACTCGATACATGTTTGCCACAATATTAATAGTAGTGATAGTTATTGCTCTCACTGCTTCTATTGTTGTGCAGGCTATTGTCTGATGCCTTTATCTATTGTTTCCTGCCTATTTCCTCTCTGCTATCAGCTCAGTTTGGAGAAGGAACCAGAGAAGACAGGGGCAGGGCAGGGGGTGGGAACCGAGACCTTAGATCAAAGTCGGCTATTGCCAAAAACCAAATCAAGAGATTCATGAGGACTGTGCCATTTGCCTTAACACATGTATGTCGTGGGTGCTCTGACGTTGGCACTGGAGAGAGAGTCTGGGTGTGAGGAAGGGGTGGGTAGACCATTGCACCCTGTGTTCCCTTGGGGATTGAGCTTTCAGCCTGCAAAGGACAGTTAGATATCTCCAGGGAGTAGAAAGCCTGAGTGTTTAAAGGACAGATGCAGCCCTGGGGATAGAGATCCAGTTCTCACTGGTGTCCCCTCTGTTCCTTCAGGAGTGAGGGGAGAGGTACCACTTTCCCTTCAACATCTAGACCAGCCAGATTATGATGTCCAAAAGCACCAGACTGCAGCATGGCCTTCCACGAAGGGCTGGCTCATTTCAACATCGCTTGTTTACCTCAGGCAAAGCCTACCTGGCCTTGCTCGCTCTCCAGGGCTCACCTGGAAGCACACACTGCTCTCAGACTCTGGTGCGGGGAGACTAAGGCTCAGGGGGAGAGAAGGGGTTGAGTTGCTCTACAGTGAGCAACTGGACTGTGTGGCCCACTCAGTCCAGGGTGGCCCTTTGAGGACTCTTCCAGTGCAGAGTAAATAACCACATCACATACCTCCATTATTCACAGTGATGTGTCTTTGTCTTTAATAGCTATCCAGGAAAAATTTCAGGACACACAACATGCATGCAAGGGAGAGCCACTATTAGGTAGAGTGAGAATGGGTGAGTGTGGATCCTATTTTATTTTATTTTATAATTTTAATCATTGTAGAAGGAAGCTGGAGGGTCACCAGGTCACAAGTCTGCAGAGGGTGTGATAAAGAAATCAGGAAGAGGAATCCCAGGACTTCCGAGCCGCTAGGCTGGAGAGTGTTGTCACCATTGTGTCCCGGCGCCCGAGCCTGGTGCGGGTGCCTAGTGTTTATGAGAGCTTTGCCTGGTCTGCCCTCTTTTCTCTGCCAGAGCATCAGCTGCCAGCTCAGGGATAACCTCTTCACCTCAAATCAATTCTGCAAACATTTATGGAACATCATTTCTCCAGTGGGCATATAAAACAGGAACCAGAGAGCACACAATAAATAGCTGCTGTTATTGTTTATAAATACTCTTCTTAGAAGTTGACCTTGAGCAAGTTACTTGCCTCTTGGTATTTTAGTTTCATAACCTGTAAAATGTGATAATAATAGGGTGTACCTTGAAGGGTGGCAATATGTTCTGAGTGAATACATCAAAACACTTGGAAGGATGCCTGATATATAATAAGTACCTACTAAACATTAGCCAGTATTGTTATTAAAATTGTTATTAACATAATATATGATATGATATAATATAATATAATATAATATAATATAATAACATAATGTTATACGATGCATATTAGTAATAGTACTATAACTACCATAGTGAAAAAGACAGATACAGTATTTGATCTTACAGAACTTCCAGGCTAATGGGGAAAACAAGGAATTATGACAAAGTGATGTTACTCTACCCAGTAGTAGAGGTGTGATGGGCACTTTCAGGAGGGTACCCTGTAGGCTTGGGGGTTATTGGAGATTTCCTGTGGGAAACATGGCTTAGCTGAGACCTGAAGAATGATTGAGGGATTTTCAGACATGGGAGTGATTGTGGGGAGGGAGAACATTCCATATGGAGAGACTCGCAACGTGCAGTCAGGAGGTGAGAGAAGAGGGAGGCACAGGAGCTGTGTCACCCAGGCCTGGTAAGCCATCCTAAGGAACCTGAGGTTCAAAATAAAAAATGAAGAAGACACAGGCCCTGCCCTTAGGAGCTCCTAGGGAAGCAGGAGAGATGGACATAAAATACTTTATTATTTTTTAGCTGAATTTATTGGGGTGACACTGGTTAATAAAATGATAGAGGTTTTAGGTGTACTATTCCATAATAGATCATCTGTATGTTGTATTGTGTTCACTACCCCATATCAAGTCTCCTTTATTGTTCTTGTTAATCATTTGGTAGAATGTAAGAATGGAGAAGAGGAACCCCAGGCCTGCCTGCGGCAGAGGAGAAAGGGCGAATGGGAAAGGCCAAGACAAAACACACAGATCAGCCTGGACAAGAGTCACAGAGGAGCACTTCCTCTTCCTAAGAGTGCCCTCTTGCCTTTGTCCCCAGGTTCCTTCGGTGGAACAGCATCCTTGTCCGAGCCGGAAGCTTCCACGTGATCCCCAACGCCGCTTTTTCTCTCACCCCTTCCATTCCACCAGTGGCCAAGTCCACCGAGTTGCCACCTCCAATTCTGCTACCTCTGATTGTCCTTAGTGAGAGCTTTATCATTTGACAAGGGATAATTTCAACAGCTACATCTGTCTCTCTCAGTTTGCCCTGATCAAATTCACTTTCCACCTCATGAAGGCCATAGTGCTCTCTCCAGCACAAAGTCAGCCATGTCTCTCTCTAGGGTGAAACTGCTCCATGCCCACAGCATTCCACTCCTCCTGCTTTTCTGCACACCCACCGAGCTACTGTGGGCTCACGATGAGTGTGTGTAACACACCTTCAGCCCCTCTGGGGAAATGTAACAGTGCTATGAATATACATATGTATGTATGTATGTTTATTTTTTAATTTTTTATTGAACTATAATTGACACATCCCATTGTAAGTTTAAAGTGTACCGTGTGTTGATTTCATACATTGTTAAAGTGCAATGTGATCATCACCATAGCATCTCTGTCATGTCACATTAGCAGTTATTTCTTTTCTGTGCTGAGAACATTTACAATTGAGTAAAAGTACTATTTTAAACCTATTTTTAATACTAAAGGAAAGTCAGTACCTTTTTCTATCTGTAATTTCATTAAATGGAGCTATTCTTTTTCTTGAATAACCTGAATTAAAATGAGGAGGTGTGCCTAGACCTTTTAGCTGTGAGGATTAAAAAAAAAAATCACTGTTACGTCCCTTTTTGTCTTCCTAGGGTGAGCACCATACAAATGTCAAACTATAGGTTAGAGGGAAGGAAGGTCATTCAGTGATGGAGTCTTCCATGTACACTGACCTCTGAGCCTGAATAATGTAAAATTTCAGCTTTCCTCCCTTCTTTGTCCTCCTCCACGGTAGTTCTTTTCTAGTTTTTAAAGAGTCTGTAATTATTGGGAAATAATTTACATAAAATAAAATTTACCTTTTTAAAATGTATAATTCAATGAGTTTTGTTGATTGTATACAGTCAAGTAACTGCTGCCTTAATCAAGATATAAAGCATTTTTATCAACTCCTAAAATCCCATCATGCTCCTCTGTAGCCATTCTCCTCACCCACACCCATTTCCTGGCACCTGATCTATTTTCCAAAATGTCACATAAATGGAATCGTATAATATGTAGCCTTTCATGTCTGGCTTCTTATACTTCACATACTGCTTTTAAGACTAATTCATATTGTTGCACATATCAGTAGCTTGTTTTTTTTTTTTCCTGAATATTATTCCTCAGTCTGGATGTAGCACAATTTATTTATCTGTTTACCTATTGGTGAACATTTGAGCTGTTTACAATCTTTAGGTATTATGAATAAAATTATTGTAAACATTCATGTACAGGTCTTTGTGTAGACATATGGGTTCATTGCTTTTTCATAAATACCAGGAGTGGTATTGCTAGATCATATCAGATGTATATATTTAACTTTATAAGAAACTGCCAAGCTATTTTAAAGTGGTTTTACCATTTTCCATTCTCACCAGAAATCTGGGGGCTTCAGTTGTTTCATGTGTTTGTTAATGTTTGATAATGTCAGTCTTTTTAGTTGTAGATATTTTAGTGGATGTGCAATTGTATATTTTCATGTTTTAACTTATATTTTGCTAAATTCAAAATAGCATTCTTTTAATGAACTAATTTGTGATACATATATATACTTTGGTGAAAGGGTGTGTTTAAAATTTTTTTACCCTTTTTAAGTTGGATTTTTAAATATTCTTATTGAAGTGTAAAAGTTCTTTATAAGCATTTTGGATACAAGTCCCTTTTCAGATATAGAATTTTCTAATAATTTTCCAAGTCTGTTGCTCTCCACCCACTTTCTTAACATTATCTTTTAATTAATTTATTTCTTAATTAATTAATTAATTAATCTTTTGCGAGAGAGACAGATAGATAGATAGGAAAGGAGAGAGATGAGAAAGATCAACTCATAGTTGGCAGCATTACACTTGTTTACTGATTGTATCTCAAACGTGCCTAGACTGGGGGCTCCAATAGAATTAGCGACCTTGGGCTCAAACCAGCGACCATGGGCTCATGTCTATGATTCCATGCTCAAGCCAGCGACCCCTTACTCAAACTGGTGAGTCTGTACTCAAGCCAGATGAACCCACACTCAAGCCAGTGATCTCAAGGTTTCAAACCTGGGTCCTCAGTGTCCCGGGTCAACACTAGCCACTGTGCCACTGACCAGGCTAACATTACCTTTTTATTTATTTTTTTATTTTTATTTTTTTAACATTACCTTTTTAAATAACAGCTTTATTGAGATATATTCACATAACATTATCTTGTGAAGAGCAGAACTTTTTAATTTTGATTAAATTTGATCAATATTTTCTTTTAAGGTTGTTGGTATTTGTATCCTATGCCTAACACAAAGTAACAAGATTTTCTCCCATATTTCTCAGAAGTTTTATAGTTTTGTCTCTTGCATTTAGGTCTATGATCAATTTCAAGTTAATTTTTTTCCCTGTTTTCTCTTTCTTTTCTTTACTATTTTCTTTTTTCTTTCGCTTGTTTTTTGTTTTTTTAAATTTATTTATTTATTTCAAGTTATATTTTGTATCTGATATAAAGGGCTAAGGTTCACTCTTTTGGTATGGATATCCAATTGTTCAAGCATCATTTGTTGAAAAATTATCCTTTATCCATTAAATATTTGGGAACTTTTGTTGAAAATCAGTAGACTATAATTGGTAGAACTAATTTTGGATTCTCTAGACTGTTCCTTTAATTTATATGGCTACCTTTAGACTAGTACTGTATTTTATTACTGTAGCTTTAAGATAAATGTTGAAATCATATAGAGTGAATCTTGCCACTTTGTTAGTATTTTTCAAAAATCATTTCTGTGTTCTTTACCTTTCCAAATAATTTCAGAATCAATATGTCAGTTTCCACAACAAAAATAAAAAGGCGATTGAGGTTTCATTTAAGATTGTGTTCAATCTCTAGATCAATTTAGGGAGAATTGACATTTTTAAAGGTATCGACTATTCCCATCCATGAGCATGATTTTTGTCTTTATTTATTTAGTTTTTCCTTAATTTTTCTCAGCATTAAATTTTTTTCAACATACAGTTCTTTGCACATATTTGATTAAATTTATATCTAAATATTTCACTGTAAATGGTATTTTTAACAATTTTCAATTTCCAATAATTTGTTGCTAGTTAATATAAACAACTTATTTTTATATTGACTTTGTAACCTAGCTAAACTCACATATTTTCTGTAGTAACTATTTGTATTTTTTATTACTTATAATTTTCTCTGAATATTATTATGCTGTTTACAATTAAAAACATTTTTACTTCTTCCTTTGCAATCTATCTACTTTTACTCATTTCTTATCTTGTTTCACTAGCTAGGGCCTCCCATACACTAGTGAAAAGAAATTATAAAGGTAGACATTTGTTTTATTCTCAAACTTAGGGGGAAAGCAGTCAATCTTTACCATTAAGAATGATGTTAGCTGTTGTTTTTTTATTAATAAGGCTTGTCAAACAGAGAAAGTTTTGTTCTGTTCCTAGTTTACTGAAATTTTTTATGGTGGATGGGCATTGAACTTTATAAATTATTTTTTCTTTTTTACATGTATTGAGATAATATGATTTTACTATTTTAGTCTGTTAAGATTGTGAATTTTTCTGATAGAATTTGAAGGTTGAGCCATCTTTGCTTTCCTGCAATACACCCAAGTGGGTCACAATATATTTTTATTTTTACATATATCCGAATTCAATTTGCTAATAGTCTGTGACCTTGCTCATGAGAAATATTGGTCTGTATTTTTCTTTTTGTCTTATTTGGCTTTGCTCTCTAGATAATGTTGACCTTTAAAATGAGTTGCAAGGGGTTCCCACTTCTTCTATTTCTTTAGAGAAGTTTATGTAAAATAAGTATTATTTCTTAATTATGTGTTCGGTGAAATTTATCAGTGAAGCCTTCTGAATCTGTAGTCTATTTATTTAATAGAAAAATGTCCATACAAATCGTCCAATTCTTCTTTAGTGAGCTTTCTTTTTATTTATTGATATTAGAGAGAGAGAGAGAGAGAGGGAATGAGAGAAACACTGACTTTTTACTTTACTTATGTATGCATTCATTAGTTGATTCCTGTATGTCCCCTGACTGGGGATCAAACCTGCAACCTTGCCATATCAGGTTAATGCAATAACCAACTGAGCTGCCCAGCCAGGGCTTGAGTGAGTTTTGGTAGCTGGTGGTTTACTCTTGTGGTCGTCTTTGTGTGAGGTATTGGCATATTATGATTGTCTTCTGATTTTCCAGTTGCTATCAGTGATATTTTAGTTATTTATTCATACCATTTTTATTTATTGTGCAATTTTTAAATGTCCACTTAATGGCTGCCATTGACAGATTACAATACAGGTCATCTGTTGACAATGAACATGTAGCAGGGGAAACGTGATGGTTGTGGCAGATTGGAAGGCATTGTAGATAGACAGTGGGCTAAAAAATAATATGTTGAAAAAGATAGGACTTGCTTGATGACTTTGTCAGACAAATCTGTCTCTTTTAAGTAAGGGTTTTTTTAATGAGAGGGTAATAAAGGGGAAATTGCAACAAAAATCTCCTCCCCAGCAAGCATTGGAAAAGCCAAAGAGAATAATGGCAGGACTTATTAGCATGATGTTCATAGAGTTATTTCTAAATCGATTTTTTTTTTTTTGGTATTTCATAAGAAACAAGTCTTTAGGGTTTTTTATGTTTGGTTTTGGCACATATTATAAAGTAATGAATATCTTGATTTGGAGTATTTTGTTTTATTTATTATAAAAGACTTTTTTCCCTTATTTTCCAAGTGAGAGGAGGGGAGATATAGAGGCAGACTTCCACATGCATCTGACCAGGATCCACCCAGCAACCCCCATCTGGGGCTGATGCTCTGCCTATTTGGGGCCATGCTCACAACTGAGCTATTTATAGCACCTGAGGTGGAGGCTCCATGGAACTATCCTTAGCACCGGGCTGATGCACTCGAACCAATGGAGCCATGGCTTGGGGAGGGGAAGAAAGGAAGAGGTAGAGAAACAGATGGTCGCTTCTCATGTGTACCCTGAACGGGAATCAAACCCTGAACATCCACACACTGGGCTTATGCTCTACCACCTAGCCAACAGGCCAGGGCCTATTTTTTTTAAAGATTATTTATTAATGTTTACCTAATTAGATTTTTTTTTAACAGAGACAGAGAGAGAGTCAGAGAGAGGGATAGATAGGGACAGACAGACAGTAATGGAGAGAGATGAGAAGCATCAATCATCAGTTTTTCGTGGCGACACCTTAGTTGTTCATTGATTGCTTTCTCATATGTGCCTTGACTGTGGGCCTTCAGCAGACCGAGTAACCCCTTGCTCAAGCCAGCAACCTTGGGTCCAAGCTGGTGAGCTTTTGCTCAAACCAGATGAGCCTGCGCTCAAGCTGGAGACCTTCTGCATCCCAGTCTGATGCTCTAACCACTGCATCATTGCCTGGTCAGGCAGGCCAGGGCCTATTTTAAAAGATTTTATGGGGGTGGAGGAGGGGGTAAAGTGAGAAGTATCAACTCATAGTTCCTTCACTTCAGTTGTTCACTGATTGCTTGTCATATGTGCCTTGACTCAGCAAGCCCAGGGTTTAGAACTGGTGACCTCAGCACTCCTGGTCACACTTTATCCACTATGTCACCAAAGGCCAGAAAGGCCAGGCGATTGGGAGTATTTTAAGCCAAAACAAAAAGAACCCAACTTTACCCTCAATTTTATTTATCCCTAGCCTATGTTTAAATATTATAAATAATCTTTGAAAATCTTACAGCCACATTTGTTGAAATAGCACTGTCAATGATTTGAATGACCTATTTTAAAAGCAACTTACCCTCCAACCTACTGTTCCACTTAAAATTTTCTCTTTGTTCATACTAAACCCTATACTGTTTTCCTAAAGGCAACTTGTTTGCAAGTACACAAAAACTTAATCTACTTTGGTTTAATTTACTCATGTGTAAAGTAGGTATTTTTTTTCTACCATCTTCCAAGAGTTATTATATGAACAAAATCAGGTATGTGCTATAAACACATTGTTAAAGAAAAATTAAAACCATCATAGAAAGGCACACTGATGATATTATACTATTTTCTTTTGTTATGGGGCACGACCATTATAATTTTAATGTTCTAGGAAAGCAGAAAAGACCTGTATGTGTGATCAATCCATAGGGAATGTATATGGTGGTTGCCCTGTGGCTTGAGGAGGTGTCTGCTGTTTATACTGTTTAGGGCGGGCCTCTGTAGCTCTGCCACATGCCTTTGGTTAAAATCAGCCCCACCCATGATTGCCAATCTCTAGGTTGGTTCACTGGGTGCTGTTGCTTCTCAGAATTCCATGACCAAGCCAGGAGTGGTGTTTGTTGTTTACTAATAGGTATTTCTTCTGCCTGCTCCTCTTACCACATCAGCACACGAGGCCTTGACCTTTGCAAACTTCTCCGGGAAATCAAACATACCTAGAAGCTGCCCAGGCGTAGATCTAATAACGCTATCAATTGCTCTTTGCGAGGTCATGGAACAGAGCTTGGAAGGTGATTGGTACAAAAAGGAAACATAACAGCTCATGAAATCCAAGTTTTTCATGAGGAAACAAGAATCCAGAAAAGCTAAGGGACGTGATCAAGATCCCCTCTTCCATGAAGCCTTTCTGGGTTTTCCAAGATGGTTGTAGTGCTGCTTTCCAGTAGTTTGCAAAGCCGCTCTGTGCATTCTCCCATAAATTTTCACCCTTTGTTAAAATGCTTTGCTAATTGTATTTCTTTCACTGGACTGAGATCACCTTAGGAGTGGGTTGACTTGTACCTGTCCACAAAGCTTGGTACATTTTAAGTATTCATGAATGTTTGTTGAGTGGGCAAGTCTCTCATATGCTGTCTACTAGGTATTATAGTTTTGAGGCTAAGCTCATGCAGATTAGGGAGAAACTACGAGAGAGACAAGTTCCTCTTGATAGTAGATGGAACAGAGTCCAAAGGCTAAACCATAAATTATACCGAGAAGCACAACTAAGCAAGGGAAGATGAGCGTTAAAGAGATCCAGGCCAGAGAGAAGGCAGTAAACGTGTTTCAGGTTCCTCACTTGTGCATTCATTCATTCATTCATTCAATAACTTATAGTGGCTATGTACTATGGACCAGGCGCTACTTTAGGCACTGGGAATACAGCAGGGAATTTAACAAAGTTCTTGCTTATTTATATTTTAGTAGAAGGGAGACAATAAACAAATGACCAATGAAAAAAATCATTGTGATGTCAGGTAGTGCTAAGAACTGGAACGAAAAATAAAGCAGGAGAAAGACATGGTCACAAGAAGAAAGGGGAGGCTTCTCTGAGCAAAGAGCTGAATGAATGAGGGAGTAATGTCATCAGAATATCAGGGAAAGAGCATTTCAGAGAGAACAGCAAGTACAAAGGCCCTCAGACAGGCTTGGTGTGTTTGAAAAACAATAAGGCCAGAGGGTTAGAGCATCATGAGGGTGGAAGAAGGAGATGAAATTATTCTGCACTGGTGAAATCCAGCACCAAAGTTGTATGAGTGATAATCCTGTGTCTAGACAGACCAGTTCCAAAAAAGAGAGTCCTGTCTAGTGCTGTGGGTAGACCTTCATCTCTCAGGACCTTCGTGGAGACCACCCACCCTTAGGTCCTCACCTGAAGTCGACAGGCCCCTGGGGATTCATAATCAGGCTTCAGGTTGTGAATTAACCCCCAATCTGTGCCTCTTGAACGTTTTTCTGCAGAGAATTCTTAGATGGAGGCTGCATGCAAATGCCTGCAGAGCCAGAGTAAAGAAAAATAAGTCACGCCAGAGAACCCAGCCATATTTCGCCTTTGGAACACAGAAAGATACGAAGGGAAATATGCTTCACCTTCACCTGCACACAGAAATAAGTTCTCTCCCATTTGTCTTGAAACATTTAGTCATTTGGGTCTATCTTTTATTTCCTGGCTTCTGGTAGAGACTTTGGTCCAGAGAAATACTTCTTCGCCATAAAAAAAAAAAAAAAAAACTATGTAAGGATGACAACAAATAGCAAGTAGTGGTCAGTATTGAAGAGACCACAAAGAATGGTGAGGACTGGTGAGTGTGCCACAAAGGGGGCAGCTATGCCTCTGCTTCAGCTGATCACCGCCTTTGGGGAATGGGGCCCACATTGTTGACAGATCTTAGGCAGTTAAGAAAAAGCAGAGATATGGATTCCTTGTGGGTGAAACATCCAGATTTTCAATTTGCTTCACGTTTTTTAAAATCCTGGCCAGTGGTGGGATTCAAATAATTTAACAACCAGTTCTCTGCCCTAATGACCATTTTAAGTACAAAAAAAGATATTTGAAAGATAGTTTATTATTTCATGCATTTAATACTTAAATAAGAAAAATAAAAGAGGTACACAAAACTAGATTGTGTTAAAAGAGTTTTAAAATATTAATGAAAAAATATTAAATGACGCCTGATCAGAAATAATAAAACTGTTGTTTAAGATATTTCCAATGACAGCTTGTCACTCCCTGGTTGTTTGGCACTTTTTATATGTTTGTTTACTGAAGTAACAAATTTGAATTAAAATGTAGTATTTCATCAAAGGTATAATGAGTTTTATGAAATGAATAAATAAATATTACAAGCATGGTTCTATCAAATTTTTTTTTCACCTATGGAGGGAATGAACATTATCACGAGTGCTTATGAACGTTAAAAAAGAGTAAGGAATATAAATTTGTGATTTCTACATTGGGCGCTGCCCAGGCGTCCACCTTAGAGAGAACCCTGATTACAAGTGCCATTTTCACAACCAGTTCACCAAACTCAACAAAAAAAATTAGGTATTGGTTCTGCCAAACTGGTGTGAACACCAATGATCCTGGCATACCAACAATAACACTTTTGGGAGTTATGGTCCATAGGCAGGTGGTTTGTGGACTCTGGTCTATAGATTTTACCAGAATTTCTGTGAGATCTTTGACTTAACATTAACAACCACTGTCCTAGAATATGATTTCCCCCAACTTCTGTAAGAGGAGAGGCAAGGGCATGGCCATCTCCCACATTCTTGGATCCCAAAACTGTAGGGGAAAACCATGTGCCTGGCTTCTCCCTCCCCTCCTTCTGCCCCAGAGCACAGAAGCCAGGGCATTGGCTCCTCTTCCTCCTCCTTTGTCCACGATGAGTGTCCTCCATTTTGAGGATGGAGTGAGGACACTGAAAGGGAACTGGTGTTGAGAAGCACTAGAGGAAAAGTAGGAGAGGCTCTTTCTTTGTCTTTTCAATTCTCTATTCCACTCCCTCCTATTAGTCCCTCCACATCCACTCACTGTACCCCATGAGTGTCTTTAATTATAAGTTATGAAAACCCAAATTGAGTCAGGATGGGGGAAAAAAAACCTCTTTGTCTCCGGTATCTGAGAAGGCCAAATGTAGCTCAGCTTCAGGCATGTTAGACTCAAGTGCTCAGGAGTCTCCTTCCCTCACTTACACTTCTGCTTTTTTCTCTTGCCTTCATTCTGTGACAGACCCTCTCCATGTGATGGAACAGTTGCCTTACATGGTCATCACTACCATCATCTCAGAAGCAAAGAGATTGTTTCTCTTGGAGTGCTTATAACAAATCCTTAAAATTTTTTTCTTGGGCTGGGATATTGGACAGACCCCTATGTCCAGGGGCATGGGTATTCCTATTGGTTAGCCTGAATCACATGTTCTGCAGAAGAGTAGGTCTTAGAACCACTGGGAGTCTGGGGATGGTATGTGATGTGCGTGTACGTGTGTAATGGTGGTGGTGATAGTGGTGGTAGTGGTGAGATGGCAAACTCTAGAAGGAAGTGATGGTGGCTGCTAAAAAGCATACCTTCTGTGCACAAGTGCTTCCGACCTAACAGCCAAGGATCATTTTATAACTGTCTCATTTCCAAAAACAGAAGCTGAAAAATTTTCTGCAACTCAGCAGAAGCTCAGTGTGGAGTCCTTGTCAATTTCAGTATTAGAACTTTGGCATTGCAAAACCAAGAATGTCCAGTTCGGATTTGGCACCTAGAGGGGATTTTCAAGCCTTGGCAATTTCTCAGTGCAGGCAACTGAAGAAACTCCAGCTTTGTGAAAACCACTTTCCTTTCCTCCTAACACAGTGACAGGTCACCACTGCAGCCATGCACCTGCTGTCCCACTGAACAGAACAGATATGTTTTGGAACATCTAGAGACAATTGGAATCACTTTTTAACCCTACAAATTTAAACCCAGAGACGAGCTCTAGGGAATGAACTACAAGAGGTTCTTAGGCAGTCTCAGGAGGGTGACTGTTGGGCTTCATATAGACAAATATGTGATAAACATACCTATAGGGAGAAAAATCCAAACTCACCGACAGTAAAGGATGATAGTTGAAATAACAGCTAATCTTTATTATTTGCTGAGTGCCAAAGCATTTTTCATAGATTATCTCATTTAATTCTCACAACAGCTCTATAAGGTAATTTTCATTATTATCTCTCTAAAAGGCTAAATAATTTGCCAAAGATCAATATATAGCAAGCAGTGGTATACAGATTCATGCCTAGGCAGTTTAACTTTAAAGCTATGAGGTTAGGACATTCATCCATCCATTCACTCATTCAACAATTATGTGGACTGTCTACTACATGTTGGGAACTATTCAAGGTGCTAAGATACAGTGGTGAACAATGCAAAGACAAGTACATATCCTCATGAAGCTTATATTCTAGTGAGGAAGAAAAACAGGAAAAAAAGACCAGTAAATAAAATATAAACTAGGTTAGATAGTGATCAGCTTCTTTAATTTATTTTTTAGCATAAGAGAGACACACAGACAATAAAGGAGATGAGAAGCATCAACTCGTAGTTGAGTTACTTCAGTAGTTCATTGATTGCTTTCTTATAAGTGCCTTGACCAGGGGCTCCAGCTGAGTCAGTGACCCTTTGCTCAAGTCAGCGATCTTGGGCTCAAGCTAGTGACCTCTGGGCTCAATTAAGCCAGTGACCATGGGGTCATGTCTATGATACCAAGCTCAAGCTGACTACCCCATGCCCAAGCTGGTGAGCCTGTGCTCAAGCCAGATGAGCCTGTGCGCAGGCCAGTGACCTCAGGGGAAGAGAGATAAGTGTGTGAGGGTTGCTTCTGAATAGGGTGATCAGGCAAGGCCTCACTAAGAAGCTGACACGGAGTACAGTTATCTGAAGGGAAGAACAGGATAGGTAGGGAAAAAGCCTAGGTAAAGGACGTGAGGAAGAAGAGCAGTATGTTCTAGAAAGAGCAAGGAGTCCAATGCAACTTGCACAGAGTGATCAAGGAACAGAGCAGGAAGAGATGAGATCAGAGGCAAATGAAACTGGATCTTGTAGGGTGGCTCTTAGAATTTGCGAGTGGTTCTTACTTAGGGTTTTGTATTTTATTCTAGTGCGATGCAGCCATTTAGTTTGGAACAGAGGAGGGACATGAAATGACTTTGTTTAAACAGGATCACTCTTACTGCTCTGACTGGAGAATCTATAACAGGTCCAAGGATACCAGGAAGGAGTCTGCAGCAGTAAGCCAAGGCCAAAATGGAGTGGCTGGGGCTAGTGTGTGGTATGTGGCAAGTGCTCCAATTCTGGGTTTATTGAGAAGTCAGAGTCAAAGGATTGGCTGACAGGTGGGATGGGGTGTGTGTGAGAAAGAGCAGCCTGGGATGACTCTAAGGTTTTTGGCCTGAGCAACTAAAGACTGGAATTGACACTTTCAGAGTTGGGGAAAATGAAAGGAAGAATGGTTTTTGGTTTTGTTTTAAAGGAATGTTGTCTTAAGGGGTTATCAGGACCTTGTTTGGGACATATTAAACCAGAAATGTCTATTCCACATTCAGAAGTGATGCTGAGTGGAAGGTCTGGAGTTCAGAAAAGAGGTCCATCACAACTGGGGTTATAAGCTCTACATCCTACACCCTAAGCCCCTAAAGTAGTTGAAAACACTGCCCTATGTGCAATTTTAGGGAAATGATGACTACATCAAAAATTCTAGAACAGTACTAAGAAAAGTTAAATTTAAAAATTAATCCTAAAAAAAGTTGCTTTCATTTCTCTACATTCCCTTCTGTTTTTGCCCACATGCAAACTTAACTTTATAATGTTGTAATAGTTTAAATAGATACACTTTCATATTTTACTATTTTCAGTTAACATGATCCCATATACACTTCCCCTAACAGGCTCCCATATGTGTTTCTTACAGATTACAAAGGCCAAAAACATGCTGAGCATCGCTGAGAAGCATTTCAGAAACAAAAATAGAAAAATCCTAGTTTGGTTCCATTTGCTGCGCCTGTAGCTGGTATTGTGTTTATTGTAAATTTTGATATAGAATGATTCTCTGTGGAGGTAACTTTGAGCGGGGACCTGAATAAGAGCTGGCCATGCACCTGATCTGGGTAAGAGCACCCCAACAAGGCAAAACAGCATGTGCAAAAGGAAATCATGAGTCAGGAGGCAACAGGAAAGCACGTTAAGAAGTGTTGTTGGCAGATTTATTTCAATTGACAAATAGAAGTTCATCTTTTTAAAAGTTTTAGACACAGAGAGAGAGAGACAGAGACAAGAAGGGAGAGAGAGATGAGAAGCATCAACTCCTTGTTATGGCACTTTAGTTATTCATTGATTGCTTCTCATGTGTGCCTTGATCAGGGGGCTCCAGCCAGGCCAGTGACCCCATGCTCAAGCCATTGACCTTGGGCTTAAGCCAGCGAGCTTGGACTTCAAGGCAGCAACCTTGGGTTCAAGCCAGGGTCATGGGGTCATCTCTATGATCCCATGCTGAAGCTGGCAACCTCAGAGTTTTGAACCTGAGTCCTCAGAATCTTAGGGTTGATGTTGTATCCACTGCGCCACCACCTGGTCAGGCTAGAAATTTATTTTTGAAAAAAAAATTATTTTAATTTAAATCACAGAAGAGTGAGTACACCTACCTCTGGGATTCTCTACCAAGAAAGAAGCCACACGGAATAATTTAGAACATAACAAACCCTAGTAGATGCAGTGGTTCTTAAAGGTTCTGGGTCTCAGACTACACACAACCTGTACGTGGAATCTGATTTGTTCATTTATCCCTGATCCTCACCTGGAGCCAGAGGGCCAATCCCTTAATTTTATAGATAAGGCTGACTGTCTACAGACGGGAAAGGACCCTGGCAGGTTACATACTGGGCTAGAGCTTCCTCAGAAACGTTAAGCTTATGGGTTCCATCCCATGTCAGGGCTTATAAGGGAAGCACAACTAAGTGGAACAACAAATGAATGCTTCTCTCTCATTCTCTCTCCCCTTCCGTCTCTCTCTCTGACTCTTTAAAATCAAGCAATTAAAGAAAATAGATTTTTTTAAAAAGCAGTAAACGCCGGTGCAAGTCCTCAGTTACTTTACAGAGGGTTTTAAATAGGGTTCAGTTATCTCTGCCCTCTGCCCTCCACATCAGTCTCTAAAAAATAAAACGTGATTCCTTGCACGCGACTTTATCTTTGAGAAAGCCCTCTGTTAGCTGAAAAATGTCACACCCCCTACCGAGCTCGCTCACCTGCCTATTATTTGCATAGTTATTTACTCAAAAGCAGTAAAAATGAGAAAACAACCCCTACCCCGTCCCCTCTCCCGACTGCGGGCGGGGAAGGCATCGAGCTGCTTCACGCTTCCTGCCAGAGCCACCAGGGGGGGCACCAGACAAGGTTTGTGAGCCACGCTTCCCCACGCCTCCTCCCCCTTCCTCGCCCAACTTCCCCATAGCCACTGCTTCAACTAAAAGTGGTCATTGACCTTTCAAGCTGTTGAACAGTGATGCAATAGAATAGTATTTTTTTTTTAATGGTTATCGAAATTTTGGTTTTCCCGTGAATGTTAATGGTTTTTAAAAGTAGGTCACATTTCGGGGGCGGGCGTGCAGACAAGGGGATGAGTTCCAAATGAGGCCAGGTGACCTCTAACCTGGTGGCAGGAGGTGAAGGGTCCCCGGGCAGGGAAGAAGTGACGGGATCTTTCCGAATTCCTGGTCCCTGGGCGCAAGTCCTGCGGGAAACAGCAGAGACACGCGCTGTCCTGACTGCATCGAGCCCCTCGCCCAGCCCCTCGGCAGCCGGCGCAGGTGAGCAGGGGCTGCCCGGCGGCCGGAAGGAGACTGGAGCGGAGATGGGGGGGAGCCGGGCTGGGCTGCTGCTGGAGACAGCGAGTAGCACCGCCCGGGGGAGGGAACTGAGAGCCGCCAGCGCCGCCTAAGGAGGCTCCGCTCTCCAGCCGCTGGATGCCTTCTAGGACCTGTGGGCACCGCCTCCGGCCCGCTCCCTCCGGCTGTCGGCCGCGGGCACCCGGTGGAGGGCTAGAAAGGGGCCTCCCCCACACTATTTAAATGTTTTCGAGCGGGAGGGGTCTTTTCCAGGGCTTCCAGTGTCTCCAGCACGTTGCTCACAATCTGTGCGGACGCAAGGGTCGCGTGAAGGGGTGGAGGGGTTAAGAAACAGAAATCCCCACCGCCGGCAGAGACGAGGATGTCAGTTATTTGCTCGACCCGGCGCACCCCTGGCACGGTTGTGGGACAGGCTCCAGCCGCCGAAACGAGGACGGTGGTGCCTGGTGTCCTCTGCTCGTCTCAACAAGCGGGAGTGCGGGGGTCAGAGGAGGGCGGGTCCCGAGGCAGCTACACTGCCCTGCCCAGCGCCCGAGCGCTCAGAGCCCGCCTTCCCTGAAGCCTGCGCAGTAGCGCCACAGCCTTTTTAAAGCAGTAGCGGGGGCCGCGGTCACGTGGGGCGAATTCCTGGAAAGTTCCTGGAAAGCGGCCTCCGCTGCAGTCGGGCGGAGTGCTCAGGGAGCGCGAACCGAGGAGGGAGGCGGGGAGCTTGGGAGGCGCAACGGGCTGGGAAGTAGCGCGCATACATCGCTTTGGGGACTGACGTTTAACTCTTGCCAAGTCTCGCCGCCGCCGCCGCGGCTCGCCGGCCTTTGGGCTTCCCTTGAAGCATGAGCCTCCTCGCCCGCTGGCTCCGGCGCTGCGCGGGCTGCGGGCGCGCCGTCTCAGAGTCCTCTGTGCCCGCAGTCCGGGCGCTGGAGGAGCTCGGGCTGAGCAGCGCGGCAGGTACGGGTCCGAGGAGTCTGAAGGCTCTGCCCTAGGAGGGTCGCTAGGGAAGGCACCCGGCACGGCCGCGTGCGCCAGGCGGCCCTGGCTTCCGCAGTTTAGAATCGTCAGGGGAAGAGAGTAGGAGCCACGGTCCTGCCCCGCTGCCGGGCGCTACTGCCGGCTTTCTCCAGTTCCTTCCCGGCGTCGAGAAGTCTCCAGAGTTGTTTTTTTTTTTTTTTTCCTCTCCTAAACTGCCATCCAAATTAATAATCCTTCTAATAACCTGATCTCCCGCTCCTCCCCACCCTCTTGCCTCCCGCCCTGGCTCTTACTCCTCCCTCTGTCCTTCCCACCTCCTTGGTCGCAGCCGGAGGGAAAGCCAGCAGCTGCCAGGGGTGGGGGCACGCGAGCCCAGAAGAGGGTGTTGGAGCCCGGAGAGGGGTGGTCTAGGCGATGGTCCCTGTGGCTTTTGTTTGCCTTCTAAGCTGAGAACTCCGACCGCTGCCTCTGAGCGCCGGTCTCGTCGCATCCCCAGCCTTCTCGCTCCCAAATTAAAAAGTCAGCAGGGGAAATTCGGGCCGACACCCCTCCTTTCCGGGGCCCTGTTGGGTGCGGAGGCGGCGGCTGAGGCCGAGGTAAGGGCTCAGCTTTGGTTGTTTTGCAGGTCCCGCGGCTCTCGCTGCCGCCTGTTCCGCCCTTGCCCGGGCCGGGTCCCCGAACCCCCCGCGAAGCCTGCGCGCTCTGGTCGATTCCTCGACAGCGCCCGCGGCAGCAGCAGTAGCGGCCGCCACCGCGGGGCTCCGGTAGCGGCTGCACGGGCCGCGGCGGCGCCCCTCACCCCTGCCGGAAACGGGGGGAGGGGAGTGAGGCCGCCTCCGGGGCCCGGGATGCAGCGACTCGCGTACCTCTGCGCCCCAGGCTGGTTGCTCCGGCCTCCGGAGCCCCGCAGCGCCACAGGGCGGGGAACCGAGATTGTACCGAGCACTCTCTCCCGGGACTCCCCAGGCTGCGCAGAGTGTGGGATAGGAGTGCAATTTTGGGTGTTCTCCTGTTCTTGCCCTTAAACAATTTTTCCACTTGTCCTTGACTAGGGCCTATTTACCACTGTGCCTGCAGGTGACTCTTTGCTCTTCCATTCTGCTAGCCGAGCTGCACTGGGCGGGAAGACACCCGGTTCCCCACCCTCATCCTGTCCCTCCCCCCATCCCCCCTCCCGCGCCCTCTCCCTCTCCCTCTCTCCAACTCTGGCGTCTCTGATCCCTGCTCTATTCTCCTGTCTCTAGAGCGGGCCTGGGCAGTAACTGGATGCTTGGGGTGTAATGGTGCAGGAGCATAGACGCAAAGGAGTCCCGAGGATTTTCCACGTCGCTTTCTCCCCACCCACACCCAGCCAGGGGTCCAGTTCGGATTGACCCAACCCCACACTTTCTCTTTGCAGGCACACTGTGGGCGACCGCGCCTGCGGGGGACTTTGCCATCGGTCCACCAGGACCTGGGGAGGAAGAACCAGCAACTCCTCACCCCCTCCCCCTCCACCACCATTTTGGATACTCCGCAGGGACGCGTTTTGGGGTTCCCACTGATTTCCAAGAAAGACGTCTGCCCTTCTCTGAACCCTGCTGAGGCGGCCACCTGTGCTTGCTGCGGTGACCCTTTGCCCATGACCCTGCGGTGCCTCGAGCCCTCCGGGAATGGCGCGGAGGGGACGCGGAGCCAGTTGGGGACCGCAGGGTCCGCGGAGGAGCCGTCCCCGGAGGCGGCGCGTCTGGCCAAGGCCTTGCGGGAGCTCAGTCAAACAGGTAGGGAGCGGAACGGGTGCCACGCGGGCGAGAGGGGGCGCCTCCCCAAAAACGCGGCTGGGGGCTACGCTGACGGGGAGCGCAGGTGGGAAGTGGGGACGAACTGGAAGGCAAAAGAATGGGATGGAAAAAGGTCCCCTCGCTTTCTGGGCGGGGGACCGTGGGGAGGATGCCCGCATAGTCCTCGATCCTTGGGAATGCGAAAGGAAAGTGATTCTTGAGAGACTTAGGCCCGGAGGAGAGAGCGAGAAGAGCTCTTTGTAAATTCCCCCTTAGGCGCTGAATTCTTTAACTGTTGAACACGCAGCTCAGGGGTCCGCACTTGGGCTCGTGCCTGGCGCCTTCTTTTCCGCCGGGTGCAAAGCGGCGAGTGGGCGCCGCGCTGCCTGCAGCTTGTACTGCATTCGGCTTCCAGGCGGAGAAGCCGCTGCAGCCCAGGGTCTTGGCGGCCAAGTCCCGGACCTTCAGAGTGTCGCGCGGGTGGCTGCGGCGGAGCCCTGCAGAGCGCGGCCTTCAGGGGGTCTTTAAGTGCAGCCCTGCGCGTTGCGCGGCTGCTGTTGTCTCTCGGAATCTGAAAGGAGAAAAGAGTGGGGGAAAAACATCCTGCAAACTGTGCGGGCTTTCAACATCTCTCTATCCTAAAAGCTTATGTTTGGGGCGAAGTAGAAGTTTTGGTAGCGCTAGGGAGAGGGGACTGTTACCTCACTTGCGGTTGTGGCCTTTCCGTGCAGGCTATGGGCTTTTCCCTTCAGCTGGAGGGACCGGCAGATTCGGGAATCTGAGCAATTTTTTTATTCCGGGGGGGGGGGGGGGGTAGCATATTGTTCAAATTTCTTAAATGTAGATGTCTTTAAGGCAGCAGACTGTCTCTAGGTCATTTTCGCAAATGTGATGGACCAGGGAGAAGGTGCAGTCAGATCAAATAGAAAATGCTGGGGAGACCCACGGACGGTTGGGATTGGATTTGAATTAGAGCAAAGTCCAAAAGATTGGAAATTTGAAGTACTAATTATCAATAGGGGTTTCCCCTAATTTCTCAATGACTGATAAAGTGATTGTAATCGAAGGAGCAAACAAGATATTGTACGGAGAACTGCGTTTTTAAAACAAGTAAATAGCAGTGCTTTCTAGGGCTTTGAACAGAGATGCAGCATCTCAGACTTGGGAGGAGGATAGTGGGTAAACAAACCAAGAAGTTGCTTCTGTTTTTACTCTGTTGTAATTACTGGAGTTGGGTTTTCCACTTTAAGGGCATGGTGTTTATTTTTAACTTCTGGTTTATTTCTAATTTACTTTAAATCTTTGATTTTACTTGAGTGGTGTTGGAAGCACCATAATTAGTCAGCCAGTGTGTCATATTGCAAATATTCTTTTGTTTCGTTAGGGGAAAATCTTTATACTTCAAAGAACAGCTATAGAAAATTACTTTAAAAAATATACTGGCTCGCACTTTGTGTTCCTTAAATAACATAGACCCACATTTTCATTAAATTTCTACCGAAGGTATTTAAAGTAGCCTCTGGTAAACTTTCACTCACACACATCTTTTCAGAACTAGAAAAAAATGTTGTGAAGTACTTGCCCCATTTTAAACATTCTTTATAATAACAATTTTACCCTTTTTTTCTTTTTTCTTTTTGAACAAAACCCCAGGTTGGTACTGGGGAAGTATGACTGTTAATGAAGCCAAAGAGAAATTAAAAGAGGCACCAGAAGGAACTTTCTTGATTAGAGATAGTTCGCATTCAGACTACCTACTAACAATATCTGTTAAAACATCAGCTGGACCAACTAATCTGCGAATCGAATACCAAGATGGGAAATTCAGATTGGACTCTATCATATGTGTCAAGTCCAAGCTTAAACAGTTTGACAGTGTGGTTCATCTGATCGACTACTATGTTCAGATGTGCAAGGATAAGCGGACGGGCCCAGAAGCCCCCCGGAACGGCACTGTTCACCTTTATCTGACCAAACCACTCTACACAGCCGCGCCACCTCTGCAGCATCTCTGTAGACTCACCATTAACAAATGTACCGGTACCATCTGGGGACTGCCTTTACCAACAAGACTAAAAGATTACTTGGAAGAATATAAATTCCAGGTATAAGTGTTTCTCTTTTCCTAAACATGCCTCATATAGAGTATCTCCGAATGCAGCTACGTAAAAGAAAACCAAAACTTGAGTGACTGCTCTGGATAACTACACGGAATTTTAAGAACAGCTGAATCGGTCTAACTTAAACGTGTGACAAGGTAGCTAGGTAAAGTTCCCTCAACTAGTCGCCTGAGTAATGCTTCCCTTCCTAAAGCAAAGACCAGTTGATCCTTTTGAGTTAAAAATGTCCCAAGTAAAGGTTGAAGTAACATTTTTATCAGAATGCCTTGCCTTTCTGAGGTTCCTTTCTTTTTGGTGGAAGGTCTGGGCATCAGTAGTAGAGAAAGAACTCCACAGAGAGGAGTACTGAAAAAGGGGGAGGAAACACACAGGCTTAACTGCACTTCTATATGCCTGGTGATCTGAGTCTATTTTGGACATGTTATATTTTGCATTTTGATGTACTTAGGGGTTTTGTTTGATGAGATACGTGAGTATTTATACTTCATTTTATGCAATTAACCAAATCAACCAAAAAAAGTGACTATGAAATCCTGTATTTGTCTTTACTACATGTATGAACTCTTTCATGTGAATGAGTACTGTAGTAATCCATTTTAAGGGAGCCTTATTTCAGAAATATTTCAAATTGGTGCAAACAGAAAAGACTTTGTCTTTTCCTTTAAGGCTAAAGACAAGACTGTCATGCTACACAGGTGCAACCCAATCCCTGTTAATAAAACCATGTAGATATAGATATTTTACCCTTTAAAATAGCTGTGTCCCAACCTGTTGCCATGGATTTTTTTGGAAATGGCTTTAGAAATTTCCAAGTTGTCCTTGAATTGTCTAACGATGGACATCAGCAGTTTCTCCCTTCTACCATGTAGAAAACTTTGACTTAATTTTCTTCCAGATATAAGGGGATTACCTGCCTGTTTTTCAAAGTGTTTATTTACTGCTGTTACTATTTGATTAGAATGTATTAAATAAAAATAATAACTTTTCAAGTTGCACTTATATGACTTTGAATCATAGAAAACAAACACTTTCATGATAATAAAAGGTTGTGATAAAAACTTACGTCAAGTGAAATAAGCCAAATATTCAGTAAGTGGTAGAACATTACTTGTCCTTCTCTGAAGCTCTGGGTCCTGCATACCCTTTAGGTTTTGGAAAACATGGTTTAGGAATTACAAGACTTGCAAAGTGGCCCTTGAAAAATTTAAACAGACATAACACTAATGCCTTTTGTATTTCCAAAAACATGGTTTAGAAACTATAGAAATTGACATATCCTAGTCTTTTACAGGTTGAGTAAGCATAATACAAAATAAAAAAAGTTTTATGGCCATTTATTTTTTTGCCACATAGTCTCATGAGTGTTGCAAATATACAACATTATCTTTTGGAGTCCAGACATTATTCATTTGCCACCTTAAAAAATATTTCCTATATAGCTACATATGATGGTGTATCACTGGGAAGGCGAACCTAGTATATCATGCGTGTGTCCCCAGTGAATTACGCTAAGACAGAAGCATATAATTAATTTATGCTTACAAATGATAGCATTTATAAATTATTTTCATGAAGCTCTTGAAAAACTGTTTTGTGTCTGTGTATTCAAACAGCAGAGCCAAATTCAAATGATTGCTAGGTGTCTCTTAGGAAGAATTAATTTGTAGCCTAAAGTTTAAAGAATAGCTATCCTCTTAGGTTCTGGGATTAACCATTTCATTAAGATGTTCAGGTTCTGTGCATTACTTACCCTTTTCCTCTACCAAAAACAGTTGTCTTGTGTGGCATGTTTGACTTCTCTGGCAAAACTTGAAATTGGCCAGTGCCAGGGGGGGCTGGTGGGATTTCTTTAAGGTCTTTCACACTTCTGTTCTCATTGTTTCAAACACTTTGCAGTTTTCTCAGTTATTGGAGTTGGATGCAGTAGTGCGGGATTTGTACCCGCAGAACTATGGAAAGTTCTGCATTCTGGCTAGCAAGCAACTAATTATGAGAAAATCAGGATAGTGAAACATCCCTGTAGTGTGCTGTGGAAATATTGCCTTACATTTCAAGCTCCCCTATTTCAAGTATATTGATAAGCATTAAGAGACAGTCTCTCTCTCCCTCTCTCCTTTCTTTGTACATTACTAACATTGTTTATTGAGTTTATTGTGTGCCAGGCTCTTACTCAGCACTTTATATGCATTATCTCATTTAACCCTTGCAGAGACAGAATGAGCAAAGTACAGTGATCACAGGAGGTACACCTGATTTGTGAGTGAGGAGGCATTCCAAGAATATCCTAGCCCTTTTTATTCCTGGAGAGGAATTAACGAAGAGCAAATTGCTGCTATTTCTACATTGATCCAGACAAACAAGTTAGAGCAGGCTATAAAAGTAACCCTCAGCATTTTTATTGCTGCCTCAACCGGAAAGGTATAGGTACCTTAATTAGTGTTGTGCTCTGTGGGACTTCAGTCAGCTGGGTGCAGTGGTTTTTTTCCTGGTGCCGGGGTGGCTCAGGAAGGGATTCACTTTTTCTTGGTGGCTGGTCCATGATGCCAGTTACCGGTTATTAGCCCCATATTACAGGCTGTTGAACAAAGAAAGTTAAGATGTGCATGTGTCTAAATTATCCTCAACAGAGCCCAGAAAAATCCCAGGATCTCGAGTGCAGGGTAGTATTGGACATTAGTGAGGCTATGTATGTAATCTTGTTGCAATTGTTGAAGAATCTAGTATACAGGGCTTACTTATTCCCTCAAACTTAAAATACTTTGATCTGAGTTTCCACTGGAAGCAGAGTTGAGGCAGTAGAGTTTTTCATTCTATCAAAGTGTGAGCCCTTGGAACTGCTTTATAGGTAGTTTTTTGTGTTTTTTTTAAGGGCTTTGGACAGTAGAGAAAAGGCAGTTCAGCTTATGAGCTGAGAGTTCTTTTCTAGCATGTCAGTAAAAAAGTCTTGACTTCATAGTAATTATGTAATCCAAATAGGTAAGAGAATGGTACAGTTGTTTGGGAGTGTTTATTTTCTTGGGAAGAATTTTCTCTGCTTTTAGAAAATTGTACCCTGGTAGGAGGGTAAGAGACTGAGACGTCATCAAATAATCCACGGGATTGAATGTCCTGAGGCCAGGCCGTGTTCTGCTCGGTGTGGGTGTAGGCACAGGGTGGGGGGGGGGGGGTGAGTGGCTGTGGTTACATCTCACAGCTGGGCCCAGGCCTCTCCGTCTCCCAGTGGTCATTTCTAGGCTTTCGTTTACTAGGAGGCCTGTATTCTCCTCTCCCCATTTTTAACTTTATAGCATTTTAAAGCTTGAAACTACTTTTTCAATCACGTATTTTAGTTTTGTCATTTTACTGAAGAAGACTACCAGACCCAGGGAAGTCAGAAAGTTCACGTGTGTGTGTGCACACACAAACACACACAATCCAGCAAATCAGTTAAGTCAGCGAAGGCATATTTTCACAGTTTACTACTTATAAAAACTTCACCCTCTATTCTTTGTTGAAATAGTCCTCTTATTTCGCTACCCTGTAATATCTACAGTTCTTTTAACATCACATTTTTCTTCCTCTGAAATTAGACAGCAGGCCTTATAGGATAATTCCAGCTCTTGGCTCCTTCCATCCCGCATCAAATAATCAGCTTCTGCTGGGTTTTAAGATGTCTTGATCCATATTAGAATTCGTTATTCATTTTAACTTTTCAATGTTTCTAACTTATTTGCTGTTTTAACTTCTAAAACCTGCCATCCATGCTCTCTTATGATCTCATTTCTGCCTCTGCCAGATGTGACTCACACCGCCGTGTCCGGGTGACTGCCCACCTCCTGTCTGCACCACGGCAGCCCATTCTTCTGCCCGCTCATGGGCATAAGGGCACAGTTCATTCCCGCGTCGCTTGCTCCCCTTTTGTATAGTCAAGTTGCCCTTTTAGCTTGTCTGTCACAGGCCTGCTAGTCATATTATCCTCCAGTGAAAGAGGATAATTCTCCCTGAGTTGGGCAATTGAATGATTTAGAATACTTTGAGATTAAATCTGTCTCTTGGTCTCTCTCTTTGATTCCTTTCAGGTTTTGAAACAGGTAGCCAGCCCCAAATACCACACTTTTTGTGATACGCATGTTTCTTTTTTTTTTAAGAATCAGAAGCTCCTTGTTATGTTGCTCTTCATTTGATTGGAAAGGAAATGCCATCTCCTTGTCTCGATACCAGAATGATTTTGTGAGAGTCTTGTTTCACTCTTATGTAGGCATATTTGTTTTATTCCTATCTTCACATATATTTGGTTTTCTCATTTTTTTCTATGTGGTTTGAGTTCAGATTACTTAACTGTTACCAAGCTATTGCCACGGCAGCCTTTGGAAGCCCTGGAGCCCCCAGTGCCTAGATAGTTAGTAAGCTGAAATCAGGGAGCAAACCTGGGTATTCCTCTCTACCCCTCAGGAGCTTTGTCAACAAGAGGCCTGATCAGATGAGTCTCAGAGAACAGAGTTCACGTCAGGAAGCGTTGAGTGAGCCATAAAAATAAAACTGCTTTTACAGATAGTCTTACGTGGAGCTACATCCTTAACTTATAGGCACTCTGACTTCCCTGGAGATCGGTGCACATTTTGTGAACTAGGATTCATGCGCTGCTGCCTCTGTTAGAGACGGAGGGAAGGGGAAGGCCAGCGTTAGCCCTAGAGAGAGGGAAGGAAGTAGGGACAGCTGCTTCTCTCTTCTGTCCCAGAGTAAGTACCACCCAAGAAGCCCCATTTCTATGGTGGAGAGAGTAAGACTTCATCACAGAACTCCATATAAATTTTCTGTAATTCCCCAGTTTTCAGCCGTGTCAAGATAAAAAACTTATATTTTGCTAAATGGTTTTCCCTTCTCTTAGTTTCGTTTGTTCTTTTCCTGTTTAGATTTTGGTTCGGAGAATTGCTACGATCTTTAATACTCAGGAAAATATTTTCCATGTTATTTCTACCCAGAGAAGTTGTATGATTTCCCATGTTAACCTCCCCTCTGCCATCTTGATGAACTTGACCCTTCTTAGGTTTCCAGCATAAGTTCATTTCTCTTCATGTCTATTTCCAGGTTGTGGCTGTCCATACTATATTTGGTCAGAAAGTGTGTTTGCGTTTTGCACATTTGATTAGGGCATCTGCTTTTAGTTATGTGCAGCAGTAGGGGCAGAGAGAATGGGGTAATTGAAACTCATAAACACATCTAGCTAATACTGGTTTCAACTTTCTCCCCATCCAGTCTCTTGCTAGAACCACCGATGGAAAAATGACTGTCGTTGTTCCCTCATTTTACTTTCCCTGTCTGCCAGGCAATGGGGATGTTAATAAACAACAAAGTGACGAACAAAGATGATAAGATGAGAAAATTAAGGAGGCTGTGCTGAGGACTCTGAGAGTCAATGGTTAAATACTTGGGAATTTTGTGAGCTAAATCATTCCGGGTAAATCATTGGTAGATAGAAATCAGCCATGATGGGGAGTATTTACACTGCAGAAACCGGCAGATGCTGCAAATTAATGTCTTTAGACCCCTTAGTGAAGAAGGTCTTTCTGCAAAAAGGTTGAAGAGGAGGGCAGAGGGAAGCAGGGACAGATCGTGCTGTCCTGCTGAAGAGCTTGGAACCTACAGGCCCTTTGGGAAATAGCTTGGAAAAAAGCAAGAGTGGAGTTAAGGAGACTGGTTAGGTATGAGCTGATAGGTGTGACGGTGTAGGAAGGAGGCGGTGGTTGGGGAAAAGATTGGGGTGGGGTGCAGACATCGACTCCCCTTGTTGTGTATGGAGACTCTCATTTGTGCTGGAGTCTGGGGTTGTGGGTTCCACAGATGCAAACTTCTCTTTGGAGGCCAGCTTCTATCTACACTGGTTGAGTTTAGGCAGTGGGCAGACTCCATTCCCAGGAAAGCAGGAAGTTGTCATGCAGTGGGCTGAACCTTGAATTAGGAATTGAAAACATGGGGTCTACTTCTGGTTGTTTGACCATGGGCCAAACACGGAATCTCTTAGGACCTCAGTTATCCCACCTGTAAAATGAGGAGCTTGGTGCCTTCACACTTTTTGTTGTTCCAGTGAGGTACCTGTGTGCCCAGATATGAGAGCAATCTCTCTCTCAGTGGGGTGGGAGTGGCCAGAGGAGAGGCAAGCTCCACACTTCCAGGCAGCCTCAGTTTCAATTTAAACTTTAGTGTAGATTTTGCCTCTGTGCCATAATATATTCTCATTTATTTTGAAAAACAAAACAGTAACTTCCTCTTAACTCCGACTTTGTCACAGCTGGAATCATTACATTCCATTTTTATTCTGATTAAAAGAATTTTGTGTTTTCATCTGGCTATAGATTTTTGAGCATTACTCTATAAGCAAAGAGTATTTTGGACTTGGGTTTTTAGATCTTGGTTCTAATGGACAAACAAGAATCTTCTTGTGTTGGCTATTATCACAATAATCCTTTGGATGAATTTTCATTATCAAGGGACCTGAAGGGCTGTCTTTGTTTTGCTTCCCGAGCCAATATAATATTAATAGATTCATCTAAGACAGTTGTGGGAAATGACACATTTTTGCAAGTTACTTTCTCCATTTACATAGATTGTTCTCATTTATGATTGATCCTCAATGGACAGGGATGCCATTGAGCTTTATTTTTATTTTTCTCAGTCAATTCAGAGGAAAAAAAAGGAAGATAGGGACAATGGGAGGAAAGGAAGGAAGAGAGGGAAGATGGGAGGGAGGGAGGAAGGAGAGAAGGAAGGGGAAAGAAAAGAAGAAAAAAGAAAAGAAAGGGAAGCCTGGCCATGTGGTGGCGCAGTGGATAGAGCATTGGCCTGAGATACTGAGGACCCAGGTTTGAAACCCTGAGGTCACCGGCTTGAGTGTGGTCTCATCCAGCTTGAGTGCAGGCTCACCAGCTTGAGCATGGGGTCACTGGCTTGAGTGTGGGATCATAGACATGACCCCATGGTTGCTGGCTTGAGCCCAAAGGTTGCTGGCTTGAAGCCCAAGGTTGCTGGCTTGAGCAAGGGGTCCCTGGCTCAGCTGCAGCCCCCCGGTCAAGGCACAGATGAGCAAGTCAATGAACAACTAAAGTGCCACAACTATGAGTTAATGCTTCTCATCTCTCTACCTTCCTGCCTGTCCCCGTCTATCCCTCCATCTCTTTCTCTCTGTCTCACACAAAAAAGTGGGGCACTCTTCTTGGGGCATACTCTAGGAGGGTGGATGTATGCAGACCTCATAGGCAGAGGCAGAGGGACATCACTGAGCCTGGTGATGGCTGAAAGTCCCAAGAGATCCAGGTTGCAGCTGCCATGAGAGGTATGATGTTCCAGGCATGGCAGTGAGGTAGCCATTCGTAACTAACCAACTCTTGGGTTTCCAGGGAACTGGAAAAAGCTAGAACATTTAGTAATACCAGGCACTACACTTGATGCTTTACAAATAAGACCTCATTTAGTGCTCCCAACAAAATTTTGAAATAGGTTCTGCTTTTATCTCCACTGTAGACTTAAGAACATACAGAAAGATTTAGTGACTTAAGACGGAGAGCTGAGATTTGAACTCAGGCCAGTCTGACTCCAAATCCATGCTTTTATTCACTCTTCTTTTTTCTTTTTATCTTTTTTCTTAATAAGCTTACAAATACTTTTAAGCTCTGAGGCCTGCAACCAGCATGTACCTCAATGATGTTGCTAGGTCATGTACTTTTTAGTCATATGCAGTTAGTAGAGGGCTATAACCCTGTCTGCCCAATTTGTGATTATGGGTATGATTAGGACTTTGAGCTCAGAAGTAATAAACAATCTCCCCAAACCCTGACTATCCAACTTGGAAGGATTCCTTCCATCTGAATTTATACTTCTCCTTTTCTCTAATCCCCTTTAACAGTTTATCTAGTGCAGCTATAGCTTACCATCTCTTCTACAGTGTGTCTGTAAAGTCATGGTGCACTTTTGACTGGTCACAGGAAAGCTACAAAAGACAATAGAAATGTGAAATCTGCACCAAATAAAAGGAAAACCCTCCCAGTTTCTGTAGGATGATGTGGCAGCATGTGCGCATGCGCAGATGATGACATAACACCGTGTATACAGCGGAGCAGCCCACGGCCATGCCAGTCGAGATGTGGACGGTACAGAGGAAAGTTCAGTGTGTTCTGTGGCTCGCTAAATTCGAATCCGTGACCAAAATGCAACATGAATATCGGCGCGTTTATAACAAAGTGCCACCACATAGGAATAACATTACTCAGTGGGTTAAGCAGTTGAATGAAGCTGGCAGTTTGGTGGAGAAACCCCATTCTGGTAGGCCATCAGTCAGTGACGAGTCTGTAGAGGCTATACGGGATAGCTACCTAAGGAACCCTAAAAAATCTGTGTGTGAGCCCACATCGAACTGCACTGAATAGATATGAAACTGGGAGAGTTTTCCTTTTATTTGGTGCAGATTTCACATTTCTATCATCTTTTGTTGTTTTCCTGTGACCGGTCAAAAGTGCACCATGACTTTACGGACACCCTGTATATCACCGCTTTAATTTCTGAACGTAAATTATATGAGTAATGCTTCAGTCATAATAAGCTAGTTTATGCTGCAAAACAAACAAGGCCCCTCCCTGACTGGTGGTGGCGCAGTGGATAGAGTGTTGACCTAGGATAATGAGGGCCCTAGTTCAAAACCCTGAGGTCGCTGGCTAGATAGAGCGTGGGCTTGTTGGCTTGAGTGTGGGATCACCAGCTTGAGCATGGATCACTGATATGATCCCAAGGTCACTGGATTGAGCCCATGGTTGCTGAATTGAAGCCCAAGGTCACTAACTTGAACAAAGGGTCACTGGCTCAGCTTGAGCCCACTGGTCAAGGCACATATGCAAAGCAATCAATAAAACAAAGTAAAGCAACTAGGAGTTGATGCTTCTCATCTCTCTCCTCCTCTTCTCTTTCTCACTAAAAAAACCCCACAAAAAACAGAACACTCTTAGTGGCTGAAAATAACAATTATTTATATCGTGAAATAAGATTTCTTTATCCATATATCTGTTATGTGTCACCAGGGAGGCTCTTTTCGTAGTCATTCAAGGACCCAGGTTGACAAAGCAGCCACCACCTCGACCATGGCTGGGGTGCTGAGCCAGTGGGAAAGGAGAAATCCAAGGATCTCTGTTGGCATTTAAATGACCTGTCACTTTTACTCCCAACTCATTGGGAAGAACTCTGTAAAATGGTGCCACTCAACCAACTCGGGGGGCAAGCAGTCCAGTTCTCCTCTGTGCCCAGGAGGAGGAAAACAAGTATTTGATGAGCAGCAATAATAACCAGTACATACAACCGTGTCAAATATATCTTCTTTCCTCTTTTTCCCTAGTTTGGCTAATTCAACCTCAGGTAAACTTTATTGGGTTCACATAGCCTCTTTAATTCCATTCCTCCTTTCTTATTTGTCTTCCAAAACTTTTTCAAGTACTGCAAAATAATTTCTCTCTTTCCGTTGTGTGAGCCATAGGAAAGCTCTTAAGTCTTGAAGTGAAATTATATGTATTGAAGATCTAGGGCTACTAACCTCAAAAGCTTCTGAAATTCTGAAATAACTAGATTCCCTCTGATCATCACAAATATCTCCCTGGGCTTCCTCACCCGCTAAATTTAAACCCATCTTTCCTCCATTGTCAGGATTCAAAATAGACAATGTTCATGTTTACTTCTACTGCTTACTATTCTGCTTAATTAGCTATATTTCAATAATATTGAATAGTATTTTACTAATTTTAAGTTAAACACGGACTCATTCAGGCACATTATAAATCAAATGGACTTTTGTGTGAGAAATTTGGTACCTTATCACCAATTTAAATTGACTTCTGAAGGAAATTGTATTCTAAATTTCAGACAACTGGTTTGCAAGCCTTGTTTTAGAATGCCACCAATTTCTAGGTTGGGGTCTTTTTCTATAGCATATTTATGTATAATCAGAATACCAGAATAAATACTGTATTTTAATGGACAGTTATTCTCTATTCATGAGTTATCTTTGAAAACATTAGAATATTTAAAATGTACTTAATTTTATTTTTATTTATTTATTTTTTTGTATTTCTCTGAAGCTGGAAACGGGGAGAGACAGACAGACTCCCGCATGCGCCCGACCGGGATCCACCCAGCACTCCCACCAGGAGCGCTGCTCTGCCCACCAGGGGGCAATGCTCTGCCCCTCTGGGGCGTTGCTCTGCCGCGACCAGAGCCACTCTAGCGCCTGGGGCAGAGGCCAAGGAGCCATCCCCAGCGCCCGGGCCATCTTTGCTCCAATGGAGCCTTGGCTGCGGGAGGGGAAGAGAGAGACAGAGAGGAAGGAGGGGGGTGTGGAGAAGCAAATGGGCGCTTCTCCTATGTGCCCTGGCCGGGAATCGAACCCGGGTCCCCCGCACGCCAGGCAGATGCTCTACCGCTGAGCCAGCCGGCCAGGGTTAAAATGTACTTAATTTTAAATCATATGAACATAATTTCTTTTTTTCCCTTCTCCATTTCACTTTTCTATATTAACCCAGATCAAAAACTGTACTATTATTTTTTACTTTTAATATTTATCTCTTTCATTATTTAGTTATTTATTCACTCAATCACTTAACTGCTATTTACTGAGCATCTACTTGTGCCAGGCACAAGGCAAAGTCCTGGGGAAATTAAAAAATATAGACTTGGCTCTGAAGGCAATTCTGGGCCCTAGGAAGACACACATGCCAGCAAGCATAGTGCAGTTGACTCTTGAACAACACGGGTTTGAACTGTGTCATGAGTCCACTTAAATGTGGATTTTCTTCAATAAATACTGTAAGTATTTATTTCTTCAGTAAATTTATTTCTTCAATAAATATTATAAGTATTGAGAAAGTTCTCAATAACATTTTCTCTAGTTTATTGTAAGATTACAGCACATACTATATATAACATGCAAAATAGGTGTTAATTGACTTTTTGTTACCAGTAAGACTTCCGGTCAAGAGGAGGCTGTTAGTAGTTAAGTTTTGGGGGAGTCAAAAGTGACATATGGATTTTCAACTGTATGGGGTCAGTGCCTCTAACCCCCATGTGGTTCAAGGGTCCACGGTACAATGAGATCATCAATGAGATATGTACAAAGAGCAGCAGAAGCAGAATGGAACCCCTGGGACTGCTTGAAGGCATCAGAGTGGAGGCAGGTTCTGACCAGCACTTAAAGAAAAGGAGGTGGCCTGCCCCACAAGCAGGGTGAGGGAGCTCCAAGCCCAGAGGACAAAGTTCTCCCATTGTGTGTGTATTTCTAATGCAAAGGAGGAAACTAATGGAGTGGGGAGTGGGGAATAAGCCCAAAGTTGGTGAGCAAAGAACAGAGTGCCCAAGGGCTTTGCATGCCTTTCAAAAGTTTGTATTTCACCTGGGAAGTGAGGGAGCCATTGAAGACTTCTGAGCAGAAGAATGACATCATCAGATTTGGTGGCAATGTGGAAGGCTGGTCTAGGGAGCCACAAGCCTAGAACAGGGCTTCTTAATCCTTCCTCGGACTTGCCATGGGTGGAATGCTTGGGATCATGAAAAAAATTTATTGTCACTAAGCTCTAACTGAAATTGAACATTTCCTTTATATATGAATCTAGGCAGCAGATCACAGTAGAATTAGCAGATCTGAATTTATCACCAGTAGAAATTAGGTATTTTGATATACTACAGTTGTTGCAGATACCCCAAAATACTCTACATGTGTTTCACCAAATCCCAATTACTGTAGCCATTAGACCCACTACTACATCTTGTCATTTAATGAATTAATAAAGGAGGTCATGGATTTTACATCACAACTTTAAAAAGGTCAGAACTCATGCAACCAGAGGAAGGTGATTGCAAGGAGGTCATTGCAGCCTAAAGCAGTAGAGAGATGGAAGGTGAGAAGGAAAAATTTGAGAGATTCTGGGGACAGAGTGAAGCTGTTGATAGATCTGGGACAGAGAGCAGAGGAAGGGATCTACACGCACCCTTCTTCGAGAGCTGAATTCTTCCTATGACTTGTCCCTTGCTATAGTTATTTGATTCAAACTTTTGTCAAAGTCATACATGTAAGTGTGGTTTAAAAAATCAAGAAGTATGGAAAGACGGTAAAAAACCATCATTGCTTGCTCCTCTCTTCTCCATCTGCCAATCCTACAGTGTTATTTATCTTTTCTAGCTAGACTGGGAAATCTGTGTAGGAAATCCCTTGTAATTCCCCATTATATTTTTCATTATAGGCGTTGAATAAATGACTGATAGATTCCCAAGTTACTTCCTGTTTCAAGGTCCATATGTACATCAATTGTACCATACTCTAGTTGAAGTTATACCAACTGTGCCATTCTAGGACATGGTGCTTTTACCTAAAATTCTCAAGTTTTCTGTCTTTTGTCTTCACATAAAATAACAACGTGTAAATAAAAATTCCATTTACTCAGACTTTCTGGTTGTTTTTGTGTGAGTTTAGTGTGATGGTGGGTTGAATTATCCTACGTAATCTTAAACCAGAAATTGAGAAGTTGGATTTGAAATTTCTACCCCTTACTTTTGGGTGGGGTGGGAAGAGTTGCCTGTCCTGTCTTGATAGCAGTGGTTAATTTTCTTATTGTTGCCCATGTTGAGTTGCTGATGAGGTTGGAGCGGAGATCTTTGATTGGCTGACTGAAATTCCTTGCCATGCTTCTTGTGAGGTCCAGAAATGTATAGTTCTGTGGTCTGATATTTTGATGGTTGCCAGATAAAACTCATGTCTGGCACTTTTTCCAGGAAATAGTCGATTTGTAGGAAATTAGCGTTATTACAATTCTGTGGCAGAACTTTTTCTCAAGTGGCAGAAGAAATGAAGAAACGTCAGTTTTGAGGGCTGTTAACAGCACCTTCCATTAGTGCTCAAACTGAGAAGGTTGACAAAGCACTAGATTGTTCATATGGATTTATGACAAAAATAAGCAAGTATCTAGACTATTAAGAATTACTGATACAATAAAGTACAGTTTTAGTGACCAACATGAGACTAGAAACTTAAACTTTTAGAAAAAGGCACCTTTGCCCTCTTATTTTCTGAATACCATTTCTCAATCCAGTATCCAGGAAGACCACGCTGGGGTTAACCTGGGGATTTGGTTGCTCTCTTCTGTTTTTGCTGTTTTTTGGAGGGAGGCACAGCAGGGTTTGGGAGAAACAGACTCTGGAAAAGTTAGCTTCCCAATTTACACATGAAATTCATGGTCCTTTTCTTTGTTATGCTATAAATATTTGAAGAGCACATTAGAGATAGTGAAGAAATGAGAGCTATTACCTGGTAATACAATGAGTTAACTTTTCCTTAAACTCACTGGCTTCTCCCTTCACACTGGCTGGATAACAAGTTCGTACTTGTTGGCACGGTAGTTAAGCCTTAAATATACTCTTGGAGCAAAATGACTATTTTAAAAAATGTTTTATTGAAATATAATTTTTAGAAGAGGAAAATTTTAGATTTGGAAGAAATATTTAAGCTGCAGACCCTCAAGCCTAACTTTTTCAAAATCATTTCAATGAGCAGCTTAATGAAGCACAGGAAGAGAGAACTTCCGCGATTAATAAAGGAGGTGAAAACCCAGACTGGGCGAGAGCCTGGAAACGAGTGACTGATTTACATGCACAAGCCCAGAAGAGAAACAGCCGCAGATATTTCTAGGAACTAGCTAAGAGAGAATGAAAAAGATAGGAATAAGGAGAAGAAAGTGCCTGTCAGCGGGAGGAGGAATCTCCTAATAGTTTCCGTTCTTTGTATTTAAGAATTTTCAAACCGAGCTCCTACGTGGACTGGCTCGCAGGTCGCGATGTACGCTCAGGCTGTGGACCGGGCAGTGATCGTGGCGCCGCTGGGTGATGCAGACCGAATTGTTTGTGTGCAGCCCTCTTGAGTGCGAAGCCCAATCGCCCTGTGGCCCGGGCAGCTCCTTCCAGACACTTAGCGCCGCTCCGGGCTCCCGGACCTCCTGCCGGGTAGCCTAGGAAGAAAGAAGACGTTTAGAAACTGACCGATGTCAACGTGTTGACTGTTGAAAGCACTCCAGATGAGTGGAGTATTGAGAGCAAACAGCTGTGTTTACCATTTTGCTGTGTGTGTCGAATGGGTTAACATCTGTTCCCGTAGCCTTAGTTATTCTGCTGCCGATGAGAATGGGGCTAAGCAAAGTGGCTTACACAGATTGGCTCAGAAAAAGAGCATCCGTTCTGTTTTTGTTCATGTACGTTTAATATAACCTTTTATTATGAGCTAGTTTTCAGTTCATCTAAAAGTAATAACATAGTTACCACATGGTTAGAAATCTAATCAGTTCAGAAGGCATGGAGTGAAAAATGAAATTGCCAAATCCCCTTGTTTCACTCTCTAGAGGTAACTGTTGTTAAAAATTTCTTTTCTGTTCTAGTATTTTTTTAATGCAAGATAAGCATATACTTAAATTGTTTTATAAAAGCACTCATGAATAGTATATATTCCACTCTGCAATTTGCTTTTTTAAAAAATATATTTTTTAAGTTTATTGATGATCAAGAGAGGGAGAAAGAGAGGAGAGAGAGAGAGAGAAAGAAACATGGATTTGTTTTCCCACTTATTTATGCATTCCTTGGTTGATTCTTATATGTGCCCTGACCAAGGATCAGCCTGCAATGTTGGCAAATCCAGATGACCCCCTAACTGAGCTACCTGGCCAAGGCTGCAGTTTGCTTTTTAAATTTAATATCTGGGATCTCTCTATATCTCCATATCTTTATATATCTTTTATGGTAACAAAAAGCTCTACTTCTTTCGTACACATTTGCACAATATTCCATGGTATGAAAGGCACTATCATTCCTTGACTCAGCCCCCTACCAATGGGCATTAAGGTTGTGTCCAGCTTTTTGCCACTACAAACAATGCAGGAGACATCTCTGTGCTAATTAATGTTGCTGTGTGCTTCTAGGATATATATGTTGAGTATATTTCTAGCAGTGAAATTTTAGGGTCAAAGGGTATGTGCATTAATATTTTAATAGGCATTTCCAAATCATATTCCAAAAAGGGTACATTAATTAACACTTCAAGCTTAAAGTGTTAATTTTTAAATAGCATATTTAGTATTGAATCCGAATTTGCTTTTTCATTTGCTAATTAAATAACCTGGAAGTGAAATCTCCCTTCCAGGAAGAATGTCTCTAGAGTGCTAAGTGCTGGGCCCTGGGGCCTTACAGAACTAGCGAGAGGCTGAGCCCAGCAACCTAGAAAGCCTGGGAGCAGGCCTGACCTGAGACTTTCAGAGCTAAGGGGCGGGCACGCAGCTTCTTGCTTTGACTGTGGTGTGGCTCCAGATACAACTATCTTTAGAAATCCTGGGGCAGAATTGCGCAAAAACAAAATTTAAGGTTTAATAATATCATCTTTAGTTTGTTCTGTTCAAAAGACATTGATTAAGCACAACTGTGGCTAAACAGTTCCTCCTTCAACTCCCTGCCATCCCCACTCTATCTCCTTATCCTAGCTTTCTCTCCTTTTTCTTTTTGGGCTTATTTCTTTTCATACCAACCACTCATTCTGTGCACCCACTCAAGATACCAGAGGGTGGCCAGTTTGGGGGACAATGGAATTGATTTCCTGCAACTGAAAAGTTGTTCTATGGAGGGATTAGCTATGCCTTGGATACTACCACAGTGAGCCTACTTTGTATCTAAATACCTCCCCTTTATGACTCCAAATGCTTAAAGCATTCTCTCTATACAGAAACACTTCATTTCTTATTTTTAAGTGTTTTTTTTTAAATCGTTAACACCTGTTACAGATGAAACCAAGATATAACCAGAGACCAAGATGTAAGTCAGGTTACAAAAAAACTGTGGTTCAAGTTGCTATTATAAAAAGTGATCATAGCAGAACTCATAATACCTTTTAGATTATAGCCAGCTCTTTGGGAATTATAGAACTCTGACAAATATTTTATTCCATAAATTAAGCTGCTTGTTTGGAAAATGGTCCTTTCAAGACCCAGCTCCTTCAACCTCAAAACTCATCTTAAAGACACAGTTATATCAGAATAGGATCTAGGTGTCAGTTCAAAGGAGACAAACAAACAAACTCCACACTAAACAAAAATGAACTGCTCATTTAAGATCTGAATCTCTGTGGCTTTATATGTGACTCCATTATCATACAGAGACATATACCTTTAAATAAAGGAGCTAACCCAACAGGCATAGAAAGCCTGTCTAATCAAAACTCCTCATTTCAAACTCTTAATTTCCTTGTAACACGTTAGAAGCCAGCAGGAAGAAAAAAAGTGAAATGGATTGTTCCATGTTGTCCCTAAATAGAACGTTCTTCACAACTGGCAGGAAGCACCTGGGGGGGATTGCTTTAGAAATTTGAAAATACATTGTTTTTGAAATTAGAAGGGAAAAATAAATTGGTTTCTAAATTCAGCTGCTTTTAACATTTTTACATACATACATTTTTTATGATCTGAATTCTGATGATAATGAATTCAAATTAAATATGAATTTAAATTTAGAAATGAATGCAGATAACATCAAGATAAGAACCTTTGCAACAGGAAATTTAGCTTAATCTCCTTTTAGCTCTGAATCTTCTTTTCTTACTTTGACTGAAATTGACCTTCAATATTACAGTACTTTCATTTTTACAGCTCTGTACATATTCTGTAAAGAAGCTCAAAAGTGAAACAAAGATGTTTCTTGGCTATTATAATCTCTGCTCCCTAACTCTTCTAACTTTTTAAGTCAATTAAGACTTGGGAAGATATTCTTTCCCAAATCTATCCTTTAATCAACAATTTATTAATGGAATTGCTAAGATTTTTCCCTTCCTATTTTCCATAAGAGGAAATATCCTAGTTTATTTTATTATTCTTATCTCATTTCTTTAGATGTAATTCTTTTCTTTTATAAATAATATGAAATTAATTTTTTGTAGAGGATTCTGTTGTTCTGACAGCTGATAACATGAATGCATATTTACCCACATTGCTGAGAAGAATGTTATATAAGGACGTTAGTGGGGTAATATCAGCTCTCGGACACTGAAGTTAAGGGACAAATCTGTGCTGGTAGCTTATTGATCATTTAAAACTTTGTGTTTTAAATAAAAATTAAAGAAGAATTTCACTATTATATAACCAGTATTTTATAAGCAAATTTTACTACATTTTGTTAATATGTCAAATTGAAGAATCCAACCAGAAATATGGGGTATTGATTCTTCTTGTTAGCAATACTTTAAAAGTAGGGATTTATTAAGAGTTCTTTTATTACCTCAATTTTATTACTTTTGCAAAATACATAGTGAGTATTAAACTTAGATTTACTACTGTACTTAATATCTTGTCAAAATGAAACAAGCATTTGTAAAGGGTGGTGGTTATGCTTTTAGAATCTCATTACTGAAAATGAAATATGCTTTACCTCTTTCTACTTTTTATAATAAACACTCATTTTACCTATTCCAAGTAACTTTAGGCATACTTCACATATTTTAACTAATTTTTGTGACTTACTTTTACAAATGCATTGTATTTTAGATTGTTCCCTCTTTTAGATACCCGATTTGTATATTTTGGAAGACATGCCTCACACCCTGTTTTTATACATTCAGTCGAGAGACCAATTCTTTCTACCATTCTTTGTTATTCTGATTTCAGAATTTCAAGTGGGTTTATTGTCAACTTTAATGCACCTTTTGAGAATAAATTAAGTCTCTGGTGTCTTGTATGTGTGTGTGTTTGCTTCTGGAGCTGGGATGCTTTCCTTCAGCCAGCTAAAAGTGGAGCCTGGTCCTCCTCTCACAAATTATATCTAGATTCAGTTTTAAATTTAGTTGGTTTGTGACCAAAGAAAAGGAGTGCCCACATTTTTCCATTTAGTTTTAAACCTCCACAATCTATCGTCTTGCCATAGTCTTTGGGAACTTCAAGTCTATAGCTATTTTTGGCTTTGCATCTGTGTAATCTAATTCTATATTGTTTTGGCATTGAATTTGTGATTATACCTTATTGTGGTATACAGGGTTACAAGAACAAAATGAGCCTTTTAATGTATATTCTTTTCTTTTTCTGGTGGGGAATGGTCTCCCAGCTACTCTCTAAAAGCAAATATACTGCTCACAAAAATTAGGGGATATTTCAAAATGAATATGAAGTGATAAAATATCCCCTAATTTTTGTGAGCAGTATCTAATGTCATAGGCAATTGTAGTAACTGTATTGAGTTTGCCTTATGTCTGTCTTCACCCCTACACCACTTACCCACAATTTAATACTTCTTTGCAAGAGCCTTCACACTTCACCCAGCACTAAAACCTGGTTATATCTTTGGAGAGTGTTATGCAGAGGACGGTCCTTGAAAAAAACAGATGTATTTGGATTTACATCACAGGTAATAGGCTGTGTTTTTTAACTTTTTTTTTTTTTTGTATTTTTCTGAAGCTGGAAACAGGGAGAGACAGTCAGACTCCCGCATGCGCCCGACCGGGATCCACCCAGCACGCCCACCAGGGGCAATGCTCTGCCCCTCCGGGGGGATGCTCTGCCCCTCTGGGGCGTCGCTCTGCCACGAGCAGAGCCACTCTAGCGAGGGGAAGAGAGAGACAGAGAGGAAGGAGGGGGGGGTAGAGAAGCAAATGGGCGCTTCTCCTATGTGCCCTGGCCAGGAATCGAACCCGGGTCCCCCGCACGCCAGGCCGACGCTCTAACGCTGAGCCAACCGGCCAGGGCCTGTTTTTTAACTTTTAATTGCAACATTACTATGTGCCAAGTTTTATGCTAAGCATTGTGCATGTGTTATTTGATTTAAACACCAGGTTTGACATGTAAGCACATTGTCACGATTTTGTAGTAGAGGAAACTGAGGCTCAGAAAGGTTGAAGTAGATCAGTCCCTTACTAAGTGGTAGAGCTGGGATTTCAAGCCAGGTTATGCAACTTTAATATCTGATTTAATATTTCATATCTGGGATCTTCAGCTATGGCATGAAGTCTGAGTTACTCACTGGGAAGTCACCACACTATCGAAGCCCTGACAAAGGGCTACTAAGGCATCTAGACCTATGGGTGTGTTAATTCGGTTGTTCAAAGAAAACCAGTTTCCACACACCTCCCTGCCCTGCTCCATACACCTTCTACTACAAAGTGCCTTTCTTCTTGGAGGCCTCACTTTTCTCATCTGTCAAGTAGAAATAATGTTACTTTAGGTGGGCTCTGTAGTTCTCTTTTTACTACAAAACAAAATACAAACGCTTTTTATTTTGAAATAATTATACATTCAGAGGAAATTACAATGATAGTATAGAGAGGACAGAGAAGACCTGTGTACCCTTCCCCCAGTTCCCCTCAGTGATTAAATCTATGTATCTGTAGCACAAAGCTGACATTGGTATGTAGTGTGTGTGTAATACAGTGCCGTTTAGCACTTGTAGATAAGTGATAAAACCTGTAGATTAGTGTAGATTAGATTTAGCAACACCAAAATAAAGGTGCAGAACTTCTTGGTCACCACTAAGGTCTCCCTCCTGCTACCATTTATAGCTGCCACCCCTCCCCCACTCCATCTCTATAATTTTGTCATTTCAAATCTCTCTTTTTAAAAAGATTGCAGTTTTATTATGAAATATCTCAATCAGAAAATTACAAAAAGTGCCTGACCAGGCGGTGGTGCTGTGGATAGAGCATCGGACTGGGATGCGGAAGACCCAAGTTCAAGACCCTGAGGTTGCCAGCTTGAGTGTGGGCTCACTGGGTTTGAGCAAGGCTCACCAGCTTGAGGCCAAGGTTGCTGGCTCAAGCAAGGGGTCACTCGGTCTGCTGTAGCCCCCCAGTCAAGGCACATATGAGAAAGCAATCAATGAACAACTAAGGTGCCGCAATGAAGAATTGATTCTTCTCATCTCTCTCCGTTCCTGTCTGTCTGTCCCTATCTGTCCCTCTCTCTGACTCTCTCTGTCTCTGCCACAAAAAAAAAAGAAAATTACAAAAAGTATTTTAGCAATACTTATCTATCACCACCACTCATATTTAACAAACAAGCAGATTTAATAAATGCTGTATTTCCTTCACAATAAAAAAAAAATCACATATAGAAATTAGGGCCTCTTTGTCCTATTCTCTGATCCTATCGACGATCTACCATCCCTAGAGATGGAATCTACCCAAAGTGATTGTGTGTTTTTCCCATTCATTTTTAATTTTTACTACATACCTAGGTGTCTATAACATCATATAGCATTGTTTTGTACATTAAAAAATTTACATAAGTCAAAAAACACTTATTGAATGTTTACTATATGCTAGGCATTATTCTAGACCCTGGGAATATGGTGGTGTGTAAGGTAAAACCCATTTTCTAAATATGTAAATGTATGACTAAATAAGATAATTGCAGGTATCTGTAACTGTGTGAAAATGATAAAATAGGATTCAGCAGTCCTCCCTTATCAGAGAGGGATGTGCTCCAAGACCCCCAGTGGATGCCAGAAACTGCAGTTAGTACCGAACCCTGTATATACTATGTTTTTTTTTTACACATACCTGCCCATGATAAAGTTTAATTTATAAATCTGGTATAGTAAAAGATGAACAAAATAACATAATAAAATAGAACAATAATAATAATAATAATAATATAATACAATAAAAGTTAGATGAATGGTCTCTCTCTAAAAATGTCTTTTTTGGCTTGACCTGCAGTGGCGCAGTAGATAAAGCACCAACCTGTAATGCTGAGGTTGCCAGTTCAAACCCTGGGCTTGCCTGGTCAAGGCTTATTTGGGAGTTGATGCTTCTTGCTCCTCCCCCTCCCTTCTCTCTCTCTCCTCTCTAAAATAAATAAAATCTTAAAAAAAATAAAATAATTAAAAAATAAAAATGTATTTTTTTCCCTCTTTTTTCTTCTTTTCCAAGTGATAGGAGGAGAGATAGCGAGACAGACTCCCACATGCACCCCAACTGGATCCACCCAGCAAACCCTATCTAGGGCCCATGCTCTGCCCATCTGGGGCCATGCTCATAACCGAGCTACTTTTAGTGCCTGAGGCTGAGGCTCCCTGGAGCCATCTTCAGTGCCCAGGGTGATGCGCTCGAATCAATTGAGCCATGGCTGCAGGAGGGGAATTGAGAGAGAGAGAGAGGAGGAGAGGAGGAAGAGTAGAGAAGCAGATGGTCGCTTCTCTTGTGTGCCCTGACTGTAATGGAACCTGGGACATTCATATGCCAGGCCAATGCTCTACCACTGAGACAACTGGCCAAGTCCTCAAAATATCTTATCACAGTGTACTGAACCTTCTTTTTGTGAAGTATTGGTGGGACTATTACATAAACAAGATGGCTGTGACCTGTGCTCTCTAATTATGTTTCTAGAACGCAGGCAAATACTTTTTTTTGAGAGACCATGGGTTCTTGGCTCTGTACATTACACTCAGCTTTCTCATATGCCTGCAGCTTTGTCATATAGCATCACAGTTCATCTGTCCTTCCACATTTTATGCCCTGGTGCCTCCTTTGCTGTTATATAAATACAAGTCTTTTGGGCATCCTCTTCTAGGAGGGCCTTGTTGTACCATAATTGAAGACATACTTTGGACAGTATCCTTAATCAACTTCTTCAGTTCTGCCAGAAATATGGCAACCATTTCTTCATCAGCAGAGGAAGCCTTTCACAATTTTTATATTTCTCAGTCCAGGCCTATCCCTGAGTCTGTGTAACCATCCCTTACTTGTACTAAATGGTTTCTTGTCACTTGTTCGGGGGATCCCTTGCAGAAGTCTTGCACAGGCTCAGTGCTTTCTGGCGTAGCACGCTGCCATCAATCAGAACACATTTTCTGTTTGTGTCTCCCACCCACACATTGTCTTTTCCATCTTAACAAAGCACTTGTCACGCACTGTGTTCATAATTTCTGCAGTTTGAGGTGTAATAGCAAAACTAGCACAAATTTCTTTTTCCTTCTCAATTTCACGGATAGCAGGTTTGTTCTCAACAACCTCAGCATGTTTTCTTTTTCTTTATTAAGTTGAGAACTTTAACCTTTTCACTTCAGGAAATCACTTAATGGCTTCTCTTGGTTGTATCTGAATGTCCACATCACTACTCTTATGCTTTGGGGCTATTATTAAGTAAAATAAAGATGACTTAAACACAAAGACTGTAATCTCGTGACAGTCCATCTGATAACCAAGAGACAGCTACTAAGCAACTCTGGGGTGGGGAGAGTCTACCGCTTGCGTATGCTAGACAAAGGGACGATTCCCATGAGACTGCATTAGGTTTCATCACGCTACCCAGAACAACACATAATTTAAAACTTATGAATTATTTATTTTTGAAATTTTCCATTTAATATTTTCTCATCATGGTTGACTGTGGATAACCGACGATGTGGAAAGCGAAACCGCGGATAAGGGAAGACTAGTGTATTGTGGCCCAAATTGGCAGAGAGCTGGGTGATTGAGGTGGTTGACAGGGCACTGAGGAAACGCCTGGCCGAGGATAGTGCATTAAAATCAAACACTAAAAGATAAGAAGAAACAAGCCAAACTAAAGGAACATTAAACAAGTGCTGATGCTCTCACATGGGAATGGCATTGGTGTGTGCATGGAAAAACAATGCATACACTGAGGCTGGAACCAAGGAAACACTGGGAAAGTGGAGGTAGGTGAGGTCTGAGAGGTGGAGGTTAGGGGAGAGGAGGTGTGGGGTTTATAGAAGGCCAAGGTGTCCTTGGTAAGAAGTCTAGATTTTATTAAGGCTGCGATGGGAAGCCACTGAAAGGTATAAGCAGGATGTGTCATACTTGCCTCATAAGGAGATGGCATAAGAAGGGACAAGAATGGGAAGCAGTGAGGTTGTTGTAGTTTTCCAGGGAAGAGATCAGCCAAGCGGATGGTGATGTCTTCTAATAAGATGAAAAGGCTTGGTATCACCTTTGCCTTTATGATTCAACATTGTGCTTCAAGATTTACTTATGTTGATACTTTTAGATAAAGTTAATTCATTTCATTTTAATTGCTATGTACATCCCATTCTATTGGTATATCAAATTTTATTTATCTATACATTCTCTTATTAAGACTTGAAAGATATCTTTAAAGGTATATCTATTTCTCCTATACACAGTTCTGACCAAAGCATCCTTATATATGGATTCTTGTGGATTGGGAGGGTATAAGAGTTTCTCCAAGATATACTCTAGCTGTAGAAACACTGGGGTCTTTAGGCGTCCTCATTGTCAGCTTTGTCAGATAGTTCAAAATTGTTCTCCAGGGTGGTTGTACCAGTTTATAGTCAGTAGCCATGTATGAGAATTTCCATTTCTCCACCTCCTCAACATTTGGTATTATGCTTTTAGCCATTGTCAATCTTATGGATATAAAATGAAAGGTCGTTGTTATAATTTGCATATCCTGATTACTAGCTATTATTTTTTTTCCTTTATTGACTATATTCCCTATGCTGTACCTTATATCCCCGTGACTATTTTGTCACTACCAATTTTACTTAATCCCTTCACTTTATTCACCCAGCCCTCCAACCCCCACCCTTCTAACAACCTTCAGTCTGATCTCTTAATTCATGAGTCTGTTTCTATTTTAGTTATCATGACTTTTTGCCCTCTGATTTTCTTTTCTGAGAAGTTTTTGTTCCTATCTTATGCCCACTTTTCTATTGGGTTATTTGTTTTTCTCTTATTGATTTGTAGAATTTCTTTATCCATTCTGGATAATAATCCATTGGTGGATTTTATGCATTGAAAAATCTTTGATGGGTTTTATATGTTAAAATATTTTCTAATTTTTAACTTGCCTTTTATTTTCTTAAATGATGTTTTACATTTTAAATTTATCATGGTCAGATTTACCAATCTTGTACTTGAGACTTTGTGTTTTCCAACCTTGACGTCATAAAAATATTGAAGTTTAGCTTTCCACTTTAATTATTTAATTGACATAGAAATTAATTTTGTGAATGAGGGAAAGGATGGCTTAAAAGACAATTTTTTTCCAAATCGAAAACTGATTTATTGAATAGTTTTATCACTTCACTACTGATTTATAATTTTATCTCTGTTATGTATCAAGTTTTCCCTTAAGCATGATTTACTTATGGGCTCTCTATTCTGTTCTGCTATTCTATTTGTCTCTAAACCAATGTCCTTCTTTTGAAATTACTGTGCTTCATAATAAGCCTTGCTATTTAGTGCAGTGAATTGTCTTTCTTTGTTCTAAGTTATCTTGGGCATTTTTGGTTCTTTACACTTATGTTAACTTATGGAGCAACTTGTCAAATGTCATGGGAAAAAGTACTAATGATTTTAATTGTAATTGCAATGAGTTTATAGATTAATTTGGAGAAAATTGCCATCTCTGAGTCTCCTCATCCTATATATGAACATGGTAATTCTTTCATTTGTTTAGATATTATATATAACTCAAAAAAGCTTTGGAAAAGCCCATGGAACTTCCATTTTTTTTATAAGTACTCCAAATTTTTGTTGCTATTATTAATGGAATCTTTTGTTTGTTTTTAAATAATACTTTTTATTAGTTTTCTTTTAAGATATGAATCACTATTGATTTTTAAATATTTATTTGTACCCAGCAACTTTGCTAATTCTAGTAGTTAGGAGAGTCTTTTGGGTTTTTAAAATTATATATGTAGATAGTATTATTGTTTGCAAATAATTATTTTATTAGTTTTTCAATTAACCAGCATTTAGTTAATTTCCTTAAATCCCTTCCAAACTCTAGGATTCCTGACCCTATTCAGTACTTTTGCATCTCTGTGTGGGTAAAAATTAAGCATGGCCCTCATTTTGGATATATAATATTTTGATACACTGTACAACAATCTTTCTTTTAAATAAATCTATTTTTACTTCCTATTCCTTTCTCTATTGAATTTATTAGGCAACATTCATCAAAATTTTGATAATAAAAATAAAATGAGTGACATCAGAGAAATGACACCATGAGGAGCACTCCTGACACCTCTCCCCAAAATTTCAACAAGTTCTACAACCAGAGACAGAAAAATCTATCCCTGGAGCATCTGGAAGTCCCACACACTGAACAAGAAGCCAATACAGGTTACAAAGTGCAAAAAGCCTGGGGAGAGTGGTCCACAGAGTGCTGAGGCATACTGGACACACCTGGAGGCGCATAGAAAGACACCTTGAGAGCATTTGGCTGCCCGATTATGCTGACGGCTCTGACTGACAGAGCCTTACTCAGAGCCCTGTGCTGAGTGGGGATAGAGTGGGGATCTGCCAGCTCTTTGAGCCTCTTAATCTCCAGGCAGTGGCAGTGGCAACCTCATAGCTGGATCATCAGGCTGCTAATTCAGGAAGGAGAGATTAGGAGAAAGGTTCTGGGAAAACGGACTCTCCCATTGTTGAAGCCTGCAAATGCTAACAACTACCACCAACAAGACTGAGGCCTAGTATATGACATCGCCATAGAGACACATCAACTGCAAATCTCTACCTAAGCATGCCACAGGGGCAGAGCCTGGGGTACAGAGCCACTGACCAGGAAGAGGGAGAAGAAAGAAAAAGGAAAAAGATAACCTCTCAAAATCAAGAAAAATATACAGTCTTTATAACTTTTTTCACTTTTTTTATTTCTTTCATCTTCTTATCTTTATTTTTTCTTCTTCTTCCACCTTGTTCCTTTTATTCTCTGCTCATCTTATTCTTTTCTCTTCGTTTTGAACTACATTACCCATAAGTGTTACATTTCCCATTTTTTTTCTTTCTCTCGGTGAGGGTTACACTCCAAAACCCTTGACTCTCTCCATTTTTTTCTTTTTTCTTTTTTCCCTTTCTCTTAGTTTCTTCTTTTCTCTTTCACTTTTCCTCTCATTTGATCCTCACTCATGAACAAATTATTTTATTTTGGATTCAAATTTTTTCTTTGTGGTATTTTGTATGCCTTTTACTTTGCTTTTTAACTCATTATCATTCCCCCCAACCCTGGCTCTCCATTCTATGTAGTTTTTGTTCCACTTAATACAATAGTATTTTTTTTCCTTTTTTGTGTTTCCCTCATATCCCTTTCACTATATCTCTCAGTCAACCATCATTTAAAAGCAAATTGTTTTATTCTTTTTTTAAATTTGTTTTATTTTATTTCTTCATTTTAGAAAGGAGAGAGAGAGAGAGAAGAGAGAGAGAGACAGAGAGAAAGAAGGGGGGGGAGGAGCAGGAAGCATCAACTCCCATATATGCCTTGACCGGCAAGCCCAGGTTTTCAAACCGGTATTGTTTTATTCTTGATCCAAATTTTTTTCTTTGCATTTTGTGGGTCCCTGCCTCCTTTCTGCCCCTCTATCACTTCTCCCCAACTCAGACCCTCCATTATAGGGAGTTTTTGTTCTATTTAGCACAATATAATTCTCAGTTTTTCACGGTATTTTCTCAAAGAAGGGAAAAAAAATAATTTTTAAATTATTTTTTTATTGTGTTTTTTTAAACTTTTTATTCTTTATTAATTCTCATTAGTGGTATTAACAAAACCACCCTCAGATGCCATTAAGGAAAAGGAAATCAAATATCATGGATTCAATTGACAGAGATGTAGCACAGATAGATGAGGAAAATCTATAGAAAAAAAATTTAATAGATTGGGAACCTTGGAGTTAAATGACAGAGAATTTAAAATCCTAAAAATACTCAGAGATATACAAGAAAACACTCAGAGATAGGCAATTTAGGGAGCTCAAAAAACAACTACACAAAGAATATATTACCAAGGAAATTGAAACTATGAAAACAAATCAAACAGAGATGAAAAATTCAATTCATGAACTGAAAAATGAGGTATCAAGCTTAGCTAATAGAACAGGGCAGATGAAAGAGAGGATTAGTGACATAGAAGACAGGCAACTTGAGGCACAACAGAGAGAAGAAGAGAGAGACTCAAGAATTAAAAAATATGAGAAAGCCCTACAGGAATTGTCTGACTCCATTAAAAAGAATAACATAAGAATAATAGGTATAGCAGAAGGAGAAGAGAGAGAAAATGGAATGGAGAACATATTCAAACAAATAATAGACGAGAACTTCCCAAGCCTGTGGAAATATCTGAAGCCTCGAATTCAAGAAGCAAACAGAACACCGAGTTATCTTAACCCCAACAAACCCACTCCAAGGCACATCATAATGAAATTGGCACAAACCAACAACAAAGAAAAAATTCTCAAGGCAGCCAGGGAAAAGAAGAATACAACATATAAAGGAAGGCCTATTAGATTATCATCAGATTTCTCAGCAGAAACTCTATAAGCTAGAAGAGAGTGGATACCAATATTTAAAATTCTGAAAGAGAGAAACTTCCAGCCAAGAATACTATACCCATCAAAGCTATCCTTCAGATACGAAGGAGAAATAGAAACATTCACAGATACAGAAAAGATGAGGGAATTTATCATCAGAAAACCCCCACTTCAGGAAATACTAAAGGGGGTTTTCCAACCAGACACAAAGAACAAAACAAAACCACAAGTAAAAGCTCCACCAAGAACACAATAAAACCAAATTTAAACTGTGACAACAAAAGCAAAAAAAGGGGAGAGGACAGAGATTAACAGTAGCGAAGGACGATGAAGTGCAGAAACACTCATAAGATAGGGTACTACAATGAATATGGTAGGTGCCCTTTTCATTACTTAATGGTAACTGCCCCTGAAAAAATCACCACAGAAGCACATGACTTAAAAAAGGTAGTAACAGAGGAAAGAAGTATGGATTACAACCAAACAAAAACAAATGATGGAAAAACAAAAGAGAAGAATCAAACAAGATACAAAATAACAGAAAGCAACATATAAAATGGCAATAGGGAACCCTCAAGTGTCAATTATTACACTAAATGTAAATGGATTAAACTCACCAATAAAAAGACAGAGCAGCAGAATGGATTAAAAAAGAAAATCCAACTGTATGCTGCCTATAAGAAACACATCTAAGCAACAAGGATAAAAACAAATTCAAAGTGAAAGGTTGATAAACAATACTCCAAGCAAATAACATCCAAAAAAAGCAGGTGTAGCAATACTCATATCAAACAATGCTGACTATAAGACAGCAAAAGTAATCAGAGACAAAATGGTCGTTTCATAATGATTAAGGGGACACTGAATCAAGAAGACATAACAATCCTTAATATATATGCACCAAACCAAGGAGCACCAAAATATATAAGACAGCTACTGACTGACCTAAAAACAAAAACTGACAAAAATACAATCATACTTGGAGACCTCAATACGCCACTGATGGCTCTAGATTAGGGGTCTCAAACTCGCGGCCCGCCGAACAATTTTGTGTGGCCCGCAGACTAATCCACGGGCTTACTTAATTTTATCCAAAATATTTTGAACTTTTTGGATTAGTCTTCGGGCCGCACAAAATTGTTCGGCTTGCCGCATGCGGCCCGCGGGCTGCGAGTTTGAGACCCCTGCTCTAGATCATTCATCCAAACAGAAAATCAATAAAGAAATATTGGCCTTAAACAAAACACTAGAGCAATTGGCTATGATAGATATCTACAGGACATTTCATCCCAAAGTGACAGAGTACACATTTTTCTCTAGTGTACATGGAACATTCTCAAGAATTGACCATATGTTGAGCCACAAAAATAACATCAGCAAATTCAGAATAATTGAAATTGTACCAAGCATATTTTCTGATCATAAAGCCTTGAAACTAGAATTCAACTGCAAAAAAGAAGTAAGAAAACCCCCACAATAATGTGGAAACTAAACAACATACTTTTCAAAAATGACTGAGTCAAAGAAGAAATAAGCACAGAGATCAAAACAAGTTCAAGAAAGATATATACAGACAAATGAAAATGACAATACGACATATCAGAATCTATGGGATGCAGCAAAAGCAGTAATAAGAGGGAAGTTCATATCACTTCAGGCCTATATGAACAAACTAGAGAGAGCCCAAGTAAACCACTTAACTTCACACTTTAGTACTAGAAAAAGAAGAACAAAGACAACCCAAAATCAGTTGAAGAAAGGAAATAATAAAAATCAGAACAGAAATAAATGAAATAGAGAACAGAAAAACTATAAAAAATTAATAAAAGAAGGAGATTATTCTTTGAAAAGATCAACAAAATTGGCAAACCCTTGGCAAGACTCACCAAGGAAAAAAGAGAAAGGACTCATATAAACAGAATCCAAAATGAAAGAGGAGAAACCACAGATATCAAAGATATACAAAGAATTATTGTAGAATACTATGAAAAACTATATGCCACCAAATTCAACAATCTAGAAGAAATGAATTCCTAGAACAATACACCTTCCTAGACTGAGTCATGAAGAAGCAGAAAGCCTAAACAGACCAATAAGCAGGGAGAAAATAGAAAAAACTATTAAAAACCTCCCCCAAAATAAAAGTCCAGGCCCAGATGGCTATACTAGTGAATTCAATCAAATATTCAAAGAAGGCTTGGTTCCTATTCTACTCAAAGTCTTCCAAAAAATTGAAGAAGAAACAATATTTGCAAACACACATTATGAGGCCAACATAACCCTCATACCAAAACCTGGCAAGTAAGGCACAAAAAAGAAAACTACAGACCAATATCTCTAATGAATACAGATGCTAAAATACTAAACAAAATACTAGAAAATCGAATACAACAACATATTAAAAAAATAATACATCGTGATCAAGTGGGATTCATCCCAGAATCTCAAGGATGGTTCAACATACATAAAACGGTTAACGTAATACACCATATCAACAAAACAAAGAACAAAAACCACATGATCCTATCAATAGATGCAGATAAGTCATTCGATAAAATACAACATAATTTTATGTTTAAAATACTCAACAAAATGGGTATAGAAGGAAAATATCTCAACATGATAAAGGCCATTTATGATAAACCATCAGCTAACATTATATTAAATGGCATAAAACCGAGGACTTTCCCCCTTAAGTCAGGAACAAGAGTGGGTTGTCCACTCTCTCCACTCTTATTTAACGTGGTGCTAGAAGTTCTAGCCCGAGCAATCAGACAAGATAAAGAAATAAAAGATAAAGAAATAAAAGGCATCCATATCAGAAAAGAAGTAATGGTTTCACTTTTTGCAGATGATATGATCCTATACATTGAAAACCCCAAAGACTCCACAAAAAGATTACTAGAAACAATAAACCAATACAGTAAGGTCGCAGGATACAAAATTAGTATACAAAAGTCCATAGCCTTTCTAGATGCCAAAATGAAACATTAGAAAATGAACTAAAAAAAAATAATCCCCTTCTTGGTTGCAACAACAACAACAAAAAAATACCTAGGAATAAACATAACAAAGAATGTAAAGGACATATATAATGAAAACTACAAAGCATTGTTAAGGGAAATTAAAAAGGATACAATGAAATGGAAAAATATTCCCTGTTCTTGGATAGGAAGAATAAATATAGTCAAAATGACCATATTACCCAAAGCAATATACAAATTTAATGCAATTCCCATCAAAATTCCAATGACATTTTTTAAAGAAATGGAACAAAAAATCATCAGATTTATATGGAACTATAAAAAACCCCGAATAGCCAAAGCAATCCTAAGGAAAAAGAACGAAGCTGGGGTCATTACAATACCTGACTTCAAATTATATTATAGAGCCACAACAATCAAAACAGCATGGTATTGGAAGAAAAATAGACACTCAGACCAGTGGAACAGAATAGAAAGTTCAGAAATAAAACCACATATATATGGTCAAATAATTTTTGATAAAGGGGCCAACAACACACAATGGAGAAAAGAAAGCCTCTTCAACAAATGGTGCTGGGAAAACTGGAAAGCCACATGCAAAAGAATGAAACTCGACTATAGTTTGTCCCCTTGTACTAAAATTAATTCAAAATGGATCAAAGACCTAAATATAAGACCTGAAACAATAAAGTATATAGAAGAAAACATAGGTACTAAATTCATGGACCTTGGTTTTAAAGAGCATTTTATGAATTTGACTCTAAAGACAAGAGAAGTGAAGGCAAAGATAAATGAATGGGACCATATCAGACTAAGAAGTTTTTGCTCAGCAAGAGAAACTGACAACAAAATAAACAGACAGTCAACTAAATGGGAGATGATATGTTCAAACTACAGCTCAGATAAGGGCCTAATATCCAAAATATACAAAGAACTCATAAAACTCAATGACATACAAATAAACAATTCAATAAAAAAATGGAAAGAGGACATGAACAGACACTTCTCCCAGGAAGAAATACAAATGACCAACAGATATATGAAAAGATGCTCATCTTCATTAATTATTAGAGAAATGCAAATCAAAACTACAATGAGATACCACCTCACACCTGTTAGATTAGCTATTATCAACAAGATAGGTTAATAGCAAGTGTTGGAGAGGCTATGGAGAAAAAGGAACCCTCATCCACTATTGGTGGGAATGTAAAGTAATACAACCATTATGGAAGAAAGTATGGTTGTTCCTCAAAAAACTAAAAATAGAACTACCTTATGACCCAGCAATCCCTCTACTGGGAACTCAGCCCCAAAACTCAAAAACATTGGTACATAAATACACATGCAGCCCCATGTTCATTGCAGCATTGTTCACAGTGGCCAAGACATAGAAACAACCAAAAAGTCCTTCAATAGATGACTGGATAAAGAAGTTGTGGTACATATATACTTTGGAATACTACTCAGCCATAAGAAATGATGACATCGGATCATTTACAACAACATGGATCAATCTTGATAACATTATACGGAGTAAAATATGTAAATCAGAAAACACTAAGAACTGCATGATTCTATACATAGGTGCAACATATAAACGAGACTAAGAGACATGGACAAGAGTGTGGTGGTTAGGGGGGGTGGAGGGTGGAGAGGGAGGGAGAGGGTGCAGGGGAGGGGCACAAAGAAAACCAGATAGAAAGTGACAGAGGACAATTTGACTTTGGGTAACAGTTATGCAACATAATTGAATGACAAGATAACCTGGAGATGTTTTCTTTGAACGTATGTACCCTGATTTATTGTCACCCCATTAAAATTAATAAAAATTTATTTTAAAAAATAAAATAAAATAAATCTAATTTTTAAAATGTGTAAGAGATTATTGATCATTTGCTGGTGACTATGATACCCCTGTAGACTCAGAAACATGGTGTGTACATATTATAGATTTCAGGACATGGGTGAGGAGGAAATGAGAAAAAGGGAAAGGAAATTATGTCAATTCTCAATATTTTTACAACATATACAGACACACACAGACACATATGTGCATATGATACATATATATGTGTTTGTATATATAAAGTTATGTGAGCCATGAGACATTGGCATGAAAACATATTTTCTGCAATTGGAAAAATTAAATTCAGGAAATGTGTTCAGTTTCCAATTCAAGTTCAAAGGTGTATAACAAGTCTCAAAGAGACTTTGGGAAGTATTATTTCTGGAGATAAGTCCCTACCCTTTGATAGGTTGCTTGGACCAGGAATAAGTAGCTCCAGTATGGGTGGATCTCACCTCCTAGTCTGGTAGGCAGTTAGAGAAGCAAGAGCAGAGCAGCAATGATGGGCCAGGTGCAGAGTCACCATGGTGAGAGCCCTGGGTTGCCTCGCAATGGGCAAAACTATAGCCCTTACAGGCCCACTCCCTTGAGCATAAACCCCTGGAGATGACAACTAGGCCCAGCTGTGTTTCAGCTCTAGACTCCGAGAAGCAGTGAAATCAGATGGAATGATGCCATGGCTGACCTCAGGACCAGCTATGAGGACTAATGACCCTACCCTGGTACCAACCAAGCAGTGGAGACCGGGACCTTGAGGAGATATGTGCACTGGGAAAACTGATGAAGAGTATGGAGATCCTCCCCTGAGAGCTCAAATAAAAGCCCTGAGGATGGAGGACCCAATGGCTCTCCCTATGGGGCTCACTGCACCCTCTCCCAAACCCTTGTTTCCTCAGTGTGTGCTCTCTTCTAGAGCTCGCCCAACCTCTTCTGAACTGCTCCTCCTTTGTCTCGCAAGGTTGTATCTCCCTCCCTCATTTCTCTCTTTCCCCACTAAGCTCCAAGGGCCTTTCTTTTGCTCTACTTTGTTTCCTGAGCCCATTTCTTCTACAGCTCGCTTCTACCTCTGTGGCTTTCTGAATAAACTTTCTCTCATAGTTTGAGTCTTGGCTCTGAATTCTTCCCTTAGACAGGACTCAAGTCTGAGGTTGCTGAACCGAACTTAGCCCCTCGGTGCCCGTTTTCCCGCCGCTAATGCCGAGACCGTGGTCAGGCCAGTCCACAGGGTGGGCTGTGGCATGACCCCTTCCCCGCTAGCTCCTAGGGAAGGAGAGGGTTCTCTTCTGCCTCAGAGCCCTGCATTCTATAATTAGCCAAGGCATTGGCCCCGGCATTGTGGGTGTGTGTGTGTGTGAGATAAAGAACACCAGAGGTTAGTGAACTCATACAGCTTGTCACCTGGGTCTTCTGCTATCTTTGCAGTGTCCTAGGTGGAACAGGAAAGGTCACAGGCCCACTCCTCTCGGAAAGCCTTGTGACGAGCCTGGCCTGGAGCAATTTGCTGGGCCTGCTTTTCTGGGTTATCCAAACCTCCCCGGAGTGAGGTCCAGTCAGGATGTGGTCTGAACTGAGAGGCATTTACCAGGACGTTTACCGCCGAATCTACTTGGTCTGAGACCAAGTCATAGCTGTTCCCCCAAGCTATGAGAGTAAACACTGCCTCCTATTTTTAGTAATTCATTGCTTGCACAAATAGCTCAAAATCCAGACCTACTTGAGTCTCAGCAATCTCCAGCTTAACAGGCCATTCTGTAGTGACAACCACCTCAGCAGTAACCTCAACATTTGCCCAGGGTTACCATGGATAGGTGTCATGCTCAGTGTTCCATACGCATTATCTTGTGTCGTCCTCATGTGGTGTAGTTATTATTATTATCCTTAGTTTTCAGATGGGGAAATCAAGATTCAGAAAGGTTAGCCCTCCTGCCCCAAGTCACACAGCCCTTCAGAAGCAGAGCTCAGTCCTGAACCTAAGTCACTTCAGCCACGGGATGCCGTGGTCCATGTTTTCTTTTTTTTTTTTTTTTTTTTTTGCATTTTTCTGAAGCTGGAAACAGGGAGAGACAGTCAGACAGACTCCCGCATGCGCCCGACCGGGATCCACCCGGCACGCCCACCAGGGGCGACGCTCTGCCCACCAGGGGGCGATGCTCTGCCCATCCTGGGCGTCGCCATGTTGCGACCAGAGCCACTCTAACGCCTGGGGCAGAGGCCACAGAGCCATCCCCAGCGCCCGGGCCATCTTTGCTCCAATGGAGCCTTGGCTGCGGGAAGGGAAGAGAGAGACAGAGAGGAAGGCGCGGCGGAGGGGTGGAGAAGCAAATGGGCGCTTCTCCTATGTGCCCTGGCCGGAAATCGAACCCGGGTCCTCCGCACGCTAGGCCGACGCTCTACCGCTGAGCCAACCGGCCAGGGCGGTCCATGTTTTCAACCACTTTTTATTTCTGCCTTTCCAAATTCCATAACAGCATCTGTGGCGGGATGTTTACTGTATGGGCTCCGGTCCAGGTGTCTCAAAGAATTTTAGTTGATAATTGAATTTGAGTTAAGTAAACAAGAGATTATGTCCGTTTATATGGGAGATATTAAATATCATTTTCTTATTGGTATATTATCTTATTAAGCCATTGGATTTGCAAATTACTTTGTTCTCCTCATTATGTTCTCTTTTCACAAGAAACTCAAGATATTTTTCCAACACAGTGGTATTGGGGGTGACTGCTTGACAATTTAAAGGTTGCCCAGCAGTTGTGTCGAATACAGTCTTAAAATGGCCAATAAAACCATCAAAGTCTGAGCAGTCTCCGGGGTGGGGCCAGAAATGTGGCTGCGGCTCCCTGTTGATTGCTTTAGCAGAAAAATTAAGTTCAGGATTTTGTGTTTTCTGAGATGACTGGCATGATTATCAGAGTAGCTGCACCTAGAAAATTTTCTACTTAAATCTATTGATCTCATATAAATGGTATACGGAGAAACAATAAGTGATAGTTTGGTTGCCAAATAAAAGTCCAGGGAACACCCACATGGAGACAATATGCTTGTTCCTAATTTGACAGCTCTCAGAGGAAAAACATTGTGGTGTGGGCCGTTTCCTGGTGAGTCCTCATTGGGTGCATGAGTGTATAAAAGCTCCACTAATTATGTGGTGAGGTGGAGTGGCAGGCAGTGGCCTCATAGAATGCCTGCACTGGAAGTTAAGAGTCAAGGCTCTTTTGCTTGCAAGTAAGAGAAACCTACTTTAAACTAGCTTAATCAAAAATAAATGAATAATAATAACATTTACATATACTGTTGACCCTTGAACAACATGAGTTTGAACTGCGTGGGTCCACTTACACGTGGATTTTCTTTTTAGTAGATACACACAGCACTGGAAATGTATTTTCTTTTCCCATTCTTAATAACATTTTGTTTTCTCTAGCTTACTTTACTGTAAGAATATAGTACCTGCCTGACCTGTGGTGGCTCAGTGGGATAAAGCGTCGACCTGGAACACTGAGGTTGCCGGTTCGAAACCTTGGGCTTGCCCGGTCAAGGCACATATGGGAGTTGATGCTTCCTGCTCCTCCCTCCCCTTCTCTCTCTCTCTCTCTCCTCTCTCTCTAAAAATTAATAAATAAAATATAAAAAAAAATTAAAAAAAAAAAGAATATAGTACCTAAAACATATAACATGCAAATATGTGCTAACGGGCTGTTTTTATTATTGGTAGGGCTGTCAGTCAACAAAAGACTATTAGTAGTTATTAAGTTTTGGGGCAGCCAAAAGTTATACACAGATTTTAACTATGCAGGGGAGTTAAGGGGCAGGGCTGTGCCCTAACACTTGGCATTATTCAAGGGTCAGTTGTACAGTATGTACATATTATACATGAGATAAGGTCAATGGGACAGGGCTTTTGCTCTGAGGATACAAGGTTATCCAATGGAATCCAAGAATGACAAGTGTTGGGGAATTGGGGAGAGACCAGGATTCCTTTGGTGCAGGGCAGCTGCCCTCTCAGGCACCTTCCTTCTGGGACCTATGCCTCCTCATTCCTGCTTCTCCTCCCTCCTCCTCTCTCTTCTTGTTTCCTGTGGGCCACCTCTATCTGCTTCCCTGTTTACGGCTGCCGCAACTCACAATGTCATCTGCCCTCAGCTTATTTGACCAAAAGACCCTGCTCTGCACCTCAGGTACAGATGTGGGGTCAGAGAATGTGGATGACTGAGTCCAGCTCAGGCCAGCAGCCCCAACTGTCAGCTCCTTTCTGAGTGTGTGGGGGCAATTGGGCTCAAACACGGCCTTTCGGGGGCTGTAACTGTGTAATAAGGGTCAATTTCCAAATGCTCTTTTCTTTCTATTCTTCTGAATACACAGCTTCTCAAAAAAAGTTGAATTTTTGTCACTATTACTCCTCTAATGGTGGGGGCAAATGTGAAAAGTACATGCTCTCTCTGCATGGAAATGAAGTATGAGGGAATGCCTGCTTAACAAAAAGTGATAACTGATTATCTGCATTTTTATTCCTCAGACGAAGAAGAGATGATTCATTTTGTCCTAACCTAATGTTTTTATGTTTGAAAGAATTTTATTAATCACCTATTAAAATTAACTACACTGACTATAATGAAGTAATTCTGTCAGCTATATTATTTTATAGGTACAGTTATGCTTATCAAATATACCTTGAGTGTTTCAAGAAAAAATAGTGGATATTTTAGAAAGATTTAGATTTGTAAACAGATTAGTCACTTATATATCTGCTAGGTAAATTCAGAATTTTTGCATGTGAGGTTTTTTTTTAAGTTGATTGCTCACAAAGACTGAGACGTGGAGGACCCAGGTTTAAAACCTCGAGGTCACCGGCTTGAGCACAGGGTCAGTGGCTTGAGCATGGGATGTGACCCTATGGTCACTGGCTTGAAGCCTAAGGTTGCTGGCTAGAGCCCAAGGTCGCTGGCTTGAGCAAGGGGTCACTCACTCTGCTGTAGCCCCCTGGTCAAGACACATATGAGAAAGCAATCAATGAACAACTAAGGTGCCGTAACGAAGAATTGATGCTTCTCATCTCTCTCCCTTCCTGTCTGTCTGTCCCTATCTGACTCTCTCTCTGTCTCTGTCAAAAAATTAAAAAAAGAAACACACAGTAGGATATTCCAAAGATCCATAACCTGTTGGAAATTGAATGGATGAGACCAGGAGTTTTAAGCATATCCATAGTGTTTTATTTTTAAAAATCATCTGTAGCAAATATGAAAAATGTTTATTGTTGATTCTTGGGTTTTAGTATAAGCCATATGATGAAACAATCTGACTTTTCTAGTAGAAACTGATCTCTTAGAAATGCCTCCCACTCTGGCACATTCATAATTAATGAAAAGGAATTACATGAGTATGAGTTCACTGCATGCATATTCATTGCACGAACATTACTAGAGTCAAAGAATGGAGTAACAGGGGGAAAGGAAAAATGCATTTCAAATTATGTAGCCCTAATTTTCTTCTAATTGATACTCTTCTAAAGGACAGTAGAGATAAAATTCATACCTATTAACACTATCATCATAGCTGACATTTATTGCATGATTTATAATGTGTCAGTCACTTGAAAATACTTTACATGAGATATTAGTTAGGATACAAGTTTATTGACCATAAGAGATCAATAACAATAGCTTAACAAGACAGAATTTTATTTGTCACTCACATAACATTCTGAATATATGCAGTCCATCGCTAATATGATGGCTCTATGAGGATCAAGGATCCAAGCTTCTTTTATCTTATTTCTCTGCCATTCTTAGGATATATTACCCTTATAGTCTAGAATAGCTCTTGGCTCTTCATCACTAGCTGTTGCTCATATTTCCTTGGCCAGAATTAAACCACATGAGCACATCTGGCTGCAAGGGAAGCTGGGAAATGTAGTTTTTTATTCTGCATAGCCATGCATGGCAGCTATAAAAATTGGGGTTTCTATGTCTATAGAATAAGAAAAGATGGATATGGGGGGCATAAGAAGTCTGTGTCACAAGTGGATAGTTTCTAGTTAACCTTTCAACAACACTAGGAGTCAAGCCCAAATTGTCCCATTTAACACTTGAGAAAAAGAGAGATTAAGTTACTTGCTAGTACTTCATGGAGCTGGGTGTGGCTTTATTTTTGTTTCTTTTGCATTTGCATCCAGTTTGCTGAGAAGTTCTAATATTTGGATATGGGCAGGGAGTTCTCAGCCTCCCTGGGACTGCCACACCTCAGTAGTGTTTGCTTGATTTCATCACACCATTTAACATAAACATCCAGGAAGGCACTGTGCTTTAGTTTGAAAGCAAGAACACATTGAATTTTATTCAAGGAATTCTGTGACATTTATTGAGCAATGGGTAGTACATTTGGGTGTTGCCCAATCACAACTAGGAACCTAGACCAAGGAAATGTCATTCTTTAGTTTGATTCAGAATATACCTGGATTTTGGTTAGGCTAGAAAATGTGCCTCTAAAATCTTTTTAATAAGAAGGAAATGCTTTATGTACAGAAGATGTGTTATAGAATTGTGTATCTGAAAACTGTATAATTTTGTTAACCAGTGTTATCCCATTAAATTCAATGAAAAATAAATGAAGATAAAATAAAGAAGAAGGAAATGCTTTAATAAAATATATGTTCTCACATCTCTTTCTGAGCCCAATAATAAGACCATGGACTATTTCCAAATTGTTAAATAAAAAGTAGCAAATTTTCTAGAACTAATTTTATTTTAAGGGGGAAAAAGTAGCATTGAAACCAAATGTTACTTTTCTACAACGCATCCAACCACCAACCACTTTTCTACAATGCATCCAACCACCAACATGTTACATGCAAGAAAATTTGGCAGCAGAGTGACCCTTTTCTTCCACTGAGATCACAGTTTCTAAGAGTTGGCATGTGCTGAAAACAAAATTACAAAAAGGAACCCGTTTCCTGAAAGTTCACATCTGACAGCATTCACACTCATGCTAGATCAAAAGGATACACCTTAGGAAGAGGCACACAGTCAAACCTGTTGTAGATCTTTGCCTTTGGAAATGGTAAAAGTTGAAGGCATGGTTCAGGACCAGGATCAGGATTTGGCTAAGGCAAGGAGACACTCACTTCTGGCAGCAAAATTCATAGGGGTGCCAAAAAACTTACTAATCAAGATAAACAATACTTTAATGTAAAAATTTAAAAAGTGAAAATAAAATCATGATGAGCAAATATCAAAATTTTAAATGAAGACAGGTTGTTGTTGGTGGTGTTGCTACATTACATTGTTGAGTGATGGGAACACTCAGCCCCAAGTTCTTGGCCCCGAGGTCTTCAACAACCCTGCCAGGCAGGTTTATGAGAGTTAACAATTTGTACAAATAGATTGGGCAATATGGGGCTTTATATATTGTCATATTGTTAAATAATTATATACATATTTTTGATTATAGAGCTTATATTAATACTTCTCACTTAGTTCAAAGTATTTGGGGAATATTTTGATGTGCATATATAGAAGTGCACTTTCTTCCTGTGCGTCAGGCTCCCATATGGCTCCACAGGGCAATTCTTAGGACCTCCGGGAAACTGCTCTTCATACTAGATGAGCCATTGCTGAAGGAGCTCCAACTCTTAGGAGACCCAAAAGCCATGATTCCTTCTCTGAGACCATAGGCCTAAACACAAGACTGCCCACCCTTTAGCCACCTTGTTCCAAAGGCACTTGGCATTTTTGCAAAGATGGGAATCTTTGAGTTTGTCTATCTAGAGATGCATTAATATCTTCTAACTCAGGCTGGAAACCCCTTGATCCTTATCTCCCCAACACTTCCCTCCATGATTTAGTTCCCTCTTTTTTCTCTCCCTTTTTAATTCTTATTCTCATTTATAATTTTGCATGCTCGTGTTTATGTCATAGCTGCCTCTCCCGCCAGACTGCGGGCTCCATGTGTGCAGGGAGCCTGTCTGACTGGCTCATCACTCTGCCCCCAGGACCTAGGACAGTGTTTCCATATTGTAGATGGCTCATAGAGATCTTTTAATAAATGAATTTATAAGTGGTTTATCTGCATTGTCCAATTCTAAGTAAAGTTTCAGGTGCTTAATAAATGTTACTGGTAATGATGCTACAGAACTTTTTTTTTTTAGATTAAGGATGCCTTCAAATGTCAATTTTCTTCCATCACCTTCTATCTGGTTTTGTTGTGTTTTTTTTTTTTTTTTCATCACCCAAAGTCATATAGTCTTCTGTCACCTTCTGGTGGCAGAAGACCATATGACTTTGGGTGATGGGTATGCAACATAATCAAATGTCAAAATAACCTGGAGATGTTTTCTCTGAACCTATGTACCCTGATTGATTGTCACCCCATTAGAATTAATTTTTTTAAAATGTCAAATTTCTTTATTTTTCTCTTTTATTAGTGAGGTCTTGATAAAGCAATGTCTCTCCTACCTGACAACCACTGTTATAGTTTAAGAAATGTTTTGCAGCCTCTGGAAGGGTAGTAATACAAAGGGAACTTGAGTTAGTGGAAGGAGCATTGGATGGGCAGTCAGGAGGCCTGGATACGACTTTAACTCTAACAGAAAATGGAATGTGTTGGGTATCATGGGCTGGGTTTCTTCTGAAGAGTTGAATGGGCCTTTTCTCGTTCTCTTATAGGTCCTTGGCCATAGGTAAGCCCCTGAACTCCAAAGTCCCCCCTCATTTTTTTTAATTTAATTTTTTTTTAGTTTATTCATTTTTAGAGAGAAGAGAGAGAGGAGAGAGAGGGAAGGGGGGAGGAGCTGGAAGCATCAACTCCCATATGTGCCTTGACCAGGCAAGCCCAGGGTTTCGAACAGGCGAGCTCAGCATTTCCAGGTCGACGCTTTATCCACTGCGCCACCACAGGTCAGGCTACCCCCCCATTTTTTTAAGGTCTTCCCTGCCCAGCAGCTAAATCTGACCATGAACCCTGACAGCAGAGGCCTCTCAGAGAGCTCACTCTGTCCGCCACACACCATTCAGCAGCCAGCGAAGCCTCCATTGTCAGTGTCTTCCCTATTTACCTTCTCTCTGAAGATTCTAGAAAGTGTCAGGGGAATCTAAGAGCTTCTTCCTTGAGGAGCCCAGTGAATGTTCAGCCAATTCAGGTCATGATTTTGCAATAAGGCAGCAGACCAGGTGAGGAGGCCCTGTCTTCCCGGCTGTCTTATCAGTTTGGGAGAGGCAGGGTGATGATGGAAAGTGCTCTGTCTTTAGAGTCAGACAGATTGGGCATTCCCAGGATAGCATTCACTAGCCAGGCAGTCTCAGTTTGAAACTGAGAAAGTAGAAAGAGAATGATATTAATACTCTATCAGCACATGGCAGATATCTAACTCAAATGAACTTAAATGGGTGTAAATAACTTTAAAAATGACATAAGTGGAAATTACCCAGGGGAGCTTATCTAGTTTATCCTTTATAAACCCAGGAAGGGAGGGATATAGCTGGATTCCAGCAGACAACTGGGAGCTGGGTCTGCCACATCGTTGGGGTACTTCTTTTTGTTTCTGTTCTCTGTTCGTTTGTAGGTGCAAAAGTTTCAGTTCCTAAGAATCACTTTTTTCAGTGGTGGGAAACATGACCTCACATTTCACAGCTTCTCCACCAGAGAGAGATTGCTCCTCTTCCCTGTGGTCCCATTTGAAAACACCTGGAAAGGATTTAATTGGCCTGACTTGGATCACATGCTGAACCTTAAACTCAGTAGAAACATGTTGCAGGTGGTAGAGGAGTAGTCTTCAAAAGACGGTAGCTTGCTTTTTCCAGAAAATGGAGAGATGCCAGGAAGACTATGCAATAAATGTTCACCACACATGTTTACCTTTAAGGGTGGTTTGTGAGGATTAGAGGTAATGTATATAAAACACCAGTTGTGAAATGAGGATGATGATGATAACAAGTATTATCTCAGCATCTCTGGATAGCTGGGCTCCACATTTGGGGTCACTATATCTTGTGGACAGAGTGGACTCTCTTCTTTGCTTTTCTCTTGACCTTGGGACAATCATCATAATAGACACCTTAGTCACAGATGAAGAAAATAAGACCTAGAAATAGTATGTGGGCTTTCAGCTCAGAGGAGGCTTAGGTGCAACTTTCTTCCATCATCTTGAATCTGGTTTATCTGCTACCAGCCACCCCTCTATGGCCAGAAGTTTGACCCCAATGAGATCAAAGCTGTATACCTGAGGTGCACTGATGGGAAAGTTGGTGTCAGTTCTGCCCTGCCCTCCCCCCCAAGACCAGCCCCCTGGGCCTGTCTTCAAAAAAGGTTGGTGATGACATTGCCAAAGCAATTTGTCAGTGGAAGGGTCTAAGAATTACAGCAAAACTGACCATTCAGAACAGAGAGGCCCACATTGAGGTAGTAGTACCTTCTGCCTCTGCCCTGATCATCAAGGCCCTCAAAGAACCACCAAGAGACAGAAAAGCAAAAAATAATTAAGGACAGTGGAAATACCAGGTTCTAGATTTTTTTTTTACTTTTTTATTTTTATTTTTTACTTATTGATTTCAGGGAGAGAAGAAGGGAGAGAGAGATAGACAGACAGAAATGTCTATCTGTTTCTGTATATGCCCTGACCAGGAATTAAACCCACAACCTTTGCGTATCAGGACGACTCTCAAACCAACTGAGCTATCCTTCCAGGGTGAAATGTCACTTTTGATAAGACTATAAATATTGCCTGACAGATGCAGCACCAATCTCTAGCTAGAAATCTCTCTGCAACTGTTAGATAGATCCTGGGAACTTCCCAGTCTGTGGGCTGCAGTGTTGATGGCCGCCACCCTCATGACATCACCGATGACATCAACACTGGTGCAGGGGAATGCCGGCTAGTTAAGAACAACAACAGAAAATATTTCAATTAGAGATCATTTGACACCAAGGGAAAAAAAAAAGAGTATGTGACTTGCTCAAAGACACGTAGCTAGTGAGTGGCACAGTGAGGTCCAGTGCTCGAGGCGTCCAATCTGCTTCACCTTGTGTACACCACGTGGGGATTACAAGCACTGGCATGGAAGGCCCCTCTTACTGAGTGGCCTTGTGAAAATTTTTTAACCTCTCTGAGCCTCAAAGAGTCCCTTTGCAGGGCTGTTATGAAGATTACATGAATTAATATGGGTATATAAGCTTTATGATTATTCTGCCCTCTGATATTTCCACTTGGGCCTTCTGCTCTAGGGCTGGTCACCTCTTCCAATCTAGTATGTCTGGGGACACAATGGGCATTACAGTGGCACAACAATGCCTGGTATATATACTGCTCACAAAAATTAGAGGATATTTCAAAATGAATATGAAACGATAAAAAAAGAAGCATTTGATTTTTTTTAATCAAACAAGAACATCAGAAAAGCAAACCCCAAGTCAAAGAAAGTTGTTCGGTTATGCAGATGAGATGCAAAGCCAACTTTTATTTCATTGGTGAAAGTGCACTGTACACAAGGCTGAAAGCACTGGAGTGTCTGCATGTTCCCTGATCCCCTATTTTTTTTTTCCTTTTTTTTTTTTTTTTTTTGCATTTTTCTGAAGCTGGAAACAGGGAGAGACAGTCAGACAGACTCCCGCATGCACCCGACCGGGATCCACCCGGCACGCCCACTAGGGGCGAAGCTCTGCCCACCAGGGGGCGATGCTCTGCCCATCCTGGGAGTCGCCATGTTGCGACCAGAGCCACTCTAGCGCCTGAGGCAAAGGCCACAGAGCCATCCCCAGCGCCCGGGCCATCTTTGCTCCAATGGAGCCTTGGCTGCGGGAGGGGAAGAGAGAGACAGAGAGGAAGGCGCGGCGGAGGGGTGGAGAAGCAAATGGGCGCTTCTCCTGTGTGCCCTGGCTGGGAATCGAACCCGGGTCCTCTGCACGCTAGGACAATGCTCTACCGCTGAGCCAACCAGCCAGGGCCTGATCCCCTATTTTTGTGAGCAGTACAGTAAGGTTTATATAAGCATTAGCAATTTTTAGTATTATTTCTTGCAATGTGTTATCTTGTTAAATGCTAAAATCATCTCCTGTGCCATATTAAGTCATCTCTTACTCCCCGGTGAGATGCAGTTCGCTTTGGGGGAAACAGGCTTCATGGAACATCCCTGAGATGTGAGAAAGTGACATTCCTGAACCACAAGCCCTTGGGCTTAATTTGTGATCTTATAGGCAGGTTTCTAACTCTTTTAAATCTCAGTTTTCTAGATGAGGATTAAAATATCTACCACCCAGAAAATTGCTGTAAGATCAAAGAGGTAAAACAGAGAACATTTATCCAAACTTTTGACCAGCAAAGGATGCTCAATCAATACTGGTTTATCTTAATTCAGTCATTCATAGCCGTCCCCTAGGGATTCGTGGAAATCTCTAGTGGAATCTTCAAACAAGTTACGCACTGTATTCTATTAATTTAAAAATACACACACACATGTGAAAGCAGTGGTCCTCAGACTTAAGCACACATCAGAATCACATGCATCAGGGTAACTAACTCATCTCAGATTGTCCTGGACTTTCCAGGTTTAGCTCTGAAAGTCCCCCATCCAGGGGTGCTCTTGGGTCCCAGGCAAACCTTGGCCATTGTGCCAGAAAAATTGTTCCAACCCAGATTCCTGAGCTCCCAAAGCCAGACTCTCTGACTCAACAGCTCTGGTCTAGAATGGGGTCTGAGAATTTGCATTTCAAACAAAGTTTCCAGGAGCTGCAACTGGTCTGAGGACCACACTCCGAGTAGTGCTGTCTTAAAGAACTTTATGATACTCATGCTGTTACTTTGTGTTACGGTTCTAAAAATTGAGAGTCACTCCATTTTTAGAACATCACTGGAGTTCTCAAAGCCCTGTGAGGTTGGTGTTGTTATTCCATTTTATAGATAAGAATACTGAGGCTTATTAGGGGTTTAGTAATCTGCTTGAAATCACATAGCTAAGAAGTAACTCAAACCCAGGTCTGACACCAAAGGAAGTTTTCTCTATCCTGCCTCCTTCTACCACGCACTTCTGAGGTCATTGGCTCCCTTCGTTCAGGATGAATTCTCTCCAAAGAGGTGCTCTAGTGCCCCAGAGATACGGGCTTCTAGCCAGTCGTTACCATAGGTCTGCTGTGGACACAACAGAGGCTCCTGTGGGGATCTCTGCTATGCAAATTTAGCTTATATTGATATATCTTTTTAAATTAAGAAATAAAGAAATTGTCAAGATGGGATTGTTGCTTTGCAGATTGCATTATTACAACACATTTTGCACCATAAGATATAGAAACCAATGTTACATCCTGTTTGCCAAAAAGTACACTGCTCACAAAAATTAGGGGACCAGAGAATGTACAGATACTCCATCCAGTACTTTCAACCTTTTGTATAGTGCATTTTCACCAATGAAATAAAAGTTGGTTTTGCATCTCATTTGCATAATCAAACAACTTTCTTTGACTTTGCTTTTTTTTTTTTTTTTTTTTTCTGAAGTTGGAAACAGGGAGGCAATCAGACAGACTCCTGCATGCGCCCGACCGGGATCCACCCGGGGAGGATGTTCTGCCCATCTGGGGCGTTGCTCTGTTGCATCTAGAGCCATTCTAGCGCTTGAGGCAGAGGCCACAGAGCCATCCTCAGCGCCTGGGCCAACTTTGCTCCAGTGGAGCCTCGGCTGCAGGAGGGGAAAAGAGAGACAGAGAGGAAGGAGAGGGGGAGGAGTGGAGAAGCAGATGGGCGCTTCTCCTGTGTGCCCTGGCCGGGAATCGAACCCGGGACTCCTGCACGCCAGGCCGACGCTCTACCACTGAGCCAACCGGCCAGGGCCGACTTTGCTTTTCTGATGTTCTTGTTTAATAAAAAAAAATCAAATACTTTTTTTAATTGTTTCATATTCATTTTTAAATATCCCCTAGTTTCTGTGAGCAGTATATTTTAAAAATCCTGTTTCATTTCAATGTGTTATTGGTTGCACTGAGAGTTATTTTATTCTGATTTTGTTTCAGCACTGCTTACTTGACTTCTGGAGTCCCCCAAATGCAGCATTGCTAAGTGGATGCGGGACTAAACCAAAGTCATGGTAACAAATTGTATTGGATTTTGTTAGGATGATCAGGGCTATTATGTGTAAATTGGATAAAGCTTGCCCCGGTATTCAGCTTACATTGATCGCTTTCCTTCTTCATTTTCCACAAAGGAGTTCTAGTTCTGCTTGCTTCTCTGCCTTCCCTACAACCTCTCTCTCTGTTAGTTTGACCTCAGCCTCCATCAACTGATTGTGCTTTTGACTCGGTTCCCATCAGAGCTGTCATTTCTGGCTTCACATGGCTCCAGTGACTGTTGTTCTTTGATTGCAAGAGATGCTAGAAGTGACGCTGGGAGCAATCCCCACCTCATAGGGCTGTAGTGAAGTCCAGCTAGCGGATGTCTCTAAAATGTGGCATAGTACCTGACATATGGTGAGTGCTCAACCACCCTCGGTCCATTTCACATTCGGAGAAGCTCTCCAAACTGCACATTTCCCTTCATAATCCCCCCCCCCCCAACTCAGGGCTTCTTCTCCTGGGCCTGAAAGCCAACCCCTTCCCATAATCTAGGTGGCACTTTTTTAGGGTACCATTACCTCTCCTTTGTAGCACTAATCATGGTGCCGTTACATATTTTTTTTTCTATGACAGTTCTGTGGTTGTCTGCCACCTCTTTCAGACGATATGTGTTGTATGCATGATGAGCTGCTCAGATCCGCCTTTAGTATTGAAGTCTGTTACTGCTTCAGCTGCTAGAAGTGTGGACCCTCAGCTGCCAGCACCCTTGGCCTTGAGCTGCCTGCACAAGGCCACATCCCCTTCCAAGGATTGTTCTAGATGGGGGTGTAGAGGCCTGGCCTTCTCACTCACTTGGGGACAGCTCTAAAAGCTCTCCCATCTTTAGAAGTCATTTCAGCATGGGCCCAGGCTCCCCCTGAGCCTGTTTCCTACTTAGATTACATCCTCGGCTTATTCCTGCTGATTTCTCTTCCTCCCTTGGGTGTTAATTTTAAGAGCACTCCCTTACAAAATTCATGCATTCTAATCTCTTTCTCAGTGTCGGCTTCCCAGGGGACAGAATTTATACTACAATACTATCAATAAAGCTAGGGATTATATTGTTTTTGCCAATTGTGTGTATTCTCAGAGCCTACTATAGTCCCTGGTGCCAGTAGGATCTCTGTACATGTTTGTGGAAAGAATGAACAGATCAATGAATCAATGATAGCAATGTCGTTGGCAATTTCCAATTTCTGTTTCACCCCTTCCCTTTTTTTCAAAGGGAATATAACTTTTACACAGGAATTTCTTGGGTTTCTAGCCAGGGATCTATTTTCTTCCTCCTCATTCTCTCTCTGTCTCTGTCTCTGTCTCTCTCTCTCTCTCTCTCTGTCTCTCTCTCTCTCCTTTTTTTATTTTCCTCGTTCCCTTCCCTCCTCTCTCTTCCCTTTCTAAAATCTCTGTCTGGCAATCTTCCTTAGGTGCAGCTGAAGAGAGAGAGGGACGTTGGGGAAAGCCGCTGCGAGGTGGCAGGTGGCGGAGGGACACCGCTAGGTCGGGCTGGAGGCTGGTGCGGTAGCTGCAGCTTCCCGGCGCCTTGGGAGCAAGCACAGCGTAAGGCCGGGGGAAATCAATATCTGAAGGCTCTGCTCATTGCGTGGCTGTCAGAAGATATTTTCTCATTTTGAATGAGAAGAAAGGGCCTTTTAATATAACAAAGCTCTTGTAAAAAGAGAGAGAGAGAAAAAAAGAGAACTCACATTTTGAGTCCACGTGAAAAATGGCCTCTTCGCCCCTAATTTCTCACCCTCCTGTATAAAGCCTAGTCGGTCAGTGCTTTATTTTCTGCGATCCAATTTTTTGTTTAGTTTTGTTTTTGGCTTCTTCCCTCTCCCCGTCCGGAAGAAAAATTACCGGGTTCAAGTTAGAAGATTAGGTTTGAGACCTTGCTCTACCGCTTTGGTGTCTGAAGTGTCTCTGAGCCTCCGGCCCTCGGCTGGAAGGTGGATATTTGCTATTCAACTCACAGAGCTGGGTTTTGAGACGCTCAAATGAGACAATGGATAGGAACAAGCTTTGAAAATTGCAACAGGCTCTATGGAGAAATTGTCATTGTCGCTGTCATTGGCACTTAATCTTCAGAGAAGCAGAGCTTGAAAGTTAAAGCTGGTATAAGGAAATGAACTGCACTTTAAAGCCAAATACAAAGAAGTTTTTGTTTTTGTTTTAAATTTATTCCTCATTTTGCATAATGTTTGGCAAAGGTCCTTGGTAGCCTATATGATGAAAAATGGACTGTCCTTGTAGTGGAGTGAGAATGTCGAACTTCTCTGTAAATCAGGCATTATTTCATGTATTTATTAATTCAGGACAGGCTTGGGAAGCCACCTGTCCTCCAGGCCAGGGTTTTAGGTTGATCAGGTTGCTTTCACAGCTCAATTAGTTCATTTCATTTTTTCTGTCCTGCCTAAGGCAGCCCTGGAGTTCAGATCATGTCTGCTCTGAGGATTTACGCCGTAAGGAATAGCCTCCTACCCTCAGGACTGGGTGTGCAGGGATCCGTGACTTCCTTTGTGTAAAGCAATTTTCTGTAAAATAGAGGACATTTTTCCTTCTACAGAAGGCAGAGTGATCAAACTTCTGGAGCAGCCAGCAGAGGGGTGCCTTGAAGGTCAAAACATTGTTAAATCTTGGTAGTATCCAGGGGCTGAAGAGATCTTTTGTTATTTTTAGTCAGGTGTGAGGTGAGGTCAAATATTCAACAGACTTATATAGATCACCTGTAATAATTTTTGGAACAGAAATGTGCTTTTAAAAAGTCTTTGTCCTATCTGCAGGCATTTTTTCTGAAGAGTGAGTTTTATATTCCATGTAGAACAGGGTGAAGTATGAATAAACACAACACAAAAATATTACAGAAGCCAGCGGACAGATATTGTGCATGAAGCCCTTCCTCCATCATTAAGATGGTGTGATTGCAGACTCCCTGAAGATAGCAATCAGTCTTAGGTCCCTCTGACCCCACACAATGCTAGTAGACCCTTTGTGCATATAACATTGCATTACTCTTCTGCCTAAAACCCTTCAATGGCACCAGCCTCTCTATGACAAGATTCACTCTTCTTTGTTTGGTAGTGCAAGTCCCAACCAGGCTTGGTTTGTGACTCTCCCACTTTAACTCCAATGGCAGCCATTGGGAACAAACTGTAATGTCCTGAGCATGCCCCAATGAGGTGCAATGTGAATGCTCTTTCTCTTTTTTTCTCACCTGGCTAAATTCTTCTCTTTCTCTTTCCAGGCCCTGTTCAAGGATCTTCTTTGGGACAATTTCACTATCTTCTCTTCTTGCATCCTAAGCCATGTCTCCCACTGGGTTAATTGCCTGTCATCTGTGCCTCCTTTCCAACTTGCCCTAGACCTTGACATTCTGAATTGTTAATCAGCATTTTACTTGTCTGTGCCCACCTCTGGAGTGTTGTCTTAGAGAACAGAAACTATGCCTTGTTTGCCATTCATTCCCAGAGTCCAAGACCTCCAGTAGATGCCTGAAATTGTGGATAGTATCAAACTATCTACAATGTTTTCTCCTGTATACACAGGAAGCACTTTACAGCTTCTCTGGAGCATATCGGAATCACCAGTATCACTACTCTTTCACTTTGGGGCCATTAGTAAGTAAAATAAGGGTTACTTGAACACAGCACTGTGATACCAAGACAGTAGATCTGATAACCGAGATGGCTACTAAGTGATTAATAGGTAGGGAGTGTATACAGTGTGGACACTCTGGACAAAGGGATGATTCATATTTTGGGTGGGACGGAATGGGGAATGCATGAGATTTCATCACACTACTCAGAACAGCGTGCGATTTACAACTTATGAATTGTTTATTTCTGGAATTTTCCATTTAATATTTTCAGACCATGGCTCACTGCAGATAACTGAATCTTCAAATAATGGGGGCTGCTTTAGAGGAAGTACATAATAATTGTTGGTTGAATTCATCAGTGGATGACTGGTTCAGATTCTACTTCTCTCTCTCCACTGGCACCAACCTTTCTAGATGTTTCTTTATGGGGTCACTGGGCAGGGATTCTACAGACTGGATAGGGAAGGCCTGCATCTGTGATGAGACTTGCCCCTCTCCAAAGGCTTATTATATAGGTGGTTATGTTTCCACTGTTTCCCATTTTAATTGGATTAAGATATTATCCTCTAAATGGTGAAAACACTACTGAGGCATTCTCACGAGAAGTTAAGTACTATTAAGGTATAAGGAATCTTAGCAGTTATAGGGTCCATCCCTCTAATTTTGCAGGTGACAAACCAGGCCCGGGGATGGAAAGATTTGCCCAGCTCTCACACACAATCAGTTAGTGGCTAAAGAAGACCTTTGTTGCTTTTGCCTGCCTCAGTCTCTGGGGAACCAGCCCTGCCCATTCGGAGTCCTAGCATTTTGGGTGGTACTAACTTCACTTGCACATCCAAGATGAGCATATGAACTATGCCTAGCCAATCAGAGAGCATCAGGGCATGTGTTTCCAGGAGGCCAATTAATGCTAACGAGACTTGATTTCAGGATGTTGGACTAGAGAAGTTCATGTGCTCTGTTGGGGCTGCTGAGAGGATAATCCTTTTGGCAGCCATCTTGTCCCCATGAGTGGAGAGCCAAGGAGAGCAGTGCCAAGAGATGAGAGAGTGACATGGTTGCAGATGTGGATACAGCTGTGTCTGACCCCTGACCCCTCTAGAAACTCTTTAATAACTGCATTCTTTTTTGTTTGCTTTTTGCTTAAGTAGACTTCTATCACTTTCAACTAATTAATTTAATTGATATAATAATGTTAGAACCAGGTCTCTCAACTCCCAAATGCAGTGCTCTTTCTACTAAACCACACTGGGCATTCCTCTGATACACCTGATGCCACCCATTGTCACATAACAGAAAGCAGAATTGGGAGAGAATGGAGACAAGAGGGCTATGTTCTGATAGGGAGAGGGTATGTGCTTCCAAAGGGGGACTCTGGGGACCATGGGAGGCATGAGGTCACTGGGTTAATGGGAGCAGTTAGAATTGAAGTAAACAAGAGAGTACATGAACACAAAGATTTGCCTGCTTCCCTGTTGTAACCCTGACAGTCCAAAGAATAAGGACAGGTGGGGTGAGGGAGAAGGTGTAAATGCAACTAGAAGCAGATTCAGCTCGACTTTTCTTCTAGATTAATAAAAACACCTTTTGATCTGGACCTGGAAAAGTTGCTGGGGTGCAGACTGGGAAAGCGAATACAAAAGTCAAGATATTCTATTCTTAACATCTCATGACTCACCTAAGATGTGGGAAAATTCACTGCAGAACAGCCACAGCCATAATAAATAAACATTCAACATACCCAGCTCTACTCCTGTGACTGTGTTGGGTCATGTCCATGGATGGGTGTTCCAGGCCAACAATGGTATCTCTGTGTCATGCTAATGAGAGTGCTTCATGCTTTGGGAATCATTTGGTTTCTGGTCTCTGAGATCAGGTCTTCATTGCAATGCCCAAGAAGCATGAACTGAAACTGAGGCCTGTTCCTAGTGGGAATCCCATTCTGCCCACACACCAGGATGGGATTTTTAGAGGTCAGCTTCATCCCACTGATGCAACTCTCATTTCTCCAATCATATAGAGTTCAAAAATAAACAAAACTAAGCTATGGTGTAAGAAATTGGGATGATGGTTACCTTTGGGGATGGGGTTATAAGAGACTTGGAGAACTTGAGAGAGGTTCCTGGAGTGCTGGGTTTCTAAACTGTGTGCAGGTCACGTGGAGATGCTCAGTTTGTGAAAATGTATTGAGCTATGTGGGTAGGAGTACTATACTTGTCTATGGGGGTGTGATTCCCATAAAAAACGTTATATTATGTGCCATGCTGTCATTGTAGGCAATCATTTGGCACCATTGAGGTCTCAGAAATAATATGAAATAGAGGCCACTGAAATTATGTGATAATACCTATTCTAAGGTTGTCATACAGATGATCTAGAATATGTTCAAGTTAATTTTGAAATATTATAATCATCAAAATGAAAAGATGTTTAAAAAATATAGTAGATTGCTCACCATTCTCCAAAGGTCTAGGACACTGTTTGGAAAAACTAAAGGATTATGATATCTCAGACTCATAGTGTAAATGGATCTTAAACCCATTTATATCTCTCCACTTCCATTGCCAACATTCTAGTTCAAGCCACCAGCAACTCTGGCCTGGACCATGGCAATGATCTCTACTCTTCCTTAATGTATTATATAATCCATTGCCCACAAAGTAAGACTAGATTCAAAATGAGGCTCGAATTACTCTCCAACCTGAAGCCCTTCAAAGACTTCTTAATATTCTTTGTCTTCAGATCCCTTTCCATGGCCCATCACACACAGCATTGACTGGTCTCTCCTGCCTCTCTGACCATCCTCCTACCAGTCTCCCCCAGCTCACCCATTTCCAGCCCCGTTGGACTCTTTCTGTTCTTTCAACACCCCATGCTTGTCCTCGCCTTAAACTTTCACATATGCACTTCTGCCTGTACTAGGGGTCTCCCAGATCTTTGGATTGCTGACTCCCCCTCAGCCTGTTGGTCTCAGTTCAAAGGTCAGTCTTTATCACATCTCCTTACTTCCTTTTATTCATAGTATTCAAGGCTATTCTGTTTATTAGCTGTTTACCAGAATGCAGGTCCCGTGATGGCAAGGACTTGTCTGCCTTCTTTATCATTTATATCAGGAAGTGTCCCAGTGAGCAGCAGATGACACACTCAAAAGAGTTTAACTGAAAGGAATTTAACAAAGAGACCAAGTACAGAAATATGGGCAGGGTGAAGAAAAGCCCCACCCTAGGCCTAAAGGGGCAAAAGGAGGGAGCTGTGTCCCACACTCAGTGAAAGCTGCTCAGTGGAAGAGGGGCTGCCCACAGCACCCATGACAAATCAGCGAAGGAGTGGAGGGGATATAAACCGCCCAACTTCTTTCTTCTTTCTCCTCCTACCCTCAGATTTCCAGCCAGTGTTTCCTGGCCAAACCCAACTGGAGGCCAGAGAGCAAGGGAGCTTGGGAAATGTAGTTCATGGTAGTCAGCCTCCTGGGGCACAGAACAGGGCAGGGAAGAATGTGGAGTGAAACTGGATGGGAACAAACGGATAAGAACCAGTCCCATGACAGGTACAGGGTAGGTGTTCAACACATGTTGATTCAATGAATAAATGAGTAAGTGACTGAATGAAAAGATGAGCAAATAAAGAAAACTAAAAAGAAAGAAGGAGCTAGAAAAAATGAGCATTGGGTAAGTTTCTACTACAAGTCAGGCGTCTTATATAAACAATCTTGTTTAAATCTACATAGAGATCCGATCAGATGCCTTGTGTACCCACACATGGCTGAAGAACATGAGCCCTCTCATTCAGAAAGAATGTATCTCATTCAGGAGAAATCATGGGCTTAATTTTTATTGATTTTTAGAGAGACGAAGAGAGGAAGGGAGAGAGAGGGGAAGAGGAAGGGAAGCATTCATTTGTTATTCCACTCAGTCATGCATTCTTCGGTTGCTTCCCGTGTGTGTCCTGACTGGGGATCAAACTCGAACCTTGTTTTGGGACAGCACTCATAACCGATTGAGCAACAGACCAGGGTCAAAATTTACTTTTTTATTGCTGGATATTTAGGTGTATGGCTTTCCTTCACTCCTTCCCCCACGCCCCGATCACTTTTGCTACGAGCATTTTTGGAATTGCATTTCACTCAATGGAATTATTTCTGTAAGAGCCCATTTTTAGAAAATGTTTAGTTAAGACTGATTAAACACTACATTTGTTAATTATACTAAGTGGAGTTATCTTTGAGAATCTATTTTGAAATCTATTCTGGGATTGACTCTAAAAGAAGAGTCAAAATAACAGTGTCTCCTACCTATGCAGATGTATGAATACCTTTGTGAAGCTAGTCCATCATCCATCCATCCAGCCAGCCACCTACCCAATCATCCACCCATTCTTCCAACCATCTAGTCCAGACTGCCGAGGAGTCCTGGTGGGGAGTCTAGCAGTCACACAGGAGGTTGGTGACCTTCTCTGAAGATGTAACTTTACCATCTTCTGTGCAATCCTGTTGTTTGGTGGCCAAGAAGCTGAGCAAAGATATCATCACAGCTGTCCACCTTTGAGCCAAAACCATATAGATTCCACTTATTATGATACTGATCACCTGTCTTGATATTATAGCAGCTTTTGAGGCACCAAACTGAAACTTTCATTAGAAAATCCCCAATTCTATCTTTGAAATTGCCTCAAAGCATAGTAGGGAATGTGGGAAGGGAAATTACATAGACTGAGTATCTATTATGAGTCAGAAATTTGTATTGTATATAAAGCATAATGCGTTTAGAGTAGTGAAATCTGAAGCCAGATTATCTGGGTCTCAGTTCAGATCCCTGCTCCACTTCACCAAGATTGTGTGATCAGGTAAACTTAATTTCTCTTTTCCTTACTATCTTTATCTGTAATGTGAAAGAAATAATTATATCTCGCCATCAGGTTGTTGTAAGACTGGTGACCTAATAGCAAGCAGAATGGTGCCAGGCACATATTAAGTGCTATGCAAGTGTTTACAGTTATCATTACTGATCTTACTTTAAATTCATTTAATTTAGTTCCACAACAACTGTCTGAAGTAGAGCAGGGATGGACAATTGTCAGCCTATGGGCTGAACTTGGCCTCCAGATGTTTTGTTTGGCCTGCACATATTTCTTTAATTGGAGCCAACATTTTAGAATCTGGAGTTTTATATAAAAATCTGGAGTCCTGGCTCTTCTTAAAAAAATCCTCCTCTGGCAACAAGCAAAGGGAGCTACCATATTTCCCCACGTATAAGATGCTCCCATGTATAAGACACGCCTTAATTTGGGGGCCCAAAATTTGAAAAAAGAAATGTATTACAGAAAGTTATTGAACTCAAGTTTTATTCATCATAAAATTCATACAACTCATCACTGTCAAATGCAAGTAAAAATAATCTACAACTACTCTATAAGATGCATCCAGTTTTTTTTTAGTTCCCAAACTTTTCAAAAAAAAATGGTGTGTCTTATACATGGGGAAATATGGCAAATGACTCCTTTAGATGAGGAATGCACCTCAGCAGTGCCTTGACCGGGAGCTGATTTTAGTGCTGAGTGACAGAAAGCCCAACTAATAGTTGCTTCAAGGAAGGATTTGTTACATCAGCTCTGCAGTCCAAGATAGATTAGTTCCAGGGTTAATATGGTGGCACAAGAATGCTGTAAAGGGCGCTGCCCCCAAACACTGATGTTTTTCTGCCTTTCCTCCCTGACATCTTCAGCATGTTAGCTATGAAGTTTGCCCTCATTTGCACCAATGCCTCCCAATGCTCACAAGTCACATGCGGACAAACATATCCAGAAGAGAAGAGCCTTGTCCTCCTGTTGCTCTCTTTTTCTTATAAGGGAAAGCCTTTTAAAAAAATCTCTAGCTGACTTCCCACGAAGCTCGCAAGTGGTCAAGCCCAGCTCATATGCCAACACTCTAGTTGCCAGGGAACATAGGAAAGCATGTCTCACACTTCCTGCTGTTCTAAGTGGCAGGGCGGGGTCTGCCTACGGAAATGGGGAGGCAGGGTTAGCGAGCCACCAAGAAAAGAACGCTGGGCAAGACTCACCCAATGGCTGCTTAATAGCTTGCACCCAGCTCTCCTGCTCATTCAGCTACCTGTGGGCAACCAACCTGGTGATTTCCCATTTTACACCTAAATGGAAGCTCTTAGAGAAACATGACTTACCCAAAGTGATGCACCTAATAAATACTTAGAGTGTCTGCCACACAGTAAGCATTCAACAAATGACAGCTACAAATTCTGTCTAGTGAGAGGTTTAAGGCATGAAAATTTAGGTAGATTAAACAAAAAACATCAGTTTGAGTTCTTTAGAAAGAAACCTTACCATAGGTTCAAAGTGGCACTATGACTTTGATGTTTAGAATTTGAAATTAAATTGGTGTGTTTGCTGTGGCTGGCTAATCAATAACACCAAGCAATATTTATGGCCTCTTCAGGTGCCATGTAAGATGACAATTAAGATGCTTTATAGGGATGCGGGCACAACCCTTAGGCACTCAGCACCCAAACAACTCTGGAAGGCATTTAAGTTTTTAAAGATTTTAGAGATATGAGACAGAGATGGAGGGGAATGAGAAGGATCAACTTATAGTTAGTTCACTTTAGGGTTTTTTTTTTTTTTTATTGATTTCAGTGAGAGAAGTAGGGAGAGAGAGAGAGACATACAGGAACATGAATCTGTTCCCGTATGTGCCCTGACCAGGCATTGAACCAGCAACCCCTGTGCTTCAGGACGAAGCTCTTAACCAACCAAGCTATCCGGCCAGGGCAATCACTTTAGTTGTTTATTGATTACTTGTAGTATGTGCCTTGACCTGGCAAGCCAGTGTTTTGAACCTGCGACCATCAGCATTCCAGGTCATTGCTCTATCCACTGTGCCATCCGCCTGTTTTTTTCCCTTTCATTTTCATTTTCTTTTCTCTTTTTAATAAAAGAACAGAGCAGGGGCATGTGAATGTTGCAGCCACCAAATATTGTTGGGACTTATTAGCATGGCTTGCACATCAGTCCATAAACCACGGAGGAAAGCTGTAGTAAGTAGAAGCTATGTAGGTAAAGCTGTTCCTGATTCCACACTGAAGATAGAACCCCCCAAACAAGCCCCAGCACAGGTTTCTTAGTGGAAAGAACCTTCTTGGATTAATAATTATAGTGGCTGATGTTTCTTACTGTTCTTTTTTCAACTATATCGTATGAGCTACCTTTAGAACAAGAAGGTTGGAGCCCAGTCCTTCACTAATTCCTCAAGATATATATATTTTAAGCTCTCAGCAGCAAGTGAAGGTCCCAGGTTTTCCTCTGCTGTCCCCTGACTGTAGTTGGTGTTTGCTCACACTGGTTATTTCTTTTTCTTTCTTTTTTTTTTTTAGAGAGGAGAGAGAGAGGGTGAGAGAGAGAGAGAGAGAGAGAGAGGAGAGAGAGACAGAGAGAAAGAGAAGGGGGGAGGAGCTGGAAGTATCAACTCCCATATGTGCCTTGACCAGGCAAGCCCAGGGTTTCGAACCGGCAACCTCAGCATTTCCAGGTCAACGCTTTATCCACTGCGCCACCACAGGTCAGGCCACTGGTTATTTCTCATGCTGAGTATTCACTCTCTGCTTATCTCTAAGGGGGGGGGGAGCCAGATAGTTTTAAACATTCTCAGTGACTCATATAACTTGACCAGTTCTTTTATTTATTTATTTTGTTGATGTGTCTCATACACACACACACACACACACATGAAATACAGGATGCTAAAAAAGTTTCTACTTAGTCATATAATCATGAATTTCTGCTTTCTCGTGCATCTTCATTTATATTTTAGTTCCCTAGTTGATACAGTTGAAATAAAAATCTGATTATTTCATCTTTAGCCAAGAGTGTTAAAGTTGGGTTTCAGCCCTACAAAGCTTAAGAGTGCCGCGTCGTTACTGTTTTGCCCATTGGGTCGATTGCTTTGCTTCCTCCACTACTCTGGCATCAAACCCTGGGTCTGAACTCACTCAGTAATGAGACTAACAGAGCCAGTGCAATCTTACTTGGTTATTTTTAAAAAGCCCTGAAAACTCGGGGTGCGCAGTGACTAAGAGAAGAAGGCCAGATGAAAAAGATGGGGGGAGTGAGAGTGATGAAGGCAGATGCCACTAGGAACACTCAGCCCAGCTATTAGGGTGTTCAGTCAAAGGCTTGGTTCTTACATTTTGAGGTCATTATTTCGCTCTTAGTAGGAGTGTTTAAAGTAAAACGAGCTTTTCTGTTTATCTCACAGCTGCCATTTTATCTTAATGTACTCCTTGAAAGCTTCTTAAAGTAATGTTTACCTTTGCTGAATGCGGACGTATCTTTGCAGGCTACACTAAGTCCTGACTCCTTAGCATGGCACGCCTCTGCAGCCTTATCTTGTTGACTTTCCTCCATGCCCACTGCCGCCTTCCTACACACTCTAAATCCAGGTGTAACTAACTGATCACACAATTACTAAGCAGGCCCAATGCTTTATACATCAGAGCTTCTGAACATACTGTTCTCTTCCCAGAATGCCCTTCTCTCCCTCATCTACTAGAAAACTCCTACTTATCCTTCAACACCCTATTCAAGCACTTTTTTAACCTCTCTGCAACTCTCCCAACTCTCCAAATAACACCAGAACTTTGGACCCCACATTGTACCTTGTATGCACGTTGATTACAGCACTCATACTCCTGACCTTAATGTTGATCCTTCTTGTATTTTAAATCATCCCAGGCAACCACTAATCTGCACTCAGTTTCTGTAGATTTACCTGTTCTGGGTACTTCATATAAATGGAATCAGACAGTATCTAGCTCTACACCCCTTTGTGCCTAGCTTATTTTACTTAGAATATTTTCAAGATCCATTCATGTTATATAACATGTCAGTACTCCATTACTTCTAATGGCTGAATAATATCCCTTGTATAAATGAATACATCACATTTTATTTCTCTCTTCATCAGTTGATAAACATTTGGGTTGTTTCTACTTTTTGGCTATTAGGAAAAATGCTCCTAGGAATATTTGCATACACCATTTGATATGTACAAACATATTTCATTTATTTTGAGTGTATACCTGTGATTAGAATTCCTGGGTCATATGTTAATTATGTTTAACTTTAAAAAAAAAGACTTTATTTATTCAATTTTCAGAAAGGAAAGAGAGAGAAAGAGAAGGGAGTAGAGCAGGAAGCATCAACTCCCCATATGTGCCTTGACCAGGAAAGCCCAGGGTTTTGAACCAGTGACCTCAATGTTCCAGGTCTACACTTTATCCCACTGCGCCACCACAGGTCAGGTTCTATGTTTAACTTTTTTAGGAACTAGCCTTTTTCCCAAAGTAGCTACACCGTTTTCAATTTCTATTAGTAATATACCAGAGTTCTATATTTTTCACATACTCATGCACTCTTATTATCTGTCTTTTTTATTATAGCTGTGTCGGTGGTATTGAAATGATGTGGTTTTGATTTGCATTTTTTTGATGGTTAATGTATTTGAGAATCTTTTTATGTGTTTATTGATCATTTACATATCCTTCTTGGAAAAATGCCTGTTCAGCCTGACCTGTGGTGATGCAGTAGATAAAGCGTTGACCTGGAATGCTGAGGTCACTGGTTTGAAACCCTGGGCTTGCCCAGTCAAGGCACATATGGGAGTTGATGCTTCCTGCTCCTTCCCCCCTTTTCCTCTCTCTCTCTCTCTCTCTCTCTCTCTCTCTCTCCCCCCTCTCTAAAATGAATAAAGTCTTAAAAACTAAAAAATAAAAAGAAAAGAAAAATGCCTATTCAGATTTTTGGCCTATTTGTAATGGTCTTTTTATAATTGAGGTGTAAAAGTTTTTTGTGTATATTTAGATAGAATTCCTTTATCAGATATATGAGTCTGCGGTCATACCACCTTGAACGTGCCCGATCTCGTCTGATCTCAGAAGCTAAGCAGGGTCAGGCCTGTTTAGTACTTGGATGGGAGATATATGAATTGCAAATATTTTCTCCCATTCTGTGGGTTGTTTATTCACTTTCTTGATAGTGTCCTTTGAAGCACAAAAGTTTACAATTTTGATGAAGTCTTATTTGTCTACTTTTTTCCTTTTGTTTCTGTGCCTTTGGTGTCATATCTAAGAAATCATTGTGTAACCCACAATCATGAATATCTCTACCTATATTTTTTTCTAAGAGTTGTATAGTTTTAGGCCTTACATTTAAGATGTTGATCTATTTTTAATTAATTTTTGCAAATGCTATGAGATAGATGTCATACTTCATTCATGTGGATATCTAGTTGTTCCACTACTATTTGTTGAAGACTTATTCTTCCTCCATTCAACTGTTTGAATATCTTGTTGAAAATCAATTGACTATCAGTGTGAAAATTTATTCCTGACTCACAATTCTATACTATTGATCTATATGTCCGTCCTTGTGCCAGTATCATACTGTTTTATTTACTGTGGCTTTGTACTAAGTTTTGTAATTGGGAAAGTATGAGTTTTCCAACTTTATTCTCTATTCCAAGATTGTTTTGGCTATTCTGGGTCTCTTGAATTTTTATATGATTTTAGGGTCAGTTTGTTAATTTCTGCAGAGACCAGCTAGGATTTTGAAAGAGATTACATTAAATCTGTGGACCAATTGGAAGAGTATTGCCATTCTAACAATATTCTTTCAGTCAAGGAACATGGGATGACTTTCCATTTATTTAAGTCTTAATTTCTTTCAGCAATCTTTTGTAACTTTCAGTGTACATACTTTGCACTTCTTTTGTTAAGTTTATATCTGAGCATTTTATTCCTTTTGGTGCAATTGTAAATAAAATAGGTTTCTTAATTTTATTTCAGATTGCTCATTGCTAGTATATAAAAATACAACTGACTTTTATATATTGATCTTGTATCTTACAACCTTGCTGAGCTAATTTTTAGTGCTAATAGTATTTTAGTGGATTCCTTAGGATTTTCTATATAAAAGATCATGTCATCTGTAAATAGAGATAGTTTTACTTCTTCCCTTTCTACCTGAATACGTTTTATTTCTTTTCTTGCCTAATTGTCTGATCCACTGTAATGTAGTGTTGAATACAGTAATGAAAATAGATATCCTTATCTTATGGAGAAAGAATTCAGTCTTTCATCCTTCATCCTTAAGTATGATGTTAGCTGTGGGTTTTTCGTATGTGCCTTTTTATTGATTTGAGAAAGTTTCTCTCTATTCCAAGTTCGTGGAGTGTTTTGTTTTGTTCTTTTATTCATGAAGAGGTGTTGGATTTTGTCAAACGCCTTTTGTGTTTTGGCATCTATGTTCATAAAGGATATTGGTCTGTAGTTCTCTTTTGTTGCTAATATTCTCGTCTGGCTTTAGTTTCAGGGTCATACTGACCTCATAGAATGGGTTGGGAGTGTTCCCTCCTATTCTGTTTTTTAGAAGAGTGTGTTAAGAATTAGTATTAATTCTTCTTTAAATATCTGTAGAATTCACCAGTGAAACCATCTGTTCCTAGTGGGTTTTCTATGGGTAGCTTTTAAACTACTACTCATTGTTTCAAAACTTAGGCTTATTATTATTCAGGCCTTGTGAGGATGTTAGATGAGAAGATGATTGCTATTGAAAACATAGTTTGTTACTCATAGTTCCCAAGTTTCCACACATGGGGAAATAACAGGGTTAGTCAGGAGGCAAAGGGAGCAAGGAAAAATGTTGGCAAGAACCTTTTTCTGCCTGTTGAAGGCAGTATATGCAGGTTTCAAATATGCTAATTTGAATAATTTTATCTGGTTCTGGGGCATAGGGGTTGTTCCTAGTTGCTTAGTACCCAGACCTAGGGTGATTAATTAGGACTGGGAAATAGTGGCTCAGATTATAAAAGTCCAATAGAGGAGGTGGTGTTGTGTGGGCTTTGGATTTGTTAGTTTGCCTATGAAAGGTTCACTCACAGGTAAATAGTTTTCTGTTTCTAGGAACTGGCTAATCCTGGAAGGGGCAGTGTCTACAAAGGCTCCAGATGTCAAAGAATTAGAAATATGGAAAATAAAAAAGCATAATTAATACATAAATTCAATCTCTTTACTTGTTATAGGACTGTTCAGATTTTCTATTTTTTTTTTTTTTTTTTTACAGAGACAGAGTCAGAGAGAGGGATAGACAGGGACGGAGAGATGAGAAGGCATCAATCATTAGTTTTTCGTTGCGCATTGCAACACCTTAATTGTTCATTGATTGCCTTCTCATATGTGCCTTGACCGTGGGCCTTCAGCAGACCGAGTAACCCCTTGCTCAAGCCAGCAACCTTGGGCTCAAGCTGGTGAGCTTTTGCTCAAACCAGATGAGCCCTCACTCAAGCTGGCGACCTCGGGGTCTCGAACCTGGGTCTTCCGCATCCCAGTACAATGCTCTATCCACTGCACCAGCGCCCGGTCAGGCCAGATTTTCTATTTCTTCTTGAATCACTTTCTGTAATTTGTGTCTGTAGAAATTTGTTCAATTCATCTAAGTTATTTAATTTTTTGACATATTTCCTAATAATCCTTTCTATTTTTCTAATGACAGTAATGTCTCTTTTTTTTTTTTCATTTTTAATATAACTAATTTGAACCTTCTGTCTCTCTTTTTTTTTCTTGATCAGTCTAGCTAAATGTTGGTCAATGTTGTTGATCTTTTCAAAGAACTAACTTCTGGTTTTATCAATTTTCTCTGTTGTTTTTCTTTTCTCTGTTTCATTGATTTCCACTGTAATCTTAATTATTATTCTGCTTATTCCTGGTTTAGGTTTAGTTTGCTTTCTTCCCCCAGTGTTTTAGGTGTAAGGTTGGGTTATAGTTTGGAATTTTTTTTTCTTTTTCAAAAAAAGTGTTTACAGCTGTAAATTCCCCTGTAAGCACTGCTTCCACTGCATTTCATAAATGTTCAAATGTTGGGCTTTCATTTTCATTCATCTCAAAATATTTTCTAATTTTCCTTGTGATTTTCTCCTTTGACTCATTTGTTATTTAGAAATGTGTGGTGGCTTGATTGGTTTGAGTGTGGCCCCGGGCACTGAGGATAGCTCGGTTGCTCCAAGCATCAACCTCAGGCACTAAAAATAGCTTGGTACCTGAGCATTATCCCAAGATAGGGTTATGGATCCTGGTCAGGGCACATGTCGGAGTCTGCCTCAATATCTCATCTTCTCTCACCTGAAAAAAAAAAAAGAAGGCAAAAAATGTAGTTTAATTTCCATGTATTTGTGGATTTTCCCATAATTCTTTCTGTTATGGGTTTCTAATTTATGTCATTATGGTCAGAAAACATACTCTATATCAGGGGTCTCAAACTCAACTCAGCATGTGGGCCGCAGAGCAAGATCACAGCCGTTCGGCGGGCCGCACTAGGTCTACAAAAGGCAACTGTTATGCAACACTTTTCTCACTGCAGTTGAAAACAAAAAAAAATCAGTACAACAAGCACAATCATACATGCAGTTTACTCAGTGTCACAAAACGACCAGAAACTGTAGTTCGCATCACAACTGCTGTTAACTAAGCTAATATCTAGCTAGGATACTAGAGAAATGAAAAATACAAGTAGGCCCCTAGGCTTACTTAATTTTATCCAAAATATTTTGAACTTCGTGGATTAGTCTGCGGGCTGCACAAAATTGTTCGGTGGGCCGCATGTGGCCCGTGGGCCACGAGTTTGAGACCCCTGCTCTATATGATTTGAATCCTATTTACCTTTATTGAGATGAATATAGCATCTATCCTAGAATATGTTTCATTGTGCCTTTGAGAAGAATGTGTATTCTGCTGTTGTTGAATTAAATGTTGTATAAATGTTTGCTAGGTATAGTTGGTTTATAGCATTGTTTAAGTCTTCCATTCCTTCTTGATCTTATGCCTAGTTCTTTCAATTATTGTAAGTAATGAAATGAAGTCTCCAACTATTACTGTTGAACTGTCTGTTTCTTCTTTCAATTCTAGTATTTTTTGCTCATGTATTGGGGGCTCTGTTGTTGAGTACAGAGATATATTTATAATGATTATATCTTCCTAATTAGTTGACCTTGCTATCATTATACAAATGTCCTTTTTTACTTTTAAAATCTATTTTGTCTGATAGTAGTATAACCACTCCAGCTTTTTTATGGTTGTCATTTGCATGGTATATTTTTTTCTGTATTTTTGTTTTCAACCTATTTATATCTTTGAATCTAAGATGTATCTGCTATTAGACTCATGGATATAGATAATATTTTGATGGTTGCCAGATGTGAGTGGGATGGATGAAAAAGCTGAAGGGATAAAGAAGTACAAATTGGCAGTTACAGAATAGTCATGGGGATGGTTATAAAGTACAGCATGGGAAAACAGTCAACGATATTCTAATAACTATGTATGGTATCTGATGGGTATGAGATTTATCAGGATGATCATTTAGTAAGTTATATAATATCTAATCACTAAAATGTACTCATGAAACTAATATAATATATTATGTCAACTGTAACTGGAAAATAAAAACAATTAAAAAAAGAACTGAGACAGAATAAAAAAGAGACCAATGATATGTATGTAGCATCTAGGGCAGCCGTTCTCAACTAAGTTCCAAGGAGAATTAAGCCCTACAGGTACTGATGTGAGTGACATTGTTCTCAGTTCTCTCGGGGATAATACTTAACTAGTACATGATGCATAGGTGATAAGGTAACCCATTATATGTAGCTCATTTCTATGACTTGACTATGGTTAATGCTTTCTGAATGTTATCAGTTATATTTCCTTTCCTGCAAATACAGGTCAATAATTTTTGAAGGCATAACTTGAGGAAAAGTATAACTACCAACCAGAAGTAATAATTTCTACTATGTATTTCTACAAAAATCTATTTCTAATCTTTAAATTCTCCAACTGATGTCATTGTCCAATGTTTGACATTGCACATTGAGCTTTGTTTTACAAAGCTTTATGTCATTGGTTATTATTATTATTATTATTATTATTGAGAGAGAGAGACAGGAACATCAAGCTGCTCCTGTATACGCCCTGACCAAGGAATTGAACTGGCAACTTCCATACTCCGTGCTCCGTGAAGACACTCCATCCAACTGGACTATCTGGCCAGGGCTTAATTTTTTCTTTTATTTATTGATTGATTTTTAGAGAGACAGAGAGAGGAAGGGAGAAAAAGGGGAGGGGGAAGGGAAGCATTCATTTGTTGTTCCACTCAGTTGTGCATTCTTTGGTTGCTTCCCATAAGTGCCCTGACCAGGGATCGAACCCGCAACCCTGTAATTTCTGGATGACATTCTTAACTGACTGAGCTAACTGGCCAGGACTATATCATTGGTTATTAAATCTGAGAATGCATCAGCACTATCAGGAGGATTGGTTAAAGCAGACTGCTGTGGACCACTGCCAGAATTTCTGCTTCTGTACATCTGGGGTGGGGGCCCAAGAATTTGCCCAAGGTGCCAAGTGATATTGATGTCTTAAATAAAACGTAAAAAACCAGCCCTTCTCCCTTTTTCTAAAACAAAATAAGTAAAGTAAAGTGTGTCTGTGGTAGACAAAATATGTTTAAATCTTTGTTTTTCTTATCCTGTCTGACAATCTCTTCTTTTGCATTCGATTGTTTAATCTATTCACATTTACTGTTATTATTAAAATATTTGGATTTATGTCTGCCATTTTACATTCTTTCCCCTGTTTTATGTTTTCTTTGTTCCTCTAGTCTACTTTGCTACTTTCTTTTGCATTAAGTGATTATTTTCTAGTGTAACATTTTAATTTCTTCAGTGTTTTTATTTCACTGCATTTTTTGGGTTATTTTCTTAGTTATTTCTCTAGATCTTACCAAATACACTTTAGCTTATCAGAATAGACTTCAGTTTCATTCGTGCTTAATTACACTGATCTATAGAAGCTTTACTCCTACATAGCATTTTTTCCTCTCCCCTCCTTTTGTGCCATTGTGGTACATTTGCTCTCCTTTCTCTTTCAAGTTCTTTAAAAGATATAAAATTATATAAAATAGTAATAATTATTGTTGGGTTTGAATCACATATATATATTTATATGTAATATATGATATATGATATATATGTATACTTTATATAATTTTATGTCTTTTAAAGAAGTTGAGAGAAGAAAGGAGACCACATACATATTTATAGAGTTTGTTATATTAACCATTTTATTCACTCTTTCTAATTCTGTCCATTTATTTTTGTGGATGTGAATCGTCACCTCGTGTAATTTCCTTATTTTCAAAAAGCTTCGTTCCCACCCACCTCCTTTCTGCTGTTGTCAAATATAATATGTTTCTATATGTTGGAGGCCCAACACTAGTTGTATATGTATTGTTTTATACAATTGCTTTTAAAATAATTTCAGAGAAGAAATATGCATTTAATTCTTTCTTGTAATTACCTACATAATCATCTTTCTTGGTGCTGTTTGCTTGTTTTATGGCATCAAAGTTTTATTGTAAAATAAGAAACCAATAAAAAAATGCGGTATAAAAAGTGAGGAGTAGAAGGGGTGAGGAATTCAGGTGTGTCCTGCCGAGTGTCTGGAATCAAATTACTCTCTAGGATCACTTGCTTTCAGCCTGAACAATTGCCTTCAGTGTTTTTTGTAAGGTGAACCTATATATTTTTTTGCATTAAATTGTTTTTGTTGCTGTTGTTTTCACTTAATAATGTACTGTGTCATTTCCTGTGATTCTTCTTCAAAAACATAATTTACTAGCCTTATATGATATTTCATTGTCAACATGTATCTAACCATTCTTCAAGGGATTTCTTATAAATTTTCATTGTTACAAATGATGCTATCAAAAGCATCTTTGCAGATATACAACTTAGGAAACATTCTTTTTTATTTTATTTCTAAATTATTTTATTTTATTTATTTTCTTTTTCTTTTTCTTGTATGTGCCTTGTCCAGGGATTGAACCTATAACTTTGGCATATCAGGATGATGCTCTAATTAACTGAGCTACCTGGCCAGGGCAGAAACATTCTTTTATAAAGTATGCAAATCTGAGAATATATTTATATCTAAAACCTTTCAGACAACCCAAAGTCCATCTTCTTAGACCATCCCCATCTTTTCTTAAAAGTAACCACTCTTATTAGCTTGGTGTGTGTACCTTTTCATATATTAGTCTGTGCATTGACTCACACAGGTGGAGAGATGTGTGGCAGAGAGAGACGGAGGCAGAGAGAGACATTTTTTGTTTGTCGTGCTTTGGTTTTTGGTGATGGTTTTACTTTTACATCAGTGGGATCATCCTGCATGTTTTCTTCACTTAACAACATGTCTGGTGATCTTTTCATATCATAATTTAAACTCATTCTTTTTGAAAACTGCTACGAGAATTCCAGAATCATTTAACAAACATTTGTTGTGTCCTCACTGTGTGGCTGGCCCTGGGGATTCAGAGACTATGTCCTCATAGAACTTGACTGTCAGAGTAGGGAGGTACCAAAATGAATTCCTATTTTGATGAATGCATTGGTCTTCTCCCAAAAACAGATGCTTAACAGGGAAATTACTGAGTCAGGGAGTGGGACCAGTTTTTATTTTTAAGAAGAACGTATGAGAGTAATAGCTAGCTAATTTGGTAGTTGGAGATTTTGTTTTAATTTGAATTTTTTATATACTACTAAGATTGAATTATTTTATTTTATTTATTCATCTTTTGAGAAAGAGGTGAGGGAGAGAGAAAGAGTGAGAGAGAAAGAAGGGGGGAGGAGCAGGAAGCATCAACTCCCATATGTGCCTTGACCAGGCAAGCCTGGGGTCCCAAACCAGTGACCTCAGCATTCCAGGTTGATGCTTTATCCACTGTACCAAGACAGGTAAGATTTTTTTTTTTTAGTTTATTAGTTGATTGCATTTTCTTTGTGGATTGCTCAAAAAGTTTTTTTGATTTATACAACTCAACACCAAAGAACAAACAATCCAATTAAAAAATGGGCAAAGGACCCGATTTGACAGGTCTCTCAAGAAGACATACAGATGGCCAATAGACATATGAAAAGATGCTCGATGTGTCGAATTGTCAGAGAAATGCAAGTCAAAACCACAATGAGATATCACCTCAAATCTGTCAGACTGACTGTCATTAATAAATCCACAAACAGCAAGTGCTGGCGAGGATGTAGAGAAAAGGGAATTCTTGTGCGCTGCCGGTGGGAATGCAGACTGGTGCAGCCATTGTGGAACTTAGTAAGGAGTCTCCTCAAAAAATTGAAAGTGGGACTGCCTTATGAGTCAGTGATTCCAATTCTGGGAATATATCCAAAGAACTCCAAAATACCAATTTGAGAAAAATGCAGCCCTATGTTCAGTGCAGAGTTATTTAAAATATCGAGTGGGAACACTTTGTAAAGTATGTGATTGTCTAACCACTATACTGTACACCTGAAATTAATACAAAATAATATTAAATGTAGACTGTAATTAAAAAATTTTTGCTCAACCTTTAATAAGGTTTATTTTTGTTTTTTCTCATTTATTTACATAAACATTTTAATATTGTAGATATTTTTCTTTTGTAGTTTTTGTTGCAAATAGTCTTCCCTATTTGTTTTTTGTATCTAATTTTTAATGTCTCATTGATGAACAAAAAGATTTTATTTTTTTAAAGGTTTATTTTAAAGAAATCAAAGCATCTTTTTTTTCTCTGTTGTTTCTTCTACTGTTGAGATAAGGTAATCATATATTTATTTAGCTATTGGTTTCTTTTTCTTTTTTTTAAGTGAGAGGAGGGGAGATAGACAGATTACCACATGCACCCTGGCTGTGATGAACCCTACAACCCCATCTGGGGCCGACCATCGAACCAACTGAGCCACTGGCTGTGGGAGGAGAAGAAGGAGAGAAAGGGGGAGTGAGAAGGAGAGAAAGTGGAAAAGAGAAGCAGATGGTCGTTTCTCTTGTGTGCCCTGACTGGGAATCGAAGCCAGGATGTCTGCACGCCAGGCCAACACTCTATCCACTGAGCCAACTGGCCAAGGCCTTGGTTTCATTTTTAACATTAAACTTTTTAATCCATCTGAAGAAGGATTTAACTTTATTATCTTCTCCCCCAAATTGTCCTCACATAATGACTGAATGACTCTTTTTGTTGCCTCTTTTATCTGATGCTATGAAACCCTGTCCCTATTCATCCGTGTGAGTCCTTTCTCTTTATTTTCATTGGTTACTTTCATCATTGATCCCACTCCCATTTTTTATTCTCTGCAGACACCCACCTTAATATATTTGATATATTTTTGAAAAATATATGCATCCTTAAAAAATATGTATTGTTTGTTGTGTGTGTTTAAAATGTATATTCAACATAAAATCCCACAGATCATTATTTTTTACTTGATCAGGCTTGCTAGAGTTGTGTGTATTTTGTCATCTTTTCAAACAATTTGTCGTTGGTTTATTAGTCTTCTCTATTTTATTTCTGTCCCTACCTTTTTATTTCTTTCCCTTATATTTCTTTAGGCTTATTGTACAATAGTCAAGACTCTCCCATGGAAGGAATATGCCAAATGTGTTAATTTCTTAGGGCTGCCACAAGAAAGTACCACAAAAGGGGTGGCTTAGAACAACAGAAAGATATTCTCTCCCTGCTCTGGAGTCTAAAGTCTGAAATCACATTGTGGCAGGGCCATGCTCCCCCCTAGGCTGTAGGAAAGTGTTCTTCTTTCTAGCTTCTGGTGGTTGCTGGTAATTCTTGGTATTTCTTGGCTTGTAGTTGCATCACTCCAATCTTTGCCCCCATCATCACCCGGGCTTGCACGCTCCATGTGTCCAAATTTCCTTCTTATAAGGACAGCTGTCATTGGAATACGGCCCACCTCATCCAGGATGATTTTCTTTTAGCAAAGATGCTACTTCCAAAGGTTACATTCACAAGTTTTGGGTAGATATGAATTTGGGGGGGGGGGGAGGAATATTATTCAACCCAGTACAGCAAGTCTCTCTCTTTTCATGTCTTTGTGGCTATTGGGAAGGGGATAGAAGCATATTTTTCCAATCACCTTGTGTTTGAACAGATAATTACTATAAAAGGATTTTTTTTTTTTGATAGTGAAGTGTTAGGAGCACATCATATTTCTGCTGAGTTCTCCTGTTAGCAGACTTGAAATTCCCACCAGTAGCATCAGTAATAGATAAATATGTATTATTTGATCATATAAATTCTTTTCTAGCTTGGCATACAGAAGTGAGTGTCTGGGGTTACCAGCAAAGACAAGTAAATTAATTTTAATGTGAGCTAATAAGGGGGGGGCAGCATTGCCTGACTAGGCGGTGGCGCAGTGGATAGAGAATCGGACTGGGATGGGGAGGACCCAGGTTTGAGACCCCGAGGTCACCAGCTTGAGCATGGGCTCATCTGGTTTGAGCAAAGCTCACCAGCTTGGACCCAAGGTTGCTGGCTCGAGCAAGGGGTCACTCGGTCTGCTGTAGCCCCATGATCAAGGCACATATGAGAAAGCAATCAGTGAACAACTAAGGTGTTGCAATGCAAAACTAATGATTGATGCTTCTCATCTCTCTCCATTCCTGTCTGTCTGTTCGTATCTACTCCTCTCTCTGACTCTCTCTCTGTCTCTGTAAAAAAAAAGGAAAGAAAAAAAGGGGGGGACAGGATTAGATAGAGCAGACCTAGGCATTTGGAATTGACATCTCTGGTAACGAAGGGTCAAGAGTGGAAAGACTGTTTCTAAGAGAAGAGATTATCTTTATCTCAGTTTTTGTAACCATTTATTCTGCCTCCAGGCGGAAAGAGTAACTGGAGCTTGAGAGTAGTGGTAAAAACACATGCTTGACCCTGACACTTAGCTGTCTAGCTCTGAGTAAGCATCTTATTGTAGTCAAGACTCCATGTTCTCATCTGGAAAGGGAGACCATAATACTAACCTCAAAATGTTGTTATTAGAAGTTTATGAGATAATATTTTGAGTTTCAAGCACCGCATCTGGCTTATAATAGGTGTTCAATAAATGTTAGTTCCTTCTTCCAAACACCCCTTGATCATTCCACTGGAAATTTAAAAACATAGGGCAATAGAATTAATGCTATAATTTTCAGGGAATGTAAATGTCTTGACATTTTATTTGCAATTATTTTTCTACTTACCTTGCAGCTATGTTTCTTTATGTTACTATTTCAAGTCAAGAACACAACTTGCAGTTAAATTGTTGCATGGGTATCTGAAATTTAAAGACAAGCAAACAAGAAAAGCACGCCTTACTCTTTCATTCCTGTTCCTTTGCACTTTAGTCCAAGCCTTTTGTGTTGTTCCCAGATTGGCTTATTTTGTTACCTGCTCTGGTCCTGGCGTGTCAGCAGGTGGCACGGAGAGGTAGACCCTTTTGTATAGAAACATTTATAGCTTTATTCCAAGAGTTACATGGAGAAATTTCACTATTTGTTCCCCTTGTCTTTCACCCTTCTTTTGCACATTTGCAAAACAGCTGCTACGATTAGCTCTCTCAGTATTTCTGTGACTATTGGGATCTGTTCTGTTGTCAAAATCTTTGCAGCTGGTTGCTGGCTAGTGTTTTGTAATCCATTGTGAAAATTTTAATAGCCCCTAGTTTTTCATGTCAGTTGTGGTTTTGGTCTCTGAGATAATTGTGAGTAAAGGTCTAGGCTTGGTTGGACCATCTACTCCCTTTTTCGCATATCTTTAAAAGGCACTGAGAATTCAGGTGCCTAAGGCTGATAGAAACAAAAGAGTTAACTCTTTTCTGTTTGGTGTTATGACTTTCCTCAAAGATGCTATTATGTATTCTGCCTCTAAACATTGATTTGTCCTTGAATTTATATGATTTATCCTTCCCATATGTGTGGGTGTTTCCTAAGTATTTTCCTTTTTTTTTTTTTTGGTATTTCTTTGTAAGTGATTCTTAAAGAGTTTCAGACTTTTGAATGGGTACCAGACTTTTCAGTTTCATGAACCAATAAAAAAGAAAACAAAAACTTGAGGACTGGAATCATGTTGCTGAACATTTTATTTTGCAAGGAAGAAAAAAGAATACCGTTCTCTATGATCATTTCATAAAAGGACACTTTAACATCAAAGCAAACAAGGACATCATCTTGCAATGAAGGACAATTTTTTTTAAGTGGAATGCATTTAAAAAGAAAATCTTGTTACATTATCCTTTTCCTCTTTTTGTTTGGGACTAATGAAGATTTTTGCAAAGACTCGTTGAACTGCTGCATTGAGACCTCTGTGACAAGTTTGCTTTGAGCACTCTGTTATCTTTATTTTGTCAAGGTTATTTCTACTGGCACTTCCCCTTCTGCTCCACAGCATCCAAAGACCTTTTCCCCTGGCACAGGCATCACTGCCACACTGGAGAGCCTTTATCATCAATTCTGGGAGGCTGGATGTCAACAGAGCTGGTGGTAGACAAAGCCCAGCAGAGGTGGCAGCTGTTAGCTCTGGGGAACCAAGCAGCTGTTCGCTGTCATTCCAGAGCTGTCTCTCCATTTATTGTACACAAAGGTGGCTTTACAGCTCTCATCCTTGTTCTCACCTAGGCAAGGAGAACCCAGTGCCTTTCATCTTGGTGCCATGACTCAAGGTCTTTGCCATTTGTCTTGCTTTCCTTCAGGGCTCTCTATAAGTTTTTGTGTCATAATCTAAAGCAGGGGTAGTCAACCTTTTTATACCTACTGCCCACTTTTGTATCTCTATTAGTAGTAAAATTTTCTAACCGCCTACCGGTTCCACAGTAATGGTGATTTATAAAGTAGAGAAGTAACTTTACTTTATAAAATTTATAAAGCAAGAGTTACAGCAAGTTAAAGCATATAATAATAGTTATTTACCAAGTACTTTATGTCGGATTTTCGCTAAGTTTGGCAGAATAAATCTTTATAAGACAACTTACTATAGTTAAATCTATCTTTTTATTTATACTTTGGTTGCTCTGCTACCGCCCACCATGAAAGCTGGAACGCCCACTAGTGGGCGGTAGGGACCAGGTTGACTACCACTGGTCTAAAGCATGTTCCAAGGTCAAACACAAAATGCAGGTATTGGTAGGACAAGAATTTCTACCCTTTGGGCTTTGATCAGATTTTCTTTCTGCATTTCAAATACAGCTTCTGCAAAATGGGGAAGAAGAGAAAGTGTCTTGTGGGCCTGATCTTGCCTCTCCTCATCCTTCATTGCCATCTATCCTTTCTGAGAGCTGGTGGCTTCCCGCTGTTAGCCACTCTTTCTCCGGAGTGCCAGTCATCTGATAAAACTGCAAGTGATCTGATAAGTCTGTAAGAGGTTAGGAGTGTAATTTCCTTCCTCCCAGAGGTTTTTACATACAATGAAGTGGAAAGAGAGCTCAGCTTTGGAGTCTAAAGGATTTAATTCCAATCCTGTCTGTACTTGTTGCTATGGGACTGAGGCCATTGACACAATTGTTCCGAGACTTTCTTCATCAGCAAAATAAACATGATGATAATATCTACCCCACAGGCTTCATGTAAAAAATAAATGAGATTGTGAGTGGTCAAATTGCTTTATAATCTGAAAAATATTTTGATTCTTTGCTAGTCTTTTCCTTGGGTTGTAAATAGTAGAAACCAACCTGAGGAAACTTGAGTAAAGATATTGGGTTTGACAAACAACGTCTCAGGTAAGGTAAGATCGTAAGTTTATGGGAAACTAAGTGGTTCTTTTTCTCCATATATCGTTCTAGTGTTCACCAATATCTGTTCTGCTCTTCTTCACAGACACAAAGTGAAGTTGTATTTCCCAGGCATTCTTGCATATATTGTGGTTGAGTTCTGGCCAATAGACAGTGGAAAGAAGTGATATAGCCCTCTTCTAAGCCTGGTTACCATAGGTGCCATGTGATTTTTCACATTCTCTTTCTTCATTACTGGGATGGTGTAAATCCAGTAGCCACAGCCACCATCACAGCTGCCTGGACCATGCAGATTTGCATTTGATTTGGACAGTCGGTAATGAAACAATGGAGCCAAGAACTGGTGGACCATTAGCTTTAATCCTAGCTTGTACCTGGTGGGCAAGAAATACACACAGTGGGAAAACACTTCCCTTTCCATCCAGGGCTCCCAAAGCCACTGACTTATCCGAGTTTCCTAGAATCAAAGTTTCTAACTCACCAGCCCCATTCACCTCTGTTCCCCATCTCCTTCTCTCCGCACAAACTGGCTTATCCCTCAGCACTCCACCATCTTGATTGCCTCTCCTCTCCTTCACATGGCCTTTCTCTGCTCTCCTATAGCATGGGCTTCTCCTAGAATGTAATCACTCTTCTCTCTAATGCTTATCTCAGGAACCCAGAGAGCAAGCTCCCGGTCTGCCCCATTTTATAGTGTAGAAATCAAAACCTTTAATCCAATATACAAACAAGGAAGTCTCTGATACAAAGTCACTTATCTGAGGCATAATGGGATTCCTCATGAGAGTGCACCACTCCACATCATGCAATCAGTCAAGGGTGTGGGGAAAAGCTTAGTCTTAAAACTAAGCCTTAGGCTATAACCACCCAGCCTGCTTACAGCCTGTCCCCCACACCCAATGCAAACTATAAACAAGCAAACATATATCATATTTAAAAACTTATTTGACCAACAGATGGGATGGGGTGCTGTCAGGAGATTCTTGAAACCTCAAGGTTGTGGAGACATGAGAGGAGCCAAAAGAAGCAGGGCTCCCTGATTCACCCCTGGAGAGGGCTGTGCAGGAGAGCCGCCAACGAAGAATGTTAGTGTTGGTCTTGGTGTGAGCAAGAAGTAAACTCGCATTCTTTTAGGTCACTGAGATTTAGGACTGCTTCTTACAATAGTTAGTCTGCTCTGATACACATTATCATGAGTTTCAATAGTAGAAACCTACCTGAGCTAATTTGAGAAGAGACGTTGGCCTTGACCAATGAAATATCGTATAAGGTAAGATTAAAGGTTACAATCCCTGCCCTTTGTGCATTTATTTTTCTTACTGAACACCAGCTTTCTCTCCCTTCTTATTCATGGTGGTGAAAAATGGCCACCAGCAACTGTAACCGGGCTGACTTCTTCCCCATTCAAGAGAAGAGCTTGGCTGCAACTACCGTATTTCCCCATGTATAAGACATTCTCATGTATAAGATGCACCTTAATTTTGGGGCCTAAAATTTGAAAAAAATGTATTACATAAAGTTATTACACTCAAGTTTTATTCATCATAAAATTCATACAACTCCTCATCACTCAAAACTCTCATCCATTAGCTTGTCCTCATCTGTGTCTGATGACGAATCAGTCTTCATATATTGCCTCGTCCTCAGTTCCGTCTATAGCATTTGAAATGCCACATTTCTTAAATGACTTGACAACCAGCTCAATCTTGATATTATCCCAGGATCTTTTCAACCAGGTACAAACTTCTTCTATAATTAATTTCTTCACTCTTTGTGCTGGTGTCAAATTGTCCCCAGTAAACTTCATCCATTGGTTCCATTCATCTCTCATGGCAGCTTTGAAGGGTTTGTTAATGCTGACATCAAGTGTTTGGAGCTGGGATGTCAAGCCTCCATGCATGATGGCAGATTTTGTTTTTTGCTCTGCAGCAATCTTCTTTGTGTTTTTGTTATGTGTGCCCTGAACTGATCAAGCACCAATAGGGCAGGTTTACGTAAAAGCCCAGCAGGTCTCCTTTTCCAAACTTTCTCAAACCAGATTTCATCCCATCCTGATCCACCTAACTCTTGTCATGAACGTGAACAATGACTCCTCGAGGAATGTCTTCTTTTGGCATTGTTTTGTGTTTGAAAATCAGCATAGGAGGCAGCTTGGTTCTGTCAGCACAACAAACTAGAAAAACTATATAATGGCTGTTTTCATGTCCACTTGTCTTCACAGTTACAGTTTTCATCCCCTTCTTATCACCAGTTCTGTTACTTGGGACATGAAATTGATGGGACATGAATTGCAAAAATTTCCATATTTGCAGTCTGTCCCAACTCAAACTGATGTGTCTTCTGACATTGAATGACAAAACAATGAAATTCAAGGACCTGCTCATAGCATTCAGGCATCTTTTGGGCAAGTCTGGTGCATGTACACATGCTTAGTTCATTCTGTTTCATGAACTTGAAGCACCAATTGTGTCCTTTGAAATCAGTAACTTCTTTTTCATCAGCACTTCTTGTTGCCTCATGATGAACCATCTCTGTGGACACGGGAATTCCAATTGCCCTTTGCTTTTCAATCCATATCTTCAATTCCCTCTCTAAATCAGGCCATTTTGCTGACTTGCCTCTCAAGGCCTTCTTATGCCATGACATTTTCAGTAGCCAGCCTCAGATTGATTTCTCAATTGGAGGAGGACCAAACTTACGTTCAGCAGCATGATTTCCATTCACTTTTGCAAACTAGATTATTTATTTATTTATTTTTCTGAAGTTAGAAGCAGGGAGGCAATCAGACAGACTCCCTCATGCGCCTGACTGGGATCCACTCAGCATGCCTACCAGGGGGCAATGCTCTGCCCATCTGGGGCATTGTTCTATTGTAGCCAGAGCCATTCTAGTGCCTGAGGCAGAGGCCATGGAGCCATCCTCAGTGTCCAGGCCAGCTTTGCTCCAATGGAGCCTTGACTGTGGGAGGGGAAGAGAGAGACAGAGAGGAAAGATAGGGGGAAGGGTGGAGAAGCAGATGGGTGCTTCTCCTGTGTGCCCTGACTGGGAATCAAACCTGGGACTTCCACATGCCAGGCCAATGCTCTACCGCTGAGCCAACCGGCCAGGGCCTGGATCACTTTTAACTTTAATTCAGCACTGTACGAAAATCTTTTCTGAGCCATTGTTTCACAAGTGTGAAACAATGAGTGCAAAGACAACAAGTGCAAAGAAGTAAGAAATGCAAGTAAAACCATCTACAATGAATGTATAAGACGCACCCAGTTTTTAGACCCCAGATTTTTCAAAAAAGGGTGCGTCTTATACATGGGTAAATATGGTAAAAACACTCATTTCATATTTCAAATCCCTTTGAGAGAACTAGGTTAAATTCAGCTCGCTTTGAGTGCCAATCCCTGAACCAATCAATATGTGATATCTCTGAGGATAATCAGCTAGAATAATTTCCAGAAAAGTGGTCCTTGGCAGCCAACTGAAAACGTATTTCTCACAGTGTTCCATTCTTGCTGCTAACATTTTTAAAAAGGAATACTTTTTTCTTCTATGCCTCCACAAGACTGGATCTCTAAGGATGGCTTTGGTTTTTTAGTCATCAGACAATGACTTCCTTCTTTGGGCTGGGTACCTTTTCCCAATAGTCCTCAAATTTTAAAGGTTTCATGCAACAATATTGCCTTTCCACTGTTGGGAAGTACTGAGTTAGGAATTGCGGATTCTGGCCTGCAGGCCATACCAACCACGATGACCACAAGATAATAATTCCTACCCTTGACCTACTATAGGTATTTGATGATAATATCCTATAAGTTCGATGTAAAAATTAAATGAGATGGTGAGTGGTCAAAATGCTTTGTAATCTGGAGAGTGTTTTGATTATTTGTTAGTCTTATTCTTGGGTTGGAAATAGTAGAAACTTACCTGAGCTAACTTGAGAAGGGATGTTGGGCTTGACTAAGCAAACGTCATATAAGGTAAGATTAAAGGTTATCTGAAGTTGGTCAAGGGTGAGAATCCTTATTTAGTGCATTGGTACTTCAAGTGTGATACAAGAACGTCCATAAGGGGAAATGGGAATGCTATGCAATAGATGGTAGACGAGAAGAGGTATTTGATTCTCCTAAAAGCGCTGCATGAATATCACAAAACAAAAATTAGCCACAGAAATGTCACTTTTTCACGTAACCAACTTTACATAGCATTGTTAGATCCACTCAAAAAATAAAAGTTTATATTCTAAACATGACACCCCAGACCCTTTGTGAACACCTCTTCCAGCCCGACCTGCCAGAGGTCCTTGCACATGCTCTACCCACTAACCTCTAACCATGGTCAACCATGAGCATTTCCTGGAAAGGACCATGTTCCCTAAAGCCTCAGACATTTAGTGTGTGTTTTCCATTCAGCCTGGAATATCTCTTTTCCCTCATGAGCAAATCATCCCAGCTGACTTCAGGACTCAGCTCCAGCACACCTTCTGGAACTAACATATGCTCAGTCAGGGTTAGGCTATTTCTCTTCATGCTTTATTATAACATCTAAATATATTTTGTTTTTATTTAATACCACTTTTCTCTCTAATTGCAAGATCAAAAAATGTTAATGCTACAAACTTTGGAACATTCAAATAAGCACACATACACACAAAGAAACCTCTCATTTTCCCACAATACAGGAGGAATATATGTACAGTACACACACACAACACTTATAACATACATATACACGTAATTTTCCAAAGTTTTTGATGTACTTGCTTTTATTTCTTAACAATGTCATGAAGACTTTCTTATTCATCTACAATATAATTGTTGAAAATTAAATTTATTGGAGCAACAGGTTAATAACATTTAAATTTCAGGCATACAAATTTATATTGTAAAATTTTTTTTGTATTTGTTTGTTTTTGTTTTATATCCTAAAAACAAGTAAACTCATACAGTTCTAGTTCTTTCCCATTTGACTTCACTAATTCTTAAGATCCATCCATGTTGTAAATGGCAATATTTAATTTTTTAATGGCTGAGTAGTATTCCATGGTCCATATGTACCACATCTTCTTTATCCAATCATTCATTCAAGGACACTTAAATTGTTTCCCTGTCTTGGCTATTTTGAATAATGCTGCAATGAACACAATGTATGTGTATCTTTATGAATAACTGTTTTCAATTTTGGGGGGTAAATACTCAGAAGATGGATTGCTGAATCACTTATGGTAGTTATATTCTTAATTGTTTGAGGACCCCTCTCATACTGTTTTCCACAGTGGCTGCACCAAGTTCCGTTCCCACCAGCAGTGCAGGAGGGTTCCCTTTTCTCCACATCTTCTCCAACACTTGTTATTTCTTGTCTTATTGATAATAGCTACTCTAAATGAGGTAGTATCTCATTGTGGTTTTAATTTGCATTTCCCTTAAAACTAGCTATGTTGAGCATCTTTTCATAACTCAACTGGTTATCTGTATAAGTCTTCCTTGGAAAAGCATCTGTCTAGGTCCTCTGCCCATTTTTAAATAAAATTGTTTATTTTTTTACAAGATAACTTTTAAATGAAAATATAATAATTTATCAATATTCTATAATTTATTTAACCATATTTATTTGATGTTTATGATTGTTTATGTTTTTTATTTTAATATTTTTATTATAGGTAACTCTGGGATGAATGACCTTGGATATAAATCTTTGCATACCTCTCTGATTACTTCTTAAGGATAAAGGCCTAGAAATAGAGTTGCTGGATCAAGTGTATGCAAACAAGATCCAATGGCAAGAAAGCAAAGAGAATTGCTGTCTTGGTTCCCTTTAGAAAGAGAAAAATCTTCCCAGCAGCCCCTGTTTCTGGAAGATTTCCCGTGTGTCTTATGGACAGAATTGCATAATGTGTATATAGGTACTGGCAAGAGTAGCGAGACTACATGCCTGGTTTAGACCATCCAGATGTATCGTGTCATATCTAATACCTCAAAAAAATCTTTTTTGTTATTAAATATAATTTGAGAGTAGCTTTTCTACAGGAATTGAGTTTCTTCCACACTTTACTATAGGATATTAAAATGTTTAAAAGCCTTTTCTAATTTGACAGGTGAACAAATAGTTTCTTTCTTGTCATCTTTATATTTCTTTGATTACTGATAGCTGTGGACATTTTTCAAATATTTATTGGTCATTGGATTTTTTTGTGATTTGCTGAATCATATTTCATATATCACACAGATATACACCTCTTTTCAAAAATGACTGTGTTTTATTTTCTGAACCATACAGATCCTAGGGCTGTGTCTGACGTACATTTGGCCCAAAATATAGGCTTGTAAAATGAATGAATATTTACATATAGATGGGCCTACACACAGATTAATGTGTGTTTTGTAGTAAAAAGTAAGATTAGGTAGGAGAGTGATTCACAGTGCAATTGACCTCTACAGACTGGGAAATTGTAGGGTACATATTTAAGGTAGCCAGGGAACATAAGAGATTTTCCCATGACAAGTCAGGCAGTGATGTCCCAAACTCAGCCTACATTTCTATTAGTTCAATATGTTTTCCATTGGCTAGCTTTTAAATCAGTTTTACAATGATGATTATAATGCCAACCTTATTTAAAGCAAAAGTGCTTTTATGAGCTGTGGAGAAAAAAATCCATCACCTGGAGAAAAAAAGCAGCCCAGATATTAATTACAAGGTTGTTCATCCTTACAGTGATATTTGTGCTAATGAGTTCTTGCTTAATTCTCACCCAGTTTTATGAGAATGAATTTGCAGTTAGGAGAAATTGTCATGGTCTCTTAAGTTATATTCAGAACTCTGGAGAACAGTAGCAGAAAATACCAGCTTACTGCAGAAGCACTAATTTGATGAGCCATTGGTTTAACTCTTGAGTTTTAGGGGAATTGAGTAAGTGTGTATGTATAGAGAGTATGGGAAATTCCTGAAAGCTTCTTTTGACAATGGAAAACTTGGAAGTCTGTCTTATGAACTCAGGAGCTTAAAGTTCTAATTAGGAAAGTGCAGTTTTTTATTTCACAAATAAAAATTTTAAAAGGAATCCTTTTCTTTAAGGGACAAAGGTTAAGACCTGCCTTCTATGAAGCATTAAATAAATGAACCAGGTCTCCTTTTTATGTGGTTAATAATGTCCCTCGGAACAATGATGAGTCAGCATCATCTCCAAAATACTTTTTTGTCCATCAATAACTAACAACCTGCTTATGTTAACATACCAATATTCAAGTGCAAACAGTTATTTAGATTTGTAATTATTGACAATGCTATTACATTGATTTTAACAATAATTTATCTAACTCGAACAGTTTATGCTTTACGGACGGCTTTCTTTTTTTTAGCCATCGGGAATGAATGCACCAAATACTCTATCTTTGCTTTACTCAGATTTTTCCATAATTAAATATTGAACTGCCATTTGTATGGAGGGGATGTGGGCCATTCAAGGGCTGTGTAATTGATCACAAAATTCTGTGATTAACTGCAAAATCTATATTCCTCTGTCATCTAGACATAAGTGCAATCAGTGACAAGCTGATGAAAATTTCGAAGCATTAATTGTTAAAACTCACTGGCATAGAGGTGTGTGTGAAGAGATGACAGAAACGTGTTGGTAAGAAAAAGGCCATACATTCAGCTGCAGGTGCCCTCTCCCTGCCTCACCTAGACGTGAGTCTCTGAGCACGGTTAGCAGTCCCCCAGAGTCCAAGTCTCCTTGCTCACTTTGTAATAATGTTCACGGGGAGAGTCCTGGCTGGGACTGATGTTAGGAACTGAATGTCTGCATCCTTCCCCCACCTCCACTTCATATGTTGAAGCCCTAACATCTAATGTGATGGTGTTCAGAGACGGTGTCTTTGGGAGATTAGTAGGGTTGGGTTAAGTCATGCAGGTGGGCCCTCTGGATGGGATAGGTGCCCTTCTAAGAAGAGGAAGAGACCACAGAGTTCTTGTCCCTGTCATGTGAAGACACAATGAAGAGGCAGCCAGGAAGAGAAATTTCACCAGGAATAAAATTATACATCACCTTGATCTTGGGCTTCTTGGCCTCCAGAACTGTGAGAAATGTCTCTTGTTTAAGACCCCTAGTCTTTGTTATTTGTTTTGGCAACTTGGGCAGACTGAGATCTCAGGCTTCTGAGAATTTGATAAGTCAGATTTCTCAGGTATAGTATTTCATGACTCTACCTTTCTTTGTATTAACTTCTGTTCTTATTTTTATTAGCAATTATATCAGACTCCATCAGCAGTTATGGAATATGCAATTTGCCTTCATTATTTCATTGCATAAGAATTTGTTAAGGATATACTAATGTAGCCACTTTAGCCTTAAACTTTGAACAGAATTTGAAGGTAAATAAATGCCTGTCATTGCAATTGAGACTCTAACACTTTACACCTGAGTTGTAAAAAAAATAACTGACAACAGAGGACTGAAGTACTGCTGTGGACCTAAGGAGTGAGACTTCCAGAGGAAGGCTTTCAAGAGTGGTGATATTGGACTTTTACTAAGTAATACAAATACATGAGAAAATTAATATTAACACCCTGTTATAGAGTCTAAAGCAGGGGTAGTCAACCTTTTTATTCCTACCGCCCACTTTTGTATCTCTCTTAGTAGTAAAATTTTCTAACCGTCTACCAGTTCCACAGTAATGGTGATTTATAAAATAGGGAAGTAACTTTACTTTATAAAATTTATAAAGCAGAGTTATAGCAAGTTAAAGCATATAATAATAATTATTTACCAAGTACTTTATGTCAGATTTTCACTAAGTTTGGCAGAATAAATCTTTATAAAACAACTTACTATAGTTAAATCTATCTTTTCATTTATACTTTGGTTGCTCCACTACTGCCCACCATGAAAGCTGGAACGCTCACTAGTGGGCGATAGGGACCAGGTTGACTACCACTGGTCTAGAGTATGAAATATATTAAACATACACAAAACACAGAAACGACTATGACACTTTTGTATACCTACTACCAAAATGTAATATGACAAACTCTGTTTTAGATATCTCCCCTCACTCTCTCTCTCTCTTTGAATTTTTAGGAGAAAAATGCAATAGTTACAGCTTAAGTTCTACCCTCATCCCTTTCCCCCTACCCAGTAGTAATATCTATCCTGAAATTGATGTATATCACCACGTGTATTTTTAAATACTTACTGCATACTTAAGTGTATATATATATACATATAACAATTCTATATATAAAAAGTACATATAACAATTATATATATATATAATTGTTATATGTACTTTTTATTCTTTATTTAGTGAGAGAGAGAGGGAGGGAGATGAGAAGAATCAACTCATAATTGCTTCACTTTAATTGTTTATTGATTGCTTCTCATGCATGCCTTGATCAGCGTGGGGGCGGTGAGTGCACCCGCCAAACTAGTGCCCCTTGCTCAAGCCAGTGATCTTGGGCTCAAGCCAGCAACCTTTGGCTCAATCCAGCAATCATGAGATCATGTCGATGATTCCACACTCAAGCTGAAGACCACGAGATTTTGAACCTGGAACTTTAGCATCCCATGTCAACATTCTATCCACTGTGCCACCACCGGTCAGATAAATTGTTATATGTACTTTTTAAATACACATCACAGTATTCATGATTTTGAGGTTTATTCCCATCTAGATAGGTTGTTTCCTCACTTTTTCTGGAGGGGCTATACATCAATAATGTAATAAACTTTTTTATACACATGTGCACTGGAGAGAGTATTCTCTAGTTTAGAAATCTAGAAATGGAGCTTTGAAACCATTTTAAAGAAACTCTCAGAATATATTTTAATAATTTCAAGAGGATGTTGTTCCAATCTAGCAGATTGCTTTACCACTTGAACACAAACAGCAATCCAACCTTACAGTAACAAAGTACAGTAACGCTCACTACTTATTGGGGCTGCCCCTGCACCAGGCACAGTGCCATGTGGTTTACATGAATGCTTCTTTCACCTCATTTGGTTTCACCTGTCCTTTTTCTTCTTCATTTCAACTTTATTTATATAACAAAAAGCTTTGTCCATGGTTAAAGGATTTTTCATTTTAATGATATCCAGTATCAAGTTTTCTTTCATGGTTAATGTAGGGTGGTCAGCAATGGGGGAAGGTCACGTGAGGAACCCAGACCCGGGAAACTTGGCTAGAGCCGCCTACACTCATGCGCACCAAAAGAAACTTCCCAGGAGTCCTTGGGAAAAGAGCGACTGTCCATCAGCCAGTGAGATTTCACCACATCATATCAACTCGACCACCCTAGACGGGATCCTTTAAATATCTCCCAAGGATCACTCCATGCGACTTCCCTGGCCTCTGTCCCCGGCACCAGGGAGCATCGTCAGGCTGGATGCGCTCTGTACTCAATAAAGCTTTTATTATTCCACACTTCGTGGCTACGCCCCTTCCTTCTTCCTTGGCGGAGAAAAATACCTTATAGTTTATGCTTTCTAAAAATTATTATTGGGGTAAAAAACACATAACATAAAATTTACAATCTTAACCATTTTTCAATGCATGATGCAGTAGTATCTACTACGCACACATTGTTGTGTGACAAATTTCTAGAACTTTTCATCTCGCCAAACTAAAGTTCTATATTCATTAAACAAGAGCACCTTATTTTTCCCTCCTGCTGACCACATTCTGCTTTCAAAACTTGGTGCATTAGACTAATTTTATTTATAGAAGTGGAACCATACAGTATTTGTCCTTCTGCGAACCATACAGTATTTGTCCTTCTGCGACTGGCTTATTTTACTCAGCATAACATCCTCAGAGTTTATCTACATTCTAGTATATGACCAGATTTTCTTCTTTTTTAAGGTTGAATAATATGACCTTGCATATAAATACCACGTTTTATTTATTCATTCATCTGTCATTGGACATTCGGTTGCTCCCACCGCTGAGCTATCGTGAATAGTGCTGCAGTAAACATGGGTGTGCACGCATCTCTTCAAGAGCCTGTTTTCAATTCTTTTGGATATATACCCAGAAGTAGCATTGCTGGATTGTCTGATAGTTCTATATTTAATTTTCTGAGGAGCCTCTACACCGCTTTCCATAGTGGATGCACCATCTTACATTCTCACCAATGGTGCACAATTGTTCTAATTTTTCCACATTCTCAACAGCACTTGTTATTTTCTGTTTTTTTTTTTTTGTTTGTTTGTTTTTTGAATAGTTGCCATGCTAATGTGTGTGAGGTGATATTATATTGTGTTTTTAAAATATTATTTAGTTTTTAAAGATTTTATTTACTGATATTAGAGAAAGGAGAGAGAGAGAGAGAGAGAGAGAGAGAGAGAGAGAAAGAAAGGCAATGGGGGAAGAGCAGGAAGTACAATATAAGCTTATAGTTGCTTCTCATATGTGCCTTGACCAGGCAAGCCTGGGGTTTTGAACTGGCGACCTCAGCATTGCAGGTCAACGCTCCATCCACTGTGCCACCACAGGGCAGGCTACATTGTGGTTTTGATTTACATTTTCTTCATGATTAGTGACCTTGAGCATTTTTGCATCTGCATTTTTTTTTAAAGTTATGCTTGAGTTTTAGTGATTTATTTCATTTTAAATCTTATTTTTCATCCTGACCAGGCGGTGGCGCAGTGGATAGAGCCTCGGACTGGGATGCCGAGGACCCAGGTTTGAGACACCGAGGTTGCCAGCTCGAGCACAGGCTCATCTGGTTTGAGCAAAAAGCTCACCAGCTTGGACCCAAGGTCACTGGCTCGAGCAAGGGGTTACTTGGTCTGCTGAAGGCCCACGGTCAAGGCACATATGAGAAAGCAATCAATGAACAATTAAGGTGTTGCAACGAAAAACTGAAGATTGATGCTTCTCATCTCTCTCCATTCCTGTCTGTCGGTCCCTGTCTATCCCTCTCTCTGACACTCTCTCTGTCCCTGTAAAAAAAACAACAAAAAACAATAAATCTTATTTTTCAATTAGAGTTTACATTTAATATTATTTCATATTAGTTTCAGGTGTACAGCATTGTGGTTAGACAATCATATACTTTACAAAGTGATCCTCCAATATTTCTAGTACTCTCTGGCACCATATAAAGTTATCATAATATTATTGGCTATATTCCCTATGTTGTATTTTATATCCCCATAACAATTTTGCAGCTACCAATTTGTACTGCTTGTTGGCCATTTGTATGTCTTATTTGGAGAAATGTCTTTTCAACTTCTTTGCCCTTTTTTTTTACAGAGAAAGGGATAGATAGGGCCAGACAGACAGGTATGGAGAGAGATGAGAAGCATCAATCATCAGTTTTTCATGGTGACACCTTAGTTGTTCATTGATTGCTTTCTCATCTGTGCCTTGACCGTGGGGCTACAGCAGACCAAGTAACCCCTTGCTTGAGCCAGCGACCTTGGGTCCAAGCTGGTGAGTTTTGCTCAAACCAGATGAGCCCATGCTCAAGCTGGCGACCTTGGGGTCTCGAACCTGGGTCCTCCGCATCCCAGTTCGATGCTCTATCCACTGCACCACCACCTGGTCAGGCTTTGCCCATTTTTTAATTGGGTTATTTTATTGTTAGGTATTAGGAGTTCTTTATATACTCTGAATATTAACCCCTTATCAGATATATGGTGTGCAAACATTTCTCCCATTCTGTAGTTTGTCTTTTCACTCTGTTGATGGTTTTGTTTTTGTTTTTTGTTTGTTTGTTTGTTTTGGGGGTTTTTTTGCAGAGAAGAAATTGATTGGGTGTGTCTGAGAGCTCTCATTTCATTGTATTCTAGACAGTGCTGGATAGTGTCAGCTTTTTCCATTCTTGTCCCTTACATGTCACAGACTGGGAAAGCCTTGGGACTTGGGTAGAAACAGTATCAAAAGTCAGTAGTTAGTGTAAATCATAACCATTTATGCTCTATTACCTCTACTTTCCACAAAAATTTCAGAGATATTTTAAGGTAATTGACAAAGTTGTGGGTCTGAAGTTTGGCTTTTGCCTGATTACACCCCTCATACTGTTAGCGGTGGAAAATGGCCCCAGGTGTTAACCTCAGTGCAGCAACCTCAGTTCTTTGGTTCTGGCTGAGAAAGAATTCAGAGCCAAGACTCAAACTACTGTATATGAGAAGTTTATTTAGGAAGTCACGGAGGTTTAAGAAATGAGCTGTAGAAGAAATGGGCTCAGCAAAAGAAAGGTCTTTGGAGCTAAAGTTGGGGGGGTGGGGAAGGAGAGAGAGAGAGAGAGAGAGAGAGAGAGAGAGAGAGAGAGAGAGAAAGAAAGAGGAGCCTTGAGAGACAAAAGAGGGAGGAAATGCTTTGGAAAGGGGAGCGAGAACAAGCCCTGGGGAAAGAAGAGGGTGGGGAAAGGAGCAGACAGGCCCCATAGAGAGAGTCGTGTTGGGTTCTCAAGCCTGAGGGCTCTTCTCTGTGGGAGGATCTCAGTAAATGTTCATCAGCTTTCCTCGTGTATCTCCTCGGGGTTCTGATCCTCACTGACTGGCTGGCACCTGGGGAATCATTAGTTATTGTAGCTTGTACTGATGTCAGCTATGACATTGCTCTGCCTCATTTTGCTGCTTCTCTGGGTCTGGAGCTGAAACACAGCTGGGCCTAGTTGTCATCTCTGTTGGTTCATGCTATAGAGAGTGGTTTGCAAGGGCTTGCAGTTTTGCCAGTTGCTGTACAACCCAGGGCTCTCCGCCCTGGTGACCCTCTTCGCCAGGCCCATTGTTTGTGCTCTGCTCATGCCTCTCTAACTACCTACCACACCCCCAAGTCTGGTAGTAAGGGCATACACATCCAGTCTTTCATTTCAAAAGCCTACTTATCTTGTGTTTTTCTAAGTGTGTATGGGTAATGGGGCAGAGTGTTGGGGGTGAAATTATATACTGTTATTTGGAAAGTCTGGGATACTTCAAGACAGAGCTAGAGATAAAATTCAAGAAATAGCTAAATCAGCCTGACCAGGTGGTGGCACAGTGGATAGAGCCTCGGCCTGGGATGCTGAGGACTCAGGTTCGAAACCCTGAGGTTGACAGCCTGAGCGTGGGCTCATCTGGCTTGAGTGTGGGGTCACTGGCTTGAGCATGAGATCATAGACATGACCCCATGGTTGCTGGCTTGATCCCAAGGTTGCTGGCGTGAGCAAGGAATCATTGGCTCAGCTGGAGCCCCCCACCCCCGAGAAGGCACATATGAAAAAGCAATCAATGAACAACTAAGGAACCACAATGAAGATTTGATGCTTCTCATCTCTCTCCCTTCCTGTCTGTTCCTCTCTCTCTTTCTCTCCTTCTCTCAATAAAAAAAAAAAAAATTGAAAAAGGTTAATCAAAATAGGGCCATGTGTTTTTAATGCAACTAAAGAGAAAGGTTGTTTTGACGGAGATGCTACACAATTCAAATCTAGGAGGTTGATGTGGTTCTGCTATAAAAACAGAGGGTGTGCATTTTAAATAACATACTTACTTCTATGCAAATCATATATCATTCTACAGAACTCATCATGCAAAAATACTATAAAAAGAAATCCTCCTTCCTTTACCTTTGTCTTAGAAGATTTCCTGTTAGCTAACAGGGCTGAAAGAATAGCTATTCACACAAGTTGATAGGCATGGATTAAAGCTTGGGTCTTCTCCCTGAGGAACATGCAGACTTGAATTAGGCCTTGCATTTATGAATAATGCAGAGAGACACCAGGGAAAAGGGCAGCATGATGGGTGGGCCTTAAGCCACACTCCATGAACCTCTCCTTTACTTAACAGACCTAAGTTTGTTTACTTGAAAGCTCATTAACCTTTAAGCCCTGGTGTTCTCATCTGAAAATGAGAATAATAATTCTGACTTCACAGGACCCTTGTGACAATTGAAAGTATAATGCATTTGAAGTGTTTAGCATATAGGAAGCACTTGATAAATGTCTCTTCTTATTAGTTTCTACCCTCTCTGAATTCTTAACAAGGCTTTTGGTGGAGTGCTTTCTAATTTAGTAGCTAATTGCATAGTGTCTTAGGTAGTTTGCTACATTTTCATCCAAGTTAAGTGTGCCTTTCTAATAATGCATTCTAGATTATATAATTAAGGAGACACTGTATTAACAAGACCTAAGCCTGCTCCTTCACAGTGGACAAATGTGCCCACAGATTTTCTTTCCCACTTGTCCATCCCACAGATGAACACAAGCGAAGCGTTATGTAAGGTGTATTCACTGATTGCTGGCTCTCTGTCAGAAAAATGAGTCCCTTCTAGAACTGAATTCAGTGCTTGTAAAGCAGAAAGCTTCACTTTGAAAGAAGAGAACAGTGTATGTAAAAATCTCCTAAAAGAAAGCTTCTCACTTTGAGAGTTTTTAGTCTGCTAGGTTTAATATAAATGCTCATGAATCCTTTCCCGGAGCACTCCAGTGAAGTTACAAAGCACCTGTGGCTCACTGTCCTTTTTTGAAGAGGAAAATACAATACTGTTATGGTACATGAAGTCCATCGCTGAACAACAGACCCAGGTTAGGACTGCACTGGAGTAAAAATTCTTCTCTGTTCACTATGATGAAGAATTACTAAATGAAAAATGTTTAATAGGTTCTTACCTGCAACAATGACACTCATTGTTTTTCAGAGTGCTAGTCAGCAGTTGATAACTTAAGTTCATGGAAATCTCTGTGACAGTAGGTCACAGTTCTGTTCTCTCTCTCTCTTTCCTTTTTTTAAGTTTTTCTTAAGTGAGAAGTGAGGAGGCAGAGAGACAGACTCCCGCATGCTCCTGGCTGGGATCCACTCGGCAAGCCCACTTGGGGGCAATACTCTGCCCATCTGGAGCCTTTGCTCCATTGCAACTAGAGCCATATTTTAGTGCCTGAGCCACCTGGGGCCAGCTTGCTTCAATGGAGCCATGGCTGCGGGAAGGGAAGAGAGAGATAGAGAGAAGGGAGAGGGGGAAGGGTGGAGAAGCAGACGGTTACTTCTCCTGTGTGCCCTGACTGGGAACTGAACCTGGGACATCCACATGCTGGGCCGACACTCTACCACTGAGCCTACTGGCCAGGGCCTAGAGTTATGTTCTCTAAATGAAAGAAAGAGTTAAACAAAAAGCTTTGGATATTCATTTTTGTAGAAGCCATGAAACTGGAACCTGAAGTAAAAATCACCAATCCCTGTGTTCTAGATTTGACCCAGGATTATATAAAGCCATCTCAAGTAATTTCACTACTGGTTAATCTTGATGGAAATGTGTTTATTGGCTTAATTTAAAACAACAGACCCCAGATAGCATCACCTGGGAACTGTTAAAATGCACATTCCAGAGTTCCATCACAGGACTGCTAAATCTAAAACTCTGAAGGTGGGGCCAGGTGCTCAGCTCTTCCAACCACTGTGATTCTGATGGGTTTTTTTTTTTTATTTATTTAGTGAGAGGAGCGGAGGAGAGAGAGACAGACTCCTGCATGTGTCCTAACCAGGATCCACCCAGCAAGCCCACTAGGGGGCAAGGCTCTGCCCATCTGAGGCCATTGCTCTGTTGCTCAGCTTTCTTCTTAGTGCCTGAGGCCATGGAGCCATCCTCAGCGCCTGGGGCCAACTCTCTCTAATTGAGCCATGGCTGCAGGAGGGGAAAGGAGAGAGAGAGAGAGAGAGGGAGAGAGAGAGAGAGAGAGAGAAAGAGAGAGAGAGAAGGGAAAGGGAAGGGGTGGAGAAGCAGACGATCGCTTCTTCTGTGTGCCGTGACTGGAAATCAAACCCAGGAATCCATATGCCGGCCTGATGCTTTACCACTGAGCCAACTGGCCAGGGTTCTGATGCTCTTTAAAGTTCAAGAACTTCAAGGATCAGGATCACTGTATGAGATACAAATGTAGACAGTTGAGGCGTTAAGTTCCATCTGGTACAAGTGAAACATCTTGAACCACTGTTGAACTGTTGCACCATTTTGAACTCAGAAAGAAGCATATGTGATGAAGGAGATTCTTCAAAGTAGCCTTCACTTCCTGCTGAAATTGGAGCCCTGTATAAACACCTTCCACCAGTAGCACCTGTAACTTCAATTTTTGGGGAGCTTATTTATCAAGTATAGTGAGGTTTCCTTTTGTGTTTCTTTTTTCTCTCTAGAGACATGAAGGTGATACCATGTCCATTGATTATTACATGGGAGGTTGGTAACCTAAAAAGTTTTAAACAAAATAAAACAAAGTCTAGAAAAAAAAATATGAACATAAATATAAAGTAGGCATCATTTTGAAAGTTTGGAATCATGCATTAACTCAGGCAAAATGACTGAAAAAGCCATTGCTTAGTTACATATTGAGAAGTAAGTTTGGTAAATGATGTCCAGACAGTCCCCGGTTACAAACAAGACAGGTTCTGTAGGTTTGTTCTGAAGTTGAATTTATATGAAATCTGGAATAGGTACATTTACTTATTAAATGCAACTTAGATGTTTGTCTTAACATAGTATTTATGTTTATCTTTCTGTGCAGATAAATACTTAAACATGTTCAAATACAACCTTAAACCATCTTGGATGATGCAGAAGATGATGGACTTGCCGGAGAGGATGGGACTGGTGGTAGAGAGTCAGGGTTTGATTCTGCTGCTGAAGTCAGTTTCTTGAAGTAGACATCAAGGGAGGTTTGTACAGAGCTTTTCTTTTTCTCATCATAATGGCCCTGTGGCATCTCAGGTCAGGCCTTCGGTAACTGAATGGTAAACTTTGGTGAACCTCTCTGTGTCAGGATCTTGCTCCTCTAACTTTGACATTCCTGCTTCAATGAGATGAGAAGCATCAGCCAACTTTTTTGTAGAAACTTTCAGTTCTGGAGTTTCTAGGTCCTTGTTTTCTTCCCTAAATGCTATCATCTGCTGCTCTAGTTCCATGATGTCTTCATTGGTTAGTTCTATGCCATGAGAGTTGAGTAACTATGATATCATTTTCACTGATGTTTGGCTACAGTTGATTACCAATAGCCCTTATGGTGCTTTGTTTGTACAAAGTACAAGTTGTACATAAGTCAATGTTTGTAACTCGGGGACTTACTGTAATTTCATTCTATTAGCTACTAATCCTACTGCCACAAGTCATTCTACCTCTCTGTGTCTCATTTTTTACTATTGTGAAATAAGAAGCCTTTTCTTAGCGTCTTTCCAGTTCCTGAATTCTGTGATTATATAATAATCCGCAATCTGTAAAATAGTTTGTTTTTTTTTCAAGGAGATATCATGTGTACTAGCTTATATGGCCTGTGCAAGAATCCAATCCTTCTGTACAGTAAGAGAAATGTCTAATTTTGGATACCTGAATCTTAGAAAGCATATAATAATCATTGCATAGGTTTGGCAGAAGGTACAGACATTTAATAATTAACTAGCTTGAGAAATGCTGTTTTTATAGGAAGAATATTCTTGTGTAGCCAACCCTTCACCTCCATGTGCTGTCAAAGTGAACATTAGCACTGCAACCAACTAGGTAAGAGCTGTGAGCGCTAAGTTGAAGCCAAGCTGCCTAGACCTTACTTTCTTGGGTGAATGTTTCTGGGGAAACTGAATAGTCTAAAGGAAACATACTATCCAGACAGCAGTAGTTAGGACTTAGGATTTTGGGATAAGACTTGTATTTGAATCCTGGCTTTGCTCCTTTGCTAGTTGTACTGACTTCATAAAGCTGTGCAAGGATTGAATAAAGCTAAATGAGATGATATGTATAAAAAATGTCCACAGTTCCTGGCAAGCAGTAAATGTTCAATAATTTTTGTCTTAAAACATTAGACATGTCTTTAATTTAGAATTAAAACTGTTGAGGAAAGCTGGATACTTTAAATTGGGTCTCAATGAATATGCTACTTTACTAAAAACCTGTGTTGTTCTGCATTCTGCTTATTCTTCATGTTCAAATGTGTTTTAGGCTAATTCACTAATTGATTTATTGACTTGTTAATTCAAGAACTATTTATTGGGAGTGGGGGAGGCATTTGGAGGAACACTAGAATCTATGTACACCCAATAAATTAAAATAAAATAAAAAAGAACTATTTATTGAGCACCGATTATATGTCAGACTCTCTTATAGATATTAGAAATACAGCAGCCAACAAGACAGCAAAGGTCCCTGCTTTTATGGACATGCATTTTAATGGGGAGAGACAGAAATTACTCCCTTTCCCAATGAAGGAAGAAGCAAACAAATAGATAAATAAGAAAATTAACTGGTAGTGATAAATGCTAGGAAAAAAATGAAACAAAGCGATGTGATAGAACCTGGGGAGCAATTTTAAGTCAAGTGTCCAGGGGAGGCTTCTCTAGGTAAGTGACATTTAAGATGTCACCTGAATGACAAAATAGGGCAAAGTTCTGGAGTCCCAGCAAGATATGATAGTGATTTAGATGAAGGTAGTGGTGGTCAGGATGGAGAGACATGTCTGAGTTAGGAGATGTTATAGAGATAGAATCAATAGGACTTATTGATGGATTGAGTGGAAGGTACAAGGGAAAGAGAAGGGTCAAGGATGCTTTTTCAGTCTTTGGCTTAGTGGGATGTTGGTCCCATATACACAAGTGGAGCAAGCTGAGTAGGAGTAGGTTGAAGGTAAGAAGACTCAGAAAGCCACATTGGGAAAGATTAAGTTTGAGTTGCCTATTGAACTCCAAGTGGAGATGTTAAGTAGACAAGGGATATATGAGGCCAGAGCTAAACATCTGAAAGATTTTTGGCCTTGAGATAATATTTAATGAAATGGGCTAGATAAGAGTAGTTAGAAAAAAAGTACAGTTAGGAAAAAAAGGAGGTTCTAGGGATATTCTTAAAATTTCAGGTACTTTTTCAGGTACTTATGACTCACAACAAAACCTAATAGAGATAACTACCATATTTATATATAGGACTTATAACCCTTATAAAATTAGCCACATAAAAATGAATTGATAGGAATTTTTGACTTTCTCACATTCTTTAGCATACATAAATGGGGGCCAAAGAGAAATATGGTGGTAATATACAGATCTTAAAATACACTGCTCACAAAAATTAGGGGATCAGGGAATGTGCAGATATTCCAGTACTTTCAGCCTTTTGTATAGTGCATTTTCATCAATGAAATAAAAGTTGGTTTTGCATCTCATTTGCATAATTGAACAACTTCTTTTACTTGTTTCCTTTTCTGTTGTTCTTGTTTAATAAAAAATATTAAATGCTTCTTTTTTTATTGCTTCATATTCATTTTGAAATATCCCTTAATTTTTGTGAGCAGTATATATGCATTTAATGAGCCATGTTTTGAATGTGTACTGCAAGGCATCATATTAGGCACTGTATGTAAAATGAAACCAATAGGACAGTCATGTTATTTATTGGTCACATTTACTGAGCACATGCTATGTGCATAGTACTAGGTCATTTGAGAATAGATCACAAAAACGAAAAACCAATTCTCTTTCTCCAAGAGAAGACAATCTAAAACTACCACTCCAAAGAAGGACAAACCATTCAAAAGTCACAGGGATAATGTGAACGTGGGAGTGCAGATACCTTTTTGAGATACGGATTTCATTTTCTTTGAATCTACACCTAGAAGGATTGCTGGATCATATAATTCTATTTTTAACATTTTGAGGAATTCCCCTGCTGATTTCTGTATGGCTGTACCAATAGAAGTGTGTGTAACTTCTTCTCCCTTTCCTTCCTTCCTTCCTTCCTTCCTTCCTTCCTTCCTTCCTTCCTTCCTTCCTTCCTTCCTCCCTCCCTCCCTCCCTCCCTCCCTCCCTCCCTCCCTCCCTCTCTTCCTCTTTCTTTCTCTCTTTCTTTCTTTCTTTCTTTCTTTCTTTCTTTCTTTCTTTCTTTCTTTTCCTTCCTTCCTTCTTTCCTTCCCTCCCTCCCTCCCCTTCCCTCCTTTCTCTTTCTTTCTTTCTTTCTTTCTTTCTTTCTTTCTTTCTTTCTTTCTTTCTTTCTTCTTTCTCTGAAGAGTTTAAAAGATGTACTAGTTTCCAAGCTTATGGGATTTATGGAAGCTATCTTTTTGTTAAAATTTCCAATTTCATTATAAAATCATAGAGTACCCAGTTTGTATGCTACTGATTTTTTTGCCATTTATGAAAATCTTTTTTGACTTAATTCATGACCTATTTCTGTAGCTTTTTTGAGTATGCTTAAAATGAATCTGTTTTTCTCCATGGCTTAATTTCCACATCTATAAAAACCAAAAATGCCCAACCCCTTTAGTTTTTGTTATTAAGGCTGGAAAGCTAAAGACCAAACTGAAAGACAAATATACCACACTTGTTCTTCTAGTTTTTTGGCTCTTTATTTTGCAAACTTGCAATGAGTATATCTTGATGCAAGTAAACCTGATAGGGGAAAGATAAAAGGGAAAATACCTGTCCTCCTTGAAAGTGGGTTAGTTACTACTAGGTGACAAGTGTTTAATCTTCTGTGCGGGGTACAGTTCCAGCCCATAGGGAAGGACTGGACAGAGTGGGAAGTAATCACCTGTGAGAGTGATTCTGATCTATTGTGAATTTCTTTGGGGCCTGTTTGCTTTAGATATTTATATAAGTGGAACTGAACCTTTGTGTGCTGCTCATAAGTATCATTGTGTACTAGCATGGATGGTGGTCCTCCAACAGTCTGGTTGATGGCACTTGGTTAATAAATCAGAGAGTAAGCTTGGTCTTGTAGGAGGCAGCAAGGGATGCTTATCCAAATTTGCCACAGGAGGAGGATTTTTATGGTCAAGGGCTTCACCTTATGAACTTAATTCAGATCTTTAATGTTACCCTCTCAAGCTGTTTCACCATAGGACTTTATGCCCCTTAGCTCCTGCACTAATTCTTCTTATGCTGACTCTCATTTTCTTTTCTTCTGTTCTGTGAATTCTCATGGGACTCACTGTTGGCTCTTCACCTTCCCCTGGATGACATCACCAATGTCTCCTAGTTCTGAGGAGATCTAAAGCCTTTACTAATACAAGTCATCAAGAAGTGTTTTACACTAGGTGGTTTTTATATGAGTGTTTTTGTGCTATTTGTTTTAACTTTACTATATGTTTAAAAACTATCAAAGTTTACTTTGCAGTTGGAAAAATACATGTTTTTTTTCTCCCCTCAAAGTCAGTAACCTAGGCAGTATTTCATGATGTCTGTACTTTATCTGGATGAAGAGAATGTTGCTAATACCTGTTCATACACAGATCGAACCTCTTGCCTATGAACAGGCAGTAATTACAAAACAAAAGAAGAGGGAGAGAGTGATGAGAGTTCCTGGAACTTAACAGTATCAAGAGTTGATATTGTCACTACTGGTATAGTAAAATGGTAGATTAGTATAATTATTCTTTAAACTGGTAACAATTAGAAGGTTTTGAGAAGTGAGATTTAGAGTTGTTCACCATTAATTTGCTTAAAAATATTTTCATCTTCCACTAAAGGTGTTAGTTGTGAAAATATGGGGAAAAATTATATTTAAGGTTTTTTGTTGCTATAAACTAATTTTTTTAGCAGTATGTACAACTTTCAGTATATACCATACAATTAATTTAAAAGTGAGTCAATAAATCTTTTTATTGATTGTTTCATTTCATAAAGGAATTTGAGAAATAACCCTAAATTTGACATTCTTGTATCTCTTTATATTGGGATCGTGCATTTGTCTTGGCTTCCAAATTAAAAATTTGGTGAACTCAGCAAATCATCCCCCCCCCCCCCCCCGTTTTAATAGCATATCTTGCTGTGCTTCAGAAGCTGAAAAGTTCCAAAACACATGTCTCAGATTCCCTTGCTTGCTAACGTTATGCATACAAATTGTTTCTTCAATTGCATACATCAGAAATTTTCAGGTTCTGTCTTGATGCTACTTGCAAACAGAGCTCTGGAGACCTTGGTTTTTCTGCGGCAGTATTCCAGTGTTCAGCCACAGTCCATCAGTGCTGAGAAGATTGGAACTGTGGGGGTTGTGGCTTCCTGACTTGCTGTTTCTGATTGTGGCCATGAACCAGTTTGTCAGAGTTGTTTAGGGAGTTATGCTTGGATGCCAGACCTTCTCCAGCCTTTCAATGATTGTAAATGTTCCCAATTCACCGTGACAAATCTCCTTCTGTCTAGAATAGCTAGCTGATTACTGTAACTGAATTCTGACTGATTAACTCGAAATGCTTTGTGGGCAGGAACTTTGTGATATAAAGAAATGACCTTGCATTTTATCTAGAGGGAAACGGATGATAAATAAATGATTAAGTAGAAGTTTTAGTAAGATAGTGATATGCTACAGATAAAAATAAAGTTGGAAAAAGGGATGGGAGTGCAGATGGATGTTGCAATTTTAAGTACAGTGGTCATGGAAGGCCTCGCTGACAAAGTGACTTTTGAGACCTATCATTTCAATTGTGTGCAAGGCCGTGCTGGGGGTTACTGTGCTAAAAATGCAATTACTCAATTTTTTTCCCCTTAGATAACCCCATTAAGTGATGCTACTTATTTTTCATCCCCAGGTGACTATATTGTTTACCCACAGCAAACATGGCGGAAAAGGCTTCAACCCGACACTGGAGCCCCCAGTAAAGATGGCTACAGCACTTCCTGTGTTTGCCCGCAACAAAGATGGCGATAACACTTCCTGTTCTCGGTTTTCGCCTTCAATAAAGATGGTGCTTATGGTACAGGTTCCCTAACAGTCTGGATTCCAGTTGCAGTTTTTATTTATTTATTTTTTAAGATACGTGTTTGCAGACGTAAGTAACAGGAAACCAGATGCCCTGTATCCATCTTTTCTCGAAGGCCCTACGCAGCGGCGTCTGCGGCCCCGGGGCCTGGGCCGGAGGTGGCTCCCCTGCCCTCCTGTCCCGCTGGCGGGGACCCGAGCCTGGCCGGTTTGGGTGGCGGTGGGGGTGCCCAGTCCCCGCTCTCCTCTCGGTCCGCTCTGAAGGTCGTTCCCAGCACCCTCTTTGTAGCGGGTCAGGTTCCCCCTAAGAGCCTCAGGGCTTCAGCTGGTGAGGCCGGAACGAAGCCAGGCTCCGGACGGGCGCCGGCCGCCAGGGCTGCCCACGCTCCCCCCTGCCGTCCGACCGCCGAGGGCCGGGGCGGGGGTCGCGGCCCGGCCCACTTTGGGGGGGGTCCCCGCCACGTATTTAGACAACCTCCCTCACTAATGCAGTGGGCTTGGCAGTGTGCCTTCAAACCCTGCGTGCTTCTGACCAGGGCATTTTTCTTTTAAAGAAAAAAAAAATTCCCTCGACTGTCCCAAGCATGTGTAGTCACGGCAGTGCCGCGACGGCGACTCTGCGTCCTGTGCGGGAGGGGTAATCTGACTACAGGTATGAGGGTTACTGTAGGCTGGACACAAACACTTAAGTGTTTTTCTTGAAGGTGATGGTGGATAAGCCTTTTCTTCTAGGGTTCGAGATCCGTACATTTATTGGTACCTGCTGGTTTCTGGCCCCCGCGCCCATTGCTGGTCCGGCTCGGCCGATGCCCGTGTTCGGAAGGGCACGACGGGCACGCGGGTCTGCGGTGTCCGCCCTGGTGGGGCGCCGCTGCTGCGGGCGGGGTCACAGTAAAACCCCTGTTCTTCTCGACTATGTTAAAATGAAATGTCGCTTTGTAGTACTCAGATAAAAGTAGCCTTTTAAACAGGGTCTCTGACCTACTCTTTTAAAAATGCCTTTATAGAACGAGGACCCCCTTGTGTGCAAGCAAAAACAGAAAAGACGATTCATGTTCAGTGGTGTTCATTATGCCCGGAAACATTCGGAATTAATTAGACTTGGCTTAACAGCCATGTGTTAAAACACCATGGCCTGGCACTCTGCTAAGGTTCAAAGATGTCCTTTTCCTTACGGAGCTTACCATGCAGTATCTTTAGGGGCTCATCAGTATTCCTGTAGTCTGAGCTACAATTTTGTCTCTTCCCAGGGGGAAATGGAGGCTAGAGACAAGCAAGTGCTTCGCTCCCTGCGGCTGGAGCTGGGTGCAGAGGTACTGGTGGAGGGACTGGTTCTTCAGTATCTTTACCAGGAAGGGATCTTGACGGAGAACCATGTTCAAGAAATCAAAGCGCAAACCACTGGCCTCCGGAAAACAATGCTGCTACTGGACATCCTACCTTCCAGAGGTCCTAAAGCATTTGATGCATTCCTAGATTCTCTACAGGAATTTCCCTGGGTAAGGGAGAAGCTGGAGAAGGCAAGAGAAGAAGCCATCACTGAGCTGCCTTCAGGTAGGCGTCAAAAAGATCACTTCAGACCAGCTCCAAAATTGTTGAACTATGACCTTTAGATTTGAAGTTGGGGTTTTAGGCTGGGAGGGGATCAGCAGTTTCTGAACGTGGGTAAGGAATTTGGACAGAAGACATGACATTTCAGGGATGGGATGGGGAGATGGAATTAGGAAGTGCCCGGAAGGAAGGAAGAATGAACCATAATTGAGAGGGAGAGGAGGGAGCTCAGAGAATATACTTGGAAATGCTTCCAGAGAAACTTGGCAAGGCACTTGGGAGGTATGCGCTCATCTGAGAGCCAGGTCATATCTCAGCCTTGGCACTGGGAGCATTTGGAAAGTGCAGATGGGAAAGCAGGCATCAGGCCTTCTGATAACCACTTCATGGGGTGCCAGAGCCGCTGGCTGGAAAAGGTCAGGTTCGTGAAGGAGGAGACAGCCTCTAGGAAGGCACGCTATGCACCTGTTCCCTGGGCTGGCCTGCATGGCCAAGAGGGATTGTTTGGAAGGCTGGCTTGATTTGTTTTTAAAGGTTATTGATTTAAAGTCATCCTTTTGAGTTTGGTCCTTTTCATACACTCAGAGTGTTTAACTTTGTAAGGATAGTAATTTGTGGAGGGTCTCATTTGGATATTAAGGACAGTTAAAGCTATGCAAAAGAGGAACAGTCCTAATGCCATTAACCTGGCTTGTAGCAGGAAATTGATGTGATATGAAGTACTTGTTCTCCTTAACAGCTCTCATGATTTAGATGTTATACTAAAATTGAAAAGCAGAAAACTGGCCTTGGCAGGTGGCTCTGTGGATAGAGTGTCGGCCCGACGTATGAACATCCAGGGTTCAATTCCCGGTCAGAGCACATATGAGAAGTGACCATCTGCTCCCCCCCCCCCACTCCCCTTTCTCTCCCTCTTCCCCTCTTGCAGCCAGTGGCTCAGTAGGTTCAAGTGTGGCCCAGGGCACTGAGGATAGCTCAGCTGGTCCTACCACATTAGCGTAAATTAGCCTCAGGCACTAAAAATAGCTTGGTACTGGAGCTTAGGCCCCAGAGGGGGTTGCAGGGTGGATCCTGGCTGGGGCGCATGTAGGCGTCCGCCTCATTATCTACCCTCCTCTCACCTTATAAAAAAAAAAAGCAGAAAACTGAACTGACAAAAAAATGGAAAGTTGACTTGTAAATTTTTAACAGAGTTAGGAAATCAACATTCTCTGGAGTGTTTGATAGCAGTAATAGTCAGAACCTCTCCAAGTCAGTGGTCCTTAGACTTTGTTATTGCTGTTGTTAAAATATACCAGTATATCTGGTTAAAAAGCAAACACTAGTAATAGAAGACCAGTTTTATTGTTTTTGCCTCATGAATCTCATCTTTTGAATGATTTTTCGGACCACATTTATTAAGTACTCATAATTAATTTTTCTATATTAATGACATATAACTGAATATCTGATCAGCATGAGATAACTAGTTAACATAGGAAGGCCTAGTAAAATCCCCAGTGGAAAAAGAAAAAATATTTGCATTTCCTAGCATGACAAAATTACAGGCAAATGTATATTTTATGCTTTTTGAAGTATTGAAAATAGCTAGCCTTTGAAGACCACAGGAATTCTCAGGTTGGATTTTCCTTACCAAATTAAATACTCAGGTGTATGAACAAAGCCAAATTAAAGTATCTAAGACATTGGTGCTACTTTATTGAAAGCAGAATAAATAACAAAATTGGGGCGATGTTAAAAGAAATATTAGAGTATCCAATGTCTTTTCCTGGTATTTGACTTAAGGGTTCCTCTTGAGAACACATAGTTGGAAACAATAAAACATGAAAACTGAAAGCCTGTTTCTATCAGAATATTTACTTTAATGTTTTAATCATTTTGGGGGATGTAAAGGCTGTTGTATGTTTTTAATAGAGGTGTGACCTCATTGTCATTTCTTCAGATTTATTCAGACACACACACACACACACACACGTATATGTAAAGGATAGAGGAAATATTATTTTAAGGGAGTTGTTAGTTAACAGCTTCCCTTGTTTGAGACCTTAAACTCTGTGTTTAAATTAATTAATTTGATGGCAGTAGATTACTTCTAAAACTAAATTGGGGCTTAATTAAACTTTTTTTTTTTTTTTTAAATCAGAGTTGAAGCGCCTTCAATTTCGCGTTCCTGTAAAAAATGTTACTGGACCCAGAGGCCTGTTTCCCAAGGACCTCAGGGCTTTTTCAGTAATTTTAATAAGCTTTTAAATAGTCCATTTAAATTTCTGTAAGGGCATTTTGAAGAACTATACTGTAGGAAAATGTGGTGCATATATATATAATATATTCAATATACAATAACTTTGGTTGTAATTATTAATTGATTTGTATAGATTTGGTGAGCTCCTCTTGGGAGGAACAGTTTTCTCTTTGGCCAAGAGGTAGATCTTTCTCCAAGAGTGAGCTGATTTTATTTTGTTAAAAGTTTTCTTGTTTTTGGTCTTCTCAGATTCTTGGTTTTCCCTTTGTTTTTGTCAGTTGAATTTTTGTGTTTCATTTGTGAATTTGGAGCTGCCTCAAGGCCTTATTTGGTGATTGATCCTAGTTCTTTTTATTTATGTTCTGGATTTAAACCTTTGATTCTCTCATAATCTGCTAGATAACTGGTCTCCCTATTTCTGTTCATAAACTCTTAAATAGATAATGGAGAACTGATTTTATGTTTTTTCTCATCCTATAAGGACTCTCATATTTTAAAAGTGGAATTCTGGCAATAAAATGACTTCATCCAGCTTGGCTGTAGAAGGAGCAGTTGACAATTGTGTCCCTTACTGGCTAAGGTCACATAGTAGACACTAGATCAGCTGGAAATCCTCTCTGGGCTCCTGTCAGGTCATTTAGTAGATGAGGATAATGCTGGATTTGGGTGAAGGCAGCGTGTGCCTGCCCATCTGCCTCTAACCTGCCTTCCCACCACTCCTGGGCTCTGTCTGCACTGACAGACTCACTCCAGTGCCGGAGCTAATCTGGATCTGGAAAGGAGGTTTATGAGCAGCCTCTGGTCTCACTAGCTGGTAGGACTTAGCTGAAGTGATGGTAGGAGTGACTCTTGGGCCCCAGGACTTCCTGTTCCGTTGTATTGGCCTTGGCTGTGGGACTGGGTCTCTGCCATGATTCTCATTTAACAGTCAGCCTGGCAACCCTGCCTTTAACCTGAGACTTCCTTTAGGCTTGGGAGTTATTTATTTATTCCTCCTTTCTAAACTAGATTGCTGCTTCATGTTCTCTTAGCCACTGGCAAGGATATCTTGGAACACAGCTCTGAGCCTCCTATGTTAGCATTAAATGCTGGAGTGGCTGTCCTGGGCTGACATTTGCTTCAACCTTGCCTGAGCTTGAGCTGATCCTTGCTGTGGACCTTACGCCCTGGACCCCTTGGCTGCCCTCACTGGAGCAAGTTGCAGGGCTGGCCTCTCCCCTCTACTCAGCAGCTCCAGGGCTCAGCTTGTCCCTTCATAGCTGCCGTTGCTTGACCACATCAGCCACTGCTCAAGATGGACTCTGGCTCTCCCACGCAGATTTGGATGCATCTGAAGTTACTGAGAAATAATTGCAAATTTTAGGCATTGTGATAGGTTTATTAGACAGATGTCTAGCCTGGGATTTTCCAGTCATACCATGACTTGACTGTATTCTGCACATAAATTCAGTGTTGATCTCAGTTTATCTAGCTTGTGGTTTATCCAGGCACTCCTGGTGTGGCTGAATGGAGTTCACTTCGTGGTGTTCTGTGTACTAGAGAGGGAATGGTGGCAGAGCATCCACAGCAAGATCCCTTCCTGTGGTGGGCAGAGTCTACAGAGAGCCCAGATTTTTGTGTATCCCCGGCATGATTATCATATCTTCCTGAGGACCAGCTAGGTGCCAGGTACTAGGTAATAGAGACATGTGAAGGAGGAGAACCTTCAGGTCAACCGAGTGGGTTCATTTGCTCAGTCAACAAATAATGAGTATTGACCACGTGTCAGGCATTAGGTACTGGGGATATAGTAAACAAAGCCTCTACTCTTTTGAGCTCACTATATTCTACAGCCTGATGGTGTCAAGACAGCAAGTGAATAAATAACACAATCGAGCCACATAACAACCTTTCTATCAACGACAGACTACATATACAATGATGGTTTCATAAGTTTATAAAGGAACTGAAAAATTCCTATTGCCTAGTGATATTGTAGCTGTCATAATGTTGTAGAGCAATGGATTGCACAGGTGTTGGTGGTGACACTGCTATAAACCTACTGTGCTGCTTGTTCTATAAAAGTATAGCACACATAGTGACATACAGTACATACTACTTGATAATAAAGAACTACACTACTGGTTGATGTATTTATCATACTGTAATTTTTATCATTCTTTTAGAGTGTACTCTTTCTATTTTTAAAAAAAGGTTGTACTGCACAGCAGTGTGCCCCATTGCATTGTTAGCAGCCTCATAGGGCTCGTGTTTACCATGTCTCTTGATTACATCATTTTCTTGTGTACTTGATTAAATCTCACGTTATTTATATAATAACATGCTGTACAGGCTTGTAGCATGGGAACAATAGGCTACCCAGTGCTTTTCAGTTGCTGGTCTGCGGACCATTGCTGGTTCACCAGAAATTTCGTGCCTGTCTGTAAGAGTTAACCACCTTGATGTATGATTGATACTCGAAAAACACTGGACTGGGACATACTTTCAGCATAGGTGTGTGGTAGGCTATACTCTCTAGGTTTGTGTAAGTGTACTCTCTGATGTTCATGCAATGACAAAATCACCTATCAACGCGCTTCTCAGAATGCAGCCCTGTCATTAGCGGCATGTGATGGTACATCAGGTGATGATGGTGCTATGAAAAGACAGCCTGTGTGGTGATGAGGAAGGGCTCAGCATATGTTATTGGGGGAAGTCAGAGGAAGCTTTTCTGATAAGGGAATGCTCATCACAGTTCTAAATTCCACGATAGAGTAGATACAGGAGGAAGAGCGGTTCAGATGGTGGGAGCCAGGCGACAGTGTAGCTGGAGCCAGGCCCGTCTGGGATAAGAGCTTTCCTCGTGGAGAAGTGGAGAGGTGGAGAGGTGGAGAGGTGGAGAGGTGAATCGCAGTGGCATTAGCATAGGCATAGTGGCAACCATTCATTGTTGCCCCTCCCAAATTGTGAGGTATGCATAGTCACGATCTTAGGTGGTTCTTAAAATGATTTTCGATGATATGTCGAATGAGATTGAATCATATGGGGAGAGATTTATTTCCTTTTTTTGTCTGTTTCAATACTGATAACCAGGTGAAAGCCTCCATTTGATACAAATATAGTATTTCTGAAATATCTCACTCGATACTTGCCAGTTTTTCTTTTTAACAGACAGAAAGAGGTCCTCATGCTTAAAGCTTTCTGTGGACAACAGTATGTAGCTAGAATTTAGTTGTTTTGCTTTTTTTCTTGTATCCTTTTAACATTTTCCTTCCGTTTGTGGAAAATAAAACTGTTTTCTACTTAGGAAGTTCCTTTAAAAAACACATTGCTTTGCCTGACCTGTGGTGGCACAGTGGATCAAGCTTTGACCTGGAACACTGAGGTTGCCAGTTTGAAACCGTGGACTTGCCTGGGTCAAGGCACATATGGGAAGCAACTGTGAGTTGATGCTTCCTCTCCTTCCCCTCCTTTCTCTCTCTCTCTAAAAAATAATAATAATGCCTGACCAGGCGTTGGCGCAGTGGATAGAACGTCGGACTGGGATACAGAGGACCGAGGTTCGAGACCCTGAGGTTGCCAGCTTAAGTGCAGGCTCATCTGGTTTGAGCAAAAGCTCACCAGCTTGGACCCAAGGTCGCTGGCTTGAGCAAGGGGTTACTCGGTCTGCTGAAGGCCCACGGTCAAGGCACATATGAGAAAGCAATCAATGAACAACTAAGGTGTTGCAACGAAAAACTGATGATGATTGATGCTTCTCATCTCTCTCCGTCCCTGTCTATCCCTCTCTCTGACTTTCTCTCTTTCCCTGTAAAAATAAATAAATAAATAAATAAAATTGCTTTTATTTAAATTAAAATGAGTCAACATAAAGAAAAACACTAAGAAAATAATAATGGTATGAGGATATTGCCAAAAGCATGAGGATGCTTTTTATGTATTTTTTCATTTAAAAAAAGTGACAGGAGCTTTGAGATGGAACTGTGGCCTTGTGAGCATAGTTGGGGAAGGAAGACTCTCTCTAGTTCAGACTGAAGATAGTATGTATTCAAGGTACTTTTACTCTTTTGCTAATTCAGAGTATGCACAGTGACTGGGAACTGGTTAAATTTATTAGTAGAATTGCCAGAGTGACTTAATTTTAGGTTGTCTAAATTCTAAACACATTAATTTGCTAGTTTAACAAACTCAGCAAGATGAAGACATATCCTGGTATTCCAGACTTATAGATTGGGAGGGACTTACAGATCATCTAATTTTTCTGAGAAAACTCAAGTCCTAGGAGATTAAGTCAACACTTAGCCATGATCACATAGCTAGTTATTTGCTGCCAGGACTGGAGTCCAGGCCTCCTGACTTTTGATTTAGGACTTTTTCTGTTGTGCTCCCCAGTGGGTTTGAAATGGAATTGTATTATGCTATAGTGTTAATAGTTGAAATTAGCTTTGTAAAAAATGGTACTAATGCTTTTTTTTTCACTTTAAGAGGACATTTTTCAAGGGTTTTTGGAAGTATTTTGGGATAAGATTTTACTAAAATATTTTATTTTTATTAATGCTAATTTTAAATATTTAAAAGGAAATTTTGATAGTTCAGTACTGTTCTTCAGAAGACCCCCACCCTCACCCCTGCAAGGCCAACATAAGGAAGAGCAGAAGAATTTTATTGAATGTTTATGGGACTGATGAAATAATGCATCTGTTGGCAGCTAATTGCAGCTCTTTCTAGGAATAGCAAACCATGTGACAGGTCTCTCCCCTGCAGGGATGTGTTCATTTCTCTTTAAAAAGTGGATTTATTGTTCTTTTCTCTTAGAAATTTTCACTGTGACTTTTGCTCTCCCTCCTGCGCTGTATGGGTCATTTGGCTACGTCAGTTGCCTTATTGACCATCAGGGTTGATTTAGCTTCAACTCTGGCTTTTAAAAAACTAATGATTCCCAGACTTTGCCAGGCCAATTTATGCCAAAATCTGAGGAGGTGGGGTCTGGGCAGTGGTATTAAAGACACACACACACACACACAAACACACATACACACATATGCATATACACCCTACTAGGTTATTTTAAAGTAAAGCCGGGTTGAGCATCTTGTTTTCTGACCAGCTGATGAGGCATGTGGCTCCTTTCTCACTTACTGCTCCTCAAGTCTGGGACTCCTAAACCTGTGTGCTTGCTTGAAGAGCTGTTCTTAATTTTGCAGGGAAGGATGTGGAAGGGTGATAGGAATGGAGATGTAGTTTTATTTATTTTAAATCTGTGATCACAGATGGTTTCAATTTTCTGAATTTCTTGAACATTGTTGCTTAAGAATGGTCCTGAATCTTACACCCCATACAGCTGTCACTCTAAGACCAATCTTAAAACCCATTAGAACTCAATGGGAATATGTAGACTAGATGTACGCAGAATAAATTTGATTGGAGGGCTTGAATTAGCTGGTGAATTTGGATTTGGGGAATTATTTCCATTGCCTCTTTGTACTGTTTTATAATTAAAACTGTCCTCCTTTTCACTCTCCTTGCCTGCCTACCAGGTAGAGTGAAAAGAGGAGGAGACAATGGCCAGTCACAAGACTGGGACTGGCTTGTCTGTATGTCTGAGGGGTGGTCGGACAATCAATTTGTACTTCAAAATGAATTTTAGTCTTTTCTGTGTCTCACAAAGAACCTTAACTAAAGTCAATAAATAAAATAATAATCATAATACTTATTGGGGGCTTACTCTGTGCCAGGCAGGTGCTTGTTCCAGGTCCTTGGCACTTATTAATTTATTTAGTCTTGACAGTGACTTGGTAAGGCAGGTGGTATTATTACCCTTATTGCACAGATAAGAAAATGGAGGCACAGGGATGTTAAGTCACTTGCTCAAGGTCGTACAACATGGTAGAGCCAAATTTGGAATCCAGGCATTCAGACTTCAAAGTTTCCTAAATCACAGACTAGAAAAACACATTCTCAAAATTTACTTTTCTCTCCTTCTTGATTCTGATGGCCTGTGGCAGCTCCAGAGCCCTCGTTTACCAGCCCCATTCTTTTTTCCCCTCGCCCCCTGACTCCAGTCCCTCCAAGACAGGGAGCATCAGGAGCTAGCTGTTCTGTCTTTCTCCTTCCTGCCTATTGCCAGAAGACTAATTCCTGGTTGGTCTCTTTTTCTCCCTCATCTCTCACATTAGCCACTTTTTTTGGCTGGTAAGGTCTAATGTGAGGCCATGTGGGGTCAAGAAGCAGAGCCCCCAGATTGCTCCCATCCTTCCTTGAGAGTAAAAATAGGCTAAGTTGTCTTGGCTGTGATGAGGAGACAGTGTTTTGGCTGTCCTGGTACTGGAATCAGGTCCTACTTTTGCAGCTCTTAAATCCTGCTATCGAGTGCCTGCAGTTCCAATAACCAGCTTTTCTGGTGGTGCAGCCTCAGAGTGTAACCGTACGCTTAGCAAGGTAGCTTTCTCTTTATGGGTATAGTTCAGGCTTGCAGACTGCTGTTGTAGCTAGCTGCAGGAATGTTTGCCTTTACTTAATTTTAATAGGCAGTTGTGTTTATACTTGTTCCTTAGTTTGAGCAGTAAGGAATATGTGATTCTTTGGAGGATTTTTCCCCCCAGAGGGGAAAAAAAAGTACATTGTACTTTTCCAAACAGTAAATTTTAATTGAGAAGGAAATGTAACCTCCAGAAGAAGTTTAGGGCAGGTTTTTGTCCTAGGCTTTATTTTTGTTAACATTATAAAAGAAATCTTAACTCCTTATAAGAAGTGCCAAGTTGACAATTCCTGGAAATGTTCATGTTCTATTTATGCTCAGCACCGTAGCAGGGAGGCTGGCGACGCTGTTACCAAAATAATACTGCTGAGACGTAGTAAGTGGCAAATGGGAGGCTTGTGGTTTTATAACCTAAATATAAAGCTTCAGAAACATCTCTCAGTCCCACCATTTGTAAGTAAGGTGTATGGGTGCTGAATGGTGATGGGGAAGCTCTTATGGAGACTCTCAGAGCAGGCAGAGCATAGGGACTTGTCTTCTTGTCAGAGCTGTAGAAGGTCAGAGCTGGAGACACCTGAGAGCCCCGCACCCCTTTACAGACATACAATAGAAACTAAGGAATGTAAGTCAGCCTACTCGCATGTATTTTGGCTCTTTGGTTCAAGCAGTAGATTTCTTGCTAATGGGAGCAAAAATAGAGTTTTTTCTAATGTATACAACTTTGAAAGAATCCCTAAAATTTTAGGGCTCAGAAAGGCAGGAATGCGGCAACTCTGGCTTGTCTGGCCATCAGTGATCATCTCCACCTGAGTTCTCTCAAGAGTCAGTCTGATTGGCCCACTGTCTTCTCTCAAGAGTCAGTCTGATTGGCTATGTTCAGTCATGAGTCCTTCCATTCGGACAAAGTCACTTGGAATGGGGAAGGGACAGTTCCGAAAGGAAGAGGTGAAAGCTGATTAAGAGATGTTTGTTATACTACCTATATCACTACCATTCTTGTTTTATTGGACAGGTTCCATGCTGCGGGCCTGGGAAGGACTGGTAGCTCTTTTAGGAAGCAGAATGTTCTGCGTCTTAATACAGCAAAGCCCAGGGTGAAGGCCAGAGGTGGAGGAAAAGAACAAGAAGACAGTTTTGGGGTAAGATAGGTATTCTCAAACCTTTCCAAAATGAAAAGACATTGGGAAAAAAGGATTGAGAATGTTAAAGTAGGGAAGTTAGAGAACTTGGAGTGCATTGTAGGTAAAGGCTCTCCATGAATACATAAACTCACTTTATCCTTATAGGCCCTTAAGGTAGGTACTTTTTTTTTTTTTTTTTTTTTTTTTTGCATTTTTCTGAAGCTGGAAACAGGGAGAGACAGTCAGACAGACTCCCGCATGTGCCCGACCGGGATCCACCCGGCACGCCCACCATGGGGCGATGCTCTGCCCACCAGGGGGCGATGCTCTGCCCATCCTGGGCGTCGCCGTGTTGCAACCAGAGCCACTCTAGCGCCTGGGGCAGAGGCCACAGAGCCATCCCCAGCGCCAGGGCCATCTTTGCTCCAATGGAGCCTTGGCTGCGGGAGGGGAAGAGAGAGACAGAGAGGAAGGCGCGGCGGAGGGGTGGAGAAGCAAATGGGCGCTTCTCCTATGTGCCCTGGCCGGGAATCGAACCTGGGTCCTCCGCACGCTAGGCCGACGCTCTACCGCTGAGCCAACTGGCCAGGGCCAAGGTAGGTACTTTTATTATCATTTGCATTTTACAAAGTAAGGTATTAGCTAAATTGCCAAAGTGACACAACTTGGATAGCAGCAGAGCTGAGATTTGAACATGGATAGTCTGGTCATTCAGTCCATGGTGATAACCATTAGGCTACCCTATCCCTAATACCAGTTCTTTGTTATGATTGGAGTCACCTGAACTTACTATAGCTTCTTTATTTTCTGACCCATTCTGGCCTTGGCTCTCACATTTAGCAAACATGTCCATTGCATTTTTTTAAAACAGTTTACCAAATGGGAGATAAAATATCAAAGAAGATAAGAAATATTTTCTAAGAAATCTGATTAGACAAAATAAAGATTTTGAATGAGATTGATATGGCACTTTTTGTTCATGGAGTCTCTAAACATATCTCCTTCCTTTCAATTTTTTTCATTAAAAAAAAATTATTTAGCTCAACCTGTGGTGGCACAGTGGATAAAGTGCCGACCTGGAATGCTGAGGTCGCTGGTTTGAAACCCTGGCTTCCCTGGTCAAGACACATATATGAGTTGATGTTTCCTGCTCCTCCCCCTCTTCTCTCTCTCTTCTCTTTAAAATGAATAAATAGAATCTTAAACAAATAAAGTTATTTAAAATTCATTTTAGAGAGAGAGGAATGGGGAGAGAAAGAGCATGTATGCACATGAGAGGCGGGGGGAGAGTGAGAGAACCTTTTTTGTTCCACTTATTTGTGCATTCATTGGTTGATTCTTGTATGTGTCCTGACCAGGATCGAACCTTCAGGATGATGCTCTGACCAACTGTTACCTGGCTAGCTCTTTTTTTCATTCTTTTTTTTTTTTTTTTTCATTTTTCTGAAGCTGGAAACAGGGAGAGACAGTCAGACAGACTCCCGCATGCGCCCGACCGGGATCCACCTGACACGCCCACCATGGGGCGACGCTCTGCCCACCAGGGGGCGATGCTCTGCCCATCCTGGGCGTCGCCATGTTGCGACCAGAGCCACTCTAGCGCCTGAGGCAAAGGCCACAGAGCCATCCCCAGCGCCCGGGCCATCTTTGCTCCAATGGAGCCTTGGCTGCGGGAGGGGAAGAGAGAGACTGAGAGGAAAGTGCGGCAGAGGGGTGGAGAAGCAAATGGGCGCTTCTCCTGTGTGCCCTGGCCGGGAATCAAACCCGGGTCCTCCGCACGCTAGGCCGACGCTCTACCGCTGAGCCAACGGCCAGGGCTCATTCTTTTTTTTTAATTGAATTTATTGGAATGACACAGGTGAACATAGTTAATCCAGTTTGCAGTGCCCAATTTTACAACACATCTCTATACTGTTTTGTGTTCCAGCCTCCCAAGTCATGTTTTGGTTCATTACCATTTATCCCCCATAACAGGGGTCGGGAACCTTTTTGGCTGAGAGAGCCATGAACGCCACATATTTTAAAATGTAATTCCATGAGAGCCATACAACGACCCGTGTACATTACACATTATCCAATAAAAATTTGGTGTTGTCCCAGAGGACAGCTGTGATTGGCTCCAGCTACCCGCAACCATGAACATGAGTGGTAGGAAATGAATGCATTGTAATACATGAGAATGTTTTATATTTTTAACGTTATTTATTTATTTTTATTAAGATTTGTCTGCGAGCCAGATGCAGCCATCGAAAGAGCCACGTCTGGCTTGCGAGCCATAGGTTTCCAACCCCTGCCCCATACTCTCCTCCAACTGCCATCCCTCACCACCTGCAGTCACCATACTGTTGTCCTTGTCCATGAGTTTTTTCTTTATTTGTCTTTTTTTTTTTTTTTTTTTTGCTCAATCCTTCCACCCCCACTATAATAGCACCTACCCCCACCCCTGACAGTTGTCAGCATGCTTTCTATGTATGAGTCTGACTCTGTTTTGGTGTTAGTTCATTTTATTCATTAGATTCAATGTGAGTGAAATTATATGGTACTTGTCTTTCTCTGACTGGCTTATTTTGCTTAGCATAGTGCTTTCCAGGTCCATCTATTCTATCGCAAAAATGAAGATTTCCTTTGTTACGGCCACATAGTATTCTATTGTGTGAATGTACCAGTTTTTTTATCTATTTATATACTGATGGACACTTGAGCTGTTTCCAGATCTTGCCTATTGTAAATAACACTGCAATGAACATATATATATTCATATATATATTCATTGATGCATATATTTTGAATTAGTGTTTCAGGATTCATAGGATGTATTGCTAGAAGTGGAATTGTGGGGTCAAAAGGCAGTTCCATTCTTAATTTTTTGAGATAATGCCATACTGCTTTCTGCAGTGGCTGTGCCAATCTACATCCCTACCAATAGTGCAAGAGGGTTCCCTTTTCTCCGCATCCTCACCACACACTTATTTGTTGATTTATTGATGAGAGCCGTTCTGAAAGGTGTGAGGTGGTATCTCATTGTGGTTTTAATTTGCATTTGTCTGATGGTTAGTGATGTTGAGCATCTTTTCATGTGTCTATTGATCCTCTATGTATCCTGTTTAGAAAGTGTCTTTTCAGGTCCTCTGCCTATTTTTTAATTGGATTGTTTATTTTTTGAGTGTTGAATTTTACCTGTTCTTTATAAACTTTGGATATTAATCCCTTCTCAGATATATTGGCAAATGTTTTCCCATTCAGTGGGTTGTCTTTCATTTGTTGATTATTTCCTTTGCTGTGCAAAAACTTTTTAGTTTGATATAGTCCTATTTATTTATTTATTTTTGTATTTTTCCGAAGCTGGAAACAGGGAGGCAGTCAGACAGACTCCCGCATGCGCCCGACCGGGATCCACCCGGCACTCCCACCAGGTGACAATGCTCTGCCCATCTGGGGCGTCGCTCTGTTGAGACCAGAGCCACTCTAGCGCCTGGGGCAGAGGCCATGGAGCCATCCCCAGCGCCCGGGCCATCTTTGCTCCAGTGGAGCCTTGGCTGCGGCAGGGGAAGAGAGAGACAGAGAGGAAGGAGAGGGGGAGGGGTGGAGAAACAGATGGGCGCCTCTCCTCTGTGCCCTGGCCGGGAATCGAACCTGGAACTTCTGCATGCCAGGCCGACGCTCTACCACTGAGCTAACCGGCCAGGGCCCCATTTATTTTTTCTTTTGTTTTTCTTGCCCAAGGAAATATATCAGAAAAAATATTGCTATGGAAATGTCCAAGATTTTGCTGCCTGTGTTTTTTTCTAGGATTTTTATGGTGATGAGTCTAATTTTAAAGTCTTTAATTCATTTTGAGTTTATTCTTGTATATGGTGTAAGAAGGTCTAGTTTTATTTTTTTGCATGTATTTGTCCAATTTTCTCCACACCATTTATTGAATAGGCTGTCTTTACCCCATTGTATGTTCTTGCCTCTTTTGTCAAATATAAACTGACCTTATAGGCATGGGTTTATTTCTGGGCTCTCTATTCTGTTCCATTGATCTATATCTCTGTTTTTATGCCAGTCCCATGCTGTTTTGATTACTATGACCTTGTAGTATAGTTTGATATCAGGTAGCATGATTCTTCCAACTTTGTTCTTTCTCAAAATTGCTATGGCTATTCGAGGTCTTTTGTGGTGCCCATATTTTTGGAATATTTGATCTTGTTCTGTGAAATCCACCATTGGTATCTTGATAGGAATTTTGTTGAACTATATTGCTTTGAGTAATATGGATATTATAATGATGTTAGTTCTTCTTATCTATGAACATGATATATACTTCTACTTGTTTGTATCTTCTTCAGTTTCTTTATTTAGTGTCTTATAATTTTCTGAGAACAGATCTTTTACTCTTGGTTAAATTTATTCCTAGGTATTTTTCTCTCTAAAGCATTTGTTAACAATATTATTTTCTTTTCTGATAAATCATTATTGGTGTATAAAAATGCAACTGATTTCTGGATATTTATTTTGCTAATTTACTGAATTTATCAGTTCTAGTAGTTTTTTGGTGGAATCTTTAGGGTTTTCTATATGCAGTATCTTGTCGTCTTCAAATCATGACAGTTTTACTTCCTTCTTTCCAATTTGGATACCTTTTGTTTCTTCTTCTTGTCTCATTGCTGTGGCTAGGACTTCAAGTACTATACTGAATAAGAGTAGTGATAGTGGGCATCCCTGCCTTGTGCCTGATGTTAAGGGAAACTCTTGTAGTTTTTCCCCATTGAGTATGATGTTGGCTACAGGTTTGTCATCTATGGCCTTTAGTATGTTGATGTATATTTTCTCTATTCCCACTTTGCTGAGAGTTTTTTAACTTAAATGGCTTCTGAATTTTATCAAATGCTTTTTTTTACATCTATTGATATTACCATCTGGTTTTTATTCTTCATTTTTTTAATGTGGTTATCACATTTATTGATTTGTGGATGTTGTACTAACCTTGTATCCCTGGAATAAATCCCACTTAATCATGGTGTATGACCATTTGAATGTATTGCTGGATCTTGTTTGCTAATATTTTTTTGAGGATTTTAGCATCTATATTCATTAGGGATATTGGCCTATATATTTTTTCTTTGTAATGTCATTATCTTTTTTTGTAATTAGGATAATATTGGCCTTGTAAAATGAACTTGGGAGTCTTCCCTCCTCTTGAATTTTTTGGAATAGTTTGAGAAGGATAGGTGTTAATTCTTCTTTGAGTGTTTGGTAAAATTCACTGGTAAAGCCATCCAGTATAGGACTTTGGTTTGTTGGGTGTTTTTTTAACTACTGCTTCAATTTCACTGGATGTAATCTGTTTATTCAGATTCTCTGATTCTTCCTGATTTATTTTTGGAAGATTGTATGTTTCTAGGAATTTATCCATGTCATCTAGATTGGCCAATTTGTTGGTATAGAGTTGTTTGTAGTGTTTTCTTACAATGCTTTGTATTTCTTTGGTGTAATTTGTTACTTTTCCCTTTTCATTTATGATTTTATTTGGATTCTCTGTCTTTTCTAGAGAGAGAGAGACAGGAAGGGAGAGAGAGGGGGAGGAGAGAAATGAGAAGCATCAACTCGTGGTTGCTTCACTTTAGTTGTTCATTGATTGCTTTTCATATGTGCCTTGACCGGGGTCTCAAGCTAAGACAGTGACCCCTTGCTCAAGCCAGTGTCCTTTGGGCTCAAGCCAGCAACCATGGGATCATATCTATGATCCCATGTTCAAGTTGGATGAGCCTATGCTCCAGCCAGTGAGCTCCAGCCAGTGAACTCGGGTTTTCAAACCTGGGATATGAAGTGACTGCCTCATCAATATGCAGCCTCCTGGTGGCCGGTAAACTTGCCAGAAGTTTCAGTCTCGAGCTGGTCTGTAAGAGTAGCCAACCTGATTGAGAAATGTAGTTGGAAATGCAGATGGACCCAAGCTGATCCTCAGCAAGCTTTCCGCTGAGTAGCAGAGAAATTCCCTGGAGAGCAAGCGCCATCCGGTTTTTCCAAATGCCACTGGCTGTGTTTGTCTACTTTAGAGGGCTTAAAGCACCCAGACCAGAATGAAAACCTGCTTCCTCTGCTATGGCTTTGCAGTATCCCTCTACTGATGAAGCTAACACTGAACCATCTGGCAAAAAATGTTTACAGAGTCTAGCCCCAGTATCACAAAGTAGGGGAAGAGGGTGAACTTAGAGCTGAGAAGTAATATGTTGGTAATTGAAGTACCTCATCTGTAAGACAGTGATAGTACATAGTTCCCAAAGTAGTTCTGAGAACCTCATTCATTTGTTCATTTAGCTAACATTTATTGATTATGTACCATTGCTGGCTATTTTGCTAAGGCTCTGAGTTTATGGTTGTCATTGTCTATTTGTCTCTGTAACTAGACTGTAATCTTCTCTAAGGCAGAGACTTTTTATCTTTGTACCCGTGGAAGCTGTTTAGCATAGTGCTAGAAACATGTTAGTCTTCACATGTTTATTGAGTGAATGAGGGATTGACTATAAAGAGGAATGTAAAAACAAAGTTGTACTCACAAAGAGTTTAAATTGTACTTGGGGAAAGGTAATGGCAAATAAATAAAATGTAATATGGTATTTGGTTATCTTGTATGACAAGCTACTGCACAACTTAGTGGCTTCAAATAACAGTCATTTATTTTACTCATGCATGTGCAGTTTGGGTCGGCCTCAGCAGAGACAGCTCATTTCTGCTCTAGCTGGTGTCAGTTCAAGTGGCTAAACTAATCGGAGCCGGAGGATCCGTTTCCTAGAAAGGTCACTCACGTTTGTGGTAACTGCTCGTTGGTTGCTCTCTATCAAGGCCTTTCTGCTTGTGGCTGGGGATTCTTCACAGTGGTTGGGCTTAATGTGGCAGGAAGTGGAAGCTACCAGTTTCTTATGGTCTAGGCCTGGACACTGGCATTATGTTACCTTTTGCTGTATTCTTTTGGTTGAACTATCCCAAGGCTCAGATTCAAAGAGAGGAGAAGGAGTCCTCCTATTTCCATGGGAGATGTGTCAAATCATTTGGGGGCCTTATAGCACTTGTCAGATGTAATGGTTTAAAAAATGTTTGTTATCGTAAATGGGAAACTAGCTGCCATACATGAATGTGACTTGTAAATGAATAACAAATGTTTGTTATTAGTTTAACAAAAATTTTTTAAGTGAAATAGTTCTTTTTTTTCTGAATCTAAAAGCAACACATATTTATGTTTTTTTATTTAAAAGGCTCTAGAAAGGTATCAAGAAAATAGAAATCACTCATAATTTTATTGTCCCGAGATAATCATGGGTTAAAATAAAGAATAATGAAAGGCACTTTTTGAATTTTCACCATAGGAAATTCTGTTTATGAAGGTCCCTCTTTTCCAAACTCGAGTCATTTTCAGAAAGTTATTTACTTGATGATAACACTTAAATACAGAATTTTTTATGTGATGCCAAATGAAGAATAAAATTCAGAAGACTAGGTGTGTGTGTGCAAAAGTATATATATTTTTTTCCTTCAGAGAGTAAAACTTTTTGAATCAACATGGTGTGGTCTTTTCAAATCATTACCAAGGCTAGTTGCTATTTCAATTAGCAGAGGTTGGGGTGGAGAGCAGTGGACTTAAATGACCTCCAAATGACTCCTAAGGAACTAGGAAGACTGTTTTCCACTCGGCTTTTTTTTTTTCTGTTTATCTTTCTATGAGTATTCTATTTCAAAGTGTTTCACTAGATTATTATATAACCCAATTTTTTCAATGTTTCCTCTTTGTGTGTTTTTAAATATTACAATTCTAAATCTTTTCTCTTTATTGTTTTTCCTAAGCAGTTAGACTGCAGGTGACTAAGCCTTTATCTGTGCGATTTAAAAATAAATTTGTATCCTTCAAGTAGACTATATTTATAAAAATGTAAGTGTTCTGGATAGTAGATTAGATCCCCCCACCACACTTAGAAACTTTTTTCACTTAATCAGAGTGTATTTCAAAGGAACTGTTAAAACCTTTGGTGGGATAATCATATCCCATCCCCCTCACTTCTTATTATCAGGGAAGACAACATAAACCATTGTAGGAAGTGGGAGGACGGACCGGGTAAGTCAGTGGAAAGAGCACAATATGTCAGCTTCAAAACTTTGCTGTCTGCAGGCATTTATTTAATGTTAACTTTGTGCTGGAAGTTATACAGGCGCAGAAATTAGTAAGATATAATCCCTGTCTTCAAATGCCCCAAATAAATGAGATGATACATTTTGAAGTGCTTACAACAGAGTCTGGCATATATTGAACATCCGCTGAATGTTAGTTGTCCTTATTATCATTTGCTGTGACTGAAGAATATGACAGAGAGAAGTCCGTGAAAGGAACAATCATGGCCCTACTTGGCCTGTGCTAAGACACTATTGCGAAGGCATGCTAGGCGGAGGTAACAGAAAGTGCCAAGGCATGTAGGCACTGTGTGCATGGTGGGGTGAGGTGACAGCAGCTGAGGCTGGGGATTCAGGCCCAAGACTGCCCAGTAGGGGCCTTGAGTGCCATGTGAAGGTCCAATAGATAATGGAGTACAGCTGATGGATATTGAGAAAGGAGTTAACATGAACTAACTTGCATTAAGAAAACTCACTGTGGTGGCGTGTGGATGGGGAGCTGATTGAAACGGGGCCCAGGCCCAGTCAGGAAGCTGCTGAGTGATTCAGAGGAGACATTGTGAGGACAAGGCCCTGCACCAGGCTAGAGAAAAGGGGAATGGAACTGGGAGAGATTTGGGAAGAAGGTTAGTATATGGGTTTTCAGTGGCGGGATATAGGCCCACAGGGGCCAAAATTGGTTCTGGGGGGATGGTGTAAAAAATCTTAGCTATTTTAGTGCTTTGTGGCCTTCAGAAGGGCTACAGTCTATAAATAGATATGTTATGGTTTTAAAATTTTATGGGAGAGGATGCAATTAGGGAAAATATGTCTAAAAAGGTTTTTTTTTTTTGGAGACAATAATGAAAAGTAAGGGTGAAAAGCACTGGTTAAAAGTTCACCTGATGGAACTCTGGGCTGTGGGAGAAGGAGGATCTAGGCTCATGCTCAGATTTCCAGTTTGGACACCTCTTCAAATGCACAAAAACATGCTACACGGGTGTGTGGTTCATGTGTAGGTTGTACTTGTTGAGCTAATTAATCGCTAAAGTAAGCTAATAATGACTCACATTTATTGAAAGCTTATTGTATGCCAGACCCTTTAAGTGCTTTACATTTATCAATAGTGTGAGGTAGATACAGTATTATTATTGTTCTCATTTTTCAGATGAGGAAGCTGAGACCCAGCCTAGAGCCACACAGCTTTTCCTTCAGTGACAGTGCTCAGGAAGCCTTGGAGGTATGGGTCTGGGCTAAGGGTGAACTTCTGCTTCTACTCGATCTGCTTTGTGACTCAGGTGGACTATTTTTTTTTCTCTTTAAATTTTAATTTCTTCATTTATAAAATAGAGCTGCCTCTTATTCATCTCCAAGAGTATCTATTAAGGTTAAATAGGAGGATATGTGAATGAATCTGTTAAAACATAAAGTGCTATGTTGATGTAGGAAGTATTTTTAGCATTTGCTGCTACCCCCTAGGTAGTCAGTACATGCCCGTTCCCTCCCTCCTCTCGCCTCTTCTTGCCCTTCCCTGTGTTCCGGTGGCTCCCAGAGGACGGGAAGGACAGAATGAGGGCCTCCCTGCCCCGCCTGCCATTTTTGCTGCAGTTAAGCCTTGTCTTCTGACTCTTCCTCTCCGCAGTCCCAGAAGATAACTCTAGCAACTTTTATTTCCTTGGGTTTTCATGAGTGCCCCATCCAGACACAGTGATTTACTTCTCAAGCTGTGGTCATTTGACTTCTGTCCCTTACGCGTTTTTGCAGCGTGACCTTTGGTAATGTCCATGGACATTTTTCAGCTCACCCCTTGCTGCTTTGGCAGTAACTGACATCGGGGCCACTCTCTCTTACATTCCTGGTGTTGCCTCTTTCCTTGGTCATGGTTTTCCTCCCATCTCTCCCTATACTGTTTCTCAGCTTCTTTTTACTCTGCTTACCTTTTTTATTTATTTTTTTTCTTTGGAGAGAGAGAGAGAGAGGGAGAGAGATGTGAGAACAGACAGGGACAGACAGACAGGAAGGGAGAGAGATGAGGAGCATCTGCTCATAGTTGCGGCACCTTAGTTGTTCATTGATTGGTTCTCATATGTGCCTTGACTGGGGTGTTGCAGCCAAGCCAGTGACCCCTTGCTCAAGCCAGAGACCTTGGACTCAGCCACGACCTTGGGCTTCAAGCCAGAGACCAGGGGGTCATTGTTAGGTTCCCTGAGAGAAATCACATGAGGCTTAGGGAAGTAAAAAATGAACCTTATTAGATGGGCTGAGGTTGAAAAAGGCATCAGCCCTGATAGAAGGGTATCTCAGGGATTTATAGGGTTTGAAAGTTCCTGCTGATGTGTGTTGCTAGGGAACTGGTGAAACTTTGCTTCTTGGAATTTAGGAGGATCAGCCTGTGATCATGTGGTACCAGGGCACACCAGAAAGGTGTTGGCAGCCTTCGGATTTCTCAGGTATGTTTGTTCCTCTTGGCTTAGACTGTGGTCATTGTGATCTGCAAAGTCCTGATAAAAATGGGAGTTAGGAGGGACAAAACGGAGCTGCCTTTGATCTACCTAACAGTTGTGTCTATGATCCCATGCTCAAACTGGCGACCCCATGCTCAAGCCAGATGAGCCCGCACTCAAGCCTGCGACCTCGGGGTTTCAGCTCAACTTCTGTCCATTGTGCCACCACCTGGTCAGGCTCTGCTTGCCTTGTAAATGCTTGTCTTCTCCCACGTTGTGTGAAATCCTCCTCATCCTCTCATTGGCACCATTCTCCTTGGGCAAGGCCCATCTGCACCCATGGCCTGATGACCACCTCATTTCTAACTGCCTCTAAGTCTCTATCTCCAGCCCAAATAGAGACCTTCCCTCTGTGCCTCCTTACCTTAACTCAACATGGCCAAGACAAAACACTCCTTCTCGTCTATCGAACCTCCTCCTCAATTTATTTTCTCCAGTTCAAATAATATACACCCCTACTCAAATAATGAGAGGAAACTTGTTTTTTTAAAGTCAGGGTTTTGTTTTGTTTTGTTTTTTGTTTTAAAGAATTTAGTTCAAACATTGCCTCTTTCTTGAAGCTATGCATGAACCCTCACGGCTGGCAGAAAACTCCTGTGTTTCCAAAGCACCATGGGCCTATTTCTGTTGTGGCACATCTACATTATGGTAGACTGTGGACCCTAAGTAGACACTGAGTTTGTTTAGGGCAACTTAGCCTTATCTACTTCTTAGAAACTAGCACATTGCCAGATACCTAGTGGGGCCAATAAGTGTTGGTTGAAGAAATGAATCTGTGGTGGCCTTACTTGCTCTCTTCACCTTTCTCTTCATCTCCAAGCACTTTAAATTATTTATATTAGTGTGCTAGGGCAGCTATAATAAAATGTAATAACATAAATAAGACTAGGTAGCTTAGACCATAGCAGTCTATTTTCTCACATTTCTGGAGGCTGCAAGTTCAAGATCAGAGTGTCATTGTGTTTGATTTCTTCTGGGGCCTTCCTGCTTTCAGATGGCTACCCTCCTGCTACTTTTCATGTGGTCATTCCTCTGCATGTGTGCATCTGGTGTCTTTTCATCTCCTCCTTTTCTAAGGACACCAATCAGATTGGGTTAGGGCTATCCTCATGGCCTTGTTTTATCTTAATTACTTCTTCAAACACCCTATTTCCAAATAGTCACATCCCAAAGTACCGAGGGTTCTAGCTTCATCATATCAATTCAGCCCATAAAACTATTATCACTAATTTTTTAAAACTTCTCTTATTTTTCAGCTTTTCCTGGATAGCCAGCAGTTAATAACTCCTTAGTTTTTGATTCTCCTTGAAAGTGATTTTTTTTCTTTTGACGTTTCTGACTGGTTGTTATTTAGTGTTTGCCGAATCCCAGCCATTAGCCGTTCAAACTAAAAACAGTTTGTTTTGGTCTTTGTGCAAGGAAATTTCTATCCTGTCTGTCTAGTTAATAATTCACTTTATTACCATAATTAGTAACTGCTATAATAATGAAATTTCACATGGGAATGTGTTTCTTACCTTTATTATTGCAAAGAAAATTCCAGTTGTGGAGCATAGGTTAGGTATAAGAGTGGGCACAGCAATCAGAACCCTTGAAACCCTGCCCAGGGCCCAATTATTTTAAAGATGAGATTAAATTCTAGGACTAAAGATTTAAGGCTTTCACAATTGGCTTCTGTGAAATGATATTCCCATGAACATTGCACAAAAGCAAAAATGAATATCACCCCCTTCAACATGCACACACCCCAACAAACATCTAACACTAGGGCTATATTTGCCTGCTAACAGAATAGTTTTGTGCACATTGTAGCTTTGATTTTTAAATTCTGGGCTCCCCCAAGAATCTGCATTTTTGGTTTAATCTACATCCCATCCCCTGGGTTTGTGGGAGACAGCTGTAAGCTGACAAAGTCCCTACGGCCTAGGCTCTTCCCCACACCCTTGGCTGTTGCATGGTGGGGGGTGGTGCACTCTTAAGAGGATTCCCGTTTATACATTATATATGTGACTTTGTATCAGAAACTTCCTTGTTTTAAAAATGGATTTGTTCTCTTCACTATATAATAAAGCTGGCCAGAGGTTTTGCCCCTTTTGTTCCTGTATGACAGCGGTAGTCAACCTGGTCCCTACCGCCCACTAGTGGGCGTTCCAGCTTTCATGGTGGGTGGTTGCGGAGCAACCAAAGTATAAATAAAAATATAGATTTAACTATAGTGAGTTGTTTTATAAAGATTTATTCTGCCAAACTTAGCAAAAATCTGACATAAAGTACTTGGTAAGTAATTATTACTATATGCTTTAACTTGCTATAACTCTGCTTTATAAATTTTATAAAGTAAAGTTACTTCCCTACTTCATAAATCACCATTACTGTGGAACCGGTGGGCAGTTAGAAAATTTTGCTACTAACAGAGATAAAAAAGTGGGCGGTAGGTATAAAAAGGTTGACTACCCCTGCTGTATGTCATCAGCCTACAGGAAGCCACCCGATCCCATCTTTTTCTCTCTGTGTTTATTTCTTAATCTCCCACCACTCTCACTCAGGACTGGACTTGGTTTGCAACATGGGCTAGTCATTAGCTGACTTCCTTTGCTCTGTTTGTTATGCCCTTGAAACTTGGCCTTTGCTTCTTTTATTGACTCCCCTCCGCAGGCTTTCAGCTTTTTTGCTGGATTTTTCCTCCCTTAGGCTGTAGTTTTCTTAATATCTCATTGGCCTCCCTACTTCCTTTTAGTCATTTTCTTCGTTCTTCTTCCTTCCCCTACAGCCTTCTCCTTTCAGAAACAAGCTGAATGATTTCCTATTTTGACTTTTTTTGTTGCCACCTTGCCTTTGGTATGAAAAAGGTGTCAATTCTTTGTGGGTTGAATCCAGTACACTACCTGTTTTTATATGGCCTGTGAGTTCAAGGCTTTTTTTGTTGTTGTTTGCTTGTTTTTTACATTTTTAAAGGGTTGAAACGAAAACAAAATGAAAGAAGAATAATATTTCATGATGTGAAAATGATGTGAAATTCACATTTTAGTGTCTGTAAATAAAGTTTTATTGGACCACAGTTGTGCCTGTCTGTTCACATGTTGTCTATGGTGCTTTCACACTGAACCCGGCAGAGTTGAGTAGTTGCAATGGAGACCTTATGTCCTACCTAGCCTAAAAGATATTTACTGTACAGCCCTTTAGACAGAAAGTCTGGCCACTCTTCTAAAGAGAATGAGAAAGGTTTGAAAGCAGTTTGCATGATGGGAATCAGCTTCGTTTACCTTTCCTAGTGCTTAACAGAGTGCTAGATTAAATCTAATGCTTAGTTCTAAAATTGTTTTGAGAGTCAAAAAAGTAAAAAAAAAAAAAGTCAGGGCAGACTTTACCTGCAAAAGAATGTTATTATCTTTGCTATTTCTTTTGAATTTAATTTTTCGAAAAGAGCTTTATCATACCAGGGCCATCAAATCTTTTCTTTCATTTCTAAAATTGTATGTAAGAGACAAAGATTAGGTAAACCAAACAGACGCAAATCCTTTGTGCTCTGCACACTCGCAGGAAGATTTAATTTCAGTTTCCTCATGGTTTAGTCTCAAGATTTTTAAGTATTGGGGCAATGAGATAATGTTAGCATTTGAGTACTAACCACAAAAACAGTGAAGGAAGGTTTTTAGTCATGAGCAATTTGCTTTTTGTTCCCATCCATTAGGTATTTTATATATTTTTTACAACCCCCATCTTGTCTTTGTTTTCACCTTCTTTGGAGGAAAGCATTTATCAGTGAAACTCAAACCTCCTGACAAGGAATACCAAACAAGGGTAAGAATGTCTTTCCATTTCCCAAGATTGTGCTTTTGTGTTCTTTCTATTATTCAGAAGTGTGGCTGTATTGGGTTTCTCAGTCCCCTCAAGCATTTGTTAACAATACCTTTGAGTGTTCACCAAGTGCCCTGGGCTCCAAAAGGCATCAAAAGGATTACATCAGAAATAGAAGGTAGAGCCCTTGTCTTTCAAGGAGTTTGTAGAGTAGTATGTGGCAAGAGAGGGGAACATGCGTGTGAATTTCTGAACATTTAACTATAGCCTATGAAGAAATAACAGTGAATGGAGGCCCACCAGAGCACACAGCATGAAGGAGTGATTTTTTTTTTAAATAAATTTTTATTAATGGTAATGGGATGACATTAATAAATCAGGGTACATATATTCAAAGAAGACATGTCTAGGTTATTTTGTCATTAAATTATGTTGCGTACCCCTCGCCCAAAGTCAGATTGTCCTCCGCCACCCTCTATCTAGTTCTCTGTGCCCCTCCCCCTCCCCCTAACTCTCTCCCTCCCTCCCTCCCATGTCCTCCCTCCCCCCACCCCTGGTAACCACCACACTCTTGTCCATGTCTCTTAGTCTCATTTTTATGTTCCACCAATGTATGGAATCATGTAGTTCTTGTTTTTTTCTGATTTACTTATTTCACTCCTTATAATGTTATCAAGATCCCACCATTTTGCTGTAAATGATCTGATGTCATCATTTCTTATGGCTGAGTAGTATTCCATAGTGTATATGTGCCACATCTTCTTTATCCAGTCTTCTATTGAAGGGCTTTTTGGTTGTTTCCATGTCTTGGCCACTGTGAACAGTGCTGCAATGAACATGGGGCTACATGTGTCTTCACGTATCAATGTTTCTGAGGTTTTGGGGTATATACCCAGTAGAGGGATTGCTGGGTCATAAGGTAGTTCTATTTGCAGTTTTTTGAGGAACCACCATACTTTCCTCCATAATGGTTGTACTACTTTACAGTCCCACCAACAGTGAATGAGGGTTCCTTTTTCTCCACAGCCTCTCCAACATTTGCTATTACCCATCTTGTTGATAATAGCTAATCTAACAGGGGTGAGGTGGTATCTCATTGTAGTTTTGATTTGCATTTCTCTAATAACTAATAAAGCTGAGCATCTTTTCATATATCTGTTGGCCATTTGTATCTCTTCCTGGGAGAAGTGTCTGTTCATGTCCTCTTCCCATTTTTTTATTGGATTGTTTGTTTGTTTGTTGTTGAGTTTTATGAGTTCTTTGTAAATTTTGGATATTAGGCCCTTATCTGAGCTGTTGTTTGAAAATATCGTTTCCCATTTAGTTGGCTGTCTGTTTATTTTGATATCAGTTTCTCTTGCTGAGCAAAAACTTTTTATTCTGATGTAGTCCCATTCATTTATCTTTGCCTTCACTTCTCTTGCCATTGGAGTCAAGTTCATAAAATGTTCTTTAAAACCCAGGTCCATGATTTTAGTACCTATGTCTTCTTCTATGTACTTTATTGTTTCAGGTCTTATATTTAGGTCTTTGATCCATTTTGAATTAATTTTAGTACACGGGGACAGGCTGTAGTCGAGTTTCATTCTTTTGCATGTGGCTTTCCAGTTTTCCCAACACCATTTGTTGAAGAGGCTTTCTTTTCTCCATTGTGTGTTGTTGGCCCCTTTATCAAAGATTATTTGACCATATATATGTGGTTTTATTTCTGGGCTTTCTATTCTGTTCCATTGGTCTGAGTGTCTATTTTTTTGCCAATACCATGCTGTTTTGATTATCGTGGCCCTATAATATAGTTTAAAGTCAGGTATTGTAATGCCCCCAGCTTCATTCTTTTTCCTTAGGATTGTTTTGGCTATTCGGGGTTTTTTATAGTTCCATATAAATCTGATGATTTTTTGTTCCATTTCTTTAAAAAATCTCATAGGGATTTTGATGGGAATTGCATTAAATTTGTATATTGCTTTGGGTAATATGGCCATTTTGATTATATTTATTCTTCCTATCCAAGAACAAGGAATATTTTTCCATCTCATTGTATCTTTTTCGATTTCCCTTAACAATGCTTTGTAATTTTCATTATATAGGTCCTTTACGTTCTTTGTTATGTTTATTCCTAGGTATTTTTTTGTTGTTGTTGCAATCGTGAAGGGGATTATTTTTTTGAGTTCGTTTTCTAATATTTCATTGTTGGCATATAGAAAGGCTATGGACTTTTGTATGTTAATTTTGTATCCTGCGACCTTACTGTATTGGTTTATTGTTTCTAATAATCTTTTTGTGGAGTCCTTCGGGTTTTCGATGTATAGGATCATATCATCAGCAAAAAGTGATAGCTTTACTTCTTCTTTTCCGATATGGATGCCTTTTATTTCTTTGTCTTGTCTGATTGCTCTGGCCAGAACTTCTAGCACCACGTTAAATAAGAGTGGAGAGAGTGGACAACCCTGTCTTGTTCCTGATTTAAGGTAGAAAGTCCTCAGTTTTATGCCGTTTAATATGATTTTGGCTGATGGTTTATCATATATGGCTTTTATCATGTTGAGATATTTTCCTTCTATACCCATTTTGTTGAGAGTCTTAAACATAAAATTGTGTTGTATTTTATCAAAAGCCTTTTCTGCATCTATTGATAAGATCATGTGGTTTTTGTTCTTTGTTTTGTTGATATGGTGTATTACGTTAACCGTTTTGCGTATGTTGAACCATCCTTGAGATTCTGGGATGAATCCCACTTGATCATGATGTATTATTTTTTTAATATGTTGTTGTATTTGGTTTGCGAGTATTTTGTTTAGTATTTTAGCATCTGTATTCATTAGAGATATTGGTCTGTAGTTTTCTTTCTTTGTGCCATCCTTGCCAGGTTTTGGTATGAGGGTTATGTTGGCCTCATAAAATGTGTTTGGAAGTATTGCTTCTTCTTCAATTTTTTGGAAGACTGAGTAGAATAGGAACCAAGACTTCTTTGAATGTTTGATAGAATTCACTAGTATAACCGTCTGAGCCTGGACTTTTATTTTTGGGGAGGTTTTTAATAGTTTTTTCTATTTCCTCCCTGCTGATTGGTCTGTTTAGGCTTTCTGCTTCTTCATGACTCAGTCTAGGAAGGTTGTATTGTTCTAGGAATTTATCCATTTCTTCTAGATTGTTGTATTTGGTGGCATATAATTTTTCATAGTATTCTACAATAATTCTTTGTATATCTATGATGTCTGTGGTGATCTCTCCTCTTTCATTTTGGATTTTATTTATTTGAGTCCTGTGCCTTTTTTCCTTGGTGAGTCTTGCCAAGGGTTTGTCAATTTTGTTTATCTTTTCAAAGAACCAGCTCCTTGTTTTATTGATTTTTTCTATAGTTTTTCTGTTCTCTATTTCATTTATTTCTGCTCTGATTTTTATTATCTCCTTTCTTCGGCTGGTTTTGGGTTGTCTTTGTTCTTCTTTATCTAGTTCCTTAAGGTGTGAAGTTAAGTGGTTTACTTCGGCTCTCTCTTGTTTGTTCCTATAGGCCTGAAGTGATATGAACTTTCCTCTTATTACTGCTTTTGCTGCATCCCAGAGATTCTGATATGTCGTATTTTCATTTTCATTTGTCTGTATATATCTTTTGATCTCTGCGCTTATTTCTTCTTTGACCCATTCATTTTTTAGAAGTATGTTGTTTAGTTTCCACATTTTGTGGGTTTTTCCCCCTCTTTTTTGCAGTTGAATTCTAGTTTCAAGGCTTTATGATCAGAAAATATGCTTGGTACAATTTCAATTTTTCTAAATTTGCTGATATTGTCTTTGTGGCCCAACATATGGTCAATTCTTGAGAATGTTCCATGTACACTAGAGAAAAATGTATACTCTGTCGCTTTGGGATGAAGTGTCCTGTAGATGTCTATCATATCCAGGTGTTCTAGTATTTCGTTTAAGGCCACTATATCTTTATTGATTCTCTGTTTGGATGACCGATCTAGAGCCGTCAGCGGTGTATTGAGGTCTCCAAGTATGATTGTATTTTTGTTAGTTTTTGTTTTAAGGTCAATAAGTAGCTGTCATATATTTTGGTGCTCCTTGGTTTGGTGCATATATATTAAGGATTGTTATGTCTTCTTGATTCAACTTCCCCTTAATCATTATGAAATGACCATTTTTGTCTCTGAGTACTTTTTCTGTCTTGTAGTCAGCATTATTAGATATGAGTATTGCTACACCTGCTTTTTTTTGGGTGTTGTTTGCTTGGAGTATTGTTTTCCAGCCTTTCACTTTGAATTTGTTTTTATCCTTGTTGCTTAGATGTGTTTCTTGTAGGCAGCATATAGTTGGATTTTCTTTTTTAATCCATTCTGCTACTCTGTGTCTTTTTATTGGTAAGTTTAATCCATTTACATTTAGTGTAATTATTGACACTTGCGGGTTCCCTACTGCCATTTTATAAATTGCTTTCTGTTAGTTTTGTATCTAGTTCGATTCTTCTCTTTTGTTTTTCTATCATTTGTTTTTGTTTGTGTTCCATACTTCTTTCCTCTGTTGCTACCTTTTTTAAGTCAAGTGTTTTTGTGGTGGTTTTTTCAAGGGTGGTTACCATTAAATAATGAAAAGGGTACCTACCATATTCATTGTAGTACCCTATCTTATGAGTATTTCTGCACTTCATCGTCCTTTGCTACTGTTAATCTCCATCCTCTCCCCCTTTTTTTCCTTTGTTGTCACAGTTTAAGTTTGGTTTTATTGTGTTCTTGGTGGAGCTGTTACTTGTGGTGTTGTTTTCTTTTGTTCTTTGAATCTGGTTGGAAAACCCCCTTTAGTATTTCCTGGAGTGGGGGCTTTCTGTTGATAAATTCTCTCATCTTTTCTGTATTTGTGAATGTTTTTATATCTCCTTCGTACTTGAAGGATAGCTTTGATGGGTATAGTATTCTTGGCTGAAAGTTCCTCTCTTTCAGGGCTTTAAATATTGGGGTCCACTCTCTTCTAGCTTGTAGAGTTTCTGCTGAGAAATCTGATGATAATCTAATAGGCCTTCCTTTATATGTTGTACTCTTCTTTTCCCTGGCTGCCTTGAGAATTTTTTCTTTGTCATTGGTTTGTGTCATCTTTATTATGATGTGCCTTGGAGTGGGTTTGTTGGGGTTAAGAAAACTCGGTGTTCTGTTTGCTTCTTGAATTTGAGGCTTTAGTTCTTTCCACAGGCTTGGGAAGTTCTCGTCTATTATTTGTTTGAGTATATTCTCCATTCCATTTTCTTTCTCTTCTCCTTCTGATATACCTATTATTCTTATGTTATTCTTTCTGATGGAGTCAGACAATTCCTGTAGGGCTTTCTCGTTTTTTATTATTTTTGAGTCTCTTTCTTCTTCTCTCTGTTGTGCCTCAAGTTGTTTGTCTTCTATTTCACTAATCCTATCCTCAATCTGGGCTGTTCTGTTAGCTAAGCTTGTTACCTCGTTTTTCAGCTTGTGAATTGAGTTTTTCATTTCTGTTTGATTTGTTTTAATAGTTTCAATTTCCTTGGTAATATATTCTTTGTGTTCATTGAGTTGTTTTCTGATCTCCCTATATTGCCTTTCTGTGTTTTCTTGTATATCTCTGAGTATTTTTAAGATTTCTATTTTAAATTCTCTGTCATTTAGCTCCAAGGCTTCCAATATGTTAAGTCTTTTCTCCATAGATTTTTCCACATCTATTTGTGTTACCTCTCTTTCTTTTATATCCATAATATTCAATTTCCTCTTTCTTATTGGCATCTGAGGGTGGTCTTGTTGATAGCAGTAATTAGAATTAATAAAGAGTAAGAAGCAAAAAAAAAAAAAAAAAAAAAAAGGTAAAACACCCCACAAAAAAAAACAGTAATAATTTATTATTTCCCCCTTTTTTCTTTCTTCTCTTTCCCTCCTCTCCCCTCCTCAGGGAAATATCGTGCCTATAATGGAGGGCCTGATTTGGGGTGAAGAGTTCAAGGGGCAAAAAAAGGGAGTAGGGACCTACTAAATGCAAAAAAATAAAAAATAAATTAAAAAAAATGAAGAAAATTTTAGACAAGCATAAGATGATTTGCTTGTAAGTGATGGTCAACTAAGAGATATAATGAGAGGGATAAGAGGGAACCAGAAAAAAGGACCAAAAAAAGAATAATAAAGAAGAAAAAAAAATAAAAATAATAAGTAAAAATCTGTTGTATTAAGTGGAGCGAAGACTAAATACAATGGAGACCTTGGGTTGGGAGGACCCAAAATGCCACAAAAATAAACAAACAAGAAAAAAACAAAAACAAAAGCAAAAAAGAAAAATAAAGCCAAAAAAAGCCTTGAGTCCCAAATTAAGTAATTTGTTCGTGATTGAGGATTAAATGGGAGGAAAGTAAAATGAGAAAAGAAAAAACGAATAGAAAGGAAAAAATAAGAAAAAGAGAAAAATGAAGGAAGAAATAAAAAAGGAAGAGAAAAAAACAAAATAAAGCAAAACAAAAAAAAAACAAAAGAGGAGAGAGTGAGAGTTAAGTGTTTTGGAGTATAACCTTAAAGGAGGGTGAGGATAAAGAAGAGAAATAAAATGTAACACTCATGGGTAGTGTAGTTCAAGAAAAGGGAAGCATAAGATGGGCAGAGAATAGAAGGACCGAGGTGGAGGAAATAAAGGCAATAAGATAGAAGAAACAAACAACAACAACAAAAAAATTAGTGGAACAAGTTGTAAAGTCTGTGGATTTTTCTTGATTTTGAGAGGTTAACTTCTTCCTTTTTCTTTTCTCTCCCTCTTCCTGGTCGGTGACTCTGTACCCCAGGCTCTGCCCCTGTGTCACACTTAGGTAGGGATTTGCAGTTGATGGGATTCTATGGCAATGTCCTATAATTGGCTTTAGTCTTGCTGGTAGTCAAGGCTTGTTGGCATTTGCAGGGTCCAACGATGAGAGAGTTTGCTTTCCTGGATTCTCTTTCCTAGTCCCCCCTTCCTGAATTAGCAGCCTGGTGATCCAGCTATAAGGCTGCAACTGCTTCTGCCTGGGGAGTAAGAGGCTCAAAGAGCTGGGAAATCCTCACTCTATCCCCACTCAGTGCAAGGCTTTGGGAAAGGCTCTGGCAGTCAGGGCCTCCAGTGTAATCAGGCGGGGGTGGGAGTCAATTGTTGTCAAGGTGACTGTTCAGCGCCTAGCATTCAGTTGGACCTCTCAACCCAGGCTTTCCACACTTTGTAGCCTGTTTTGGCTGGGAAGAAGAGGCACTAGTCTCTGCTTGCCACTAGTGTAGTATAGATCTTATTATCTGCCAAGTCCTTCTTGTTAGCGTTTATCCCTGAATATGGAGGCTCTATCAATCAGAAGTTGCCCCCGCCCCTTTAGCGAGAGGCACTAAAAAATATCACGCCTCTTGTCTTGGGTCGCTGAACTGAGAGAGATCTTATCAATTAGAACCGAGGGTGCGCAGATTTCATGGGTTAAGCTAATTTCAGTGATTGGGTCGCAGCTGTGCTCCCGAAGGTATTTTAGGCTGCCTGCGTGCGCCCCTCCCCCAATGCTTGATTGTTAGCTTGAATGGCTGGGTGAGGTGCCCTGCCCACGGAGAGAATCTCCCAAGTAGAAGACCACCCTGGTGCCTCTCCCGCTCGCCCTGCCGCTGGCGGTTGGATCGCACCAGGCGCAGGATAATGGGGCACCCTGGGTGTGCAGGCCAGTAGGGCGCTCTGGGCACGTGGAATGCCCAGGGCACGCGCGCGAATGGGGTGCTCCGGGCACCGGTGGCTGGCGACTCTCACTCGCAGTGCGCGGGCCGCTGGGAACATTAGCGGTGCTCGCTCTGCAGCCGGACCGGGTGCGCACCGGTGGCTGCTCGCTGCTCCGGAGTGTGGGCGGTGCTCGCTCTGCAACCGGACCGGGCGCGCCGGCGGCTGCTCACGGCTCCCGAGTGTGGGCTGACTCACTCCAGGCGCACTCCCTCGCGGCTTGAATGAACGTCCCTGCAGTAGCTTCCTCCACACCCTCCTCTCAGATTCAAGTGATAACAGTCCTTTCGCTTTCAGTTTGTGTGGAACTCCGGAATGCTCTGAGGATAAATTTTTCTGTTTCTAGTTGATAAATTTGTTGTGATTTAGGGGAGATCTGTCGGACGCGCTGCTCACGGCGCCATTTCTGTGACGTCACTCCGAAGGAGTGATTTTAAAGAGGCGGGTAAAGTAGGGAGTGCTCCCAGGGTGACTGAGTTTTTGAAGAGGGCAGTCTTTAATTACTAGGGTAGAGGCCAGTCCAGACAAAGTGGACACTGAGTACTCTATCCCAGACATCTTCTTGGGATGCACTGGGGGAACATTAAACTCATTAAGGAAAATGGAGTGTGTGTGTGTGTGTGTCCCTCGGCTAAAGTCAGGCCCTCCTCCTGTCATTAGAATTCTCATCAACGTCATTTTGTTTTCTGATTTATGCATGCACCTGTCTTTTACAAAGCAGGGTCTTGAATGAGTGAGTTCCATGAGGGGAAGGAGAGCAAACAGATTGTTTGGCTAAAATGAATTGATGTGTTTAAAGAGAGGGAGGGAGGTAACAGAGAGGAAATGCACTGATGGATGATCTTGATGTCTAAGTGTTGGATGTGATAGGGGAGTGAGCCTTGAGTGTGAGGAAACCGGTCTACGAGAGAGAAAAACTTCACTCCAACTCCCATCTTCTAGGGCTGACTTTATTAATTGCCCCATATCTTCCAGATTTCTCCAGATTTTTGTTGAGATAGAGAATTTAATTTTATTTCTTATCTAAGAAAAGCCATCCTGAATTGGCTTTAGGTTGGTGCTGTGGCTAGGCCTGATAGTGATAGGCTTGAGGAAGACTGAGAATTGTATCTTCTAGGTGCTATTTGACTAGATCTCTGCATGACATGAATGTGCTCAACTCTGTAGTATCCCTTGTGAAAAAGAAGTTTCTCAGCCTGTTCTTTGACTTATTTTCAGGGACTTCCTGCCTCTAGGCTTCTTAGTGCCTTGTTTACACTGTCCCAAGGTTAGTGACAATATTGAACCTTGGTTTAGCAGACTTGGTTCTTGAGTTTGGCAAAGAAAGAATTCAGAGCCAAGAACTCTAGCACAAGAGGAAGTTTATTTAGCATGGTGCTCAAAGAAAAGATTCACGTGGGCTGCTCAGAGAGTGGCCTTGGCTTTTTAGTAAAAATTAACAGAGGCAGAAGAAGTGAGCCAGCTGGGCTGTGTGGACTCAGGAAACAGATTATAGAGTCAAAAGAAGGGCTCTTAGAGCTTAGGAGAGAGAAAGCAAAGATATACAACTGAAGGAGGAAGATTCAGGCATGAGAGAGAGAGAGAGAGAGAGAGAGAGAGTGCAAGTGTGCACTGAGTTCATAGTATTATGGATTTTTACCTGTTTTCAAAAAGTGGGAATTTCAGGGGAGGATTTCAATAGAATATTCATCAACTTTCAGCTTTCCAAGTGTCATTTAATATGCTGATTCATCAAAATGAGTATATAGGCTCAGGGTTGTGGTCTCTACTTATTGGTTGGCACTAGGGTAGGGGCTCATTAGTCACTGCACCCCGTCCTGATGGAAGTCATGGCGTCACTTTGTCTGATTTTGCTGCTTTTCTGGGCAGGGAGCTGAAACACAACTGTGGCCTAGATGTTATCTCTAGTTTGACCAAAACTTTGTCTCTGTGGTCAACAGATCTGAGGTTTTGTTTCTAAGGTTATTTGATGTTGATCAAAACCTCATTGTCCTGAGGGTTTACTGCTTAAGAGAGTGGTCATGCAAGGGAGAAGGAGGCAGGTGAGTCAGGGTGCTGGATGAGGCCAGTTTGAATCAGTTGTCTCTCTCAGTTTTCCCATGTCATTTGTCAAGGAATTTTTCTGGCTTCTTACTATCCTGCCTCACCAGCACACTGAGTCCGTTTCTCCTGTTTCTCCTCTACACCCTAAAAAACAAACAAGCAAATTCACAACTCTTTTAGGCAAAGTGCACTTTATAGGCACTGTGGTAGGCCTGCAAACAGGAATTGGTCTTTTGGCATGACTGATACTTCTTTGCAGGGTCAGGAGAGTGGCTATAGATAAATAGGCTGCAATCATCCACCTTGTGGCCACTGTTTTTCCACAATCTGCATTGTGGGCCACTCAGATTTGTTAAGCTCTATTCTGATTTATTTCACAAATGGCCTAAATCATTTACATTGTTTTGTTCCATTCGCTCAGGAAATGAAAGCATAGCCATTTTAATTGTTTAGGACAGTGTAATTCCAGTTGTTGAGGCCCAGCAGAATCACATTGGATTTGGGCAGGCTGCAGAAGAACCATGGAGGCGAAAGGTGTTGGACCATTCCCATTTATTGGATTCTTGCAATGGTGGGTGAGCAGACAGGCAGGGGACAGCTGTTTCTCGAGGCGCAGGCCAGTGATCAGGAAAACCATCCCTCATGGTGGTGGGCAAGTGATCAGGAATGCCCACCCACTCGGTGGTGGGTGAGGTATCAGGTAAACCCACCCCTCGTGGAGGCAGGAGAGCGATCTGCCCCAAGGGAAAGCACCCATAGCCGTATATAGGCTACACACACGTGGCCTTCTGATGCATGCTCATGCACTAACATGCAATGTGCTTGCAGCCAGAAAACAAGTGAGCAAGCCTAACCATAGCTGTTTTCCCTCCAACACCTATGACAGACTCTCAGAGCCAGCCAAATGAAGATTTTTGCTCCAAGACTGCTGACTGCATGCTGACTGTGTTCTTGAGGGGGAAAGTAATCCAGCCAGAGATTCTTACCACCTTCAAAAGGGACAAAAGCATAGGTTCTCTTTATTTATGAAAGAAAATGGGTGAAAATTAGGGGATGCTTTTCCTTAAGGTTCTTTTAATTTGAATAAAGTGTGTGTATAATCAAAAGAGGTAAAAATCAGTTGATCTATTCTAGACTCAAATATTGGCTATTTCCCACAGGTTTTGTGTCCTTGGGCAAATAGTTTTGTTTTATTTTAAAATAACTTTTTACTTTCAAATAACTTAAGGCAAGTTAAAAAAAATTGTACGGAAGAGTTCCCAGGTACCCTTCATTCAATGCCCCTTCAATGATCATTTTGGACATGACCGCAGTACCTTGTCAAAGCTGGGAAATTGACATTAATAGAATATTGTTAACAAATACAGATTTATTGGAATATATGTAGTTATATGAAATCCTATCAGGTGGAGGTTTGTATATCTTTTGATTTTTAATGCATAGAAACTTATTTATTTATTTTTACAGAGATAAAGAGTCAGAGAGAGGGATAAATAGGGACAGACAGAAACGGAGAGAGATGAGAAGCATCAATCATCAGTTTTTCATTGCGACACCTTAGTTGTTCATTGATTGCTTTCTCATATGTGCCTTGACCATGGGCCATCAGCAAACCAAGTAACCCCTTGCTCGAGCCAGCGACCTTGGGTCCAAGCTAGTGAGTTTTGCTCAAACCAAATGAGCCCGCACTCAAGCTGGCGACCTCGGAGTCTCGAACCTGGGTCCTCCACTTCCCAGTTCGACTCTCTATCCACTGCGCCACTGCCCGGTCAAGCTAGAAACTTGAAATTATATTGAGCCTTTGTGTGAATAATTAGTAGCAGCCAACAGCCAAATAGCAAAACTGCAAATTATTTATTCTGGAAATCTCAATTTAATACTTGTAATTAAAAGACTTCTGGATTAGGAAGCTTCTAATTCTTGCTCTCCAGCCGAAGAAGAAATGAGGGCACTGACTCAAACAGAACAGAAATCTTGATGTCTTATTGTTCCAGCCAAACTCCAGTAATCATCCTTGCTTTCATCTTTTCCCTCACCAGCCCTCCTCCCCAATGTTTATTTCATTAGTTAGCTTCCTAAAATATTCCCCAAACCTGTCTGCTTTTTTCCACCCCTTGCCAGGATTACTGCATCAATAAAATTACCTCCCACCTAGACGCGCTCTACAATCCATTTTCTTTTTTTTTTTTTTTTTTTTTTTTTTTTTGCATTTTTCTGAAGCTGGAAACAGGGAGAGACAGTCAGACAGACTCCCGCATGCGCCCGACCGGGATCCACCCGGCACGCCCACCATGGGGCGATGCTCTGCCCACCAGGGGACGATGCTCTGCCCATCCTGGGCGTCGCCATGTTGCGACCAGAGCCACTCTAGCGCCTGAGGCAGAGGCCATAGAGCCATCCCCAGCGCCCGGGCCATCTTTGCTCCAATGGAGCCTTGGCTGCGGGAGGGGAAGAGAGAGACAGAGAGGAAAGCGCGGCGGAGGGGTGGAGAAGCAAATGGGCGCTTCTCCTGTGTGCCCTGGCCGGGAATCGAACCCGGGTCCTCCGCACGCTAGGCCGACGCTACAATCCATTTTCCACACAGCAGCCAGAACCATTGTGTCAAAATACAAACCAGGTTAAGTTACTCCTCTGTGCAGACAGACCCTCCTTTGATGGCTCCCTCTTGCACTGAGAAGAGAGTGGGAGCTCCTCAGCAGAGCCCACGGGGCTCTTGTGATGGCAAAGCTTTGCAGCTGCCCGGGTTACCTTTACCATCCCCCTCACCACTCCAGCCTCACAGGCCCCTTTGTTTCCCCAGTCTGCCAGGCCCCTCACTGCCTCAGGGCCTTTGTTCTGGCTGTTCCATCTGTCTGGTGAGCCCTGCTCCTGGTTTTGCCCTACAATTAGCTCCCTCTGGTAATTAGGCATCAGGCCTCTTCAGTGCGGCCTTCCCTGCCAGTCCAAATTAGATACCTTCCAAGTCACTTTCTATCATATTGTCCTGTTTTATTTCCTCCACGGAATTTAACACTGTCTGAAACTGTCCTCTGTACTTGATTGGACTTGTTTGTTACTTGACCAGGGAGTGACTTTGTCAGCCTGGAGAAGTAGTGCTGCCTTAGCTGCCCAGTTCCCCTGTCTCTTTGGAGCCTAGGACAGTGTCTGCCTCTCAGAAGGCACAAATAATTATTTATTGAATAGATGCATTCATGCACTAGATATTCACAGCGGTTCCTGAAATTGAAAAAGTTACTGATTATTGGAATAATTTGATGTTTGAAATTATTATTAAATTTCATATTTGGGGCTCTGAGAATATGAAGACTAAATTTCTGTGTTACAAGTTCCCTTTATGTAGCTATGTATTATTATTACTATTTTTTGTGACAGAGACAGAGAAAGGGACGGATAGGGACAGACAGGAAGGAAGAGAGATGAAAAGCATCAATTCTTTATTGTAGCTTAGTTGTTCATTGATTACTTTCTCATATGTACCTTGACTGGGGGGCTACAGCAGACCAAGTGACCCCTTGCTTAAGCTGGTGAGCCTTGCTCAAACCAGATAAGACCTCTGGGACCTGGTAACAATCTCTTGTCTGCTTGACTATGTCAGACAGACCACCATAGTGATTTTGAAGAATAACTTTGAAATACGTAACATTCATTTCCCCGAATAACTGTGTTTTTGCATTGGAGAAGACCGTAAGCAGTGTTTGACTTTGTCGGTCATGCAGAAAGTGCAAGAAACTTAGTGTCATTGTGGTTTGACACTTAGTCAAACCAGCTTTCATTATTATCTTATGCATACATTTTTTTCTTTTGGATTTGAATTTAACATGTAAGCAATGGCTCCCAGCCCTGGAAGACATGGAGCTGCTAGTTTTCTCACTTAAATAAAAAGAACACAATTTATGTCTTCTGCTTCATTTCTTAAATTCCTGGTAACTTTCACTTTATTAATTGTCAGAGCCACATAACCAAAATGTCATTAGATTTACTTTTGATGGCATTACCAGCTACTTGTGTCTTTTAAGCAGTTTGAGAAATGTGATGCAGTGCAGGAATATGAGTGCATCTGTTTTTAGGCATGGGTTTGCTGAGTTAATGATTGCCTGCTGCTTAAGGAGTGGTTTCTCTGTGAAAGAAATGGTGAGCCTTTCATTCAGTATTCTCATCAGAGGTTAATACATTTCTCTAATTAAATTATGGAGTTTGCTTTTGAAAAAATACATGTATTCACTGATGTAAAATTGACATTTTGGTTCCTTTGTTAGGATTTTATTGATGTTATTGTTAGTGAATTAGTTTTCAAGCAAATAATGTACTTATAAAGCTGGAAGATGATATTTTCCCTTAAAGGCATCTTACTGTTTTCACATTTTATGTCCCTAGGTTTTTTTTTTAGCAAAAGAAAGACAGAGAGAGAGGGACAGATAGGAGGGGAAAGAGATGAGAAGCATCAACTCATAGTTTTGGTACTTGAGTTGTTCATTGATTGCTTCTCATATGTGCCTTGACTGGGGGTAGAGGGGTTCCAGCAGAGTGAGTGACCCCTTGCTCAAGCCAATGACCTTGGGCTCAACCCAAGGACCATGGGGTCATGTCTGTGATCCCATGCTCAAGCCGGTGACCCCGTGCTCAAGCTGGCAATCTTGGGGTTTTGAACTCGGTCCTCTGTCCCAGTTCGACACTCCATCCACTGTGCCACCACCTGGTCAGGCTGTCTCTAGTTTTTAAGGTTATTTTCTTAAGAAGTGATATTCTTTTGTTGATTATAAAAAAATAAATAAAAGAAAAGGTGTACCAATGATGAGTGTGAATGTATACTATGAAAAATGTGAGTGATACATATGATGAGATATACTTCAAGCTGGTAGTTTATGTGAAAAAAAATGCTCTAAAGTATTTGCTACCAAAATTTGTTCTTTTTGTGTTACCTCTCCCCACTTCCTTGGGTTCACTTAAACGTTCTATTTTTTTTTTTTTTTTTGAGAGACAAACATAGCTTGAAGAAGGGGAGAGCAGCAGTAGGAGGGGTGTAAATGAGCAGGTTGCTTTCCCAGAAGCCTTTCATTGCAGGGTCTGAAATGACTGTTGTTGGGGAGAAGAGATAGTCATACTGATGAGGGTAAAAATGCCTGCCCATTTCGGGGAACTTTTGTTTTCATAATGGAACTCCTTTGTACAAACAGAGGTGTTCAAAAGGAGAGGATCATTTACAATTGAGTGTTTTCCATTCTGGTAGCGTCTGATTGAGAATAATTTTAGAAATTCCTACGGTTGTATGCAATCATTGCTTAGCAGTTGGATCTTTTTATCTTTATTATAGCATTGTACAATTTATTTCTATTTTAAGTCCCATCCACATTTTTTAAGTAATGCAGTTGTCTTCTTACTGGCAATATGACTGAGACTGAGTGAAAAATATGTGTAATTTGCCCAGGAGTATGTGATTCTGTGATCTGTATAATTCAAATGGGTGCTATGGCTTTTGCACTGTATAAAGCTCAGGTGACTTTTGTTTGCCTGCAATTTTATTAGTAAGATTGATTCAGGGTACTTGTTCGAAGTTACCAATCTGTTTTCCTCCTGTCTCATGGATCAAATCTCTGGGCAGAGCGGTCACTGGATACAGGACAAACCATGGACTATGTGTATCTTTCATTTTTATAAATGATTAGGGGAGAGGTACCCTTGTGAGTTGTACTGTTGCGTGATGATTTTTAAAAAATTAAAAAATCTATTTCTGTATAAAAAAACTACCCCAAAACTTGGTGGATTAAAACAACTGTTTTATTTTGCTTATGATTTTGTGGGTTAGGAACTTAGGAAAGGCTCAGCTGGGTGGTTTTTCTCTGATCCACATGGTGTCAGCTGAGGCAGTTGGGGCCAGATGATCCACTTCTAAGGTGGCTACTTGATTGATATGTCTGGTTCCTGAGCTGAGCTGGCTGACAGTTGATGCTGGCTCTTGGCAAGATGTTCAGCTGGGGCTGTTGGTTTGGTCTGAGCACTGACAGGTGATCTCTGCATATGTGCTTTTGTTATTGACAGCATGACTCCTGGGTATCTGGAGGGACCTTTCCCAAAAGGTGTGGTTGGTAACTTTAAGGCTCAGGCGTCTTATGGCATAACTTCATAAGTCCCAGAACCCCACTCCTCAAGTAAGTTATTATGATTAACCCGGACTCAAGAGGAGAGGAATTATTCTCCACCTCTCATTGGGAGAAGCAGCAAAGAATTTGAGACCATCTTTTAATGTCTGACAATGGTATCACATCAGGATAGCATTTGTTTAACAATTTATACCTCTCCTGAGGTCCAACTGGCTTAAAGTACAGACACTGATATATAGTTGTATGTAAGTGGACCCCATTCCAAGTGGCGCAACCTTTGTTTAAACAAAAACTCCGATGTAATTCATCCCAGTTATTTGATGGATGGGAACTCTAAAAGTGGCATCAGTGTAATCTCAAAATATCCAGAAAGATGTCAGTCCTCTGAAGTCATTGTGCAACAAATTTGTTGATAGAGTTCAAAGAAATCATAGATCTTACAGCTGGAAAGGACTCTAAGGGATTACATCATCATTATCACCTTCCAGAAAGATTTATTGACTTAGGTGACAGGACCTGGGAATGCAAAGGAGTAAGACTGAACTCTTGCCCTATGTCTTGAGACATAGTTGAGGAAATAGGACTGATGCATAGATGGTGAAAAGAAATCCATGGACTGTAGACTGGGTGGCAAATAAAAGTCTAGGTGATATGTGTACAAGAAGTGATCAGTGGAGGCTGTTGGGGCTGGGGTGAGCGCTGGGAAGGGTGTGAGGAGATAGGCTTTCCATCACACTGGAAACATAAAATCCGAAGTATTGGCCATTACCTGTGTGGCCTGGATCCCTGCTTCCTCTCTAGTCTCCTCCTCTGTCTCCTTTTCCTCACTTCCTGGCTTCCTTCTTGGAATATGCAGGTATTTCAGGACCTTCGCACTGGTTCCTTCCTCTGCCTGGAATGCTCTTCCCCCAGACAGGCCCATGGCTTGCTTTCTCACTTCATTATATACCTGGTTAAATGTGCCTTTCTCAAGCCTTCTCTGAGCACCACCCTGTGTATTTCCTACCGTTCATTATTGTTTCTCTCCATGAAGGCAGGACTATTGTCTGTCTTGATTATAATTGTATCCTCAGCACCTAACACAGTGTCTGGCAAATAGCTGGTGCTCAATAAAGAAGGCTGAATAAATAAATAAGTGAATGTAGAACCTCCAAACAGGGGAAGGTTTTAGCAAAGTGGAGAACAGATGATACTGCTGCCTGCCTACCAGGTAGAGTGAAAGGAAACAAAAGCACACATGATAATGATACATTTATAATTATCTGTTTTGACACCCAGACATCAGAGTCATCATTTTATAACTTGCGTCCTTCAAACCACCTCTTTGTAGCTCTATGTGATAAGCATTATAATAGGGCTAACACAGGGAGTGAGTCATTTGGGCCAGAGTAACTGGGTCTTGCCTGGTCTCAGGTGTCAGAGAGCTCGTCATTCCTGAAAAGTACTCTACTACGCCGCTTCTGAAAGTACTCTGTACTATACCACTTCTTTGTCTTTGCTCTTGTTTGTAATTCTAGTTGGAATAGTCTGTTTTTTTGTCTTGACCTTTTGAAATTCCAAACAAATGATCTCTGTCCTCTGCTGTACTTAGTATTTACATGATTTGATTCTCACACAAGCGCATTCTTCTTTGGTTGGAAGTATTTGTGTACATGCATTTCTTTCCCTTGAATATAAACTCTTAATGGTCAGAGCCTGGGCCTACTTTATGATTTAATTACTCTTGCGGTATATAAGAGATTCTTACTGAAGAAGTGTTAAATTTAATTGAATATGAGAAATCAGAGTAATTCAGCTTCTAATGCAAAATAAATACATATGCCTAGAAATCAGAAGAGGCAATGCTAGGTTTCCAAAGAAAGTAAACAATGAAGTATCTTCATCTGGGTTTTTTCTGAATGGTTCGATCTGTCGAGGTTCCTTCATGTTTACAAAGGACCTATAGAATGAACAACTCACTCATTTTTGTTATCCTTTGCTGCATAGCATACCCTCCCAAAATTTAGTGGCTTAATTATTATTTTCCACAATTTTGCGGCTGTCTAGAATCAGCTGAGTGGTTGTTCTGTTCTATGTGGTATTGACTTGTGTATCTGATATAGCAGAAGCTTTGAGTTTCAGAGCTTGGCTGGTATTGGAATGTCCAAGAAAGCATCACTCACATGTCTTATGATGGTTGTAGGCAGGGGCACCTTTGTTTCCATATGGAAATAGGCTTCATTTTCTCTAGTATTTTGACTAGCCTCTTTATAGGGTGGCGGCTCAGTCCCAAGTGTGTGAATATAGAAAATGCCACACTTTTCTCAAGATCTGTAACTGGTACAGCATAACTTCTACATTTATTTGGCCAGAGGGAGTCACAAGGCCAGGCCTAATCAAAGGAAGAGAAGCCAACTCTATGTCTTGGTGGGCTGGGTAGCAGGCATGTGCACGGATGGCAGGCACCAGTGGCAGTGTTTGCAGCAGTCCACCTCAGCATGCTTAGGTATTTATTAGTATAATCTTTGCAGTGAGAAATAAAGCATTACTAGTAAACTCCTGCAACTTTAAACATTATTTGAACTCTATGGTTTTGAATTGTGAATTGTTCATAGAGAAAAGTGCTTTGTGTACTTT